>NC_139462.1:14732500-15982500 GCF_057233095.1 Heloderma suspectum
CTGTCAAGCCAAAACTGAACAGGATTTCCCCATGATGGCCATCTCTATGTTCTCATTCTATACTTCCATCCCCTGTTTGGTTTTCTTTTCCCAAGGATGAATGTGGATGGGTTACACCCTTACAGTTTCTCTAAAACCAGAAGAAAAAACCTATCTTCTGTTTGCACTCTTTCCACAGCTGTTGGGAAGGTCAGAGCAGCCACCAATGGATTCAGTCTGTTATTACATTTATACAGGTTGAGTAGGTATTGCTTGGGGGCAGAAGCAAGCACGCAAGTCTCAGCACAACCTCTACCTCCAAGTCAGTTCGCCTCAATACTAATATATATTAAACGGTGACTGTGAAGGTTTGAGGCCTACAAAGACAAAGGGAAAAACAGTTAGGCCTAGAGGCCTGGAGGTTTTTTGTTGAGAAGGGGTATCCCTGAGAGGAGTATTTTCATTTCTCCAGTTAAGTTTCAGTTTCATTTCCCCAGTTAAGTTTCATTTCTTCAGGTTTGAAACAGTACTTTTTGGTTTTGAGGGAGGAGGGTATATAAAGAGGGGGGGGCAGACCAGAGAGTCAGGGAGACCAGAGCCTGAAGAGAGAGCAGGAAGAAGCAGCTTGGAGAAGACTAACTACAGATGGCTAAAGGAACTTGTGTTTTGCAACTTTTATTCTCTCTTAATGCTTTTCTCTTAATACTCAGCTCTATTGTGTAAATGCCTGTAGTTATGATTTGCTTGCTTTAATTTACCAGTAAATTGTTGGAGTTAAATCCTGTGTCTACAGTGTCAGTCACCCCATGCCTACAGCCTAAGCCCCATGTTATTGGAAAGGGGAAGGTAAAAGAGGGAAGGTGGGACTCTTAAGGAGGCAAGAGATACTTAAGGATTTACTCAGGGGGTCCAGGTCATAAGGGGAACCCTGACAGTGACTACTGAGCTCTCTTTGCACATGAAGCTCTTCTGAGAAATCTAATTTTACCCCTCAGCCATACAGGAGGCTATGGAATTTGTATAGAGCAGCTCACAGCTCATAGAATCATAAAATAGTAGGGTTGGAAGGGGCCTACAAGGCCATCGAGTCCAACCCCCTGCTCAATGCAGGAATCCAAGTCAGAGCATCCCTGACAGATGGCTGTCCAGCAGCCTCATCTTGAATGCCTCCAGTGTGGGAGAGCCCACCACCTCCCCAGGTAATTGGTTCCATTGTCGTATTGCTCTAACAGTCAGGAGGATTTCCTGATGTTCAGCCGGAATCTGGCTTCCTGTCACTTGGGCCCATTACTCCGTGTCCTGTATTCTGGGATGCTTGAGAAGAGATCCTGGCCTTCCTCTCTGTGACAACCTTTCTAGTACTTGAAGAGCGCTATCATATCTCCCCTCACTCTTCTCAAGGCTAAACATGCCCAATTCTTTCAGTCTCTCCTCATAGGGCTTTGTTTCCAGTCCCCTGATCATCGTTGTTGCCCTCCTCTGAACCCTCTCCAGTTTGTCTGCATCCTTCTTAAAGTGTGGTGCCCAGAACTGGGCACAGTACTCCAGATGAGGCCTAACCAGTGCTGAGTAGAGGGGAACTAGTACTTCCCGGGATTTGGAAGCGATGCTTCTATTAATGCAGCCCAAAAGAGCACTTGCCTTTTTTGCAGCCACATCATATTGTTGGCTCATATTCAGCTGGTGATCAACCGCAATTCCAAGATCCTTCTCGCTTGTCGTGTTGTTGAGCCACGTATCGCGCATCTTGTAACTGTGCATTTAATTTCTTTTTCCTAGGTGCAGAACTTGGCATTGATCCCTATGAAATGTCATTCTGTTGTTTTCTGCCCAGCCCTCCAGTCTATCCAGATCACTTTGAATTTTGTTTCTGTCTTCCAAAGTATTAGCTATCCCACCCAATTTTGTGTCATCTGCAAATTTGATCAGCATTCCCTGCACCACCTCCTCCAAGTCATTAATAAAAATGTTGAAGAGCACTGGGCCCAGGACTGAGCCCTGCGGTACCCCACTCGTTACCTCTCCCCAGTTTGAGAAGGTCCCATTGATAAGCACTCTTTGAGTCCACTTCTGTAGCCAACTGTGGATCCACTGGATCGTTGTTTCATCCAGCCCACTCTGAGCTAGTTTGCTCATCAGGATATCATGGGGCACTTTGTCGAAAGCTTTGCTGAAGTCTAAGTATATTATGTCTACAGCATTCCCACAGTCCACAAGGGAGGTTACTTGATCAAAAAATGAGATGAGATTTGTCTGGCAGGATTTGTTCTTGACAAATCCATGGTGGCTTCGAGTAATCCCTGTATTGTTTTCAAGGTGCTTACAGATGGATTGCTTGATCATTTGCTCCAGAATTTTCCCTGGGATTGATGTCAGACTGACTGGTCTGTAGTTCCCAGGTTCCTCCTTTTTGCCCTTTTTGAAGATAGGGACAACGTTAGCCCTCCTCCAGTCATCTGGCACTTCCCCGGTCCTCCATGATTTCTCAAAGAGAATAGACAGCGGTTCTGAGAGTTCTTCTGCCAGTTCCTTTATTACTCTAGGGTTCAGTTCATCTGGCCCTGGAGATCTGAACCCATTCAAAGTAATTAGGTGTTCCTTGACCATATGCCTATCGATCTCGAGCTGTAATCCTGGCCCTTCAGCCTGTACTTTGCCTTTGCCAGGGAGTTCAAGACTGAGCCAAAGTAGGAACTGAGCACTTCTGCCTTTTCTTTGTCATCTGTTATCATTTTGCCATCCTTATTTAATAGCTGAACCACCATGTCTTTCCTCTGTCTTTTGCTATGCATGTAGCTGAAGAAAGCCTTTTTGTTGCTTCTGGAATCCCTCACTAACCGCAGCTTGTTCTCAGCTTTAGCCTTCCTGATGCCATCCCTGCAATTCTGTGCTACCCTGCCTGTACTTTTCCATTGTTGCTTGTTATATGTGTCCTTTTTTGTTTTCAGGTCATCTCTAAGCTTTTTGTGAAACCACATTGGCTTCTTCTGTTGTCTTCCACCTTTTCTTCTTGTTGGAATTGTTTGTAATTGTGCCTTGAGAATTTCCTTTTTTTAAAGCTCCCACCCATCTTGGACTCCTTTTCTCATTAGAGTCACTTGCCATGGGACCTTACTGATCACTGTTCTGAGTTTATTAAAATCAGCTTTCCTAAAATCCAGGGTATGCGTTTGACTACTCTCGGCTTTTGCTTCCCTTAGAACCAAGAACTCAAGTGCAACATGGTCGCTTTCCCCCAGAGTTCCTGTAACTGCTACTTTCTCCACTAAGCCATCTCTGTTGGTTAGGATCAAGTCAAGGATAGCCAATCCTCTAGTTCCTTCCTCTACTTTCTGTAGGAGGAAGTTATCCGCCACACAAGTCAGGAATTTCCTGGAGGGGCCATGTTTTGCAGAATTTGTCTCCCAACAAATATTGGGGAAATTGAAGTCCCCCATTACTACTCTATCATGCTTCCTTTGAAACATTGGCTATTTGCTTTTCAAAAGTTTCATCCTCATCTTCTCCTTTATTGGGTGGCCACTAGTACACTCCGACCACCAGGTTCCTTTTATTCTTTGCTCTATTTATTTTGATCCAGATGCTCTTGATGGGACCACCAATCTCATCCTCCTGTATTTCTGTGCAGAGATTTGTATTTTTCACATATAGCACAACCCCACCTCCCTTTCTGTTCCTCCTGTCCTTTTTGAACAAGTTATAGCCTTCAATTGCTGTATTCCAGTCATGAGAGTCATCCCACCAAGTCTCAGTTACACCTATCAAGTCATAATTTCCCTCTTGTATTAAGAGTTCAAGTTTGTTCTGTTTGTTTTCAATACTCTGGGCATTAGTATATAGACATCGAAGACCATGTGCTTCATAGTCTGGCTTTCTTCCTACACGTTTCTGAAGAAATTGGGCGCTATTAGAGCTGTTCTCTCTGTTGCAGTGCATGAGCCTTGGTCCATTGTTACCCCCAACTTTACATCTCCTTTCCCCATAGGATTCAGTTTAAAGGTCTCCTGATGAAGTTCTTCATGTTGTGGCCAAACACATTCTTCCCAGCCTTTGTGAGGTGCAACCCGTCCCTTGCCAACAGTCCATCTTCCAGGAAGTATAGCCATAGTCCCAGAATCCAAATCTCTCGTGCCGGCACCACCTTCATAGCCAGTCATTCACCTGGAGTATTTTTTTTTCCCTTTCTATCCCTCTTCTACCTACAGGAAGGATGGATGATAAAACTATCTGGGCCCCAAAGTTCTTGAGTTTCCTTCCCAAAGCTTCAAAGTCTGACGTGATTTCTTTGTAGCTCCGCTTGGCGGTATCATTTGTTCCCACATGGATGAGAAGAAAGGGATACTTGTCAGTGGGCTTGATGAGTGAAGGCAACCTTTCAGTCACATCTCTAATCTGTCCTCCTGGCCTGGGAGACAACATACCTGGTGAGTCCACAGGTCTTTGCGACATACTTGGGGTTCGATCCCACGTAGCAAGGAGTCTCCCACTACTACCACTCTTCTCTTCCTGTTGTTGTAGGCCTGGGTTTCATCGCCTCTGTTTGACTGACCTTCAGCCTCTTGCACACAGTCATGCAGGTTCCCCTGAAATTCTTCCTCTGCAGGCTGTCCTCCAGTCTCATCCTCAAGTACCTAGAATCGGTTCCACGGCTCCACTGCTTCCACTGGTGCAGAATGGCATCTAGTTCTTCTTCCCCTAACTGACACCCTTTTCCAAGGAGTATCCTCTACTGCATTTTTCCTCACCCCAGCATTTCCCACTTCTGCCTCAGCTTGCTGTTGCTCTTCAAGCTTCTGGTCTTCCCTTTGCTGCTATAGTTCCCCCATTCTGTTCAAGAACTCTTCATGTTCTCTTATTCCCTGGAGGGTCAACAGTCGCCGCTGCAGTCCTCTTACTTTTTCTTCCAGCAGCGTGATCAACTTGCACTTGTTGCAGGTGTAGGCCATGTTGTTCTCAGGCAAGAAAACAAACATTGCACACACCTTGCAGGTCACCACCACTGGAGAGTCTTGTCCTTCGATAGCCTCTTTTCCCTTTTTGTGTCTAGCTTTCATCAATACCCATGGCACCGCTTCTACTACAGATGCATATCAAATGCCTATTGAATGACTAACTTTGCATTCAAGGACAATATGGCATCACTCCTTACAGGATATCTTTCAAAGAAAAGCACACAATAGAGGTGGATAAATTATGCATGGCAGTCAGAAAGTAGATAGGAGATAACTCCCTCTGTATCAGGATTTGCCATAGGTCTTGAAGCCTCTGAGCGAAAGTTTACTTTGGATTTAATAAGCGTAATGCAAAATCCAGTACAGCTATGGGAGCCTTCTCTTCCCAGTTTCTCAGCTAACTTCTCAGCTAACTAGAGGAGAAAGGGTGGGTGAACTTCAAAACAGTTAGATGCCTTATCAGGGTAGCTGCAAACTCTGGCCTTGAGCTGTGTTCTGATTTATTACCTGAGAAATCTTCTATGACAACTGAGTACAAGGGAAGGAGGGCAGTTTAGAGGTGTGTCTCAGCTCTCAGCATAAATTCATGAGGGCAGAGCAAAATGCTCTGTTTTAACATAGTGCTTGCTGATGGGCCAAAAGTGCTTGTCTGGACAGAATAACTGGTAATGGACTAGCAGCCACACTCCTGTTTATAAGTGAAGCACACACAGGGGAGCGTTGCTGGTATCAACATATTTTATTGCCTAGAACCCTTCCTCACTTGCACTGGCCTTTCCATGCCAAACACTTTCTGCCTGGTCTATTTGTGCTTTCAGAGAATCTTGTAACATAAAAACCCTAAACTGGACACTGTTGATAAACAAGATATTTGGGACCACATCTTGTTCCCTGCCAGGGGACTATCTTTACTGTTTGAAACCCATTCTGTCTGGACTTCCTATCATATGAGCTGCTGAAATGCTTCTCCATCCAATTTGAACCCTTATCTGTTTGAACCTTGTATGACTGAACCTGCCACTGAATATAATGTTGACCTTTTAGTAGACCCTGAATCATTGCTTGCCATTAACCCAGTACCTTTGTCTTTGATTGCCTTCTGGTCTGGACTATCAGTGACTTTTGAGAGTATTGATTGCCTTGACACTGATACAGTAAAGATTTCCAGTGCAGACTCTGTTGTTGGACCTGATCTCTGCCCAAGTGCATATTTCTAGCATATTTCTAGAATTTAGGCTTGTCTCCTGGACCAGGTTCTGCCAGGGGCCCTTTCCAGTAGAAGCAAAAAGGTATATTTGTACTAAATCCTCACTGCTTTTTATATTTCAGCCCATTTAAAGTTATTTTGGACCCATTTAAAGGTATTTCAACCCAGGGACAGAAATAAGACACATCACATAATTTCTTGGGAAATCCTCCTTAGCTGAAAGTTTGTGAGCAGCGGCTTTATCTTGCAGTATGTGGGGCAGGGGAAGCGAAAAAGAAACAAGATGCACACTTATTATTTTCTGGTTTCTCTTTTTCCAAACAAAGCCAACCATTAGTCTTAATAATTGACTAGCTCTTGCAAATCCTGTTGTGGAGACTGTATAATGAGACTCCCCAGTAGGGCAGCAGTGCTGGGTTTATTTAAAGCTTGCCTTTGGCTATCAGCTGTCTTCACACTTCATGATTCATGATCCCTGCAGAAAGTTGGAGAAAAGGATGTTGTTGATTATCAGTAGCTACTGATGAGAACTCATTGTACAATTAACAACTTATTCATTGGCCCACAGCCATTGATATATTTTAAATCCCCAAAACAGACCACTTGAGTTCCTTCTGTCCTTTATAGATACATTCTAGTTGGAAATGCACCATCCAAACTATTGATCTCCCATTTGTCTCTCATTTCTCTGTTCTCAGCAAAGGAAATCTGGGGGGGGGGGGGGTCCTTCAATAACAAGACACAAGAGTGATTCATAAAAAAATAAAAACAATACTTACGCAGTTGTCAATGGAAACAATGTAAGTTGTCTGTGAATTGCCTCCTAATACTTCTGTCTTCCAAGTAATAAATAGCTTTACCTTAACACACTGTCTCTCAGATTCTGTGAACGCAGCCCCCCTAACTCTATTTCTAAACATGTTCTCCTCCAACCTAGCACCAACCATCTGTTCCACTTCCACAGCAAAACATTCCAAGATTTTTGCATGCAGTCATGTTCTCATGTTCAGGTGCAAAGATCTATGAATCAGGGCTGTGATGCTGAAGATTGTGCAGAAACTTTTTTCCACATTTGTTTTGATTATTCTTTTTAATATTCCAAAACTATTTTCAAAGGCGAGGGGAGAAATCAGTGAAATTCTCATGGGTGGGTTTCTTGAATTTATCTTAGTTATGAGATGGCCAAGAGGTGTGTGTCAGTGTCCTGTCTTTCATTGTACAATCATTTCTCCAACGCTCTTCAGCCTCCCTGGCTTCCCATGCTTCAATTAAAACCCGGGGAAAGATGTCATGAGATAACCCTTCCCATGGAGCCTTTTCTGATCAGGAAGTGTGGGCAGCCTGGGAGGCTGCAGAGCAGAGGAGAGATGTGTAACACACTGCGCCCTTGGCCGACTCACAACAATAAAGTATGCTCAAAAACACTACCAAAAGGAATTGTAAAGCACCCTGAGAATGAGGTGGCAAAATGGAAGCCTCTTTCACAGGGCTGGCACAAGACATTTTGCTGCCTGAGAAGGACAAGATGGTCTCTGTCTCCACCCCCTCCACTTCCTGTACAAAAGATAACTGGATTGGCAGTTGAATCTTCCTTAAGTACTGGCAATGGGACACTATTCTCTACTGCACCTGAGAGCACCAGCCTAGCTTTGGGGGCACAGAGCAGTTCATGTGGCACACTGCTGCTTAAGGCAAGCACCTCACTGCCTAATGGTAGGGCTGGCCCTCCTCTTTCATGGCGAAAATATTCAGGAAATTGGAGGACAGATTTTGGCACAACACTAGCCCTAATCGAAAGCTGGCATTAGAAGAGGAATATATCAGGTCTTCTCTAGCTTCTCCTAAACCTGCACATAAAACTCATCAAAACAAAACCAGCTGGTGCAGTGCTTCACAAACAGGGTGAGGGTGATGGGGAGAAGGAAACTCAGGAAAAAGGTGCTGTTTATTTTGTTTCCCTACTTGTGGTTTTAGAAGACAGTTGGAGATGACCTCTCCTGTTCCTCTTCTAATGGGTTACATGGATTAGCAGCCCCAGTCCACAGATCCTTGCATATGCATGCACACACGTGCACACCACATGACTGCGCAAGGGTTTCCACATGCACAGCTCTGGAACTATGAGCTAGTGCTGTGTTGATGGTGTAACAGCAGAAGGGAGAGGGAAGGTAGAAGGGGAGGTGTTAAAAAAAAGGTTTAAGAAACTCTGCCTCAAGACCCGACAGAAGTGGCTTTTCTGTTTGATGTTTCTGAAAACCAAATCCCATATTTTTTGTGTGACTACTCTCCTTCCTTTTTCTTTTTTTACTGCAGCTGATGATTCTCTTTTGGGTCTGGAACAACAATTAATCATCATGCAACTGCTTTCCCTTCTCGTTAATTCCAACCCTGCTCTTCTGCGCTTAATCATGTTGGTTTTCAATATAGCCGTTATGAAAGCAAGGATTAGGTGGCTTTGCACGCAGCTGGTGGAGTGACAGTTTCATCACCGCCAAGCCGCAAACTCCCTGTGCAGCTCAAAAGAGAGAGAAAACTGGAAGAGCAATTGGATCCTCAACGTCTACCTGCTAAGTTAGGAAAGCATGCTGCCGTGTGCGAGTACGCCGGAAGAATTGATTCCACAGTGTCATTGTACCACTGCTGGGCTGGCACATAGCGTAGTGCTGGGAGACAGCTTCTGAGACTCGTGCCAGCTCAGGACTGCCTTGATGGCCTGCTGGTGTGGGGTACTTTGTGCATGGCCAGCAGGCAGTGTAAGCACAGAGCAGCATGGCGACGTGATACACATAGGCAGGGGTGCCACCAAGGCCAGACCACAGGGTCTAGGTCCAGGGTTCTGTGGTCCAGGGGGGACGCCATGTGACCCCCAGAAGGCAGTGACAGCTCATCCTCCTCCTCCTAGCCAGGACCTGCAGCTTCCAGCAAAAGGAAGCACTGTGGCAGAGCTGACCGGGAGAGGTTGTAGGCTCTGTGCCACGCCAGCAAAAAAACAAATAACTTCTGTTTTGAGTAGCAGCAATCTGAACCAAGCAGATGTGGCTTGGCATGGCTAATGGGTGCATAGGGGCAATGTAAAGACCACCCCTTTGTCACTCTGGCAGGTTAAAAAAAGAGGGAGAGCTGGCTCCGAGGGAGGGGAGGGGAGCAGGGGGGCCAGCAAGCAACTTGCCCGGTCCCCCCTCAAAACTAGCACACCTCTGCACAGAGTGTCATTGTATCTTCAGTGTGAGCAGCACCTCACTTCACCCTGGCTCTGTCCTCTTCTGTCTTGGCTCTGCGTGCAACCCCAGTGGGGTCAGTACAGGCGTTGGCTGCTTGCTGATGGGCTGAACAGGATTTTCTTTCCCCCTGCCCCCTGATTGGCTTTGGCAACAGGGCTTTCTGCCTATCCTGTACTGCCTTGAATAGGGAAGATGGGATATTGGTGTGGGTTGTGCCCGTGGAGGCTGGTGGTGGCTCCTATTTCAGTGGGGCTGTGGATCCACTCTGGGTTTCAGCCAGAACCAGCCAGAACTCTAAAGAAGTTATCCAAGGTGCTGAACCCTTGAAGAGGCTGACAGCAAATGTCCCAAGGTTCCAGGTACAGAGCAAGGGGCTCACATGGTACGGTGGGGGCAGCAGGGCAGGGAGAAGCCCGCTTCAGCCATCCATATCTGGCTTTGGCCCCAGGGCCTGAAGTGGGTCAGGTTGGACCCGAGGCAGCCTGAAGTGGGTTTGGCATGCCTCAGGAGCCCTGAAGCGGCCTCCGAACCAGGTCAGGGGGTCCCTGGACAGCCCTAGTCATTACTACCTATAATTTCTCTGGTAGGGGTAATAGAAGTTGAACAGCTAATGTGCATAACAATCCAGCATAGTGCATATTCACCATGCCTCATAGAGAATGTACACATAATCTGTCCACAAAGAGGAAACTGTGCACATTTTCTGGTCAATCCAGTACTTTCCAACAGGCCTTGGGGAATGTGCATATCACAACACGATGGATATCCTCCTGGCAGTATGAGTCATTTCCAAAAGGCCTTGTGTAATGTGTATATTTTGATTGCATTTCATACATTCACTGGTCAATATGCATCATCTGCAGCTAGGGATGTCAGTGAAATCTGCAATACCTTCAAATGAGTTTGGATTTCGATGAATCCAAACTGCGGAATCCGCCGCGGACCGGCTTGCAGACCTTTAAAAAAAAAAAAAAAAACTTTGCACTTGGGCTGAGTATTAGTGCAAGTGTACATTAACACTAATGCACACTTGTGCTAATGTGCTAATGCTCACTACTGCTAATGCGCACTTGCGCAACTGGAACAAAATTCTTGTACATCCCTAAAAAAAATCTGATTCTGTCAGTGTGTGGACAATGGAACACAAGATGCCTGACAATCCACAAAGCACTGATGGAACAGATTTTACAAAGTCCACACATCCCTATCTGCAACAGACCTTGTGGAACGTGCATCTCTTGACATGATTTTGTACATTCTCTGACCATGAAGCATAAACTCCAACAGGTCTTTGACAATGCACCTATCTCAACTGCATTTTGTACATTCTCCAGGCACTGCAGTATGCATAAGGTCCAAAAGGCACTGGGCCTGTTCTACTACGTATGTAGACAAGTGAAGCAGGAACAAGGTGGAAAAATGCCAAGGCTGTAGAATGGACAGTGCCGCTTCAGCTAGGAGGTAGAGAAATCTCATTTTGAATGCATCTCCATATAAAAACCTCCCTTCAAACAGAATGTTAACACAGTTCTGAGAAAGGTTCTATCCCAGCCCTTTGTCTACTGTGCTGGTTTTCTATATGCAGTGAGTACGAGGGGAACATTCAGAAATGCTTTCCCGCACCTGCCATTCGAAAGGGTGTAGACGTGTAGTCCATCCCGGAACCTCATTTTGCTGCAGTTGTAAACCAGGTCCCACAGAAGGTGGTGGCAGAATGGACTATACCACTTAAGGTTGCACGTGGGGTTTTTTAAAGAAGAAGAAGAAGAAGAAGAAGAAGAAGAAGAAGAAGAAGAAGAAGAAGAAGTTTTATTATAAAATGTCACCAAAACAAAACAAAAAAGAGGAAAAGAAAAAAAATGTAGCTACATAAATTTTAATATATCCATTTTAATACATGGTTATGAAGTGTGTGTGTGTGTGTGTGTCTGTCTGTCTGTCTATCCATCTGAAAATACAGCTTTCTAAGATTTATACATAAACATCAACAAAAGCAGATCAAATATCCATATCAGTATGCATTTGCAAGTGGTGTCCATATGTATTGGAACACTAATATTTATTGATGTACATGTCCTCTTAAATTATCTACCTGCTTCCTGGAAGTTAACACACGATCAGCTCAAATGGATTCTCTGTGCCCTTTTGACAGCTAAAAAACTGATATTACAACATTGGAAGGATAAACATTCACCTCCTATAATACAGTATCTTGAGGACCTAATGATGCTTTCAGCGTTTGAACGGGTGGAGATCACAGTTTTGAAGACTCTTCTGGGAAAGAAGAGCCCAGAGAGCTTGGGCTATGGGGAGGTATAGAAATATAATAAATGAAATTAAATACCTTCCTCCAAATACAAAACATGCACAGTAAAGTGTCAGTTGACCTATAGCTTTTCTCCCAGATTTGCTAATTTTGTTTTGTTTTTAGCAGCTCTTCTTTACCTGCAGGGAGTTTTAGCACAGGAGCAAATTCAAAATGGCATCTCCCACATGCAATTTGAATTGGTGCACCAATGAGGTGATCCTATCACCTCAATCTGTTGCGTGTGTGCAGGCCAGGCTTTTTTCACACTGCCTCCGGGCCAAAGGACACCCGATATTCTTCACATCATGTGGTTCCTCTTTGAGGACAAGTTTTCTCTTTCACAAAATAGCCAGGACAAGAGCGTGAGCCCTGTGAATAATGGCACATGTGGTTTGGGCACCAGAGGGAAACATCTGCTCTTTTCTCTCCATCAGCAGAAGATCAATTTTCTGAAAGGCTGCACGTATATTGCCTTCACTTTGGGATTAAAGAAGGTACATGTTGTCTTCTTTCTCCATCTGGGACTGCTAATTACCTTGATTCAGCTCTAAAAGGGATCTCTGCAGTGAAGGCCTTACTCCCACCTCAGCTATTCTCCTGCTCTTCCCTTTCAAAACTCATCATCGCTGTCTGACTTTCCACACTTCACCAAATGGAACAATTTCTTTTAACTGCACTTAAGAGAGCAGCACAATGGTTCTTCAAGCTGCACATCTCACTTGTTGGTAGCTTCATTGTCCTCACTGTTAGGACATTACAAAAAACACACAGAGAAAACTTTTTTAATAGCTTTTGCACCATCAGAGAACAGCACATTCATTGCTGGCTATGTGATCTTCATTCCCAAGTGAATGTGCCTTTGTGTTTGATATGCCACATTATGGGATATAATGGGAGTTGCTTTTTTTACCCTGTGAGGCTGAAGTCTGTGCATTCCGGTGGTGCCTTTGTGCCACAGACAGAACATGTCTCCAGACTCGTCACTGTGGAAGAAGAAGCCCTCAAAATCTTAGGAAGGCCACTTAGGCATTGCCAAAAAAGATGCCCAAAGAGGACAAAGATTTGCCTGAAATGTCCATGGGTGAATTGATAGGTGTACATGAAAATTTAGAAATAATGACTATACTTTAAGTAGAAATACAATACATTTCACCAGAGCTGGCCCAAGACATTTTCCTGCCTGAGGTGAAAGACAGTATGGCGCCCCTCCCATCCCATGTACATATGCTGGCTAGACTGGCAACCGAACCTTTCTTTGACACCGGCAATGGGACAGCATGCATTGCTCCACCACACCTGAAGGCAACAGTCTAGTATAGGGCACATACAGAAGGCCATGTGGCCCAGAGCTCTCTCTTCCAACACTTTGTTGCCACCTCCCAGCATCTGCTGCCTGAGGCGACTGCCTCACTCTGCCTAATGGTAGGGCCAGCCTTGCACCTCACCTTAGTGAGGAGGACTGTGACCAGATTATATGTATGCCTGCTCAGTCTGCTGTTCAGGTGCTAATGTTGATGGGCAACTTCAAGACGCCAGTGTTCCCTTCTTATGGCTCTGGATATTTAAACAGGACTTGGACCAGACAGCCCTTCAAATCGAGGACAGTGTTAAACGGAGCAGGAATGTGGATCCTTTCTCCCATAGAATTAATCTGGCCTGCTTCCAAGCCTCAAGCCCTGGAGGAATCCCTGCTGTTATTGCCTATCTCAGACTGGAGATTACAACGGGGATGCAGATGAGTCCTTTTGCATGCCACACAATGGCCCCATGGGGATGACGTGTGCTGCATGAAGCTGAGCACTTCTCCAGTGCTGAGAGGAATGGCTGCTCTTCCCAGCACCAGCTGAGACATTCTGCATGGTGCATCCCACCCCAAACCAGGGACTTAACTGGTGCTAGAAGGAACACCAGTCTTCTCCACTCTGGTTAGCTGTATCTTTATTTAAATTATAATTATTATTTTTATGTTTGCACCTGTACATACAAATTAACACATGAAATGTTATGCATATTTGTGTTCTCTTTTGTCCTCTTTTTTTGGTGATACAATTCCTATCTTTTTTTGCCAAAGGGTAAATATCCACACAAGGAAGAAAATGCACCCAAGTGACAGGAAATTCACAGGAGGGGTAGGGCCAGTGAGCAAGGCATTGCTCTCCCCCTTCCACAGTTCTAATTGTGCGCAAGGGGTGTGTGAATGCCACAACAGGGCTTAAGATAGCCTTAAAGGGGAGGGGTTCGTTTTAAGTCAACACTCATGAAATTTAGAGTGTGATCCTATGCCTGGTTAGATAGAGAAAAAGCCTTACAACTCCCAGCATTCCCCAGCAATCATAGCAACAATAGCATCATTCAAAGGATGCAGCATCATTCAAAGTGAGGCATTATAGGAGAACATGGCAGCCTTATGGCCACTGACAGGAGAGGTACCACTGCTGGTTGTAATGGCAGCCAAGGAATGGAGGGTGGAGAAACAAAGAACGGAGGGTGGAAAAAACAATGAATGTTCTGGGTAAGCTTCCTCACTCATGGAAATATGAGAATGTACTTCCCAACCACTGAAAAAGAACAGATTTTCTTCTTGCCTCCCCCAATCCCGCATTTCACTTTTGGGAAGAGTTAGGGATGTCAGAGAATTCCGTGATGGATCTTGGTGAGGCTGAATGCCAGTGCATTCGGGCCCCTGAAATCCATCGCGGAACGAAGCCCCCGCCCCCCCAACCAACGAAAGGTGCGCGGGATGAAGTCCCTGCCACCCCCACCCCATGAAAGGCGTGTGAAACGGAGCACTTACCTGCTCCCATCTGCGCTGCTTTGCAAATGGCGGCCGTCCTGTGGCCGCCATTCGCTTCCTCTGCTCAATAGCCATGATAGGCTACGTAAATACTTACGTAGCCTATCATGGCTAATGCAGGGATGCCATTTGTGTCCCTGTGGAGGCCATGATAGGCTATGTAAGTATTTACGTAGCCTATCATGGTGGGGGGGGGAACCCCAGCGTACGCAAATGGCGGCGGCTACCGCCATTTGCGTACACTGGGTTTTTTTTCCCCGTGCCATGATAGGCTATGTAAATACTTACGTAGCCTATCACGGCACGGGGGGGGGGAACCCAGCATACGCAAATGGCGGTAGCTACCTCCATTTGCATATACTGGGGTTTTCCCCCCTGCCATGATAGGCTACGTAAATATTTACGTAGCCTATCATGGCTCACTACAGGGATGCAAATGGCGGCGGCTACGACAGCCGCCATTTGCGTCCCTGCAGGGCTGCCCAGCAGCCAGATGTCCAGCTGCGGGTGGCTGGAGCCAGCCGGCTGCTCCGCGGCTTGGCCGTGGAGCGGAGCCGGCTGGGCAGGATTCCGGGGGGAGGGACGGAGCACCTCCCCACCACCACAGATTGCCCGGCGTGGAGCCAGGTAGGGGTTTCGTACATCCCTAGGAAGAGCTGTGGCTCAGTGGTAGAGCACATACTTGCATGTAGGAAGTCCCAAGTTCAATCCCCGGCATTTCCGGGTAGGGCTGGGAAAATTCTTCCTGAAACTCTTGAGAGCCACTGCCAGCCAGTGTTGACAATATTGGGCTAGATGGACCAATAGTCTGACTCAGTATAAAGCAGCTTCTGGTGTTCTTCTGTTCCCCATCCACATCCACAAACATGAGTGAAAACCCCAAACATGGAACTTTGGCTCAGTCCCATGATAAAGTGATCTTTAATAGATTCCCAAGTTCAATGAACATTACCACAGTAATTTAGGGTGCAAACCTATGGCCCCTAGTCAGCTGCTAGAGGGTCATAGAATTGATCGGTTCCTGGAGAACCTCCTCCCCGCTCCCTCCCTCGCTGTCTCACAGGTGGTGCGGATTGCCCCTGGGCTCCAGGCTCAGAAGAGCAGCACAGAGAGGGGCAAAAGGGGGCATTCCCAGGAGCAGGGAGGGGCGGGGAGTGCGTAAGTGCCAGTACGATGCTTCCTATGTGTCATCTGGCCTCCCCACCCCATGCGCCGATGTCCCATGGCTAGACAGCTGAAATCAGCCATCTAGCCACAAATGCAGGGCGGCTGGAGCACAGAGGAGATGATCCCCTCCATGTCCCTCCCACCCTGCACTGGATAGGCAGTCACCTCCAAGTTCAGAGGCAGCCCCCTCTGCACATAGGATTGTGCCCTTAGCCTTTCATCCACTGTTGTATCCTGTGGCCAGAACTTTACAGGAAGCAAAGCAAACCTCACTGCTTCTCTTCGAGAATAACAATGAGTAGGGATGTCGGAGAAATCCTCCATGGACCCCAATGAGGCCAGATTCTATTGCATCCAGCCCTCTGAAGTCTGTGGAGGATCGGATCTCCTACCTCTGAAGTCCTCGCCAGCTGGATTCTGCCTGCTGCCAGCTCCAAAGCCCCAGTGATATGGTGACCATTGCCATGTCACTGGCTGGACTGGCAGACTGCGGACGCAAATGGTGTCCGCTATGCCATTTGCGTCCCTGCTCTTTGACATGATAGGCTACGTAAATCTTTACGTAGCCTATTGTGTGAAAAAAAAACAGGGACACAAATGGAGTATTTGCATCCCTGTTCCTTCGCACTATATCCTACATAAAGATTTAAGTAGCCTATCACATCAAAGAGCACGGATGCAAATGGCATCTACTACACCAGACCCCATTTGCATCCGCAGTCCGTCAGTCCAGCCAGCGATACGGCAATGGCGGCCGTATCACTGGGGCTTCGGAGCCGGCTGGTGGCTCTGCAGAATTGCTGCAGAGCGGAGCCATCCAGCGAGGATTCTGGGGGGAGGGACAGATTGCCTCCCCCACCATGGACCCCCCCCGCCGGAATGGCACATAAGTAATTCGTACATCCCTAACAATGACTACACCAGCTTATTTGGACACCGATGAACACTCTGTCCATTTTAATAACAAGCCACCCATGGAAATGTTGCCTGTGTCACTGACAAAACAAATGGTTTCTGGACTGAATGCACACACACAGATGGAGAACAAAAGGGCAAACATTACCATCCTTCCTGAACAGTTGTTGAAAAGAAAGCTCTTGAAAGTGTGGAGAAACATCAGAACTATTATTTATGTGGTGTACAAGGAATGAATGAATAAATGAATAACAAGAGGCATCTGGGAAAAAAATTAGTCACTCTCTCTTGAGTGAAGTGTGAAAAACCAGCAGTTGTACATAGTTGGTAGCTGGGATCAATCCAGGTCATAGTCAGTACTCCCATGTAGCTCCTTGAGCTGGTAAAAGGGGGCTCTTGGGAAATTCAATGCTTCTGGGTTCCTGGTCGACAGCTGGTTGGACACTGTGTCAACAGAATGCTGGACTAGATGGACCCTTGGTCTGATCCAGCATGGCTCTTCTGGTGTTTTGATGTTCTAAGGGAACCACCAATGCCTCTATGTGGACAGGGATAATCTGACTTCAGTAGCCTATGCTTTAAATAAATTACTCCAATGTGCTTTATGTGGGAGCTTATTTTGAAGGTGGTTCAGAAGCTGCAGCTTGTGCAAAGTGTGGTGGCCAGATAGACAGCAGAGACCAGAAGGTCTGAGCATAGAACACTGATTCTGACCCACTTACACTGGATATCTGTATGCTTCTGAACCCAATTCAAAGTGCTGTTTTGACCTATAGACCCTTATATAGGCTGGGATCTCAGTACCTGAAGGAGCACCTCTCGTTGTATGAACTTACCCATACATGATGATCAACATCCGAGACCTTCCTCCAAGGGCTTCCTCCCAGAGAGGCTGGAAGAATGGCAACAAGGCAAGAGGCCTTTCTAGTGTTATCCCCTGACTGTGGAATGCTCTCCCCAGTGACCTCCACCTGGTGCCAACATTGTCATCTTTTTGGTGCCAGGTTAAGACTTTCCACTACTCTCAGGCATTTGGCGGTATATGATGGGACTTTTTAATGTTAGGGTTTTTTAATCAGGTCTTGATAGTTTTATTATTAATTGTTTTCAACTGTTTCAAATTGTTTAAACTTTTTGGATATTAAAGTTTTGCATGATGTTTTATCATGTTGTGAACCATCCAGAGAGCTTTGGACATTTGGTATACTAAATCAAATGGGACCTTTTGCCTCCCAACCCCAAGAGGAGATGGAAAGAAAGGAAGCAAGTCCGCCCCCACTCCTTTCCAGGTGCCAGACTGCCTAGATTCCAAGAATTCCAGGGTCCTATGGATCATGGGAAGGTTTTGAAGGAACAATCATGAGGAGCAGCAACGTGTTTGGAAAAATGATGGATAGGATAACGCAAAGAGCAGTAGAATGGCAATGGGCAATGTGGATGAAGAATTTGATCTTTGTAAATTCTGATACTAACTCACCTGGTCTGCACCTTCCAAACTAATGAGCAAATTGAGACTGAGATATTCACTGGGTTTTGCACTTGCTGAATGTACTGATGCAGCTTGAAAAATGTATCAAAATGCATTTAAAAACCACATATTTCATTTACAAATTGATTTAGAAAGATATATAAATGCACATTTATCTACACTTTTCTTTTTTTAAGTGCAGATTCATGTGGACGTGAGCTCATGAAAAAGTGGCACGGACCAAAAAAATACCATTTTGTCTTTTGGTAGTAGGGATGGCAGAGAAATCCACCATGGACTCCAATGAGTCCATGGAGTCAATGACTCCAATGAGTCCGGAGTCCGTGGCAGAACGGACTACACCCCCCACCCCCCGTAACCCCACCCCCCTGGGATGAACTCTACCTGGCAGCGTCACTTGCTCCAGGATGTTGCCTCCATCCGCTGCTGGGCTGCAGAATGAAATGGCGGCAAGTGTAGCGGCTGCAATTTGCGTCCCTGCCAGTGGCCATGATTGGCTATGTAAATATTTATGTAGCCTACCACGGCAAAGATCAGGGACGCAAATGGTGGCCGCTATGCTATTTGCATACCTGCTCTTTACGTGATAGGCTATGTAAATATATATGTAGCCTATCACGGCTAATGCAGGGACGCAAATGGCGGCCACTACGCCGGCTGCCATTTGCAGCCACAGCAGCCCAGCAGCGGACAGCAGTCCAGCTGCGGATGGGCCTGGCTGGCAGCTCTGCGGATTCGCCATGGAGTGGAGCCGGCCGGGCAGGATTCCTGGGGGAGGGACGGAGCGCCTCCTCCCCCCCAGTGGATGCCGCCACCAGAACAAGGTAAGAGATTCGTACATCCCTAATCGGTAGAGAAAAGATGGGACATAGGAGGATGAAGCATCACTGACAGAAACTGCTAGGGTGGATGAAGACATCTGAGATGCAATGTTGGGAGAGAAGGAAGGTTGTTGAGGAAGAAGAAGGCTTGGGATGACATGGGACTCAGAGATGAAATATATATATTTTTATTAACATCCTTTAGAGAGCAATCTGATCCCCTGCTGCAGGCTGGCTGAGGGGGTCAGAATGGGAAGAGCTGGCTGGGTGGCCCATTAACCCTGGAAGCCCTGAGTATGTCCATAGAAAGCCCAGTGGGAGTAAAAGAACTGGTGACTCATTCTGCTGGCAGGAGGGGCCAGATTGGGATGTTTCAGGGGCATATGGGGGTTGCCTTAGATCCGCCAGATCCACTGCCTCCTCACTCCCCCAACACACCCCAGACATGGGCCGCATAACTAGGGATGGACAAACCCACCCCCATCTGGTATTGGTGGGTGCCCACTGAAGCGCTGCCCCCACTCGAGCCCCCACAGACAGACATGTGCTCAAGTCCCCACAAGTCACCGAGCCACCTGCACTCACCCTGGATCCCATCCATGAGCGCCACATTTTGCTGAGCTTATTTTTATGGGGAAAAGGAGGTCTTTGAAAATGTGCATATTTAAATATGTGCAAATTCAGACTAGGAAAACTTGATGTATGCAATATTAGAGGCATGAATGGGCCATTTATGCCTCTAATTTTGCATAGATCAGCCTTTCCCAGCCCAAATTTATGTGTATTTAAACATGCACATTTTAATGACCTCCTCTTCCCCATAAAAATGAGCTCTGCAAAATGGCAGGTGCTCACAGACGGGGCTGGGTGATGGCAGGGAATGTCCGGGAGGGTGCAAGCAGGGGTGAGCGAGGCCAGAAGCTTGGTGGGCGCGGTCCAGGTGCATTGGTAAGGAGGAGCATGACAGACTCTCAGACCCACTTGGGTGTCCGCACAATTCCTACCCATAACTATGCCAGGGAGTCTCTTCTTCCTTTTGAGTACAGTTGCTAGATGAGCATGCTGTTCACCACTGAGATGTGGACTATAAAATGGGAGACAGCCCTAGTGTTCTATGGAGCTCTGGTGTTCTGATTCCAAAATGTTTCCTTCAGTACCTTAAGGTTGGGATGGGTGGATATGTCAAGCTTGATTTTGCTCAGGTTTTCATTTATCCAGTGTTAAGTTTGTCCCATGCCAATTCAGCACTGGATTGTGAATAGTTTTTTTTTTCTTTTCTTTTTCTTTTTTAAAGTGAATTTTTGGGTGCACTTTTGCAAATGAATACAAATGAATACAGTGGATTGCCCCACTGATTAAAGCATCTGTATGAGCACTTTTTGCAGACATGTTCATTTTTGTGCACATCTTTTGGAAATGTACACATTTTTGTATGCAAGTGGCTTGTGTTTGTTTCATTTGTTTGTTTTTGCAAACAGTATCAGAAACTTTGGAAATGTATGGATTTTTATGGCAAACCATGTTGCGGTTCATGTTTAGGATCAGAAAGTGCGAATTTGGTAATTTCACATTAAAAAATGTGAAATGCAAACTGGGGGGAAAAAATCTCACCAATCAAGGGGCATCAATGTTTGCTTTTGTCAACCCTTGGGAGACTTAACCAAAATGGGTGGCAGGAAAACTACACAGACCAATAGTTTATTTCAGAGAAGAGACAATTATGAGAAACTGTTTAATTGGAACAACTGAAGAGCAAGTAACAGAGAAATTAATAAAGGACTGCAGCTGAGATGTCAGGTGGAAAAAAACGTTTTAAAAGAGCTGAGGGAGGAGATGAGAAAGCTTGAGACAGAGCTGGTATGGTAGGGATTTTTTTTTTATGTTGTGCTTCAAAATGTGTAGGAATTAGTGGATGGAGAAGCAATTGGTATGGAAGTCAGCGGATAAGAAAGGAATTTGCTCCTGCCCAAACATAGTTAGGACTATTTTATGCATCCAGGATAAGAGTATACAGGTGGGCAAACATATAGTCTGACTGCTTCCCTATAACAAAACAATTTCCCTTGCTCTCATTTATATCCTGCCCTTAGTCCAAGGAACTCTTAAAATAAAGTGCCCTTAGTCCACATAAAAGGGCTATCCTAATTAATCCTCACAAAGGCCTTTCACTGCTCAACAGGCAATACTTACATAGGAGCATAGCAAGGTACTTTTACTGAGTCAGATTGTTGGTCCGTCTAGTCCAGCGTTGTCAGCACTGACTGGAAGCATCTCTCCAGCAGGGTTTCAGGCAGGATTTTTCCAACCCTCCCTGGAGATGCTGGGGATTGAACCCTGGCCCTTCTGCATGCAAAGCAGGCACTCTAGCACTGAGCTATGTGTACTGATCTGGTGTGAGGGGGAGTACACCTCCATTTTTAATCCAGAAAAAAAATGAAGCCTCAGGTCTCCAGACTTAGGGCATGCCTCTGAATACTGGTTGCTGTTGAAAATCAGTTTGAGACAGCTATTGCCCTCATGTTCCTGGCTTCCCAGATACCTCTGTGTGGCCACTGTAGGAAACAGGACACTAGACTAGTTAGGCTTTGGTCTGATCCAGCACAGCTTTTCCTATGGTCCTATGTTCATAGATTCATCAGATTCTGAGTAATTTCTGGAAATGTTTTTAAACATCCTTGTTTTGACAGCTTGCTTTGAGTCAGTGTCGGCTAATCCCAATTGCTTTAAAAGAATAATATAGTATATTTTAATTATTTAATATTTTCAGCCATTTTTGTTATATTGCGTTTGAAACTATGGTTACCCATTCTGAGCCCTAGGGATGAGTCAGGGTTGGAATTGGCAGAACAAAAATACTGAGAAAAACTGATAGCAAACTCTCCTGAGATTCCCTTTTCATGAAACTGGGAGACTGCATAATCGTGTGCTAATTCTGTTCTTATCTAAACCAGACCCATTGAATTCTGCAGTGACAATGGGTCATGTTCATTTAGGAGTCCCTGAAAGGGATAAACAATGTAACTGGCAAGAAATTAAGTCAGCTGCTGTGCTCACAAATGCAAGCTGAGCCACTGGCATTGGGGAAATCCAGTGAACCCAAAAAGGTCTGAATTTCCCTTCAATGGACATCCCTTATCCAAGCCAACTGAAAGCACCTGGGATGCACCGCAGACCAACGTAGCTTAAATTGTCATGCACATCTGAGACCCGTTCTTTGTACTGACAACTGCCGTGAGTCTGTGTGGCAAGGTGTAGCTGGCATACTGAAGCAGGGCAAGGGTTTCTGGATACTGGGAGCAAAACACATCCCAACTTCACACATACACTGATAGGATCTGAAGTGGCAGTAACTAACAATGGAACTGATGTTGGGTTTATGTTGGACGGTTCCATAAAAACATCAACTCAGTGTGTGGCAGCTGAAAAAGGCAAATTCCATGCTAGAGATAATTAGGAAAAGCACTGACAATTAAACTACCAGTATCATAATTAGAGCTGTGTGCAGATGGCCTCTCAAAATTCTCCAGCTAATTTGTGGGCAGAGAAATTTGGGAGACAATTTCAATGAATGTTTGCAAGGGGAGGAGAAGTTCTCCACAGTTTCTCACAGGTGGGGCCCCCCATTGGCAGGGCTTGTAGTACAGCTTCTTTCTTTTTTCAGAAGGGGGTTTGGGTTTTTGTATTGCAACAGCATCAGCTGTGTTGGCAGACTGGCCCCCATTTTGCGTTCACCACAATGCAGGTGTGTGTGTGGGGGGGCAGTGTTTTATCTAGTTGAAGGGAAGAGGTAGAGCTAATGCTGAGCCAAAATCTGTCCTCCAGTTCCCTGAAAGTTTTCTTCCCCCATGAAAGAGGCCTCCATTGTTCTGCCTCATTCCCAGGGTGTTTTATAATTCTTTTGTGTGCATGGTGTTTTTGAGCTTACCTAATCACTGCTACCCTCCCATGCTGCCTGGACCTCCTGGAAAGGCCCTATGGGAGGAATTACCTCACGATGCCTTCCACTGGGCTTTGATTGAAGCGAAGGAAGCTGAGGAGGCTACAGGCTGCTGGAGAGATGATTGTGCAGTGAAAGACAGGACACTTGTGCTCACTCTTCAGCCACCTCCTAAGTAAGGAAAGCCCAAGAAACCCAAACCCAACCCACGAGAATTTCTCTGAAATTTCTTCACCACTTTGAAAGCAATTTCTTTTCTATCAAATTGAATAAGAATGGTCAGGAAAAAAAATGTGGAATAAATTTTCAGCACAGCACTAAACAAAATGTCATTATAGGTTGTCAGTTACACTGCTGGCATTATAATGCCATTGGGGGGTAAGCCCATCTCGTATAGCAGGGCCAAATCTTGCTTTTCTGTGGTCCCAATCCAGCCCTCCAGGGTTCCACAGATGGCCACACACCTCTTCCCTGAACCCACCCCTATTCCACCAAGCACCAATCATGGTGGTTTCCCAGCTTTTGCACAGTGTTTTTCCCCATTCTGAAAAGCTGAAAAGCTTCTCCTGAGGCACTGTTACTGGAAGTAACAGCTAGAAACCAAAACATGCTGGCATGGGGGGGGGGGCGGTATGTTGGCCCTGCCCTAGTTGCCTTTGGGGCAAGACCATGACTGGAATACAGTCCCCAGGACTGTCTCCAAAACTGAATTTGGCCCTCAGGCTGAAAGAAGTTCAACATCCCTGCCATAGAAGATACTGCAAAACTTGAAAAGGCTAAAGCATTTGGGGATGGACATGAGTGAGTCTGCATGTGGGACATGTAAGTGCAAGTTAGGTTTTAGCAGTTGTGGGTGCATGGAAAGGATTTACCCGCTGCTGCTGCTGCTGCTGCTGCTTCTTCCTCCTCCTCCTCCTCCTCCTCCTCCTCCTCCTGTTCTTGTTCTTGTTCTTCTTTGGTATTTGGGCAAATATCAAGGATCCTGAGAATGAAGATACTTCCCTCTTTTTTGTGGGCAGTACCGTTTTGCTTACATCATGATTGGCACCCCCCCCCCAAACTTTACTATTATAAGGAAAGATGGCTATATGGAATGTTCAGAGGCAGTGTGTCACTGAATACCAGTTTCAGGGGCAACACTGAGGTATGTTGCCTTCTGTGGCAAATCTGCCTTCACACAGGGATTCTATGAGATGGAATTCTGGTAATTAGTTGACCCTAGACTACCAGGGAACCACTCCCACTCAATTTTCCCCAGCACAAAGTGCCAATTTGTACTGACAGGTTCAATTCTTAATCCTGATTATCAACACATAGGGATTATTTCAGGAACAACTCTCTGAGATCAAGCATTTGCCTGGTCTGTCTTTCGCTTATTTCAAGTAGAACCCAATTACAGAGTAAAAACTCAGCATAGTTTTATTTTAAAAAGCATAGTTTTTAATAATAAAAAAAACTGGCATAGATCAGAACACCATCAAAATAACATGTTTAGGAGCAAGGCCTATGAAGAGCAAATCATGATAGTAAATAAGGCAGCTTACCAGTATTCCCAAATCAAGGAAAGAAATCGAGAACCGAAATCTATGACCACTGGACTGCCTTTTATACAAGTTTAGGAGTTTTACATGTGTTCCACTGCTTATGTACATTCACATTTTATGTTTCCTCTTAATGCAATAGAAATATCAGCACATTACTAAATTAGATTTATAACTCTCTATCTCCTGATTTCAAAACTGGATTTCTAGTTCCAAAATATGTCTATGAAAAACAACAACAGCAACCATCTGTGATCATTATAACATGGATAGATGTCAGTGAAAAATGAATCCGTTGTCTCAAATGATCACTATTTGTGTCTTAGCCTGGGAGATCTGACATTTCCCATTTCAAGCATCCCTTCCGTGCTGATAACATCTCTAGTTTATGGCAGTTATTGCTCGTGACCTATTATTATGGTGACCTTCTTGCTTTACACTGTCTGGTTTTGATGCTAGAATCTCTATTGTTAGCTATTTACCACTCTACATGCTGGTACAGATCTTTCGAAGAATGTTAAGTATCACAATAAGGTTTCCCACAGGACTTTTTTTGGAGAAACACTTTACTTTCTGCTTAACAGGCCCAGTTGGATTGGACTGGGTGCTGGAATAAAATAATGAAATCTTAATACAGAGCATCTTTTGATGAATTTGATCATGGACTCTCCTAAGGTCAGGCTGGTCAAAATAGGTTCCAATATTTGCCACAATTAGGGATGTACGGATGTTGTTAAATCCATTCCATCTGTGTTTCATGGATTGTTGGGAGTCTTTCATTCCATCATCCACTCATTGACTGGATTGGATTTTTTTTAGGGATATTTTTCGGGAATTTCATTCTACTTGTGCAAATATGCATTTGTGCTAATGTACACATGCAAATCCCCAGCCCAACCCACCAAAGTTCCTCAGGGCTGCGGAATACATACAACTCAGAAAAAGCTGGTCTGCTGCACAATCCACAGGTTGGATTCATAGAAATCCAAACTCATTTATTTATTTATTTATTGCATTTATACCCCGCCTTTTTTTTCCTCTTGCAAGGAACCCAAGGCAGTGTATATAATCCTCCTCCTCTCCATTTTATCCTCACAACAACAACCCTGTGAGGTAGGTTGGGCTGAGAGTCTGTGACTGGCCCAAAGTCACCCAGTGAGCTTCCATGGCCAAGTGGGGACTAGAACCCAGATCTCCCATCTCCCAGTCCAATACTCTTGCCGCTACACCACACATTTGAATCTATTGTGAATTTCTCTGCTATCCCTTGCCTCATTTCATTCTTGTGGGCTAACTAGAGGCATCCCATTAGTTGCTAAGGGAGTCACAGCATGCTGGACTAGAGAGATACCTATTTGAATGTTTGTGGATGGAAACCTTTCCAATCAGCTATCATGTCTGATCCTAACTCTGCCTTTTTGAGCTGCTTTCTTGGAATTGACTTTGGCTTGACTTCCCAGTGACAGATCCATCTCTTACATTTCTGTTGCAACATCTTGATCTGGCTCTCTCTCTTGGGAAGGTCCATCCAGGCTGTCTCCCCCATTTCCTGATCACCTGAGGCACCAAACCCCTCCCATGTGTGAAAGAACATTAAATGGGATGGGAAGACAGGCTTCAAGGAAAACTCCATTGTTGTGCTCATCAGACTTTTTTTTTCCTAATTAAATTTACTGTGAAATTCTACAAAATGGAATAGAAAAGAGGAAAAGAAAAGCAATGGAGCTACATAGATTTGTACATATCAATTTCAATGCATGCATTGTGTGTGTGTATAGGGACGGACGTCCCCCCCATTTGGGTTCTGTGGGCACCACCTGAGCCACTGACACAGATCACGCACCCTGGACCTGTGCTTGAGCCACCACCACCCTGCTCACCGAGCCACCCATGCTCACCCTGGACCCATCCGTGAGCACTGTAAGTGCCATTTTGCAAAAGAAAATGGTGATCATGAATATACGCACATCAAATCTTACACAAAACAGCACCATGAATGGCTGATATACACAAGATTACAGGTGTCAATGGGCGGATGGGTCCAGGGTGAGTTCAGGCAGCTCAACAAATTCGGAAGGATTTGAGTGGGGGTAGGGTCTTGGCGAGCGCAGCTCGGGGCCATGGGAGGGGGGAAATCTGGCAGACTCCTGGGCGCAATCAGGGACTTGTGCTATCTATCTATCTATCTATCTATCTATCTATCTATCTATGAAAATACAGGTTTCTAAGAGTTATACATAAGCTTCAGTAAAAGCAGACCAAATATTCATATAAGTATC
Organism: Heloderma suspectum; assembly: GCF_057233095.1. Lineage (NCBI taxonomy): Eukaryota > Metazoa > Chordata > Lepidosauria > Squamata > Helodermatidae > Heloderma > Heloderma suspectum. The sequence goes on from NC_139462.1 coordinate 14,759,111, forward strand.
CATTCATAAGTGGCATCTATATACCACCAGAGGTGTATATATTTTGTGAAATCTGTCCCATGTGTGTTTCATAGATTGTGCAGTGTCATTCGTTCCAGCATCCGTTTACAGACAGCTTTGGAAGAAAAAAAATATTCAGTATGCAGAAAAATATGCAAACAGTTCCATAAGAGGGTTCACAACCATTTTTTGTAATTTATGTTACTATGTAACATTTAGCATATTCCCCCCCCCCATTCAACTTTCCCCATGTATATTTTTCCAGAATGGCGCATGTCTCAGAAAAAAAAATGCATATATTATTTTCCCATGAATAATTTTGCATAATTTGGGCGGTGGGGGGATGATCCCAAAATCCACAATCTTATCTATGAACCCCCCTTATTTTTTACCCAGTTTCCTTATAAGGAAGACACAGTTGGAGGGTTTAGAAGGTTATCAAAACATCTCTTTTCAGCATCTAGAAAGTTTCTAATACAGTGGATTTTGCTCCCCTACTGCCCCATTAAAGCATTAACCACCCTATAAGCACCATATCTTGCCCCTTAAACTCTAAACTCTCCATACCCCATATTGTACCCTAAATTTCAAGGCCCAAGAAAAATCCTTGCAGTCCCCCCCTTGATACTCATAAAACCACATGATGAAAGAAATATGGTTTAATGATGTATCAATCAATTGCATCTTATCCCACTAATACATTTTTTTTCAGTCACAGATGCACGTGTGCATGGATTACTCTGCCCTGATATATTCCTCTAAATCTTTCAGTTTTCTTTTACAAGGAGTTCACAGATGAAAATATGCCTGACTAGGGATGGTGGAGAAATCCATTGCTGATTCAAATCAGGGCAGATTCTCCAGAATGTCCGCAGTGGACTGACCCCACTCAACTCTGGGCCCATCAGATTCCACACAGGGCAGCCCTCCTCCATTCTAAATGGTGTGTTCGGCTAATGGTGACTGCCATTAGCCAATTGCAGGAAAAATACGGCCACGAATTGCATAGTTTATGGCATTTGTGGCTGTAAAGCACTTTCTTCTATCGTCCTTACTGCCACAAATACTATAAACTATGCAATGTATGGCCATATTTTCCTCACAATTGGCTAATGGCAGCCACCGTTAGCCAATCGTGCTGTTTAGAATGGAGGAGAGGCATCCCGCAAAATCCAGCAGATGCAGTAAACATCCAAGCAGCTCAGATTTCCCCACTGTGGACCACCTCCACCTCCACCTGGACTGGAAGTCATAGGATTCATACACCCCTGTGCCTGACCAACCTAAAACGCATTCTCTTAAAAGATCCTACTACAAACTTAGTGAAATGTCCTACTGGTGTATCTCTACATATGAAATGTTTCTATCTGTTTTGGAAACAATTGGCTTCTTAATGCTTTGGAATCTAAATCTGTAAGTGTTTTGTGTGTTCAGTAATGTATGCTTTTTAATGTTTATCTGCATGGTGTCAAGGCCCACACGTTTGTCTCTGCTCCCTTTAAAATAGTCCCCAAATCTTTTGTTCTGTTTGAGGGGTGACTGTACTTTGCTCAATTTTGAAACGTCCTTCTTTCTTGGCTTGTACTGGATCAACTTCTAGGTGGACCAGAAAGGTCCCAATATTATGCCTGAGACAGGGAGAAGATCACTTCTTCGTTCTTGTCTTTTGCTTGGTTCTTGCTTACATAGCGACTAAAGCACCTGGAAACCTTCTTACTCCAAATTGCAATCATACCCTCCAACATTTTACAAATCACCCCTAGTTTCACAAACATTAATGTCGAAGTGTCCCTTTCCCAGTTATGCATTGCTGAATGTATGATGTATGAATTTACTCTGCAGGAGTCTGACCTCAAATGATGTGAATGCTGTGCTGGTGTTTGTGCTTCTGATTAAAAATATATTTGAAAAATGTAATTGTCCTGCAATGTATCATCAACAGTTAAAGTATATATCTCAGCAGCTATAGCATCCAGCTGCTGAGATACATAGTTTAACTGTTTTTTCCAGGCCCAGGTGGCCTCAGGTACCAATCCAGCCCCCTTTCCCTGGCCCTTTTCCCTGACCACTGATTGTTTGGTGTTTTCCTGGCATTTGCACATCTTTTTTAAACAATTAAAATATGTTGAAATGCCTCTTCTAAGGCTTACAGGTAGTAAGAGCTTCAAGATAAAATATACTGATGTTTTCGGTATTTTGCCCATGCCCCTTTTGACTTCAGCCTCCACCCATCACTGAAATGTGCCCCCAAAGAGCTTCTCCAAGATTAAATTTAGTCCTTGGGCTGAAAGGGGCTCTCAACACCCCCGAGCTACAGTGTATGAAATGGCAGAATGCGCACATCATAGCACCTTAGCATTTGTGCACATGCCTTTGCCTACATGCACACTGAGAAGATGCATCTGGCTTGATCCATGAAAAGGGCATCAGATGTGCATAGTGGTCAAACACATGAAATGTACATGGAGATGAGATGAACCTATGCATCCAGTCAGCTACTTAACTTCTGTACACAGCTGATGTCCTTTTCATGGATCAAGCAAGACCTGTGAACTGATAACCCCAAGATTACACCTTTGCAAGATGTTAAGCCAAGGGTAGGCAGTGTGGTCCCTGTGGGCACCAATATATCCCCAGGCACCTTTCTTGGAACCGGCCAATGTGCCCCACCACTCCCACTTTTTTCTTTTTTCTTTTCATTAACACATTTTCTTTCCAGAAGCTAGGATTGCTGTGAAATAGGTTCCTGTCGTTGCTGTTGTTTAGTGTGTTGTTTACTGTTTTGGGGCTCAGACCCCACCTCTGCCCTGTACTCAGTCTTTTGGACAGTTGACTTGTCCTTTGCCACACCTCCCATGGAAGCCATTTTGTAGTGGTGCCCAGGACAGTTTCTCAAATTGCTGAATGTGCCCTACCCCTATGTTAAGCCTATCTTATTAAGAGTGGTTTTTTTAATATTATTAAGGATGTCAGATGCGTAGAAGTCTCCTCTTCTTTGTATAAGAATTTGCCAATTTTCTCTCCACAGATAATGAGACATTGCCCGCAGGAAGGCCTGTTTTCCTTAAATCCCTTGCTGCTGAATCAGTAATAGGTGTTTAGGACAGCCTAATAGAACAGCCATCAAACCCACCATTAAGATGTGTTATATAATTTGGGGAGGGATGTTTGTGAGTCAGCAAAGAGAAAACTTACTTAACATGTGTCTCTTTTACTCTGATATGTGAGCTCAAAGCCCATTTTTCAGATCCACCCCTTTCACAGCTGAATTGGCATAAGGGTATCCACAAATTGACTGCTGTTTCATGCTGTCAGTTTTGCCATGATCCCATAAATCCACTCCCTCCACTCCTCCATCTGTCACTGCCACTGCCTCTTCCTGCCCCATCTGCAGGAAATCAGCAAGTAACAAAATTAACAAATTTTAACCCAGTGGTCAAGTGTCGGAGAGGGAATGTTTCCTGTCTCAAGCATCCACCTGTGTGTAAAGAGATATGAACAGGTGCCAATGATGTCTTATCACTTTTTACATTCAGTTTCTGGACCACTTGAAGACAGGTTTCAGATAACATTATTCCAATGTCTACCAAGCTCATTGAATTGGATGGAGCAACTCCTGAGTCATTATTATACTCTGCCAGCATATTAGACTCTTGTGAACATCCATTTGGACAGGACCTGGGAATCCTCAGGGAGTAGCAGCTAGCAAAATAATCAAAGAAGATTTGGGTGAACATGCCCTTGTTTAAAAAAGGAAGTGAGTAAAGAAGAGGAAGAGGCAGTCAAAGGCTGTTGTGCATTGTATGCTACACAAAAGGGGGAGGAGCGAGCAAAGGGCAGTTCTTTGAAGTGAGGATGAAAGCTAAGAATTAGGGTGCAATCCTGTAGAGATAGATAGGCACCTCTGGCTTCCCCTATGTCTGAGGCAACTGCCTATCCAATGCAGGGTGGAAGCAGCACAGAGGAGAGGATTCCCTCCATGCTGCAGCTGCCTGCACTTTGCCTTAGACATGTGTCTAAGTGCAGCTTCGGGGAGGGGGCAGGAATGGGGCTGGAGATCACATAGGAAGCTGTCTAAAACAGATTCTGTGGTCTCCTCCCATCTCTGCCCCCAGGAACACCCTGTTTTCACCCCTCCATGCTCCATGTTACAAGCACGGAAATGGTGATGGTGTGGTTCTCTCTGCATGAGCTACAAGGAGGTGGGGGAGGGGGAGGGGAGCACGGTTTCCCAGCTATGAGCTCGTAGCAGCACCATCTACGAGATCAGAGCTGGGAAACCAAAAGATCCTATCTCCCCCAGATATTGTCTAAGGGACATGGGATTGCTCTCTTAGACTATTTGTGGGGAAAGGCTGTGGGTCAGGTGTAGAGTAGCTTGCACTGCATACAGAAGGTCCTGGGGATGGGGATGGATGATCCTGTCAATTTTGGTTCCCATCACTTCCTCATTTACATTTTCCATTTCTTTTTTTCATTTGGTTATTCTTTCTCAGAATTTATACCCTGCTTTTCTGTGCATATGCACACTCAGTGTGCTTGCAACATTTCAGACAAAACAGCAGCGTAACAATCAATAAAATGTTGCTGAGAAAAGCAGAAAGTAAGACAGCAGGAGCAGTGAAAAAAGGAACCATTTGAAACACCCTAACCAAAAAATGTCGATGGAGGCATATACAATCTGGGCGCCACCAACAAAAAGGCCCTTTTTTAAGTCCCCACCAGCCAACCACCATTGCCTAGAAGACAGTGAGAAGGGTCTCAGAAGTAGAGTGATATTCTTGAGCAAGTTCATATGGGATGGGGACAAGTGTTGGTGAGTGTCCATGCTGTCACTAGGACATTTCCCCTACCATTTCCAGAGCCATGTTACAATCGTTTTTCGAACATCTTGAATTTTTTTTGGGGGGGGAACCTAAAAGGTTAGTTATCAATATATGGCTATACATTGCTTTAAGCATTTTACAGAAATGTAGCTAGTCTCTGAAGCATAAGTTGTAGGGAGGGATGGGAGAGGAATTAATTCAGTTCACAGTTTGGTGCAAATTCACCTAATGTTGCACTTTCAAACCAATACATGAATGGAAATTTAGTTATCCTTCAAAATCTGCACTTCTCCAAATTGTGCAATGGAGTTCTCTCCATTCAAGAAATGCATACAAAAATGCACATATTAGGTGGGGAAGCACACAGATATGTGGATATTAGTGAACATAGTGTTAAAATACATTATATTATGAAAACTTCTTGCAAAAATACGTATATCAAGCAAAATTGTGCTCAGAATGTATTTGTAATGTATTAAGAGAAATGCACACAACAATATGTCTGGATTTCCATCCATGCATTTTTTTTTTTTAAACAAGTTTGGGATGAACCAGACTTAACGGGGGGGGGGGTGAAACTCAGAGGAACATTGTAGAGCAGATGAGGGCACCCACTTTTGGTCCTGGGGATGGATTACACCCCCACTTCTCCCACAGCATCCTCTGCACCTCCCCACCCCACTTTTGTTTTCTTACCATCTTCTACTTGGGCTGCAAGCCCTGGCTAATTTGGGCTTATGCTTCCCCTGCTGCTCATGTTCCCATCGAGGCACGAGCAGTGTGAGCAGAGACTCAGCTGGCACTTGCTGGAGCTGGATCTTGCAAGTAGGGATGGCGGAGAAATCCACTGAGGACTCTAATCAGGCCGAATTCTCAATAATCCAACCTGCGGAGTCTGCAGTGGACTGGCCCCACTCACCTCTGCCTCTGCCGGATTTCCTGCGGGGCAGCTTTCAGGGCTGTCAGTGCCACCGGCACCAAAAGCACCAGATCTCAAGGGCTTCTTTAACAGCCAGCACAGAAAACAAGGGCCTCAGCACAGGCAGCCCCCAGAGCTCTCTCCCTGGCTTGTTCTTGAGGAAGCCAGGGAGAGAGCGCTGGGGTGCCATGCCGAAGCCCTTGTTCTCCATGCCAGCTGGGTTTCCTTAACAGCCAACTTGGAGAACAAGGGCCTCGGTGTGGCCAGAAGCAGAGCCACCCATGAAATCTGACGGATGCAGCAAGGCTCCTGCGGAATCCATGGGGCCCCAAGTGGCCCGGATTTCCCCCCCATGGACCCCCCATGGACTAGAAGTTGCAGGGTTTGTATACCCCTACCTGCAAGCCCTGGCTTAGCAGTGTGGGGGAATCCCCCGCTGATCTCCCATCTCTGATCAGGAAAGGAATTCCCCCTTGTACTGCTTGTCCTCTGATGGAGATCCCTCACCTCACATCCCTGATGTTGGGATGTCTGGATTGGGTAAGAACTGTGTTCATGGACCAAACCAAAAACCAACTAGTCTGCCATTTTGTTTCCAACAGTGACCAGTCAACTCAGTCTGGAAACTCATCATGGCATGAATACGGTGTGCTTCCCCTGTCTGTCCCCACTGTGGTATTCAGAGGTATCTGTAAATGGTGGATTTAGCTACCATGGTTACCAGCTCACTAAAGTGAAGAGGATCTAAAGAGCCTCTTGTTAAGGGTGAAAGAGGAGAGTGCAGAAGCCGGTTTGAAATTCAGCATTAAAAAAATGAAGATCATGGCATCTGGCCCCATCATTTCCTGGCATATGGAAGGGGAAGAAATGGAAGCAGTGACAGATTTTACTTTCTTAGGCTCCAAGATCACCGCAGGCAGTGACTGTAGCCATGAAATTAAAAGACGCTTGCTCCTTGGGAGGAAAGCTATGGCAAACCTTGACAGCATAGTAAGAAGCAGAGACATCACCTTGCCAACAAAGGTCCATCTAATCAAAGCTATGGTTTTCCCAGTAGTAACATATGGCTGTGAGAGCTGGACTATAAGGAAGGCGGAGCGTCGAAGAATTGATGCTTTCGAACTGTGGTGCTGGAGAAGACTCTTACAAGTCCCCTGGACTGCAAGGAGGTCAGATCAGTCCATCCTAAAGGAAATCAACCCTGAATGCTCATTGGAAGGACAGATACTGAAGCTGAAGCTCAAATATTTTGGCCACCTAATGTGAAGAGAAAACTCACTGGAAAAGACCCTGATGCTGGGAAAGACTGAAGGCAAAAGGAGAAGGGGACGGCAGAGGATGAGATGGCTAGATAGCATCACTGATGCAATGAATATGGACTTGAGCATGCTCTGGGAGAGAGCGCAGGACAGGAAGGCCATGGGGTCACGAAGAGTCGGACACGACTGAACGACTGAACAACAGCAAAACTATTGGGCATTGAGAAACTTGTCATTGATGGATTTGTCTAAGCAGCTTCCATTGATTCCCACAGGTAGTTGTCACCATTTCAGTTTGTATACAGAAAGCAAACTTATGCAAAGAGAGGTTCCAGAATTCCAGTCCATTTGGTCAACCAAAAGTACAAGGAGACTGAAATGAACTCTGCATATGCTGAATGACAATCTTAATTAACATACTCCTGAGTTCTCCATTAGGGATGTCCGGATTGTGTACAATCCGTTCTGACTGTGTTTGTGGATTGTCATCATCCACCCATCAATGGAATCTTATTTTTGTTGTTGCCAAATTTGTGCAAATTTGCACATGCAAAAATATGCACATTCTCCCAAAATGCACATTTTCACACTTTAGCCTATAGGGGGAATGGACATTTTTGGCTTTTTTTTTAAAGTGTATTTTTCTATGAAAAATTTGCACAAAATTCGGGAAAGTTAAAAAACCAGTCTGCAAGTCCACGGAATCCATCCGACATGGGAAAAGCCAGTCCACTGCAGAATCTGTGGGTCAGATTCATGAAAATCTGAACTCATTTGGTTCTGTTGAGGATTTCTTTTCTTTGACATCCCTACCCTGGTGTAGGGCAAGTCTGGTGGATGAACCAGAGTCTGACTTCCTGGTATATATGTAAAGTTGTGAAGCTCAGATAATGCCAGGGACAAAGGATCAGATGTAACAACTGTTAAAATATTGAGTCTCTAATCCACCATGCTCCCCCCACCCATTTGGTAACCCGGTTAGAGTCTCAGATTAGGGCTGTGGAGACTCTGGCTCAAATCCTAACATATCCATAAAGCTTGCTGGGGGACTGTGGGCCAATCACTTGTGGTTAGTCAAACCTACTTTGCAAGACATTTGTGAGTATAAAGAGGGGGCACCATGCATGTCATTCAGCTCCTAGGAGAAAGGGAGGCATAAAAATGCCTCCTATGTATATCTTTAAGACCAAATATATCATCATAAAAGCAACACATTCTCAGTTCTTAAACATTCCATTACTCATCCTGAAAGACTGAGAGCATCAACTGTTGATTTAATCTCCATCATTAAGATAAAGAAAAAAATCCCATCATACTATGTGCTTTGTTGATAACCCAGCAAAATCAAGTGGCATAACAAGAGAGCATCATTAGCAAAAAGCTTTTAATATGTTTTGTGACTCAGTAATCTATTATTTTCTCCCAAAATTCTTTTTTGAACTTATAAGGACCATTTAATCTTAATGGCTTGGCAGTGCTCTTCCCTTTTTTTTTTTTTTGCAACCTGGCTTCCACTTTTTCAGCCGTTTTGGCTGTAACAAAAAAAAAACTTTTCAAAAGATAATACAAATCCAGTTCTAAGTAAGCTTACAATTCCCCCTCCCTGTTCAGTCGTGTTTATGTTCCATTTTGACAGTTTTATAAATTGGCCTGTAAATGAGGCATTATAAATTTCTCCAGTCATTTCCCTGGCATATGTTCTTATAAGTTATAGCAGCTTTAAAAAGTTGCACAGTGGTACCATTTGATTTTTTCAGATCTACTCAGGCAACCTAAACTCTGCATCGCTAAAAATAATCCAATTGTCTCAGCTGATAACTTTTCGCTGAGTCCAGCATTATTATAATGATGCCCTCAGGCTCCAGCCCCCACCCCATCCACCCCCATTAACCATGGCTTTTATGAGTTTATTTATTTAGATTTCTTGTCTACTCCATCCGGTGATTCAGTATGTACAGTTACAAATGCCCTTTATGAGCCACACTACCCACTACGAGGTTGTATGTAACTCTGTCCAGAGGCTGAGTCATTCTACCATCATCTACAAAGCCTGCTGTTCAACACTTGAAAATGGTACCAAATCACAACAACAGAGGCCTCTGTGAATGGATACTTTCATAGGGATGAATGGACACCTCACAGCTCGTGTCCTCTGGGCACCTGCCGATGGAGCTTGTGGGCCCTGGACCCGTGCTCAAGCTCCGCTCTGTGCTTCCTGAGCTGCATGCACTCACCCTGGACCCATCTGCGAGCACTGAGAATTAGGGCTGTGCAGAGACCCCCCAATCTGATTAGGCCACTTTATGGCTTCGGAGGCAGGCCCGATTTGGTTCAGGCTGATTTGGAGGGGGGCCGGCCTGATTAGACCCTGAACCCGAAGCAGGATTCAGATACTGAATCCCAGCTCGGATCCCCCCTGATGCCCCCACGCAACCCCACAGCTCTTTACCTTGCCTCCGCCTTCTCTTCCTCCTCCTCCTCCTCCTCCTCCTCCTCCTCCTCCTCCGCCACCGCAACCACCTTCACTGCTGCCTTCTCCTCACTGCTGCCCTCTCCTTGCCACCACCTTCTCTGCCTTCACCGCTGCTGCCATCATCACCACCACGAGCTCCTGAGGCCTGGACACACACCAGCTATTATTGCAGGGAGTCACCATTTTTAAAATGGCCACTTCCTGGAAGTTCCTGGAAGCTGCCATATTAAAAATGGCAACTCCCTGCAATAAGAGCTGGCATACGTCCAGGCCTCAGGAGCTGGCAGCAGCGATGATGGCTGTGGTGGCAGAGATGGTGGCTGTGGCAGTGATGATGGTGGCGGAGGACAAGGAGAAGGTGGTGGCAATCACAGCGGTGGAGGCGGAGGAGGTGGGCCACTCAGGTAAGGACCTGGAGATGCCAATGCAGCTGGGCCGGGGGTGCCAAAGTGCACCGAGCGCTTTGGAGAGTCCCCAACCCGCTCCGGGTCGCTTCATGCCCCCTCCACTTTGCCTCGGAAGGGGCTCAAGGTGACCCAAAGCAGCCTCTGTGGACTCACGGTTCAGGCCTCAGGCCGAAGTAGTGCACAGCCCTATTGGGAATGCCATTTTGTGGAAGAAAATGGTGATCACAAAGGTGCACACATCTAGTGTTAGGTAAAATGGAACTGTGAGTGGCCAATATACGCCTGCACCATTTCTGTTCTTTCAGGGCCAATCTTGGCCTGTGAAGTCCGTACCTGGAACCAGATCTGGAACAGGGATGGGGGAGAAATCTGTTTGGTTCAGACTGTAATGTGAACTTACCTATCACACTTTCGAACCACTAAGCCAACCAAAATGCGGTTCTCCTTCAAAATTCACACTTCTCTGAATGTTGCGATGGAGTTCTCCAATCAAAACTTGCATACAAAAATGCATAGGTCAGGGTAAATAAAATGCATTATTTTAGGAAAATTTCTTGCAAAAAAAAAGTGTATATTAGGACAAGGATGCATGTATTAGGACAAATGTACACAAAAAAGCTTATGGATCTCCATGTGTACTTTTAAAAAAATCTCCAAGTTTGGGATTAACTGAATTTAAGATTGAAAAAAAGGAAAAGAGAAACTGAAAGAATCTGAAATTGACAGATTTGTCCATCCTTAATCTGGTGTGTGTGTGTGTGGGTGTGTTCTCCAACCCATGGTCCATATTTTGTGCTGGCTCCATATTTTGTGAGGTCCCAGGTAATATTAATTTCGTTCATTTCATTTATTGTATTTCTATACTACCCCATAGCCGAAGCTCTCTGGGCGGATCACAAAAATTAAAAACCATTAAAATACATTATATAAAAAACATTCACATAATGACATAAAACACATAACACACACAACAACAATATATATCTAAAACAATTTAAAACAATCAGCCAGAGACAATTGAGAGACTCATTATACACTGCCAAATGCCTCAGAGAAGAGGGCAGTTTTAACCTGGCACCAAAAAGATGGCAATGTTGGAGCCAGGCGGGCCTCATCAGGGAGATTATTCCATAAATGGGGAGCATCCACTGAAAAGGCCCTCTCCCTTGTTGCCACCCTCCGAGCCTCCCTCAGAGGAGGCTCCCAGAGGAGGGCCTTATGACCTCACACCCCCTTTCCCCCTGACATCACCTTCTTACTCTCTCTTTGTCCCTGGGCCCAATCCTCACCACCTGCCCTGGAGTCAAAGTGAGGCAGATAGAACAAAGCTGTCAGTTTCAGTTTCTCTCAGTTTCTCAAATTTTCCAATCTTAAATTCAGATTGTCCCATTACCATATCTGTTTGAGGTGTGTGTGTTTTAAAAAAGTTTCCCTGCAGTTCATATGCCTTTTTGTATACATTTCTCCTAATATACACGTTTGCACATAATTTTGCCTTACATACTCATTCTTGCAAGCAGATTTTTTTTCCCCCCTAATGTAATGCATTTTGAATATTATTTTCATCATTAAACACGGTTTTTTTTGTGCATTTCATGAATGGAGAAATCCATTGCAACATTCAAAGTCTGAATTTCAAAGGACAACTGGATTTTGGTTCACATTCAAAAATATGAAGTTAGGTAAGTTCACATTAAAGTGTGAACCAAATGGATTTCTCCTCTGTTTATCTGGCCCTGCTAGGTCCAGGGACCATTGGATCCTGCAGGTTCTAGAGCAACTGCAGTGGATGAAGATGGATGACAACTATGGAAAAATCCAGCTCTGTGCAAGCTGTCCAGAGTTTTGCTGTATCTTAGTGACAATGAGTTTCTCACCTGTCTCTCCTGAAGATCAGTTTCCCAGAATCCCAAGTCAACAGGATCCAAAGGTGAACACAGCAAGCAACCTACACCACCTCCAAAACTCTGTACCTGCTTTGCAAGCAACTCCAGGGCTCCAGATCTAAGAGCCAAAGCAATCCAATATGGACTGTGTAAGGTCTTACCAGTAGCTGCTTGGACAATTCTAATTGCCTTCGACAGACAGTGTAGCAGATCTGGCATAGTATCCAATGCTAGCATTCTTTAAGCATTAATGATGCTGTGCTAGCAGAAGCCAATGCTGGTGCAACAGGAAGAGCTGGGCATAGGCTGGGCAGCCACTCCAGAGAGCTGATGCCACACTCTGAGTGGTTCTCAGGGTGAAGCACCAGGATGCCCTGCTCAGCTCTCCAGGGAGCTCACCTAGACCAGATGCCTCACTCTGAGGTAAGGATGTATGGATTCCCCACCGTCCATTCCGGTGGGGAATCCGCGGGTGGGGGAGGTGATTTGTTCCTCCCCCGGAATCCTTGCGGAGCGGCTCCACTCTGCCAGGATTCCACGAAGCCGAGGGCTGCTTACCTGAATCAACTGGAGCCCTTCACCTCCACGCCAATCGCCATTAAAAAAAAAAAAATGTCGATAGGCAGGATGTCCCCATAGACTTATGTGCAAAATAGAGCCGTGAATCTTGCGTGTAAGTCTATGTGTCCATAGGCTTATATGCAAGACTCACAACTCTATTTTGCATATAAGTCTATGGGGACATCCTGCTGATCACCATTTTTTAAAAAAGAAATGGTGATCAGTGTGGAGACAAACGGCTCCCAGTGCAACAAGCAGCCATGCCGTCCCGCGCGGAATCCTCCAGGAGAGGAGGTAAGTGGAGCTGATCTGCTGCAGATTTCTGAGGCCGGATTCCAAAGAATCCAGCCTCATTTGAATCTGCAATAGATTTCTCTAACATCCCTACTCTGATGGGTCCTTCCTTCCTAAGAGTGAGGAATTCTGGGTGAAGTGGCCTTGGACATCATTTGTGCTGCTGCAGCACCTAGGGATGTACGAAAGTCACTCACCTGATCCCGAATGTTGATTCGCGGTGGGGGGGAGGCGCCCCGTCCCTCTCCCCCCAAATTCTGGCCGGGGCGGAGGTGCCCCGTCCCTCCCGCCGCGAATCCCGGCCAGCCAGGAATGCAAATGGCGGCGGACGTAGCTGCCGCCGTTTGCGTCCCTGTAGTCAGCCATGATAGGCTACATAAATGTTTACGTAGCCTATCACGGCTGAGTGGGAAAAAAAACCTGCGCATACGCAAATGGCGGCGCCCATTGGCGCCGCCATTTGCATTCCTTATTTTGGCACCTGTAGTCTACGTAAACATTTACGTAGACTACGGTGAAAATAAAGGGAACGCTATTTGCCTCTGCCCTCATTGCCTTCATCCACACCCTATTTTGCTTTCAGTACCACCCGTGCCCCCCCAAATCTTCTCCAAAATTAAATTTCACCTTTGGCCTGAAAGAGGTTTGATACCCCTGCAATGGAGGATGTGCCACGTCAGTCATGGTGTTTGACAGGTGGTGAGAAGACTCCGGATTGGCTGGGCCTCTTTTACATACTAGGAGTCTGGTAAATGAGAATGCTTCATTCTGCCTGCTATACCTCAGGTGTCAGTTCCAGCCTTTGGTCTCAGTGACCCTGGCCAGAAGAAGACATTATCTCGGTCTAGATTTGTATATAGAAACCTATTGCCCAGCTTGGCCTGTTGAGAAGCTCCTAGAAAGAAAGAGCAAGAACACAGCAAACAATGTTTCCACATACAACAACTTTAACCACAGGGAATAATGTATAAAGGCTACAGTTTTAGAAACATTGCAGTACAATTTGTAGACAGAATAGTAGGGATGTACAAAAGTCACTTACCTTATGATAAAATTGATTCGCGGTGGGGGGGAGGCGCCCCGTCCCTCCCGCCATGAATCCTGGCCGGCCGGGTCTGCAAATGGCGGCGGCCATAGCCGCCACCGTTTGCGTCCCTGCAGTCAGCCGTGATAGGCTATGTAAATGTTTACGTAGACGCTACGCTATTTGCATTCCCCTTATTTTCGCCGTAGTCTACGTAAATGTTTATATAGACTAGACGTGCCAAAATAAGGAATGCAAAATAAGGAATGCAAATGGCGGCGCCCATGGGCGCCGCCATTTGAGTACGCGTCGGTTTTGGGGGGGGGTTACTCAGCCGTGATAGGCTATGCAAACATTTACGTAGCATATCGTGGTATTTTTAAAAAATCTAGCCGTGATAGGCTACGTAAATCTTTACGTAGGCTATCACGTTTTTTTGTTTGTTTGTTTGTTTTACTGGAAATGGTGGTGGCGGCAGCCAGTCGGAAGACCGGCTGCCGCCACCGCCGAACCGCCGCTGGAGCCTCCGCCAGGGAGATTTGCCCAAGGTAAGTCCCATCCCGGGGGGGGGCGGGGGGGCAGACCGTTTCACCACCGATTTCGTGGTGAATGCGGTGCCAGCGCATTTGGCCTCCCCAAGATTCATGGCGAAATTCTCTGACATCCCTACAGAATAGGCTCATTGGATATTTCAGATGGATGCTTGGTCTGTTAGGTTCTAGGAAACCTCCCCAGGGTCATCTGGAGGTGTTAGATTAGCCCCCAAAATGCTATTTTAGACATGACTTGTGTGGGAACAACCCAGAACATTTGCTGTCTAATGATGGCCCTGGTGTTTATTCACTGTACGAATATTTGCAAAAACTGCTGGGTGATTAGCAATTATACACCAAGTAAGCTTCTTAAAAGCATATTAGAAGAAGAAAGCTTGCCTGAAAAAAAAAAATCCTGGGAAAGTTATTTAGCATGAGACTCTAAATACCAGCTGTGATAACCTTTGCAATGATGGGATTGTTATAATAGTGCTGCAACCTCAGTGGCTGAAAACCCACAAAACAGTATTAGTTGAGATAGGAAATAGGAGAGGTTTTTTAAAGGACTTTTTCTTGTTTAGATAATGGTGGCCACAGTCTAGATCAGCCTTCCCAAACCTGGTGCCCTCGATATGTGCTGGACTGCAACTCCAACGATCCCCAGCCAGCATGGTCACTAGTCATGGTGGCTAGATGTTACCTCCTATATTGGAGTCTGTATGTTTCTGTACATACGTTGCTGGGGAACATGGGCAGGGGGGTTCCACTGTGCTCATGCCATACTTGTGGCCTTTGTGTGGGTAGGGCTGTATGAAAATTTCGGTTCAGTTCACCAAACTGTCCTGCATTGGCTGTAGAAAGCCATCAGTCAGAACTTGCTAGTTGCTGGAAAAAAATATTTATTTATTTATTTATTTATTACATTTATATCCTACCTTTTTTCCTCCTCAAGGAACTCAAGGTGGTGTACATAATCCTCCTCTCCATTTTATCCTCACAAAGAACCCTGTGAGGTGGGTTGGGCTGAGAGTCTGTGACTGGCCCAAAGTCACCCAGTGAGCTTCATGGCTGAGTGGAGACTAGAACCTGGGTCTCCTGACTCCTAGTCCAATACTCTAGCCACTACACCACACTGGCTCTGACCCTGCCTTGTGACTGAACCTCTGCGCTAAAGACCTTGGACTCCTGCTTGACTCTGCCATTGGCCTGTGTATGCATCTGACTGCCTGGGTTTGACCACCGCCTGTTTGACCACTCCTGCTTTGCCTAACTCCATCTATTGGACTGATTGCCTGTGCTTTCACCCTGTGCCTGTCATCTTGATCGCTTCTGCCTTTGCCGGAATTCCCTTGAACTGAAACCTGTCTGCTAGAACATTGGCCTGGTTTATTGCTTGGTCCTGTGGTCAGTCCTATCACTGAGATTGATTTTCACAGTTTAGTCAAAGAGGAAAAGTGCACATCTTTGCACACAGAAATGTGAGCTTTTCCTGTTCAAAATGCACATTTTCTCCATTTGAACAACAAAAACATAAGTCGCAAATGAAAACAGGAGCAAGCCATATAGACTTTTGAAGTGACATTTGGAGAATTTCAGCAAGCTCAAACATCCCTGGTTCTCCCATTTCTAGTCACAGACAGCTACTTGGCCACTATGCAAACAGAATTTTGAACTAAATAGCAGGGATGGCATGGGCACCCAATTCCGTCCGGGAATCTGGTGGAGCCCCCCTGCCCACATTCCCCAAGTCCCCCTCGCTGAGCCTCGCCCCCCTCTCGCCCCCTGCCCATGCTTGCAAGCAGCCCACACTTGCCCTGGCAGCCTCACCGAGCTCCACAGTCACCATTTTTTGGAAAATAAAATGCTGATCGCAAAAATGCACATATTTGCAAATGCACAGAAATGCACATTTTTGCAAATGTGCACATTTTGCTAATGCACATCTTTGTGTGTGTGCAAAATGTGCGTTTTTGCAAAATGTGCATTTCTGCACATATGCAAATACGTGCATTTGCAGAAATGTGCATTTCCGTGCATATGCAAATATGCGTATTTCTGTGATCGCCATTATATTTTTCAAAGAAGTGGCAACTGCAGAGCTTGACAAGACCATTGGGGTGAGTGTAGCCTGCTTCCTGAGCATGGGAGGGGCTCACACAGTCCAGGGACCAGCAAGTGGGGGTAAGGGATGGGTGGGCTCCTGGAGAACCTGGACAGGGGTGGGTTCACACATCCCTACTAGATAGGCCTTTGGTCTGATTCAGTGTGGCTCTTATATTCTTCCGTGGAGGGCTCAAGGTTGTGTAAAGCTGATAAATAAAGTATTTTTGTGTGTGTTAAGCACCATTCAGATGAATGGAACATTGAAGTGTCCTTGTCTTGGGTTAAAATAACTACTGTTCACCATAGTTTCCTATCCAATAGGCTATCAGCTGAGTAATAGCTGAATTGAAGAACCACCCCTCACCAACTCCCCAGTTATTTCTTTCATAACATTGTCTTGAATTTGCAGGTAAAAATCAAATAATTCTTACAGAACCCTTACTAAGGAAAACAACAACAACTTACCAGAATGAATAAAATTCATAAATAAAAATAAAATAACAAAACCTCATTCTCTTTCTTATACACAGAAGCATAGCTATTCTGAAACAGAATTGATGTCATTTTAATGGAAATTGTCATTTTCTAAATGTTAACAGCCATACATTTGCATCTCTTTCTGAGCCAGTCTCTCTCCCCAAGGGTTGAAATACTGGAAGCAGATTTTATTGCTGGAATATTTAACACCTCTCTCTCCGCTCCTTTGATGCCTTTTCCAGTATCATTTACATGAAATGAGTCAGGCAGATGTATTTCATTTTCTCTCATCAATTCCCCTGTCTCATCTTAGGTTTTGACTTTGCCTGCCCTGACTTGATTTACCTTGACCCAACTCGACTCAGTCAGATGTTACCAGCTTCCCCAGTGAGCCTGAAGTATTTAGTTATTTACTTCTTTGATTTATACCCTGCATTTCTACCAAACAAAGGCACCCGAGTACCCCCAAAACAGGACACTTCCAGTCCACTAGGAAGAAAATTATTTGTAACTCCCTTTCATCAGATCAACAGAGCAATCCTCCTCAGGAATGGTAGGAGATCCAAAGGTGGAAGAACTGCTCTATCCAAAGCCCTGTCAGGTTCACACCAGGAGTGCAGAAGGGAAAGAGGAACAGTGTTCCCTCCTCCTCCTCCTCCTCTTCTTTCGTTCTTTCTTTCTTTCGTTCTTTCTTTCTTTCTTTGATTTGGGCCATGCCTTTCTGCCAAAAATGGCATTCAAGGCAGCTTACAATCACTGATAAAAAGAACAATAAGCAAATTAGAGATGGTATAGGTGCCCAGTTGGGGCTTGAAGCCTGGCGAGAAATTGCCAGCTCGGCCCTGCCAACACCAGTCTGTGGCCCCCAGCACCTGCCCAACAAAGACCATGCCATCATCTACTACAGAAAGTCATTATCAGCAAGATGTAAACAACAGAACCATTGTTCCATGTCATAGACTAATTGCATGAAGTTGCATAAGCTTTATCACTGATATAAAAACAAGAAAGAAGAAAACGTGTGTGTGTGTGTGTGTGTGTGTGTACTGATTATCTGGACCCATGCCAGTCTGGGTTTTGACCTGATTACAGGACTGAATCAGCCTTGGTCACCCTGATGCATGACCTTTACCAAGAGAGGGACAGGGGGAGTGCAACCCTATTAATTCTGCTTGATTTCTTATCAGCTTTTGATACAATCGACTATGGTATCCTTCTGGATTGACTCTGTGGGATGGGCATTGAAGGCACTGTGTTACAATGGTTCCAGTCTTACCTGTGGGGTCGATTTCAGAGACTAACATTGGGTGACCATTCTTTGGCCCCTTGGACATTGAGCTATGGGGTGCTGCAGGGTACCATGCTGCCACCAATGTTATTTAACATCTATTTGAAGCCTCTGGAAGCAGTCATTAGGGGTCTTGGAGCCAAGTGCCATCAGTATGCTGATGACACACAGCTCCATCTCCCTGGGGCATCTGAATCAGGAGAGGCTTTGCAAATCCTGGATCAGTGCCTAGATGCAGTAATAAGCTGGATAAACTGAAACTGAATCCTGGCAAGGTGGAAGCCCTGTTCCCAAGTCCAGGAGATAGGCTCATTGCCTGTTCTGGATGGGGTTGCACTCCATCTGAAAGAACAGGTCCATAGTCTGGGGGTACTCCTAGATCTATCACTGTCATTGGAGACTCAAGTGGCTGCAGTGACTCAGGAGTGCCTTTTGCCAGCTTCATCTGGTTCACCAGCTATGGCCTCTCCTGGACAGGGACAGCTTGGCCACAGTGATCTAGGCACTAGTAACCTCAAGACTTCATGGATCACTGCCTTGTTGTGGCAAAGGGGCTTGCGTAACTCAGTGAAGCCATAAGCTATGCCATGCATGGCCACTCAAGATGGACAGGTCATAGTGGAGAGTTCTGACAAAATGTGGTCCACTGGAGAAGGAAATCACAACCCACTCCACTATTCTTGCCAAGAAAACCCCATGGAACGTATCACAAGGCTAAAAGATATGACGCCGGAAGATGAGCCCCTCAGGTCGGAAGGTGTCCAATATACTACTGGGGAAGAGCAGAGGGAATTTCCAAGTAGCGCCAGAAAGAGTGAAGCGGCTGGGCCAAAGCCGAAAGGACACTCAGCTCTGGATGTGTCTGGTGGTGAAAATAAAATCCAATGCTGTAAAGAACAATATTGTTTAGGAACCTGGAATGTAAGATAAATGGATCAAGGTAAGCTGGAGGGGTTCAAACATGAGATGGCAAGATTGAACATCGACATCTTGGGAATCAGCGAACTAAAATGGACAGGCATGGGCAAATTTAACTCAGGTGACCATTATATCTACTACTGTGGGCAAGAATCCCTTAGAAGAAATGGAGTAGCACTCATAGTCAATAAAAGGGTGGGAAAAGCAGTGTTGTTGTTGTTCAGTCGTTAAGTCGTGTCCGACTCTTCGTAACCCCATGGACCATAGCACGCCAGGCCTTCCTGTCCTCCGCTATCTCCCGGAGTGTGCTCAAGTTCATATTCATTGCATCGGTGATGCTATCTAGCCATCTCATCTTCTGCCTACCCCTTCTCCTTTTGCCTTCAGTCTTTCCCAGCATCAGGGTCTTTTCCAGTGACTTTTCTCTTCGCATTAGGTGGACAAAATATTTGAGCTTCAGCTTCAGTATCTGTCCTTCCAATGAGCATTCAGGGTTGATTTCCTTTAGGATGGACTGATCTGACCTCCTTGCAGTCCAGGGGACTTGTAAGAGTCTTCTCCAGCACCACAGTTCGAAAGCATCAATTCTTCGGCGCTCAGCCTTCCTTATAGTCCAGCTCTCACAGCCATACATTGCTACTAGGAAAACCATAGCTTTGATTATACAGACCTTTGTAGGCAAGGTGATGTCTCCACTTTCACCTTCAACAAGAGGATCTTTAGATCTTCTTCGCTTTCTGCCATTAGGGTGGTATCGTCTGCGTATCTGAGGTTGTTGATAATTCTCCTGGCAATCTTAATTCCGACCTGTGATTCATCCAACCTGGCATCTCTAATGATGTACTCTGCATATAAGTTAAATAAGCAGGGCGACAATATGCAGCCTTGTCGTACTCCTTTCCCAATTTTGAACCAATTGGTTGTTCCATGTCCGGTTCTTACTGTTGCTTCTTGACGCTCGCTCATACAGGTTTCTCAGGAGACAGGTAAGGTGGTCTGGTACTCCCATCTGTTTAAGAATTTGCCACAGTTTGTTGTGATCCACACAATCAAAGGCTTTAGCATAGTCAATGACTAGCTACAGCCCTTCCACCTCTGTAGGATATATCAACAGGATAGAATGGCAGCCACCCTCTACTCTTAAGGGCAACATTCACTGTAGCTTTCCAATCATTGTCTACAGTTTGGAACCAGCCTTGCCCTGTCGTGTGTAGCATGAACTGCACAATGTTATATATCACTGTTTATATGATTGGTTGCCCTGTGCCACTAACCATTTAAATTCAATAGAGATATGGTTTAAAGCAAGCTGGTCAGAGGCATTGATTATATGGAACATACAGCCTTAAATAAAAAAAGAAAAAGAAAAAGAAAATAAAGGGTTCGGAGAGAATCAGAATTGTTCCAAATGTCCCCAGTGTCTCATTGATTGCATTTTGTTACACAAGTACAGTATAATTGATTAAAAAAAAACACATTATGTTTATTCAGCCATTCAAAATATATCTCAGCAGCTATAGCAGGGGTATCGAATGTCAGGCCCATAGCTCCACACCTTTCTATGGCTCCACCCCTTTCTATGACCCCACCCCCTTTCTCTGATCACTGATCATTTGGTGATTTACCAGCTTTTGTGCAGTTCCCGCTAGGGATGTACGGACTGTGTGAAATCCTCTCCGTCTGTGTTTTGTGGATTGTCAGGTGACTTTTGTTCCATTGTCTGCTCACAGATGGATGTGGATTTTTTTTCATCATGCAGAAAAATGCTCAAATAATTACATAAGAGGCTTCATAAGAATGTACATAATTTACCTCAATATGTAACATTTAGTGTATTACCCCCTATTCCAGTCAACTTTTCCTTAGCAGAAACTTGCATATTTCCCTATGAAGAAATATGCATAATTTTTGGGAAAGTAAACAAATCATCTGAAAGTCCACGGACTCTGTGCGGCCTGAGGGAGTTGCTCCGCAGCAGATTCCTCAGGTTGGATTCTTAGAAGTCAGAGCTCATTTTAGTCTATCTTGAATTTCTCCAGCATCCCTCTCCCAGCCACTGATTGGTGGCTTACTGGCTTTTGTGCAAACCTCACCCCATCCTAAAAGGTTGAAATGCCTCTCCTATGGCCTAGTTACTGGCATTTAGACCTTTAAGGTAAAGTATGATGGTATTTCTGGTATTTTCATCCCACCCTTTTTGCCTTTGGCAATGCCAACTTTGCCTTTGGCCCTGCTCACCTCTGGAATACTGCCTCCAAGAGCTTCTCCAAAATTGAATTAGGCCCTCAGGCTGAAAGAGGTTCCACACCCCTGCTCTACAGGAATATTCTCTTATTCGTCTTCCCTACACTGGTGGTCTTGGACCTTGGCTTTCCTCTAGGGGATGCCTGAATCAGCAAAACTTGAGCTTACCAAAGTTCTTCAAAGAAGCTGTACTACAACTAGAGATGGGCAGGCACCCTTCCATCCAGGTTTTCTGGGCACCCACCCAGCCCCTGCCCCTGCTCGCATGCACTTGGACCCCTGCTCAAGCTCCCCGCTGCTCGCCAAGCCGCCTGCACTCACCCAGACAGCCTTGCCAAGCTCCATGATTACTTGTGGGGGGGGGGATGGCAATCATGAAAATGTGCATATTTGTATATAGGCAAGATGGGGCTGTGAATCGCCCACATATGCAATATTACAGGCAAGCAAACACCTGTAATCTTGTGTATATGGGCCATTCACGGTCCCATTTTGCATATGCACTAATATGCATCTTTGCAAAAATGAACACATCTGCATATTTGCCAAATGGGTCCATGAATGGCCCAAAAATGAATGATTACAGGCAAGCAAACACCTGTGATCTTGTGTATATGGGTGATTCATGGCCTCATTTTGCATATATGCAAATATGCTCATTTTCACAATTAACTTATTTTTTCCAAAAAATGGTGATCACAAAGCTTGATGAGGCTGCCTGGGTGAGTATGGGTGGCTCAGCAAGCGTGGGCAGGGGGCAAGTGTGGGCAGGGGCTCAGCAAGTGTGTGTGTGTGGGGGGGTTCCACCCGATTTCCAGACAGAAATGGGCAACTGCACCATCCCTAACTACAACTCCTGTGAAAAAGGGTTGAGAATTTCTCCTCCCCTTGCAGAAATTTGGTGAAATTTACCCTCCCCCCATTTCTCTGCCCACAACTAGGATGGAGAATTTTGAGAGGCCATTTGCACCCAGCTCCAATCATCATCAGATGCCCTGTTGTGTGACTCAGCACCAAAAGAGACTAGGTTGGTGGGTACCGAAGACTCGGTCTTTTCAGTAGTATCACCCTAACTGTGGTACTCTCCTCTGGGGGAGTCAGAGTGGCTTCTTCCTTCTTTTGCTCTTGATGGGCATTAGAAACTGTTCTGTTCCATCAGGCTTTAAATGTTGTATAATATCTTGTTGCTCTTCATTTTTAATTTTAACACTGCACTCAAATTTGATTGATTTTTATTGTTCCTATGTTTCTTGGTTTCATGTGGAGATTTAATGTGTTTCTTCTTGTACATCGCCTTGCCCTCCTGATAGGCAGAAGGTGTGATTTATCAGTGTACTAAATGCATGCATTTTAGGCTCTAATGTTCATTAGATGAGTCCTGATATCCAAGTTGTGAGATGTTTTGAGTCTGGCAGTTCATTGTGTGTGGACTAGGTGACTTTCGCCACACAGCAGTGTTATGCTCTCAATCTATCTCTTGTCTTGTTGGCTGAGCATGGAACATACAAACTGGTGGCTTGACTATGGTGCTTTGGTTACTGACTCATATGATCTAGGCATCTTGATGGGGATTTAATTGTCACCCTTGAGGCCAATTTACCTTGATAGGCTTTCAGAAGGGCTTTCTTAGGGTGTTGCAGAAATAACCCATTTCCTATGCTATAAACTATGGTGCTAGAAGAGGACATGCTGAATACTGCAAAACCACACAGAAAAGGGAGGGGGAGCTTTTTCCTATGTGTTATAATGTCTATAAAAACAATTTGCTGATGTACCTCACGGCTTTTGGCTCTTTGGAAGTGATTCCAGCCATAAAGCCCACGCATTAATAAAGAAAAACTCTTTTTTCCTTCACTCCTTTTTTCCTTGTGGTCTCTCTGACTCTGATTTCTGCAACAAGTGGTGTACAAAACCCTGCTTACCTGGCTCCTCTGGGTTCCGCTGGGGGGGAGGCGCTCCGTGCCTCCCCCCAGAATCCTGGCTGGCCGGCTACACTCTGCAGCCAAGCCGCGGAGCCACCGGCCGGCTCCACCCGCCCGCAGCTGGACATCCAGCTGCTGGGCAGCCCTGCAGGGACGCAAATGGCAGCTGTCGTAGCTGCCATCATTTGCATCCCTTTCTTTCACCATGATAGGCTATGTAAAAATTTACATAGCCTATCACAGCAGGGGGAAAACCCCAGCGTACTCAAATGGCGGTAGCCGCCGCCATTTGCGTATGCTGGGGTTTCCCCCCCCCTGCCATGATAGGCTACGTAAATACTTATGTAGCCTATCACAGCCTCCACAGGGATGAAAATGGCATCCCTGCATTAGCCGTGATAGGCTACGTAAGTATTTACGTAGCCTATCACAGCTGAAGAGGAGCAAGCGAATGGCGGCCGCAGGATGGCCACCATTCACACAGCAGCATGGAAGGGAGCAGGTAAGTGCTCTGTTTCGCGCGCCTTTCATGGGTTGGGGGGGCAGGGGCTTTGTTCCACAACGGTTTTCAGGGGGCATGCACTGGCATTCGGCCTCACCGAGATCCGTTGCGGAATTCTCTGACATCTCTAGGCTTTCTTAGTTCCTTCTCCTGTGTTTGGGTAATGTACTAATGTGCTGATTATAGCAACAGTTTTCATGTGTCAAGTGTATTGAATTTATCAAAGCAATAACGGCAGTTGTCATGGGAATAAAAAATCAAACCTGACATTTGGATATGGATCACTCACTTTGAGTTGTGATATAGTTTAAAATATGTACATTGTGAAAGATGTTATATGACTATTTTTTAAAAAGAATTTGCTTTTGCAAACATTACATTTAAGCCTGTTGTCAGCAACTAGTAGCTCTCAAGTGCCCCACATGGGGCAGGAATGCTTTCATATTTCATCAACAATTACTCTATTGGCCTCATGCTTCCCACCCAATGTGGCAAGGACCCACCTTGTGGAAAACTCATCTAAGGCCTAATAGTCATGTCTTCAATGACTAGGCTATTGGTGGAGCCATCCAGCAGTTCTTCTAAGGCAGGGGTCCCAACACAGAGCCTGCGGGTGCCATGGCACTCACAGGGCCCACCAACGGCATCCATGGG
Source organism: Heloderma suspectum (assembly GCF_057233095.1). Classification (NCBI taxonomy): domain Eukaryota; kingdom Metazoa; phylum Chordata; class Lepidosauria; order Squamata; family Helodermatidae; genus Heloderma; species Heloderma suspectum. Next base: position 14,783,401 of record NC_139462.1, read on the forward strand.
CATCTATAAAGCTTTTTTTTTAAAAAAAAATCCCATTTTAAAAAATATATATACATACCTGGATTTGTATATATCCACATCAATGAATACATATGAAATGCCTATATATGAAAATACAACTTTCTAGCAATTATATATAACCTTGCAATTTCTCTTCACTCAATTGCTTTGCTTGTTATTTCTCTCCCTTCCCCATTCCTAGCCTTTGTCTTTCTCTCTCTTCCCTCCCCTAGTCTTAATCTTTCTCTTACACTCACCCCTTTATTGAGCTTTTTCTCTCAACTCCCAGCCATCAGTCCTGCTATTTTCTCCCCCACCTCTTGACCTCACTGTTTAACCCCGCTCCTAGCTTCTAACCTTACTCTTTCTCATCCCTCTATATCCTTGCCATGCTATTTCCCCCCACCAGCCTCTAGCTTCACTATTTCTCCCCTCCTCCGCCACCTATTTTTTTTACTAGCCAGGCATGATTAGCCATATCCTCCATGGGAGCCATTTTGTAGTGGTGCCCACAGCAGTTTCTCAAATTCCCAAATGTTCCCAGGAGCCCAAGAAGCTTGGTGATCCCTGCTCTAAAGCTCTGTCTAGATGAAGGAGCTGTCCAGGTGTTCAGGAACTCTGTACATCTTGGTTTTCCCTTTGAAGAAACGAAGTATTTCCCTCAGTCAATATTCTCTTAAAAAAAAAAAAAACACTCTGGGTGCAATTCTGTGAGGATAGTCAGCCACTTCTGGTGCAATGCAGGGCAGGTGGAGAACAGAGGATTTGCAGCTAAACAGCTGATTTTGGCTGTCTAGCTAGGGACATTGGGGCGGGAGGGGACCCAACAGTGCAAATGAAGCACTGTAACAATGCTTCTGCAGGCTCCTCCCTTCCCCGCTCCTGGGAACACCCCCTTTTTGCCTGCTCCATGCTGTGCTTACAAGCACAGAGACAGGGATGAGCCACGCCACCTTCTAGGGGAGGGGGAGGGATGGGGAGTGAGGTGTCTGGGAACCGAACTCCAAGGGCAGAAGCCAAAAAATCCTATGGCCATCTAGACACTGTCTAGTGGCTGTAGGATTTCTCCCTCTGAGAATAATGCTTCTGGTGTAGAACTCTACAAAAGATGGTACAACAGTTTTGACAGCTTTTGAACAATGGCTGTTACAGCTGACCCTCTGACATGGGACCATTATCGTGTTAAACATTGGCAGGTAAACTTGCAATAATAGTCAAAACAAATATTGATGCATTTATATTCTGAACGTTCATTTGCAACTCCACCAGCAAAATATCTTCCCCGCACAATAGTTCAGGAGGTTTGAGTGCTCAGGAAAGAACATTTTAATGAGTCTGAGTGTATTTGGAAAACTGTGCAGTAAAAGGCAGGGTAGAGAGTAATGCCTGTTATTGTAATGTTTTTTTGAGACATGGTGACATTTCAAGCAGAAGATGGGGATTGTTGGGAGTAGGAGTAGCAGTCGAAGAATCATACACTACAATCAACCACTACAAAAGGTACATCCTGATTCAGATTAAATTCAAATCCTCCTGATTACTGAAATCTACCCTCTAACACAGGAACATTATCATGTTAAATGTTGGCAGGTATATATAATTAATAATGAAATAATTCATATTAAATAATTAATAATGTAAATCATGGCTACTTTTCAGCATAATATAACTATTTCTTAAACTTCTACTGTTATGTCTGTCAATTGTCTGTCAATATATGCTGTCAATTTTCCTTCACTAATTACTTCCCTAACTCTTTGCATGCATTCTTTATTCCTTGGTCTTGCAGTGTTTCCTCATCCCTCCCCTTATTTTCTCATCAATATTGATTTGACAACTAGGATCTTCTCTCATCTTTGTAAGCTGCTCGGGGAGCCTTTTATGGCTGAAAGATGAGATAAAAATGTTTGAATAAATAACATAATAGTAATAATGTCTGTTATTTTGAGAAGACAGGACACCCTGGAGAAGATGCTGATGCTAGGGAGAGTGGAAGGCGAAAGGAAGAGGGGCCGACCAAGGGCAAGATGGATGGATGATATTCTGGAGGTGACGGATTCAACCTTGGGGGAGCTAGGGGTGGAGACGGCCGACAGGAAGCTCTGGCATGGGCTGGTCCATGAAGTCATGAAGAGTCGGAAGCGACTGACCAAATAAACAACAACAACAACAACAACTGTTATCTGAATCAATGTATTTTTATATCATTAAGAAGACACAGTGATGATAGATTGACTGACTTCAACCATTCCATTAATAGTTTTAGGCAGCAATCCTATGCCGACTTACCTTGGAGTAAGGCCCCTTGAACTCAATTGGACTTACTTCTGAGTAGGCATGCATAACATTGCACTGTCTTCCAGTATGTAACTGCTCTGCAGCATGTCTTCCACATATGATAAAAAAAAAATCTTCCTTTTGTGCATGGCAGTGGAAAAGGGGACTGTTATACATGAGCCCATCTGCTCCACCACACTCAGAGGTGTACAGGGGTCCCTCATGCCAAGTTTTCTGAAGGTTCTTGACATACACATTGAGATAGATTTGAAATGATGTCCAACAGCAAGTAGGGATGTATGAGAATTTTGTTTTTGCTTACAAAACATGCAAGCAAGCCATGTTCAAAGCTCCGAGTGCAATTGCAAGTGCGAATATGTGTCCACTAAAAATGTTCACAAATTGCTGGACATGTGCTCATATTCAGTTTATACAACTTTCCCAGTTCGTTTTTGCACAATTTTCCTAATTTGTGCAAATGCCCCTGTAAACTAAAATAGCCCTGCTTTAGTCTATGGAGGAAAATTGTACAAATTTGGAGAAATTTGCAGAAATCTCACATTTGATCGCTGCTTGATTTGTGCAATTTCTCTGTTCGTACAGAGTGAGTAGCAATTGCAAACATGGACAGGAATCGGGCATGAGATGAGTGGCAAGATGATGTCTGGAGAATCATCGCGATCTTGAACATTGCTTGTTCACCCATTCCTAACAGCAAGCCTTGTATAATAGGAACCAGCAAAGAGCTTAGAGTAGCGTACATGGTCTTTTCCATCTCCACCATTCATCCTCACAATGCCCTTTGATAAGTAGGTGTGGCTGAGATATCTGACTGGTCTGGCCTAAGGTCACCCAGTGGTCTTCATGGCTCAGCAGAGATTTGAACCCAAGTCTTCTTTTTATGTAGTTGAACTCTATCCCGAGGGTGCAGCCCTAGGGATGCATGTAGTCCTTAGCCTAATTTCCATAGCACCCTGCAAATTATCTGTTCAGACCTCTGGCAAAACTGACATGTTCTTTCCCTGCCAGACCTCTGGGCATAAAGGAAGAGGAAGGGAGAGGGGGTAGAGAAAATGCGGTGGGAGAAAGAGAGACAGAGAGAGAAGGGGTGACTCCACCCACTTTTGGATCTGTCCCACCCACCGTTGGCTTCAGCCCTGGATCCCATCAGCATGCAGCCACTGAAAAACTCTCCCCAAGGGAATGAAGCCCAAGACAGACAGACAGACAGACAGAAGGAAAGAAGGACAGATTCCCCACCTCTATTCACTGCACTAGATTGTCTCTCAAGACTCCCCATCTCTAGATTGTCTCTTGAGATTCCCCACCTTTATTCACTACGCTAGGTTGTCTCTCAAGATTCCCCACCTTTATTCACTACACTAGGTTGTCTCTTGAGATTCCCCACCTCTAGATTGTCTCCCACAATTCCCCACCTCTATTCACCATACTAGATTATCTCTCAAGTTTTCTTATCTCTAGATTGTCTCTCAAGATTCCCCACATCTATTCACTGCACTAGATTGTCTCTCAAGTCCTTTGTGGCCCCTAATTTTCGGTAGGTGGAATTTTGAGAACAATGTGTTCATAGAATCATAGAATCATAGAATAGTAGGGTTGGAAGGGGCCTACAAGGCCATCGAGTCCAACCCCCTGCTCAATGCAGGAATCCAAGTCAGAGCAGCCCTGACAAATGGCTGTCCAGCCTCGTCTTGAAGGCCTCCAGTGTGGGAGAGCCCACCACCTCCCCAGGTAATTGGTTCCATTGCCGTATTGCTCTGACACTCAGGAAGTTTTTCCTGATGTTCAGTCGGAATCTGGCTTCCTGTAACTTGAGCCCATTATTCCGTGTCCTGCACTCTGGGATGATCAAGAAGAGATCCTGGCCTTCTTCTCTGTGACAACCTTTCAAGTACTTGAAGAGCGCTATCATATCTCCCCTCAGTCTTCTCTTCTCAAGGCTAAACATGCCCAGTTCTTTCAGTCTCTCTTCATAGGGCTTTGTTTCCAGTCCCCTGATCATCTTTGTTGCCCTCCTTTGAACCCTCTCCAGCTTGTCTGCATCCTTCTTAAAGTGTGGTGCACAGAACTGGACACAGTACTCCAGATGAGGCCTAACCAGTGCTGAGTAGAGGGGAACTAGTACTTCCCGGGATTTGGAAGCGATGCTTCTATGAATGCAGCCCAAAATAGCATTTGCCTTTTTTGCAGCCACATCACATTGTTGGCTCATATTCAGCTTGTGATCGACGACAATTCCAAGATCCTTCTCGCTCGTAGTGTGGTTGAGCCACGTATCCCCCATCTTGTAACTGTGCATTTGGTTTCTTTTTCCTAGGTGCAGAACTTGGCATTTGTCCCTATTAAATGCCATTCTGTTGTTTTCTGCCCAGCACTCCAGTCTATCCAGATCACTTTGAATTTTGTTTCTGTCTTCCGAAGTATTAGCTATCCCTCCCAATTTTGTGTCATCTGCAAATTTGATCAGCATTCCCTGCACCTCCTCCTCCAAGTCATTAATACAAATATTGAAGAGCACTGGGCCCAGGACTGAGCCCTGCGGTACCCCACTCGTTACCTCTCCCCAGCTTGAGAAGGTCCCATTGATAAGCACTCTTTGAGTCCGATTCTGTAGCCAACTGTGGATCCACTGGATCGTTGTTTCATCTAGCCCACTTCAAGCTAGTTTGCTCATCAGGATATCATGGGGCACTTTGTCGAAAGCTTTGCTGAAGTCGAGGTATATGATGTCTACAGCATTCCCACGGTCTACAAGGGAGGTGACTTGATCAAAAAATGAGATCAGATTTGTCTGGCAGGACTTGTTTTTGACAAATCCATGTTGGCTTCGAGTAATCACTGCATTGTTGTCAAGGTGCTTCCAGATGGATTGCTTTATGATCTGCTCCAGAATTTTCCCAGGGATTGATGTCAGACTGACTGGTCTGTAGTTCCCAGGTTCCTCCTTTTTACCCTTTTTGAAGATAGGGACAACGTTAGCCCTCCTCCAGTCATCTGGCACTTCCCCGGTCCTCCATGATTTCTCAAAGAGAATAGACAGCGGTTCTGAGAGCTCTTCTGCCAGTTCCTTTATGACTCTAGGATGCAGTTCATCTGGCCCTGGAGATTTGAACTCATTCAAAGTAATGAGGTGTTCCTTGACCATATGCCTGTCGATCTCAAGCTGCAATCCTGCCCCTTCAGCCTGTACTTCGCCTTTGCCAGGGGGGTCATAGACCCTCTTTTGGGAGAAGACTGAGCCAAAGTAGGAATTGAGCACCTCTGCCTTTTCTTTGTCCTCTGTTATCATTTTGCCATCCTTATTTAATAGCTGAACAACCATTTCTTTCCTCTGCCTTTTACTATGCACGTAGCTGAAGAAAGCCTTTTTGTTGTTTTTAGCATCCCTCGCTAACCTCACCTCGTTCTCCGCTTTAGCCTTCCTGACGCCATCCCTGCAATTCTGTGCTACCTGCCTGTACTCTTCCTTTGTTACTTGGCCTTCTTTCCACTTCCTATATGTGTCCTTTTTTGTTTTCAGGTCATCCCTAAGCTTTTTGTGAAGCCACATTGGCTTCTTCTGTTGTCTTCCACCTTTTCTTCTTGTTGGAATTGTTTGTGATTGTGCCTTGAGAATTTCCTTTTTTAAAAGTTCCCACCCATCTTGGACTCCTTTTCTCGCTAGCATTGCTTGCCATGGGACCTTACTGATCATTGTTCTGAGTTTATTAAAATCAGCTTTCCTAAAATCCAGGGTACGCGTTTGAGTACACTCGGCTTTTGCTTCCCTTAGAACCAAGAACTCAAGTACAACATGGTCGCTTTCCCCCAGAGTTCCTGTAACTGCTACTTTATCCACTAAGTCATCTCTGTTGGTTAGGATCAAGTCAAGGATAGCCGATCCTCTAGTTCCTTCCTCTACTTTCTGTAGGAGGAAGTTATCCGCCACACAAGTCAGGAATTTCCTGGAGGGGGCATGTTTTGCAGAATTTGTCTCCCAACAAATATCGGGGAAATTGAAGTCCCCCATTACTACTACATCATGCTTCCTTAAAACATTGGCTATTTGCTTTTCAAAAGTTTCATCCTTGGCTTCTCCTTGATTGGGTGGCCGGTAGTAGACTCCGACCACCAGGTTCCTTTTATTCTTTGCTCCATTTATTTCAACCCAGATGCTCTCGATGGGGCTACCAAGCTCCTCCTCCTGTATTTCTGTGCAGAGATATGTATTTTTCACATACAGTGCAACCCCGCCTCCCTTTCTGTTCCTCCTGTTCTTTTTGAACAAGTTATATCCTTCAACTGCTGTATTCCAGTCATGAGAGTCATCCCACCAAGTCTCAGTTATACCTATCAAGTCATAATTTCCCTCCTGTATTAAGAGTTCAAGTTCGTTCTGTTTGTTTCCCATACTCTGGGCATTAGTATATAGACATCGAAGACCATGTGCTTCATAGTCTGGCTTTCTTCCTACATGTGTCTGAAGACTATTATTGGGCGCTATCAGCGCTGTTCTCTCCATTGCAGTGCATGCGCCTACGTCCATTGTTACCCCCAACATTACATCTCCCTTCCCCGTAGGATTCAGTTTAAAGCCCTCCTGATGAAGTTCTTCATGCTGTGGCCAAACACATTCTTCCCAGCCTTTGTGAGGTGCAACCCATCCCTAGCCAACAGCCCATCTTCCAGGAAGTATAGCCCGTGGTCCCAGAATCCAAATCTCTCTCGTCGGCACCACCTTCGTAGCCAGTCATTCACCCGGAGTATTTTTCGTTCCCTTTCTATCCCTCTTCTAACTACTGGAAGGATGGATGAGAAAACTATCTGGGCCCCAAAGTTCTTGAGTTTCCTTCCCAAAGCTTCAAAGTCTGACGTGATCTCTTCGTAGCTCCGCTTGGCGGTATCATTTGTTCCCACATGGATGAGAAGAAAGGGATACCTGTCAGTGGGCTTTATGAGTGCAGGCAACCTTTCAGTCACGTCTCTAATCTGTCCTCCCGGGAGACAACATACCTGGCGAGTCCACGGGTCTTCGCGACATACTTGGGTCTCGATCCCACGCAGCAAGGAGTCTCCCACTACTACCACTCTTCTCTTCTTCTTCTTGTAGGCCTGGGTTTCATTGCCTCTGTTTGACTGACCTTTAGCCTCTTGCTCACTCTCATGCAGGTTCCCCTGTGATTCTTCCTCTGCAGGCTGTCCTCCAGTCTCATCTGCAAGTACCTGGAATCGGTTCCGCAGCTCCACCGCTTCCACTGGTGCAGAGTGGCGTCTAGTTCTTCTTCTCCTAACTGTCACCGTTTTCCAAGGAGTATCCTCTACTCCATTTTTCTTCACCTCAGCATTTCCCACTGCCTCATCTTGCTGTTGCTCTTCAAGCTTCTGGTCTGCCCTTTGCTGCTGTAGTTCCCCCATTCTGTCCAAGAACTCTTCGTGTTCTCTTATTCCCCGGAGGGTTGACAGTCGCCGCTCCAGTCCACTTACTTTTTCCTCCAGCAGCGTGATCAACTTGCACTTGTTGCAGGTGTAGGCCATGTTGTTCTCAGGCAAGAAAACAAACATTGCACACACCTTGCAGGTCACCACCACTGGAGAGTCTTGTCCTTCCATAGCCTCTTTTCCCTTTTTGTGTCTAGCTTTGTGATTGTTCTAGACTAGCCTGTGCCTGCTCCTCTACTCAGTAGAGGTTAAAAGCAGAGTCCCACTGGTGTGGAAGTGTGTGTTACAAGACAAATAAATGAAAAAAAGTTAGTAAAAAAAAAAATAATAAAAAAAAAATGTTAGGGGCCTCCCCCTTGACCTCCCCTGCCGAACTCCCCTGGCCAACTCCTGTTTGCTCCCCCTGTCCGCTCGCTCTCTGGGAGCTTGCCTGCTTCTGTAGTCCCTGGACCAGCTGGAGCAGCTTGCTCTGCTCTGCTCTGCTCAGCTGGGAGGCGGGAAACAGACTGAAGCTTCCCACCCAGTCAGCTGCTGGGAGTACTCAGGCCACACCCCTCCAATTCAGTTGGAGCTCTCAGAAGCTCCTGGTGAGCTCACAGCCAGTCAGAAGGATAAAGGGCAGCGCCCTGGGCTTCCTGCAACCCACTTACCTCTTAGCCTCTGTCTCCTTTGTCTCCTTTGTCTCTTCAACCACTGCAACTCCCCTGGCCAACTCCTGTTTGCTCCCCCTGTTCGCTCGCTCTGTTCGCTCACTCTCTGGGAGCTTGCCTGCTTCTGTAGTCCCTGGACCAGCTGGAGCAGCTTGCTCTGCTCTGCTCTGCTCAGCTGGGAGGCGGGAAACATTTGTTTATTATATTTAATATTTTGATAGCTATGATTCTACTTTAGAAATGCAGCTTGACTGAATTTGTCAGTCTTGAGATTATAGACATTTTCTTACAATTATACATTACAATCATTTTGTCACTTTTTATTTTGTTTGGGCATTTCACTCTGGTTCTCTTACAAGAATTAATTGTGAGAGCTGAAATTCCTAATGCATTTTTGAGTGAAACGTTCTTCTTCAAGGGAAATGGCACATAAAACTCAGGGAGATGTTGAATGTCTGATAACACTGGTTATATTGAAAGGTCTCATGGGAAGACTGTGTCAAGTTTGCACATGAGTGTGACCCATCATGGGAAAATTGATATTGGGGGCAATATCTCAGTGGAAGACTAGTTGTGGAAATTGGAAAATGTGGCTAGACATTTGATTTAAGTCAGCCTTTAGTAAAATGTTGATAAAATAATGTTGACCCCCCCCCTTGGGGAGAGAGAGAGAATTTTCACCATTATTATTTTGAATATGTACAACTTATTAATCTTCTTCTTCTTCCTCCTCCTCCTCCTACTCTTCTATATTTATATACTGCTGAACATATTTAAAAATATCTCTAAGTGGTATTAACAGACTCCCTCCTGATCTGCTTTTAACAGACTCCCTCCTCAGCTCTAATGGACTCCCTCCTGATCTGATTTTCCTTTTCATATGACCGCTGGGGATGTATGGATTGTGTAAAATCTGTTCCATCTGTGTTTCACAGATTTTTAGGTGCCTTTCATTCCGTGGTCCAACCATTGACAGAACTGGGTTTTTTGTTTTGTTTCTGAATTTGCAAAACTAGAAGGAAATTCCCCGAAGTGCTCATTTTCATGCTTTAGCCTATGGGGAAAATGTGTATTTTTGGCTGGGTGTTTTTTATGTTGTGTATTTTTCTATGTCAAAATTTGCACAGGTTAGGAAGTTGGTCCACAAGTCTGTGGAATCCTGGCAGGGGAAAAGCTCCTGGCAATGGAAAAGCTGATCCAGTGTGGAATCAGCAGGTCAGATTCATGAAAATCTGAACTCGTTTGATTCTGTTGTAGATTTCTCTGACATCACCACAGGGGAAGCCTAATGAAAGAAATTGTAGCTGGGGCCACCTGTGGTGACTGTAAGTGTAACACTTTTCTTCAGGGTCTCTAAAGGGACTCACAGCAAAGGCCTTGTACAGAGACAATTAACATATATGACTTTAATTTCTTAATTAAAAACAATAATAATGCACATGTAATAATTTTACATGCATAACAATACACGTCTCACCAAAAACAATAAAACAAAGCACAGCCCTCCCAAAGTTCTGTCTTTTAGCTTGAGTCCACTACAAAAATATAAATAAAATTTCTCTCTGAAGCTTGATTTTTCTGCTGGCTGAAGGTGGAAAACAGTCTCTACTCAGTTCACTCCAGCTCCCAAGCAATCTTCTCAAAATGGACCAGGACCCAACAACACAGGAACAACTTTGTAAACGGCCCTGTCTCAAGGATTCAGGGTCTTAGAGAGAGGAGAAAGCAAGCTTCTTCCACACTGCAGTTTGGAAACTGTCTAAAATGGTGGCCACTCCCTATCTCACTCCTTTACTGAGCATGTGCAGGAATCTTCCCAGTCAGAATTCTTGGCTGCCTGGAGGAAGGGTAGAAGTCGCAGGATTTTTTGCTGTCTAAATATGTATAGGGTTGTGTCCTTAATCACTATAATTACTTGTAGCAACGACCTTTTACTGTAGAAATCACTTAAAACTAGGTACTTCAGAGGAATCTGCCTGGGGGGTGGAGCTTGATAAGCTTTTGTCAACTCAGGCCCCCCAGACACAGTCCACAGTGAGTTGGGCCAGCTGGTGAGTTTTCCTTTAAAAAAAATGTGGAAAGAGACATTTGCACAAATTATGCAAATTGCAGCCAACATTTGTGCAAATGCCCATTTCCACAAATAATACTAAAAAATATACCAGTGGGTTACATAAGCAACAGGTTATATAGATCTCAATGAGGAAGATGGCTGGAATCACTTTTTGATATCATTTCGAGACCTGCAGTCTCTCCTCCTTAGCTTTAGGTGAACTTGCTCTGACTCCATTTGGAATTGGCTCAATATTTACAACGGGGCTTTCAGAATTTTTTTTTATCCCTGAGGGCCATGTTCCATTCTGGAGAAGTTTCAGGGGACACATTCCAGGGCTGGGTGGGGCCACTTGAAGGCAAAAGGGGTGGAGCTGGAGACAAAGGCAAAGAGGGCAGGGTCAAAACACCAAAAATGCCAGGCCAGCATAGTTTACCTTAAAGCTCTTACTGCCAGCAGCTAAGTGTTAGAAGAGGCATTTCAACCTGTTAGAATGAGGGAAAATATTGAGAGTGGGCATGGAACACTAAGCAAGGGAAATCCCTTATTATCTCTGATTTGTGATCACAGATAACAAGGGGATTCCCCTTCGCACCACTCTCACCTGTTGGGAAGGGAATCCCCTTGTTCTGTCCAATCACAAATCAGAGGTAAGAAGAGTATTCCTCTCCCTTCCTCCTCCCCAAACCTTCTGTAGCATCCAGACCAAGGGGAGGGGCTTGAGGAGGGGAAGGGCCTATGGCAGGAGCCCAAGCCTCTGCAGGCAAGATGGGAAATCTCGATGGGCCAGATTAATCTTACCGGCCATAGATTCCCCATTCCTGAATGACAGCTTTCTAGATCAAAAGCAGCAGCTTGAATTGTGCCTGATATGGATTGAAGGCCAGTGAGGTTGTTCCAAGACCGGTGTAATGTGGTCTACAAAGTGCAGTCAAGTGTAGCTCCACATAGAGCACATTACAGCAATCTACAGCAATGAGAGGTAATTAAGGCATAATCACCATGGCCAGAACTTGTTTCAGCAGGAATATGCACTCTGTTCAAGGTGCTGCTTTCAGCAGAGACAGAATGGGCAACTTCTCTATGTCTATGGGGAAAATGCTGCTTTGAAAAAAAGAAGAGACGCCCAAAGTTGCATGAACGTTCCTTGCTGACATACAAAAACAGGGCAGCCTGGGAGGCAAAATGTCATCCAGGGGTAAGAAAGCCCAAGATTTAAGTCAGCAGCACTGCTAGATGCTCACTGGGAAGTCAGCTGTACCTGTACCCACATGTATGCACAACCACTCACAGTGGTAGTGGTAGATAAACCCTACCAACATTTCCCGACTCACTGATGCCACAAAAAAAATCAGGGGAAGCTTCAAACTGCACAAAGTTGGAGACTCACATTCTGCTATCACACACCCACACACACACGACATCTCTTTTATGGCGCATACAAAGTACTTTGAGCAGCACACCGAGGTAGCAGGATTTTAAGTCCTTCAACCCTTCCATAGGGCATTGATGCATTTGTCAGGAAATGCCCATTGATCTACAAATGAACTGGGGTCATGTATTGTGTGGCTTTCAGACTCCTTTCTTTGCACTGTTCAACTTAGAAATGCTAACCCTTTCACAAACATGAAACGAGACACAAGCTGTGCTTTTTCTGCTGAGTCTGTGTCAGATGTACTTTAAGTTTTTACTTTCAAAGTAGGGACATAAAAAACTACTCTATGCTAGGTCAGACTATTTAGCCTTCTAGACCATTCAGGTATGACCTCAATCATATCCCTTATGAATATACAGTGCAGGTGAGGAATAGATTTAAGAGATTAGACCTGATAGACAGAGTGCCTGAGGAACTATGGACGGAGGTCCGTAACATTGTTCAGGAGGCAGCAACGCAATCGATTCCAAAGAAAAAGAAATGCAAGAAAGCAAAGTGGCTGTCTGATGAGGCTTTACAAGTAGCTGAGGAAAGAAGGGAAGTGAAATGCAAAGAAGAAAGGGGAAGATATATCCAACTGAATGCAGAGTTCCAGAGAATAGCAAGGAGAGACAAGAAGGCCTTCTTAAATGAACAATGCAAAGAAATCAAGGACAACAATAGAATGGGAAAGACTAGAGATCTTTTCAAGAAAATCAGAGATCTCAAGGGAACGTTTTCTGCAAAGATGGGCATGATAAAGGACAAAGAAGGCAGGGACCTAGCAGAAGCAGATGAGATTAAGGTGGAAAGAATACACAGAAGAACTATACAGGAAAGATCTGAATGTCCCTGATAGCCATGATAGTGCGGTCACTGAACTTGAGCTGGACATCCTCGAGAGTGAAGTCAAGTGGGCCTTAGGAAGCATTAGTAACAACAAAGCTAGCGGAGATGACAGTCTTCCAGCTGAGCTATTTAAAATCCTACAAGATGATGCTGTTAAAGTGCTGCACTCAATATGCCAACAAATTTGGAACACTCAACAGTGGCCACAAGACTGGAAAAGTCAGTTTACATTCCAATTCCAAAGAAGGGCAATGCCAAAGAATGTTCAAAGTACCGTATAATTACGCTCATTTCACATGCCAGCAAGGTGATGCTCAAAATCCTACAAGCTAGGCTTCAGCGGTATGTGAACTGAGAACTACTGGAAGTACAAGCTGGGTTCCAAAGAGGCAGAGGAACTAGAGATCAAATCGCCAACTTTCGCTGGATCATGGAGAAAGCAAGAGAATTCCAGAAAAACGTCTATTTCTGCTTAATTGACTATGTTAAAGCCTTTGATTGTGTGGATCACAACAAACTGTGGCAAATTCTTAAAGAGATGGGAGTATCAGACCACCTTACCTGTCTCCTGAGAAACCTGTACGAGGGTCAAGAAGCAACAGTAAGAACCAGACATGGAACAACTGATTGGTTCAAAATTGGGAAAGGAGTACGACAAGGCTGCATATTGTTGCCCTGCTTATTTAACTTATATGCAAAGTACATCATGAGAAATGCTGGGTTGGATGAATCACAGGTCGGAATTAAGACTGCTGGGAGAATTATCAACAACCTCAGATACGCAGACGATACCACCCTGATGGCAGAAAGCGAAGCGGATCTAAAGAGCCTCTTGTTGCGGGTGAAAGTGGAGAGTACAAAAGCTGGTTTGAAACTCAACATTAAAAAAACGAAGATCATGGCATCTGGCCCCATCCCTTCCTGGTATATGGAAGGGGAAGAAATGGAAGCAGTGACAGATTTTATTTTCTTGGGCTCCAAGATCACCACAGACGGTGACTGTAGCCATGAAATTAAAAGACGCTTGCTCCTTGGGAGGAAAGCTATGGCAAAGCTAGACAGCGTAGTAAGAAACAGATACACCACCTTGCCAACAAAGGTCCGTCTAATCAAAGCTATGGTTTTCCCAGTAGTAATATATGGCTGTGAGAGCTGAACTATAAGGAAGGCTGAGCGCCGAAGAATTGATGCTTTTGAACTGTGGTGCTGGAGAAGACTCTCACGAGTCCCCTGGACTGCAAGGAGGTCAAATCAGTCCATCCTAAAGGAAATCAACCCTGACTGCTACTTGGAAGGACAGATACTGAAGCTGAAGCTCAAATATTTTGGCCACCAAAGAGAAAAGTCACTGGAAAAGACCCTGATGCTGGGAAAGATTGAAGGCAAAAGGAGAAGAGGACGGCAGAGGATGAGATGGCTAGCATGACCGATGCAATGAATATGAACTTGAGCACACTCCGGGAGAGAGCGCAGGACAGGAAGGCCTGGCATGTTATGGTCCATGGGGTCACGAAGAGTCGGACACGACTTAACGACTGAACAACAACTGTTAGCAACAACATCAGTCTGGAATGGAACCCCTCAGGCCTGAAGTTCAATGGCCCTGCACTACACAGATTTCCCAAAATTCAGGAGCAATCTTATGCATGTTTAGACAGAAAAAAAAGTCCTAAAATTCCCAGCATACTCCAACCAGCATGGCTGTCTGGAGGAATGCTAGAAGTTGCAGGATTTTTTTTCTGTCTAAATATGTATAGAGTTGTGTCCTTAATCACTATAATTACTTGTAGCAATTATCTTTTACTGTAGAAATCATTTAAAACTAGGAATGTCGGAAGAATCTGCCTGGGGGGTAGAGCTTGATGAGCTTTTGGTGGCTATCCCCATCCCCCACCCCAGACGCCGTTCTGTCTTCCACCAGCTGGCCTGACTCGGTCCACAGCTGGTGGGTTTTCCTCTTTAAAAAAAAAAATTGCAGAAATAGACATTTGCAGAAATTATGCAAATTGTGCCCATCATTTGTGCAAGTGTCTATTTCCACAAATTATACTAATACAAAATGTAAAGTCCTCAGAATTCAAGGAAAATGCACAGCTTAGCAGGCAAATATGCGAGCCATCTGGGGTGCACCACAAAAGCCCAGCAAGCCCCCAAAGGGACAGCTTTCCTGATGGTGGACATCCCTACTTAAAACATAAATACCTACACACAGACCACATCTCAAGCTGCCCTGAAAGTAGGGATAGGGGAGGAATCCTCCACGGACCCCAGTGAGGCCAGATTCAAAAGAATCCAGCCCCCCGAGCCCGTCGACGATCAGAAGACTTACCTCTGCCTCCACTAGGAATCCTTGCTGGACAGATCCTCCCTGCTGGCCAGCTCTGAAGTGCCAGCAATACAGCCACCATTGCCATATCGCTGGTGGGCTGGATTGACTGCAGCTGCAAATGGTGTCCCAGACACCATTTGCGGCCGCAGTCAATCTGGCCCACCAGCGATACGGCAATGGTGGCCATATCGCTGGCACTTCAGAGCCGGCTGGTGGCTTCGCAGACTCGGCTGGCAAGGATTCCGGGGGGGGGGAACAGCTGCCCCCCCTGCGGACCCCCATGGAGTCCAGGTAAGTGGGTTTTGTACACCCCTACCCAAAAGTGCAGCCTCAATACTGTGGGTCCATTCTCAGGTCATTCTCCCATCAAAAGGTTTTTTCTCCCATCAAAAATGAGACAGTATTTGCAGCGGGACTAGGAGAATTTCTTCATATTCTTGCCTCTTTAAGAGGGTGTATTTTAACAAATGGCAGAATAGCTCATGTGTGTGCATTCCTCTGGCAACAAATTGGTCCACTACTGCTTGTCATGAGCATCCCTATAAGGTGTTGTGTCCTCTTAGGGATGGCAGAGAATTCTGCCACAGATCTCAGTGAGGCCGAATGCCAGCGCATTCGGCCCCCCGAAATCTGTGGCGGAACGGCCTGCCCCCCCCCGCCCCCCCCCCCGCAGATCCCCTCCGGGATGAGACTTACCTGGGGCAGATCTTCCGGGTGGCAGCCGCCGCCATTTGCAGACTTGTGGTGTGTTTTTTTTCAAGACGTGATAGGCTACGTAAAGATTTACGTAGCCTATCATGGCTGGGTAAAAAATAAAAATAAAAAACGCGTATGCAAATGGCGGTGGCTATGGCCACCGCCATTTGCGTTACTTATTTTTGGTGTCTAAGTCTACGTAAATATTTACGTAGACTAAGACGGCGAAAATAAGGGGAACGCAAATAGCCTAATGGGCGCTATTTGCATCCCTTTTTGATTCGCCATTTTAGCCTACGTAAAGATTTACGTAGGCTAAAATGGCGAATCAAAAAGGGACGCAAATAGCGCTCGCAATGCTATCTGCGTTTCCCTTTATTTTCGCCGTCATAGTCTACGTAAATATTTACGTAGACTAAGATGGCCAAAAATAAGGAACGCAAATGGCAGTGGCCGTAGCTGCCGCCATTTGCGTACGTGGGGTTTTTTTGTTTTTCTTTTTTTACCCAGAGCCCTCCGCGGCCGGAAATCCAGCTGCGGACGGCTCTGGCCTGTGCCTGGCCGGCTGCTCCGTGGAGCTGCCGCGGAGCACAGCTGGCCATCGAGGATTCCGGGGGGGGAGAAACGGAGCGCCTCCCCCCCCCGTCGAGGATTCCAGGGGGAGGGACGGAACGCCTCCCTCCCCATAAACATAATCGGCGGAAAGGTAAGTACATTTCATATATCCCTACTCCCAATGCCCCAAGAATTACACTTGATCAGGACATTGAGTCATTTCAGAGGTGCTGCAGTTAAAAGAAATGGACAAAATGATGGCCCCATAAAAAAAAGATGGTGGTCATCATAGTGGTAGACCTTTTTTGTTTTTGTTTTTTACAGAAGGAAAGCACCCACAGACTGGCTGGATTTTTAAAGAATTTTTTTTAAAAAAAAACTACTGGGGGATGCTGAATTTAAGAAAGAAGCCAACATTTTTGATTCTGCACTAATGCCATCCTTTTACATATCAAAGGCTAAAATATGCTGGTATTTGAAGGTATTTGGGCAAACCCTTTTTATCTTTGCCCCATCACCCTTTGCCTTTAGCACCACCCACCACTAGAATGTGGCCACAGAGAGCTTCTCTGAAAATATGGGGAATGTGGATAAGGAGACATTTTTCTCCCTCTCTCAAAATACTAGAACCCAATGGGGTCATCCTATGAAGCTGATTGATGGGAGATTCAGGACAGATAAAAGGAAGGACTTTTTCACACAGCTGGACATTGTGGAGTTAAACTATGGAATTTGCTACCACACGATGTAGCGATGGCCACCAATCTGGATGGCTTTAAAAGGGGGTTGGACAAATTTCTGGAGGAAAAGTCTATCAATGGCTACTAGTCTTGCTGGCTATGTGCTACCTCCAGTACCAGAGGCAGTGAGTCTATGTACACCAGATGCTGGGGAACATGGGCAGGAGGGTGCTGTTGCACTCATGCCCTGCTTGTGGGTTCCTGGTTGACAGCTGGTTACCCACTGTGTAAACAGAATGCTGAACTAGATGGACCCTTGGTCTGATCCAGCATGGCTTTTCTTATGTTCTTAAAATGGAAATCAGCCCCTGGTCTGGCCTGGAAGAGTTTCAAAACTGCTGGTTTACACTGAACTCCATGCAATGCCATGCAAGTCAATTACTGCTTTTGCAACAGGGCTTCCTCTTCCTCTCTTCCCCCATGCAGCCCTGTGCACCTCTCCCCAATACTGGGCTGGAACCAGACTTAATCATACTTGGAGCTGATGCACTGAAAGCTATGGAACTCAAGTTCACCATGACTAACTCAATTTTACCATGATTTCAAAGTATGATTGAGGCTGGATCCAACCCCTTATCTGGTGAATTATCCCACCCTATGGAGAGGGACAATCCATTGCCCCAGCAGTACTCATTCCATTGCTGGATGGACACCAGTGGAAACAAGACAGTACCATAGGCTACCCTATAACAAAGTTCTCAAGGTGAACAATTCATAATAGGGACGCTGGAGAAATTTGAGAAAGACTAAAATGAGCTCAGCTTTCTAAGAATCTGACCTACATGCAGGGTCCGTGGACTTTTGGATTTTTATTTTTTTACTTTCCCGAAATTTACACATATTTATTCATACAAAAATCCACACATTTCTGCTGTGGAAAAGTTGAATGGAATGGTGGACAATACGCTAAACGTTACATCCTAAGGTAAATTATGTAAATTTTTACAAAATCTCTTAGGTAATTATTTGCGTATTTTTCCACGACAAAAAAAAATTGCATCCATCTGTGAACAGATGATGGAACAAAAGGTGTCTGACAAGCCACGAAACACAGCTGGAGCAGACTTTACCCTGTAAAAATTGGAGAGGACTTTGGCCTTCATGCCCTGTTTGTGCACTGCCCAGGGGCAAGTGCTTGGCCATTAGTGAAACACAGGAAGCTGCCTTAGTTGTACTTTTCATCCATCTAGCTCAGTATTGTCCACACTGGTCTTCTCCAACCTGGTAACCACAACTCCCATGACCCCCAGCCTGTATAGCCAATGGTCAGAAATCGGGGGAATTGTAATTTGAAACATCTGGAAGGCACGAGGTTGGGAAAGGCAATGGGTCTCCCGGATTATAAGCAGGATTCTTAGCCAGCCGTATTGGAAGATGCCAGGGATTGAACCTGTGAGCTTTGGCATCCAAGGCATACACTCTCTACCTGAGGTACATGATGCTGGACTAGCTTATGGATGGAGGAGTAATGTGATCAGTTTACATTTTAATACAAATGTACCTAATTTTCCACTTTTGAATGAACATGTGAACTGGAGCGCAGTTATTTTTCAAAATGCACAATGGAGTTATCCATTCCCCCACCCCTCAAAAGTGTACAGTCCTTTGTATATGAGGGAAGTGTGCACAAAAATGCATACATTAGTGAAAATAACATTAAAAAATCCACTGTATTGGGGAAATTGAATGCAAAAACATACATATCATGCAAAATTGCATGCACAAATTCATGATTAGAAGAAATACATATGAATTTTAATGCATTTTTTCCCCTCAAAGTTCAGGGTGAATCAAATTTAGGATTGGAAAAATCTCAAAGTTTGTAATGCACTGAATTTAAGATTGGGAAGCTGAGAGAAGAAATGGAAATAGACAGATACACACATCCTTAGAATGGATGAATGTTTGGTCTGATCCAGTAGTTCTCTTACAGTAGGTTATTCCAGGATGAGGACATGATTTTTTGCTCAAGATCTGTGGTATCCTTCCCCAGGCCAATATTTCACTGTTCCACCTTTATTCTAGATACCTTTGCATTCCGAGAAACTGAACTCAAGCTTTTCTGCTCTTTTTTCCTTGCCTTTCTGTTGTTTCTCACTCCACATTGCCTTTTGCTGTGGCTGGTTATAGGGATGTATGAACCCCCACTTTCCAGTCTGGGGTCCATTGTGGGGCAATTTGGACTTCTTGGGGCCCTGCAGAGTCCTCCGGAGCCCTGCCACATCTGCTGGAGTTGGTGGAGTGGCTCTCAGGCTTCCTATAAAATGCGATAGATTAATGGTGGCTGCCATTAGCTTATTGCAGGAAAACTACAGCCATAAATGGCATATTTTACAGCATTTGTAATGGAACCAATTACCTAGGGAGGTAGTGGGCTCTCCCCTCCTGGAAGCATTCAAGATGAGGATGGACAGCTGTCTGTCAGGGATGCTCTGACTTGGATTCCTGCAATGAGCAGGGGGTTGGACTTGATGGTCTTGTAGGCCCCTTCCAACCCTACTATTCTATGATTCTATGATTTGTGGCTGCAAAGCACTTACTTTTACCTAAATTACAGCTTTTAATGGCTGTATTTAGGTAAAAGGAAGTGCTTTACGGCCGCAAATGGCATAAAATACACCATTTACGGCTGTAACTTTCCTGTGATAAGCTAATGGCAGCCGTCATTAGCATATTGTGTTTTATAGGAAGTCAGAGAGACCTCATGGGAACTTCTCCAGACCCAGAGGTGAGCGTGGCCAGTCTTGCATGGATTCCAGCAGTTGGATTCATTGGAATCTGGCCTCATTTGTGTCTGTGGTGGATTTCTCCAGCATCCCTAGCTGGTTGCCTCTGATATAACAGATTCAATACCATTTAGTTAATCTAAACACCATGGCAACTATGTGGAGCATAATGAAGTATGGGAGGGGGTGAGAAAATAAGAACAACTCCTAAGAAGCCATTGTGCAGATGAAGAGGAAGGACATTGTGGTAGGTTTGAGCACCATGAAAATAAAAGGTATTGCTACAAAAATGTTAAACACACACACACACAAATAGCGTTCAAAGCTGGGATGCTGTGACTATTTGCTGGTTTCTTGTGGCCAATGTAAAAAGAAAAGGAAACGCACATGCACACACACATTTGCCATTGTGGATAAGCATCCCAAACAGCGAGTTGCTTTATAGTCATGGAGTGAGAGAAAAATAGTGACTGAATGAGCAAGTCAGTTGCATGTGGGATGCAGATCAATGACTGGATTTCTATTGCTTAGGTTTTGTCCTTTTGATATTGGGGGAATCCCAATGGGAATACAATTTAGTGTCTCTGCATTTGCTCACCTTCATTCAAAAGGGTGATTACTTCCTTGTTTCATCTTGCTTGGCCAACATTTACATTGTAAGCTCTGTAGGATGAGAATCTGGGTTGGGTTGTTTCATAGGGATGTAGGAAACCCCTACCTGCCAGTCCAGGGGGAGGGGTCCACGGGGGGGGGAGGCAATCCATTCCTCCCCCCGGAATCCTCTTCAGCCAGCTCTGCTCCATGGCAATTCCGTGGAGCCGCCAGCCAGCTCCGAAGTGCCAGAGATATGGCCGCCGTGCCGTATTGCTGGCTGAAGGGGACTACTGACTGCAGATGCAAATGGTGTCTGAGACACCATTTGTGGCCATAAAGGCCTTAGTTTAAGGTAAATGCAGCTGTAAATGGCTGCATTTACCTTAAACTAAGGCCTTTATGGCCGCAAATGGCATCCAGGACACCATTTGTGTCCATGCTTTTCATTAATGCGATAGGCTACGCAAATATTTGCGTAGCCTATCACGTAAAAGCAGGGATGCAGGGATATTGGACTGCATGGACTCACTGGAGTCTGTGGCGGAATTCTCCGCCATCCCTATTGTTTCGTTTTAATTAAATTAGGGGTGTTAGAGAAATCCGCAATGGGATCAATTGAGTTCAGATTTCTATGAATCCAACCCACGGATTCTGTAACAGACCAGCTTTTCCTGAGTCACACAGAATCTGTGGAACTGCTGACTTTATAAATTTAAAAAAAAAAACTTGCCTGAATTTTTACACAAACTTAGTCATAGCAAAATATGTAAAATAATAATAACCACCACCACCACCACCTGCTGAAAAATCCTCATTTCCCCCATAGGCTAAAGCATGAAAATGAATTTTGGGGGGATTTGTGCATTTTGTGGGATGGGGGTTGTGCACCGGGGGGATTTGTGCATTTTTGCAATTGTGAATTTGTACAAATGGATTTGAGCAAATTCAGGAAATTCAGGAAACCTAGTCCTGCCAATGAGAGGACAATGGAACAAAAGGCTCCTGACAATGGGCAAATCGCAGATGGAACAGATTTTACAAAACCCATACATCCCTAACTTAAACTACTTCATAAGGCATCAAGTATATGGATGAAGTATGTGGAGAAGGCCCGTAGCTCCTTGGCAGAGCACATGCTTTCCAGGCTGAAGATTTGACCTCCAATAGTAGGGCTCAGTAAGGAAGGAAATTTTCTGTGCCTGAGGCTTTGAAACTAAGACCTTTACGGCCGCAAATGGTGTAGCAGACGCCATTTGCATCCACAGTCAATCTGCCCAGCCAGCGATACAGCAATGGTGGCCATATCGCCTGCGCTCTGGAGCCAGCCAGCGGGGAGGATCCGGCCAGCCAGGATTCCTCCTGGAGGCAGAGGTAAGTCTTCCGATTCTCCATGGACTGGGGGGGGGGGGATTCTTTTGAATACCACCTCACTGGGGTCCATGGAGGATTTCTCTTCCATCCCTAGATTTGGCAAGTCTAGCCCACTTTGAGCTAGTTTGCTCATCAGGGTATCATGGGGCACTTTGTTGAAAGCTTTGCTGAAGTCGAGGTATATTATGTCTAGGGGTGTACGAAACCCCGCTTACCTGGCTCTGCCGGGTTCTGCTGGGGGGGGAGGCATTCTGTCCCTCCCCCCAGAATCCTCACTGGGTGGGAGGCGCTCTGCTCTTCCCCCCCGGAATCCTGGCTGGCCGGCTCCACTCCGCGGCCAAGCCGCGGAGCCACTGGCCAGCTCCGGCCGCCCGCAGCCGTACATCTGGCCACTGGGCAGCCCTGCAGGGATGCAAATGGTGGCTGTCGTAGCCGCTGTCATTTGCGTCCCTTTCTTTCGCCGTGATAGGCTACCTAAATGGTGGCTACCGCCATTTGCGTACACTCGGGTTCCCCCCCCCCTCCGTGATAGGCTACATAAATACTTACGTAGCCTATCATGGCCTCCAGAGGGATGCAAATGGCGTCCCTGCGTTAGCCGTGATAGGCTACGTAGGTATTTACGTAGCCTATCACGGCTGAAGAGGAGCAAGCGAATGGCTTGCTTTTTTAAAAAATGGCTTTTTTAAAAAGCGCGTACGCAAATGGCAGCCCTCATAGGGAGCCGCCGTTCGCGTTCCTTATTTGGTCGCTGTAGTCTACGTAAATCTTTATGTAGACTAAAGCGAAAATAAGGGCAACGCAAATAGCGTTGCCCTTATTTTCGCCGTAGTCTATGTAATCTTTACGTAGACTACAGCAACCAAATAAGGAATGCGAATGGCGGCTCCCTTTGGGGGCCGCCATTAGCCGTACGCTTTTTTTTTTTAAGTCACCCGTGATAGGCTACGTGGCGATTTACGTCGCCTATCACAGCTGACTTTGCAAATCTAGCCGTGATAGGCTACGTTAATCGTCACGTAGCCTATCACGGGTGTGTGTGTGTTTTTTTTACTTTCATTGGAATGGCGGCGGCGGCAGCTGGTCAAAAGACCGGCTGCCGCCCCCGCCCCAGACGAAGACCTACCGAACCGCCGCCGGGAGGGACATTCGGGAAAGGTAAGTCCCATCCCGGGGGGGCGGGAGGGGTGGAGAATTTCTCCCCGAAACTACTTCGGGGGGCCGAATACGTTGGCACTCGGCCCCCCGAAGTTTCGGGGAGAAATTCTCCCCCATCCCTACATTTGCGTCCCTTTCTTTCACCATGATAGGCTACCTAAATGGTGGCTACCGCCATTTGCGTATGCTCGGGTTCCCCCCCCCGCGCCGTGATAGGCTACATAAATACTTACGTAGCCTATCATGGCCTCCAGAGGGATGCAAATGGCGTCCCTGCGTTAGCCGTGATAGGCTATGTAAGTATTTATGTAGCCTATCATGGCTGAAGAGGAGCAAGCAAATGGCGGCCGCAGGATGGCCGCCAGTTGCACAGCAGTGCGGATGGGAGCAGGTAAGTGCTCCATTTCGCATGCCTTTCGTGGGGTGGGGGGCAGGGGCTTTGTTACACGACGGGTTTCGGGGGGCCGAATGCACTGGCATTTGGCCTCACCAAGATCCATTGCAGAATTCTCTGACATCCCTAATTATGTCCACAACATTCCCACGGTCCACAAGGGAGGTGACTTGATCAAAAAATGAGATCAGATTTGTCTGGCAGGACTTGTTCTTGACAAATCCATGCTGGCTTTGAGTAATCACTGCATTGTTTTCAAGGTGCTTACAGATGGATTGCTTTATCATCTGCACCAGAATTTTCCCAGGGATTGATGTCAGAGTGACTGGTCTGTAGTTCCCAGGTTCTTCCTTTTTACTCTTTTTGAAGCTAGGGACCACATTAGCCCTCCTCCAGTCATCTGGCACTTCCCCCATCCTCCATGATTTCTCAAAGAGAATAGACAGCGGTTCTGAGAGTTCTTCTGCCAGTTCCTTTATGACTCTAGGATGCAGTTCATCTGGCCCTGGAGATTTGAACTCATTCAAAGTAATTAGGTGTTCCTTGACCGTATGCCTATCGATCTCAAGCTGCAATCCTGCCCCTTCAGCCTGTACTTCACCTTTGCCAGGGGGGTCATAGACCCTCTTTTGGGAGAAGACTGAGCCAAAGTAGGAATTGAGCACCTCTGCCTTTTCTTTGTCATCTGTTATCATTTTGCCATCCTTATGTAATAGCTGAACAACCATTTCTTTCCTCTGCCTTTTACTATGCACATAGCTGAAGAAAGCCTTTTTGTTGTTTTTAGCATCCCTCGCTAATCTCAGTTCGTTCTCAGCTTTAGCCTTCCCAACGCCATCCCTGCAATTCTGTGCTACCTGCCTGTACTCTTCCCTTTGTTGCTTGGCCTTCCTTCTACTTCCTATATTTGTCCTTTTTTGTTTTCAGGTCATCTCTAAGCTTTTTGTGAAACCACATTGGCTTCTTCTGTTGTCTTCCACCTTTTCTTCTTGTTGGAATTGTTTGTAATTGTGTCTTGAGAATTTCCTTTTTTAAAAGCTCCCACCCATCTTGGACTCCTTTTCCTGTTTCCAGGGAGTCCAGGGAGTGGTGGATTGTGTGTCTGTGTTTGTAGTCAGCTCAATGTATGGAAGGCTGGGTTTGATCTACGACTTTTGGACTTCCCTCTGCCAGAACTTATACAGTGTGGAGTTGCCAATGTGAAAGCGGTGGCCTGGAACTCCTTGCATGTGTGGGTATGCCTTTCCCTTGAACTTGCTGGGCCTTGACCATGCAGCCTGGAGTTATCAATAAAAGATTCAAAGTAGGACTCTCTGTGGGTGTGGGTTGTTTAAGCCTTTCAAGAAGTTATCCCTTGATTGCCTGATGGGTTCATTCCAGGAATCATTCCCTTTCCATGTCTGGGGTTGGAACCCCATGAAAGGATTGTCTGGGTTAGGTACCCAGGAATCCAGAGTCCCTTCCCTTGTGTTCAGAAACGTGGAGATGGCAATGGAGTAATCACGTTGATGAGGATCTCAGTCATGGTAGTAATGTTTAGCTTTGGACTGTGTGGGAATTACATCTGGCCTATAGCTACTGACCATCAGCTATATGATTTCTGAAGGGTGTAACCATTAAGCTTTTGCTGTGGAATTCCCTGCAATAAAGAAATCTCACTGATTTAGGTGTCCAGTGTCAGACTGCCTGAGTGCATGCACAAGAAACGTGCGCAAGATCAAGAAACCTGACAATAAGCTTTTCTTTGTATTTTAAACATCTTGGTTATGTTTTTAAACAACTTTATATAGAAGTAATACCAAAATGAGTTTGTTTGTGAAAGTTATATTATATTGCCCCTAGGGATGTATGGATTGTGTAAAATCCACTCTGTCTACATTTCACAGAATGTCAAGTGCCTTTCGTTCTGTTATCTACTCATTGACAGAATCATTTTTATTTTATTTTTTTAGTTTCTGAATTTGGGCAAATTTGCAGTTGTGCAAATCCACACTTGCATAAATTTGCACTTGTGAAAATGCACAAATCCCCCCAAATGTGCAAATCCCCCCAAAATGTTCTTTTTTATGCTTTAGCCTCCTCCCATATGTGCCTGCCTGGACCTTAAGATCATCGTCAGCGGCCCTTCTCCGTGAGCCCCTGCCAAAGGAAGTGAGGCGGGTGGCTACTAGGAGGAGGGCTTATTCTGTTGTGGCACCCCGGCTCTGGAATGAGCTCCCTAGTGAGGTTCGCCTGGTGCCTACATTGTACTCCTTTCGGCGCCAGGTGAAGACCTTTTTATTTTCCCAGGCATTTTAGCATTTTAGCTTTCTAAATTTTTATCTTTGCTGTTTTAAATCTGTATTTTAAACTCCTGTACTGCTGCTAGGTTTTATTGTGGTTGTATTGTTATATTGTGGTTTTAATGTTCTATATATTTTAAATTGTTTTATTGTGTGTTGTTTTGTTTTAGTTTTTGTGAACCGCCCAGAGAGCTTCGGCTATTGGGCGGTATAGAAATGAAATAAATAAATAAATAAATAGCCTATGGGGGAAATGCACATTTTTGGCCAGTTTTTTTTAATGCATATTTTTCTATTACTAAATTTGTGCAAAATTTCAGAAAGCTAGAAAAACAGTCCCAAGTCTGTGGAATCTGCCTGGCTGGTGAAAAGCTGGTCCACTATGGAATCTGTGGATCAGAGTTGTAAACATCTGAACTCATTTGATTCTGTTGCTCATTTCTCCAACATCCCATATGTTGGAATTCTCCAACATTCCTGACATGTGACATCTTAACAGTCAAGGCATACCTAGTCTGTTTTAAGTGATACTGAACATGCGGGGCCAAACGAAGCATGAACTACATGTGACACATCATCATCATCATTTAATTTATATGCCACTTTTCCACAAAAGTGCCCAAAGTGGCTAACAAAACAGCAATACAAAAACAAAAAAGCATATCAATTTGTCATTACAGTAGTACATTTATTACAATAATAAACAACTATTTCACTAATACTAACATTATAACATTTCAAATTAATCACAAATAGGCGAAATCAAACATTACAACATAACATCAATTAGCATTTATGAGTAATGCACAAACCAGAGCCAATTAAATGAAACTGTTCCTATGTATTAAGGCTTGAAGAAACACTACAAAGTGCAAACAGCTGGCCCAGGAATACAGAGTTCAGAAAATAGCAACCAGATTTCTTATCTCATGCTGTTCTGTCGTCCGTGCACAGATTCTGATTTTTTGCGTTGTGCAGAAAAATAAGCAAACAATTCGTTAAGAGGATTTGCAACAATTTCCATAATTTACCTTAGTATGTAACATTTAGCATACTGTCTCCCATTCCATTTAAGCTTTTCCCCAAGTATATTTACCAGTCTCAGTGGAAACTTATGCATTTTCTTACAAATAAATATGCATAAATTTCAGGAAAGTTAAAAAAAAAAAAGATCCGGAAGTCCATGGACTCTGTGTGGCCTGAGGAGGTTGGTCCACAGCAGATTCCGCAGGACAGATTCGTCGAAACATTTTGGTCCATCTCAAATTTCTCCAGCATTCCTAGTTGAAGTCTAAAATGTTCTGAGTGCACCAAGTTGGGGAACGGTGCCCAAATGCACACATCCCACCCCATAGTGTCTCATAACTCAAAAATGTGCAGATTAACCTGTGAAACTGTCTCCATGGCCAGTTCCATAATTACATCCAAGGGAATGTGGGGTGATTTGCAAGCACATCATCTAGTAGCCACATGTCCCATGATTTAATTATGTTTCCTGTGATGAAACTCTCTCTTTGTTCCGAATGCACTGCCAATTTCCTGGGATGCCCGTGGAGTTCTAGCACATGCAGAAGCAGGAAATAATTTCCAGGATCCACTTTCTCCAACTGCTTGGTGTCTTCAGGCTGTAACAGTCCTATAAGTAGTTATGTGCTCATTACATCTTACATCAAAGCTAACCGCATCCCAGCACCCTTTGAGATCAGAGCACATTATCTTGGCCACAAATGAGTTCACACTTACCCAGCAGTTTTTCAGACTCTTTAAATTTTTGTCCATTCATTTGCTTCTCCCAACTGTCATGAGAATGAGATCTTTCGCTGATGGAGATGAAATGTTAGAAGGCAGCAAGAGTGGTTGGAAATGGTGCTGTTATTATAATGAACCAGAATTCTCGGAATTTAACTGAGCAAGCACCCAGCTCCTTAGCGAGCTGCCCTTTTGCAGGGAGAAGGGAGACTTGCGCACAAGGATTGGTGGCGGGCAAGTCCAGCACCTGTCATTGTACGCATGTCTCCCATTTTGCTTGCTGGTGCCCCAGCGGGGAGAAGGGTGACTTGCTCACAAGGCAAGGGGGCAGGCAAATCCAGCACCTATCATAGAATCATAGAATAGTAGGGTTGGAAGGGGCCTATAAGACCGTTGAGTCCAACCCCCTGTTCAATGCAGGAATCTAAGTGAAGAGGCTGTCACTGCACACAACTCTCTGTTGGCACACCAGCAGGAAGAAGGGAGACCTGCACACAATGATAGGCACTGGACTTGTCCCACCGCCTCTTGTTGCCATTACCGCCTCTCGTTGGGGCTCACTAAGGGCCAGGCAGCCTTGCAGTGCTCACTAGGTGCTCATTGGGCCATCCAGGGCTTGCGTGGTGGGGCTCGCGGGGGTGGGCAGCAAGGGCAGCTCCACGAGCACCCGGCAACCATGGATGGAGGTAGATCTGTCCATCCCTATTCTCCATTATTCTGAGTTCTCATTTTGTACTTAAAACTGCTGCGTAAGTACAGAACTCCTTGCCCAGTAGCCAGTGCCCCCAGCTGCATTGCCCCCCTTCTGATCTCATCTTCCTTGAAACACTGTGTGCATCCACTCCTAGCAAGCGTGGCTGTCTTCAGAGACAGTGTTCTAGTCTGACAGCACTTCCTGGAATGCCCATGTGACCACGCCATGTGACCCTCCCTGGTATGGTCACATGACTGTTCCAAGAAGGGCCTTTTGGGCTGAAACGCCAGCTCTGAAGGCCACCACGCTGCTACAAGCCCGAAAGGCTCCCTAATGTACGAAGAAGTTTAGAAAAGCTGCTTTCTGGCTGAAAGGACTGAGAGAAAAGTTATGCAGGCCATGCAGGTGCTGAACATCAATCTCGATTTGAATAACAGAGTTCGTTGGTTAGCCATCCAAGCTCCGTACACATACAAGAATTATAAGCATAGTGGATTCTACTTACGAACCACATATAAGTGTAGTGGTTAGACTGGGACTCAGGAGATCCGGGTTCTAGTCTCCCATTTGGCTGTGAAGCTCACTGGGTGACTTTGGGCTGGTCACTGGCTCTCAGCCTAACTTCTCTCATAGGGTTGTTGTAAAGATGAAATGGAGACAAGGAGGGGGACCATGTGAGCCACTTAGGTTCCTTGCAAGAAGAAAATAGGCAGGATATAAATGTAACAATAAATAAACAATTTTGAGTTTTGCAGGTATCGCTGCCATTTGGACCTGACTCCTGGCTTATTCCACAGCTTCTGGTTCCTGCTGGCTCACTTCAGACTGCTCCCACAGCCCAGACCTGAGATGTACTCAGACTCTTAGACAAGCCATTATCTCTCTGCCTCAGTTCCCCTTCTGCAGTATGTGGATAATCAGATGGGCCAGTTTTACAGAGCAGTTGTAAGGGATACCCAAATCTATGTGAAATTCTTTGAAGACAGAAAACACAATATGAATGCTACGTTGTTGTTGTTTTACCGTGACATAAATTGGAACATGATACTTGGAAAATTACATTAACTACCCTAATACATCTGAAGATCAACAATGGGAAATATGTGTGAAACATGTTTAATTAATATCGTCAAGAAACAGGCTTATGGTAATAATGAAATATCTGATTAAGCAGCATGGTTTTATTTGTTCATTTAAAAAAAATCCATCAGTGGACATAATCCATCTTAAAGTGGATTAGCTTTACTCGCAAATGCTCACACTTCATTAGCATTTTATCTTCAGTTTGAACATGTGGCCCTTAAATGTAAAAATATGCAAATGACACAGGAGCTTGGCAATAGCTGCTATTTGCCCACATGGACAGGATTTTTATTTTTTTTTAAAGAGCCATCTTTTGTACTATGGGCATTTTTACGTGCAAATTTTAAGCCACTTTTCTTTTCAGCCTTTTTTGCACTGTTAGATAAAGGTAGAATTGCTCATTAATGTGAAACAAAAAGGTGGAAGAGAAGCATATCTAATCTGAAAGGACATCCTTAGAAAGGACATCCAAGCCAATGACTGTACCAATTTATATTCCCACTGCAAAGTGATTTAGACTGCGGAAGTGCAGTTTAAATCTCATTTCTTCTCAGGATTGTGGTGTATTAAAGTGGTGACTTTTTGCCTCTGG
This sequence comes from Heloderma suspectum, assembly GCF_057233095.1. Taxonomy (NCBI): domain Eukaryota; kingdom Metazoa; phylum Chordata; class Lepidosauria; order Squamata; family Helodermatidae; genus Heloderma; species Heloderma suspectum. Next base: position 14,813,046 of record NC_139462.1, read on the forward strand.
ATGCAAATCTATGCCACATTTCTCAAACTGGAACTTCTCAGACTCCATTTCTCTGGAAGCATCTTTCTGAGCATAAGCCATTTGATGTGAGATAGGCTAAAAATATTCTGACTCTGTACTCGCCTATATTGGCTTTCCTTCTTTTGTTCTCTAAAAAAAAAAAAAGATTGTATTAATTTTCCAAATGTATGAATAAAAACTAAAAGACAATTACACAAAGTTGACAGACAGTGGTTCATTTAACCTACTTTCCCCACTTTACAGGTAAAAAAAAAAAAATATGGGTGGAATCAGTGGTGGCTGGTGGCTCCAGTTCTGGAGGGGCTGTAATTCCATTCTGTGTTTTAGTTACCACCAGCCACAACTCTAATGGTGCTATCCAATGTGCTGAAACATGCTATCCAAGGTGATGAACCTCACCCTATAAACAGGTTCAGTACCTTGGATAGCACCTTTAAGGCCCTGGATAGCACCACCAGTTTTGGCTGGCGGTAAGTAAAATACAGAATGGAATCACAGCCCCTCCAGAACCGGAGTCACCAGCCACGACTGGGTGGACTCCATTGGCTTCTTGGATATTTTCTTCATGATTACTCATAATTAGGGATGTATGGATTCCCCACCGTCCATTCCGGTGGAGAATCCATGGGGGGGGAGGTGATTCATTCCTCCTCCCCACCCCGGAATCCTGTGGAGCAGCTCCGCTCCATGAGAATTCTGAGGGGGGGAGCCTGGCTTGGGGGCCGTTTAGCTTGCCACCTGCTGGCCAGAGCCATTCACCTACTCCCTGCCGATCACCATTTCTTTTTTAAAAATGGTGATCAGCAGGATGTGCCCACAGACTTATACGCAAATAGAGCCATGAATCTTGCATATAAGTCTATAAGTCTATGTGTCCATAGGCTTATACGCAAGATTCACAGCTTTATTTTGCATTTAAGTCTATGGGCACATCCTGCTGATCACCATCTTTTTTTTCAAGAAATGGCGATCGGCAGGGAGGTGGCGAACGGCTCTGGCCAGCAAGAAGCAGCCAAGTGCTGTTCTACCTCCAATCCTCCTGGAGTGGAGGCAAGTGGTGCCAATCTGCCACAGATTCCTCATTTGAATCCCCTGTGGATTTCTCCAACATCCCTACTCATAATAGCAAATTATATTTTGGGCATAATTCTATGGGTGCCTAGCCCAGAGGACAGAAGGTTCTGATCTTGGAGCACTCCATCCATTCTAAGCCCCAGCCAGCTTGGACAATGTTCAGGGATTTTGGTATTTCTGGTAGTTTTTGGACTTTTGGCTGCCCATCCCTCTTGTAAGGCAAAAGGGGGAAGAGACAATGGTCCCTGCCCCATTTTGCTTTCAGCCTCACCCACCACTGGAATGTGCCCCCTGAAAAGTTCTTCAAAACTGAATTCACCCCTCAGAATGAAAGAGGTTTGACATACTTGTTCTAGGGTCAGGACCTCTTTTACATGAACAACAGTTGAATACCCAAATGGGGGGGCAGGATGGAATGGAGAGCCTCATGCTGGGGAACGAAGCTGGACTGGAACCTTACTAGAATCTGGCAGGTTTTACTGGAGGTCTAGGAGGGTTCTTCATTGTCACAGAGCTAGCTGCACCAGAACGATGCAATGCTGTCATCATACCTCAACAACACAGGAGGTCCTCTGAACATGCTCAACATGGCCTAAATACCTCTTTACTAAAGATGATAGTAATGGCTAGATTTTGATACATTTCTTGGTAAATGGATGGACATCCAGAATCCCAAATGGATTCTGGCTCATGGTCACAAAGCTTGGCAGAATCTGGGCTGGAAATTCCTAGTTCAATCTTCCTTGAAGAGGATGGATGGTTCCCCACCCTTCACTACTTTCCCTAATTGAAGATTTATAGAAAGATATGAGTCCATCTGACAAACAGTCAGGTTTTTCTAACATTCCGGTTAAATGTTTGAAAAGATGTGTTGGGTGAACTGCAAGTTCTCTCTTTCTTGCCAGTCTCCCCACTATGGATGGACAAATACGTCAATTTCAGTGCCTCTCAGTTTTTCCAATCAAGTTTTGTGAGCTTTTGTTTTGTTTTAAGTTTACATGAAAAATCATAAACATGGTGTGCACATTTATCCTAATACATGTATTTTATACATCTTTTGCCTAATCTACACAGTTTTACCAAGCTCTTCTCCTAAAAGAATTCATATTTGACGATTATTTTATATAATATACACAAGTTTGTATATTTTGTAAGGGAAGGGCTGAATGAGTAGGGATGGGCAGGCGGCCCCCCTATCTGGGTTCTCCAGGTGCCTGCCCAGTCCCTGCCCCTGTTCGCACACACATGGACTCATACTCAATCTCCCCGCTGCTCACTAAGTGAGCTGGACAACCTCGTCGAGCTCCACGATCACCATTTAAAAAAAAAAAAAAACATATTTGCATATATGCAAAATGGAGCTGTGATACACCCATTCCTGCAAGATTACCATGTTTTCTTGCATGTAAACTTGCGTATATGAGCCATTCACAGCTACATTTTGTATATACACGAATATGTGCATTTTTGACACTGCGCATATCCACATATATGCAAATTGGGGGCACGAATAGCCAATATGGGCAAGATTACAGGCAAGCAAACACTATCATCTTGTGTATATAGGCTATTTATAGCCCCATTTTACATATATGTGAATATATGGATTTGCAAAATGCACATATTCACATATATGCAAATATGCACACAAGTGCCTGTAATCTTGCCTATATGGGCTATTCACTGCCCCATTTTGCGTAAATGCAAACATGAGCTTTTTCATGATCATAATTTTTTTCTCAAAAAATAGTGACCATGGAGCTCGTAACATCACCTGGGTGAGTGCGGATGGCTCAGTGACTATGGGCAGAATGCGAGCAGGGGCAGGCACTTTCTGAGCACGGCTCAGGGGTGCGGGCGAACGTGCCATCCCTATGAATAAGTAGTGTGGAAGTTCACGTCATCTTAGGAGAGGCTCCACAGGAGATCTCTTCAGGTACAAATTATGGAAAGAATATGATTTTGTGCTGGAGATCGTAAATTATAAAAGGAGATAATATATACAAGGACAAATCCTTCCTTGTGGATGGTGGGAATGCTGTGGACATAATATACCTCAATTTCATCAAAGCTTTCGAAAAAGTGCCCCATGATATCCTGATGAGCAAACTAGCTCAAAGTGGGCTAGATGAAACAACAATCCGGTGGATCCACAGTTGGCTACAGAATTGGACTCAAAGAGTGCTTATCAATGGGACCTTCTCAAAATGGGGAGAGGTAACGAGTGGGGTACCGCAGGGCTCAGTCCTGGGCCCAGTGCTCTTCAACAGTTTTATTAATGACTTGGAGGAGGTGGTGCAGGAAATGCTGATCAAATCTGCAGATGACACAAAATTGGGTGGGATAGCTAATGCCCTGGGAGACAGAAACAAAATTCAAAGTGATGTCAATAGGCTGGAACGCTGGTCAGAGAGCAACAGAATGAAATTTAATAGGGATAAATGTCAAGTTCTGCACCTAGGAAAAAGAAACCAAATGCACAGTAACAAGATGGGGGATACTTGGCTCAACAGTACTACAAGTGAGAAGGATCTTGGAATTGTTGTAGATCACAAGCTGAATAGGAGCCAACAATGTGATGTGGCTGCAAAAAAGGCAAATGCTCTTTTGGGCTGCATTCATAGAAGCATAGCTTCCAAATCCCAGGAAGTACTAGTTCCCCTCTACTCAGCACTGGTTAGGCCTCATCTGGAGTACTGTGTCCAGTTCTGGGCACCACACTTTAAAAAGAATGCAGACGAACTGGAGAGCATTCAGAGGAGGGCAACAAAGATGATCAGGGGACTGGAAACAAAGCCCTATGAAGAGAGACTGAAAGAACTGGTCATATTTAGCCTTGAGAACACAAGACTGAAGGGAGATAGGATAGTGCTCTTCAAGTACTTGAAGGGTTGTCACAGAGAGGAAGGCCAGGATCTCTTCTCCATCATCCCAGAGTGCAAGACATGAAATAATGGGTTCAAGTTACAGCAAGCCAGATTCTGGTTGAACATCAGGAAAAACTTCCTGACCGTTAGAGCAATACGACAATGGAACCAATTACCTAGGTAGGTAGTGGGCTCTCCCAGACTAGAGGCATTCAAGATGAGGCTGGACAGCCACATGTCAGGGATACTTTGACTTGGATTCCTGCATTGAGCAGTGGGTTGGACTAAATGGTCTTATAGGCCACTTCCAACCCTACTGTTCTATGATTCTGTGATTCTATGATCCTATGATAATGATAGATTGTAAAAGGGCCATGATAGATAGATTATCAATATTTATTTTATTTCTATACCACCCAATTGGCAAAGCTCTCTGGATGGTTCACTTAGATGGTTCACCATTTGCGTTCCTTATTTTTCACCGTCTTAGTCTACGTAAATATTTATGTAGACTATGACGGCGAAAATAAAGGGGAACGCAAATAGCATAGTGGGCGCTATTTGCATCCCTTTTCGATTCGCCGTTTTAGCCTACATAAACATTTACATAGTTTAAAACGGCGAATCAAAAAGGGACGCAAATAGCGGCCACTACGCTATTTGCGTTCCCCTTTATTTTCGCCGTCATAGTCTACATAAATATTTACGTAGACTAAGACGGTGAAAAATAAGGAACGCAAATGGCAGCGGCCGTAGCCGCTGCCATTTGCATACGCGGTTTTTTTTTTTTTTTACCCAGAGCCCTCCACAGCCGGAAATCCGGCTGCGAACAGCTCTGGCCTGGGCCTGGCAGGCTGCTCTGTGGAGCTGCCGTGGAGCACAGCTGGCCATCGAGGACTCCGGGGGGGGAGGACCGGATTGCCCCCCCGGTGAGGATTCTGGGGGGGGGCGGAACGCGTCCCCCCCACCATGAACATAATCCACGGAAAGGTAAGTGACTTTCGTACATCCCTAAAGATAAGAGCCACATGAAGCAGTGACAAAATGCAGCTCCTGCCAAGCACTTTGCAAATGGGGCCAGAAACATTTCTGGGAATGATGCTATATCATCATGTGGCTTCCCTTCCTGGAGCATTTTATGGGGAGGAAGGATGCAGTTACCTTTGTCAGTACATTGCTGCAGGAGACGTATACATCATCACACAGCACAGACGTGGGGAACCACTTTCAGCTGGAGGGCTGCATCCAATTTCCAAGAAGGTCTCGGGGGCCACATTCCAGTGGTGGGCAGGTCCAAAGACAAAAGGGGTGGGGCCAAACTGCAGGCATATTTTAGTTTAAAGCTCCTACTGCCAGTAACCATGCCTTAGGAGGGTCAGGTTTTCCCCACTCCTGATATAGAATTATTCCCAGGAATATTTTCATAGCCACTTGAAGCAGCTCTTATCTAGGCTATGCATTAATGCCCTGTAGTTTCTTATTTTTTGTATAATATTTAAATATGTTTTCATTTGTATCTTTCTCTTACTACTTGATATATAATTTAGATAGCGGTCTATCGTGTATTCTCTTACACTGATAATGTTTATAGTCTTCCTTGTGTTTGTGCATCAAGACTCTCTTGTAAATACCAGTGACAATCAACTTTTAAAAGGTGCAATTAAATGTGTGTAAAATGCAGGCACCTTCTTAAGACTAAAAATGCACCTGTTCAAAACATTATCGCTCCAATATTTAATCCCCAGATGAAAAGCCTTCCTGCTTTAATGCGTACTAAAGAAAGAGACAGAGAAAAACATCCTTTCATGTTAATGCTTTCTGCTCAACAGCTTTTATTCACAATTTAAGTGGTAGAAGAAAGACCTTGAGGCAGTAGACTTACATACTTGACTCTGCTAGGGACAGCGATGAACCTTTTACAATTTTGCCACCAACTATTTAATTGTATCTTCTCTTGCAGGTTTTCTTTCTTTGTTGCCTTTCATTCTGTTAGATCTACAAAAGAACAAAGTCCACGACTCATTTCCCCTGCCAAATGAGGTGAGGTGTGCAAGGGAGAGCCTTTTTACTGGTGTCATCCCATCTCTGGAATGCTCACCTGGTGCCTACATGATGGTCTTTTCAGCACTAGGTGAAGATCTTTTCTTCTTTTTTCTTTTTAATTTTCTCAGGCATTTTGGGAACTGTTTTAGTGCATTTAGATCTTTGCACTTCTCCCTGCTGGTTTTATCTTGCATGTATACACACACACACACACACACACACACACATATACATACATACATACATACATACAGATGAGATAGAGATAGAGATAGAGATAGAGATAGAGATAGAGATAGAGATGATGACAGATGGATGGATGGATGGATGGATGGATGGATGGATGGATGATTACCAAATCACAGAGCAGTGTACAAAGAATTGTGTGGTGGGACCTTCCATGGAGCCTTTGCTCTCATGGAAGGCTGATCCTGGATCATCTACCACAATAGGGATGGGCGGATTCCCTACCTTCCGGTCCATGGGGAATCTGCCCTCAGGGGGGAGGAGATCCATTCCTCCCCCCAGAATCCTCTTCAGCTGGCTCCGCTCCGCGGTGATTCTGCAGAGCTGCTGGCCAGCTCCGGATTTCTAGCAATACAGCTGCCATGCTGTATCACTGGCTGAAGGGACTGACTGCAGACGCAAATGGCATCCAGGACACCATTTGCGGCCATAAAGGCCTTAGTTTAAGGTAAATAAACTAATAATAAACTTAGTTTACAGCCACAAATGGCATCCTGGATACCATTTGCATCTGCAGTCAGTCCCTTCAGCCAGCAATATGGGATGGCGGCCGTATCACTGGAAATCCAGAGCCGGAGGATCCGGCCAAAGAGGATTCTCTGTTCTGTTCTGAAGTGTTCTGTTCTGCCACAGACCCCAGGTGGGGGCAGATTCTTTAGAATCCAGCCTCATTGGACTCCGTGGCAGAATTCTCTGCCATCCCTACACCACAAAGGTAAAAATAAAACAAAAAGTCTACTAAACTAGGCATAAAAATCAGCAAGTCCCTGGATAAACAGGCGCCAAAACACCATCAAGGTCCTCACCTGACACACTGCAGGCTTGGTTTATTGTAATTACTTACATTGATCTCTTTTATAATCATCTTACTATCTTCCGGGAAGAGGCCAAGCTGCCATTTGCGCAAAAATGGTGGCTGTCAGTGTCCCTGTCACCACGCACCAACCACTGGCCCCTCTCCTCCTTGCAAGGAGGTGAGGAGTGAGCAGGTGGCATGAAGCAACAGGGACTCCTTGCAAGGAAGGAGACCTGGAGGGCTTCAGAGCTGGCAGCCACCAGAGTCCCTGTCACCACACACCAACAGCTTGGTCCTGTCCTCCTTGCAAGGAGGAGAGGAGTGAGTGGTTGGCACAAAGTGATGGGGACTCCTTGCAAGGAAGGAGCCCCAGAGGGTTGGTGCATGGCAACAGGGACTCCAGCAGCCACCATGGTTCACAACAAGGCCGAGCTGCTTCTAGCCACTCACCAAACCCCAGGGCAATTGGTGACTGGCTCTGCAAGCGCCCCACAGCATGGTGATCAGGGTCCAGGGGGTGAATATGAGGGAATCTGCCAGACTCCCAGACCCAGGCAGGTGCTCACGACATCCCGAGCTGCAATAAAAGCCTCACTGAAACCTGCGCCTCAGTGTCGGAAATCAGAACTTGACAATGGGAGAGGGCTATTGCCTCATGTCTTACTTGCGGGCTTCCCATCAGCATCTGGTTGGCCACTCTGGGATAAAGGGTTGCTGGACTAGACTGGCTTCTGATCTGATCCAGCAGGGTGCTTAAGTTCCCCAGAAATGGATATAGAGCAGCGTAGACAGTTGCAAGATTATTAAAATTCACTGAAATCGCTGCTTTGAAACTATAACTTCATTATTATTATTCTTTGCAACATAGATGGTGGTTTCTTTGCTGTTGTTTTTAAAATAAGCTGGTCGATGTCAAGTGGAAGAGTCAAAGAGATTCTTATGCAAGACCTAGGCATTTCAGTTGGGCTTACTCAGTAAGAGTTTCTAGAAGACCTTGTCCAAAGGAGTAACTTTTCCTGCCAGGCAATGTCATCTCAGTGTTACTGAATGAGGTATTTAGCTCCTTGAGGAATAGTACTTCTGCTGCTTCACTCACTGGTGAGTTTAGCTGGTTTTGACATCTTCCCTATTCACACCTAATGCAGTAGCTCTAGTAATTACATTTTGGACAGAAGGTAGAGCAGACTGCAAGGAACACATCTCTTCACATTCTTCACATCCTCTGACACATTCAGGCTACTACCTCATCACTTCTAAAGAGAATGAACATTGAAGTGACACTTCCAAGGGAAGTTTGAGCTAAACTTTTACAAGATGTGCTATGTTCAAGAGTGCGTTGGACACATTTATTTCCTGTATCTGTGCATTGCAGGGAATCACTGGATGATTTTCTTAAAGCACTGCCTTGAAAGACTGCCTCTTCCATGACTCTTCCATGCTACCACATGGATTGCTTGTGTAGTCAAGCTGGCCCTGGCCATAGAAAGTTTAGATCAGGGGTGTTGAAGCTCACCCTGATCTAGATTCCTCCATCCATTCACTCACTCCCTTCCCCCTGGCCACCACTCATTTGGTGCTTTCCTGGCTTTTTTGCCATTTTTTTCCCATTCTAAAAGGTCAGAATGCCTCTCCTAAGGCTTCATCAGGCTCAAAGTTGGGGTGTCAGAGGGATCTGTCTGGGGTGGTGGTGAAGCTCACTGAGCTTTCATCAGCTTGGCCCCCTGGACTTCAGCTCATTTCCTGCAAGCTGGTCTGACTCAATCTGCATTGATTCGGGACAGCTCATGTCTTTCCCATTTGTTTTTGTGGGGGGATGCATAATAAGAAATTTGCACAAATCACAGCCACAATTTGCAGTTTCGCAGACTGCAACCATCATTTGCATAATTTGTGCAAATTGTGGCTGAAAATTACAGTTTCACAAATTTGCGTAATTGTGGCTTAAATCTGTGCAAATTTCTTTTTACACAAAAAAACAAACAAACCCCAGAAAGTTCCCAGATTTCAGGGAAAAGCAGTGCAGCTCGGCCCACAAATGCAAGCTGAGTCAGGTGCTCAGCAGGAGTGTGTGAAGCTCCCAAAGGGCCAGATTTCACACTGACGGACATCCCTTGCTCAAATATACTGGGGTTTTGGCGTTTTTGGCATTTTGGCCTGGCCTGCTTTTGTCTCCAGCCCCACCCACCAATGGAATGCAGCCCTTGAGAGCTTCTCCATTGGGCAAAAAGACCAACACCCCTACTTTAGATGATGGTGGTGGTGGTGATGGTGGTGGTGAGAACAACTAAATAATATTGCTATACTACTTTCAAAATTTCAAGGTGCTTCACGTGCATTATCTAGTGGTAACACTTTCAACAACCCTGTTAGACAAGTCAGTATTATTATCCCCCCATAATGCAGAAGGGGAGATTGATGGTGACAGAGAGGGAGGGAGGAGCTTGCTTAAGGCTACCTAGTGATCTCAGTGCAGAAGTGAGATTCAAATTGGGCCTTCCTGATCTGTACCTCAGTCTCTTAGCCACTACACTACAGCAAGAATTTTGTCAGCGCATGCTTGTCTCTGATGTAATTGACCTCTGGGCATGTCATTGTTGACTATCCAAAGGAAGGAAGAGGAAGCTAGTGAGTAATTGATTGAGGTTACTTATCTCCAAAGTGGTATGATTAAGGGTGCAATCCTACCAGGAACTAGGGCTGTGCAGGGACCCCCTGATCCAACTCAGAAGCCACTTCGCAGCTTCCAAGGTGGGCCCAATCCAGCTCGGGCAGATTGGGGGGGGTGACCCGCCTTGGCCCTGAACCTGCAGGGTTCAGATCTCTTCCTTACCTGGGCAGCCGCCTCCTCTGCTGCCACCGCTGCTCCTGTCTTCACCGCCTCCTGCCGCCGCTGCCATCTACTGAGGCCTAGATGCGCGGCAACTTGTCTTCTTCCGGGGAGTCACCATTTTTAAAATGGCAACCTGCTGATAGTTCCAGGACTTGGAAGTGCCGGGGGGGGGGGCTGGGCAGGGGGCCGAAGCTCCGAAGCACACCGAAGGGGCACAAAGTGGCCTGAAGCAGCCCGCTTCAACTTGGGGTTCACACCTCGGGCCGAAGTGGTGCACAGCCCTACCAGGAACGCCGTAAGCCTCTGAAGTCGGAGGCTTATGTCAATCCAGTGCAGAGCAGGAGGAGCAATGGAGGCGATCTTCGCCTCCATGCCCCTTCTGCTCTGCATTTTTGCTAGACAGGCTTTTTCGCCTGTCTAGAGTGTGAGGGAACAAAGCTGAGGCAGCCTGGGATACAGCATAAGCCAGCCTCCCCAGTCCCCTCCCCTCCCTGCCCACCAGCACACCACACACTCTGTTCTCTCCTCCAAGGTCACCTTTGCAGCTCATTTCTCTCCATGCCAGCTGGGAGGGGCAGGGGGTAGGTAGCTCGGACTCCTGGGTCTGCGGTCAGAGTACTGTCTCTGACCTCAGATCCAGGAATCCAAACCATCCTATGGCCACACTGACTCTTTCTAGGGGCTATACGATTGCTCCCTAAACTTACTTATGATTACAATACAGAGAAATACAGAATTTCTTTTGTTGCTCTCTTTGTTCACTAACATCTCTATTGTTTTTAGGGGAGTTGTGTGGAGGGGTGTATAAGATAGTTCTTTAAAAATGGGGGGAGTTTTTAAAATGCACACACGTTCTGTTTATGAAAAAGGGTGTGCAAAGATTAGAATGTCAAGGGGACAGATAAAATCCCATCAAGGCAGAAGACAAAACAGCCAGAAATGGAACCAACCAGTCAACCTTTGCCAAGGTTAATTGGCATAAAGACAACAGGTAGGGATCTCTTGCAGAGGGCCTTTCAACCCTGGCATTACAATGGGGAAAAAATCTGCTTCCTTCTTGTGCTGGCGAATCTAGCTTCTCCATGTGATGGCATGTGAAGCAGGGTCTTATTTGCAAATCTAGACTGCCAGGAGGATTCACATAGGGGGAGATGCTTTCTGTGATAATCAGTAGCCAAGGCCATTGAGGACTTTGAGAGTCAAAACCGGCACAACAAATCAAGCCTGGAAATGAATTGGCAGCCAATGAAGATGTTTTGGAATAGGTAATATACAGGGATGTGGGAGTAATTCAATCACCTAATTTTGCAATTGATTTCTCCTATCAAAACTATCCAAAATGTAGGATAATGGCCCATTTATGACTGCAATATTACATAGATGAGGCCTGTATGGTGCAATATTAGTTTTATGGAAGTTCCCGAAGTGCCATTTTTCCCCCCACAAAATGGCGACCACGGGAATGATGGGAGCTCAAGGATGGCGCAGGGTAGGTGAGGGTAGCTTGGTGAGCACAACTCAGCAAGTGCGGGAGGGGTGAGCAGGGGTAGTAGCTCGTCTGGCGCAGCCCGGAGGTGCAAGCAGGGGGAGGGAGTCCATCGGACTCCCGGACTGGGTCAGGCACCCGTGCCATCCCTACTTAAGGCTCTGGAGGCCTATGGAAGTTGAGAGAGCCCCCCAGTTCTAACACATTGCATATCAAACATCTTCTTACTAATTCTGTATAGGGCAGATACTAGGGATGTCAGAGAATTTTGCCACAAATCTCAAGGAGGCCGAATGCCAGCGCATTTGGCCCCCTGAAACTGGTGGCAAAACGGTCTGCCACCCCCCCGCCACCCCCGGGACGGGACTTACCTTGGGCAAATCCTCCTGGTGGCGGCGGCTCCGGCGGCGGTTCGGCGGCGGCGGCAGCTGCGGCGGCCCGTCTTCTGACCGGCTGCTGCCGCTGCCATTTCCAGTAAAAAAAAAAAAACATGATAGGCTACGTAAAGATTTACGTAGCCTATCACAGCTAGATTTTTTAAAAATACCGTGATAGGCTAAGTAAATGTTTACGTAGCCTATCACGGCTGAGCGAAAAAAGAAAAAAAACCGGGCGTATGCAATGGCGGCGCCCATGGGCGCCGCCATTTGCATTCCTTATTTTGGCACATCTAGTCTACATAAACATTTACATAGACTACAGCAAAAATAAGGGGAACACAAATAGCATAGACGCTACGCTATTTGCGTTCCCCTTATTTTCGCAGTAGTCTATGTAAATATTTATGTAGACTAGATGTGCCTAAATAAGGAATGCAAATGGAGGCGCCCATGGGCACCGCCATTTGCGTACGCGCAGTTTTGTTTTTTTTTTCACTCAGCCATGATAGGCTATGTAAATGTTTACGTAGCCTATCATGGCTGAGTGAAAAAAAAGAAAAAATGCCGCCATTTGCGGCCCAGCCGGCCAGGATTCGGGGGTGAAGGGATGGAGCGCCTCCCCCCCGGCCAGAATTTCGGGGGGAGGGACGGAGCGCCTCCCCCGCACCGCAAATCAAATTTCGATACAGGTAAGAGACTTTCGTACTTCCCTAGCTGCCGCCACTGCCATTTCCAGATAAAAAACAAAACAAAAAAAGTGATAGGCTAAATAAAGATTTACATAGCCTATCATGGCTAGATTTAAAAAAAACACTGTGATAGGCTACGTAAATGTTTACATAGCCTATCACGGCTAATTAAAAAAAAAACACGCGTGTACACAAATGACGGTGCCCATGGGTGCCGCCATTTGCGTTGCTTATTTTGGCACGTCTTAGTCTACATAAACATTTACATGGACTAAGAGGGCAAAAAAAAGGGGGAACGCAAATAGCGTAGCGTCTACGCTATTTGCGTTCCCCTTATTTTCGCCGTCTTAGTCTACATAAATGTTTACGTAGACTAAGACGTGCCAAAATAAGGAATGCAAATGGTGGCGGCCATGGCTGCCGCCATTTGCGTATGCATGTTTTTTTTAGTCAGCCGTGATAGGCTATGTAAACATTTATGTAGCCTATCACGGCTGACTGCAGGGACGCAAACGGCGGTGGCTACGGCCGCCACCATTTGCGTCCCTGCTAGCCAGCGGCTGGATGTCCGGCTGCTGGCAGAGCTGGCCAGTGGCTCTGCAGAATCCCTGTGGAGCGGAGCCGGCTGGCCAGGATTCCAGGGGGGAGGAACGGAGCACCTCCGCCCTGGCCAGGATTCCGGGGGGAGGGACGGAACACCTCCCCCCAGCATCAGCATAATCTGCGGAAAAGTAAGTACCTTTTGTACATCCCTAGTCAAAACATGACAAAAATTTAATGAAGCCCATGTCCGCAATTATCATCTAGATAAACCCTCAGGACATATTTTCTGCATTAGAGCTGTGATTTTGTCTTGTTTTAAGTATTTGGTTCCTGTACATATTCTGTTTCCAACTTTTAGCTATTTTTTATGGGCCAATGGAAAAACAAGTGAGTTGTGCTCAACTGATCAAGGAGCCCATCCTTGGAGATTATGGTACAGAAAAGTAGTGGTTGTACTTGCAAAATTCCATTGTTCCTTTCCAAGGCTGCTTTAGTAGATGCCTCATTTTAAAATGCCTGCATGACACTACCCAAAGCTTACCTGACTAGGGTAAGGATGGATGAGGATTTGGTTTTCAGTTCATTCTTGATAAGAAATGACCAAAATTTGCAAAGTTCTCCATAGTCAGGACAAAAAGAATTTGAGACTGAAATAATTTGATTGTGGGAAAAATTGAAGCTGACACATTGGTCCATCCTGGCACTAGGAATGTCGGAGAAGTTCGACATGGAATAAAATGAGCTCGGATTTCTAAGAATCCACCCTGCATAATCTGCTGCAGAGTAGGGATGTGTGAACTCACCCCCATCCAGTTCTCTGGATGCCCTCCCAGCCCCTGTCCCCACTCACTGGTCCCCAGACCATGCTCAAGCCCCTCCCATGTTCAGCAAGCAGCCCACACTCACCCCAGCGGCCTTGTCATGCTCTGTGGTGGCCATTTTTTTTGAAAAAGACGATGGCGATCACAAAAATGTGCATGTGCAAATATGCACATTCACAAAATGCACATTTTTAGACGTGCACAAATATGCACATTTTTGCGATCATCATTTAATTTGTCAAAAATGGTGGCCGGGAAACTCACCTAGGCCACTGGGGTGAGTTGCAGGCCATTCACCGCACATGGACAGGGTGTGAGAAGGCAGGAGCTTGGTGAGTGGGGCTCAGGGGTGCAGGCAGAATGCATCATCCATCTGTAGGCTATAGATAGTTAAATCTGTCTGTATCAGTTTCTCCCTCATTTACTTGTTTGTTTGTTTTAATATCATGTTCTTTCTCTCCCAAATATTGAACTTGTGAATTTTGGTAAATTGTTATCAGGAATGAACTGAAATGAGATTCGCACCACCTAAACTCAATAGAAAAAGCTATTCCTACCATGGAATAGGTTCTGCCGGATTCCAGGACTGACTCAGGCACCCATGCCATCCCTAATGTGGAGTGACTCCGCAGGCCACACAGAATCCGTGGATTTAGGGGAGGTGTCCAAAAATGTATGCATATTTATTCGTAGGAAAATATGTAAGTTTCTGCTGATGAAAAGTTGAACGGAATGGGGGATAAAACACTAAATTTTACATACTAAGGTAAATTATGTAAATTGTTATGAAAACTCTTACATAATTATTTGTGTATGTTTCCCCATGATGGAAAAAAAATCACATCCATGTGAGTAGAGATTTTACATGGTCTGCTCATCCCTAGGCACAGGATTTTTGAGTGCTTTCCTTTGAACACTTCTGCATCAACCATGTTAGTGCTTAGTGAGGGTTGCACCCTGTTTTTTCTGACAGACGCCTCATCTTTCACAGCTCTATGGCAAGCATGTGCTTTTGGGCCCGTTCCATGGTAGGAATAGCTTTTTCTATTGAGTTTAGGTGGTGAGAATCTCATTTCAGTTCATTCCTGATAACAGTTTACCAAAATTCACAAGTTCAGTATTTGGGAGAGAAAGAACATGATATTAAAACAAACAAACAAGTAAATGAGGGAGAAACTGATACAGACAGATTTAACTATCTATAGCCTACAGATGGATGATGCATTCGTTACATCAAGGGGTTGTTGCTGTTTTTACAGATTTACCCATTTGCACCTCTCAAGTCTGTAAGGTAGCTAAGACAGATTTGCAGAACAAAGTCAGCCTTGTTGCATGCTTTGTGACACAGCTCACCTCAGAAAAAATGCACACCAAAAATGTGTATTTTAGGGGAAATTGCACACAAAATTTGTAGGGCTTTGCACTGCTTCGGCCCAAGGCCTGAACCCCAAGTCGAAGTGGGCTGCTTCGGGTCACTTGTAGGGATGTACGAAAGTTCCGCCATGGATCTCGGGGAGGCCGAATGCCAGCGCATTCGGCCCCCCGAAATCGGTGGCGGAACGGCCCGCCACCCCCCACCACCCCCCCCGGGACGGGACTTACCTGGGGCGGATCTTTCTGGCGGCAGCGGCTCTGGTGGCGGCTCTGGCGGCGGCTCCAGCGGCGGTGCGGCGGCGGCGGCTGCGGCAGCCGGTCTTCCGACCGGCTGCCACTACTGCCATTTCCAGGTTAAACAAAAAACAAAACAAAAAAAAGTGATAGGCTACGTAAAGATTTACGTAGCCTATCATGGCTAGATTTTAAAAAAACACCGTGATAGGGTACGTAAATGTTTACGTAGCCTATCACGGCTGACTTAAAAAAACAACGCGCGTATGCAAATGGCGGCGCCCATGGGTGCCACCATTTGCATACGCGCGTTTTTTGTTTTGTTTTTTTAATCAGCCGTTTTGTTTTTTTAATCAGCCATGTTTACGTAGCCTATCATGGCTGACTGCAGGGATGGCCGCCATTTGCATCCCTGTTAGCCAGCGGCCAGATGTCTGGCTGCTGGCGGAGCCAGCCGGCGGCTCCGCAGAATCGCTGCAGAGCACAGCCGGCCGACCAGGATTCCGGGGGGGGGAGGAATGGAGCGCCTTTCCCCCCCGGTGAGGATTCCAGGGGGAGGGACGGAACGCCTCCCCGCGCACCATCAGCATAATCCCCGAAAGGTAAGTGATTTTCGTACATCCCTATTCACTTGTGCCCCTTTCAAGGTGAAGCAGAGGGGGCACAAAGCAACTTGGAGCAGGTCGGGGACTCTCCAAAGCACTCAGTGCACTTCAGAGCTTCGGCCCCCCTGGCCCAGCCCCCCTCCCCGGCACCTTCAGTTCCTTCCTGGAGCTGCTGCTGCTGCCAAAGCAGCTTCCAAGTCAGATTGGGGGCCCCTGCACAGCTCTAAAACTTTGTATATTTTAGGAAAGTGCACATAAAACTTCATTACAGCAATGTAAAGCATTTTGATCTGGGTTATGGGACTGAATCAGCCTTGGTCACCCTGATGGATGACTTTTATCGAGAGAGGGACAGGGGAAGTTCAGCCCTGTTAGTTCTGCTCAACCCCCCATCAGCTTTTGATACCATTGATCATGGTATCCTCTTGGATCAACTCCATGGGATGGGTATCGGAGGCACCGTGTTACAGTGGTTCCAGTCCTACCTACAGGACTGATTTCAGAGAGTAACACTGGGTGACTTTTCCTCGGCCCCTTGGCAATTGAGCTATGGAGTGCCGCAGGGTACCATCCTGCCCCCAGTGTTATTTAAGATCTATATGAAGCCAATGGGAGTGGTCATTAGGGGTCTTGGAGCTAAGTGCCTTCAGCATGCTGATGATACACAACTCTGTCTCCCTGTGACATCTGAATCAGGAGAAGCTGTGCAAGTCCTGGATCAGTGTCTAAACTCAGTAATAGGCTGGATAAGGGCCAACAAACTGAAGCTGAATCCTGGCAACATGGAAGCCCTGTGGGTGAGTGGTTCCCGAGTCTGGGAGATAGGGACATTGCCTGTTCTGGATGGGGTTGCACTCTCTCTGAAAGATCAGGTTCATAGTCTGGGGATACTCCTAGATCCATCATTGTCACTGGAGGCCCAAGTGGCCACAGCAGTGCCTTTTACATTCACCAGAGACAGCTTCTCCTGGACAGGATAGCTTGGCCACAGTGGTACAGGCATTAGTAACCTCAAGACTGGATTACTGCAATGCGCTGTATGTGGGGCTGCCTTTGAGGCTGCCCCAGAAGCTGGAGCTAGTGCAGAATGCAGCAGCTTAGCTGATGTCAGGAGCTGCCCATTTTCAGCATGTAATTCCTTTGCTGAGGCAACGGCATTGGCCACCTATTCACTACCGGGCCCAGGTTAAACTATTACTATTAGTGTACAAAGCCCTTGGGACCAGGATACCTGAGAGAGCGCCTTCTTCTTTACCAACCTGCCTGGTCACTGAGGTCATAGAATAGAATAGTAGGGTTGGAAGGGGCCTATAAGACCATACAGTCCAACCCCCGTTGGAGGTCCTTGGAGGGATTGTTCCTGGTAGTAACACATGGACCTATGGCATGGCTGGAGTCCACCAGGAAAAGAGCCTTCAGCGTGGTGGCCCCCTTCCTGTGGAACTCCCTGCCTTTGGAGGTCAGGCAGAAGCCAACCTTGTGTTGCTTTCAGCACCTCCTGAAGACATGGTTATTTCAACAGGCCTTCCCTGAGTGATCAGGCACCATTTATTATAAAGTTCAGAATCTGTTCTTTTAAAATGTTTTAATTGTTTTAATTATGGGGTTTTATTTGTTATCTTGTTGTTCACCACTCCAAAATCTGTGATGTGGAGTGGTATATAAATATTGTAAAATAAATAAATAAATAAAGTGCGGGGGGGGGCAGAAATGCATACATTTTAAAAATACGATAAAATGAGCATACATTAGGAAAAATGTACACAAAAATGTATGAATTTCTGTTTTGTTTTTTTAAAACACAATAAAATAAAATCGCAAGCTGTCGCAGAAATGGGACAGAAAGAACTTCATCTTAAAAAACAGTCACTGTCAGCTAGGGATGGACGAAAGTCACTTACCTGATCCCGAAGCTTGCTTCGCAGTGGGGGGGAGGCACCCCGTCCCTCCCCACCGAATTTCTGGGAGAGAGATGCACCCCATCCCTCCCCGCCAAAATTCTGGCCGGGGGGGAGCGCCCCGCCTCTCCGGCCGCGAAAGTTCTTCTCAAGCCGGGACGCAAATGGCAGCGGCTGTAGCCGCCACTGTTTGTGTCCCTGGCCTGCAGTCAGCCGTGATAGGCTACGTAAATGTTTATGTAGCCTATCACGGCTGAGTTTGGGGAGAAAAAAAAAGCGCGTACACAAATGGTGGCGCCCACGGGCGCCGCCATTTGCGTTCCTTATTTTGGCATGGGTAGTCTACATAAATATTTATGTAGACTACCCATGCCAAAATAAGGAACACAAATGGCGGCGCCCATGGGCGCCGCCATTTGCATATGCGCTTTTTTTTTTTTCAAAGTCAGCCATGATAGGCTATGTAAACATTTACGAAGCCTATCACGGTGTTTTTTGAAAGTCTAGCCGTGATAGGCTACGTAAAGATTTATGTAGCCTATCACATTTTTTTGTTTTTTTTTTACTTGGAAATGGCGGCGGCAGCAGCCGGTCGGAAGACCGGCCGCCGCCGCTGCTGCCGCCGAACCACCGCCGGGAGCCGCCGCCGCGAGGGACATCCGCCAAAGGTAAGTCCCATCCCGGGGGGTGGTGGGGTGGTGGCGGACCATTTCTCCACCAATTTCGGGGGGCCAAATGCGTTGGCATTCGGCCTCCCAGAGATTCATGGAGAAATTCTCCGACATCCCTACTGTCAGCTACATTGACAGATTAGTCCATCCCTGTACCTTCCAGTCTTATCATCAGCTTGTTTGCTAATAACCTGGCCCCAGAAACCCTACTAATGAACCCTGTTCCCGAGGGACATTTACCTCTTTTCTCAGTCATCACATTGCTCTTTCTATGTGAAAGCAAACGTGTCAAGATGACATTTCAAAATAGAGCACTCCCATGCCTACTCAAGTCATAAATTGGTTTTCTTGTGATCCCATAGCTCTGTAAGTGTTGCAGCTACTGGTTGGTAAATTTATAGGAATGGGGCAAGACTTCAAAAAGGCTGCAGGCTAAAATGTGAACTTCCTACACTAGCTTGGTGTTATTTCAAGCTGTCCCCATCCTCTTTGAGCTGGATTGGACTCAAAATAGTGACCACAACCATACTCCACCATTTCCCTACCCTCCCTGGCAGTCTTCCCCTCCCCAAAGTGGGGGCTTATCAATGGGAAGGGGGTAACAAGGAGCACAGGGTCCCTTTGGCTGCTAATGATGTACATCTTGTATGTTCTACTGATTTACCATATAGATTTCAATGTTTTGACCATATTAAAATGTCAATCTGAGAACATGGTTATAGGGTGGCATATCCATTGTATTTTAATATTTTTTACTTCTCAGTACAAAAGCATGCTCACACTACCCTCTTCTTTCCCACTGGCCATTTTCAGTTATGATCTTAGTAGCACTCACGATCTAAGTTTGCTATTAAAAGGAATGATAGAAAAACAGACATATGTGAACAAACTAAATAAACAGAGATGGCCCAACATTGGGAGTGAGGAGGGAGGTGACCCACATCCTGTCCTCCATCCCACCAGCCTTAATGGGCATCAGCCACCACTGTCACTAAATGATGGGACATAATCCTCTCCTGGACACCCGTGGAACCAACTGGATTTCAGAAGCATTGGGGGGAAATGCCACTGACCTTATCAAGAACTTTGTTGATGGCCTATTGGAGTCGGAACAAAAAGTAGACCTTGTCTGGCAACATAACTGTTACAATTTCTCCTTTTCTTGGTTCTACCCTGGTACAAGAAATTTCACTTGTTCTATCATATCTCTTTCTGCTTCACATAGACATCCTCAGATGTTTCACCCTGCACTTCAAAATTTCACCCACTTCCAAGTTTTGAAGCTTGTAGTTTTCACCCACTAGCAACACTAGTACATAAGACATTCTACTACAGATTCACAAGAAATTATTTCTCTTGCCAAAAATCAGTACAGTCATCCCCTTTTTATATTGTATATGTCCTTGTGCTTAATGCTTCTTTTATTAACACAAATTTCTACCATCTGCTACTTCAGATAAACTCGCAGGGCAGTTGTTGATAAAATGGCATTGCATTAGCTCCCTCCCAGGCCTTCTGGCTGGTTCAGGATATATGGGCATGAATGATTGTGACTGGATACAGAAATGTTAATTCCTTACTAAGAGAAGCCAAGAACTTGTTGTCCCATTAGGCCAAATCCACATTCTCTCCTGTATAACTTTCCAGAGGGCCAGTGGTGTGTATGGCCAAAGCCAAAAGTGGTTGGACCAAAGAACACTTTCTATCTCCCTCTCTTTCTCCTGTTACCTGCCTCTTCCCCCTTTTCTCTCTTTCTATCTGCCATTCTCTCACTTTCTTTTCTTTCTCACTCTTCTCTCTTTCTTGCTCTTTCTACCTCTCCTTCCCTTTCTTAGGGAAGTATGATAAATTTGTTTCAGTTTGTTTTTGACCAGAATTCACCTATTCTGCACCTCCTGGACCTGAACATGGACTTGAATGCAATCTGTGGTGGAAATCTGTACATTTTCTACCTTGTTATGTGGTTGATGCTGACAATCAGGAACGCAAATGAGGCAAACCAATTTTTGCAGAGGAATTTGCAGAACCTCATTGAGCTCAAACATCTCATGTCCGCCCATCCCTTGGAGAAATGCACAGTAAACTGTGTATTAATTTCTGCCCTGGTTTTGCTGAATTTGCAAACTGATATGGAAAAGGGCTAGAATTAACTTAAGACTGGAAAAATGGGAAACTGAGCAAAATTAAAATGGACAAATTTGTCAATTCCTACTGTGCACCTTTGGACTGGAAGCTCCTTTGAGCCATGGGTCTGTCTTTGTGCTTCCTTTTTTTAGGGCAGGGGACAAAGCAAAGGTGGTAAACCAGTGCTTAAAGCCTGGCCTATGTAGGGATGTGCAAACCCACCCGTTCCCTGGGCACCCACCCAGCCAGCCCCTGCCCCTGCTCGCCAGTCCTCAGACTGTGCTTGAGCCCCTCCCACACTCAGCGAGCAGCTTGAACTCAGCCCAACAGCCTTGCCAAGCTCCACGATCATTTTTTGAAAAATAAAATGGTGATCGCAAAAATGCACATATTTGTATATACATGAAAATGCACATTTTTGCAAATGCCTATATTTGTGTATATGTGAAAATGAGCATATGCAAATATGTGCATTTTTGCAATCGCCATTTTATTTTTCAAAAAATGGCAACAGAGCTTGATGAGGCCACCAGGGTGAGCATGGGCCACGCGCCAAGCATGGGCAGGGGGAAAGCAGGGGCAGGGGCTCAGTGAGCAAGGCTCGAGGGGGTGGGCAGGGGGGTGGGGTTCTGCCAGATTCCTGGATGGAATAGGGCATCCACACCATCCCTAGGCCTACATGCTGGCTGACTCCTTTGAAGTGTGGTAGATGGAAAACTCCTCCCCAATTCACAATTCCAGAAAACAGAAGAGGACACCCATTTGTGTGGTTAAGGCAGGGGTGCAGAACCTCAGGGGCATGGGCCAAATCCAGCCTGGCTTGGGTCCCAACCAAGCCCTCCTGGATTCCCCAAAGACCACACCCACTTTGCCTGGCCCAGCCCGCTTTCACCAACCATCAATCATTTGGTAGCTCCCTGGATTTTGTGTGGTTTTTGTCCCAGTCTAACAGGTTGAAATGTCACTGTGCATAACAAACACTCTCTTCCAACAACCTAAGAGACAACTTTATATATGGACTTCACCAGACGGTCGACACCGAAATCAGATTGACTACATCCTTCATAGCCAAAGGTGGCGGACATCTATGCAGTTGGTAAAAATAAGACCTGGAGCTGATTGTAGTTCAGATCACGAACTTCTTATTGCACAATTTAGAATCAGACTAAAGAGAATAGGGAAGACCCACAGATCAGTTAGATATGAGCTCACGAATATTCCTAATGAATATGCAGTGGAGGTGAAGAATAGATTTAAGGGACTAGATTTCGTAGATAAGGTCCTGGAAGAACTATGGACAGAAGTTCGCAACATTGTTCAGGAGGCGACAACAAAAAACATCCCAAAGAAAAAGAAAACCAAGAAGGCAAGATGGCTGTCTGCTGAGACACTGGAAGCAGCCCAAGAAAGAAGGAAAGCAAAAGGCAACAGTGATAGGGGAAGATATGCCCCATTAAATGCAAAATTCCAGAGGTTAGCCAGAAGAGATAAGGAATTATTTTTAAACAAGCAATGCGCAGACATGGAAGAAGATAATAGGAAGGACAAGAGACCTCTTCCAGAAAATTAGAAACATTGGAGGTAAATTCCAGGCAAAAATGGGTATAATCAAAAACAAAGATGGCAAGGACCTAACAGAAGCAGAAGAGATCAAGAAAAGGTGGCAAGAATATACGGAAGATCTGTATGGGAAGGATAATAATATTGGGGATAGATTTGACAGTGTGGTCAGTGAGCTAGAGCCAAACATCCTGAAGAGTGAGGTTGAATGGGCCTTAAGAAGCATTGCTAATAACAAGGCAGCAGGAGATGATGGTATCCCAGCTGAACTGTTTAAAATCTTGCAAGATGATGCTGTCAAGGTGATGCATGCCATATGCCAGCAAATTTGGAAAACACAAGAATGGCCAACAGATTGGAAAAAATCAACCTATATCCCCATACCAAAAAAGGGAAGCACCAAAGAATGTTCAAACTATCTAACAGTGGCACTTATTTCACATGCCAGTAAGGTAATGCTCAAGATCTTGCAAGGTAGACTCCAGCAATTCATGGAACAAGAATTGCCAGATGTACAAGCTGGGTTTAGAAAAGGCAGAGGAACTAGAAACCAAATTGCCAATATCCGCTGGAGAATGGAGAAAGCCAGGGAGTTTCAGAAAAACATCTCTTTCTGTTTTATTGACTATTCTAAAGCCTTTGACTGTGTGGATTATAACAAATTGTGGCAAGTTCTTGGTGGGATGAGGATACCAAGTCATCTTGTCTGCCTCCTGAGGAATCTATGTAACGACCAAGTAGCAACGGTAAGAACAGACCACGGATCAACGGACTGGTTTAAGATTGGGAAAAGAGTATGGCAGGGTTGTATACTCTCACCCTACCTATTCAACCTGTACGCAGAACACATCATGCGACATGCTGGGCTTGATGAAGCCAAGGCTGGAGTTAAAATCGCTGGAAGGAACATTAACAATCTCCGATATGCAGATGATACCACTTTGATGGCTGAAAGCGAGGAGGAGCTGAGGAACCTCATGACGAAGGTGAAAGAAGAAAGTGCAAAAGCTGGGTTGCAGTTAAACCTCAAAAAAACCAAGATTATGGCAACCAGCTTGATTGAGAACTGGCAAATAGAGGGAGAAAATGTGGAGGCAGTGACAGACTTTGTCTTTCTAGGTGCAAAGATTACTGCAGACGCTGACTGCAGCCAGGAAATCAGAAGACATTTACTTCTTGGGAGGACAGCAATGACAAATCTTGATCAAATAGTGAAGAGCAGAGACATCACACTGACAACAAAGGTCCGCATAGTGAAAGCAATGGTATTCCCCATAGTAACCTATGGCTGCGAGAGCTGGACCATAAGGAAAGCTGAGCGAAGGAAGATCGATGCTTTTGAACTGTGGTGCTGGAGGAAAATTCTGAGTGCCTTGGACTGCAAGAAGATCAAACCAGTCCATACTCCAGGAAATCAAGCCAGACTGCTCACTTGAGGGAAGGATATTAAAGGCAAAACTGAAGTACTTTGGCCACATCATGAGAAGACAGGATACCCTGGAGAAGATGCTGATGCTAGGGAAAGTGGAAGGCAAAAGGAAGAGGGGCCAACCAAGGGTGATTTGGATGGATGATATTCTGGAGGTGATGGACTCGACCTTGGGGGAGTTGGGGGTGGTGACGGCCGACAGGAAGCTCTGGCGTGGGCTGGTCCATGAAGTCACGAAGAGTTGGAAGCGACTGAATGAATAAACAACAACAACAGGTTGAAATGCCTCTCCTAATGTTAGGTTACTAGCAGGATGTGTGTTAAGCTAAAATATCTTGCTTGTTTTGGTATTTTGGCCTCACCCCTTTTCCTTTGGCCCCACCCTGTTTTGCATTTGGCTCCGCCCACCACTGGAATGCAACCCCTGTTTCTCCAAAACCAAATTCAGCCCCCAGGCTGAAAGAAGTTCAATGCTCCTGGCTCAAGGAGATGTATATGAACCACACTTGCTTTTCTGGAGCTGAATCAGATTTCCAGGTGTGGACATAGGTC
Organism: Heloderma suspectum; assembly: GCF_057233095.1. Lineage (NCBI taxonomy): Eukaryota > Metazoa > Chordata > Lepidosauria > Squamata > Helodermatidae > Heloderma > Heloderma suspectum. The sequence goes on from NC_139462.1 coordinate 14,837,289, forward strand.
ATGTCTACATTGCATCCAGACTGGATTATTGCAAAGCAGTCTACGTGGGTTTGACCTTTGAAAAGTCTTTGGAAGATTCAATTGATCCAGAGTCTGACAGGAAGGATGTTAATGGGAATTCACCATGGGATGATATTTCATCCATCCCGCGAGAGCTGCACTGGTTCCAAATTAATTTCCAAGGATGGTTTAAGTGTTGATGATTACCTTTTAAAACCCTAAGTAACTTGGCTCCAGGATATGTTATGGCCTCCCTCCTCCTGATCCATCCTTTCAAAATGGCCTGACCCAGCAACGCACACATTATTTGCAATGGTAGCTGAAGCCAAGCAATCTGCAGAGTTAATTTTTATAAAGCAGTTTTTGTGGGGTGGCCGGGGAATTTAAGGACAACATCTTTGCGTAGTCAAATATGTCTAGCAAAAAGTATCTCTTTTTATTTTTTCAGATTCTGCATTCTTTAAAAAGAAAAAGAAAAATCTCAACTCAACAGGTTTAAGCAGGAGAAGCCAGCCACAGCACAAAAAGTAACAAAGGCAGATGCCAGGAAGTAGAAAATCAACACAAGCACAGGAAAGCCTGAAAATCCTCACCATATGCTGGTTCACAGCCAAAGCAAAAGGAGCAAGACAGAATATGCAATTACCCAGGCAGAAGCCACAGAAATGCAAATTGTCCATTTACCTGGTAGCTGGCCAAAATGAATGCTGGCCTAGGCAAGTCTACCTCTGGAGTGACTGATCATGGGGGCACGAGAGATTAAGCCCATCTCGAGACAGACTTGGAAGTCTGGAGACAATGTTTAAAGCATCATTTCCAACAGAGGCTAGTGGTTAAGCATGCAAAATGTATAGTTTAAGATTGAAAAGAAGTGAAGGCAGGTTGGATGGGGTTCTCTTTTAATGAAGCTTTGCTCTTTCCCCTCCTTTCTGTTTAGGATTCATTTACACTACAAATGGGAAGCAGTTTGGAAACTCTTATGGTCCCGTCCCCCTCGCAAAGCACCATAGGGACTCTCTTTTGGTATCGGCACTGAACATTCTTGGAAGGGGATAAGAATATAAGAAGAGACCTGCTGGATCAGGCCAAGGTCCATTTAGTCCAGTATCCTGCTTTCAACAGTGGCCCATCAGTTGCCTCCGGGAAGCCCACAAGCATGGCATAAGGTGAATAGTCCTTCACTATTGCTGCTCCTCTCAGTAGGGGTGGGTAAGAATTTCATTTCCATTCATTTTTTAAAAAAGAATTTACCAACATTTGCTAATTTCTTCATATCTAAAAAGGAAAGATTGTTGTTGCTGTTTTTTTTCTTTAAAAAAAAAAATGATGTTGGAAAAAATGAACCTGAGAGATTTTTCTATCCCTACTCCTCAGTAGGGTTGTATGACACACACACACACACACACCACCGCCAATGTCCAGTCCGGGAGGTGGGGGCAGTTCTCTGCTGGGCAATTTGGGCTGCTTGGGGCCCTGCAGATTCCTCTGGAGCCGTGCCACATCTTCCAGAGTTGGTGGACCGGCTCTCCAGCTTTCTAAAAAATGTGATATGCTAATGGTGGCTGCCATTAGTCTATCACGGGAAAATTACAGCCATAAACGGCATGTTTTACACCATTTGTCGCCATAAAGCACTTACTTTTGCCTAAATTGCAGCTGTTTACAGCTGCATTTAGGTAAAGGTAAGTGCTTTACATCCACAAATGGCGTACAATACACCATTTATGGCAATAATTTTCTTGCAATATGTTAATGGCAGTCACCATTAGAGTATCACTTTTTTAGAAAGTTGGAGAGCTGCCCCACATGAATTCTTCCAGATGCGGAGGTGAGTGCAGCCAGTCCACATCAGACTCCAGCGGTCAGATTGTTCGGAATCTGGCCTCATTTGAGTCCCCAAGGATTTCTCCAGCATCCCTACTCCCCAGCAACTGGTATTCAGAGGTGGTGTCATGGACCAGTACCCGAAACCATCATCCTCAAAGGATTCCAACCCCTCATCCTCAGAAGAGGCTCCTGAGTCAGTAGGAGAAGATTCAGCCCCAGAAAGAAATTATGAGACTTCTATCTCCCTAAGACCTAATTGTCCAGAGGATCTCCAAGGGGTGGCTCCCCTCTGTAGTCTGTCCAGAGGAGGCTCCATTACCATCCTCAGACTATGAGGATTCAGGCCATGAAGACACTTGCATGCCACAACCACTCCCACATTGCCACAGCCTGAGGCTGCTTAAACAGTCCAGGCCCCTTTTAGGGTCAAAGCCTCAGTAAAGGTAAAGGCAGAGCTAACCAGCCTAAAGGCAGTTAACTTCCTATTTAAGCTTCATTCTTGCTATGACCATTGCTGGAGAAACACACAGATGACTCTGTGTGGCTTCTAACCCCAGCACCACTTGGAGCTTTCTGTGGTGCTGATCTCTTTCCACCTTGCTTCCTGAGGAACCTGACTTCTGCTCAAGATTTGATCCATAAAAAAAGAATCCTGCAATCCACCAGAGCATCATCAGAATGCCTGGTCTGAAATGGTACAGGTACACTGTATATGAACATAGAGGTTCCACATAGACATCATGAGCAGCAGCTATCAACGGAGCTGTTGTCTTTGAATTTGTCTGAACCCTTCTTTGGCAATCAATCCCATTAATTAATTATGTGAGATGAGAGAGAGAGAGAGAGAGAGAGAGAGAGAGAGATCACATTGTGCAGAGGTGCAGAACCTCAGGCTTGTGTGCCAAATCCAGCCCTTCTGGTGTCCCACTCTGGCCCTCTGGGGTTCCCCAGATAGCCATGCCCGCTTTACCCCAACCACCAGTTGTTCAAGTTAGTTAAACTAATGATTGTTATATTTTATGATGGTACTGTATTTTATGGTTTAAATTTGTTTTGTGAATTGCCCAGAGAGCTTTGTCTAATGTGCATTATACATACATAATAAATCAATACATCATCACACAGATTTATCACTTGTTGAGTGAATGTCCAGGATCATGACTCAGCAGCCAGAGATTCCACATCCCAACCTAGCTTCTTAGGTCATAATGTCACAAAGACTGTGCAACAGTCAGGGGGTAGATGAGATCCTGCCAAGGAAACAAGGCAGGAGCCATGATGATCTCCTAATGGAGATTGGTTTGAGCGTTGTGTGATGGTTGAACATAAAGGCCCCAGAGGGGAGAAAGGCTCCAGGGAGCATGCATAGTCTGTTGGGCCTTATTTAGGCCCAAGGAAGATTGGCCCTGTGAATCAGTAAGACATCTGGGAAACTAAACAAGGTGTCCAGAGAATTTTTCCCCTCTGTACACATCTGTAGCTTTGGGGGAGGTACAGAGGCAGGATGACCCAACAGGCTCCACAAAGGAAACATGGCAGCAGTATCATTTATCTTGGATGCACACATGATGCAGAACCAAGCAGTGACTTGAATGGGCCAAGACAGACAGAACGCACATACCCGAGGTCAACACAGCCACAATGCCTTCTCTTTTTTTGGACAGAAATGGTTTTCCATGTTCAAGGATACTGATGCCGCCAAATTGAAATTTCATAATTAGTTGGCTTGTTGGTTGAAAGTCATGCATTCGTAATGCTCACCTTTGTAGCGAGCTTGGGTCTCTGTCTTATGAATTCGTTATTAATTTCTGCTTGGATTACAAGCTTCAGAGCATGCACAGTCTGCATCTAAACTATGGCATTTCTGTGCATGCACTGAGTTGGCTGGTTTATCCCTTTTCTTCCAGGAGGAAATGTGATGATGTCACTTTAACCCTTTAGGGAAAGGTTGGCATTTGAACTCTTTCCACAAGCCAATCGTGCTTGAAGAAAGAGCTGTATAGGTTGTATACACCACCATATACTGATTCACATCTCTCTCCTCCATATACCAATCAGTGATGGCGAGCAAATATTACATAAAAAGACCATGTGGAAACAACTGATCAGCAAGGGGTATATAATGTGGTAATGCATGACATGATGATGCACCACGCAATTCCAAACTACAGCTCCTGAGAGGCAGTTTGATACTGCTCATGCCAAAAAACTCATATACACAGAGTAAGATTTCAAATGAAAGAAGAACTGTCATCCAGGATTCCATAGATGAATTTGTTATTTTCCAAGGAAATAAATTCATTTCAACTAAGTTTGTTCATCACTACAGATTTGGGGTCCAGTGTCAGATTGCCTGAGCATGTGTGCTTGGCAGATCAAGAAACCTGACATGTGAGAATATGACCACAGGAATGGGTGCAAGGAGACAAGAAAACATTATTTGTTCCATGATGGACTTCACCATGGGAGTTTGGGCTTCAAATCCACCTGCAGCAGTGACTCAGTGGGATACTCACAATCTCCTGTCCTCACTTCTCCATCAATAAAATGGTGATAAATATAATCCACTTTGCTGGGGATATTCTGCAGATGAAAAAGACATGTAAGTCGCTTACTGTAGGCCTCGGGGTCCCAGGTTCACACACACCCTTTCATTTCAATGGAGAGGAGCAGATCAGCGCACCCACTCTTTTATGAGCATGGGTCTGTGCCATCCACTGAACTGAATGAGGTAGCCATAAGACAAGGGGCTCTGGATTAGAACCATGAAGCCACTCAGAGAGCAATCCTATAGTTAGGGATGGCGGAGAATTTCTCCCCGAAACTTCGGGGGGCCGAGCGCCAACGTGTTCGGCCCCCCGAAGAAGTTTCGGGGAGAACTTCTCCACCCCCCCGCCCCCCGCACCCTCCCCCCGGGACGGGACTTACCTTTCCCGAATGTCCCTCCCAGCGGCGGGTCCTGGCGGCGGTTCGGCAGGTCTTCGTCAGGGGCTATTTGCGTTGCCCTTATTTTCGCCGTAGTCTACGTAAAGGTTTACGTAGACTACAGCGACCAAATAAGGAACGCAAATGGCGGCTCCCTATGGGGGCCGCCATTTGCATACGCGCTTTTTTTTTTTTAAAGTCACCCGTGATAGGCTACGTGACGATTTACGTAGCCTATCACGGCTGACTTTGCAGAACTAGCCATGATAGGCTATGTTAATCGTCACGTAGCCTATCACGGGGTCATTTTTTTTTTTTTAACTTTTAATTTCGCGGCCGGGCGAGGCGAGGCGCCTCCTCCCCGGCCTGAATTTTGGCCGGGCGAGGTGGGAAGCCTCCCCCCTGGCCTGAACTTCGGGGGGAGAGCAGCGAAGCGCCTCCCCCCCACCACGAACAAGCTGCGAGACCAGGTAAGTGGCTTTCGTGCACTCCTACCTATAGTCCCTGGGAGAGTATCTCAGGGACCACAGCATTTTTCAGAGTCCCCCTCCAGAGGCAGTAGATCATGTCAGAACCTCAGGAGGGAGACTCTGGGTTCAGATCCCTCCCTCCCTCCCTCCAACCCAGCCCCCACCCCTCACAACTGCTGCAGAAATATCTGTGGTGGCTGCTTCATGAGGTTGCAAATGTGCCTTTGGGGAGAGGAAAAAGGGGCCATTCTGGCGGGTGGGAAGAGAAGAGGAGATGCCAGGCTCTCGTGAATCCTATGGCCTCTCCAGTGCCAGCACTGGTCCCAACAGTATGACTCCTCTGGACAGGGTCAGAGGCCTGTCTAGAGGATAAAAGCAAGGAGAAGGATGGAGAGGTGAAGACCACCTCCATTGTTCCTCCTGCCCTGACAGGAGCAGCCTAGCAGAGCTTAGGATTCTTGGAAGCCTCCAAGAACAGAGGCTTCCTTCTAACAGCTCTTTAGGGCAAGGATGAGCAGATGGTAATCAAGGTCTATTGTATTAGATCTCTGAGTGTTTGGGAGTAGAACATAAACAGTTTTTGACTCCCAATTCTTTAACAGTAGAAACAAAAAAAAATGACTCCCACCCCCTAAATTATATTGCTGAAATGGGGGGAGCACCATGGGAGGGGCAGTAACAAGGAGTAGATGGTTATGTCCTGGTATTCAAAAGAAATTCGTGGACTCAGAATTCTTTGATTCTAAGTGCATGCCTTTTTGCACGTAGCCCTGGTTGGTGGATCTCAGGATTCTTGAGATGATGATGATGACGCCGACAGTAGATCCTACAAGCCTGAAGTCTGCCCTCCCCTGTTTTAGGGCAATTCAACTGAACTTACAGAGGGAAACAGGTTATGTATGGCAACCTATAGAAATTATGAAAACTAAACCCACCACTGTATGACATAGTACATGAGGTGTTAGACTATATGACAGCTAGAGAGGAATCCAAACCATCATTTTAGTTTCACTTTCAGTACTGTTGAAAGGGGGCTCCATTATTTCCAGTGTACTTTTGAGTATAACCTCAACATTTTGTTCATTTTTCATCCAAGTCTAGGGTAGCCACGTTTCCTCTATTTGAAGGACAGTCATCTATTTGAAAGGCTATCAGAGGTTTAGAGTCCAAATCTTGTTTAGAGAACCATAAGAAGGGAAAGCAGGGCTCTTGAAGTTGCCCATCAGCAGTCAGCACCTAGAGAGCAAACTGAGTAGGCACAGAGGTCACCTGGTCATACTCTTCTCTCCTACGATGAAATGTATTATTTCTATTTAAATTAAAGGAATTCTTTATAAATGTGCATCTATACATATAAGTTAGAATAGTCAGATCTTTGTCTTCTTTTTTCATGATCCATTTCCTCTTTTTTTTGGGGGGGGATGCATAAGTGTCCATCCTATAACTTCATGATGCGAGAAGGACCAACATGAAGCCACCTGAAGGTTGGCGTTTGAGACTCTTGGAATGCCACAGTCCTAGGACACAGGTCAAAGAAGAGTCCCAGCCTCAGGAGCAAAGGACCCGTGCGATCGCTAAGCTTGTCCAGCCAAGCCTAAACAAACTCCAAGCATTAGGCTCCCACAAATTCAGAAGCATCTGGGGTTTATGCGAACAAACTGTGGGATTCCACAGCTCCCTTATTCATAGGACTTCCTTGATCTATGCCCTGTGGGGCTTTTGCATAGCTCTGACTGAGCTGTGATTAGTGCCAAGGACTTGAACAGGCAATTTTGATTTCCATGCGATTTGGTTAATGGTTCCACAAGAGCTTCTCCCCCATTGACACATGAACATTGAAACTCAGGAAAGTTCAATTCACTTTGTTCTACCCCTCCCCATTCAGCCACTGGGGTCATCAGCATCTCTCAGCCTGATTTACCTCAACGGCCCTTGTGAGGAAGATGTGCTTGACTGTGTGAGGACACTCTGGCCCCAGTCAGATGTTAGTCATGACAACATTCCATCAAAAACAACAGAACAAGTTAGGCTTGATGTCAGTGGTACTTAGAGCACAATCCTCTACATATTTATGCAGAAAGTTAATTAGAATGGGTTGGCTCCAAACTTAATAACAACTAACTTAAGTCCCTTTGATTTCTATGGATCTACTCTAAGCACGGCTAAGCCTGGATCCAACCCATTGTGCAGCTTCTCCCAACCTGGGGCCTTCAACTCCCATTAGCCCCATCACCATGGCCAATGATCAGGCATGCTGGGAGTTGTAGTCCCAAACATCTGGAGGGCACCAGGTTGGAGAAAGTTGTCATCATGGTTAATGGGTCTTACTCCCAGTTAAGAGTTACAACTGACTTCCATTTATTCAGTATGCCCTGTGCATGCCTTTCCAAGCAGCTTGAAGAAAACATGTTACAAATGTGATTTTTAAAAATTACAAACAGAATCATCTTTAAAATACACTCCATTAAAAACACCACATTCTTTACAATGTCCAAACAGCATTACATCTGAAATTCACAATGAGATTTTGCAAGACTTAAAACAGTTCTGTTTTTCCTGCCACTGCTTTGGCAAAACACTTCCCAAATATTAGAAAGTAGGATGTGCACCAGCTGTGCTTTGGCATACATCACATTCACAAAAGTGATAAGCAGATGTTGATTACATGCAAGCAAGGTAAAAATTAGCTGCACAGGATACTTCCAGTATTTATGGAAACTCTTTCTTAAAAACCCTTCGTAAGAATGTTTGCATTAGGGGACACTGTGGAGTGATGATAATAATTGGGACGGCACGAAAACCAGTGGTCCCAAATTTTGGGAAGCAGTAAAATAATTTGATATTAGTTGCCATACCACAGCCTTCCCCAACCTGGTACCCTCCAGGTGAGTAGGACTACAACTCCCATAATCCCAAGGCAGCACAGCCTGAGAGGTGGCCTCCTTTCCTGGGCCTATTATTCCCTACACTGATAGATTTCTTCATAATACCACCCTGAGCCTAAGAACAGAGACGTTAGGGGTAAGCACTTCACATTCACATTTACCTCCTTTCTTTCTGGAGGGTAGGATCACCTCGCATGTTATCACATACAGAAGACAGGGAGCCAAAGTGGCACATGCCTAGACCTGTGCTGAATATTCCCTCATTTCCATTTTTGTTTTGAAAGGGCCCATTCGATATACCCAAATTAATTATTATTACGGCTTTAGGCAGGCACCTGATCACCATCGAGGATAGTTTTAAAGTAGTGCGTAGTGTGTTACGCTATTTCTAACAACAGCGGTTGCCCATCCTGAACTTCCAAGATATAAACTGAAATGTGATCTAAATACATATACACCTGTGTGCATGTATATACACACGAACATGTAAACCAGGGCTGGGGAACACATGGCCCATGAGCCACGTGTGGGCCATTAAGGCCCTTTCTGCACCCCCCAAGGGTGCCCCTGGGGTACCGCTGAATTGCCACTGAAATGCCCCCTCCCAGGGCAGAAGAAGCAGCCCCTGTTCTGTGGTGTTCCATGCCCCAAGCAGACTCACCACTGCGGCATTTTCAGCAGCCAGCAGTCTTACCTCTGTTCTCCTTGTACACGTATAAGACACTCTGGTCTGTTCTCATAGGGCTTTATGGTGCAGAAGGATGCTCTTTTAGCCTCCTTCACCAGAAAGTTGATTTTACTGAGCTGGGTACCATCAGCTCTATGGTACAGGATGGTGACAGAGTGTCCTCCTGCACCATAGAGTGCTGTGAGAACAGACTAGAGTGTCTCATAGGTTTCCAAGAGAGAGCGGTAAGATTGATGGCCACTTCTTTTCCTATGCAGTGGCAGTTCTCTGGGGGAGGGGCCACTTTTTTTTCCCTGTGTAGCAATGCCGATTTTGCTCAGAGTGGTGCTTTCTTGTCTCGGTGATTTGTAGCAGCGTCACTGATGTGGGGGCAATACTACTCAATAGCACTAGTATGGGGGGTGAGGTTAAAGCCCTCCCCCCATGATGCTACTGTAGATCTGGTGTGTGTGTGCAAGTATGTGTATGTGCCTTGGGTGTTTACAGCCCCCAGCCGCCATCCCAACACCATATGTGGCTCTCGAGGCCATAGACGTTGCCCACTCCAATATAAATAAATGATTAAAACAAGGGCAGTACTGTATCTAGCTGAAGGGAAGAGGTAGTACCGAGCCAAAATCTGTCCTCCAGTTCCCTGCAAATTTTCTTCCCCCATGAAAAAGGCTTCCATTGTTCTGCCTCATTCTCAGGGTGTTTTATAATTCTTTTGTGGGTGTGGCGTTTTTGAGCTTACCTAATCACTGCTACCCTCCCAGGCTGCCTGCACCTCCTGATCTGAAAAGGCCCTGTGGAAGGAAATACCTCATGAAGTGAAGGAAGCTGAGGAGGATAAAGGCTGCTGAAGAAAGGATTGTTAGGGATGGCACGGGTGCCTGACTGGGTCCAGGAACCCACTGAATCCCCCACCCCCATCTGCACCCCCCAAACCCAGCTCAGCGAACCCACACCCACACCTCCTGTGCCACACAAGAAGCCAGGACTTACGGCAGCCACCCAGTATCCTCGCAAGCCCCATTTTAGCACAAAATGGGGACTCTGTATTTTTCATAGATCTACCGTTGCACACAACAGTGGCCATAAAGGGTCATTGCAGCCATATTAGAGGCCTCTAATATGGTTGAAATGGTCCTTCATGGCAGGTCCTGGCCATCTCTAATGATCGTACCATGAAAAACAGGACATTTGCACTCATTCGTTGGCCACCTCCTGAAACCCTAACCCAACCCAGGAGAATTTCTCTGAAATTTGTTCATCATTGAATATCTTTTCAAAAGCAATTTCTTTTCTATCAAATTAAATGAGAATGGTCAGGAAAAAAATGTGGGAGAAATTTCCGGCACAGCACTAATACATATTAAATAAATAACACCACTGGATTTCAGACCAGGCACTGGAAGCCAAGGGGACAGTTCTGTGAGGGTGGAGAGAATTCTCTGGGAGGCAATATCTGCTATGTAAGTGATATGAAATATTTTAAAACAATTAAAAGCAAAGGTAAATGTTTTTGCAGTATCCTCCATGTTAAGGCAATGGGGTGTTTGGGTGTGTTCACTCTATATCCAAGAAATCTCTTATGTCCAGAGACTGGAAATATTCTAAATCTGAAGAGTTTCAGTCATCTAAATGAAAGTATCTCTTGCAAAAGTTGTTCAAGCTTTTTTAAGAAAACCTCACACACACACACGGATGTATTTGCAATTAGCTGCATCCTGCTAGAATCCAAAGCCCATTTGTAGCTATGACTTTTGGACTGTTGCAGTGGTGGAATCAAAATATTAGTTTTAGATGAAGAGGGAATCACTCCTGATTCATATTTGACACTACACACTGTACAAGCAGTGAAGCCCAAAAATAGTTGCTGTTGTTTTTGCCAGGCAGGGTTTGAATGCCATGAGTAGTTCAACAAGGTCATCAAAATGAACCGTTGAGGTAGCTTATACCAAGTCTTGCTTAATGCCATTGTTGTTAGAAGTGTTTTCGAGATTTTCCATCATCAAAACTTGTGTTTTGTCCACCCAGTTCCCTTTCTGAGCCGATGCCCCTGTCCCTGTTGATGTAAGGTGATGGCCCGGCTGCTGAGGAACAGCTGCTGGTAAAACAGCATTGCTTTGTCCCCGCTGGGAATAGATTTCCCTGGGCACAGCATCCCCTGAGCAGAGCTGAAAGCGGAAGGCTGCTTGGAAACCTCGGCGGAAGTTTTCATTGAAGAAGCCATAGATGATGGGATTGACACTACTGTTAAAGAAGGCCAACCAATGCGCAAAAGGGTAGACATATATATTGATGATTTGCAGGTGCTCTTTGCTCAGGTCGGCATAGTCAGAGAGCATTGCCAAGGTCCACAAAGGTAGCCACGAGAGGATGAAAAGCAATGCCACGATGATGAGCATCTTGATGACTTTCAGCTTCTTCTTGTAAACAGAGCGGCGTTCTTGGCCTTGCTTCCCACAGGCAGGCACTGCTATGTTGAAAAGAGTGATGCCTATCCGAGCGTACATGATGACAATGAGAGAAAGAGGCGCCAAGTAGATATTGGCGAAGAGTACAGTGGTATAGATCTTTCTCATGTCCTGGTTGGGCCAGTCCTCCCGGCACCAGTAGATGGGGCTGGTTTTGTTGCCATAGCCAAGCACCACTCTGAAATGCTTTTCTTCTTCCACTTTCAGCATCACTGCAGATGGGCACATAATGGCAATAGCCAGAACCCAGATGACGGCTATGATAACAACTGCCGTCCATATAGTGAGCTTTTGTTTGAACGGATAAACAATGGAACGGAACCTGTGATGGAGAGAGAAAGCACCATTATTTGCAGCTCAGATTTCAAAACACACCTTCCTGTGACAGCGGAAAAGGAAGGAAAGCATGAAAATCAGCACGGTCCCACTCAGGGATATGTGGATCAGGAAAACTCAAGCTTGTCCAGGTTCTCCAAGTTCCATCTTGAAGCTCGTTCTGACTCATGCCCATATCAGATTGTGAGCATTATTGTTTGTTTGTTTTTTCCCAATGTACACACAAACTGTGTGCATGTTTAAGATGAAAGCATTTTCTCCCACTGTTTAAAGTGTGTTTGTGTGCATTTTTCAAAAGTATGCATTTTTCATGTGCTTTTTTCAAATGTATGTATATTTAAAATGCTTTTTTGTTGTTGTTTCTTTGCTTTTTTTCTTTGATGCAAATCAAAGGCTCAGAAATGACTTTGACCATATATTGCATTTGGATCTGTGTTCAGGTCTGCATTCGATTCCAGGAAGTGGGAACTGAGTAAATTCTGGTCAGAACCAAACTGAAACTAATTTTGCATACATCCCTAGGTTCACCCACCTACCAGACTTCTCCACAATGTCCAGGACTCCATTTGCCTTCCTAGACAAACAGAAAAATTTCATCTTAACTACCAGGTATCCTGCAGAAAGCCACTAGAGGAATGCTCTGAAGGCTGCTAGCTAATTTGGAAGGGATAATCTATCTGGTGAAAGCGTATATGTGTGTGTAATCCCAAGCTTTGGAAGTCCACCCTTTGACCACATGATTATTCTTATCTGAAGATAAGAGTGGAAGCATCCACTTCCATGTGTTAAACTCACCAGTTTATCATTACAGCCAAACTGGGACTATAGTTTGTGGAAACAAGCCATGATCACACCATGGTTTATGATGCTAGCTTGTTAACAAAGCATAGTTTAAATTAATCAGAATTATCCCCCATTTGGACAGCAAGATCAACTCCAGGTATTTTTAAAAAAGGAAGTGGATGCTACAAATCACCTCCTTGGGGTTGTGTCAGAGGACGAGAGGGAAGCCTGCTTCTGCTCATTCACATAGTTCTAAACTATGGTTTACCATTACATCCAAAATGGGCCATCAAGTCAAACCATTGGTCCAGTGTATTTCCTCTGATTGCAAGCAGCTCTCAAGTTCTCAGATAGAAGATCTTCTCAACATGGTACTTGACCAATTTTTAAACTGAAAATGCCAGGGATTGAACCTGAGACCTTCCACATGCAAAGCATGTCATCTACCCTGTGCTACATCCCCATATTTATAAGCCCTGAATCCTGCTGAACCATCTACCTACACTGATAGTCTCCTTGCATGGAATCTCCACTCTTTATCTCCTTGTACATCTTTTTTTCCATGAAGCTTGATGTGCAATAGTTCTGGACAGGACTTCTCATCCATCCTTCCAGTAGTTAGAAGAGGGACAGAAAGGGAAAGAAAAATACTCCGGGTGAATGACTGGCTACAAAGCTAGTGCTGGCGCAAGAGATTTGGATTCTGGGACCATCTTCCTGGAAGATCGACTGTTGGCAAGGGATGGGTTGCACCTCACAAGGTCTGGGAAGAATGTGTTTGGCCACAGCATGAAGAACTTCATCAGGAGGGCTTTAAACTAAATCCTACGGGGGCGGGAGACATAGAGTTGGGGGTAACAATGGTCAAAGGTTTATGCACCACAACAGAGAGAACAGCTCAAGTACTGCCCAATAATAGTCTTCCAAAAAATGTAGGAAAAAAACCAGACTATAAAGCACATGATCTTTGATGTCTATATACTATTGCCCAGAGTATGGGAAACAAACAGAACAAACTTTAACTCTTTATACAGGAGGGAAAATATGCTTGATAGGTATAATGGAAATGTGGTGGGATGACTCCCATGACTGGAATACAGCAATTAAGGATATACTGTAACTTGTTCAAAAGGAACAGAAAGGGAGGTAGAGTTGCACTATATGTTAAAAATATATATCTCTGCACTGAAATACAGGAGGATGAGCTTGGTAGCCCCATCAAGAGCATCTGGGTTAAAATAAATGGAGCAAAGAATAAAAGGAACATGGTGGTCAGAGTCTACTACCAACCACCCCATCAAGGAGAAGGCAAAGATGAAACTTTTGAAAAGCAAATTGCCAGCGTTTCAAGAAAGCATGATGTAGTAATAATGGGAGACTTCAATTTCCCCGATATCTGTGGGAAATTCTGCAAAACATGGCCCCTCCAAGAGATGCCTGACTTGTGTTGCTGATAACTTCCGCCTAGGGATGTTAGAGAAATCCGCTGCAGATTCAAATGAGGCTGGATTGTTTGGAATCCGGCCTCAGGAATCTGCGGCGGATCAGCACCACTAACCTCCACTCCAGGAGGATTGGAGGCGGAACAGCGTTCGGCTGCTTCTTCCAGCAGAGCCATTCACCTCCTCCGCGCCGATAGCCATTTCTTTTTTAAAAAAAATGGCAATTGGCAGGATGTGCCCATAGACTTATATGCAAATAAAGCCATGAATCTTGCTTACAAGTCTATGTGTCCATAGGCGATCAGTGCGGAGGAGGCAAACGGCTCTGGCTGGCAAGGTAAGTGGCCCTATAGCCAGTGCGGCTTTGTGGAATCCTTGTGGAGCGGAGCTGCCTCTGTTTGATTCTGAGGGGGGGGGAGGAATGGATCGCCTCCACACACACACACACACACACACACACCACGGATTCCCCACCGGAATGGACGGTGGGGAATCCGTACTTCCCTACTTCTGCCTACAGAAAGTAGAGGAAGAAACTAGAGGATTGGCTATCTTTGATTTGATCCTAACCAACAGAGATGACTTAGTGGATAAAGTAGCAGTTATGGGGGAAACTGACCATGTTACATTTGAAATTCTTGGTTCTAAATGGGGTGGGTGGACGCCTTACCTCTGGGTCGGGGGGGCATCCGCGGGGGGGAGGCAATCCATCCTTCCCCCCAGAATCCATCCAGGCTGCCTCTGCTCCACGACGATCCTGTAGAGCCGGCCACTGGCTCCTCAATGCTAGTGATACGGCCGGCTGCCATTGCCATGCCATATCGCTATGTTAAATATCCAGATGCAAATGGCGTATTGGGTGCCATTTGAGGCCATAAGGCTGGTGCATTAGCCTAAATGCAGCCGTAAATGGCTGCATTTAGGCTAATCCACCAGCTTTACAGCCGCAAATGGCACCCAATACGCCATTTGCATCTGGATACTTAACATAGTGACACGGCATGGCAATGGCAGCCAGCCGTATTGCCAGCATTGTGGAGCCGGTGGCCGGCTCCGCAGGATCACCGCAGGGAGGGAGCTGACCTGGACAGATTCTGAGGGGAGCCAGAGGTGAGTGCTCCATTCCGCCACAGGCCCCAATGGGGCCAGATTCTTGTAATCCAGCCTCATTGAGGTCTGTGGTGGAATTCTCAGACATCCCTAGTTCTAAAGGAAGCAAAAGCTGAGTGTAGCCAAACCCATACTCTGGATTTTAGGAAAGCCAATTTTAATAAACTCAGAACAATGATAAGTAAGGTCCCATGGCAAGTGACTCTAATGAGAAAAGGAGTCTAAGATGGGTGGGGGTTTTTTAAAAAGGAAATTCTAAAGGCACAACTACAAACAATTCCAACAAGAAAAAAAGGTGGAAGACAACAGAAGAAGACAGTGTGGCTTCACAGAAAGTTTAGAGATGACCTGAAAACAAAAAGGGACACATTTAGGAAGTGGAACAAAGGCCAAGCTACAAAGGAACAGTATAGGCAGGGAACACAGAATTGCAGGGATGGCATCAGGAAGACTAAAGCTGAGAACGAGCTGAGGTTAGCGAAGGATGCTAAAAGCAACAAAAAGGCTTTCTTCAGCTACATCCATAGCAAAAGACAGGGGAAAGAAATTGTGGTTCAACTAATCAATGAGGATGGCAAAATGATAGCAGATGACAAAGAAAAGGCAGAAGTGCTCAATTCCAACTTTGGCTCAGTCTTCTCCCGAAAAGGTAATGTACAGGCTGAAGGGGCAGGATTGCAGCTTGAGATCAGTAGGGTTACTTACCTAATTACTTCGAATCAGTTCCAATCCCCAGGGCCAGATGAACTGCATCCTAGAGTAATAAAGGAACTGGCAGAAGAACTCTCAGAACCACTGTCTATTCTCTTTGAGAAATCATGGAGGACAGGTGAAGTGCCAGATGACTGGAGGAGGGCTAATGTTGTCCCTATCTTCAAAAAGGGCAAAAAGGAGGAACCTGGGAATTACAGACTAGTCAGTCTGACATCAATCCCTGGGAAATTCTGGAGCAGATGATCAAGCAATCCATCTGGAAGCACCTTGAAAACAATGAAGGGATTACTCGAAGCCAACATGGATTTGTCAAAAACAAGTCCTACCAGATGAATCTGATCTCATTTTTTGATCAAGTCACCTCCCTTGTGGACTGTGGGAGTGTTGTGGACATAATATATCTCAACTTCAGCAAAGCTTTTGACAAAGTGCCCCATGATATCCTGATGAGCAAACTAGCTCAAAGTGGGCTAGATGAAACAATGATCTGGTGGATCCACAGTTGGCTACAGGATCGGACTCAAAGACTGCTTATCAGTGAGATCTTCTCAAACTGGGGAGAGGTAACGAGTGGGGTACCGCAGGGCTCAGTCCTGGGCCCAGAGCTCTTCAACATTTTTATTAATGACTTGGATAAGGAGGTGCAGAGAATGCTGATCAAATTTGCAGATGACACAAAATTGGGCAGGATAGCTAATACCCTGGAAGACAGAAACAAAATTCAAAGTGATCTTGACAGGCTGGAGCACTGGGCAGAAAACAACAGAATGAGATTTAATAGGGAGAAATGCCAAGTTCTGCACCTAGAAAAACGAAACCAAATGCATATACAAAATGGGAGATACTTGGCTCAACAATACTACAAGCGAGAAGGATCTTGGAATTGTTGTATATCACAAGCTGAATATGAGCCAACAATGTGATGTGGCTGCAAAAAAGGCAAATGCTATTTTGGGCTGCATTAATAGAAGCAGAGCTTCCAAATCATGTGAAGTCCTAGTTTGCCTCTACTCAGCACTGGTTAGGCCTCATCTGGAGTACTGTGTCCAGTTCTGGGCACCACACTTGAATGAAGACAACCTGGAGAGGGTTCAGAGGAGGGCAACAAAGATGATCAGGGAACTGGAAACAAAGCCCTGTGAAGACAGACTGAAAGAACCGGGCATGTTTAGCCTTGGGAAGAAAAGACTAAGGGGACATATGATAGTACTCTTGAACTACTTGAAAGGTTGTCACAGAGAGAAAGGCCAGGATGTCTTCTCGATCATCCCAGAATGCAGGATACGGAATAGTGGGCTCAAGGTACAGGAAGCCAGATTCCGGCTAAACATCAGGAAACACTTCCTGACTGTTAGAACAATACAGCAATGGAACCAATTACCCAGGGAGGTGGTGGGCTCTCCCACACTGGAGGCATTCAAGATGAGGCTGGACAGCCATCTGTCAGGAATGCTTTGACTTGGGCTCCTGCATTGAACAGGGGGTTGGACTCTATGGTATTATAGGCCCCTTCCAACCCTACTATTCTATGATTCTATTAGTTGAAGGACAATCACTAAATCCCACCTTTGCAATGATCAAGATTCTTTGCAGGGTGCCCTTTTACTGACCAATAAGCTTTCATATCACCCCATCACTCTGCAGTTACATTGCTTGTCATGTGTGAGTTCTTCCTGATGTCACCGCACAATGCTATTGCTCCCAATGAATGTTACCTTGGGAGAAACGGGAAACCAAACTGCATTGATTTCTAGGCTCTTATACAGTCATACCTGTCAACTGCAATTGCCACCAAAGTGAAGATGGAAGCCGAGACAGATATCCCCTGGACCATCCCATTCATCTTGCAGACAATATTCCCAAAGGGCCACCCTGGAATATACAATATTGCATCAGATGAAGATATCAAGACTCACTTCATATCATATCAACAGTAAAGGACATATAAGGGCCCATCTAGATGGGAGCTGCCACATGTTTAATCTTGTGCTGGCCTTTTTGATGTATTAAGTCAGGGGTGAGGGGGTCTAATGGTTACATCAGAAGGGTTGCACAAGTGAGGGGACATGAACATTTTGAATTTTTGAAATGCTAAGTATTATCATCATTTTTGTGGCAGATCAAGCAAATCTTTTTATATATTTGCATCATCTTACCCCTGCTGCTCAATTAGGAAATTCTATAATCAAATGGCTCCTAGAGAATTCTGGAATTAACAACAAGATTCCAATGCCCGGTACCACCCAGTGTAGCCTTCTGACCCAGGAGTAATAAAAATGTCTCATCTCTGCAGTTTGCCAGATGAGAGACAACTGTAACAGGCCATTAGAAACAGATCATCAGCACCCTGTTA
Source organism: Heloderma suspectum (assembly GCF_057233095.1). Classification (NCBI taxonomy): domain Eukaryota; kingdom Metazoa; phylum Chordata; class Lepidosauria; order Squamata; family Helodermatidae; genus Heloderma; species Heloderma suspectum. Next base: position 14,855,281 of record NC_139462.1, read on the forward strand.
CTGATCAGAAAGGAATCCAGATAAGGAGGTGTCAGTGTTATATTTAGAGTCACAACTTTCACTTAGCAGGGTATAGTGAAACAGTGAGGCCAGATGGGCCATCAGATAAGTGACAGAGGGACCTCATTCCATACTGTAAATATGTAAGAAAAACAAGTTCACAAAACAGGATGATGTCAAGGAAATATGTTTGCATCAAAAACACACCTGTAACATGTCAAAGAGAGCTAAAATGTTTGGATGAATAGGTTATGTGCATTAATCTCGATAAGAAGCTTCAAACTTCAATAATCATATGAAGACATATGACATATGAAGATTTAAAGCAGAAAGGCTATCTTTGGAATTCTTAGATAAAAATATAAACTGTAGTAAAAACAGGTTGGACATATTTTATAGCATCCAAAAAGTATATAAAGGAGTTAGAACACACAACAGTGGAAGCTATCCTTTTAAGATCAGATTTCCTTAATGTGCTGCCCGTAGAATCACCCTGGTAAGCTTGATACTGATTATCTTTGGGATGTAGCAAACGTACTTGACTCTGCTTAGAAGCCCTGTTTAAGAATGATGTTAGATATTTCACGTATTTGAATTTATGCATGCATAAGCTCTTTTATTGGTACTGTTATGCTAATACTTTGTAGTAAAAAGACAAAAACACAAATCTTGTCCAAAAGAGTTTTTCTTAAGAAATAGAATTCTGTATCACCCATATCAAGAGTGAAGTATTGAGCTTACTCTTAGATGGTATCTGGTTTTAGAAGAAATCTGACTGTATACAGTAGACAGGTAAACAGTGGTTGCCAACGTACTGACAATATAGTTTGAGAGGATCTCTGAACCAGGGCATATGCCACATTATTGTTCAGGGAGGACTCTTTAGGAACAATAGCAGGGCTGGGCAACTTGGTGAGGGATAATGGGAGTTGGAATCCAAAAACACGTGGCGAGTCAGTTTTCCCACCCTTGAATTATAGAAATCAAAAGCAGAGCTAGGATGCAACAATTTTACTTCTTTGAAATTCATCTTTTTAAAGTGGGAATATTTTCTCCTTTTCTTAGAGGAGTAGTCTAGGCTGGATCCAGACTAAGATAGTTGAACTTGGTTCTCACTGAAACCAATGGAACTCAAGTTAAATTGTGACTAATGTGTCCTATTGACTTCAGTGGGACTTAGGGATGTTGGAGAATTCCGCCATGGACTCCAGTGAGGCCGGATTCTTTAGAATCAGGCCCACCGGAGTCTGTGGCAGAACGGACTGCTCCCCCCGCCACCGTGCAAAGTCCCCACGGACCAGACCTACATGGCGGCGGCAGCAGCTCCGGCAGCAGCAGCTCCGGCGGCTCTGGTGGTGGCTCCGGGTCGTCTTCCACTGCCAGGCTGCTGCAGCTGCAAATGGCGGCCGTCGTAGCAGCCACCATTTGTGTCCCTGCCAAGCTGTGATAGGCTACGTGAGTATCTACATAGCCTATCACAGCAAAAGACAGGGACACAAATGGCGCAGCGGCCACCATTTACGTTCCTGCCTTTTGCCGTGATAGGCTACGTGGATACTTACGTAGCCTATCACAGCTAGGCAGGGATGCAAATGGCAGCTGGCATAGCAGCTGCGATTTGCAGCTGCAGCCCGGCTGTGGCCAGACGTCCGACTGCGGCTGGCCTTGGTCAGCAGCTCCGCGGCCTTGCCGTGGAGCGGAGCCAGCCAGGGAGGATTTTTTGTGGGGGGACGGATGGATCGCCTCCTCTCTCCTGCGGACCCCAGCAGACGGAGGTAAGTGGGGTTTTGTATACCCCTAGTGGGACTCATGTTCAAGTCTGATATCAAACCCATGGAAAAAAGTACAAAAGTAATGCTTTTACTTTGGAATGACCTCTACAGACTACGGGTGGGAGAACAAGTGATGTTTGAGCTCACCAAAATACTCTGAACATCAGATGACTTCTCATCTCTCCTTCATTTGTGCTTCAGTTTGCAGTCGCTTGTTCATTTTGCAGAAATGTGGACATTGCACAGAAAAACCCAAATTTACACAAATTTCCTCCATAGACTAAAGAATGGTGTCAAATCCCAAACCCTCCTGGCATGTTTGTAGTCAAACAAAGAAGTCAATCTCCAAGTAAATAGGCTTTATTATGCAAATCAATCAGTCCAACAGCGGTTCAGGTTAAAGACCTTGTCATCCTATGGCAACCTAATGCTAACATCCCTGATTAACCTGGCACAACACTAAATGGCCTATCTAAAGATCCCTTTGAGGGATGCATAGGGATGTACAAAAGTCACTTACATGGTCTCGCAGCTTGCTTCGCGGTGGGGGGGAGGCACTTTGCTTCTCCCCCCGAAGTTCAGGCGAGGGGAGGAGGCTTCCCGCCTCACCCGGCCGAAATTCAGGCCAGGGAGAAGCGCCCCATCTCCCCAGCCGCGAACTACGAAAGTAAAAAAAAAAAAAAGACCCCGTGATAGGCTATGTAAAGATTTATGCAGCTTATCATGGCTAGATCTCCAAAGTCAGCCGTGATAGGCTACGTTAATCGTTACGTAGCCTATCACGGGTGACTTTGGGGGAAAAAAAGCGCGTACGGAAATGGCGGCCCCCATGGGGCGCCGCCATTTGCATTCCTTATTTGGTCCTGGTAGTCTACGTAAACCTACGTAAGTCTACGTAGTTTTTTACTACGTAAAAAAGATTTACGTAGACTACGGCAAAAATAAGGGCAACGCTATTTGTGTTGCCCTTATTTTTGCCGTAGTCTACGTAAAGATTTACGTAGACTACAGGGACCAAATAAGGAACGCAAATGGCGGCGCCCCATGGGGGCCGCCATTTGCGTACGTGCTTTTTTTTTTTCAAAGTCACCCACGATAGGCTACGTAACGATTAACGTAGCCTATGACGGCTGACTTTGGAGATCTAGCTGTGACAGGCTACGTTAATCGTTACGTAGCCTATCACGGGGTTGTTGGGGTTTTTTACTTCAGCTGTAATGGCAGTGGCAGCGGCAGCCGGTCGAAAGACCGGCTGCCACCCCCGCCCCCGCCAAAAGCCCACCGAACCGCCACCGGGACCCGCCGCCAGAAGGGACATTCAGCTACGGTAAGTCCCATCCCGGGGGGGGCGGGGGGGCAGAGAATTTCACCGCCGATTTCGGGGGGCCGAATGCGTTGGCGCTCGGTCCCCCGAAGATTTGGGGAGAAATTCTCCGCCATCCCTAGGGAGGCACTTCTTTAGGAGAGACAGTTGTTGCAAATATGGCACCAGTCTGCAGCATAGAAATTGAAAGGATTTCTCAGTCCCGCCCTCAGGGAAGGTCTTCTTCTAGAGACCACTTGCAATGGGCCAAGTTTGTGTGCATTTTTAGAAAGTTGTGCATGTTGAGAAACTTGTGTATTTTTCAAGTACACAATTTGTGAACGCAAGTTCGGGACTTTGCGAACATTTTCAAAGGAAATATACTCCCATTCACATTCGTGTTCAGGATTGCAAAAGGGGCATTTCTGAGCGATTTGCAAACTGAAACAAAATACAACTTTAAAATAGATGTAGTAATTCAGAAAAATGCAACTGTTCACATGGCTCGGATCAGATTTTGCAGGCCACCTTGCCTGAAGCGATGCTAGTCTCCAAATATCAAGGGCTGTGACAAGACTTACCAGATATAATGTTATCCAGTAAGGTGGTGGGCATGCAAAATATCCCCACCAGCAGATCACTGACAGCAAGATTCAGGATGAACAGGTTGGTGACGGTGCGCATGTGTTTGCTCCGCAGGACAATAAAGCACACCACTCCATTGCCAATCATGCACAGGAGAAAGATGAAAAGGTAGGAGATGATGAAGACCGCAGCTACCAGTGGCTGGTGGAGGTAAAAATCCACATAGGAAATGTTGGTCTCCATGTTACAGGTGCTTATACGTCCGCTGCAATTTCTCACAGGGGGTCCATTGATCGAAGAACTCAGCTCCAGGTTCTTGGTATCCATGTTAAATTGTGCCTTACAGCAGAAGTAAAACAGAGTCAAGGAGGAAGGGTAATGATATGGCTGTTCTAATCAAATATGACTGATGCTCTATAAGTGTTCTATGATGTTTGCTTTGAACAATTACCAGTTCTTGGATTCCTTTCATTTTGTTTAATTCAAATGTGCATAGGATTATGATATATCTACCACAACAATCTTGGCTGTGATTGTTTATAAGTTTATTATTTGCCCATTAAGTAAGCAGGTGTCATCCCCTGGACTGCAAGGAGATCAAATCAGTCAATCCTAAAGGAAATCAACCCTGACTGCTCATTGGAAGGACAGATACTGAAGCTGAAGCTCCAATATTTTGGCCACCTAATGGCTAGGGATGGCAGAGAATTTCTCCACAAATCTCCAGGAGACCGAATGCCAACGCATTCGGCCCCCCCGAAATTGGTGGTGAAATTCTCCACCCTCCCCCCGCCCCCCGCCCCGGGATGGGACTTACCTCTGTCGAATGTCCCTCTCGGCGTCAGGTCCTGGCGGCGTTGCGGCGGGCGCTGCCGCCGTCACCATTTCCCCGTAAAGTATTTAAAAAAAAACACGTGATAAGCTACGTAACGATTTACGTAGCCTATCACACCTAGATTTTCAAAGTCAGCCATGATAGGCTATGTAAATCGTTACGTAGCCTATCACGGGTGACTTTGAAAAAAAAAAAGCGCGTACGCAAATGGTGGCGCAAATGGGTGCCGCCATTTGCGTTCCTTATTAGGGCACGGGTAGTCTACATAAAGATTTACGTAGACTACCCGTGCCCTAATAAGGAACGCAAATGGCGGCGCCCATGGGCGCCGCCATTTGCGTACGTGCTTTTTTTTTTCCAAAGTCACCCGTGATAGGCTATGTAACGATTTATGTAGCCTATCATGGCTGACTTTGAAAATCTAGCCGTGATAGGCTACGTAAATCGTTACGTAGCCTATCACGTGTTTTGTTGTGTTTTTTTTACACTTTATTTTTTTCTTTCGTGGCCGGGGAGACGGGGCGCTTCCCGCCGGCCAGAACTTCGGCGGGGAGGGATGGGGCGCCTCCCCCCCGGCCTGAATTTTGGCAGGGAGGGGCGGGGCGCCTCCCCACCCACCAAGAATTTTCGGGGGGAGAACCGAAGCGCCTCCCCCCCACCCTGAAAAAAGCTGCAGGACGAGGTAAGGGACTTTCGTCCATCCCTACCTAATGCAAAGAGAAAACTCTCTGGCAAAGACCCTGATGCTGGGAAAGATTGAAGGCAAAAGGAGAAGGGGACGGGAGAGGATGAGATGGCTAGATAGTATCACCGATGCAATGAATATGAACTTGAGCATGCTCCGGGAGAGAGCGGAGGACAGGAAGGCCTGGCGTGCTATGGTCCATGGGGTCACGAAGCGTCGGACACAACTGATCGACTGAACAACAACAACAAGCAGGTGTCAACGTCGGTCTGATTAGTAGGCAATATTCAGATGTCTTGACCACCTTGAGCCCCACCTCCCCACACACACCTTAAAAACACTTCCAGAATCCCTGGATATTGCTGGTGTTTCTGTGAGCCCATCCTGCCCTTACCTATTGGCCAAGTTGTTCCAACCATAGCTCAATGGTAGAGCATTTGTTGCACGCAGGAGGTCCCAGGTTTTGACCCATTTCTAGTCAAAAAGTTCAAGTAGCAGGTAATGTCAAAAGCCCTGGAGGGCCACTGCCAATCAGGTTATCCATTACTGGGCTAGACAAACCAATAACTTGTGCTGAAATAAGTTACCTTCCTGTGAGCTGCTGTGACATACTGGAATCCATGAGCATTCTAGTTCTACCACATTAGGGCACCCAGTTAGGGAATGCTGGCTTAGGGTGGAGGTGTCAGCAAGAGACAAATGGTGTGGCTTTGGTAAGGGAAATGAAAGATCAGAGTGGCTGGCAGGGATGCAAGGAGCTCATTTTCATTAGTAGAAAGAGGGACAGAGGGACAGGTGCTAAGCTAAGAGGGAACAAAATGAAGTTTAACTAGCATTTTCGGAGGAATCTGTCGGGGGGAGAGATTGATGAGCTTTCATTTGGGGTGTATGAAACCCCACTTACCTGGCTCCGCTGGGTTCTTTGGAGGGACGGAGATACTTGCGTAGCCTATCACAACAAAAGCAGGGATGCAAATGTTGTAGCGGCCGCCATTTGCATCCCCACTTTAGCCATGATAGGCTACATAAATATTTATGTAACCTATCATGGCAAAAGACAGGGACGCAAATGGCGTAGCAAGAGCAATTTGTATGAATTATGCAATTTGCAGTCAAAATTTGAATAAATCATGCAAATTGCACCCCACAATTTGCATACATTTGTATTTATGTAAATTTGAAAAATGGGGAAAGTTCTCCAATTTCGGGAAAAGCCTTGAGGCTCAGCCCGCAAATGAAAGCCAAGTTGGGTGCTCACAGGGAGTCCATCAAGCCCCCAAAAGGGCAGGATTCTGTAGCGATGGACATCTCTAAGCTTAATCCAGAAAACAGAAGTACTTTTGGTCAGTCAAAAGCAAGATCAGGGAAGAGGGATTCAACCTGTGCTGGATGGAGTTACACTCCCCCCAAAGACTCAGGTTGGCAGTTCAGGTGTACTCTTAGATCTGGCCCTGAACCTGGCTGCCCTTGGCAGTGTCTCAGCAGTGGCCAGGGGTGCGTTTGCACAGCACAGGCTATAAGGAAACAGGACTCCAGGATGCACAGGCTCTTGAGAGCTGCAGCCAATAAATTCAGCCAATGAGCAAAAGTTATCCTGCCCAATTGCTGCCCGATTGAGCAGAAAAAAAATTCATATCCAAACATGGGACATTAACAGGAAAAACACTACAATTACTGTAGGAATCTATATGGATGGTGAAGCTGCACATTATATTTTGCAAGTGCAAAAACATGGAGTGGGGGACATGTGCAAAAGCCCCGCCAAGTTTGAGGGGCATGGGCTAAGGTGTTTACCCATCCTATCCCTGTTCTCTGCATCACCCTCCTTTTTTTTTTTTAAAGCTAGCGGCAGCTCTGTCACCGGCAGTTCCTCCTCCTGCTGCCACTGTTCTACCAAAGGGAAGAACTATGGTTGTGGCAGCCAACCAATTGAGGCTGCAGCCCTGTGGTGCACCAGTTTAAATTAAAGTTTTTCTTTTTTATTTTCTTTTTTGAGTGGCAGCAATCTGAACCAATCAGACACTGCTTTGGGGTGGGGGTAAGAGGGTGCAGCCCTTGAGGGTGCCAGAGAGGTGAAGGGGCAAGTCCTCACATAGGGATGTATGCGAATGTTGCTTTTGCTCACAAAACTTGCAATCATGCCCTATGCAATGCTCCGAACACAGGCGCGAGCATGCGTCCACCGAAAATATCCACAAATGGGTGAACACCTGCTTGCAATTGTCTCATTCCTCATTCCCAGATTGATTGATTGATTGATTGATTGCATTTATACCCCGCCTTTTTTCCTCTTGCAAGGAACCCAAGGCGGCTTACATTATCATTCTCCTCTCCATTTTATCCTCACAACAACAACCCTGTGAGGTGGGTTGGGCTGAGAGTCTGTGACTGGCCCAAAGTCACCCAGTGAGCTTCCATGGCCGAGTGGGGACTAGAACCCGGATCTCCCAGCTCCTAGTCCAACACTCTTGCCACTACACCACACTGAGCAAACATCCTAATTTGCGTGAATTTCCTCAGCTGACTGAATCAGCCCCACAGCAGTCTATGGAGGAAATTTGCACAAATAAGGAAATGTGCACAAATTTGGGGAGTTTTGCATGAATTTGCGGAGAGTTGCGCAAATCTCCCATTCGATCACTTCTTGATTTCTACAAGTTTCCCATTTGTGCAAAGCGAGCAGCAATGGCAAACGGGAACAGGAGCTGGGCATCAGACCAGCAATGAGATGATGTTCGGAGAATCCTGGCGATCTGGAACATCACTCGTTTGCCCACTCCTGTCTTTGCACTGCTCCGGGGCCCTCACTGGATGTGATTGCCAAAGGTAGTGTCTGACAGGTTCACATCGCTGTTCCTCAAAATGAGCAAATAACAATTATTTAATTTAGCATGGCTCACCGTGGGGACCAGGCTGCAACCTCAACTGGCTATCCAGCAATGCCACAGCACTTTCCCTCGGCCACCTTTTTTTTTTTTCAGCAGTGCAACAGCAGCAGCAGGAGAAGCTGCCACTGCTACCACTGCTGCTGCCAGTTGTCCAGGCATTGTTTGGGGCTCTCCCAGACTGCAGGGCCTGAACCCTCGCCATGTGGTCTGGACCGGTGCCTCTGTGTGTGCGTGTGCGTGTGTCTGTGTCTGTGTGTGTGTATGGTGATTATTTCAGTGATTCAATGGCATGGTGTTATCGATTAATGAACCCAATTCAAATTCGCATTACAGCAACTCAGTACAAAGTCTAAAAACAGAAAATTGCAATCTGAAACCTCACTGCCAGGGCTGGCCCAAGACAGTTTGCTGCCTGAGGCAAAGAACAAGATGTCCCCTCTCTCATTCTATGTACAGAAGCTGAACGAACTGGAAGATGAATCTGTCTTGAACACTGATGGTAGGACAGTGTCCTTCTCAGTGGGCGCAGAGCAGTTCACACGGCCCGTAGTTCTGTCCTGCAACACTTTCTGCCACCTCCCAGAATCTGCCACCCAAGGCAACTGCCTCACTCTGACTAACGGTAGGGCTGACCCTGCTTGATGTGCTACATATACAAAGGGAGAGTTTGCCTGCCCCAAATACTCTCCAAAAGACTCTCTCTCTCTCTCTCTCTCACACACACACACACACACACACACACCAAATATACTATGCCTTTTCCATACTGCCCTTCATGGCAGTGCTTCAGTGCATTTTTTGGAAAGAGGCTTCCTCTCCTTGCTGGCTATATTTTATGTACGTACGTACGTATGTATGTATGCATGTGTGATACTTATATGCTGCTTAATATCAATAAATCTCTAAGTGGCTCACATTTAAATATTAAAACCACATTTAAAATACAATATTAGAAACAATTCTAATTACAGTAAGAGCAATACAAGGTGGCGCGGCACAATTAATTTAATTACAGGCCAGGGAAAGCCTGGACAAACAAGAGAATTCCCAGGAGGCCTTTGAAAGATGCCACATTTTCTGCCGCCCAAACTACATGGAGAAGGGTTTTCCAGAGGGTGGAAGCTGCTACTGAGAAGTCTCACTGCCGAGGTATTATGTGGAGAAATTCCATTAATTTTGGACTAACCAGCAAGGCCTCCTATGACAATCTTAAAGGTTGGCAGGGTATACGTAAGGGAAAATCTGCTAGTTATCCTGGTCTCAAGTTGTTTAGGGCTTTGTATGACAATAATATAACCTTGAACTTGGTTCAGTAGCTAATGGGCAGCCAATGCAGTTCTTTTATCGCAGGTGTCATGTGAGCGTAGCCGGATATCCTGGTGACCATCTTAGTTGCTGCATTCTCCACTAGCTGCAGATTCTGAACCAGGCACAAGGGCAGCCCCACACAGAGTGCATTACAGCAGTCTAATCGTGAGGTTACCAGTGCATGGATCACAGTGGCTAGGCTATCCTTATCCAGGAACAGGGGTATTTGGTGTACCAACCAAAGTTGGCAATGTTTCACGTTATCATACTGCCACATTGCCAATCTGATTGGGCTATATGCTAACATCACAAGGCCAGGTCAGAGTGATGGCAATGTTTCATGCATATTATTAATCATTTATAAAGCACCAAACATTTTCTAAAAGCTGCACAGTCTTTAAGAAAAACAAGAGAGTCCCCCTGCCCTCAGGTTTACAATCTGACAGGCATGATACAAAAGGAAAGAGGAATGGGGAGGGAAGAGAAAAATAGTCAAATACAGGGACCATTTCTTAAAGTTCCATAACCTATTTCATAGTGAGGAGCTGGAAGGATCACCGAGATGAGTTCTGGAAGAGGAGTGAATGGCCATTGGTCCAAACCTAGGCCAATGGAATGGACCTCAATGCCTCACCTCAGGATGTATGGACCGCGTAAACTCCTCTCCGTCTGTATTTTGCAGATTGTCAGGTGCCCTTTGTCCTGTCGTCTGCTCAGAGATGGATACGAATATTATTTTTCATCATATGGAAAAATACATAAATAATTATTTAAGTATTTATGCAAGTATTTACATAATCTACCTCAGTACATCACATTTAGCATATTCTTCCCCATTCCATTCAATGTTTCCTCGGCAGAAACGTACGTATTTTCCTACAAATTTATATGCGTAAATTTCAGGAAAGTAAAAAAAACCATCCGAAAGCCCACGGACTCCGGGCAGCCTGAGGGGGTTGCTCCACAGCGGATTCCACAGATCAGATTCTTAGAAATCCGAGCTCATTTTAGTCCATCTCGAATATCTCCAGCATCCCTAGCCTTACCTCTTCCTAGGACAGCCACTTACAAATCACCAGGAAAGAGGGATTGCATCTCCCAAAAAACAAACAGAAGAGACCCAAAGAGGGCACCATTTTGTATAAAATTCCTATGGGGTAATTTATCAGTATGGATACAAATTTAGAAATTATTATCATAATTTACCTAAAAATATAATACATCTCACTATAGTGGAGAAGCCTGTGACCTGGCAACCTCTCTCTGCCTGCTCATTCGGCTGTCTACCTGCTGATGGGCAACTTCAAGGTCCCTTTTCTCCCTTCTCAGGGTTCTTTATCTTTAAAATGGACTTTGATTGTCACTAGGCAACCCTTTAAAGAGAGAACCCCTTCCAACAGAAGACTTCTCTCTGTAAAGCAGGACACATGGCCATCCTACCTCTTCCTCTGAGGCAGCCAGATTGAAATGGATGTCAGAGGACTCAGGAAGGGAACCTGTGCCAATCGTAAATAAGAGCTGCCTAGTAAGCCAAGTTGACATTTGTGCACCCCTGACCTTCCTACCCCCTTACCTATAACGCATGTCACATTTCTGACACAGAGTTGGATCCAGACCTTGGCATACTTGCAGCAGGTCCATTGAAATGAATGGGAGTAAATTTGGCTGTGACTAACTTGTCCTGCTGAGTTCAGTGGGTCTATTCTAAGCATTACTAAGCCTGGATCCAACACATTATTTTTAGTACTGTTGTCCCAACTCACAAATCTATATTATTATTTTAAAAAAATTAATCCACACTGAGAAAAAATAGAGAGAAAAAGTAAGAACTTAGATCAGCAGAGAAAATTCCTTTCTCTTTCCTTTTTCACTCTGCTTAGCTTACAAAATATTTTCACTATATGTTTTTGACACAGTATGATCCATCTTTACGGAAATACACCAAAGAATCATCTCTGGTTCATCCCAATACCATTCTTTCTTTGTATTTTCTTCCTGATTTTGTTTAACTCAATTCCTGACGTTTGTGTCAAAAAAAAGCAAGGACTAGGGATGTATGAGAAATTCATTTCCATTCAGGTTTGATCAGGATTTACCCAGACCACACTTTCTGGACCAAACATGGACTAGGACGCAATCTGCAGTCAAGTTCTATACATTTCTAAGCTAGCAATGTGATTTGCAAGCCCCAAAAACGTGTTCGACAACATGCGTACATTTGAAGAATGTGCAGGAAAAAAACGTGTACTTGTGAAAAATGTGCAAAAAATGTGCAGCAGTCTATGGGATAAGAATGTGCATATTTCAAAGATGTGCACAATGAATGCATACATTTGGGAAAGTATGCATCACAATATGGATAGATTTTTATGCAACCCCCCACTCCAAGCTTGCATTCTGATACAGACTTGAGTGGGAATGAGCATCAAGAGAACTTTGGAGAACTTACATTTACTAATTCGCACATCCCTAGCAAAGACAAACTTTTTTTCCCCTCTTACACAGAGTAACAGAGAGAGTGCATGTAGAATAAAGTGGGTTGGACATATGAAATTACTCTCCCAGAAAGAGTATCTAGCCATTTACAGTTAGAAGGCAAAGAGTACAATCTTGTTCTCTGTGTGAGGAGGGTAAGGTACAAAGGTGTAAGACAGGGCTGCAGAATCTCTTGCCTATGAATCAAACCTGACCTCCCCCCTCCAGGGTTCCACACATGGCTACATCCCTTTCCTCTCACAGCCAATTGTTCGGTAGCTTCCTGGCTTTTGTGCAGTTCTTTTTCCCCATTGTAAAAGGTTGAAATACATCTCCTAAGGCTTAGTTCCTGGTAGTAAGATCTAAAATATGCTCCTATTTTTAGTGTTTTGGCCCTGCCCACTTCGTCTGTAGCCTCACCCTGTTTTCCCTTTCACTCCACCCCTGGAATGTGGCCCGAGACCTTCTCTGAAATGTAATTTGAGCTGCAAGGTGAAAGAGGTTCTACACCCCCAATGTAAGGGCTAGATAGGGATGTACAAACCCCCCACTGTTCAGTCTGGGAGCAGTCCAAGAAGGGACAATTTGGGCCACTCAGGGCCCCGCAGAATCCTCTGGAGCCCAGCTGCATCTGCTGGAGTTGGCGGCGCAGCTCTCCAGCTCCCTATAAGATGCGATATGTTAATGGCAACTGCCATTAGCCTATCATGGGAAAAATACAGCCATAAATGGCATATTGTATGCCATTTGTGGCTGTAAAGCGCTGACATTGACCTAAATTGCAGCTGTTTACAATTGTATTTAGGTCAAAGTAAATGCTTTACAGCCACAAATGGCATACAATACACCATTTACAGCTGTAACATTCCTGCAATAAGCTAATGGCAGCTGTCATTAGTGTATCATGTCTTACAGGGAGCTGGAGAGCTGCCCCATGGGAACTCCACCAGACCTGGAGGCAAGTGCAGCCACTCCGCCACAGACTCCAGCGGTCGGATTCTTTGGAATCTGGCCTCATTTTTGAGTTTGCAGTGGAATTCTCCAGCATCCCTAGGGCTAGGCTGTGGGGGGCAGTCTGAAGTGAGCCAGGTGTAGGGCCCCAGGCCTGTAAGCCAGCTAATAGTAGTTTTATAGAAGCTTAGAGATCCATAATGCTCTCTGCTTTGGTTCATTACTAGTTGCAATCCCTTGCAGTTGGGCCTCTGGGCTCATAAGATGAGTCAAAGACCAGTGTAGTGCCCCCTCAGCACATTCCAGAGCTAATGAGCTCTGGTACTGTTTATCTTATCAGAGCCTAGGATGTGCCTGAGAGTAAAGCTAAGCCACAGGTGTCTATGCTGAGAAAGTTCTGATAGTCCTGCTTCTGCCAAATATTTCTTACCAAGCACTGCTAAGCTATGCTGGGAAAGTTGTAGATGAACTCTAATTAATGTTTGCACCTCTGATATTACCTCACTGCTATGCCTGAATAACATGTATGATATAAAAGTCATCTTGCAGCACAGTTCTTTGTTCAGAGCTGTTGTCTGATCCAACCGTTGGGTACGCCTGTGTGCTGTAAGTAATCAATAAACGTCTCCTTGTAAGCAAACCTGGATCTGACTTATCACTTTCTCGGCATCTCTAAATTAGGGATGGCGGAGAATTTCTCCCCGAAACTTCGGGGGGCCGAGCGCCAACGTGTACGGCCCCCCGAACAAGTTTCGGGGAGAAATCCTCCGCCCCCCCCCCCCGGGACGGGACTTACCTTCCCTGAATGTCCCTCCCGGCGGCGGGTCCGGCTGGCGGTTCGTCCGGTGTTCGAGCGGGGAGGGAGCGGCAACCGGTCTTTCGACCGGCTGCCGCCCCCGCCATTGCAATGAAAGAAAAAAAAAAAGTCCCGATAGGCTACGTGACGATTCACGTAGCCTATCACGGCAAGATTTGCAAAGTCAGCCGTGATAGGCTACGTGAATCGTCACGTAGCCTATCACGGGTGACTTTAAAAAAAAAAAAAAAAAGTGTGTACGGATAATGGCGGCCCACATAGGGAGCCGCCATTCCCGTTCCTTATTTGGTCGCTGTAGTCTACGTCAATGTTTGCATAGACTACGGCGAAAATAAGGGCAACGCTATTTGCGTTGCCCTTATTTTCGCCGTAGTCTACGTAAACATTGACGTAGACTACAGCAACTAAATAAGGAACGCGAATGGCGGCTCCCTATGGGGGCCGCCATTCGCGTACGCGCTTTTTTTTTTTTTTTTAAAGTCACCCGTGATAGGCTACGTGACGATTCATGTAGCCTATCACGGCTGACTTTCCAGATCTAGCCGTGATAGGCTACGTGAATCGTCACGTAGCCTATCAGGGGACTTTTGTTGTTTTTTTTTTACTTTCGTGTTCGCGGCCGGGCGAGGCGGGAAGCCTCCTCCCCGGCCTGAATTTCGGCCGGGCGAGGCGGGAAGCCTCCCCCCCCGGCCTGAATTTCGGCCAGGTGAGGTGGGAAGCCTCCCCCCCCCGGCCTGAACTTCGCGGGGGGAGCAGCGAAGCGCTCCCCCCCACCGCGAAAAAGCTGCGAGAAAAGGTAAGTGACTTTCGTTCACCCCTACTCTAAATCTTGGAAGCCCATGGCTGGGGCATACACCAGTAGAGTCAGGCCTTCCTTCTATCGTGTGCCTTCTCTAACCCTCCCTCCCCAATGCACTCCCATGTTCTCTTGCTTTGCTTGCAGTCTAGCTCTGAAAAGCCTTTTATTCATTAAAATAAGAATCATAATGCACCAGGGCAGACACATGAGTTGCTGGAGAAATGGAAAGTGGAATAATGTCATTATTGCCTATAGCAATAATAACCTAGTGATGGGGTGGGGGTGTGGAACTGGATCTTGTAATGTGCACGTTTGACAAGGGCATCTGCTGAAGTTCATAATTAATTGCTTAGAATACAGAGATAGAAGTGAACAGGAGGCTGAGGGTGGGAGTGCCGAGACTTTAAAAATACTAATTAAAAAATAATCCACAAGCAAAGTTCACCACTTTCTGCTGATGCAAATCAACAGTGTTCCACCCAAGGAGACACTGTTCCACTCAGTGTTCCACCCCATGTCTTGCAAGGAGACATGGGGTGGATTTATTTCAACCAAGGTAATTTAATTCACATAGAATGAAGACCAATTTCACTCCGTGATTTAAATCAGATTTCCCATTTTGCAAGACATTTATTTCCAAAGAAGTGGGCCTGCATGACAATTGGTCATGCTGAAACAATTAAAGCACATCAGTTTGCAAGGTGCTCCAGCTGGTCCAGGGACTACAGAAGCAGGCAAGGTCCCAGAGAGCGAGTGAACAGACCGAGCGAACAGGGGGAGCAAACAGGAGTTGGCCAGGGGAGTTGCAGTGGTTGAAGAGACAAAGGAGACAAAAGAGACAGAGGCTAAGAGGTAAGTGGGCTGCAGGAAGCCCGGCGGGCTGCCCTTTATCCTTCTGATTGGCTGTGAGCTCACCAGGTGCTTCTGAGAGCTCCAACTGAATTGGAGGGGTGTGGCCTGAGTACTCCCAGCAGCTGAGTGGGTGGGAAGCTTCAGTCTGTTTCCCGCCTCCCAGCTGAGCAGAGCAGTGCAGAGCAGAGCAAGCTGCTCCAGCTGGTCCAGGGACTACAGAAGCTGGCAAGCTCCCAGAGAGCGAGCGACCGGAGCGAGTGAACAGGGGGAGCAAACAGGAGTTGGCCAGGGGAGTTCAGCAGGGGAGGTCAAGGGGGAGGCCCCTAACATTTTTTTTATTTTTTATTTTTTTAAATAACTTGTTTCCATTTATTTGTCTTGTAACACACATTTTCACACCAGTGGGACTCTGCTTTTAACCTCTAGTGAGTAGAGGAGCAGGCACAGGCTAGTCTAGAAAAATCACAAAGCTAGACACAAAAAGGGAAAAGAGGCTATGGAAGGACAAGACTCTCCAGTGGTGGTGACCTGCAAGGTGTGTGCAATGTTTGTTTCCTTGCCTGAGAACAACATGGCCTACACCTACAACAAGTGCAAGTTGATCACACTGCTGGAAGAAAAAGTAAGTGGACTGGAGCGGCGACTGTCGACCCTCCGGGGAATAAGAGAACACGAAGAGTTCTTGGACAGAATGGGGGAACTACAGCAGCAAAGGGAAGACCAGAAGCTTGAAGAGCAACAGGAAGATGAGGCAGTGGGAAATGCTGAGGTGAAGAAAAATGGAGTAGAGAATACTCCTTGGAAAAGGGTGACAGTTAGGAGAAGAAGAACTAGATGCCATTCTGCACCAGTGGAAGCAGTGGAGCTGTGGAACCGATTCCAGGTACTTGTGGATGAGACTGGAGGACAGCCTGCAGAGGAAGAATCACAGGGGAACCTGCATGAGAGTGAGCAAGAGGCTGAAGGTCAGTCAAACAGAGGCGATGAAACCCAGGCCTACAAGAAGACGAAGAGAAGAGTGGTAGTAGTGGGAGACTCCTTGCTGTGTGGGATCGAGACTAGGGTTGGCGGAGAATTTCTCCCCGAAACTTCAGGGGGCCGAGCGCCAACGTGTTCGGCCCCCCGAACAAGTTTCGGGGAAAAATTCTCCACACACACCCCGCACCCCGCACCCCCCCCCCCGGGACGGGACTTACTTTTGGCGAATGTCCCTCCCGGCGGCAGGTCCGGCCGGCGGTTCGTCGGGTTTTCGTCCGGGGCGGAAGCGGCAGCTGGTCTTTCGACCGGCTGCTGCCACCGCCATTCCAATAAAAGAAAAAAAAACGCCCCCGTGATAGGCTACGTGATGATTAACGTAGCCTATCACGGCTAGATCTGCAAAGTCAGCCGTGATAGGCTACGTAAATCGTCACATAGCCTATCACGGGTGACTTAAAAAAAAAAAGCTTGTACGGATAATGGCGGCCCCCATAGGGAGCCACCATTCATGTTCCTTATTTGGTCGCTGTAGTCTACGTAAAGATTACGTAGACTACGGCGAAAATAAGGGCAATGCTATTTGCGTTGCCCTTATTTTCGCCGTGGTCTGTGTAAAGATTTACGTAGACTACAGCGACCAAATAAGGAACGCGAATGGCAGCTCCCTATGGGGGCCGCCATTTGCGTACACGCTTTTTTTTTTTTAAGTCATCCGTGATAGGCTACATGACGATTTATGTAGCCTATCACAGCTGACTTTGCAGATCTAGCCATGATAGGCTACGTTAATCGTCACGTAGCCTATCACAGGGGCGTGGGTTTTTTTACTTTTAATTTCGCAGCTGGGCGAGGCGAGGCGCCTCATCCCCAGCCTGAATTTCAGCCGGGCGAGGCGGGAAGCCTCCCCCCCAGCCTGAATTTCGGCCGGGCGAGGCAGGAAGCCTCCCCACCAGCCTGAATTTAGGCCAGGCGAGGCAGGAAGCCTCCCCCCCCGGCCTGAACTTCGCGGGGGGAGCAGCGAAGCTCCTCCCCCCCACCGCAAAAAGCTGGGAGACCAGGTAAGTGACTTTCGTGCACCCCTAATCGAGACCCAAGTATGTTGCGAAGACCCGTGGACTTGCCAGGTATGTTGTCTCCCGGGAGGACAGATTAGAGACGTGACTGAAAGGTTGCCTGCACTCATCAAGCCCACTGACAGGTATCCCTTTCTTCTCATCCATGTGGGAACAAATGATACCACCAAGCGGAGCTATGAAGAAATCACATCAGACTTTGAAGCTTTGGGAATGAAACAAAAAATACTCCGGGTGAATGACTGGCTGCGAAGGTGGTGCCGACGACAGAGATTTGGATTCTGGGAACACGGGCTATACTTCCTGGAAGATGGTCTGTTGGCTAGGGATGGGTTGCACCTCACAAAGGCTGGGAAGAATGTGTTTGGCCACAGCATGAAGAACTTCATCAGGAGGGCTTTAAACTGAATCCTACGGGGAAGGGAGATGTAATGTTGGGGGTAACAGTGGACATAGGCGTATGCACTGCAACGGACAGAACAGCTCTGATAGCGCCCAATAATAGTCTTCAGACACATGTAGGAAGAAAGCCAGACTATGAAGCACATGGTCTTCGATGTCTATATACTAATGCCCAGAGTATGGGAAACAAACAGAACGAACTTGAACTCTTAATACAAGAAGGAAATTATGACCTGATAGGTATAACTGAGACTTGGTGGGATGACTCTCATGACTGGAATACAGCAATTGAAGGATATAACTTATTTAAAAAGAACAGGAGGAACAGAAAGGGAGGTGGGGTTGCACTATATGTAAAAAATACAGATCTCTGCACAGAAATACAGGAGGAGGAGCTTGGTAGCCCCATCGAGAGCATCTGGGTTGAAATAAATGGAGTAAAGAATAAAAGGAACCTGGTGGTCAGAGTCTACTACCGGCCACCCAATCAAGGAGAAGACAAGGATGAAACTTTTGAAAAGCAAATTTCCGATGTTTCAAGGAAGCATGATGTAGTAGTAATGAGAGACTTCAATTTCCCCGATATTTGTTGGGAGACAAATTCTGCAAAACATGGCCCCTCCAGGAAATTCCTGACTTGTGTGGCGGATAACTTCCTCCTACAGTAAGTAGAGGAAGGAACTAGAGGATCAGCTATCCTTGACTTGATCCTAACCAACAGAGATGACTTAGTGGAGAAAGTAGCAGTTACAGGAACTCTGGGGGAAAGTGACCATGTTATACTTGAGTTCTTGGTTCTAAGGGAAGCAAAAGCCGAGTGTAGTCAAACGCGTACCCTGGATTTTAGGAAAGCTGATTTTAATAAACTCAGAACAATGATCAGTAAGGTCCCATGGCAAGCGACGCTAACGAGAAAAGGAGTCTAAGATGGGTGGGAGCTTTTAAAAAAGGAAATTCTCAAGGCACAATCACAAACAATTCCAACAAGAAGAAAAGGTGGAAGACAACAGAAGAAGCCAATGTGGCTTCACAAAAAGCTTAGGGATGACCTGAAAACAAAAAAAGGACACATATAAGTGGAAAGAAGGCCAAGTAACAAAGGAAGAGTACAGGCAGATAGCACAGAATTGCAGGGATGGCGTCAGGAAGGCTAAAGCTGAGAATGAGCTGAGGTTAGCAAGGGATGCTAAAAACAACAAAAAGGCTTTCTTTTACTACGTGCATAGTAAAAGGCAGAGAAAAGAAATGGTGGTTCAGCTATTAAGTAAGGATGGCAAAATGATAACAGATGACAAAGAAAAGGCAGAGGTGCTCAATTCCTACTTTGGCTCAGTCTTCTCCCAAAAGAGGGTCTATGACCCCCCCCCCCCGGCAAAGGCGAAGTACAGGCTGAAGGGGCAGGATTGCAGCTTGAGATCGATAGGCATATGGTCAAGGAACACCTAATTCCTTTGAATGAGTTCAAATCTCCAGGGCCAGATGAACTGCATCCTAGAGTCATAAAGGAACTGGCAGAAGAACTCTCAGAACCACTGTCTATTCTCTTTGAGAAATCATGGAGGACGGGTGAAGTGCCAGATGACTGGAGGAGGGCTAACGTTGTCCTTATCTTCAAAAAGGGTAAAAAGGAGGAACCTGGGAACTACAGACCAGTCAGTCTGACATCAATCCCAGGGAAAATTCTGGAGCAGATGATAAAGGAATCCATCTGGAAGCACCTTGACAAGAATGCCGTGATTACTCGAAGCCAACATGGATTTGTCAAAAACAAGTCCTGCCAGACAAATCTGATCTCATTTTTTGATCAAGTTACCTCCCTTGTAGACCGTGGGGATGCTGTAGACATCATATACCTCGACTTCAGCAAAGCTTTCGACAAAGTGCCCCATGATATCCTGATGAGCAAACTAGCTCAAAGTGGGCTAGATGAAACAATGATCCGGTGGATCCACAGTTGGCTACAGAATCGGACTCAAAGAGTGCTTATCAATGGGACCTTCTCAAGCTGGGGAGAGGTAACGAGTGGGGTACCGCAGGGCTCAGTCCTGGGCCCAGTGCTCTTCAACATTTTTATTAATGACTTGGAGGAGGAGGTGCAGGGAATGCTGATCAAATTTGCAGATGACACAAAATTGGGAGGGATAGCTAATACTTTGGAAGACAGAAACAAAATTCAAAGTGATCTGGATAGACTGGAGTGCTGGGCAGAAAACAACAGAATGAGATTTAATAGGGACAAATGCCAAGTTCTGCACCTAGGAAAAAGAAACCAAATGCACAGTTACAAGATGGGGGATACGTGGCTCAACCACACTACAAGTGAGAAGGATCTTGGAATTGTTGTCAATCACAAGCTGAATATGAGCCAACAATGTGATGTGGCTGCAAAAAAGGCAAATGCTATTTTGGGCTGCATTCATAGAAGCATAACTTCCAAATCCCGGGAAGTACTAGTTCCCCTCTACTCAGCACTGGTTAGGCCTCATCTGGAGTACTGTGTCCAGGTCTGGGCACCACACT
This sequence comes from Heloderma suspectum, assembly GCF_057233095.1. Lineage (NCBI taxonomy): Eukaryota > Metazoa > Chordata > Lepidosauria > Squamata > Helodermatidae > Heloderma > Heloderma suspectum. The sequence goes on from NC_139462.1 coordinate 14,875,524, forward strand.
TTAAGAAGGATGCAGACAAACTGGAGGGGGTTCAGAGGAGGGCAACAAAGATGATCAGGGGACTGGAAACAAAGCCCTATGAAGTGAGACTGAAAGAACTGGGCATGTTTAGCCTTGAGAAGAAAAGACTGAGGGGAGATATGATAGCACTCTTCAAGTACTTGAAAGGTTGTCACAGAGAAGAAGGCCAGGATCTCTTCTTGATCATCCCAGAGTGCAGGACATAGAATAATGGGCTCAAGTTACAGGAGGCCAGATTCTGGCTGAACATCAGGAAAAACTTCCTGACTGTCAGAGCAATACGACAATGGAACCAATTCCCTAGGGTGGTGGTGGGCTCTCCCACACTGGAGGCCTTCAAGATGAGGCTGGACAGCCATCTGTCAGGGATGCTCTGACTTGGATTCCTGCATTGAGCAGTGGGTTGGACTCGATGGCCTTGTAGGCCCCTTCCAACCCTACTGTTCTATGATTCTATGATAAACAGAGTCTCCTAACTAGGAGCATAAAAGAAACCCATTGGCCATGTCTTTTGCATACCCTCCAACATTTCACAGATGAAAACAGTGTCACACTTGAAATACCCCTATATTTCCAGCCAGGGTCTACAGTGTTCGCTGGGCTTTCTTAGCCAAGCCAAAAAATTGTGATAGCTATGTTGGAGCACTCCAAGGAGTGCCACATCTCGATGCTCAAGGAAGTCCCTCAGAGTGGAAGGTGGTGGCTCTGATTTCGGTGGGGCTGTGAATCCATTCTGGGTTTCTCTCAGAACCATCCAGAACTCTAAAGGAGCTAGCCAAAGTGCTGAACCTATTTGGGGGAAAGGTGTCAGCACCTTTGATAGCTCCTTTAAAGTTGTGGGTCATTCTGACTGAAACCCAGAACGGATTTACAGCCCCACCAAAATTGGAACCACCGGCCTCCACTGGTCCCTCACCAGCCTCCCATGTGGGAAAGGCTGGCAGGGATGGGGGAAGAAGGCGGGGGATTTGCCTGTTTTCGCACTTTCAAACCTATACATAAACATAATCAGTTATGCTTTGAAATTCGCATTTCTCCAAATTTTGCAATGGAGTTCTCCTTTCAAAAGTGCATACAAAAATGTGTGCATTTGTGGAAAGTACACACAAAAATGGGTATTTTGGTGAAAGATGTTTTACAACTGAATTTATGCATGCACAGGAAAATTACTTGCAAAAATGTGTATATTGGGTGAAATGGCATACAAAATACATGTACTAGGACTAGGAGTAACCCACACACAAATGAACACTTAAAAATAAAATAAAATCTCAACCTTTGGGATGACCCAAATTTAAGATTGGCAGACTTTTCAAAATTTGGGGCAAACCAAACTTGGAATACTGAGAAACTGAAAGAAACTGAAATTGACAGATTCATCCATTCTTAAAGGCCATTGGGGACTTCCCAGCATAGGGGCTCCAAGGTGAAGCATAAGGTGTCACTAGGGAAGTACAGATTGTGTAAAGTCCATTCTGTCTCTGTTTCACAGATTGTCTGGCACCTTTCGTTCTGCAGTCTGCCCATCGAGAGAATCATAGAATCATAGAAGAGTAGGGTTGGAAGGGGCCTACAAGGCCATCGAGTCCAACCCCCTGCTCAACGCAGGAATCTAAGTCAAAGCATCCCTGACAGATGGCTGTCCAGCCTCGTCTTGAACGCCTCCAGTGTGGGAGAGCCCACCACCTCCCTAAGGAATTGGTTCCATTGTCGTATTGCTCTAACAGTCGGGAAGTTTTTCCTGATGTTCAGCCAGAATCTGGTTTCCTGTCACTTGAGCCCATTATTCCATGTCCTGCACTCTGGGATGATCGAGAAGAGATCCTGGCCTTCCTCTCTGTGACAGCCTTTCAAGTACTTGAAGAGCGCTATCATATCTCCCCTCAGTCTTCTCTTCTCAAGGCTAAACATGCCCAGTTCTTTCAGTCTCTCTTCATAGGGCTTTGTTTCCAGTCCCCTGATCATCTTTGCTGCCCTCCTCTGAACCCTCTCCAGCTTGTCTGCATCCTTCTTAAAGTGTGGTGCCCAGACCTGGACACAGTACTCCAGATGAGGCCTAACCAGTGCTGAGTAGAGGGGAACTAGTACTTCCCGGGATTTGGAAGCGATGCTTCTATGAATGCAGCCCAAAATAGCATTTGCCTTTTTTGCAGCCACATCACAAGGTTGGCTCATATTCAGCTTGTGATCTACAACAATTCCAAGATCCTTCTTGCTTATAATATTTTTGAACCAAGTATTCTCCATCGAGAGGATTGGATTTTTTTTTGTTCCCGCATTTGTGCAGATGCTCATAATGTGCATTTATTCGTACATGCAAAAATGCACAAAATCCCCCCAAATCTGTATTTTCACAATTTAGCCTATGGAGAAATGCACATTTGGGGAGGTGGGTTTTTAAAATGTGTATTTTTCTATGACAAAATTTGTGCAAAATCGGGGAAGTTAGGAAAACCATCTGCAAGTCAGCGGAATCCACCCAACAGGCTAGTCAGATTCATCAAAATCCAAATTCATTTGGTTCCATTGTGGATTTCTCCGATATCCCTAGGTGTGTCAGGTACCCCCATCTGTGCAGAAGTAAATAGTCCACAACTTTCCTTGAAAACTTGGAAAAGGGACAAGGATCATCACATGACCGTCAGGAGATTCCCTACTCTGCTTACGGCAAGGATTATCACATACATACACTCACACACACACACACACTTTCGAAGACTTTGTTCTATCCATTGCATTTTACCTTATCAAAATATTTATACCTCACCTTTCCACCCCATGAAAGCAGCCCTCATGATGGATTACAACTCATAACACAGCAATTAAAAATAGTAACAACATGAGATGGAAAAAGTCACATGGCAGCAATGGAAACACAAAAAATCAGAAAGTTCCCAACTAGCTTTAGGGAACAATTCAATGCCTCTTAGACAGAGAAAAGTCCTACAACTCTCAGCATTCCCCAGCCAGCATGGGTGTTGCTGGAAGTTGTAGGACTTTTTTCCGTCTAATGAATAGGATTTTACCCTGAGGCAATTAGTTAATGCAAAAGCATGCTTTTTTGCTTTTTTTAAGGCACTGTCTTGCTCTGATTCCAGAGATCAGGTACGGGAAAAACAGAGATCAGCCAAGGTTTCCCAGGTGAATTGTACAACACATTTGCCGCTACCAAGAAGGCCCTGTCCTTTGTCCTCGACCCACCACATCTCAGATCAGATGGCAGAGGAATATGGATCAGGAGGAGTGTCTCATGAATGAAACTCAAGGGTATGTATATTTGTGAGAGGGACAGTCCTTTTGCCTTAGGATGCAATCCTATTCATGTTAAGACAGAAAAAAAAGTCCTACAACTCCCAGCATTCTCCAGACAGCCATGCTGCCTGGGGAATGCTGGGAGCTGTTGGATTTTTTTTCTGTCTAAACATGAATAGGATTGCACCCTTATTCATTGATTCTACATTAGCCTATCCTTCACTGATAAATGAATTTATTATTTTAAATTTATTTCTTGGGTTAAAGGTATATCAGAAAAACACAGTTGTCTGAGATGATGTTATAACTGTTCAAAATATATCACACAGCTGCAGTTTGGAGGGAAATGAGGCTGCAGAAAGGGAAAGTTGAGGGAGTGTTCCTGTAGCAACTCGCAAGGCTTTTTAAAAACATTATTGAACTGACTTCCCCAAATTGCCAGGGTGAAAAGAAAAAGGCAAGTTTCATTCACTTCTTAGTAATTTCTCTTTGATGACAAGTAAATTGCTAAAAGGGAGAGAAACAGTTCAGCCATCTTTTCTTGTTTCTCTGAAGTAGAAACTGGAAGCACACCAAGGAAAGAGAAGGACCATATTATTAAAAAAAAACCAAAATGAAGTGTGAAAGGTTCGCTGTTATCAGTAACTGGAATTATGCCCTATACTCCTTGCTCTCTTTTCAAGGGGATGGGGCAGAATTAACCAGGAGGAACACATGGGGGGGTGGCCTTTTTCATCTAAGTCAGGAGAAATTGCTCGACACCCTTTAATATGCAGAGCAAACCTGTTCTGTTACATTTTGATCACATTGGTGGTGTTGATATATGCGGTGTCAGAGAAGGCACTTGACCCACAAGAAAAATCACTCCACCCCTGTTCCCCTGTGGTTGCTTAAAGACAAGGCTTATGCCCCCCAAATGTACTTTGCTCCTTCTATGTCCTTCCCAATATTTTTTTCTGGTGGCACTACTGGGTCCTGACAGCAAACCCCAAACCACTTAGGGCTGGTTTACACAGGGTTGTTTATCAGTTAATGACTTCAGGGTCAAGTCATCACTTGAATGTGTAGATGGGCCATCAAAGATGAATTGACCACAAATGGGCACAAAGGGACTCTTTTTTTTTTCAATAGTTCTCAGTTCTCCAGGGATTTCTTCTATTCTATTGCAGAAGGGCAGCCCTGCTGGATCAAACTAAAGGTCTGTCTCCTCTGGCATTCTGTTTACCCACAACAGGGGCCACGGCTGAGTGGTAGAGCACCTGCTTTGCACGTAGAAGGTCCCAGATTCGATCTCCAGCACCTCCAGGCAGAGCTGGAAAAACTCCTGCCTTGAAACCCTGGACAGCCACTGCCAATCAGTGTGGACAATATTGGGCTAGATGGACCCAGGGTCTGATTCAGTATAAGGCAGCTGCTGCCTACGTTCCTAGCTAATCATTTACCCCGAGGAAGCCCATGAGAAGTTTCTCAACAGTTCCACGTCACATTCTGCCTTAGGTTCTACACTGCCTGAATTCTGGTTGAATGGGGTAATGTCCAAAATTAATTCCACAACTAGAATGCAGAGTTTGCTGCAGCTTCCAGTTTTTTCACTCCATTTTTATCCCCTTTATGTCACCAGGGTGCATGGATGAAACTATGCAAAACAAACAAATCACCAAAATTCTTGGTGTGATTATATATACTGGGGGGGGAGGTGTGGCCCATGGGCCATATGCCATTTTTGTGGCCCCCCACAAGTTCCCCTGTGCCACCACCACACTGCTGTGCTGCCCTGGAGCAGTAGGCTCCCACCAGGCCGCCAATCAGCTATTCAGCAGGTTGGTGGGAGCCCAACGCAGCACGGAAAGAGAGGACACAAACAGCCATCCCCAAGTGTCTATTCCTGGAGAACTGGGCTTCTGCCAGCCTCGCATACAGCTGTTCAGTGAGCTGGTGGGATGCTGCAAGGAAAAGGGGCACATGGGGATGATTACTCTTTCCCTGGTGAAGTGCTGGGATTGGGGAGATGTTAAATCTTGCCCCCATTGCATTGGAGTGATTCTCCAAGAAAAGAGGGTGCACAAGGAGTCATCCCTGTATACTCTCTTTCCGTGGAAAATCACTATGATGGGGTTGGGGCAGATTGAACCCTACCCCTCACTGTTGGGGAGAAATCTGCACTGGAATCCAGTTAGTTTGGATTTATATGAATCCAACCCATAGATTCCACAGCAGACCAGCTTTTCCCGAATCGCATGGATTACCTGGACTTGCAAACTTGCACAAATTCAGGAAATTGAAAGAAATCTGATTCCGTGAATGAGTGGACAACAGAATGAAAAGTCCATGAAATGCAGATGGAACGGATTTTACAAAATACAGAAATCCCTACCCCCACCGCAGCTATCTTCAGCAGCATTGCTGCGACAGAAGGGAGGCTTTAACCTTGCCCCCATGCCAGCAATATTACTCAATATTGCTGAGATGGGGGAACAGTTGACTCTTACTCACAACCCAGCAACCTTCAGCACTATTGCTGCAATAGGAGGGAAGCTTTAACCCTGCCTCCATCCCAGCGATGCTACTGAATAGTATCAGCACCTCACTTTGGTTGAGTTCTGATCTTTAGTTACATCACCAGTAGAAGCTTGCTAGAAAGAAACAAACAAAAATCAATGGGAGTTCATGCAGTGTAGTGGTTAGAGTGATGGACTGGAACTCAGGAGACCAGGGTTCTAGTCCCCACTTGGCCATGAAGCTCATGGGGTGACTTTGGGCCAGTCACTGAGCTCTCAATGTAACCTACCTCACAGGGTTGTTGGGAGGATAAAATGAAGATGAGGTGAATCATGTAAGCTGCCTTAGAAAAAGTTCCATTGACAATGGAACCAATTACCTGGGGAGGTGGTGGGCTCTCCCACACTGGAGGCCTTCAAGACAAGGCTGGACAGCCATTTGTCAGGGATGCTGTGACTTGGATTCCTGCATTGAGCAGGGGGTTGGACTCGATGGCCTTGTAGGCCCCTTCCAACCCTACTATTCTATGATTCTAGTCTATGAAAGACAGGATATCAATGTAATAAATAAATAAACAAACATGACAGCAGACATTCTCTGACTTCTGACTTCTGCAATTTCAGAATTTCACATGGTTCTGAATATGAGCCAGTTTCAACATAACTTTGTTTTAAGGTGTTTAAAAAGTCATGCTCTAAATATATACATTTTTCACTGGATTATGCAAGTAAGATTCAATCCACCACGAAGTCATCTCCTTTGCAGAAGCCATGCTGGTTTCTCTCCAGCAAGACCTGTTCTTCTGTATGTCTAACAGAACAGTTAATAACAATGTCTAATAAGAGAGTATACATGTGCAGTTACTGGCAAAGGTTCTCAAGTCAAGCAGAAAATAGTCTGCAGAACCAGTACCATATCCAAGGGGGCACTGAGCAACCTTGATGGCCTTCCCTTGTTAGCTTACCAGGCAAAGAAAAATGGGGGTTCCTTCATTCTTCTCTTTTAAAAAACATTTTTACTAGGGTGACCCTGATGTAACAGAGCCCAGAGGCATTCTGGGGAAATACAGATGGAAGGTGGCTGCAGCCTCTTTCAGTGCTCCCCTTTGCAGCATGCCTGCCACCCTAGTCAACATGCAAAAATGAAAGAAGAAACGGCAGCAATCAAAGTCACTAGTCTGATAGCCTGTCTCATGGGTCTGTCTTTGAGATGTTACCGCTTCCTCTGGAGGCCCCAAGCCAAAACTTAGAAAGTCCAAGCCGCTTGCTGTTAATGTTTTTCCCATCTCTCTTATCAAAAATTACACCATCTATCCTCATCTCTCTTCTAGAATGTGGATTTATATTATCTCTTCTTCCAAAGCTCTCAGGCAACCCCACCCCACAGACATGTCCTTGTCATCTTTTGACTGACTGTCTCCAGCTTTGCAAGCATGTTATTTGGAGGGATGGAGGAGGAGAGAGGGCAAATAGAAAAACACAACTCTTGGTTCATCACGGCATCCATTTCTCTTCCGTGTAAGCCAATGTCCACTTGTACGAATGTGATTATCAACCACATTAAATGGAATCAATGTAGAATGTAACACTACCCCTTCAGACAAGCTTGAATCCCTAAAAGAGGGATGAGTGGACTCCCCAACTTTGCGGGGGGGGGGGGCAGGGATAGGACCATGTGTGAAGTTAATTAGCCCAGCTCACCACTTCATGAAATCCCAACTATCAAAATCTCCGTAATTGGCTGACCCTTATACTGTAAGATGCAATTTTTATTTTTGCTGCAGAAGCAACAAGAAGTCATTGAATTCTCAAAGAGAAAAATGCAATTAAAAAACTAATAATAATATATCACATAGACACTGACCTGCCTTGACCAACCTACCTATTATTTCCCATTTCCCCTCAAACAAGGTTCTTGTTATGTAGCTTGCTAAATATAATGTCACTTAGAGCTCAGGTGTACATTTCCAGGGGACACAATTGTGGTTTGCTTTGGGACAGGGGTGTGTGTGGATGAATCATTGTGCAAGAAGGGAGCTCTGAGGATTTCAAGAAGATGAGCAGCAATGGACCTTAGGCTGATTTTAATAAAAACACAGAAGTTGCCTTCTTGAATGTATGCAGAACAATTCTGCATTGAAACTTCCCAACTCTCTTTAGTGAGTGATGTGGCATATGGTGCAATTTAAGGCTATATCTTCTGTTGATGCAGCTATAAACTGTCAAATTTGATGGTTGCTGAGGAACAGAAGAGGGAGGGTGGTAATGCATACATGTCCTGTTTGTGGGCTTCCCACAGGCATCTGGTTGGCCACTGTGGCAGCAGAATGCTGGAGTAATGTGATGATAAAGCAGGTTTCAAGTTTTCCTATGGTCAGCGATCAGTTGGCTTGTAGGAAGTCAGAGAATGAAGAAAATAATCAGCAAAGGATGGAAACTTCTTTCCCTTTCTTTGATAGAGTGCCTTCCTTATGCTAGCAGTTTAAATGGTAACACATCTTTTCAGGATTGCTTGCATTTCTAATTAAAAGCTAAAGGCTGCATTTTGGCTGGCTGAAGGTCTCCTGTGAAAGCTCAACATGTTATGCAAGTTGAATCTATAAAGTCAGAACTAAGAACCACTGAATACAACGGATCATATTCCCAGGTGGTTAAACACAGGAGAGCAGTCACGCTGTGATATGAATCCTGGTTGGATCTTTGCATCTTCCTGCCAATTGGGCAGGGGGGAATTAAAGTATGTACATGCACAGACACATTTTCCTGGGATGGGACTATGGATTCTCCTTGGGGTTGTGGCTTCGGGAGGCTCTCATGATGAGCTCCTGTACTTCAAAATTTACCACTCACCACTGCTCATGTACATACTGGGAACTCTCTGTGCAGCAGAATTGTAGCCCCAGAAGCCTTATTTTTAATGATGATGATAAATGCCCCCCCACATACATACATACATACACACACACACACACACACACACACACATATTCCCCTCTTCTACTGTGCCTTCAGATTGCTTTGTTTTCTCGTTACCTTAAAATACTTTGTAAATTAAATATCTGCTTGGCTCTGCAGACTCCACAGGCCAAGTAAAAAAAAAAAAGTGCCTATTTAGGATTTCCCCATCATTTAATGCATAATGGTTTTCTCATGGTCAAGGCCCCCATGGAAGAAGAAACAACCACTTCAAACACCTCATTAGATCAAAGTGGTAGATGTGCATTATGCCTAGTTGGGCCTTTCTGCATTATTGCTCATAGGAAGCCAGTTAGTGAAAACATATTCTGAAAGCTTTAAGCCTGCTTCCCTCAATCAATCTTGCTTTTTAAATTATATTTAGCAGGAACACGGGGCATTCTGACCTTTATGTTTTTGTTGAAGCAGAAGGAAGAAAGTGTTTGGTTTTTGCAATTAGTTAACTCAAGCAAGGTTTGAAGACACTACTGGGCTAAAACAGCCCATGTTTCTCTTTTATGAATGTCTTGCTGTCTATATTCCATAAAGGCTCCGACCCCAGGCTTTCTAGTCAGTGTGCTGAGAGCTGAACACTGATCACCGAATTTGCCATTTGGCACTTATCATTCATTTGCTCTGTTCAATCACATTTCAGTGGGGCTCATTTGGTGAACATATTGTCAAATCCAGGCCCAAGAGGATATAAATTGCATGGCTTGTCAGGGTGAAGGGCAGAAAACAAGCTTGGAATACAAGGAAGGTGCAGATCTGCAGAAGAACCCAGATTGGTTGTACATCAGTAGAGAATACAAGTACAATGGGGCAGGGGAGGGGGATGTCAACAGACATGCCATTTCTGATTACTGAGGGCCAAGCTAAACATAACACTAAAAACATCACTTGCTGTAGTGTCTTTGTTAAAGCAATTAATAACAGGCATGAGGAAGGGGCTTTAACTCTCTCCATCCCCACCACAGTCCCAACAAAATGTGTCCATGCCTGACCCAACAATGATTAGCCCCACAAGGGAAGCTTCCAATGGGCCCTGAGAATAGCTCCTAAGTCAGGGCTAGCATCAAGAGTAGGCATCATTGGGCTCCTGCTGAGGGCCCACACCCAAGCAGGGGTCCACTGAAAAGAGCCCCTGGAGAAGGTCCTCCTCATTACCATCACACCTGGTTGTTCACCTGCCTCTCACTCTGGCCCAGAAAATGGTGGTGCTGAGAAGAAGGAGCAGTAAATACCTCTGCATACTTGCTCACTGGTTGGATGAGGATGAAAAGCAAGAAGAGCTAGTAACAATGGTGGTGAGAAGGCAGACTCACTGAAGGAGGGACCCATGGAGGGTGTCTTGCCCAAGGCCCTTCAAAAACCTAGAGCCAGTACTGCCCTATATGCAGACATCTATACAGGCATATTTTCACTATGTCTGAACATGCAACCAGCAAGGAGAGTGGCCAGAAAACATGTTGGCAATGGAAGTGGAGCTAGCTGGTGTGATCTCGTGAGGGGGTGTGCATCTCCCCTGAAGAGAAATTCATTCAGGATCAGTGCCAAGCTGAAATAGTGGAAAGGGTATTTGTGAGACTCTAAAGGGGGCTCTTTGGGGGCATTTTTTCAGGGACCATTGCAAAAAGGCTGAGAAACTGTTCATTTCTTAGAGTGATCCACCATTGGCCCCCAGGAAGCATCACAGCAAAGGAAGCACAGGTGCAGAAAAGGGCTGTTAATGTGATCAAGGGGCTGAAGCAACTCCCCTATGTGGAAAGGTTGCAAGATTTGGGGCTTTTTAGCTTAAGAAAAAAGAAAGTAAGAGGGAATATAATAGGGGTATATAAGATTGGGTGTGCTGTGGAGATCCTGGATTGGGAGAAAACCTCTCCCATGATATTAAATCAAAGGGTCACCCAATGAAGCCAAATGGTGGGATTGTCAGGACAGATACTTCTGCCCACTGTGCAGAGTGAGACTATTGAATTTGCTACCACAAAGAGTGATGGCCACCAGCTTGGATAGCTTTAGAAGTCAAATTCATGGAGGATAAGGCTATCAGTGGCTACTAGTCATGATGTCTATATACTACCACCAGTGTTAGAGGCAACATGCCTCAGAATATAGTTGCTGGGGAACAAGAGCAGGAGGGAGCTGTTGGCCTCATGTCCTACTTGTGGGACTCTCAGAGGCCTCTGGTTGGCCACTGTGGGAACAGAATGCTGGGTTAAATAAGCTTTGAACTGATCCAGCAAAGCTGTTCTTATAATCAGTCCAGGAAACATCACTGTCACTCTAATGGGATTCATTTGCCCTTCGTGATGGCAGCACTCGATCTTAGTGAAGTCTAACTGACTAGCACTGTGGCTTCATAATTTTTAGTACAGAATTCCTTAAACTGCGACAACTCAGAGAGGAATGTAATGGATGGAAACAGCCGCAGAATGGAAGACTGTGGGGAAAGAGTGGCTGCAAATAGTTATGAACAGCCATGAAAAAGGTAGGCAAAAATAGTTCCTTTTCAAGGAAGTTCCCCACCCAAATAATTAGCCTCATGGCAAAAATCAAATCTGAACATCATTTGGGTCAGCACTACTCCAAACAAGCCAGGCTTTGTATCATTTTCTGCAACCAAGTTCCTGAAGCCACAGGACATTTTGGACCTAGGACGTTTCTGGTGAGAAGGCAAGGAGTTAGACAGATTGATGATGCTTTATGAACCAGCACTGTTCCCCCCAAAGCAAATACCACATGCCTGGAGCCTCAAAGGGTTAGTTCCAGTTTTAGTCATACTTAAAGTAGACCCACTAAAATCAGTGCAGCTCAAGTTAATTGTGACTAACTTAACCCCATTGCTTTTCATGGATCCATTCCAAAGATGGAGGGGCTTGAGCCCAGAGAACCAGGATGGGGGTGGGTTATCACATCTTCCAATACCTAGTATCTATTGAGATCAAATTATTAGCTATCAGTAAAAAAAAAAAAAAGGCTAGAGAAAAGGTCATAATCACTTGAAAGCAAGCTATATCGGAATCCTACTGTAAATAATGAGATGGCCGAACAGTTTTTGAAAACCAGCTTTTTGTGAGACAAGATCATGGAATTGGAATAATCAATCATGTATATTTTTCAAATATGGACCAGAATTCTCAATTACTACAACTCTGGAAAAAAATATATATAATTGTTATGTGGGTTGATGATTCTTAAAGAACAACCTAGTGACAAGGAATGTGCCCAAAATGGGAAACCGCTAGAAAGGGACCCACTTTATATTCTTGTGCTTTTGTGGGAAGATTAGGCATCACAGGTAATTACAACTGTAACAGAAAATTACAAGATATATCTACCATTGCACCAGCTGTATAGTTTCTGAGGATATTTACAAAAAGTCTCATAAAAATTAACAACATGAGAGACAGTAGTTTACTGCCTTGGCGGGAAGGAAGAATTTGCTTCTGAATGCAAGGGTAAGAAACTATGCAATCCTATACATATCTACTCAAAAGCAAGTCCCATTGAATTCAACGGGACTTAGTCTCAGATAAGTATGTATAGGATTGCAACCTAAAGCTACCTAGGAACAACTTTAAATTAATTAAACCCATAAGTCTACTTAAAAGGAGGAGATAATCACATTTTGTTCAAGCAAGGTGATTCCCTTTTTACATTTTTACTAATGTTGCTTGAAAAAAAAATTGATTACCTCCCCCTTCTTTTAAGTAGATTTAATTAGTTCAGAGTTGTTCCTAACGTTCTGTAACATTACGAAATAGGTCGACTATGGTTTCTACTTGCTGCTGAAAAAAATAATCAATGAAAAATCTCAGTTATGGGGGTGGGGGTAGACACAAATGAGAATTTCCTGGAGAAAACACATACACACCAAAGCTTTTTGATTTCTTCCCAAATTCTAATGTGGATGGGCATCTATGGGCTAGGGATGGACAAATCAGTTTATTTCTGGCACCAGGACCAGCCCTCCCATGAGGCCGGGTGAATCCCTTGCCTCAGGCAGCAGATGAGAAGGGGTGGTTGGATCACGTGCTACTATCACAAGGAGGGCCTTGCACTACCACCACCCAGTGCTACCGTCTATACCCATTTCTTTTTATTTGTTTGTTTGTTCATTTATTTATTTATATGCCACCCAATAGCCAAAGCTCTCTGGGCAGTTCACAAAAATTAAAACCACAAGGTACAGCATTAAAAAAAATATAAAATATGAGCGCTTAAAACCACCACATAAAAGTACAACCAGAATAAAACCTAGCAGCAATGCAGAGATTTAAAATACAGCAGAGATGTTTAAAATAGCAGAGATAAAAGACTAGAAAGCTCAAATGCTGGGAAAATAAAAAGCTTGTCACTTGGCACCCAAAGAAGTACAACGTAGGTACCAGGTGAACCTCTCTAGGGAGTCTACTCCACAGCTGGGGTTCCACAGCAGAAAAGGCCCTCTTTCTGGCAGCCACCCAGCTCAATTCGTTTGGCAGGAGCTCCTGGAGAAGGACCATCTGAGCTGATGTCTCACTCTAAGGAGTCCTCGGAATGAGGCATTAGGTGGGCTGGCTCTCTGGAGAGCTGTGCCGGCTGTTTTTCAGCTGTGAAAGTGCATATTGCTTGTCTCCTCTCTGGTCCACATCCCTTCCACTTCTTTATTCATTGGGAGAAGGCACTACCCAAGCTGGGGCCCATGCTAGTCCCCCCCTTACCTCATCTGCCCAAAAGGGCAACCCCTCCCTGAGCAAACACTCTTCCCATCTCTTGAGAAATGGACAGAATGGAAGAGAGGAAGCGGGGTCAGCCATAGTGTGCGGAAGGATGAAAGGTCACTTCAAATGAGCTTCATGATGTGGAGGATCAGATGGAGACTGCAGGGGCAGCCTTTAGACACCACCCAAGGAAGGAGAACAGCTGGAAGCCCCAGAAAGATGGAGAGTAGGAAGGCGTAGAGATGTGAGGCTCCCTCCCTTGGAGAAAGAGAAAAAAAGGGAGGAGAGAGAGCGGTGGAGAGGGAGGGAGAGAACATACAAGCAAGGAGAGGGGCAGGACTCTAACCTAGGAGTGAAGTAAATCCCTTTCATTTTTTTCCCCCTCTAGGTAAAGAGGGCTTTGTGGTGGTGGTGGTGTGTGTGTGGGGGGGGGTGTCCTAGACCTTGCATGCCTTCTAGTGGCCACTTATGGGAGTGCAGTTACTCAAAGCTCTCTTACACCCAGGAAGGCCTCTTACCGGGGGGGGGGGGGGGTGTCCAGGCAACCCAGCCATACGTTGAAATAATATGTGAGGAGGCTGTCATAGGGTCACATGAGCTAGCTCGGCCCCACCAAAAGCCTGTCTAAATAAAAGTGAATTTGCCTGCTGGAGGAAGGGCCACAAAGATGGCGTTAGCCTCGCTTCCTCTGGCAGGAAGTTCCAGAACCAGGGAACATCCTCCAAGATGGCTGCCTCTCACTTCCCTGCCAAATGTGCTCTGCGTATATACATTTGTTTGCATGTCAGACCCCTTCTGACACACTCTAAACATCTGGATAGCAAGTGTGTGATGGGACTAGTCCAAGTGGCCCTGCCACATCTCTAATGTTCTCTTTCAATGCATGTAGGGAGGCTATCTCTAATCTCAACCCCATATACTTTTGGCTTATATAGCCCTTGCCTGTTCCTTTGACCAGAGGAACTAGAGAAACATATTCGGTTTTCCTCTTGCTTCACTGTCTTAAGGGCTATCCCCACTGGGAGTTGGGAGCCCCAGAGAATTGCACACTCTTATTTCCATGCTCTAGCCCTTTCCATGACCTGAGCCCAGGGCGGGGGGGGGGGCTGTTACATCCATAATTCAATTCCATTTCCACATTAATCTGCAATTTAAAAAATAACCAAAAATACCCTCTCAATATACATATTTAAATATGAATTTGAAAATATACTTAACTTTGTAACTTCTCTTTCAAATGTGCATGTTCTCTCTACATATTTGAATGTGTATTTTGAGAGGTTTAGACTAGTGCTGCGCCGAACCATGTCCCCTATTTTCGGGAATATTTTATCTTCCTGTGAAAGAGGAATTGTTCTGAATGTCTCTCTGCAGAAATCCTCTCTGCAAAGAGCTCTGTACAACTGCAAACAAGATCAGAGTTTTTTTAATGCTCTAAAAGACCCGTTTGTTCTTGTAGCAGCCCAGGACTCTTTGCAGAGATGTTCCTGAAACCCAGGAGTGCTTCTTGAATGCCTATGAGAGAGGGTGAGGTTGTGTGGTCTCATGGGAGGTCAGGAAGAGCTATCCAGCTGGAGAAGCCTCTCTGGAAAGAGTTCTGGCTTTTCAAATAAATAAATAAATAAATAAATAAGTGAGTAAGAAAGAAAGAAAGATAGATAGATCCCTCAGCCACTGCTTATGCCTAAAAAGGAAAGCGGAAATCCTGTCCTCCTCCCCAAGGAGAAAATTATTCAAAATTCTCACCTCCCCAGCCTCTTTCACCAGAGTTCTCATTTCACTCCCCGATCTACACTTACCTTACAAACTGCTGAAACTGATAGAATTGAAATATTCGGCACAGAGCTACTTTAAACTGCTGAGGCCTGCAGCTTGACATGTGGAGAAGAGCAAAATCCTACAGATAATTAAGTTCCCATCCTCATCATCATCCAAAAGGGGCTTTGGGCCACACCAGGGAGAGCATTCCAAAAGAAAGTCCAAGCTGCAGTTCAGGGGCACTGGGCCCGTGGATCTATTCCCCAGAGCAATGAGTATCCATTGGTGCCTATGGGAGGTTTTTTCCTTAGCTTAATTGTCATGCAGAGGACAGTTTGCAGTGGGAATTGCAGCTGGGGAGGGAAGGGTTAACTCTCCCCTCCCCACACGTTGCAACACGCACACACACACACACACACACACACACACACAAAATCTCTCCCTGCATGGCAATTAAGCTTAAGTTTGGGATGACTTGGGCCAGGGTGCAAATTAATGGATTATTTTATTTGAGATGATTTGCATGAGAAATTAATGGCCTCCTTTGGCCTCCAGTGAAATTTAAATAAATCTGAGCAATTATTTCTACATTTGCATATATAGATATAAATAAACCTATACACATTTTAGACAGATGTGTGTCCCATCTGTCTAATCCTTAGTCCTTTAAGTGCCTAGCAGTACCCCTGGTGCAGTTGCTAACCCCTTCTGCCAGCTCTATCTGGTGAGAAAGCTTTAGAACTAGATCTCCCACGTAGACCTGACAGTGACTATCATTCTTATCTTTGTAACCATGTGGTGAGACTACTGTAATGTGCTCTATGTAGAGCTGCCACACTGAGTGTCTACAAGCTGCAGCATTTGAAGAATGGGCTGTTCCCAGATGTGCCACTTTAGCCCAGGGCTCTAACATTTCCACCGGCTATTCTTTCACAAGCCCAAGTCAAAATACCAGCATTGACTGTAGAGCTCTCTGTGGCCCATCAAGAGTGTACTTATACAGTCATTTATACCTGGCTTCTTCTGCTCTAAATAGGGCCCTCAGAGCAGTGTACAAATATTGTGTTAAAAGAGAAAACAATATTAAAAACTATAAAAACTGCAGAACAGTCCATAAATCATGGCAAATCCAGCCACAGCCGCAACTGCACACAGACGAACAAAAACCAAACAGCAGCCATAGGTCAAGAAAAAATGGCAGGCTCAAAACAAAGCCATCGAGTTGTGTCTCCTGAACATAAAAGTAAGAACAAACTACTAAGTATCCCAGGGTGGTAAACTCCACAGACTAGGCACTGCTAATGAGAAGGTCTGATCCGGCATCTAGGGATGGATGGACTCGCCCACGTTCACAGTTGGTGGGCGCTTGAGGAACTGCCACTGCCGCCCACACCAGTTGGGCCATGGGAGCCCCTGGAGAGCTCAGTGAGTGGTCTGAGAGCTCCCTGCAGCCTCCTGCTCCTCCATGAGAGCTGCCATTTTAACACAAGATGGTGGCTCTAGTTTTTCATATATCTGATGTTGCGCACAGTGGTGGCTGTAAAGGGCCATTTCTGCAACATTACAGGTCTCTTATGCTGCAGAAATGGCCCTTTACAGCCACCGTTGTGTGTAACATTAGATATATGAAAAACTAGAGCCCCCCTCTTGCGTTAAAATGGCGGCTCACATGGAGGACCGTCATCTCCCAGGCATGATTGGACAGGTCCAGTAAGTCCTGGCAGCTCATGGGTGGGAGCAGTGGCTCACCAAGCAGGGTTCAGGGGGGCTGGGAGGGGAGTCCAATGGACTCCCAGACCCAGTCAGGCAGCCACAACATCCCTAGCTGTATCCCTCACCTTATATGGCGATAAGACATGTAACAGGGCATCTCCCGACAAGTGGAGCAGAGAAACGGACTTCCAGTTCCTGGGAAGACTGATCAACTGAAGCCTGAGGAGGATATGGTTCTGGTACCACCACATGTTGTACCTCCCTGCCATGTAAGTGTTAAAGATGAGGAGTTTGTAAAAAAAAAAAGAGAGAGAGAGAGAAAAAATCAGCATGGAAAAGATAGTTGAATGAATATGCATTTATTTACTACATTTCTGTACCACAAATAACCAAAGCACTCTGGGCGGTTCCCAATAACACACTTCAAACTTTTAACAGTTAAGCACTCAAAGCCAAGGATGGGCAAATCTGTCAGTTTCACTTTCTCCCACATTAAAACTTACTGCGATTTCAAGTTCTTTCAGTACCATTTATGATGAAATCCGTGAAATTTGACAAGTTGTTATCAAAAATACCCAAACTGAACAAAATCCTCATCCTTCCCTACTATCATGCTGTTGTTCCACAGCAACTGGTCTTCAGAGGCATGCTGACTCAGATTCTGGAGGCAGCATAAAGGCATCACAAGGCCATCATTAGTAGCCATCAAAAGCTTTATTCTCCATTCATTCATCTAATCCCCTTTAAAGCCATCTAAAAAACATTTTAAAAGCTTTCTAAAGCCATCCCCTTTTAAAGCCAATTAGTTTAGACCACATTGTGTAAACTAAAAAAACAAAACAAAACTGAGATGCTGTGACCTTTTCTCATAAGGGAACTGCTGGGGGTGTCAGAGAAATCCATTTGGGGGGGTGGAGTTTGATGTGTTTTCCTAGGTTCGCACACACACGCCGGCTTCGTTCTGGACCCCGTTGGGTGCCTGACTCCATCTGCAGTGAGTTGGGCCAGTTCACGGATTTTGTGGGCAATTTGAGCATTTTCTCCCTGCAGGTTCTGCAATCTGTGCAAATTTCTGAGCAGTTTGTGCAAATTTGGCCAAATCAGACATTTGCAGGAATTCCTCAGAAATTTGTGCAAATTGCAGAAGCTGCACACACAAAAATACGCAAAATAAGTTTCCAGAATTTGGGAGAAAGCCTGCAGCTCAACTCACAAATGCAAATCAAGTCATACATGCCGCAGAACTCTGTTGAGTCAAACAGAACCAGATTTCCCAGTAGCTGACAACCCTAGGAACTGCTCCAGTACCCTCATCCTTTGGGTTACTCTTTCCTGCACCTTTCCTACAATATACTTTGTTAAAATTAGATCAGGGGTGCAGAATCCATGGCCCATGGGCCTAATGTGGCCTGCCAGACTACCCAATCCAGCCCATGGGACTGTCTGGGGTGGGGAATCCTCCATAGCAGGACTCCAGGCTGTTATCACCAAGCTCAGATTGGAGATAACAGCAGGGATACAGATGGTGGGGGACTCAGCCAGCACCGTCTGAGTCCCTTTTTCCATGCTGGAATAGGCATGCAACTCCATGCTTCCCTCAGCACGGAAAAGGCTAAAATGGCCGGACTGGGGTGATGACATCAGTGGCCATGGCCACACCCAATGACATCTTCTGTCCTGTGGAGGTCTATTGGTGTGGGGTGGCAATATGGCCTCCCACCCAAATATTTTTCTGTGCTCCTGATTTAGATCTTGTTCTGGAGCACCCAATGTGAACTTCTTTCCTGATCATGCCACTTGTTGATATGTTAACTACCTTTCGCAGGTATACAATTTCACAGAGCATTTGCTAACATTTCAGTTTGGGACCATGTAACTTAAGAGTACTTCCTAGCCAAGTTGCAAAACTTGTGCTGTTTCCCCCCTGCCTCAAGGGTTCACACATGCAGACACACAGACCATTACCTCCCTATAGTTGCTACTGAGAACGGCTAGCCAGACAGCTGAATGTTGATACAAATTGGATCGCACTGGAAAAGCTCTTGTTAGGGTTTCCTGCACAGACTGGGTCCATGCCAAGCTCCACAATGGGTGGTAGTGGGGTGGAACAATCACTGAGCCTCATCATCATTCAATCACAGGTGATTTTAGACTGAAATGCCACTAGCTTATCTATCTAATAACAATGTCAAATGTGAAAGCGTTTCTAGAAAGAAGGGTATTCATCTAAATAAAGACATTAGAGGTCTTTGTAGAAGAGGAGGAAAATCACTGCTTTTTATGTTACTTACATTTGGAGGGTGGCATTCTTGGCAATACTCACAAAATTTTTGAAACACTCTCCGGATCTTAGAGTTCCAAATTACATAGGTGCTATTTTGTAAAAACAGTCCAGTATTACCATTCTCACTGAAAATAATAATCATTCAGATGGTGTTCAGACCACTGCATGGATGTAGTTTTGCAGCAATTTTCAGTTTATGCCCCACCTCCCCTTACAGGTTTCTGATGTGCTCCAGCACATGGGTGTACACATTAAATTGCAAGGGTTCATAACACAAGGTGGGACATGTGCTGCTCCCTAGTTATGGCAAATATACTCTCCTTCCTAGCCCAAGGAACTATAGATTTGCACAAGTGATTGATGCTTTGAATAACCATCCAAACACACTGGCATCTACATTTGTCTGCATGTAGGATCTAGCTGGCATATAGAAGGGGAAGAAATGGAAGCAGTGACAGATTTTACTTTCTTGGGCTCCAAGATCACCGCAGACAGTGACTGTAGCCATGAAATTAAAAGATGCTTGCTCCTGGGGAGGAAAGCTATGGCAAACCTAGACAGCATAGTAAGAAGCAGAGACATCACCTTGCTGACAAAGGTTCGTATAATCAAAGCTATGGTTTTCCCAGTAGTAACGTATGACTGTGAGAGCTGGACTATAAGGAAGGTTGAGCGCCGAAGAATTGATGCTTTCGAACTGTGGTGCTGGAGAAGACTCTTACGAGTGCCCTGGACTGCAAGGAGGTCAAATCACTCCATCCTAAAGGAAATCAACCCTGAGTGCTCATTGGAAGGACAGATACTGAAGCTGAAGCTCAAATATTTTGGCCACCTAATGTGAAGAGAAAACTCTCTGGAAAAGACCCTGATGCTGGGAAAGACTGAAGGCAGAAGGAGAAGGGGACGGCAGAGGATGAGATGGCTAGATAGCATCCCGATGCAATGAATATGAACTTGAGTATGCTCCGGGAGAGAGCGCAGGACAGGAAGACCTGGTGTGCTATGGTTAGGGGTGGACGAAAGGCACTTACCTTTCGTCGAAGCTTGTTTGCGGTGGGGGGGAGGCGCTTCGCAGCTCCCCCCGCGAAGTTCAGGCCGGGGGGGAGGCTTCCCGCCTCGCCCCGGCCAAAATTCAGGCCGGGGAGGAGGCTTCCCACCTCGCCCGGCCGCGAACTCCATTGTTTAAAAAAAAAAACAACCCGCCCCCGTGATAGGCTACGTTAATCGTCACGTAGCCTATCACGGGTGACTTTAAAAAAAAACAAGCGCGTACGCTAATGGCGGCCCCCATAGGGAGCCGCCATTCGCGTTCCTTATTTAGTTGCTGTAGTCTACATAAATGTTTACGTAGACTACAGTGACCAAATAAGGAACGGGAATGGCGGCTCCCTATGGGGGCCGCCATTATCCGTACGCGTTTTTTTTGTTTTTTTTTAAGTCACCCGTGATAGGCTACGTGATGATTAATGTAGCCTATCACGGCTGACTTTGCAAATCTAGCCGTGATAGGATACGTTAATCGTAGCATAGCCTATCACGGGGGCGTTTTTTTTCTTTTCTTTTCTTGGAATGGCGGCGGCAGCAGCAACCAGTCGAAAGACCGGCTGCCGCTCCCGCCCCGCTCAAACACCCGCCGAACTGCCGGCCGGACCCGCCGCCAGGAGGGACATTCAGCGAAGGTAAGTCCCATCCCGGGGGGGGGTGCAGGGGGCAGGGGGATGTGGAGGATTTCTCCCCGAAACTTGTTCGGGGGGCCGAACACGTTGGTGCTCTGCCCCCCGAAGTTTTGGGGAGAAATTCTCCGCCATCCCTAGCTATGGTCCATGGGGTCATGAAGAGTTGGACACGACTGAACGACTGAACAACAACAACAAGGATCTAGCTAGATCCTGGTTGCAGATCTAGGATTGTCTGGTTGCAGGATTTCACTTTCCTACTTGCAGGGTTTTTTTTCTTTTCTTTTATTACTGCACTCTGGTTGTTTGTTTTTAGGAAAAGACAAATCCATAGAGGTCAGATAGTATACTTTAATAGATTCTAATTTTTTAAGTCTGTTGGTTTAAGAGAACAATTAAAGCACCTAAGTTTACTCATGCATGAGAAAGCATGGGAATTGTAAGTTAAAACCCCCAGCTTCAACCTCTGCATTATGTAAAGAGCAAACATGTTCAACAGTCTCACAGATGCTGTGCTTTCTTGCAGCATCACCTCCACGCACCTACATTTTCCCCAAGTCTAAAGCACAGCACATGCAAACCACCAATATCAGCCTCCATTTCAGCCACACACACCCCTCCCCCTCTTCCCCTCTTCCCCAGGGCTTAATGCGCATGAAGACTCAGCCTGAGAATCTGTTCGCAACACTAGCCTTAAAATAAGCAAAGGGCTAACAGACCAAAGTGCACTCTAGAGTATGTGCAGAGTGCCTTGCCTACACCTCTGAAATAAT
Source organism: Heloderma suspectum (assembly GCF_057233095.1). Lineage (NCBI taxonomy): Eukaryota > Metazoa > Chordata > Lepidosauria > Squamata > Helodermatidae > Heloderma > Heloderma suspectum. The sequence goes on from NC_139462.1 coordinate 14,897,160, forward strand.
CGCAGTCCGTCCCCTCCCCTTTCAGACTCTGGAACAGAGCTCTTTGGCAAGTGTGACAGCTCTTGACTGCAACATCACCTGGAATTTGAGATGCTCCAAGGCTCAGCCCAAGGGAGGGAGCAAGGTGTCTGCTCTCTCCTCACAGCTCCAGGGTAATTGCTGCCCTTCTCCAATCCCCAGAAGAACGTGTGGCTCTCACCAAAGTTGAGAGAATTTATGGACACAAATTTGAAAATTTGAAATGTGACTGACTGCATGCCAGCCATGTCATATGGAGACCCTCCTTTCCATAGCAAGACAAGAGTAGTAAGCCTGAGTCATCAGCACTTCTTGCTTGCACACAAGCAGTTATCACAGTGGCACAATTGCTTCATGCGCCCTCTTGAGGTTCTGTTTCCGGCTGCCTGCACTTGCAGCATATGGCCAGGGGGAGCACCTTGGCGATGTGGCACAGTTGGGTGGGGACAAGGGAGAAGAAGTTCTCTGGAGTCCTAACCCATTTGGAGCTTAAACCCTAAGGAGATGCTGCTTTGGGCTTACTGCAATCCATCCCCAAAGGCACAGTCTTCCAGGATGTTCTCCTGAAAGATCCTCACCAAATCAGTGGGAAACCCTTCAGGGATTGTGTGACTGGACTCTGCTGTGCGCACACATCATTCTTCTTCATTTCATGCACAGTGAGAGAGAAATGAGTCAAAAGGGGAGACTGTAAAGAGATGGGACAGAGGCCACGGAGCCCAGTTGAGTGATGGGCACGGAATTTGTGTCTGTGCAACTGTAACGAAAAACCAAAACCAAAGACACATGCACTTTTAACAGCCTCGCGAGGGCCACTCTTGGAATGCCAGCTGCCATGCAGTAAAATGAAAACAGCAGCATCAGGATTCTTGGACGGAAGGACGAAATTCAATACAGACCAACCCTAGTCCTGTAAAAAGTGCAACCTTGCTGGTGACTGCTACGGATTGATCAAAACTAGGAATGTACAGATTTTCTTAAATCTGTTCCATCAGTGTTTCATGGACTGCCACATTGTCCACTCACTGACAGAATCAGATTTAGATTTTTGATTCTCCCCTCCCCCTTTTTAAGGTATGTTTGAGAAATTCATTCCATTTGCATTAATATGCATTACCACAAGTGCAAATTTGTGCAAGTGCCCCCCCCCCCCGGGTTTAGAAAAAATAGTCTGGAACCCAGGGGAATCCATGAAACTTGAAAAAAAACAATTTCTTGCAGATCATATTCATAGAAATCCAAACTCATTTGAATCCATTGTGGATTTCTCTGACATCCCTAATCAAAATACTCCAGAGGAACAATCCCATGTGGTCAGAAGCTAGGGTGAAGAGCTACTTTAAAAAGAACAATCCAACTTTACAAAGGACAGTCCTCTATTTTGGACAGCTGGCAGAGGACAGTCCTTGATTTGAAAATGTCCTCTGTTTGATGGTCTATCCAGTCAAAGTCTGATTGAAAGATAAAGCATCATAAGAAGGGAGAGCAGGCAAGTTGCCCATCCACAGTTAACACCTGGACAGGTCACCTAGTCAGTCATCTTGACTATGGTGAGATAAATTATATTTCTATTTAAATTAGCAGTGTGCTGAATTTTTTGACCTATTTATTTTTGACTCTTCATAGGGGGGAGGGGGGGAGAAACTGGACCTGAACATTGTGGGAAGGGATGAGGATTTTGGAGAGATTTCTCAGGGTGCAGGGCTTCAGTACTTTTCTTACTGGAAGGAGGTGGCAGAGGCTCTTTCTGCGTGCTCTTTCTTTTGCCATCCCCCCTTCTGTCCTTGCAGCCTCTCACTGAGCTTCTCAGAAAGCCCCTTGGAGGACTTAGCCAGGACTCCCTCCCTGGGGGCTTTCCAGTGCTGCTGCCTGTTGAGCGCCTGAAAGCTGAGAGAGGCAGTTTGGTTTTGCTTTGTCACTATTAAAAGTCCTGTTAATAACAAGGATAACAAGAATGACAGCAACTCCTCTCTGTTTTCAGGCACTGAACAGGCAGCAGCACAGGAAGCCCCCAGGGAGGGAGTCCTGGCTAAGTCCTCCAGAGAGCTTTCCAAGAAGCTCAAGCAGCCGGAGAGACTGTGGCTGGATCTACACTTACCGCCTTTTTTCACTTCCAATGAGGTTTCACCGCCCGCCTTTCACGCTACGCAGTAGCCACCTTGAATTGGAACTAGAATTTCCCACTTCCGTGCTCCTGCTTTCAATATCCTAATATCCCGGTATTTCCCCTTAATGTGCTCTGATTTTCTGCCTTCGCTACCATATCCGGTCGTAGTCCCCTCCCCCGCCTGTCCATATGTGTCGGTGTTTGTATTTCCCTCCTGTCCAATCACAGCTCTCGACGGCCCCATGTCTTCTTCCGGCTACCAATTGCATAGCTTCCTCAGCAGCCCCCGTTTCCTCAGCAACAAGCAAAGGGCTGGATGTGCATGTGCTTGTCTGATCTTGGAAGCTAAGCAAGGTCAGTCCCGGTCAGTGCTTGGATGGAAGAACGCCTGGGAATCAGGCTTCCTGCACTGAGCAGGGGGTTGTTTTATCCCTTCAAATGAGATGAAAAGTCAGCAAAGCTTTTGACAAAATGCCCCATGATATCCTGATGAGCAAACTAGCTCAAAGTGGGCCAGATGAAACAACGATCTGGTGGATCCACAGTTGGCTACAGAATCGGACTCAAAGAGTGCTTCTCAATGGGACCTTCTCAAACTGGGGAGAGGTAACGAGTGGGGTACCGCAGGGCTCAGTCCTGGGCCCAGTGCTCTTCAACATTTGTATTAATGACTTGGAGGAGGAGGTGCAGGGAATGCTGATCAAATTTGCAGATGACACAAAATTGGGAGGGATAGCTAATACTTTGGAAGACAGAAACAGAATTCAAAGTGATCTTGATAGACTGGAGCGCTGGGCAGAAAACAACAGAATGACATTTAATAGGGACAAATGCCAAGTTCTGCACCTAGGAAAAAGAAACCAAATGCACAGTAACAAGATGGGGGATACATGGCTCAACCACACGACAAGCGAGAAGGATCTTGGAATTGTTGTCGATCACAAGCTGAATATGAGCCAACAATGTGATGTGGCTGCAAAAAAGACAAATGCTCTTTTGGGCTGCATTCATAGAAGCATCGCTTCCAAATCCCGGGAAGTACTAGTTCCCCTCTACTCAGCACTGGTTAGGCCTCATCTGGAGTACTGTGTCCAGGTCTGGGCACCACACTTTAAGAAGGATACAGACAAACTGGAGGGGGTTCAGAGGAGGGCAACAAAGATGATCAGGGGACTGGAAACAAAGCCCATAAAGAGAGACTGAAAGAACTGGGCATGTTTAGCCTTGAGAAGAGAAGACTGAGGGGAGATATGATAGCACTCTTCAAGTACTTGAAAGGTTGTCACAGAGAAGAAGGCCAGGATCTCTTCTTGATCATCCCAGAGTGCAGGACACGGAATAATGGGCTCAAGTTACAGGAAGCCAGATCCCGGCTGAACATCAGGAAAAACTTCCTGACTGTAAGAGCAATACGACAATGGAACCAATGACCTGGGGAGGTGGTGGGCTCTCCCACACTGGAGGCCTTCAAGACGAGGCTGGACAGCCATTTGTCAGGGATGCTCTGACTTGGATTCCTGCATTGAGCAGGGGGTTGGACTCGATGGCCTTGTAAGCCCCTTCCAACCCTACTATTCTATGATTCTATGAGATTAAGTTTTACCCCCTTCTATCCCCCTGCTCTGGATGTGTGTGTGTGTTTTTTTAATTCAAGCATTATCCTCGCAGAATCAGGGCTTCTCCACAATGTTTTTTTTTCTAATTGAGGCATGATCTTCGACGCTTCGAAGTTGTGAAGCTTCACACATTTCAATAGTACTTATTTCTAAATCTGCACCTATCCATATAAATTTGCATGTACCAATGCCATGCAAATTGGTTCCCTCCTTTTGATGATGCATAAGTGGCCACCCTATGAGAAGCAAAAGACAGGGGACTTCTCTCTACACGCACACGCACGCGCACATGCACATGCACACACACACACACACACACACACAGTCCTTCCAAAGCGGAGACCTGCTTGGTGGAAGGCAGGGTTCCCAAATACTTTTTCGCTATCCTGCTTCTGTCATCTTTTAATGACAAGACTGGTAAACTATGGAAAATGCTATGCATCATACTTCCTGGAGCATTTAATGCACTGCGAAAGGGAAATGATACCTCTCCATGGGTTTTATAGGACATTTACACAGAACACTGTATTTTTATTGTCAAACATTATGATCTACATGCAGGTCTTCTTGAAACAATCTGGATAGGGGCTTTGTAAAAGCTTATAGCAGTTCTAATCTAATCATCACAGCTGGTGTCTATATAAGACCGTGCTCAGCATCCTGCTTTAGGATATGCAAGCCGAGCATCACCACTTCGGCAGCAGCCAGGTCCACTCCTGATGGTGACACCTGCCAGGGCCTCCAAGTCAGACCCCTGTTGTATTCTCCATTTTTGTAACCCCAACAGGCAATGCTCTGGAAGTTCCATCACTCTGGGGCTGGGGTCTCCAATGCGGTTCCAGTGGGCACCAGAGTGCCCACAGACACCTCTCTTGGCACCTACGAGGCTCCTGGCCCATCCCAAATTTTATTTTATTTCTGAAGATTTTTAAAAAATATATTATTTGTTTTTAGTGGGAGGCTGCCATGGTACAAAGCAAAGTGCTGCTTTCCAGCACCATTTTTACTTAGGTTCAGAAGAGTGGTTTTGTGTTTTGGAGCTCAGACTCCACCTCTCCCTTTTTCTTGGACAAGCTATTTTTTGTTTTCCTCTCACCACTTTGCCTGATGGGAAATTAATGTTTTCTGACCAGCCGTGCCCACCATGGCAGCCATTTTATCAATGAGCAAGCCCATCTCATGGGAGCCATTTTCTAAGATTGCCCACAACACTCTGGTTTCAAATGCGCTCACTGTCCCAAAAGGGTTGGGGACTCTGGGTTTTCAGAGAAAAAAATGGTCACAAAAATATGTCTACGGGGGAGGGGGCACCATGTTTTTGTGGCAGTGGCCATTCTTTTCACCCATGATGCCCTGGAATGACGGAACATCCAGAGCATTGAATTTCCCAAGCACTAAGGCTTCTGGTCCCTATTTCATGGCCCCCGAACAGCACCTCCTCAACCCTGGAGCCAACTCTGTCAGGAGTAGGTATGTCAGAGAAATCTGCTGCAGATTCAAATGAGGCTGGATTCTTTGGAATCTGGCCTCAGGAATCTGCAGTGGATCAGGACCACTTACCTCTGCTTCAGGACTGGAGGCGGAACGGCACCTGGCTGCCTCTTGCCAGCCAGAGCCGTTTGCCTCCTCCCTGTCCCTGCCGATTGCCTTTTTTTTTTTTTAAAGACAAGGCAATCAGGAGGATGTGCCCATAGAGTTATACGCAAATAGCGTGATGAATCTTGTATATAAGTCTGTGTGTCCATATAGGCTTATACGCAAGATTCACAGCTCTATTTTGCATATAAGTCTATGGGCACATGCGATCAGTGTGATGCGCCCATAGACTTATATGCAAAATAGAGCTGTGAATCTTGCATATAAGTCTATGGGCACATCCTCTCGATCGCCTTTTCTTCTTCTTTTTTTAAGACATGGCAATCGGCAGGGACAGGGAGGAGGTGAATGGCTCTGGGTGACAGGAGGGAAGGTAAGCACCCCCAAGCCAGTTCCCCCCCCCTCCGAATCCAAGTGGAGCGGAACTGCTCTGGAGGATTCCGGGGGGGGGGAGAACAGATCACCTCCCCCGCCCCATGGATTCCCCACCGGAACATACACCCCTAGTCAGGAGGAGCACTTTCAGGAGGGGATGCGCCAGCTAGGGATGTATGAGAATTTTATTTTTGCTTGCAAAACATGCAAGCATGCCTTGTTCGAAGCCTGAATGCGAATGCTAGCGGAGGACACGTCCACCAAAAATGTTTGCTAATTGTCAAACATGTGCTCATGGTCATCTAATTCCTAATATGCACAAATTTCCTCAGTAGACTGAATCAGCACCACTTTAGTCTATGGAGGAAAGTTGCACAAATTAGGAGATTTGTGCAAATCTCCCATTCGATCACTGCTCGATTTGCCAAGTGTCCTTTTCATCAGTGATGGCTGGTGAGTCCAGTTCTGCAATTCCATTCAGGGTTTTAGTTACCACCAGCCAGAACACTTAATAGCACTATCCAAAGTGCTGAAAGGTGCTATCCAAGGTGCTGAAGCCTACTCCCAAAATGGGTTCAGTGGGTAGTGCCTTTCAGCATCTTGGATAGCACAGTTAAGAGTTTTGGCTGACGGCAACTAAAACCCTGAATGGAAATTCAGCCCCTCCATATCTGGAGTCACTAGCTGCCACTGCCATTTGCACAAAGAGAGCAGTGATCACAAATGTGAATGGGATTTGGGCATGAGCCAAGTGGTGGGAGGATGTTCAGAGAATCCTAGGGACCTCTAACATTGCTCGTTTGCTGATTCCTAGGGCTAGACCCTTCCCCATTCCCCAAAGTGATTTCCCAACAAAGAAGATTTCCCTCCTCACACCACTCTTGTCTTAAGATGCGATGGGGAGTAGCTGATACTCTACCCCAAGGAGACCATTTGGACCTTTATTGATCCCTACTATAGAAGGCATTCAATGGTCTGCATTAAATATCAACAAGTAAAATGGGAACATAAGAAAACACACACAGGAGGATGAGGCTTGTTTAAGATGTTATGTTCCTGCTTGCTTGTAACCATGGTTATGCAAATAGAGATACAAGAAAGCAAGCAAAGGGAAACAACTAAATAACAGTCTGTGCTGCATTGTAGATGATAACCTGAATTCTCCCAGTCACACCCCCACCCCCATGGAGATCTTCCCACCAGCAGCCAGGCAGTTGACTGGCTGTAGCAAGATGATACAGATCAAAGAATGTGTGTTTTGACAGGAAGGGACCTTCTATCAAGGCAGGCTAATGTGTAACACAATGCCTGTTATCAGCGCTGCTCGCCTAACCTTGCCTGGAGTGGATCAAACACACACCCCAAAACTATTCATGTCTCAGCAGCCTGCAACCTTTTTCTTTTCTTCTGAGGGAAGTATACTAGGCAATTAGCAGTTGGAACAGAAGTCTTGCAACAGCCAGTCTACTGAGCTAAGAATTCCCAGCCCAGCAGCTGAAGGCACAATGAGATCTCAAAAAAACATTAGTGGCGGCAGAGTACCTGCTTAGGGCATCGCTGTTACGAAGTCTGCTATATGAAATCAATTAAAGCAGGGGCACACGACCTCTTTGGACCGGAGGTTGGCTGGCACTGGGGCACCAGGAGGCACCACAGACATACCACACACACACACAGCCATGCACACAGACAAAACAAGACCAGGTGCTAGCAAGGAAGCCTTTCCATATCTATGATCAGAAGAAAAGGAATGATACTGCTAGCAGTGCACTATCCCCAGCCACTGCCACCCATGGGCCACACCTTTTGCACCCTTGAAATGAAAAGATGGAATAACGTTTTACTTCTCATTTGGGCTCTCCAAGACAAGTCCTGAAGCCAAACGCGAGGACCTTGCCCTGCCCCAAAATACCATATTTAAGCCAGACTGAGACTTCATCCATTGATCACATTATTCTTTAGCGCAGTGAATATTTTTTGCTGTTGTTGTTTTCCAGAGTTTACGTACTGGAAGGGGTTTTGTGACCAATCGATGGGGAAGGCAAGGCATCTCTGTGAATGGCGCACCCAGAGACACATCACCTCCTGGGCTCTTGGCAGCTTTGCCTGTGACAGGGACCCTAAGCAGCTGACAGGGTGGCAGCTGGGACAGGAAGCCTGTAGGGCTGTGGCTGCAATTTTACTCTCCTTCCTCCAGGGTTCTTACCAGCCACATGGTGGAGGTGCTATCACTGAGTGACAGGCAAAGCCACAGGGAGACATCCCCAATGCACACCATCAAATGGATAAGAATACTTCTCAGATCCCAGGAGACATTTTTAGGGGGGTCATATCCTAGATCTCCTTCACATATATTACCTCTGTAATGCCTTACTGCAACCATGTAATATAGGTAAGGATGTCAAAGGAAACCGTCTGTGGGGTGGAGCTCACCAAGCTTTCATCAGCTCAGCCGTCCAGACTTCAGCTCTTTTGCCCACAGATTTCCCATTTTTTTATTTACATAAAAAGTAATTTGCACAAATTGCAGCTGTAATTTGTGCAAATTGCAACTGCGATTTGCACAACTTACACAAATTTGGGGCGTGATTCGTGTAATTTGCATAAATTTCTTTTTACACATTTTTTTTTAAAAATGGGAAAGTTCCCGGATTTCAGGAGAAACTATGTGGCTCAGCCCGCAAATTTGAGTCAAGTCGGGTGCTCATCAGGAATCCATTGAGCCCCAAAAGGGCCAGAATTCACAGCAACAGACATCCCTAAATGTAGGTCAGTAGTAGTAGTAGTATTACAGATGGGGTTTACATGCAAGATAGTAACTTGCCCAAGGTCATCAAACAAATTCATGGCAGTGAAGAGGTTTGATCTGGGGACTTTCTGTTCTACACTTCAGTCCATTATCCACTACATCAGGAGTGCATAATTGTGGCCCACAAGGGTGATTTGACTCCACTACCATCACCAAATTTCCTCCCCCATGATCCTAACAGAGATCACACTTCCCTTGCTGGAGAGTGTGATCTGTATCAGAATTGCTAGAGGAAGGGGCAAAGAGAAGACTCTCTACTCCCTCCCCCACCAATCTGCATAGACTTCCATACACTGCCTTGCGTACCATTTTTTTTTGGTAGAAAGGCAGGGTACAAACAAAATAAATGAAATAATTAATTAATACAGTTCACCCTTTCCCAGATGCTGCCAACAGTGAAGAAAGCAATCTGCATCAGGATTGCTGGGACGCATGCACATGCCTGCATATGTCTATCTGTGTGTATATGCATGTGTTCATGCACACGTGTGTATGTACAGGGCTAGCCATAGGGTAAAATGTGCTCTGGGTGAGGTACGCCTTTAGCAGCATCCCCCATCAGCCTACAGCTTTCTTGTTTAAAAATTAAAAAGTATTTGTAGTGCTTGCTGATGCTGCCTCAAAGTAAAGCAGCGTTCTCCTGGTTTTTCTTCAGTACGATATACATCAAGCTGGAAACTGTGGTGGGGAATTACTTTAAAGCTAACTTATGGAAGACCATTTTTGTAGTACCAAGACAACTTGTAGAACTCTGGAGGAGAAACATTGCAGGCAGTTACTGCATTTTGTCAATATAGCTCATTGCAGATAGTACACTAAAAAATACCATCATCAAACTCTTCTTTGTGCCCCTTCTGCTTGGTGTACAGGGCGAGCACTCAGCACACCCACCCCTAAAGCTGGCCTTGTGCATGCGTGCAGCCCCTCATCCCCAGGCCAGCATCACAAGCAGCATGGCTGCACTACATTATAGTAAATCTCTCTCTGCTGCATCCACTTTGGCTTAGAGGAGGGATGTCCGGAAAATCTCCAACACATTCTAATGCCTTCAGATTTCTATGAACCTGACCTGTGGATTCCACAGCAGCCTTTTTTTACTTTGGGGGGAGATTTGTGCAAGTGTGCACTTGTGCTTATGTGCATTAGTGCGAGTGCACATTAGTGTGAGTGCATTTAGTGCAAATACGTATTAGTGCTAGTGCACATTAATGCTAGTGTGCACTTACACAAGTGTGCATTAGCACAAATATGCATTTGCAATCCAGAACAAAATTCTTGTACATCCCAGGGGGGGGAGGGGAAAACATCCAATTCTGTAGATGAGCAGTTGATGGAGTGAAAGATGCCTGACAGTCCACAAAATACAGAGAATGGATTTAACAAAATCCATACATACCTTGCTAAGAGACAAAAGAGAAAATGCTTACCTTCCATGCATTTGGTTTCTTTCTGAATCGAATAGTTGTGTGTGTGTGTGTGTGTGTGTGTGGTGTGAGAATACAGATCCACATCCCACACCTTCATGCTGCTATAATTGGATTAAGAGTTCTGCACTCTTAATCTTACAATATATTGCACTCATGTAAGCAGCGTAAAAGCAGAAGTCCTAATCCCTCAAAAAGAATTGGGTTTTTTGCCGGTGACTTTAATGGAATCTGGATGGCAGCTCTGAGTTAGATAAGCATGCACTTACTGGCATCAAAAGCCACACAGAGGAAAACACATTCATTACTTTTGTCACTGCTTCAGACCTGAGAGCATGCATATTTTAAGACTGGAACCTAACCAACTGCAGCAGCTCATCCGAGAAGTATTGCAAGGGTGGTCCTATCATTTTTCAGATAGTTCTGAGATCTATTTCAGCATTCAGGACCCTGGCTAGTAACTTCTTTCTTTCTTTCTTTTTACGGCAAACTAGTTTCATTTTGCGAATGGAGTAGTGAGCCAAGGCTCCTCAAAGGGAACTGCTGAGAAGTCCAAACATGGCCACAGGTAATGCTCCCTGAACACACCCCTTGTTGCCTTCCTCTGGGTCGGTAACAGGGAGAGTGGCAGTTTTGACCCAGGTGCCACCAGCCGCTGATCTCCAAGAATATGAGCAACAGCTGACCAGGTTCAATGTAGCAAGAACCATTATGAAGTATGAATCTCTTTAGACAAGTGACCACTTAAAAAGGATGGGGAAATTGACACAATAATACCAGTGTGCTGTAGTGGCAAGACTGTTGGACTAGAAGCTGGGAGATCCGGGTTCTAGTCCCCACTCGGCCATGGAAGCTCACTGGGTGACTCTGGGCCAGTCACAGACTCTCAGCCCAACGCACCTCACAGGGTTGTTGTTGTGAGGATAAAATGGAGAGGAGGAGGATCATGTAAGCCGCCATGGGTTCCTTGCAAGAGGAAAAAAGGTGGGGTATAAATGCAATCAATCAATCAATCAATCACTGTACATTGTACAGTACATGTACACAGCACCAGAGAGTTACACACTATCAATCGTAAAAAAGAAAAAGTATGAGCGGACAACTTGGTGGCCTCCCAATGTTTTGTACTACAACTCCCATAAGCCCCGTCAGTGTGGCCAACAGGCAGAGACTGTGGAAGTTATAGTCCAAAATGTCTGGAGGGCACTAGGTTGCCTACTCCTGTAATAACGGTTCCTGTGTCAAAGAGAGAATTTGGGCAAAGACAGAGTTTTTGTTATGTTACTCCAGGGGAGTCAAAATGTGTACCTGTAAAATGTCACTGAGATAAGGAGAGCTATAAATTGGCATGAAATGTGCATGTGCAGTGTATGCAAATGTTATTTTTAGACACATCCACACCTAGGGATTGATGAGTCTCTCAATTTTGCTTCTTTGAGTGTCTTTTAATCTCAAGTTATTTCCATCCCGTTTGTGAAGAACTCTGCATATTTTGGCAAGTTGTTATCAAAAAACCAACTGGACAAATTTCTCATCCATCCCTATGCACAACACTGAACCCCAAAGAACACAGGCATAAGCCTGAAAACATACTAAGCCCTCAAACTCCAGTTTAACTATCTTGGGAATTGCACAGTCTTCTTCTTACAAAATATAAAAGACAGCACTCTCCTAGTAACCTCTGTTCCCTCTTCCTCCCTAACTTGAAACACTCTTTTAAATGATTTTTTTACACATTTCTTTGATCAATGCCAGCCCTTTTAGTACTGTCAAACAATTACTCAGGAAGAATCAAAGCCTTAGATTAAAGATGATCTAATGCTCAGATCAAGGACTCAGATTTAGAAATCTTGTTCGTTGATTTTGGGAAGGCTGAAATCTTAAACACCAATATCATCAAAGCTTCACAGAACTGAAGGCACCTGTGCTGTAAATAAGCCTGAAACTCTGCATAATACTCCATGCATCTAACAAAGTGGGCAATAGTCCACAAAAGCTTATGCCATAATACATTCATTAGTCTTTTAAGATGCCACAAGACACTTCATTGTTTTTAGCAGAGCTGTTTCTGCACACAGGATCCCATTTCCCTGCAGAAAGCTAGACCAGGTTATCTTTAGTTAATATCTGTGGGATTTAATGCCTACACCAAGGGAAGCTCAGAAGATGGCAGCAAAGGAGAGGGCCTTCTCAGTGGTGGCAGTGGCACCCAAGTTATGGAATGTTCTTCCCAACGAGGCCCACCTGGCGGCAACACTGTTATCTTTTCGGCACCAGGTTAAGACCTTTCTCTTCTCCCAGGCATTCAGCAGCATATGACAAGTTTTAATCGATCCTGGAACATCTTATGGTTATGGTTGTTTCCTTTTAAGATTGTTTGTTTGAAGTTGTTTAAGATGTATGTTCTTTTGTGTATATTGTCTGTTTGTGTCTTTTTATGTAAGTGATTTTTCATCTCTGTCTATTGTATTTTTAATGTTTTTCATCTTTGTAATCCGCCCAGAGAGCTTCAGCTATTGGGAGGTATAGAAATATTAACAACAACAACACCTGTCCTTCTGGTTTAGAGAGATCCAACTTTAAAAGGATGAGCCATTCCATACCCTTGCAGCTGTAAAGTGGCCCCTTTTGCTGTGCACTTGATTTGCCTGTGGCTACTAATACCAATTCATTCTGTTCTACAAAGTCGTCCCTTCCTACCCTTCCCTCTTCCTTCCTCCCCCCCCCCCTTTTTCGCTACCTGAACTATTGGAATTTTGTTTCCAAATGCCTTAGGGCAGAGGCCTGTCTTTTATCTTATATTGCTCTGTAAAGTACCACATATACTGATGATGCTGTAATAATATGCAATGATGGTCAGCCCTGGCTAAGGGGGATTAAAGTACAGCCACCATTGGCCAGAGTTAAGGGGATTTTAGGAAAGATCAAGCATGACATCAGCCTATGAACTCTGCAGACAGGTTTTCAGCACCTCCTTCACGAGGAACGTTCCTGTCCCTGTCCCTAGAAGAAGCAAGCAACCCTGTGCACATTTACAGCTCGGTCTACAGCGAACACCATAAGACTTACCTCTGCTGCAAATAAACCAGGCAGGACTGCTTTGCCAGAGGCCATGGTTTTGGTTTAAGAACCTGAGAAGAGCCCTGCTGGATCAGACCCAGGGTCCATCTAGTCTAGCATTCTGTTCCCACAGTGGCCGACCAGCTGTCCACAGGAAACCCACAAGCAGGATTCGAGTGCAACAGCATCCTTCCACCCATGTTCCCCAGCAACTGGTGTACATAGGCCTATTGCCTTTGAGACTGGAGGTAGCACAGAGCCATCAAGATTAGTAGCTATTGACAGCCTCCTCCTCCAGAAATTTGTCCAATCCCCTTTTAAAGCCAACAGAAGCGGTGGCCATCATGGCATCTTGTGGAGGTGAATTCCATAGCTTAACTATGTTGGGGGTAACAATGGACAAAGGCTCATGCACCGCAATGGAGAGAACAGCTCTAATAGTGCCCAATAATAGTCTTCACAAACTTGTAGGAAGAAAGCCAGACCATGAAGCACGTGGTCTTCGATAGCTATATACTAATGCCCAGAGTATGGGAAACAAACTGAACGAACTTGAACTCTTAATACAGGAGGGAAATTATGACTTGATAGGTGTAACTGAAACTTGGTGAGATGACTCTCATGACTGGAATACAGCAATTGAAGGATATAACTTGTTCAAAAAGAAGAGGAGGAACAGAAAGGGCGGTGGGGTTGCACTATATGTGAAAAATACATATCTCTCTGCACAGAAATACAGGAGGAGGAGCTTGGTAGCCCCATCGAGAGCATCTGGGTTAAAATAAATGGAGCAAAGAATAAAAGGAATATGGTGGTCGGAGTCTACTACCGGCCACCCCATCAAGGAAAAGATGAGGATGAAACTTTTGAAAAGCAAATTGCCAAGGTTTCAAGGAAGCATGATGTAGTAGTAATGGGGGACTTCAATTTCCCCGATATTTCTTGGGAGACAAATTCTGCAAAACATGGCCCCTCCAGGAAATTCCTGACTTGTGTGGGGGGGAACTTCCTCCTACAGAAAGTAGAGGAAGGAATGAGAGGGTTGGCTATCCTTGACTTGATCCTACCAACAGAGATGACTTAGTGGAGAAAGTAGCAGTTACAGGAACTCTGGGGGAAAGCAACCGTGTTATACTTGAGTTCTTGGTTCTAGAGGAAGCAAAACTGGAGCGCTGGGCAGAAAATAACAGAATGAAATTTAATTGGGACAAATGCCAAGTTCTGCACCTAGGAAAAAGAAACCAAATGCACAGTTACACGATGGGGGATATGTGATTCAACAACACAACAAGTGAGAAGGATCTTGGACCTGATGTAGATGACAAGCTGAATATGAGCCAACAATGTGAGGTGGCTGCAAAAAAGGCAAATGCTACTTTGGGCTGCATTAATAGAAGCATAGCTTCCAAATCCTGGGAAGTACTAGTCCCCCTCTATTCAGCACTGGTTAGGCCTCATCTGGAGTACTGTGTCCAGTTCTAGGCACCACATTTTAAGAAGGATGCAGACAAACTGGAGAGGGTTCAGAGGAGGGTAACAAAGATGATCAGGGGACTGGAAACAAAGCCCTATGAAGAGAGACTGAAAGAATTGGGCATGTTTAGCCCTGAGAAGAGAAGACTGAGGGGAGATAGGATAGCGCTCTTCAAGTACTTGAAAGGTTGTCACAGAGATGAAGGCTAGGATCACTTCTTGATCATCCCAGAATGCAGGACACGGCATAATGGGCTCAAGTTACAGGAAGCCAGATTCTGGCTAAACATCAGGAAACATAACTCCCTGACTGTTAGAGCAATACGACAATGGAACCCATTACTTAGGGAGGTGGTGGGCGCTCCCAAACTGGAGGCATTCAAGACAAGGCTGGACAGCCATCTGTCGGGGATGCTCTGACTTGGATTCCTGCATTGAGCAGGGGGTTGGACTCGATGGCCTTGTAGGCCCCTTCCAACCCTACAATTCTTCCCACAGCACATAGAATCATAGAAGTACTGATTCAGCCTTCCACAATCTAGTGCCTTCCAGGTGGGCTAAATCACAACCCCCATCATCCCTAGCCAGCATGAATGATGGGAGCTGGTGCTCTCCATATGTGTTTGACTCCAACTCCCATAATCCCCAGCCAGCATGGATGATGGGAGTTGTCACCCAACACAACTGGAGAGAGCACGCGCTTGGCAAAGGAAAGAACTAAGGCTTAACCAGGTAATGGATCACAGCCTTGTAAAAGTCTCCTTCATCTTCTAGCCTAGGCTGGATTAAAAGAGCCCCGCACCATTCCTCAGCATCAGTTAGCATCCAGCATCTTGTCCCTGTCCTCGGATCTCACCTCTCCCCATAGAGACAGATTTATTTCCCAGGCTGTTCCTTTGAGCAGTTTAAGCAAATGCTGTTTCTTCCAGCTCCAATACATCCTACCTGTCCTTCAGGAGGGGATTCAAGGGAGGCCTGCAGAACGCAATGGTGATCATCCTATCCCCATTGACTTGGGAACAATTCCTACTGTTCTGGGTGGGGCTACTCACAAGTAAAGAAACAGAGGAGGTAGGGCTGTCAAAGCAGGCCAGGGCTTACCCAGTTGTAAGCCAGCCTCCCTCAACTCAGTGCCCTCCAGAGGTGTTGGGCTAGAATTCCCATCATCCCCAGCAAGCATTGCCACCGCTGCCTTGGTCTCCCCACCCAAACCCAGTCTCGGAGTATTATTATTTATTTTATGCTGCTCTTTCATCTGTTGCTGATTTTATTGTAGGCGTATCACGTTTCAGCTCTCTATTAACGTATGTATGTATGTATAGCGAGGAGCCCCAGGAAAGCTATTTGCGACGCGTATTGACCCTGGGTGCAAATGCTGGGAATGAAAGGAAACAAAATAAACCCATTCCCCAGGGCAGCTCTCAGTGCAGAACCTCCAGAAATAGAAACACCTCCTCCAGCGTCTCGGTGCATGTCCAGAGCGCTTATTACATTGAGGGAGTGACCACAGCAGCCCCCAGTCAACGCCTCTGGGAGTGACGGAAAAGGGGTGTGTTCAGGTCGCTCAAGGTGTGGCCCGGGGAAGCTTCAGCCCCGGAACCTCCTCGCTTTTAGAACTTAAGAAACGAAAAAGCAAGAAGAACGGGTGTGAGGGCTGAGGAGCAAGTCCCTGATCTTCCGCTCCCCTGAACCCAGGACCGCGACTTTCCCATCGGTGTTGCAACCCGCCTGTGGAGGTTGCTCTCCTGCCCCCAGCAAAAACCACACACGCACGCACCTTCTCGCGCGCGCGCGCTCTTTCGATGCACTCACCGGACTAGGACAAGACCCCCCAGGGGAGCGGGGCTCCGGGGCGGAGGGCGCCCCCTGGGCGGGGCTCCGCGAAGTTGCCCCCGGCCGGCGCTCGGCTCCAGCGAGATCTGCCGCTCCGCGCCGGTCCCGGTTCCACGTGCTCCATGCCCGGCTCTCCTCGCAGCCTTTCCCCCTGGCCTGCGTGTGCCTGGGCAGGAGGGGCGCAGCTTGGGCGGCGCGCGCTGGCGACCGGGCGGCGCCAGCCAAGCGAGCGCTCTGCCGCGCTCTGCCCGCCCCCGTGGCGTTTTGAGCACTATGCGAGAGGGGCGGATCTGGGCGGCGCCCGCAGCCGCCCCGATCCTCCGAGGCAACCGAGCCCCCCCCCCTCTCTCTGGCCCGCCCTCCTCGGCTCAACCCGATCGCCCGGGCGGGGCGAGGTCGGACTTGCTCTGCTCTCCGAGCCGCATCTTTCCAGACAAGGCGGATGACATCGCTGAACGGGACGCGTTCTCGATCCAAAGCGAGGGGCTGCCCTGTTTAGTTTGAATAAGTCGCTAGTCCTCGTTACTGTGCAAACGGACACGGGTAGAGACAACAGCGAGAACGCTTTCCCATTTGCGATGTCTGCCACGTGCCATCTCTGAGGTGCGTGGACCATCTGCTACAAGGAGACCCCATCGGACGCAGTTGGACACACCGAGCTCTGAAGCCTCAGCGTGCTGGGAGTTATAGAACTTTTCCCTGCCTGGACATACATAGGATCGCAATCTAAGCCTGTAGTCATATATACCCGCTTACCTAGGAGTAAGCCCCACTGAATGAGGACTTACTTCTAAGTACACATGCATAGGTTTGTGCTGTTAAAAAAGTCTGATCCTAGGTAGAGGTCACTGATTATGACTGGGGTAGCGGGTAGCACCCCAGCATTGCATAGAATCGGGATGGTAGGTGCAATCCTGCCTTATTCAGAAGCACATCCTACAAAATGCAGTGGTGCTAACGTCAGCGTAAAATTGCATAGACTACACACACACACGTATGCTGCAGTCCTAACACAATTTACCCAGGAGTAAGCGCAATTGAATTAAATGGGACCTGCCTTCTGACTACTAGACATTTAGAGGATTTTGCTGTTAATATAATAATAATCCCACAAAACTCTGGGACTGACTTCTAAAATAACCACGCATAATATTACAGTGTTATGATCCAATCCTATCTTGCTTACAAGTACGTCCCATGGAAAGTGAGGTTATTTTTTCCCCCTCCCCTAACAAGCTCGCTTTAGACTGTAGCCTGAAAAGAAACACAGGCAATCAAATATTGTCTCCATTCAAGATTAATCTGTGCTCTTGCAGGCATGGTGAGGGCTATCCATCAAGTGTAGATTTTGATTCTGGAGCTCCGCTGATCGTGGTAACCTTCACCTGATGATGATGATGATGATTTCAACTGCACCGGTGACTGTAGCCATGAAATTAAAAGATGCTTGCTCCTTTGGGAGGAAAGCTATGGCAAAACCTAGACAGCATAGTAAGAAGCAGAGACGTCACCTTGCCGACAAAGGTCCGTCTAATCAAAGCTATGGTTTTCCCAGTAGCAACATATGGCTGTGAGAGCTGGACTATAAGGAAGGCCGAGCGCCGAAGAATTGACGCTTTCGAACTGTGGTGCTGGAGAAGACTCTTACGAGTCCCCTGGACTGCAAGGAGGTCAAATCAGTCAATCCTAAAGGAAATCAACCCTGAGTGCTCATTGGAAGGACAGATACTGAAGCTGAAGCTCCAATATTTTGGCCACCTAATGCGAAGAGAAAACTCTCTGGAAAAGACCCCGATGCTGGGAAAGACTGGAGGCAAAAGGAGAAGGGGACGGCAGAGGATGAGATGGCTAGATAGCATCACTGATTCAATGGATATGGACTTGAGCACACTCCAGGAGAGAGAGGAGGACAGGAAGGCCTGGCGTGCTATGGTCCATGGGGTCACGAAGAGTCGGACATGACTGAACGACTGAACAACAACCATCAATGAATATGATGGCTTATAGAGTTATGCAGGCAACACTGACAGGTTCCTGCTCTTAAGGAGTTTAGGATCTAAAACAGACAGTAGGGAAACAAGTGAGGGGAGAGAGGAGACTGTAGGAAAATTCCTTTAAGTACATGAAAAGCTTGGAAATGAGGGTTAAGAGAATAAAGCAAAGGTGTTTCCAGTTGCCTGCCTTTCCACACCACATCCCTGGCCTTCAGTCAGGAACTCAACAGGAGCCCTTGTCATCGTGCTACAGCTGGGATCCTATGTTCAGGGATGAGTCAGGGTTCAACCCCACTGCCCCATCTGAGTCAACAACATTCAGATGTTGGGGTTGCAATCACTTAGCCTTAGCTGCTGAGACTTTGGAAAGAACAAGAGTGCACTGCTTTTTGTGCATGAACAGAGTGCCTTTTGCTTCTTTTTGGACTAACCAAGTGGAGAAAAAAAAAGAGACATTGAGATCAGTCAGATGGACTTCCGGTTTGTTTTCAGTTCCCATAAGTCTCCTTTTAGAAATTAAGAACGGTGTGAAAAGAATCGTACTGGCTGATTTTTCTCACTGTGGCATAACTGTTGAGCCACAGGCATTTTCATAGGCAGCATTGCAAACATCACTGATCAAAAGTCATTTTTACCTCTGGCTAGTGATGGCAACCTCACCAGCAAATGCTAGATCAGGAACGAGTGGCCGTGGGCTGCCCACTGTTTCCATCCAGTGACCTCAACATATTACTCAGCTGCTGACTCAGGCAGGGTCATTTCCCCAAAATATGCACATAAGGCAGACCTTTTGCATGGAAGCATTCAGTGCTCCATGCACAAATTGAAGAGGAGTGCAAGTGTCCATTACTGCTGTAGACCAGAAGACAGCCATCACTTCCCATGGAGAAACCAGACTTGCTACCTGTGGTCTGGCACATGTACTGTCCATCCATTGGATAAGAGAACAACTTGCAGCCCTCCAGATCTTTTGGGTACACCTCCCATACCACAAGGGAGAGGGCCTTCTCAGTGGTGCCCCCCCCCCCAAGTTACGGAATGATCACCCCGATGGGGCCCGCCTGGCACCAACATTGTAATCTTTTCAGCACCAGGTCAGCACCTTCCTCTTTTCCTAGGCATTTGGTAGCATATGATGACTTTTAATTGATCCTGGATTTGTCTTATGGTTATGGTTGCTTGCTTGAAGTTGTTTTTATATATATGTTGTCTTTGTGTATATTGCCTGTCGCTGTGTTGTTGTTGTTATGTAAATGGCTTTTAACCTCTGTTTACTGTGTTTTTTAATGTTTTTAATCTTCATAAACTTCCCAGATAGCTTTTGGCTAATGGGTGGTATAGACATGCAATAAATAAAATAAACTCCCACAATTAGCTACACTGGTTAGGGCTGGGAGTTCATAGAATCATGGAACAGTAGGGTTGGAAGGGGCCTATAATACCATCGAGTTCAACCCCCTGCTCACTGCAGGAATCCAAGTCAGAGCATCCCTGACAGATGGCTGTCCAGCCTCATCTTGAAGGCCTCCAGTGTGGGAGAGCCCACCACCTCCCTAGGTAATGGGTTCCATTGTCATATTGCTCTAATGGTCAGGAAGTTTTTCCTGATGTTCAGCCAGAATTTGGCTTCCTGTAACTTGAGCCCATTATTCTCATATTCTGTGTCCTGCACTCTGGGAAGATTGAGAAGAGATCCTGGCCTTCCTCTCTGTGACAACCTTTCAAGGACTTGAACAGCGCTATCATATCTCCCCTCAGTCTTCTCTTCTCAAGGCTAAACATGCCCAGTTCTTTCAGTTTCTCTTTATGGGCTTTGTTTCCAGTCCCCTGATCATCTTTGTTGCCCTCCTCTGAACCCTCTCCAGCTTGTCTGCATCCTTCTTAAAGTGTAGCACCCAGAACTGGACACAGTACTCCAGATCAGGCCTAACCGGTGCTGAGTAGAGGGGAACAAGTACTTCCCGGGATTTGGAAGTTATGCTTCTATTAATGCAGCCCAAAATAGCATTTGCCTTTTTTGCAGCCACATCACATTGTTGGCTCATATTCAGCTTGTGATCTACAACAATTCCAAGACCCTTCTCTCTTGTAGTATTGTTGAGCCAAGTATCGCTCAGTTGTAGGGCAAAGCACCTGGAGGACCCCAAGTTGCCCAGTCCTGCCTTATCAGCCACCAAGACAGGTAGAAGTTCAATCAGTTTAGCTTTCTCAGGATGGAGATGCAATGAAATGCATCTACCCGAGAAATGTCTGCCTTCCATGGAGCCCTGCTTGGCAGGAAGATGGCAGGCCCAGGAGAGAATGGGTGGGTAATGCAAGGTAGAGTCATCACAAAGACTCATCTCTCCCAGAAAATGTGAATCTTGGAGGGCTCATAATGCCCCCCATAAGGCAAATATCACAACCCCCAGATTCTTCTCCAGTTGGTATGGGAGAATCAGTAAGGCCTTTGGTCCTCAAGGTTCGCCAAGTTCCATCTCGAAACTCCATCTGCCTTGTTCCCATTCCCAAATGCAACATTTTCATTCCTGATGTTCAACAGGAAAAGTGCGCATTTGGTTGGGCATTTTTTTAAACATGTACTCAAATGTAAACTCCTCCCCCCACTGACTAAAGCATGAAAATATGTAGATTTTTTTTCCAAAATGCATTTTGAAAGTGCACATTTTTCTAACAAACACATTCTGTGAATACAATTGCAAGCTCAGGAATATGCAGGCTTTGCCCAAAAATGTGCTCGCATTTAGGAGTGCAAACAGGGCAGGTTCTGGTCAAACCAAATTAAAATGAAATTCTCATCCATCCCTGTTCCAGATCAGATTTAATGTGAGTCGGAATTAAACTCTTTTGCTGGAGATCTTCAAGCAGAGGCTGATAGTAATCTATTGGTGAGGATTTGGCAGAGGGGTGCAATCCGGATCTTTAAAAGTCCATCCTTCATGCTAGGGTCCCAGTTGTGATTGGCCCAGTCCCCCACTTCCACTCTAGAGTGACAACAGAAGAAAAAGAAAGGCATGGCTTTAAAGAAATGTCTGTTTGGGCCCTATGCAGAGCTTTCCCCCCAACAAATCGGAAAACAGCTTCTCTTAATCCGAGCCAGTGCAGTTCAGATCTGGGGGAGCTCACACATGAGTAGCCACAACTTCACATTGAACAGACCCAAGAGGGTCAAATGTCTTTTGTTTAAAGTGGACCAGGGGCATCCCTTAATATGCCATAAAAAGATCACGGATGCTGAGGTCTCTTCTTTCACACTCATCCTCCAACATGCCGAAGTCCTTCATGCTGCAAAATAGATTCCCAATCTGAAGGGGGGGGACGGCTCATTTCCCCCTCCCTGTTAATTGATCTGTGTTTAATCAACATGTATCCAGCCCAATGCAATCAATTCCCCATTTGCACAAATGTGACCTGACCTGTACTTGGTCTTAAAACCCAAGCCCTGCTCATTCACTGGCAATGTATTTATTTACAAAGGCTTCAGGGGACAGAGAGTCTCTATTAAAGTAATTGCAAAGGAACCCTTACCATAAAGCAGGATCTACCATGCCTGGCCATTCCTCTCTTAGGGGCACACAGTAACAGACACACATACATATGCATTCTGTATCATAGTAACCCAATTTCTCTTCAAAGAAGATCAGCCATCTGCAGCTTGTATGCAAGGTTGTCAATTGACCATGAAAACATGGTCTGGCCAGCTCTTGTGCCTTAAACAGCAGCTTGCTCTGAAAAACCCAGCAGGCAAAGTTTTTCACAGCATGGAGATAAACTTTGTGTTTGCAGTTTGCACATTAAGCTGCTGCTAAAAGCATAGTTGCAGAGGTCAGTTGAAAAGTTGGCAACCCTGGGAACCACGACTTATTTTGTTTTATCTGAGGCATGTACACCCCACTGTCTGATTTTAAAAGCCAATAAGGTAACTTACAGAAGAAATTAACTTAAAAGAAACGATTACAGTAAAATATTTATAAAGAACAGCAGACAAACAGCACAATATAGCACAGCAGAGCAATAAAAGCAAGAGGGGTTTTTAAAGGTGACTATCAATGTAAGAGTTAGATACAATGTAAACCTTTAAAAAAAAACGGAATTGCATTCCATCGCTTTATGCCTCTGCCACGAATGATATGACAAAATGACAGACCTCCCTGTATTCATGGCATACCGAGGCAGTTGCGGCACGAAGCAGAAAGGGAACCGCAGAATGCAAAATGAGATTGGTTGTATGGAACAGCTGGATCCAGCATCTTGTGACAGCTGGCTAGCTGCCTGGGGTCCCAATCCTGCCCCCTGTGATTATCCAGATGTCTATGCCCCTTTTCCCTGGCCTGCCCGTGCCCGCTTTCCCTGCCCACTAGCCCTTTGGTGGTTCCCCGGCCTTTGTACATCCCCCCCACTCCGAGGTTGAAATGCCTCTCCTAAAACTTCATTGCTGGCAGTAAGAGCAAGAGCGTGAACAAATTCATGGAGGACTACTAGTCACAATGGCTACTAGTCACAATTGCTACTAGTCACAATGGCTATATATTAGCTCTAAATGATGCCAAAGATACTATGCCTCTGCATGCCAGTTGCTGGGGAATGTGGGCAGGAGGGTGCTGTTGCACTCATGTCCCGCTTGTGGGTTTTCCATGGGCATCTGGTTGGCCAGCGTGGGAACAGAATGCTGGACGAGATGGCCCCTGGGTCTGACCCAACACGGCTCTTCTTATGTTCTTACATTTAAGCTACAGTATGCTAGTATGATTGGCATGTCGAGGCCTCCCATTTTGCATTTGGCCCTGCTCTATTTTGCCTTCAAGCCCAATTTATTACAATCATGTGGACCCTGAGAGCTTTTCTGAAATTGAATTTGGCCCATGAGCTGAAAGAGATTCAACATCCTGATCTATATGGATGCTCCCCAGATATAACAGCCTGTAGATCCTGTTCGTGAATAGCTTGAAATGGGAGATTAGGCAAAAGGGGGATTAGGCAAATATGAATCCTCCATATTCAGAAGCAGTATACCTCTGGATGCCAGATGCTGGAGACAAAGAACAGGGCACATTGCTTTTGTGACTGTCTTGAAGGCTTCTTGGAATTATTTGATTGGCCGTTGCAGGAAATAGAAGGGTGGATTAAATGGATTTTCTGTTTGATCCAACAGGCCCAGGGATCTTTATGTTCTTATATACAGAGTAGATACAGAGTAGATATTCTCCAGCTTATATACAGCTGGAGAATATATTGAGTGCCAACAAACATTCGCAGATAATTTCTGTGTGCAGCTTCATTTCAGCTCTAGCTGGAGAGGAAATGTATTTCTTCAGCCTTGCTCGCTTGTGTTCCTATTGATTGCACAGCAACAGAACTTGGATGGTCAAAACAAGATGTGCGAAATGTAAAGATTCATTCTGAGACCACCCCAAGTATGTGGCCAATGATGATTTACCAAAGGGACTATAAGCTAGCTACTAACTTCAAATAATGGTGGGTGGCAGAATGTATAAGATGAATGGTAATAAAATTAAACGTGATGAATGTCTTCCACAAAATGGACAAGGAAATTGCAGTAGATGAAACAGACGTTATATGGATCAATGCATTTTATTGGCCTTGGCAACCAGCTCACCACAGACAGCTCTACAGAGAAAGAATGACTTGCAGTGAGGTTTTTGTTATTATCATTTATATGTGGCACTTTGCAGAGTTTCATGGGCAATGGCAGGTAGGTCTCTCCTCCCAAAGTGCTTGAAAACTAAAGCAACGATGGAGAAAATGGGGAGGGGGAGGGAATATCTCTAGAAGTTTTTCCTTTAGGAATGAGCTTTTGGCCCTACCTTTTTTTTAGCTTTTAAGGGCACAATCCTGTCCAGATAGGCGGCCACCTCTGAACTTGGAGGCGACCACCTATCCAAAGCAGCGCAGGAGAAGCACAGAGCGGATCGTTCCCTCCGTGCTCCACCTACCCTGCATTTCCAGCTAGACAGCCAATTGCGGATGTCTAGCCGCGGGAGGGCAGAGCGGGGGAGGAGGCTGCTGGACGACACAAAAGATGTGTCGTATCGGCAGTTACACCCTCCCTGCCCTGGAACGCCCCCAGCCACACCCCTTTCCTGCCTCCCTGTGCTCCTCTTGTGAGCGTGGAGGATGGGGCTGTTCCACGCTGCCTCCGAGGCAGCACAGCAGTGGAGGGAGGGAGGTTCTCCAGGAACCGACCTCGGAGCATGGGCTCCAAGGTCGGTTCCCAGATAACATGATATCCTATGACCATCTAGCTGCTGTGTAGCAGCCATAGAATTGCTCCCTAAGTCGACTTTAAAAACTTCTTTGGTTCCAATCTGCATTTTTGTAGAAGGGTTACATCAGGCTTTTAAACTGCTGCCGTTCTTACTTTTGCAGCTGAATTGTGTTTCAAACACTGCTTTATGTTTTAATTATGACTGCAAGATGCCTTGGAAGGGCTTTGCCCTGAGTGGTGGAATATGTATTTTTTAAAAAACAAACAAAAGCCAGAGGCCTCAGGGTCATTCATCCTTGGCATTAAAGAATTTATAAATGGATGCATCTGTCTCTTTTACAAGGCTCAAATTCTTTCTGTCCCTAATATGAAGACATTAGCGAACGTTGGCAAGTTCATTTCATCTTATAAAAAATAACTGAAACAAAATTTCACCCATCACGCACCAGCTAAATTAAATCGCTACGGTGATTCCCAGCATGGAGAGGACCATTACGCACCTGCCTGCCAGGCAGCTGTTAAAGATGTAGAGCCTGCCAGAGAAAGAAAGAAAAAAGGGGTGGCAACCCTAGTTAAGCACATGGTTGAATACTTAGGGATTCAGACCCAGACTTTGAAATACTAAGCACTCAAAGCCCAGGGCCTGGATGAATTAATCGCTCAGTTTCAGTTTCTCCCACGTTCATTTTTTAAAAAAAATGTTTGTTTTGCACCAGATAGGAAGAAATTTCAATACTTTGGTAAATTCCTATCAAAAACAAATGGAAACAAATTCTCCCATTAGTAGGGGAGAGTGGCAGGCAGGGCCCTCCCCTTGTTATCCCTGATCATAGATTGGAGGAAACATGGGCGTTCCTATCTCATCCCAGGGGTAGGGCTTGGGGAAGGGGGGTCAACAGAGGAGACCAGTCCTCCACAGGCCAGATTGCAACCCCTCCCATAGGCCCAATTGGGCCCGTGATCGAGAGGTTCCCTTCCCCTGGCCTATGAGGTGTGGAGTGTCAAACTGCCCAGCGTGTTTGCAGTGCAGGAAGTCAATCTCTTAGCAAATAGCCTTTATTATGCGAATCAGTGAGATCAATAGCATTTCATGTGACAGATGTCCCCAACCTCCAGCAGCCTAGGGCTGAGTTCTCTAACTAGCTTTTCACAATACCACATAGACTATCCAAAGATCCCTTTGATGCCATGAAGGTTGCAATGGAACTGGCAGCAGCCCAAAGTAAAAAACAAAACAAAAACCATGAGTGACTTTTCCAGTCTCATGGTGTTCCCCTAGGGACCTCTTTTGATGGGCTGACTTTGTCGAATGACTTACTTCCCAAAGCTGCTCCTCCCAACGCCTGATATTGGCATCCATGACTCCCAACTCCTCTCTCCCGGTAAAATCTTGTACTCCCACAGATTGCAAAGTTTCTGTTTGGCTTTGAACTAACTGATTAACTGGCATCTGGAAAGATTCCTCTCCTCCCCTGTCCCCCTCCTCTATCTCCTGAAACCTTGGCAACTCCCCCACCGCTTCACTCTCTTCCTCATGGACTCTGAGTCAGTTCCCATGCCCTCTCGAGATGCTTCTGCAGAGGTGCTGGGCCCAATCCTCACATGGGGTGAGTTCTGGTATCCCTCCATTTGCCATAAAGGCACCTTTGGGTGCTCACCTATGCCTGACTCCCTAGGTGTCCTATCCACACTTCCCACCGGTGCTGATCAAGCCCGCCTTTTTAGCTGCTACATCCCATGACTGCCAATGACATCCTGGTCTCCTCAGTAAGTAGTAGGCAGGAAAAGCCAAGCACCCCAAAACAATCTGGGTGCTTAACTAAAAAAAGTCTGACTCAGCCCTAATGCGACCAGCAACACCCGTACTGACACCAGCATCTGTGGGGGTAGGGGAAGCCAGAGAGGAAGTGTGCACAGGGACAGGGCTGGCTTAAATAGCCCCCTCCTGCCCTGCCTGCACTATGCTGCTTTGCATGCTCACCCCACCCAGAGCAACTGGCCACAAATGCCAGCTCTCCCACTGAGTGGGCTTCTGCCCATTGCTACCATCGCCGTTCTTCAGCATCCATCTCCCTGAACCAGGTGGATAGAATGTAAATGCATGAGTTGTGTTGGTGAGGTTGTGTGGACACATCTTATCTCTAAAGCACAGTCAGCGTACACATAGGCACATCAAGGTGCCAACTCATTTGCAGGCTGTCATTCACTCCCTGGCGAGGCTGATTTTGAACCATTGACTAGGGATGGGCAAATAAGTGACTTTTGCCATCACCCCAATTCTCTGAACACCAATTTGAAGCGTGCCTCATTTTCCCACATTCATTTGCACCCTTTTCTCATTTCAGTTGAATGGGGAAAGTGCGCATTTTGGATGGCGAAAATGTGGAAGTTTAAAAGAGTGCACCCCAAATGTGCCCTTTACCCGCATAGAGTAAAGCAGGAAAATGCACATTTTTTAAAATAAGAAATTAATGAACAAGCACACAACTGTAAATGGGTAAGGTAATACTAGTATAATGTTGTAACAATATGAAAACACACAATGAACGTAGTGGGTGTTAGTGATGTTGTTGTTGTTGTTAATATTGTTGTTGTTGTTATTTCTATTGTTATTATTGTTGTTGTTATTGTTGTTGTTGTTATTATATTGTTATAATGTTGTAACAATATGAAAACACACAATTAACATAGTGGGTGTTAGTGATCTATTTAAAATAGGATTGTTGTTGGAACAATATAATTATACATATGAAAACAATGTGAATACAATTGTACATATATTGGAAGATAACATATTTTAAATAGATCACTAACACCCACTATGTTCATTGTTTGTTTTCATATTGTTACAACATTATACTAGTATTACCTGACCCATTTACAGTTGTGTGCTTGTTCATTAATTTCTTATTTTTAAAACTGCACATTTGTTTAAAAAGCACATTTTTAAAAGTGCACTTTTTCAGCAAGTTTGGGAATTTGTGAGCATTTGGGGAGAACATACTCTCCTGCTCACGTTCATGTTCAGAGCTGTGATCATGGCATATTTGCATGATTTGCAAACATTAACAAAATTCTCATACTTCCCTGCCATGGATAATAGATTGTAAGGCAATTATGATTTTCTAGCATTTCTTTAACCAAAAGGGCAGGCAACATCTTGCTTTTTTTTAAACAGTGCAGGAGAAACTATTGCTGAATAAACAAAAAAAGCCCACAGCAGATGAAATAGACCTTTCAGCAATGTGTAATGGAGTGCCCTTGTGGGGGGAGTCTTGGGCAGGGGTGGGCAGAAGGTCGATCTCCAGAAGCTTGGGACTTCAATTCCTAGCATTCCTGACCATTGGCCATGCTGACCCGGGCTTCTGGGAGCTGAAGTCCAAAACTCTGAAGATCTATCTTCTGCCCACCCTTAGTCTAGGGCATTGATCCTGAGTATGGGAATGAGGGTATGAGTGTGTCCCTGTTTTTGTCTGTGAAGTCTTGGAGAGTAGGGCACAGTTTATTTTGGACCACAGCACAGATGCCGTAACAGATATAACCAGTGCTTTTTTCTGGAGAATAAGGTACCGGAACTCTTGGATTACGCTTCCTCGGGAATAGATGGCGATGAAATTGTAATGAAGAGTATTAAAATAGTGTACAGACACAGCACACACACACCCCAGTATGAAAATGGCGGCGGGGGGGTTTCCTTAATAAGATGTCATCAGGAGAATGATTATCATTATGCATATCTAGTGTGTGACTGATTGCAGAAGCATCATGCTTTTGAATTCTGGCTGCAGCTAGAACAAAAGCAAGCCACCTAGTAATGGGATGGCCATCTCCCTGCTAAGTTTGATGTGTTTAATATACCAGTGATGATAACATCCTTGTTAAAACCTTGCAGTTCTGATTAGCTGAGAAAAAGAAATTAAGGAGCAGTTTGCAGCTCGAGACAAAGGGTGTTGAAGGCAGTATGCCAGAGGCAACTTTTCCTGCAGGAT
Source organism: Heloderma suspectum (assembly GCF_057233095.1). Taxonomy (NCBI): domain Eukaryota; kingdom Metazoa; phylum Chordata; class Lepidosauria; order Squamata; family Helodermatidae; genus Heloderma; species Heloderma suspectum. The sequence continues at coordinate 14,925,680 of NC_139462.1, forward strand.
TCACATTCATTTTCTTTCTGACTTGCTGTTGCCTGTTGAGCTTTGCAGGTTTCCATAGTGCTTCAGAATCTTGCAAGAGCTATAAGTAAAGACAATTATCCAACCATGGGTAATGCCTAGCCCACAGCCAAAGATATGCAATATCCATCATAGCCAACATTTCATTTTCATCACAAATTAATTATCAACTAGACTGTAACTTTCTATAAGCTGGAAATAAATGGCTTACGTCAGGGTGTAGTAAGCCATTGCATCTCCAATACACTCACAGTTCCGGGAGTATTCGATTTAGGGATGTATGAAAGTCACTTACCTTTGGCAGATTATGTTGATGGTGGGGGGGAGGCGTTCCGTCCCTCCCCCCGGAATCCTCGCCGGGGGGGGAGGCAATCCATTCCTTCCCCCCAGAATCCTCCGTGGCCGGCTGTGCTCCGCAGCAGCTCCATGGAGCAGCTGGCCAGGCCCAGCCAGGCCAGAGATTTCCAGCCACGGAGGGCTCTGGGGGGGGGGGGAACCGCATATGCAAATGGTGGCGGCTACGGCCGCCACCATTTGCGTTCCTTAGTTTGGGCCATCTTAGTCTACATAAATACTTACGTAGACTAAGACGGCGAAAATGGGGAACACAAATAGCATAGCGGACACTATTTGTGTTCCCCTTATTTTTGCTGTCTTAGTCTACGTAAATATTTACGTAGACTAAGATGGCCCAAACTAAGGAACGCAAATGGCGGTGGCCGTAGCCACCGCCATTTGCGCATGCCTTTTTTTTTTTTTTTACCCCAGACATTTTAGTTTTTACGTAGCCTATCACGTCTCTGTAAAAAAAAAAAAAACTGCAAATGGCGGCGGCAGCAGCTGGTCAGAAGACCAGCCGCCACCGCCGCCAGAGCTGCCGCTGGAGCCGCCACCGCCTGGAAGATCCACCCCAGGTAAGTCTCGTCCCGGGGGCGATCTGCGGGGGCATGGCAGGCCATTCCGCCACAGATTTCGGGAGGCCGAATGCACTGGCATTCGGCCTCACCGTGATCCGTGGCGGAATTCTCTGCCATCCCTAGGCCTGTTCTCTTAAATGCTGTGGCAGTTCTTCGCACATGGTTGGTGTAAGCAGAGCAATCACCAACACAGAAGAGAATGAAACTGCTCCTAACCACTGGGAGCACTGGGTGAACACTGGTGTTACGGACACAGCAATGGCATTTTGAATCGGCGGTGCAAGGCCGTTCTTAGCTGGTGGAGCAGTTTGTCTGATTAATTCCATGAACAGATGAGATGCTAGTGTAAGGGGGGCGGAATATTGAAGCCAATTGATCTGATGAAGAAGACTCCTCCTGGCTTACTAGAGACAGGCCTTTATTTCCTGTCTGTTTGGATTAGGTTCAAAGATGTGCTCTGCCTCGGTTGCTTTGGAAGTAATGATCCACACAGACGATGACTTAAAACGCTAAAGAATGCTTTTTGTAAGGTGCAAAGCATCGTTCACATGCACCATTCATCCTTTATACAGAAATAGAAAGAAAGTAAGAATAAGCTCACAATATTTTGCTAGCAAAGGTTCTGTCTCCTCTCAAACACCCTCTCAAATGGAACAGAAAACACACACACACAATCCAAAACCCTTGTTTTACACCTTCTTTTATACCCTGTGCCAGCTTCTATGCCCGTTACTCTAAATGGAAATGAAGGGCGCAATCCTATCAAGGTAGTTGGTCACCTCCAACCTCCTCTGAAGTCGGAGGCGACTGCCTATCCAATGCAGAGTGGCGGAGGCACGGAGGAGAGGATTCCCTCTGTGCTCTGGCTGTCCTGCAGTTTGCCTTAGACACCCGATTTCAAGCATCTAAGCACAGCTCCGGCGAGGGAATGGGGCTGGAGGCTGCATAGAAGGTGTCTAAAGCAGCTTCTGTGGTCTCCTCCCTCTGCACCCCTGGGAACGCCCTGTTTTTGCCCGCTCCATGCTGCAAGCACAGAGAGGCATGGAGGGGCAGCCACCACAGTTCTGTCTGTGCCAGCTATGAGGGGAAGGGGGTGGGGAGCGCCGTTTCCCAGCTCTGAGCTCTCACCACTGTCTATGAGCTCAGAGCCAGGAAACCAAAGAATCCTATCTCCCCCAGATTCTGTCTGGAGGAGATAGGATTTCTCTCCCCAATGCTTTAAGCTTGCTGATTGGTTACAATCAGGGTGGTCTAGCCTCCTCAAGGACCCTCCTCAGCTTCAGGCACTACCGCTTTTGTTTACAAACTTGGCCACGTCTTTAGTGTTGAACCTTGCAGAATGTCCCCATATTTCTCAACCTGTTCTTTTGCAGTTGAACCCATGATCATTCCTGTCTGACAGTTGTCCCCATGGGCAAGAAGCCACAGCCAGTTCTCATAAACTTCTCTTTTTCTCAGCTTGGGATGACCCTGCTTGCTAGGAAAACAACTTTGGTTCAAACAGCATCTTGAAGCAGCTTTTTAGAAGCCTTTTTTTGGTTGGTCTATATAACTGTGGCCTTAATAAGGTTTTTTGCATTGCATTTCGAATTCCTTACACTGGTCTGTTAATTAGATGTGATACCACTGAGCAGATGGCTTAAGGAAGAACATAGAAATCTGCCTTATGCCCAGTCAGACCATTGGCCCATTTATTTATTTATTTATTTATTTCATTTCTATACCGCCCAATAGCCGAAGCTCTCTGGGCGGTTCACAAAAACTAAAACCAAACAACACACAATAAAACAATTTAAAATATATAGAACATTAAAACCACAATATAACAATACAACCACAATAAAACCTAGCAGCAGTACAGGAGTTTAAAATACAGATTTAAAACAGCAAAGCTAAAAGTCTAGAAAGCTAAAATGCCTGGGAAAATAAAAAGATCTTCACCTGGTGCCGAAAGGAGTACAATGTAGGCGCCAGGCGAACCTCACTAGGGAGCTCATTCCAGAGCCGGGGTGCCACAACAGAAAAAGCCCTCCTCCTAGTAGCCACCCGCCTCACTTCCTTTGGCAGGGGCTCACGGAGAAGGGCCGCTGCTGATGATCTTAAGGTCCGGGCAGGCACATATGGGAGGAGGCGATCCTTGAGGTAACCTGGCCCCAAGCCGTTAAGGGCTTTGAATGTTAACACCAGCACTTTGAATAGGGCCCGGAAATGGACTGGCAGCCAGTGCAGCTGGAAAAGTACTGGCGTAATATGAGCTCGCAGGCCAGTCCCTGTTAACATTCTTGCTGCCCTATTTTGGACCAGCTGAAGTTTCTGGACCGTTTTCAAAGGCAGCCGCACGTATAACACATTGCAGTAATCCAGACGAGAAGTTATCAGAGCATGGATAACTGTAGCAAGGCTATCTCTGTCCAGATAAGGGCGTAGTTGGTATACCAGCCTAAGCTGATAAAAAGTGCTCCGTGCCACTGAGTTCACCTGTGCCTCAAGTGACAGTTCTGGATCCAAGAGCACCCCCAAACTACAAACCTGATCCTTTAGGGGGAGTGCAACCCCCTCCAGAACAGGTTGAATATCACCTAGCCGGGCAGACGAACCACCCACTAACAGTACCTCCGTCTTGTCTGGATTGAGTTTCAGTTTATTGGCCCTCATCCAGTCCATTACCGTGCCCAGGCACTGGTTCAGAACAGCCACTGCCTCACCTGGTTTTGATGAGAAAGAGAGGTAGAGCTGGGTGTCATCCGCATATTGATGGCACCTCAGCCCACACCTCCGGATAACCTCCCCCAGCGGTTTCATGTAGATGTTAAACAGCATGGGGGATAAAATATTTATTTATTTATTTATTGCATTTATACCCCACCTTTCTCCCTCTCGCAAGGAACTCAAGGCGGCTTACATTATCCTCCTCCTCACCGTTGTATCCTCACAACAACAACCCTGTGAGGTAGGTTGGGCTGAGAGTCTGTGACTGGCCCAAAGTCACCCAGTGAGCTTCCATGGCCAAGTGGGGACTAGAACCCGGATCTCCCGGCTCCCAGTCCGTCACTCTCACCACTACACTACACTGGCTCTCATAGAGAGCCAAATAGAGCCCTGTGGAACCCCATGGCACAATTGCCATGGCACAGAGCAATAATCCCCCAGCACCACCTTCTGGAATCGGCCATCCAAGTAGGAGCAGAACCACTGTAGTGCAGTGCCTCCAACTCCCAACCCAGACAACCTATCCAGAACGATACCATGGTCGATGGTATCGAAAGCCGCTGAGAGGTCCAGGAGAATCAACAGGGTCGCACTCCCCCTGTCCCTCTCCTGGCAGAGGTCATCCCACAGGGCGACTAAGGCAGTTTCCGTTCCAAAACCAGGCCTGAAACCCGATTGAAATGGATCTAGATAATCCGTTTCATTCAAGAGTGCCTGGAGCTGTCCTACAACCACCCGCTCAAGCACCTTGCCCAGGAAGGGGATGTTGGCCACTGGTCTATAATTGTTAACATCCTCTGGGTCCAGGTTAGGCTTTTTCAGGAGTGGTGTAATTACTGCCTCTTTTAAAGCAGCAGTCACCACTCCCTCTCTCAAGGAGGAATTTACAACCTCCTGGACCCATCCGGACAACCCCTCCTTGTTTGATTTAATAAGCCATGAAGGGCAAGGGTCAAGCACACAAGTGGTCGATCGGACTTGGCCAAGCACCTTGTCCGCATACTCAGGCCTCAGTAACTGAAACTCATCCAATAAAACTGGACCAGACGGTGCTCTGAACGCCTCTACCAATGGAACTGCATTAATGGTGGTGTCCAATTCATGACGAATCTGAGCGACTTTATCCTCAAAGTGCCGCGCAAACTCGTCACAGCGTGCTACCGAGGGTTCCACCGTCTCTCTCCCTGGCCCAGAATGTAACAGGCCGCGAACCACTCGGAAAAGCTCCGCTGGACGACACTGAGAAGATGCAATGCTGGTGGAAAAGAACTGCCTCTTTGCCACCCTCACCGCCACAGAGTAGGCTCGATAGTGGGCTCTTACCTGTGTTCGGTCAGACTCAGCACAAGTTTTCCTCCACCTGTGTTCTAGCCGTCTCCCCTCTTGCTTCATTGCCCTCAGCTCAGGTGTATACCAAGGAGCTGGCCGGGCTCTGCTCAGAGGGAGAGGGCGCTTGGGTGCGATCGTGTCAACCGCCCGAGTCATCTCTGCATTCCACAGAGTGACCTGGGCTTCGACAGGAGCACCAGCCATACCAGCAGGAAAATCCCCCAGAGCCCTCTGGAATCCATCGGAATCCATTAATCTTCGGGGGCAGACCATTTTAATAGGTCCCCCACCCTTGCAGAGGGGAAAGGCCGCCAGAAGTCTAAACCTCAGCAGGAAGTGATCTGACCATGACAAAGGGACAGATATTAATTCCTCCACTTTCAGATCACCATCCTCCTGCCCAGTCGAGAAAACCAGATCAAGCGTGTGTCCTTTTATATGCGTTGGGCCGATGACATGTTGGGACAGCCCCATGGTTGTCATGGCGGCCATGAAGTCCTGAGCCGCCCCGGATACAGCGGCCTCGGCATGGAAGTTGAGATCCCCCAGGACCATCATCCTGGGGGTCCTCAACACCAAGTCCGAGACCACCTCCGTCAGCTCAGGCAGGGAGTCCGATGGGCAGCGGGGTGGGCGGTACACCAACAGAATCCCTAATCTGTCCCGGGTACCCAACACAAGGTACAGACACTCAAGATCTGCACTCGAATGAGCAGGAAGCCTGGAGAGGGAGATTGAATTCCTATAGACCACGGCAACCCCCCCTCCCTGACCCTCAAGTCGGTGTTGGTGCTGCACCGAGTACCCAGGAGGGCACAGCTGGGAGAGAGTGACCCCTCCCAGTTCCCCCACCCAGGTCTCAGTAATACATGCCAGGTCAGCCCCCTCATCCACAATCAAATCATGGATGAGGGAGTTCTTATTTTGGGCCGACCTGGCATTCAGCAGCAGCACCACCAGACCCGAGGGCAGACTGGTAAGGCTGCCAGGAACCATCAGGTTGGGGGAAGAACCAGAAGAGGGGACAGCTGTAAGGTGTCTAGCCCTTCTTCTCCTCAGCTGGCCTGTTAATCCCCCAACGCCATACCTCCCCCTGCCCGTGACCACAGTTATGGTGGCACCTCCCCCACCCCCTGAGTTGCCCAATAGTCCTCCCAGGCACATATTAAAATATTAAGATATAAAATATACAACAGTTTAAAAGAATATAAAAAAGATAAAAGAGAACAGCAGCTAAGAAGGAGCAGATAGTCCACGTTTGCCCCTTCCCCTGGTCTTTAAAGCTGCTGCCCTCTGCTGCTGCTGCTATTTGCTGCTGGTGTTGTGGCTGCTGGTGTCTCTGGAGAGGCAGGTGGGTAGATCTTCAGGTCCTACGCGACTCCAAGTGCGACGCTAAGTGCACACTTAGTGTCGCACTTGGCGCAACGCCGAGGCGCACGCCGAGGTGCTGCCTCTGGCAGCCCCGCCTCAAGTACCTGTGGGCGGGGGCAGAAGCAGGCTCAGGCTCAGGATCCACCTGGTGCAGCTGCTGGCTGGTCCTCCTTCCCCAGGCTCCTTCCCGAGCAGCCTCTGGCAGCCCCGCCTTAAGTACCTGTGGGCGGGGGCAGAACCATCTGGCCCACAATTGTGTCTTCTGCTCCCATATGGGGAAGGGTAAGAAATTTACTCCATCATTTTTTTTTTCAGGTTTACCCAGTCTAAACTGTCCAGAACTGAAGGTGGAAATGGATGCAATTTGTGGTCAGAAATCCATACATCCGTGGGCTTGAGATCTGTTCCATGAAAGAAAGAAAAATGTGTTCAACCATGTGTGCACATTTGAAAAATGCACAGAAAATGTTGTATACATTTCAAATGCACAGAAATACACTCTAGGCAATGAGTCTATCAACGCATCCATTAATGCATCCATTTGAAATTTGAGCACCAAAACGCATACAGATTGTGTTTTAACTGTTCTTTTCTGTTAAAAAAAATTCAACATGGAACTGGTGCAGAATGGACTTGGAGGTGGAGAAAAGAGGATCTCCATGGAAATGGACTTGACAGATCTTCCCTTCTTTACTCCAGGTTCCCAGGCAGAGGTCACATTTTCCACCATCTTCTACCACCTCTTAATTGGAGATGTTTGGGATTATACCTAAGACCTTCTGCATGCAAACATGTACAGTACATAAGGATGTATGAGAAATTTGTTTTGGACACATTTACCCAGTTCATATGTCCAGAACTGAACACAGAGCTGAACACAATCTGCAGTCGAAGTCTGTACATTCCCACGCTTGTTGTGGGATTTGTGGACACACACACCCCAGATGCATTTGACTGCATGTGCACAGTTGAAAAGTATGCATGAAACAAGTGTTGAAAAATGCACACAGCATCCTTTAATCAGTGGAAGAAGATCAGGTACATTTCAAAGCTGTGCACAATTGATGCATACGTTTGGAAAAAATATGTGCAAAAATATGCACAGATTTTTCACATATGAAAATTGTAGGAAAGGTGTGAGAATTTTTTGAGAAAATTTTTTTGAGGGGTGAGGCTCTGATGCTTACTTTGCTAGTAGGAGGTCACCAAGAGGTGTGTGTGTGTATGTGTTTCTTCCTTTTACATTCCACATACCCTGTACTTGCAAAGGCTCTTCCCTCCCTTGTCAGGCAGGGAAGTGGTTGCTGGCACTTCCCTCCAGAGTGGAAATAGTGCAAAGGGCTTTGCAGGCACAGCGTCTGGTGGCTGTCAGCCAGTCATCTCTTCCTACTCAGGGAGGGAGATGGCTGCTGTCGCTTCCCTCCTGAGCAGGAAAAGTACCTTGCAAGCACAGGGTATGCTGACTATCAGCTGGTGCCCCTGTGCTTGCAAAGGCTCTTCTGTCCCTGCTTGGGTGGGAAGCAGCTGCAGCAACCCCCTCGCCGCTTGGTTGGGGAGAGCATTTGGCAAGCACAAGTCATGTTGGCTGTAGTTAGGGATGTTTGTGAATTCTGCAACAGAATCAAATGAAGTTGGACTTTTATGAATCTGACCCATGGATTCCAGAGCAAATCAACTTTGTCACAGTTGGGCAGATTAAGAACATCAGAACATCAGAAGAGACCTTCTGGATCAGACCAAGGGTCCACCTAGTCCAGCATTCTGTTCACACAGTGGCCAACCAGCTGTCGACCAGGGACCCACACACAGGACACAAGTGCAGCAGCACCACCCTCCCACCCATGTTCCCCAGCAACTGATATACATAGGCTGCCGTCAGGAAGGCTAAAGCTGAGAACAAGCTGAGGTTAGTGAGGGATGCTAAAAGCAACAAAAAAGCTTTCTTCAGATACCTGCATAGTAAAAGACAGATGAAAGAAATGGTGGTTCAGCTATTAAATACGGATGCCAAAATGATAACAGATGACAAGGAAAAGGCAGAAGTGCTCAGTTCCTACTTTGGCTCAGTCTTCTCCCAAAAGAGGATCTATGACCCCCCTGGCAAAGGTGAAGTACAGACTGAAGGGGCAGGATTGCAGCTTGAGATCGATAGGCATATGGTCAAGGAACACCTAATTACTTTGAAGGAGTTCAGATCTCCAGGGCCAGATGAACTGAACCCTAGAGTAATAAAGGAACTGGCAGAAGAACTCTCACAACCACTGTGTATTCTCTTTGAGAAATCATGGAGGACGGGTGAAGTGCCAGATGACTGGAGGAGGGCTAACGTTAGGCTAACTGCCCCTGGTACTGAAGGTACCACATAGCCATCAGGACTAGTAGCCATTGATAGCCATTTCCTCCAGGAATTTGTCCAACCCCCTTTTAAAGCCATCCAAATTGGTGGCCACCACAACATCCTGTGGTAGTGAATCCCATAGTTTGACTATGTGCTTTGTGAAGAAGTCCTTCCTTTCTGCGGACTTGAGAACCATTTTTCTAACTTTTCAGAATGTTGTGCAAATTTAGTAATGGAAATTTTTCATATTCCAGGCTGAAAATGTGCATTTACACCAGAGGCTAAAGTGTGAAAATGTGGATTTTGGGAGGATTTGTGCATTCTCACCAGTGTGAATTTGCGCAAATTCCAAAACTAAAAACAAATCCAGTTCCACTAATGAGTGGGTGATGGAACAAAAGGCAGCTGGCAATCCATGAAATGCAGACAGAATAGATTTTGCACAATTTGTACATCCCTGCCTGTGGCCAGAGTTGCCTGCCTTGCCCTCCCTATTCAGGAAGGGAGCTGCTGCCACTTTCCTCCTGAGCAGGGAGCTCTGAGTAGGTTGTGACATGAGCTGGGAGGAAGGGACTGCAGTGCGTCTGTGGGAAAATGTCTTCGCATGAGGTCCTTGAAATGAGCTATAACCAGTGGAGGCTGGTGGCTCCAATGTCAGTGGGGTGGTGAATCTGCTCCGGGTTTCAGGCAGAACCAGTCAGAACTAGGGATGCTGGAGAACTTTGAGATGAACCAAAATGAGCTTGGATTTCTAAGAATCCAACCTGTACAATCTGTTGTGGACCAACCTCCTCAGGCCGCATGGAGTCTGTGGATTTTGGGATCTTTTTTAAAACTTTCCTGAAATTTATACATATCTATTCATATGAGAATATGAATGTTTCTGCTGAGACTGGTAAATACACATGGGGAAAAGTTGAATGGAATGGGGGACAATACACTAAATGTTACATACTAAGGTAAGTTATGTAAATCGTTGCAAACCCTCTTATGGAATTATTTACATATGTTTTCTACATAACGAAAATGTATTCGGACGATGGAGCATAAGGCGCCTGATAATCCATGAGACACAGATGGAGCGGACCCTGCCCAATCTGTATGTAAAGCACCTTGCATAGCTCATTTATAGTTCTGACTGAAACCAAGAGTGGATTCACCACCCCATTGATATCAGAGGCACCAGCCTCCACTGGGTATAACACGAATCACACACACACACACACACGCACATACACACACATGCACACACACTCCCAGTCATACCCTCTATTAGCGGCCTTGCCTGATATCCAAACACCCTAAAAAAGTGGAAATGGAAACTGCTGGTTTCTAATGCTGCAAACAAGAATTTCCAATGTTGCAAGCAGGAACAGGAGATGTCTAAAGTTCCAAGAGCATTGAAACAAGTTCCATTCCTGCTTCCAGTAATGCAGCCTTTTCCAAGAGGCTTTTAGTGTAGCAGCAGTTCCTGGAAGAGCTATGTGATCATGTGGCATTGGACATTCCAGGAACGTTGCTGAAGTTAAAGCTGCACTGTCTGTGAGTGCACAGGAGACATTCTGCAAGTAAAAAAAGATAAGTAGAAGTAGGGATGGTGGAGAATTCTGCCACGGACCCCAATGAGGCTGGATTCTAAAGAATGTTGCCCCCCGGAGTCCATGGCGGAATGGAACACTTACCACCACCTCCCTGTGGAATCCTGTTTGGCCGGATCCTCCAGCTCCAGAGCACCAGCAATACAGCCGCCATGACATATCACTGGCTAAGGAGTATTGACTGCGGATGCAAATGTTGTCCAGGATGCCAGTTGCAGCTGTAAAGGTCTTAGTTTAAGGTAAATGCAGTCGTAAATGGCTGCATTTACCTTAAACTAAGACCTTTACGGCCACAAATGGCATCCTGGACGCCATTTGCATCTGCAGTCAATCCTCCTCAGCCAGCAATACGGCAATGGTGGCTGTAACACTGGCGCTTTGGAGCCGGCCGGTGGCTCCGCAGAATCACTGCAGAGTGGAGCCAGCCAAAGAGGATTCCAGGGAGAGGAACAGATCACCTCCCCCCAAGGGCGGATTCCTGGCTGGGCCAGCAGGTAGGGAATCCACCCATCCCTTGGTAGAAGTCTCCTGAGCCACCTCATACACTGAATAAGGTAGATGGGGCTCCTGCCTCACCACTCCCATTAGAAAATTCTTCGATCCCACCCCCCCTCCCCCAGGAAGGAGGCAGAAAAAAGATGCCTTTTTCATAGAGAGGGGAGAATTTTGACAAAGTAGGGCGCAGGGTTCAGCACAGCACAAATTCTCATGCAGAAAGAAGAAGGAAAAAAAGCATGCAATCTGATACAGACTCGAATCAGAATGAGCTTCGCGATGGAATTCAGAGAACCATGGTGAGCTCAAATGTTTGTCAGGAATGAATCTGAGCATGTAGAGATGTCTGGCAGCTCAGAATTGGAATCAGAATTGGAACAGAAAGAACAAAGGGAGGCACCCTCCCTAGTGAGCCCAGATACGGTGAGACGTTCTTCCCAAGACCTTGACATACAGATGGCCCAGTCTGAACTGCTCCCCCATTCCTCCACCATGAGAACTCAAGTTCCAGAGGAGGAGGAGGAGGGCGAAGGGCATGACTTGAGGGATGCTAGGATCTGTCACAGAGCAAATTGGGAAAAGTTAAGGGCAGGGCTCAGATGCTCTGTCAGGTTGGCCACTCATGGAAGCCAACACAGGAGGGAGCCACCCTAAGGGAGGGGCATCCCTGTGAAGAAAGTCAGGCTGTGAAGTTCATGCCCAGACTGCTGGCAACTTCTCTAACTTCCACTTTCGCTCCTCTATTGATATTCGTGGATGTGTGAATTAGCTGGTTCTCTGCAGTCTGAGAGTTTCCTAGAATCTGCATTTGTAAATAAGCTAGTCGTTAACAAATAAAGTAGTGTTAGCCTGAAGCCTTGTTTCCTGGAGTGCATTGATTGCGAAGGGAGAGGATGTAGGAATGTGACAGTTTTGCTGAATCGCACATCCCAACGTGTACTCTGCCACTGAGCTATGGGAACTTCCCCTTTAAAAGGGGATTGATCAAATTAACAGAGGGGAGATCTATCGACATGATGACAACTAGGACCTTGAAGCTCAGAGCCAGTTTGCTTATGCCAGGGGTACAGAACCTTTGACCTGCAGGCCAAATTCAGCCCATCTGTGGTCCCAGTCTGGCCCTCCAGGGTCCCAGTTCCCCAAACAGCTATACTACCTTCCCATGCTCCCTCCCTGTCTTCCCTGGCCACCAGTTTTTCAGTGGTGTCCTGACATTTGTGAATCTTCCCCCTTCCTAAAAGTCCAAATGCCTCCCTAAGGCTGTGTCACTGGCAGTACGAGCTTTAAGTTAAAAGACGCTGGTAGTTTTGATATCTTTGCCCTGGCATCTTTGCCATTGGGCCCACCTAATTTTGCCTTCAGCCCCAGCTACCATGGGAAAGCTTCTCCAAAATGGGATTTGGCCCTCGAGCTGCAAGAGGTACTGTGCACCTGCCCTATGCAGTTGCTAGGGGTAAATAATGGGGGGGGAGCTGTTGTCTTTGCATCCTACCTGTAGTCTTCCCAGAGGGCATCTGGCTGTCCACTGTAGGAAACAGGATGCAAGACTAAAGGCGCAGTCTTATCGAGATGCCCCTCAGCCTCTGAACTCGGAGGCTGACAGGCATCCTATGAAGAGCGGGATGAGCATGGAGGTGATCTTCACCTCCGCCACCTCCTGCTCTCCATATTTTGCTAGGTGGGCCCTTTGTCTGTCTAGTTGTGACTAGGGATGCTGGAGAATTCTGCTGTGGACTCAAATGAGGCCAGATTCCAAAGAATCCTACCTCTGGAGTCTATGGAAGACGGCTGCACTTACCTCCGGGTCTGGAGGAGTTCATGCAGGGCAGCTCTCCGGCTCCCTATAAGATGTGATACACTAATGGCGGCTGCCATTAGCATATCACAGGAAAGTTACAGCCATAAATGGCATATTGTATGCCATTTCCAGCCATAAAGTACTTACTTTGACCTAGATACAGCCATGAACAGCTGCTATTTAGGTCAAAGTCAGTGCTTTACGGCTGCAAATGGTGTACAATGCCATTTACATGTGTATTTTTCCCGCAATAGGCTAATGGCAGCCACGATTAATGTTTTGCGTCTTATAGGGAGCCAGAGAGCCACTCTGCCAACTCCGGCAGACATGCCTGGGTTCCGGAGGATTCCATGGGCCCTGAGTGGCCGAAATTGCCCCTCCATGGACCTCCCCCGCCCCAGTAAGGGGTTTTTACATCCCTAGTTGGAACTCTGGAGAGCAGGAGTGAAGGAGGCTGGGGAGGCCAGAGGATTCTCCATAAGGTGCCCTCCCCAGTCCACTCCCTGCCTCTCCCCACCCAGAAAACTGTCCCCTTTCCCTCCTCTCTGAGGTCACTTTTGCAATCTCAGAGAGGCAGCCTGCATAGTTCTCTCCATGCCAGCTGTGCGGGGGAGGGGGAGGTGGTGGGAAGCTCAGACTCCTGGATCCAAGGTCAGAGTGATGTTTCCGACCTCCGATCCAGGGATCCAAACTATCCTACACACACACACCCATGCTGTCTAGGGGCCACAGGATAGCTCTCTAAACAGGCCTTTGGCTGGTCCAGCAGAGTGTCTTCCTATCTTCTTATGTTAAATTGGATTAATAATTACCAGCAGAGTTATTTTGTAACCATAACTGCACCGATGGCAAGTCATCATACTTCATGAAGCCAATAAAAAAAGATCCACAGGCTATAGATCTATATCACACTGCTATTTTATATGCTTGCTTGAAAGCTGTTTTCCAAAGAATGTGTTGACTAGCTGGGAAGAGCATACAAAATAAATGACTCTCTGCGGAGAGTGCCTCTTGACAACAGATTAGTGCAGATGCTCATGTGTACAGTTGGTGCATCGTGAAGAAATGCCTCACAGCACTGGCATCATTTGGTGCAATAGCCAAAGTGTGAAAGGGGACAAACTGTTTATAACATTGTTTTTCAGAAGCATTGCAGCAATCTTTTTCCTCTCTGTCAAACTAGAGACTGTGGCGGGTTGTGAATTGGTCACCTGAAGGATGTTACACAGGGGTTCAGGCTGCACAGAGCCAACTGGCTATGGAAACCAGAAGAGAGAGATACAGACAGGAGGCAGGCAGGCAGGCAGACTCTGGAGAGGGAAAGAAGCAGGAGAAGACGACATCAGGCATGTGCTCATGCATGCTCCACCTGGTTTGGTTTGGTTTTATGCATCTGGATTTTAATGGATTCATTTCATTTGATTGTAGGGATGTCTGTGACTGGGAAATCCTTTTTGGGCTCATCGGATTTCCATGGCACCATTAGCTTGGCTTGCATTTACAAGCCAAGATACGGGTTTTCCCAAAAATCCAGGAACTTTTTCCAGGGAGGGGGCGTTCATTTTTGTAAATAGATTCCCCCCCCCCCCAAATTGCAGTTGCAATTTGCATGATTTGGGCAAATTGTGGCCATAATTTGCACAAATTACGGCCACCATTGTGCAAAGTGCTACTTACAAAAGTGTTTAAAACCTGGAAAATGCACAGGCTCACACAACTCAATGCAGATCAAGTTGGGCCCTCTCATGGGGAAATGAGCCGAAGTCCAGAGGGAGCTTGGGGAGATCCACCCCCTGGACGGATTCCTCCAGCATCCCTGTTTCTTTGGTACTGTGAGCCACTTGGAGGAGTTATCAAAAACTGGGGTTCAAATCCATCGAAGGAACAAAGGAACGAATGAATGAATTAATGAATGAATGACTGTGTAGTTCAGGGGTGGACAATTTGTGGCACTGGAGATGCTTTGGCCTACAATTGTCATTAGCCCTAGTCAGCATAGCTGGTGGTGAGGGATCGTGGGAGTTGTAGGCCAAATCATCTGGTGGGCCACATTTCCGACTCCTGCTCTAGTGGCATGAGCCAATTTCCTTGCACCAATAGGCCTGAGCAGATCTGAAGGTATAAAAGCTCCAAGGTCAACTTTGTTTACTGGCCTGAGCCATTCAGGGATTTCTGGTGCTCAGTACAGATAGGGATGGATGAGTGTTTCAGTTTTGCCCTCTCCTGCGTTTGAATTTTTAACACCTCAAGTGGTTTTCTAAATATGAAGAACTTTGCAAATTTTGGAGAATTCCTACCAAAAATGACTTGAAATGAAATTCTCATACATCTGCACCAGTAAAATTCAGTAGGTACAGCTATTCCCAACTTTTACGTAAAATGGTGGCTTGGTGGACCAGCAGGGACTCGATGCATACTGAGTCAGGCAAGCATGGCCATCCACAGAATAGAGTCCAGGAAACCAAGTGAGGGGGAGTCCACCAGACACACACACACCCCACTCAGACTCCTGCGTAGAGATGTCAGAGAATTCTGCCACAGATCTCAGGGAGGCCGAATGCCAGCGCATTCGGCCTCCCGAAATCAGTGGCGGAACGGTCTGCCCCCCCCGCCCCCCAGGACAAGACTTACCTGGGGCAGATCTTCCTGGTGGCAGCGGCTCCGGCGGCAGCTCCGGCGGCGGGGCAGGGCGGCGGCGGCCAGTGTTCCGACCGGCTGCCGCCGCCGCCATTTCCAGTTAAAACAAACAAACAAAAAAACATGATAGGCTACATAAAGATTTACGTAGCCTATCATGGCTAGATTTTTAAAAAATACCATGATAGGCTATGTAAATCTTTACGTAGTCCATCACGGCTGACTTAAAACAAAAAAAAGTGCATACGCAAATGGCGGCGCCCATGGGCACCGCCATTTGCGTTCCTTATTTTGGCACGTCTTAGTCTACGTAAACATTTACGTAGACTAAGATGGCGAAAATAAGGGGAACGCAAATAGCGCAAATGCTGCCAATTGGCTGTGCATACTGGTGACATAGGATGGGCAATAAGAGGTTCAGACCTCCCCCGATATTCGTTCAGCATGAAAGGGAGTAAAATCATGCCTGCTAGCTACATCCTAACACTGGCATGACCACTGTCCCCCTTCCACCCCAGAAGCTGTGAATTCATTGGGTTTTTTTATTTTGTTTTTGTTTTGTTTTGTAACAGAGACTTAAATATTTGTTCAGATATGCAGATGATACCACCCTAATGGCAGAAAGCGAAGAGGATCTAAAGAGCCTCTTGTTGAGGGTGAAAGAGGAGAGTGCAAAAACTGGTTTGAAACTCAACATTACAAAAACTAAGATCATGGCATCTGGCCCTATCACTTCCTGGCATATGGAAGGGGAAGAAATGGAAGCAGTGACAGATTTTATTTTCTTGGGCTCCAAGATCACCGCAGATGGTGACTGTAGCCGTGAAATTAAAAGACGCTTGCTCCATGGGAGGAAAGCTATGGCAAACCTAGACAGCACAGTAAGAAGCAGAGACATCACCTTGCCGACAAAGGTCCGTCTAATCAAAGCTATGGTTTTCCCAGGAGTAACGTATGGCTGTGAGAGCTGGACTATAAGGAAGGCCAAGCGCTGAAGAATTGATGCTTTCGAACTGTGGTGCTGGAGAAGACTCTTATGAGTCCCCTGGACTGCAAGGAGGTCAAATCAGTCAATCCTAAAGGAAATCAACCCTGAGTGCTCATTGGAAGGACAGATACTGAAGTTGAAGCTCAAATATTTTGGCCACCAAATGCGAAGAGAAAAGTCACTGGAAAAGACCCTGATACTGGGAAAGATTGAAGGCAAAAGGAGAAGGGGATGGCAGAGCATGAGATGGCTAGATAGCATCACCAATACAATGAATATGAACTTGAGCACACTCCAGGAGAGATCGGAGGACAGGAAGGCCTGGCGTGCTATGGTCCATGGGGTCACAAAGAGTTGGACACGACTTAATGACTGAACGACAACAACATAGGGATTCCTCTCTGCAGGTAGGGACACTGGACAGTTAGGGTCCATGAAGAAGCCCCAACCTGCATGCATCTTTACACATATAGGGCCCTATCAGACAAGTTCAACCTCTGGCCACTGTGGCATGTGTCCAGTGAGAGAGTCAGCATCAGGAGGTATGGCTAGTGGGCATGATCCCACTCTCCTTGATGTGTTCAGTGAACATATGGTGGGAGTGTTGTTTGAAGAATCCTAAATTTGGGATGGGGGTAGCTTGCCAGCCAATCTGGTTATTGAGGAACACCTGATAAGCCTCTGAAGAACTTCAGGGCTCCATTTTTGAAGACTCCTGGAAAGGAAGATCCATTGTATCCCTTTCAAAACTATGAGTCACTTTTCCTTCCCAAGACATGCTACATTTACATGTAGAGTGAGGCCATTAAGGTTTTTATTAATCCGATGCAATGCTCTTTTAAATAGTATCCTATGTGGAAGAGAATCATTAATCACCAATTAATATTCTCATGTACTCTTTATATTTAGGGAGCTTTGTCCATGATAAACAGAAAATGTGGATGCCGTCTGGCCACATGATTCATGAAGCCGTAAGTCTGCATCCTCCAGACAAGTCAATTGGCACTGCCTCCAGTTTCAGAATTATGGGATTGCTCCAGCAGGGGACAAGGAGCAATAACAAGCTTAGGTCCAAAAAGGAAGTAAGAGTAGGTTGCTTTGTAGAAATGTAATGCATAGTATTATTTTGTCGGTCATATTCACTCTAAAAAGTGTAAGTGCTACGTAGATAATTAGGGGCTAAAATGTCAATTGGACATTAGTAACATGATTTTAAATTATGTGCTTAAGAATTTAAACAAATATGCACGTTCAATAAGCCGTACTCTAGGGATATGGAAATCAGCAAAACTCAAGCTTGCCAAAATTCTCTGAATTCCACCTCAAAGCTCGTTCTGACTCAAGTCCAGATCAGATTGTGAGTGTTGTTGTTGTTTACATGAAAATTCGTGCATATTTCCATGCATATTTTTCCAAATGTATGCATACATTTTGAAATGTAAACTTCCTTCTCCCATTGATTACAGCATATTCGCTCACATTTTTCAAAAGCACACATTTTTTTCATGCACATGTTTGAAATGCATGCATGCTGTTGAAGAAGTTTGTTTGGGGTCTGTGAATCACATTGAAAGCTCAGAAATGTACAGGCTTTGACTGCAGATTGCGCCCGACTCCATATTTGATCCAGAAGGTGTAAACTGGGTAAATCCTGATTAAAAAGAAACTGAAACAAATTTCTCATAAATCCTTACCATATTCATGTTGCTCCACTGATGCTTGTGAATGGTTGGACAGTGCAAATCCTGCCAGGTTAAAGGGGTGGGGACCCTAGAAGAAAGAGAGCCTGTGGCACAGTCATAAGGGGTGGGAGTAATCAAGGAGCATTGCTACTCCATGGCATACTAACTATGCCTATGCATATCTACTCAGAGGTAAGCATGAGCAGTCTACCCACAAGAAAGCAGGACAAGCCACTGCATATCTACTCAGTCTATTTAAAATGTGTGCCTTGTGAGAAAGTTGCACATTTTAAGAAAGCTATGCTTTTTTACATTTTACGGACGTGAAGGCAAGTGCAGGAATTTGTGAACATTTTTGGAGAAAATGGGTTCCCATTCAAGATCGTGAATGGGGCATTTTCGAGTGATTTCTGAACTGAAACAAAATTCTCATACATCCCTATTTCTAGGTGGCCCTTCCAATGGTCATGACCAGATGCAAGAGAGAAGGAAGAAGGATCCAAGTCCACCTAAAGTGGAAGCCAGTGCGATGTTCACGTTTTAGTAATTAAACGGGCAAAGGACATCTTTTAAAAAATAATGCTTCCCACAACAAAAAAATATATGCAAGGTTTATCTTTTCTAATTATTTTTTAATAAGGGAGTGAGGGAATTCAGTCTCACTGCAGACTCTGCCCAGGAAAATAAATGAAAATAACATATATATCAGTTATCCTGAGGCAATGCTGAACACCTAATTTCTAGCTTGAACCTCTTGGTTTAATTAGATTTGTAAGCTTTAATTGCATATTGCGGGGGGGGGGGTAAAAATTAAACCTTTAATATAGGCTGACCGGTGAGAATTACTTTGCAAACCAAAACTGCAAAATTCACAGCAAATATGAAGCAAGGCACCCAAGCAGTTTGCAAGGTCCATTGACCCTGCCGATAATTTGGTTTTATATTATGTTTTCATATTGTATCTGGGGTGGAGGCAGTTAATCTCTGTGAACCACCCAGAGAGTTTTGGCTATTTGGCAGTATAGACATGCAATAAATGAATGAAAAAATGAACATCATCTCCCACTAAATGCAAATCAAATAGCTGTATTGATAACCAATAGGCCATGCACCTTTCTTTTCTTTTTGAAAGTTTGGGATTGATAAAAAGTTCATAAATCCTTCCCATATTCTGAAAGTGTAAACACTTTATTAATTGGTGCTATTAGAAATCCCCTTTGCCCATAAGGCTTGTGGTAGCATGAGGGATTGCTCCAGGAAATCCGTCAGGGCTGTTTCCAAAGGCAAGGTCAGTAGAAAGATAGCCCTAAGTCCAAACACTGGGCATTCCAGAGAAGAACTAGATTATCAGGGAAAGGCAAGATGGGAATGTAGGAGCTGGTGCACAGCAGTTGCTCCACAACACCATGCATAGACCTGAAGGCTTTTAAGTTGAGATGTATGAGAATTTGGTTTCAGTTCACAAATCACTGCAAAATGCCCCATTCGCAATTGCAAGCGCAAATGCGAAGGTAAGCGCATTTTCTCTGAAAATGTTTCCAGTCTCCTGATCTTGGCTTCATGGTCACAAAATGTTCACGTTCACAACTGTCTTAAAAATGTGCAACTTTCTCAAAGCGCACAACTTTCTTGAAATGAGCTACATTTTAAGTCATCCTCACTTTAGTCTATGGAGGAAATTGGGGCAATTCTGAACAGTCGAACACTTCTGTGAAATTTTTGTGCAACTTACATGTTCAACGGCTGTTTGCTTTGCACAATTTCCCCTTTTGTGCAAAACGAACAATGGGCACAAATGCAAACGCAAATCCAGGCAAGATGAGCAGTGAGACGATATTCTGAGAATCCTGGTGAACTCGAACATCAGTCATTCACCCATCTCTAGTTTTATGCGTGAGCCTTCAGAGTGGCACCCAGAGTACAGCTGCAGGACATCAGTGTTCCCTGAGGAATAGTCTACTCACAAACAAAGCCTTGTTCCTGAGGAGTCCTCATTCCTCAGCTGGGCACTTCTGTGTCTGGCAGCTGGCTGAGCCTGAACCTTGAGGCATCTGTGTTCCCTCCGGTTAGGTGATCACTCAGTGTATTCCTCTGAGCCTGAGTGGGGGTGAACTATGTCTTCAGGGGAAGGATAGATCGCTAACTCCCCCAAAGGCCCAGGATACTCCTGATTTGCCTGAAATCCCCTCAACACTGGCAGCTCCTCCATGTCTGGTTCGGAGGGGTTCCAAGTCATCCTCCAAAGAAGGGTCCTCCAGAAGAGGCATGACATAGGGTGGCCATATGTCCTACCTTACAGAAAACAATCCTATATTTGAAGGGCTGTAAGAGGACAGTCCTCTCTTTGAAGGCATCCTTTGTTGGAAGGGCTGTCCCATCCAAGTCTGGTTTAAAGATAAGGAACCCTAAGAAAGGAGAGCAGGAGGGGCCTTGGAGTTGCCCTCCCATAGTTAGCACCTGGTCAGCAGACTGAACAAGTAGGCATATGGGTCACCTGGTGACGTCTTCCCCAGTATGGTGAGATGTATTGCATTCCTGGTTAAATTGCAGTCATTATTTCTAAATTTGCATCTACACATATAAATTAGTATGCACACATTTTAAGAAAAACCGGTGCCCTCTGTTGTCTTCTTTTTGGGTGATGTCTAACTGGGACCACCCTATTTGCCCAAGTTGAGGATTGTAAAAATGCCTGCAGGAGGAATTACCACACCCTCTACTGCAAGTGGCTTGGCTTAGGAACATAGGAAGCTGCCTTAGACTGAGTCAGACCATGTCATGGGTCCATTCAAACCAATATTGTCATCACCAACTGGCAGTGGTGGTTCCCCAGGCTTTCAGGCTGGAGTTTTTCCTGCCCTGCCTGGAGATGCTAGGGATTGAACCTGCGACTAGGGGTGGACGAAAGTCACTTACCTGTCGTCGAAGGCCGTTCGCGGTGGGGGGGAGGCGCTTCGCTGCTCCCCCCGCAAAGTTCAGGCCGGGGGGGAGGCTTCCCGCCTCGCCCGGCCAAAATTCAGGCCGGGGGGGAGGCTTCCCGCCTCACCTGGCCAAAATTCAGGCCGGGGAGGAGGCGCCTCGCCTCGCCCGGCCGCGAACGCAAAAGTAAAAAAAAAACTTCCCCTGATAGGCTACGTGACGATTCACGTAGCCTATCACGGCTAGATCTGCAAAGTCAGCCGTGATAGGCTACATGAATTGTCACGTAGCCTATCACGGGTGACTTAAAAAAAAAAAAAAAGCGCGTACGCGAATGGCGGCCCCCATAAGGAGCCGCCATTCGCATTCCTTATTTAGTCGCTGTAGTCTACGTAAATGTTTACGTAGGCTACGGCGAAAATAAGGGCAACGCAAGTAGCGTTGCCCTTATTTTCGCCGTAGTCTACATAAACATTTACGTAGACTACAGCGACCAAATAAGGAAGGGGAATGGCGGCTCCCTATGGGGGCCGCCATTATCCGTACACTCTTTTTTTTTTAAAGTCACCCGTGATAGGCTACGTGACGATTCACGTAGCCTATCACGGCTGACTTTGCAAATCTAGCCGTGATAGGCTACGTGAATCGTCACGTAGCCTATCAGGGGAAGTTTTTTTTTTTTTCTTTCATGGCAATGGTGGCGGCGGCAGCCGGTCGAAAGACCGGCTGCCGCTCCCGCCTCGCTCGAACACCCGCCGAACTGCCGGCCGGACCAGCCACCAGGAGGGACATTCGGTGAAGGTAAGTCCCGTCCCGGGGGGGGTGCGGGGGGTGCGGAGGATTTCTCCCCGAAACTTGTTCGGGGGGCCGAACACGTTGGCGCTCGGCCCCCTGAAGTTTCGGGGAGAAATTCTCCGCCATCCCTACCTGCGACCTTCTGCATGTAAAGCAAGTGCTCTACCACTGAATTATCCCCCCACCAGGTGAAGGTTTCCTCTTTGTAGGAGTGGTGGCTATATCATGAGGGAGGTTTTACATAAATTTAAAGGCAGACATAAAAAGCTTCTGCTAAATCAGGGAAACTTAACCAAATGTCATCTTCCTCTACGTTGTGGACATGTCGTAACACCACTGATATCCTTTCAAGTGAGTCTATATGAAACTAGTCTTATTCTGAGTCCAGCCAATAACCTCTTTAGTGCAGCCCACTATTCATCCTGACTTGAAGGTCTCCAAGGGGCCTTCTCAACTGAAGAGGACTGTCCCAGCTAGGGAAGAAGCTATTCCTTTATGTTTAATCTGGCTGCACTCCACTCCTCCTAATTTCCAGTTTAATTGGCCTTTCAAAAACAACAGAATCAAAACATGTAGAGATTGCTGCAGTTTCAGTTACTTCAGTTCAATTGCATCTTCCCCCATCTCTATGATACACATCAATAAAACTTGTCTGTAAAAAAGTGATATTGCTGCAGTATGTATGATCACATCAAGATTTATTTGGTGCAGTGTTTTACTGATATGCACTTGTGTTCCTGTGTACTGGTAAAATACATGAATCTTGATACAACTGGATCCCTGATTATATCAAGTTTTGCCCTATTGCCAGTGTTTTGCGAAAATACAGGTACACTGATAATGTAGAGAAGAGGAAAATTCACTAAGGGAGTAATCCTATGTGAATAGACGGCCGCCTCCAAACTCAGAGGCAACAGACTATCCAACGCAGGGTGGGAGGAACATAGAGGGGATCATCTCCTCCACACTCCAGCCACCCTGCAATTGCAGCTAGATGGTGATTTCAGCTGTCTTAGCTGTGGGATGTCAGAGTGCAGGGTGGGGAGGCTGGATGACACATAAGAAGTACCGTACTGGCACTTACTAACACCCTGCCCCATCCCTGGGAATGCCCCCTTTTTCCCCACTCCATGCTGCTCTTCCAAGAGCAGAGCATGGGAACAATCTGTGCTGCCTATGAGGTGGCAGGGGAGGGGGTGGGGAGGCGGTTCTCTGGGAACTGACCTCGGAGTGCAGGCTGTCTAGCCACTGTCTAGCAGCCATAGGATTGCTCCCTAAGGCTGCAATCCTTTGCCAACGTTCCTGCGTATCAGCCCCATTGAACTTAATAGGACTTACTTTTCAGTAGACATGTATAGGATTGCATTGTAACAGTGCAATCCTAAGCATATCTACTCAGAAGCAAGCCCATTGAACACACTGGGAATTGCTAAGGAAGGCATTTATGCAATTATGCTTCCAGGCGATGCCTTCTTCATATCTGGATGGGAGGGACAGGAAATATGCAAATGTTCCTATATTTCAACACCTTTGTACATGCAGACCACACAGACAGTTGATATTAATCATTTTATATCATTCTGTGAATTCTACAGCAGGCTCAGGAAAAGAGTTCTTGCACCTTTGTTAGGAGAAGTCCATCCGGAGCTGCTACCGCATCCGCTGCATCCGCCGCCAGGTACACTCCATCCTGGGGGGATTCCACGGGGTGGCAGGGGGGAGGCTGTTCCACCACAGATTCTGGCCTCACTGGAGTCCATGGCGGAATTCTCTGACATCCCTAGACAGAAGAACTTTGGCTGAGCAAATGTGTAAACTCTTTGCAGACACGGATCTTTATACTAACAGTCAATTAGCTTTAGTCACTGTGGCTGCTAAAAAGATTAGAGCAGAAGTCCTGCAAACAGTGGCTATAAGCTGTGCACATGATGAACTGATTTGACTGGCTTGTTCAGTCCAATTTTTGTGACTGTCTATTTCCTGGTCAAACTGCAAGAACCGATGGTTCTATGCAATAAAATCAACTGGGTGACTGAGTAAACATTCATCAGATTGAGCTGCAAGGAGGTAAACACTTCAGCGGGCAGTGCATGCACAATGCTCCACACACAGCTCAGAAATCTTTAAAACAGGGGAAATGGTGGCTTTCCAATGCATTGGTTCCTTCTAAATGGTCAAGAGCCCTATGCGGGTGTTCACCGGCTTGTGGGGAGGGGGATGTGGGCACATAGGTAACCCCACTTCCATTGTCCCAACATGCCTGGCTACCCGTTAGACCTCTCTGTGTTGAATTCATTTACACAGATCTCATAATCTGAAACCATGGGGAGGCAGGAGTCATGATCACAGGAGCTGTAAGGACGATGGTCTAACTGGCAGCTGGGCATTTGGGTACACTGGGGCTGGGCTTATTTGCATGCCCATGTCCCTTTCCCCGCTTTTGGCCTATATGTGAGCAAGCAAGCACCTGCATGGGGCTCATTTGGAATTCTGATCCCTCGGGAGGGCTCCTGGACCCTAAGGACAACTCTGCTAGATCAGACAAATGTGGAACCCTAGGGGTGTCGAACCACTTTCAGCTCATGGGGGGTGCATAGTGGTGAGTGAGGAGGGGGAACCAGGACATTTTAGTTTAAAGCTCTTGCTGCTAATCACTAAGCCCTAGGAGAGGCATTTCACCCTTTTAGAATACTAAACAAAAACTACAATGATCAAGGGGGGGGGCGGAGCATCTCCCCTATGAGAGAACATTACAGCAGCTGGAATTCTTTAGCTTGGAAAAAGGAGGCTAAGGGGAGACATGATAGAGGTCTACAAAATTATGCATGGTGCGGAGAATGTGGATAGGGAGACATTTTTCTCCCTCTCTCAAAGTACTAGAACCCAGTGGGGTCATCCCATGAAGATGATTGGTGGGAGAGTCAGGACAGATCAAAGGAAGTCCTTCTTCACACAGCGCACAGAGTTAAACTATGGAACTCGCTGCCACAGGATGTAGTGATGGCCACCAAATTGGATGGCTTTAAAAGGGGGTTGGACAAATTCCTGGAGGAAAAGGCTATCAATGGCTACTAGTCCTGATGGCTACGTGCTAAGTACCAGAGGCAGTGAGACTATGTACACCAGTTGCTGAGGAACATGGGCAGGAGGGTGCTGTTGCACACATGCCCTGCTTGTGGGTTCCTGGCCAACAGGCTGGTTGGCCACTGTGTGAACAGAATGCTGGACTAGATGGACCATTGTTCTGATCCAGCAGGGCTCTTCTTATGTTCTTAATAGGGGGGGAAACTGTGTAACAGCCTTCCCCCAGGGACCTCTTTTGATGGGCCAACCTTGTAGAACACTTTACTTCTCAAAGCTTCTCCTCCCTCTTGACCCAACATCTGGTTCTGGCATCCATCACTCCCAACTCCTCCCTCCCCTTAAGATCTTGTATCCCCGCATACATATAAGTTTCTGTTTGGCTTTGAACCAACTGATTATCTGGCACCTGGAAAGATTCCCCTGTCTCCTTCTTCTATCTCCTAAAACCTTGGTAACTCCCCACCACTTTGCCCTCTTCCTCATAGGACTCAGAGTTCATTCCCATGCCCTCTCAAGATGCTTCTGCAGAGATGCTGGGCCCAATCCTTACAAATGCCTCTGATCTAACCCAACAGTGCTGATCTAGATGCCTTTGGGGAGCACATTACCAAGGCATGAAGGCAACAGACCTTTCCTGTTTGGGTTTGTTTTCATCCCCAGCACTCTGGTATTTTGAACATGGTGGATCCATTTAGCAACTGAAAGTTGGGCATTTGGAAAGTTGGGCATTTTTAACATGCACATATTGCGAATGCACATTCAGGAATTTGTGAACTTTTGGGGAGAATGTGTGCTCTATTTGTGTTCAGAGTTGTGAACAGGTATTTTCAAATGATCTGCAAACTGAAATGAGATTCTCATACATCCTTAGTCCAGACTTGGCCAGACCCACACAAAGATCAGGGTATGAACATGAATGTGATTCGTTAATGGTGTTGACTCTGCTTTTACAACCTTCAATGCCAGTAGTCAACAGACATCTTGTGGCAATACATTCAGTGAAGCAATATTTACATGGTGAAGGTCTTTCTTTTTACTTGTCCTGTTTCTGGAAAACTTTTTCACTGACTTAAATTATTCTCTTTGCACAGCACTGGAATTCAGGCTATCTCTATTCATTCTCTCCAAAGAATTCAGGGAAGTTCTGATCAAGCAAACACTTCTTTGCCCTCTAAAATTATACTTGGCCTTTTCTTCATAATCAACTAGATTATAACTGGAAATGGAAGCAGAAGACTTTTTTGTGGATCCAGGCTCTGTGATATTTGCCAGCTATGCCTGGGAAAACAGTAAACAAATTATAAATGCCAGCTGATGATATATGACTCAGCAATTGGCAAAAACAGCTATCTGTGGCTTTATAACCCTATGAAAGAACAGCCAATATGAATGGGTGCTTATGAATTCTCAAGTGCTGGGAGTATTGGGGGTGGGGAAAACCACATAAATGCAGTACGATTGGGCTTGCCGGAATAATTGGAATTCCTTCTCCAGACATGCTGAATGCATTGAACTGAACCTGCACTTCTGTGGACTGTGCTTCACTGTTCTCTCACACAGATAAATTCAAAGCAAACTTGCGGGTTCCTCCCATCAGAGAAACTACCTGGGGAATTTGAAGTGAGCCAAAACAGTTTCAGTAAGTATCTTGAAAGTGTACAGGGTTGGGGCTGGCATCTCCCAAAGATGAAATTGTTTCTCACCTAAAGCAAAGTGAATTTGGAGGTTCCTTTTTCAGAATATTCAAGAAAAGCCAACAGCGGTTTGCTGACTACCAACATTTCTCTGGTGAGTTTCACACAACTTTTATCAAAAAAATAGTGAGGTTTCTGTGTTTGTGAATTGTGTGTGTGTGTTGGGAGGGGTAAAAATTACTGCAGTTCAAACTGAATGAGATTTTGGATGATCCAAGCCAAAATCCCGTTGAATGTCAACTTAGCTTGAAAGTAAGCTTGGCCCAGTCCAAACTGTCCCCACTTCCCCCTGCTTTTTCTCTTTATCTAGCAGCCTATCAAACAGGAAGTTATGAGTGCAAAGTTCTGTGGGAAGTGTGGTTTACCAGGGCTGCTTGGAACCAATGGCCAAGTGCAATTCACAGATCTTTGTGCTAGGAACTTCTGAATGCTGAGGCTTTTCTTGCTGAAGGCTCAAAGAGCAGCACTCATGCTCAGTGCAATTTGCGCTTTAGCCTATGGGGGGAAATGTGCACTTTTCCTGATTGGGGCGGGGGGGAAGATACTTGCACTCAAGAAAGCAAACAATGAACACAAATATGCTTTAATCAGTGGAAGAAGAATGCACACACTTCAAAGGTGTGCACAATTGATGCATACATTTAGAAAAATATATGGAAAAATACAGATTTTCATGTAAAAAAAGGGGGGGAAACAAGCTTGCAATCTGATACAGACTCAAGTCAGAATGAGCTTTGAGATGGAATTCAGAGAACTTTGGCAAGCTTGAGTTTTGCTGATTGGCACATCCCTAGGAGAGATGTACAATAGAAAGATTTAAAAAAATACACAGCACCCTAGGCTGCCTCTCAATGATCAGATAAGCTCAAAAATATTATCAAATTATAAAACACCCTGAGAATGAGGCAGAAAAATGGAAGCCTTGTTCATAGGGGAAGAAAAATTGCAGGAAACTGGAGGGCAGATTTTGCTACAGCACTAGTTGCACCTATTCCATGGAGGTAGACACAACACTGCCCTCCTCACACCTGCATTGTGATGGATGCAAAATGGGACCAGTTGATGCTGTTGCCACTTACACTGGCAACATCCCCCCCCCAAAAAAAGTTGACCCCTACTTGTGAGAAACTATTGGAGAATTTCTCCTCCCCCTGGAGAAATTTGGTGAAAGTGCCCCCCCAATGTCTCTGCCCACAAACAAGGCAGACAATGTTCCCACCCACCCCCAAGTCACATAGCAAACCACCTGTGGAACTGAGGTGACTTTCAAAAAGCAAACTGCAAAGTAAAGGGAGAGGGCCATTTATCTGTCCAAGTAAAAACAGGTCAAACATTCAGTATATCTGGATATGCAAAATGATGCCCATCTCAAGGCTTATCAAATCATTAGTTGGGAAGTGTGCCAAGAGTTGAGATGTATGAGAAATTCATTTCAGTTTGTTTTTGATTAGGATTTACCCAGTTTGCACCTCCAGAGCTGAGTCAAATGCAATCTGTGGCCGAAGCCCATACATTTCTGAGTTTGCAATGTGATTTGCAGACACACACACCCCAATGCATTCAACAGCATGTGTACATTTGAAAAATGTGCATGAAATGAATCAAATGAGTACTTTTGAAAAATTCACACATCATGCTTTAATAGTTGGGAGAAGAATACATACATTTCAAAGATGTGCACAATTGATGTGTACATTTGGAATGCACAACAATATGCAGAAATTTTCATGTGAAAAGAAAAAAACAAAGTTTGCAATCTGATATGGATTCAAGTCGGAATGAGCTTTGTGATGGAATTCGGAGAACTTTGGCAAGCTTGAGGTTTGCTGATTTGCACATCCCAGAGAGAGAGAGAGAGAGAGAGCGCAAAGAATAAAGCTGAGAAAATACAGTTAGGCTGCAATCCAACCTTACCTAGGAGTAAGTCCCATTGAATTCAGTAGGAGGTACATCCAAATAGGCATTTATAGGATTACACTGTTGGAGATGTTAAGCTTGTTGACAGCTAAGGAGGAATGATCAGGTGGGTTTTGAAGAAGGGTTTGGAGGAAGAGAGACAGGTAGTACCATAGAGTAATGGAAGGTGGTCACTTGAACATAGAAATGTATTTCTGATTGCCCCTGAAATTCTTCCACCACCACCACCACCTGATCCCACACATTGCAAGGATTTTAAAAGTGTGTGATGGAGGGTAGAGGAATCATGTTCTCCTGATCCAAACATTCTGGCAGCTATTCAGAATTCGGCTATGCCTTCAGTGAACCCATTTATAACTCTCAGTTACACAAAAGAGCTTTAGATATCTTTACAATCTATGCACACCTTTTCATTCCAGACCTTCTGCCTTCTCACATTTTGACCCTTTCTGGCAAATTATCAACATTCTTGTAAGCAAAACATGAACATGGTTTGAGAGGCAAATTATCTGCATTTCCCATGAGCAAAACTTCCACATGTGAAAATTACCACCATGCAGCCTGTTAGAAAGATCACAAAAACATTAATTTGGGGTGACCAAGTAAAATCAAGCATGCATGAAAAGATCCAGGTTCTTTAACGGAAGAAAGTGAATGAAAATATTGAAAGAAGGGTGGCAGAAATGAAGCTGGATGACATTTCAATAAACAAAGATTTTTCCGTAGAAATCTGCTGCTCAGACGAGGCAGAGAGAGTTAAAATGGGATTCTGCCTAGAGTTTCTAGAAGAACATAACAGACTTCTTAGATCATGAGACTTTTGAAAGATACAGATGAGTAAATCTGTTTTGCTTTCTACAACATTCATATTTTTTTCCCAAGCACAAGTTATTTGTCCTACTTCTAAGTTTGCAAAGGCTTTTGTTAAATGTCTGCTGTGTGTTTTAAAGCACATGGAGAGAGCAATCCTATGGCAGCTAGTCAGCAGCTAGACAGCCATAGGACGTCTCGCTTTCCAGGAACCAACCTCAGAGCCTGCACTCCAGGGCTGATTCCCGGAGAACCGACCTTTCCCCCCTTCTGCACTGCCTCACAGGCAGTGCGGAAAAGCCCCGTGCTCCGCTCTTGCAAGAGGAGCATAGAGCGGCTGAAACGGGGCATGCCAGGGGGCATGCCAGGGCAGGGAGGGCGGAAATGCTGGTACGACTCATCCAATGTGTTGTCTGGCAGCCTCCTCCCCTGTTCCACCCTCCTGCTGCTGGACAGCCAAAATCAGCTGTCTAGCCGAAAGTGCAGGGCAGGAGAAGCATGGAGGGAACAATCCCCTCCGTGCTTCTCCTGCCCTGCACTGGATAGGTTGTCGCCTCCGAGTTTGGAGGAGGCCACCTAGCTGCATAGGATTATGCCCTTATATGCCTTTTTTGGTGCAGCTTTCCCTAATGTATATGTTTTTGTACCCGCCCTTTAAAAAAAAAATCAGAACTGCATCACAAAATTCAGAAAAGTGCAAAAATTGAAGGACAATTGCATTCTGGTTTGCATATTAGTTCAGGAAGTGAGCATTAGAAAGGTTCACATTTTAATATGAACCAAATGAAACAATAATGAATGTCCTCATGTTTCAAAGAGACATGTTTCCATTTTTCATCTTTAGCAGGGAAGGCAAAGGATAATTGATGTGGTTGCTAAATAAATATGTTAAAATCATTAAACCCAGCTTTCTTTTCAAATATAGTCCAAGATGAGTCCAATAAACCTATTACCATAACTGAGATATACAATGGGGTTAATAACAGTAATGATGTCTTTCCATTTTACAGAGTTCTGGACAAAATTGGCACAGAGTCTGTGTTAACATACCACTGAACACAAATGAACTTGATTGATAAGTTTATCATGCAAGCTTCTGTTCTTACAACTCAAGTTTTGAAAATCCTGCTTCCTCACCCACTCCAAGTAAGTGTCTGTGTATTGTTAAATGGATGATCTTTTCCCATTCATAAATTGACATTAAACCGTCCCCCTCTGGCAGTGAAGCTTCATGTCTGAGCCAAAGATAAGATATTTCCATAAATTCATTCACATTCCTTAGCTTTTTCCTGTTTTCAGCTTGATAATCCCATTGCAATTTGAATTGATTTAGCTTGCTAATCAATTTTTTAGTATAATTACTTTGACTTTTTAGACAAAGACTAGCCAAAGGGGACATTTCATCAAGCAAAGCATAAATAACCTATGGGTTTTTGTAAACAACCCTTGAAATATTTATATTGAAGGATAGCACAGTACTCTTCAAGTCAGAGG
Organism: Heloderma suspectum; assembly: GCF_057233095.1. Classification (NCBI taxonomy): domain Eukaryota; kingdom Metazoa; phylum Chordata; class Lepidosauria; order Squamata; family Helodermatidae; genus Heloderma; species Heloderma suspectum. The sequence continues at coordinate 14,956,273 of NC_139462.1, forward strand.
TGGGGAACTGGTTGGGCCGGATGATATTGGTGGGAGTGGCCACACCAAAAGATGCCAGTTGGCATGGTCATACCCACTGGCATCATCTTCTTCCCACCACACCTATTTTGCCTTTCTCCATGCAGAATGGGTGCTTGCAGGAGACCATTGGGACTATGAGTAGTGCACAAAGCCAGGGAGTTCTGGCAAAGCCTCCAAAGTGAGAAGACCATAAATATGTGATTTTATATAATTATTATGGCATTGTAATAACTTTGATTGAAAGCTGCCAGACAGTCTGCATTGGAAAAGTACAGCAGACTTTAATGTGCTCCAAACATATTCTCTGCAAAGCGATAGCAAGGTCACAATGAGTTCCATCTCAGATAAGATCTCACAGCTGCTGATAAAAAGCAGAGAAGAGGACCGCTGATGCATGCTCAGACACTGATTAAGAGGAAACGCCTTTGCTGACTAGCTCCTGTTGTGCTCCTGCTAAGGGGTACTAGGGATGTTGGAGAAATCTGCGATGGAACCAAATGAGTTCAGATTGTCATGAATCCAATCCATGGATTCTGCAGCAGACCAGCTTTTTGTCTTTTGGGTGGATTTTGCAGTCTTGTGGACCATTTTTCTAACTTTCCTGAATTTTGCACAAATTTTGTCATAGAAAAATACACATTTTTTTAAAGCAAAAATGCTAATTTTCCCCATAGGCTAAAGCGTGAAAATGGGCATTTCGGGGGATTTGCGCAAATGTGCATGTGTGAATTTGTGCAAATGCGCATTTGTGCAAAAATGGATTCCATGGGTGGGCAGATGATGTAATAAAAGGTGCCCGACAATCCCTGAGACACAGACGGAACAGATTTTACACAATCTGTACATCCCCAAGGGGTACCAAGAATGTCCTTACTCAATGCCTGCTAATTTCAGTAGGGGTGTACGAAACCCCGCTTACCTGGCTCCGCTGGGTTCTGCTGGGGGGGAGGTGCTCCGTCCCTCCCCCCGGAATCCTCCCCCCGGAATCCTGGCTGGCCGGCTTTGCTTCGCGGGGATTCCGCGGAGCCGCCAGCCGGCTCCGCCAGCAGCTGGACATCCGGCCGCTGGCTAGCAGGGACGCAAATGGTGGCGGCCATAGCCACTGCCATTTGCGTCCCTGAATTCAGCCGTGATAGGCTATGTAAAGACTTACGTAGCCTATCACGTCTGGGTTTAAAAAAACAAACAAACGCGTACGTAAATGGCAGCGGCTACAGGTGCCGCCATTTGCGTTCCTTATTTTTGGCCGTCTTAGTCTACGTAAATATTTATATAGACTAAGATGGTGAAAATAAGGGGGAACGCAAATAGTGTCCGCTGTGCTATTTGCGTTCCTTATTTTTGGCCGTATTAGTCTATGTAAACATTTACGTAGACTAAGACGGCCAAAAATAAGGAACGCAAATGGCAGCAGCCGTAGCCGCCGCCATTTGTGTACGCTTTTTTTTTAAAAAAAAAAAACCCAGACGTGATAGGCTATGTAAGTCTTTATGTAGCCTATCACGAATAGGGGGGGGAAAACAGACTGCAAATGGCGGCGGTGGTGGCAGCCGGTCGGAAGACCAGCCACCGCCGCCGCCGAAGCCACCGCCATCCAGAACATTCGCCCCAGGTAAGTCTCGTCCCGGGGGGGATCCGTGGGGGGGTGGCAGGCTGTTCACCGAGATCCGTGGCGGAATTCTCTGACATCCCTAAATTTCAGTAGCCATAACAGTAGCACGAACAATGTCTGGGGAAAGGTAAAACTGGTGGAGATTATGAAAGATTATGAACTGGACATAAGTTCAAGGAAGATGTACTGGGGAGAAATGCATCAGTTAAGATAATGTGCCCAGATGGTAGACCTTCAAAGACTGTTTGTGATAATGTTGGAAATGTTCCCAAAACACATGGGCATAAAATGTGAGATTGTTGGGGGGATAGGTAGACTTCTCATGTCTTATTGGTGAATAGGTGGTCTCATCACCCATGCACTTCATTTTTTCTTGGAAGACCATTGTCTCACCACTCATTGAGACCCCCACCTCTATCCAGAACAAGCTCAGGTTGCAAGAGCTCATATTCACTTTGCTCCGCTTTCTCACTACTGCTTGCCTTCACCTGTGTTCTTCACTGCACTGTGAGACCCAAGGATTTGGGTACCCATGGATCTTTTCAGCTTTTACACTTTATACTTTAACTTGGAAATAGTTTTAACCCTTTATTTTCTGAAATTAGAATATTTTCTGAACTTGGGAATTTGTCTCATCGATATAACAATACATTAGCATAATGCTTATTACTAGAGTTCTACGAGACTGATTTTGTTCTTTAAATCACAGCAACAACTGAAACTTGAGCAGTGTAGACATGCAGAAAATTTTGAAACTTCACAAAAGTTCAAAGCTCAAGTTTTAATACCAAAACGATATGTTTATTTGCTCCACACCAAACAATGCTTGATCTGACATCATGTTTTCAGCCTCCATTATGTGAATCCTCCAACTTTCCTTTTTTCTATTTCTGTTTGGGTTTGGGTTTTTTTTCATTTTGCTTCACAGGCAGGCTTCACTGGGTGCTGCTATTCCTTGGAGTAGTTGATAGGAGTAATGGGGGAATGCCTCCCTCACACACACACACACAAATACTCAAACCCCACCACTTGGGGCATCATGGGAGGAGTAGCAGCAGCTCCTCCCTCCTCACACTCTGATTTGTCCCACTTGGAACAATACAATCTGGGGGGAAGCATGGCTGGTCCCCCTAGCAATCACCCCAAGGCATAGCCTTTTTGAAGTTTCAAAATTTTCTGCATTTCCAAACTGCTCAAGCTTCAGGTTTAAAAAAAAATAGCAAAATTGGTCTGGTAGACCTCTAGTAATAAACATTACACTAACATATTCTTATATAGATGTTGTATTCTTTCAGTGCTGATAATGGAATCACAAAGAAGCTTCCAAATTATGCTCATGTAAACACCATGTTATTTTTTTTAATTTTCTGTAATTTCTTAAATAAAGAGTTTAATGCATTTTTATTTACTTTTGAGTCTGTGGTGATGTTTACCTGTTTGGACTTGGCTTGGTTACCCACTGGGGTGTCTAAAATCCAATTGGTGTAGGTTATGGAGCTAAATAGGACCAAATCAACAAGCTCTACCTTCCGAGTTTCTGCATCACACAGTGGGTTGAACTAGATGGCCTATACATCCCCTGCAACCCTATGTGCAAACTATATCAAATAGGTCTGTTGATGGCCTGTACCACAATAACTGGAAGTATAACCTCTATATTCAGAGATGTGGCAGCATTCCTGTTGTGTGTACATGCTGATCTGCCTCTACTTAACATGTCAATCAGTTCTCAGTATCCACTATTCAGGATGTGCTTTATAATAAATTGGCGATAGACAAAGGTGAAGCCAGACATGATCACAAACAAAAACATTTGTACTTGGCCTATTGTTTTAGTAACAATAATGCCAGCCCATAAATCTAAACAAACAAACAAACAAAAACACCCTCCCACTAAATAATGACTGTGCTTTCATTGGCAACAATTAATACAATTATTATTACAATTTGCATGGTCTCTGGGAACTTCATAAAAGACTAAGATTGCCCCTCTTATATATCCCGTAACTCCAGAAAAGTAACAGCAATGGCAATTTCCCCCTCCATCTTCAAATAAAGGCTCCCAATAATCTGGTTACTTTTCCATATGCAGTGTATTGGCATTGTTTTTATACTTGCTCCGAATAAGGATGGACAGACTCACCCCCATCTGGAGTCATGGGTCTCTTGCAAAGCTGCCACCACCTGTGCCCATTTGCCACAACATGTGAGCCCCACAACAGCTTGGCAAATGACCAACAAACACCATGGACCCACCCCCTCATTCCCCAAGCCACCATTTTGCACAACATTCCCTTCCTGGAAATGTCAAAGCCACCATTTTTGTGCAGAATGGTGGCTCGGGGAAGGAGTGGGCAGATTGTCAGACACCCGCAGACTGCACAGTACCCATCGACAGATCTAGCGAATGCTGCACAGTCTGCAAATAGGGGTCCGGGGGACCGAGGAGTGGGAGTCCATCAGACTCCACCCCTGTATTGGGCACCTGCAACATCCCTAGCGCAAAATAATTATTTAACTTCTGTTTTCTCTTGGGGAAGATGGCATGCTCTCATTTTAAAAAGTGATGAATTCATTTTAAATAGAGCAGAGACTATTTATCTGTCCCACAGCTTATCTCTCCTATTATTTCCCTCTCAACGGTGAGGCATTCATTGTCTGGGGTTCATTACCTTCCACTAAAACTTTGCTATCCATTAGCTCAAATCCAGGATTCAGTTTTCTCAGTATTGTAAATACCTTAGCTAATTTGGGGCTGCTGTTAAGCGAGATGTCACCCGAGGACTCTCATACACGCATGGAATATACAATACTTCCATGGGTCTGCTTCTTTACTTCTGCATAAAAGCTAGGGATGCTGGACAATTCTGCCATAGACTCAAATGAGGCCAGATTCCAAAGAATCCGACCTCCTAAGGCTGGGCTCCAGGGGATTATGTGGGGCCTTGAGCAGCCCGAATTGTCTCTCCATGGACACCGCCCCCAGACCAGACAGTGGGGGGTTCGTACATCCCTAATAAAAGCCACCCCAACCCATGAATATACTTTCTTGGCACCTGCAGCCTCCATAGTTAAGATTAAGGAAGGATTGCTCTGTCAACCTCATTCTTGCTGAGATGGTCAGGTTTTCAGGCTTAAGCTCATTCCACCCTGTTTCTGCATACATATGTGAGGTTTTGTGTTTAAGTACACGTGGAAATCCACATTTTAATGCGCTCCCCCCAAAAAAAGAATATACACCTTTCTATACACTACTTTTTCAAATACATACATATTTTCAAAGTACTTTTCATTGATGTAATGTGGTTTTGCGCAAATTCTATCTAACATATAAAAATGTGTGTGCACTCTCCTCTAATATGTGCATTTTTCTGTGCATTTTCTGTGCATTTCTGTGTCCCACTCAGAAGCAAGTCTTACTGAGTTCAATGCAACTTACCCCTACACATGTCAGCACCCCACTTGCCCCCAGCTCAGCTTTGTATTTCCACATCCAGCTCTTTAGCAAACCTCCTGTTAGTTATCTCACTGGGTGACTTTGGGCTGGACTCTAACCACTACACCATACTTCTGTTATGAAACTCATGAAGAAAAAGAGACAGTATAGTGGAAAGTTCTTTCTGAAGCAGTCACACTTCACTTGTACAAATGCAGCATGAAGGGAAAGATCAGCAACCTTCTCTTTGTTTGAATAAAAAGCACACTCTGCACATGCTCAGGGAATGGACAAAATGAGGAATAAACATACCAGGGAATATGAAGAACTATATTCTTCCATTATGTGTGCATGTGTGTGTGTGTAATCTCCCTCCATCCAGCTGTTCCCTGGGGAAAAAAAAACCCATTCATCCAAGGGTCTTCTGAGATAACTAACAGGAGGTCTGATAATGAACTGGATGTGGAAATACAAAGTTGAGCAGAGAGGAGAACCAACTCTGTGCATGTCTACTCAGAAGTAAGTCTTACTGAGTTCAATGCAACTTACTCCTACACATGTCAGCACTCACTTGCCCCCAGCTCAGCTTTGTATTTCCACATCCAGCTCATTAGCAAACCTCCTGTTAGTCATCTCAGAAGACCCTTCGGTGAATGGGGGGGGGGGTTTCCAGGGAACAGCTGGATGGAGGGAGATTTCACACACACACACACACACACACACACACACTAGAAGAATATAGTTCTTCATATTCCCTGGTACATTTATTCCTCATTTTGTCCATTCCCTGAGCATGTGCAGAGTGTGCTTTTTATTCAAACAAAGAGAAGGTTGCTGATCTTTCCCTTCATGCTGCATTTGTACAAGTGTTACTGCTTCAGAAAGAACTTTCCATTATACTGTCTCTTTTTCTTCATGAGGTTCATAACAGAAGTATGATCTACCAGTTAGAGTCCAGCCCAAAGTCACCCAGTGAGATAACTAACAGGAGGTTTGCTAATGAGCTGGATATGGAAATACAAAGCTGAGCTGGGGGCAAGTGGGGTGCTGACATGTGTAGGAGAAAGTTGCAATGAACTCAGTAAGACTTACTTCTGAGTAGACACGCACAGAGTTGGTTCTCCTCTCCATTTTAGCCTCACCATGTCACCAACCAGGCTGGATGTGGAAATAGAAAGGCTAGCAGTGGGAATAATACTCATGTAGGGCTCCAGACCGGCCTGGTCATTTTAAAAGGTTCTTTCTTTCTTTCTTTCTTTCTGGCCACCATTTGCACCATTTGCACCATTTCTTTCTGGCCACCATTTGCAGCCACAGCAGCCCAGCAGCAGCCGGAAGTCCAGCTGTGGCCAGCCCTGGCTGGCATCTCCGCAGTCTTGCCATGGAGCAGAGCCAGCTGGGAAGGATTCCAGGGGGAGGGACAGATCACCTTCTCCCCTCACCGCGGATCCCCAGAATGGAACAAGTTAAAGGATTCGTACATCCCTAGTGAAATGCACATTTTTGTGAAGGTGCATACTTGTATGTGTGCAAAATTGTGCATTTTTTGAAAAAAAATGTGCAGTTTTGCACATACACAAATATGTGCATTCACAAAATGCACATTTTTGCATACACAAATATGCACATTTGCAAAAATGTACATTTTTGCATGTGCGCAAATATGCGCATTTTGGGGGTCGCCATTTTATTTCTCAAAAAATGGCAACCACAATGCTCGGTGAGGCCACCAAGGTGAGTGCAGGCTATTTGCTGAGTGCAGGCAAAGGGCAAGTAGAGACAGGGGCTCAGTGAGTGGGGCTCAGGGTTGCGGGCAGGGGTGGTTCCGCTGGATTCCCAGACTGAATCAGGCACCCACACCATCCCTATCCATAAATGCCCTCCAAGTTTGCTATGGCAGGACCAGGTTATGTTGCCCCTGACAGTTATAAACACAATGGTCATGAAACTTATATTTAATTTCAGAGGAGAAAACAGACAGGAAGAAATATACACTAATGATACAACCCTATATGTGTCCACTCTGAAGTAGACCCCATTGAGTTCCATGGGATTTACTCCCAGGTAAGTGTGTATAGTATTGTAGCCTAAATGTCATTTGCTTACATCTAAATCTTTTCTTTCGTTTCAGTGACATTTTGTCACTCCATCACAATATTCCCGGAACACTACCACAGTAATCTCAGGGTATGCAATATTAGGGATGGTGCAGGTGCCTGATTCAGTCCGGGAATCTGGCGGAACCACCCCTGCCCGCACCCCCGAGCCCTGCTCCCCCTGCCCCTGCTCGCCCCTTGCCCGCATTGGGTGAATAGCCTGCGCTCACCCTGGTGGCCTCATTGAGCATTGCGGTTGCCATTTTTTGAGAAATAAAATGGCGATCGCAAAACTGTGCATGTCTTTATATGCATGAAAAAGTGCATTTTGCAAATGTGCATATTCACATATGCAAAAATGTGCATTTTGCAAATGTGCATATTCACGTATATGTGAAACTGTGCATTTCTTCAAAGAATGCTCATTTTTGCACACACACAAATATGTACCTTCACAAAAATGCACATTTCACATGTGAGAATAATATGCGCAATTGCAAAATCTGCGTTTTTGCACATACAGAGACATGCGCATTTTTGCAATTGCCATTTTATTTTATTTTTTAAATGGCAACTGTGGAGCTCAGTGAGGCTGCTGGGGTGAGTGCAGGCTGCTCACTGAGCATGGGAAGAGCTTGAGTGTGGTCTGGAGACAGGCGAGCACGGCAGGGGCTGGGCGGGCATCCAGAGAACCCAGACGCAGATGAGTTTGCACATCCCTATGCATTATTATCCACTAAGCTGCAGACATTTGTGGGGTTCACATCTTGAGTCTTTGGCATAGACTTGGAAGCAGCCCATGTAGAACAGTTTTTAATAGTAACACCATATTTGTTCTTTGTTGTTAAAAGGACAGCTTCCTGCAACATTTCCTTCAGTTACAGATTGCCCAGTTTTCACATTTGTCAAAGAGAAACCAAGGAACCCATCAATATCTTACTGTTCTACTTGGCTGAAGTATGTATTTCCCTTCAGAACCTGGGGCCATAGAGAGTTTGGGGCTGCAGTTTGATTTGGAGAAGTATAAATAGTCTGCCAGCAAATACGGTGCAACAAAAACAAGATGACAAAAAGGGAGGGCAGAAATGGGAAAAGTGATAGAAGACAAAAACTTGTGACCTAGTTAAAGATGGGTGAGAATTTTATTTCAGTTGGATTTTGATAAGAATTTATGGAAATTTACAAAGAGAAGCTGAATTTTTAAAAATATTGAATGTGCAAGAAAGCAAAACTGAGAAATTTGTCCATCCAGGCTACATCCTGCATTGGCTACAGCAGACTCTGCGTGAGGGGGCTAACCAAAATGCAAGGTAATGAAAAAAGCAAATATTCAGGCACACAGATTTCAGTACAATGGGATTCAGGATAAGCAGGAGCAATCAAGATAGCAGGCAGAGGTCAAAACACAGTTAGGCAGCTGGATACATTACACAATCCTGTAGCAGAGTCAAGAAGTCGTCTAAGGGTCAGTAGCACAGAGCATAAATCACAGGACATGGTCCGGGAGGCAAGGTAACCATCACAGCATTGTTTCCAGCACTGGCTAGGCAGACACTGAAGGCTTTTAACACCAGAGCCTGCTGAGACCCACCCAAGGCTCAGCCACAGTACACTAGAGCTCTCTGGACAGAACCTTACTCATAAGGAGGAGAATAATATTCTCCTGAGGAGTCCTTCTTTGCAAGTGAGCACTTCTTCTCACAGGAGCCCCACTGGCCTGTCACTTGAGGCAATGATGTTCCTGGGGGCCAGGGGGTTGCTCAGCCTCTGCCTCAGAGGCAGAATCCCCTCCCCCCAGACAGGGATGGGCCCGCAGCCATCTCCTGTCAGGCTTGCCTCTGAGCACATAGAGTGGCAGAGCAGTTCAGATTCTGAGGAAGAGCTGCTAAATGTGGAGAAGGATCTTTCCCGGGCTTCAGAGGCACAGCTGGATGGAGAGGGGCCCCCTTCTCACATCCCTGTGATAGATAACGAACAGGGGGAAGCAGGGACAGGAGACCCTAAACTCATAGATGCCAAGCACAGACACAGACACAAGTGGGAGATGGCAGGGGCACAGCTTAGATGGTCTCCCCGATTGGCTTGGCGTCAACAGCTGCATCTCGAGGTGTCACGGGAGAGAGGGAGATCTTCCCCTCCCACCTCTTAAATTAGGATAGTTTGCCGCCTTTTTCCAAATGGTGGTGAACTTTCGTAGCTTCCCTTTGAACTCCTTGAAGTCTTTTCCTTTGTAGTCTGGGAGTCACTAGCAATTTTCATCTGTATACCTCATTAGAGTAAATGGATTAAAGCCATGGAAATAAAAGCCTCTTCTCTGTGTTTTGATTTGGCTTTTGGAGTTCTCAGCAGGGCAAAAAGGGAATCCTGACATCCCCTCTGAGAGCCCAGGCTCTTCCTGGTCTGGTGACAGTGACTGATCTGCGGTGTCCTCAGTTCCTCGGAGCTCTAGCTCTTCCTCTGTGGAAGATTCCTCCAGTGGGGACATGACAGTCTGGATTTGAATTAGAGACAGTGGAGGAATCTGTCCAGGAGGTCACATCTGCCAAGCTTGTCCATGAGCTGGCCTGACTTAACACAGGTCGAGCTGGGCCAGCTTGCAGACTTCCACCACTGCTGTCACCATTGCCAGCTATGCAAGTTTCTCCTTCTCCTCCCTCCCAGGCCCCAAGAGGGCCAGATTTCCTTGTGCCAGATATCCCTAGTTTGAATCCCTCTGTATTCAGCCATGTCAGTACTGAGTTAAGATTGCCACCTCCCCCCCCACACACACACTTTTCCCCCTTTGGGCAGGCTCCCCATCTTTGAAAGCTAGATGGCAGGCAGGTACATCACGGTCCTCTCCATGCTGGGATTAGCCGTCTGAATTGACACGCGCTGGTGCTGATGGATAAGAATTTAGTTTCAGTTTGTTTTTGCTCAGAATTTACCAAAATTTTCAAAGCTCTTTATATCTGGGAAAGAAAGAACTTGAAATTTAGGGAATTCTATTGGAGAGGAAAGTGAAATGGATAGATTTCCCCATCCCTAGTCTTAATGGCAAGCAAGGAAAGGCAGGAAAGGAGAAATGGAAATAGAACAATCCAGTAACATTGTATGTGAGAACGAACAGAATACTATTAGGAACAGTGAAGCTACAGTTCTTTCTTAAGTTTGGGTCATTAAGACAGGGGACCTTGCTGAGATAACGATTGGTACAGCAGTCAACATGACCTAGTCACTGCGTGATCAATCTTGTTGCGGTTTCAAGCTGAGGGTACTACCATTCATCTGGAGTGCTGCAGGGACTTGCTGACCCTGTTTCGAATGATGACCCAGGCACAGCTGGCCTGCTTCTTCTGGAGCACCATTAGCCTGCATCTCTAGCTGTGACCAGCAGCCACAGGGAGTAGCAATGGAAACAGACATACTCTTGGATGTGTGCCGCATGCTTATGGACTCTGCAGACATAGTAAATGGATCAAGTCATGTCTGCCACAATCACAGAACCGTGGACTTGATATGACAGAAATCTTATCTATCCCAGCTGTCAGATGACCCTGCTCCAGTGCAGTCAAGGGCAGGATGAAGCAGAGACTATTTGAAAAAGAGCAGGGGCAGGTCTCTGCATTGCTGAAACCAAGGAACAAGCCTGTCCCAGAAGCTTTTGTGGTGGTCAGTGAGAATCACCTTACTCGCTTGGGTCTGTTAGAGCAAGGGTAGGCAGAAGGAAGGTCTCCAGATGTTTTGGACTTCAACTCCCGGAGAACCCTGTCAGCATGGCCAGTGGTCAGGGATGCTAAGAGTTGAAGTCCAAAACATCTGGAGATCTACTTTCTGCCCACCTCTGTTTTAGAGAAGTGAGGCTTCCTTGGGAGATGTGCCTCTCTCTCTCTCTCTTCAGCCAGGGTCAGCCCTGCCATGAAGTAGGGTGATGCAATCTGCCTCAGGCAGCACCTTGAGGGGGAAAGAGGAAGGCAGTAATTGGTGCCTGAATGGAGCCACAAGACTTTTTTAAAGGCTTGGCTCTGTGTGTGCGTGTGTGTGCACATGCAGTGAGAGCTCATATATAATGCGTCAGGTCTACAAGCCCTCCCACAGTGCAGTAAAACAGAGGCTCAAGTTTCCAGTCAACACTCCTTTATTGAGCTAACAGCAGCCTTTCAAACTATTTGAGTCAGTAGAGAGTAATGACTGTCCCCAGGACCCAATCAGTTAAGTTTGAGTTCTCTGTTAGGGAAAACTCCATTAAGGAAGAGAGTTGCCACTCAACTAGTTATAGGCTCCTGCACATTACTGGAAGGCTTTCTGAGCCCCTTCTTCAGGGTGGGTCTTCCCTCCCTTGCCTCCAATAGGTGGCCAGCCTGTCAAAGTGCCTCCTTCCTCTCATCAGGTCTGCCATCTTGGATTGATGACGTCTTCTTGCATCTGCCAATTTGTTCCCTTCCTCCTCCTCTTAAACAAGCTGATTTCCCATGGAGGGAGGAGGTTTCTCTACCTGACCCTCCTGACTGATATGCCCTTGGGAAGGTTCTTCACTAGCTCCTGGAGAGTCTTGGGGAATTTCCTCCCCCACCCTCTGTCCCAGCTGTTCTTCTCCTAGCCCCACCTCTGAATCAGAATCTTCAGACTCAACAGGGATCCTGGGCCCAATCCTAACATAGTGATGCTGATCCCAACGCAGTTGTTTTTGGGAGAGTGGACAGTATGTTGAAGTACATACTTGCTAATTAGGACTGTGCCAAATAATCTTCCATTTTTATTTTCAAACAAAAATTAGCTATTGGCATGGTGGTAAAACTGTTCCTAGAAAATCCTTTAATTGTGACAATATTCACCATTTCTTTACTTTTCTAGTAATACATCTTCATTGTCATTGTCTCTCCTAAGGACTGTTGCTACACTCCTAAACCCACTTACCTGGGAGTAAGCCTCATTCATCTCAATGGGACATATGTTTGGATAGAGGTGTATCAGATTGCACTGTGAAGCTTCGAGGTAGCTAGGAAATGGATTTGTGAAACCCAGTGACCAAAAGGACCAGGGAGGACCTATCCACTTTATTAGTTGCCACTTCCAAAGCTGGAGAAACTTTCAGTGTCACATACTGAAATTCACAACACATGACCAAAAGAGATGGGAGGAGATATGGAGCTGTTGTTTCCTCTGTACTGCCCTATACTGCTCTCATTCACACATGCTGGCTAATGAGTAGGCATTGCAATCATCACGGGATGAACTTGTGCCAACTGGCCAAGAGTCTCTACCTTGGATGCCCCCTGTAAATGCTGCAGACCAAATACTCTCACCACAAGACATGTTGCTGCTTCAAGCACAGTCCAGATGCTTCCCCTCCACACACACTCCCCCTTGTTGGAGCCAACACTTCACAAAGTCTTGCAGCACCATCCAGACACAAATTCCTGCCTCCATGTATCCATTCCCCATCCCAATGCTGCCTGAAAAGGTTTGCTTCACCCTTCTGTATGTAGGGATGTACAGATTCCCCACCGTCCATTCAGGTGGGGAATCCGTGGGAGGGGGGAGGTGATCCGTTCCTCCCCCCTGGAATCCACACAGAGTGGTTCCGCTCTGCAAGGATTCTGCAGAGCCAAGGGCCACCCCATTCTGCCATCCGCATGCCCCAGGTTGCTCCGTTTTTTTCCCCCAGCTCCCTGAACTGACGTAAATAATTCTGTAAGTACCGCCAAAAAATCCTTTCCGCATGCCTGCTGTCAGTCTCCATAAGCCTTGGGTCATAGGCAAAATGCATATTTATTTTCATTAAAAGGGCAAAGCCCTTCGTGGGGATTCCCCACATAACTTCCGGTCACCTGACCTCACCTGACCTCACCGGACCTATCCTGACTTCACCTCACCTCACCAGACCTGTCGTGACCTCACCTCACCTGACCTCACCTCCACAGACAATAAAAAGAAAAGATGGAGGATTTCCGTGGACTTTGCAACTCAGCCCCAGCGAAAGAAAGCCTTGGCTCACAGGGAAAATGCCTCGTAAAAAGGGTAAAGCCGGTCGCGTTCTTCTTCCTCCATTTCCAATTTACGGATTTCTTTTCGTAATTATTTTCATAAAATCCACCATTCAGCCGACCAAAAAAAAAAAAAAGGGTCCACGTGAGCTCCAGTCCAGGTCGACTGGGCCACTCCATTCCAAGGAGGATTCCGCGGACTGGATTTGTCAGAATTCGACCCCATTTAAAATTCGTGCTGAATTCTCTGACATCCCTATCTGTATGGCAGGATGAGCCCTGGCAGCAAAAACCATGCTTCCTTTCTATTGGCAGGCTAATTGGTGATGTAACCCATTGCATGATAGTGGTCTACTGTGACTCCTTTATGCTGGACCTTAAGAAACTGCCTCATACCAGGTCAGATTTTTGTGTCCATCTACCCCACTGTGGTTCAACTCTGACTGGAAGAAACTCTCCAGAATCTCAGGCAGAGATGTTTCCTGTCTCCTGCTACTTGGTTTGTTTGTTTGTTTGTTTGTTTGTTTTAACTGGAGATGCCAGGGACTGAACCTCAGACTTTCAGATCCCGCCCTATTGTTGGGAATATTGCAACCTAGTTGGCAAGTTACAGGAAGGAAGTTGCTGTTAGTTCATGGGATTTGGGGCATAGTTAGCCTTAGGATCTCTACAGCCTACAGTGTGTTTTTTTCCTGTGATTTGCTCCTCCTCTCCCTACCCTCTTTCTCTCTCTAGTCTGAACTTCCTCCATTGATGGCTTGCTCTCTCCCTCCTGCCTCTGTAAGGAACACAAAATGGACAGAACAAACTGTTTTGAAACTCTGCATTGTGCCAGCATGCATGTGCAAGAATACTAGTGAGTAAACTGTTTTTCTTTATTCACTAAAGGAAGGTGTGGACTCCGTTTTAGCCTTTGTATGCATGTGGGGCTGGTAAACGCTCATTCAGTTTTTGAATTTTATTTTCCTCTGCTAACTGCCTTTTTAACAGGAGGCAGCAATACCATGTAATTCCCATCACCTATTGCATACTACTGTCAGTGTCAAATGCTTATGCTTATGGTGGTTGGAATATAGGACATCTGAAATGTAAAGCATCTGATGGACCAGAGAACTAGTGATGGGCAGATGCTCCCAAATCTGCTCTGGTCATGCAAGTGGCACCTGCTGAAATCCCTTCATCTACACAACTATTAAAGTTTCAGAAGCCTTGCCTGCTCTTCCATCTAGCCAATCTAATGGAGAAGGTCCTGCTGAAAGTCAATGACATCATCATGACATGCCAAGATGTCTATCATTCATGTGATTTCCAACAACCTTGAACACTGTGGTAAGTATGCCCAGCAGCATCCAGGGCTTCTGCCCCACCTGCAGTGCAGGTAGAGAATCCCTTGAGGATTCCCTGGTGCTTCCTCACCCTGATATGTTACACAAAAGGACTGGGGACAGCAAGGTTAGCTCCAGGTAACACCACATCAAGGATGAAGTTAATTACATGCTGGAGCTGAAAGAACCCAAGCCTTTTATCAGGGGGTGTTCAGGTCTGCTCTGGAACTGCCTTGGGTCTGATCTGAGGGCCTCTGGAGAGATGGTTCTGATTAGAGCTGTGTGCAAAAGGCCTTTTGAAATTCTCCAGCAGAATTCTCTGTAATAATTTGGAATTCTCTGTGGGCAGAGAAACTGGGGGGGGGGGTGGAATTCACCAAATTTTTCACCAAATTTCTCCTAGGAGAAGATAAATTCTCCAATAGTTTCTCAATGATAGGGCTTGTCTTTGGCAGGGGTTGTAGCACAGCTTCTTTCTTGTTTTGAAATTCTTTTTTGGTGGGGGTTGTGCTATCACTGCAACTGGTGAAAGCGTCAACTCTGTTGGCTGGCTGGCCCCCATTTTGCATCCACAACAATGCAAGTGTGAACAGAGGGCAGTGTTGTGTCCAGCCCCAGGGTGTCCTGTACCAAAATCTGCCCTCCAATTTCCTGAATGTTTTCTTCCTCATGAAAGAGGCTTCCATCATTCTGTCTCTCAGAATGTTTTAGAATTTATTTTTGTGGTGATTTTGAGCTTACTCAATTACTTCAAGGTGGCCAGGGGTGTCATGTGCGTGTGTGTGTTTCTTTTAAGGATGGACGAAAGTCCCTTACCTGGTCCTGCAGCTTGCTTCATGGTGGGGGGGAGGTGCTCCGTTTCTCCCCCTGAAATTCTTGGTGGGGGGGAGGCGCCCCGCCCCTCCCGGCCAAAATTCAGGCTGGGGGGGAGGCACCCCATCCCTCGCCACCGGGGGGGGCGGGGGGCGGAGAATTTCCCCACCAATTTCAGGGGGCCGAATGCGTTGGCATTCGGCCTCCTGGAGATTCATGGAGAAATTCTCTGACATCTCCAGTTTCTTTCTATTACACATCTCTCCCTTGCTCTGCAACGTCCCCAGCTGCCTGCACTTCTCAACCCAAAAAAAGCCCTGCTGGAGGAATTATTATATCTTCCCCTGTGCTCTAATTGAAGTGTGGGAAACGGAGGATACTCCAGGCTGCTGGAGAGATGATTGCACAATGTAAAACAAGACACTCACACACACTTCTTGGCCACCTCTTAAGTAAGGTAAGCACAAGAAACCCCAACCCAACCCATGGGAATTGCTCCAAAATTGCCTTCACCACTGAATTTGTTTTTGAAAGCAATTTGTTTTCTATCAAACTGAGTGAGAATGATCAAAAAAGATGTGGGAGAAATTTTTGGCACAGCACTTGTTCTGATTTGTAATAAATGGGGAGGATCTGAAATCCCTTGTACCAAATCCTCCTCATTTTAGAGTTTTCCCTGACAGTATAAAAATAATGGTAGGTTATGCAGTGCAGACATTTGGTTTTGGAGCCCTGCCTAAATTTTCTCATCAAGGTTTGATTAATGGAGCTAATGGCTTAAATAACTATCTCCTGGCCCCAAATCCTCTGACTGATATTTCCCATTGGCCATAACACAAGCTTTTTCCTTCCACTGCCTGCAGAAGAAAGTACATGGTCTTTGTGATGAATAGCATAATTAGGCCCTTTCACTTGTATGTGAAGCAACTCACTTTAGCAAATGATTAGGTTGATTTTTTCCCCCCAAACCCTGCTTTTGCTGCTTTGTATAACTATGTTTCATGGACCTCATTTCCACTGAGTGGAAGAAAGTTCCAGCAGCAGGCTTTTAACAGGTTGATCTTCCTGAGAGATGGGAGACTTATGATACCTTTCAAAGCAAACTCTTTCTTTATGAATATAGAAAGCTGAACAGGCTCTCATGATAAGCTATGCTTCTTTCTAATTACTCAGTCCTATACAGAGTTCCCTGAGAGCAAGCCCCACTGGATTCAGTGGGGATTGGATTCAGTGGGGGTTGCTTCTGAGTGAACTCATAGGATTGTGCCATAAAAGAGCAGCAGTCCCCCAAAAGCAACTGTTGCCTCCCTCCATGCCTGCTTTTTAGGGATGTCAGAGAATTTCACCATGAATCTTGGGGAGGCCGAATGCCAGCGCATTAGGCCCCCCGAAATCGGTGGCAGAACGGTCTGCCCCCCCGCCCCCCTCCCAGGACGGGACTTACCTTGGGCAGATCTTCCTGGCAGCTCTGGCGGCGGCGGCTCTGGCGGCAGTGTGGCGGCGGCGGTGCGGCGGCAGTGCGGCGGCGGCCGGTCTTCTGACTGGGTGCCTCCACCGCCATTTCCAGGGTTTTTTTAAAAAAAAAAACGTGATAGGCTACGTAAAGATTTACGTAGCCTATCACGGCTAGATTTTTAAAAAACACCGTGATAGGCTACATAAATGTTTACGTAGCCTATCATGGCTGATTTAAAAGAAAGAAAAAAAATGCGCGTACGCAAATGGCGGCGCCCATGGGCGGCGCCATTTGCGTACGTGCTTTTTTTTTCTTTTAAATCAGCCGCGATAGGCTACGTAAACATTTACGTAGCCTATCATGGCTGACTTCAGGGACGCGAACAGCGGCGGCTACAGCCGCCACCATTTGTGTCCCTGCTAGCCAGCGGCCAGATGTCCGGCCGCTGGCGGAGCCAGCCAGCGGCTCCGCAAAATCCCTGCGGAGTGGAGCTGGCCAGCCAGAATTTCGGGGGGGAGGGATGGAGCACCTCCCCCCCCGGCCAGAATTTCAGGGGGAGGGACGGAGCACCTCCCCACCACCACGAATGTCACCCTTCGAAAAGGTAAGTGACTTTCGTACATCCCTACAGTGCTTCTCATCACCCAGCTGCAAAAAGTCAACTTTTTTTTTTCTTTTTCCACCAAATTCAGGATGAGGCTATGTGTTACAACAAACCAGAGGTAGGGAACCTTTTTTGGACTGTGGACACATTTGAGAAACTGTCCTGGGAACCCCCACAGAATGGCTGCCATGGGAACATAGCAAAAGTCAAGTAGCCCAAAAGACTAAAGCACAAGGCAGAGGTGGAGTCTGAGTTCCAAGACAACACACTGAACAACTCCTTTGAACCTATAGTTCTCAGCAGCAACAGAAATCTGTTTCACAACACTCTCAGGTTTGGGTAAGAAGATGTGTTTGTTTTTTAAGTGGGGGGGTTAGGGCACCTGGGTGGGTGCCAAGAAAGATGTGGGGGGCACACTGGTGCCCATGGGCATCCCATTGTCTACCCCTGCAATAAATAAAGGACATTCTCTCTCTCTCTCTCTCTCTCTCTCCCCCTCACACACGCACACACACACACACACACACACACACACCAGCTCCATGTTAAGTTCTTCCTCTTTCCTCTAGCAACATTTTGGAGGGGGTGGGGAGACCCCAACTCGTAATATCATATGCATATTTTCTCACTCCTGGTTGATCTCACCATTATCTGCCAATGTTTGGATGTGGAAATGCATAGCACTGTGACAACGCATGGAATGTAAATGGCCTATTCCACTCTTTTTCTTCTTTTTTTGCCACCTTGTTTACCCATGATGACATGGGCATTTTTGGTTTGTTTTAATAAAATGGTTTCATTGGTTTGGCATCAGTTTGAACGTGACAACACAAATATCCACAATACAAATAAATACAAATCTGTACAAAAAAAAAAATACAACAGCTCATTTAACATCAGGTGCACTTAGAACAATTTATCACACGAGCAACCACGAAATGTTGCTTAGAGAGTTCAGCTGGCAAAGCAAAAGCTGAACTCTTATCTGTAATCAGCTATTTGCGTTCCGATTATTTTCGCCGTAGTCTACGTAAATGTTTATGTAGACTACACATGCCAAAATAAGGAATGCAAATGGCGGTGCCCATGGGTGCCGCCATTGTACGCGCTTTTCTTTTCTTTTTTCAAAGTCAGCCATGATAGGTTGTGAACCGCCCAGAGAGCTTCGGCTATTGGGCGGTATAGAAATGAAATAAATAAATAAATAAATAATAAAATAAATAAATAGGCTACGTAAACATTTGCACAGCCTATCACGGTGTTTTTTTAAAATCTAGCCATGATAGGCTACGTAAATCTTCACATAGCCTATCATGTTTTGTTTTTGTTTTTACTTGGAAATGGCGGCGGCAGCAGCCGGTTGGAAGACCGGCCGCTGCTGCCGCCATCGCCGAACTGCCTCCGAACAGCCGCCAGAGCCGCCACCGCCAGGAGGATTCGCCCAAGGTAAGTCCCGTCCCGGGTGGGGGGCGGGGGGGGGCAGACCGTTTCTCCACCAATTTTGGGGGGCCGAATGCGCTGGCATTCGGCCTCCCTGAGACTCGTGGCAAAATTCTCTGACATCCCTACTTGTATGTGGGTGTTCTTTTTAAATTGAAATCCTCCATCTCCATTTACTTTCAGCCAAAACACTTCCTCCTCCTAGGGGCTTCCCAAAAGAAGTCTGTCTTAGGTGTGCTTGAGCGATAAGCTCTTTGTTTAAAGCAACGCTGTTTGAAAGAAAGAAAAAACCTTTTTAAAATGACCATGCTGCTCCAGGACTGGCACTAGCCGCAAACTGCGGAAGTCAAGCAGCACTGAAGGTACACAATTCGTACATCCCTAGTTTGGGCCAATTTTGGTGGAGGCAGCCACCGCTCCCACCCTCTGCAAGTCATATAGATTAGCTGGGTGCCCCTTGGTGGGGGTGAGTATGGATTTTTGATCATCAACAGACTCTCCTAGTTGATGTGGTTTTTGCCTGCTCTACGTGATTCTGCAGAGTGGGAGTTGTTAGCTGGTGAGTTGCTAAAGTAGCTTAATTTGGTGACATTTGGTGGGTGGTGTGGGTTTGGATAGACAGGGATGCTTCAAGGTGAGCACCTTGCACCTTTATGGTGATAGGCCACTCCTGAGACCTGCCTTTCAGGGCTGTGAGACCCATGGGGCAGGGCATGGATGGCCTTTGTGGCTAAGCTGTAGCATCCACTTGGAGTTGGGAGGCCCTGGGAGGGGATGAATCACATATGCCACCCTCCATACCTGGATCAGTGTGGCCTGTGAGCAAGGGATGGGCACCTGGTACTCATCCCTTGCTCAGGGGGGAGGGGGTTATGGCTTGCCTGAATAGACATCGAGCCTATAGCAAACTGGTTTGCCCACCCCACCCACAGCTGTTTTCTCCTTCTCTGCTGATCCTGAGTTAAATCAATGTGGTCCTTAGTCCAGCCCATTTCATGAGTCTCATCTCTTACTTATCCACCTCCATCTACAAATACACACACACACACACGCACGCGCGCACACACACACACACACACGAAAGACTAATAACAGAGTATTAAA
The DNA here is from genome assembly GCF_057233095.1 of Heloderma suspectum. NCBI lineage: Eukaryota > Metazoa > Chordata > Lepidosauria > Squamata > Helodermatidae > Heloderma > Heloderma suspectum. The sequence continues at coordinate 14,976,146 of NC_139462.1, forward strand.
AATATGTATTTTAAGCTAAACATTTCGACTTCCACCCTCCATAGTAGCTGTGCTGTTAAATGGCTGTGTGTGTCTGTGTGTGTGTGTATCCACAGAACAGACTTGGGGGTGGGAAAAGGAGGATGTCCATGGAACCAGCTTGGCTAAGGAGGTCCGTCGCTAGTGTAATCTGGCTTTTGGGGGCTTGACGGATTCCTGCTTGTATTTGCAGGACAAGCCATGCTGCTTTTTCCAAAATCCAAGACATTTTCTCTGTGTGTGGGGGTGTAAAAAATATATATTTGTGCAGATTGCAGGTGCCATTTGTGTAAATTTCTTTAATGCAATGAATTTGCCCAACTCGATGCAGATCGAATCTGGCCAACTCATGGGGAACTGAGCCAAAGTCCAGGGGGCTGAGCTGAGGAAAGTTCCTCAAGCTCCAGCCACCAGAAGGATTCCTCCAACATCCCTAGCTGTGACAGGTTTGCCCATCCTTACTCCTAGTAAGTGATGGTTGCTACTGGCTGTCTTCATGAAATTTGGCTGTGTAGTTGCCGCTATCCCCTTATGTAAAAATAAACACACAAAACTCATGGGAGAAAAATGTTAATGAGCTCAGAAATCATGAAGCTATATTTAACCAAGATGGATGAATCTAAGATGAATTCCCCTGGGTCTGTGGCTTTGCCATGCAGATCTCTCTATAAATCATATGCTCTGCAAGCTAGAAAACAACTTTCTTCGGAGCCTAGTAGCAATTATTTTTCAAAGACCAGGAAAAATTATCAAGACAGTTAGATCTCATTGGAATTTTAGAGCTGAAGAGCTATCACTATTATGGGGGCTGGGGGCATGGAATTAATTGATAACATGCTAGTGGCCAAGTCCTCTTTAGATAGTTCGATCCTAAGGTAAAGGATTTTGAGATTTGCAAGAGCAGAAAAGGACCACAGATAGCATTGGGAGCATGACAGGAACTAGAGAGGAGAAGAAGAAAAGGATTGCCTTGATGGATCAGACCCAGTTCTATCCAGTCCAGCTTTGCGTTTCTGACAGCAGACAACCAGCTAACTCTGGGAGCATTCAGGCAGCACATGAAGGGAATGTCCAACATCTGGTTTTCAAGGCATACACCTTCTGAAGACAATGTTTCCATTCTTAACTACCAGGTATACTATGGGTGGGCAACGTGTGGCCATTGTGATGTTTTGGCCTATAACTCATAGAATCATAGAATCATAGAATCATAGAATAGTAGGATTGCAAGGGGCCTACAAGGCCATCGAGTCCACACACGCACCCCTGCTCAGTGCAGGAATCCAAGTAAAACATCCCTGACAGATGGCTGTCTAGCTTCATCTTGAATGCCTCCAGTGTGGGAGAGCCCACCACCTCCCTAGGTAATTGGTTCCATTGTCGTATTGTTCTAACAGTCAGGAAGTTTTTCCTGATGTTCAGCCGGAATCTGGCTTCCTGTAACTTGAGCCCATTATTCCATCTCCTTTACACTGCGTAGCCAAGTTGCCCACCTCTGCTGAAGATACTTAGCTGGGAGTAAGTCCCATAGATCCAATGTGTTTTCCTTATGAGTACACATACATAGGATTGCACTGGCATAAATGAGTTGAGCAGTCCCAGCTGCAGAAGAAAGGAGCATGGCTGGGATGAGGTAGGTAAAGAACAGGCAGAATGGGAGGCATCATGAGCCTATTTTATATGTCACAGTAATATTCAGATGAGGGAATAATACTTCCAGTTTGGTTTTGAGAAGAATTGATCAAAATTCACAAAGTTCTCCTTCTGGAGGGGGGGAAAACTTGAGATTCTAAGAAACTGAATATGGAAGAAACTGAAATGACAGATTTGTGTATCCAGGCCCAGAGCTATGAGCACTTAGCTCTTAGAAGTATAGGTTTCAATCCCTCGATACTCAACTATGTTGGTGCTTATTTAGGATTGCCACATCTTTTTTTTTCCTGACAGTTGTCTCATATTTAATAGCTATATATGGCAGGCAGGTACATAATGGTCCTCTCCACAGTGGAAATAGCTATGCCTATTGAATTTGGATGGTGCAGATTGATGAGAGTTTTATTTCAGATCAGTTTTGAGGAGAATGTACCAAAATGCACCACCGTCTTCATATTTAGAAGAGAAAGAAATTGAGATTAAAAAAAAAATGGAATGCAAGTGTGAAACGGACAGAGTTGTCCATTCCTAATTGAGACTCATCTCTTAAAAAGTTGTTGTTGTTCAGTCGTTCAGTCGTGTACGACTCTTCGTGACCCCATGGACCATAGCACGGCAGGCCTTCCTGTCCTGCGCTCTCTCCCGGAGCATGCTCAAGTTCATATTCATTGCATCGGTGATGCTATCTAGCCATCTCATCCTCTGCCATCCCCTTCTCCTTTTGCCTTCAGTCTTTCCCAGCATCAGGGTCTTTTCCAGAGAGTTTTCTCTTCGCATTAGGTGGCCAAAATATTTCAGCTTCAGCTTCAGTATCTGTCCTTCCAATGAGCACTCAGGGTTGATTTCCTTTAGGATGGACTGATTTGACCTCCTTGCAGTCCAGGGGACTCGTAAGAGTCTTCTCCAGCACCACAGTTCGAAAGCATCAATTCTTCGGCGCTCAGCCTTCCTTATAGTCCAGCTCTCACAGCCATACATTACTTCTGGGAAAACCATAGCTTTGATTAGACGGACCTTTGTCGGCAAGGTGATGTCTCTGCTTCTTACTATGCTGTCTAGGTTTGCCATAGCTTTCCTCCCAAGGAGCAAGCGTCTTTTAATTTCATGGCTACAGTCACCATCTGCGGTGATCTTGGAGCCCAAGAAAGTAAAATCTGTCACTGCTTCCATTTCTTCCCCTTCCATATGCCAGGAAGTGATGGAGCCAGATGCCATGATCTTCGTTTTTTTAATGTTGAGTTTCAAACCAGCTTTTGCACTCTCCTCTTTCACCCTCAACAAGAGGCTCTTGAGATCCTCTTCGCTTTCTGCCATTAGGGTGGTATCATCTGCATATCGGAGGTTGTTGATAATTCTCCCAGCAATCTTAATTCCGACCTCTGATTCACCCAACCCGGCATTTCTCATGATGTACTCTGCATATAAGTTAAATAAGCAGGGTGACAATATGCAGCCTTGTCATACTCCCTTCCCAGTTTTGAACCAATCGGTTGTTCCATGTCTGGTTCTTACTGTTGCTTCTTGATCCTCGTACAGGTTTCTCAAGAGACAGGTAAGGTGGTCTGGTACTCCCATCACTTTCAGAATTTGCCACAGTTTGTTGTGATCCACACAATCAAAGGCTTTAGCGTAGTCAATGAAGCAGAAATAGACGTTTTTCTGGAATTCTCTTGCTTTCTCCATGATGCAGCAAATGTTGGCGATTTGATCTCTAGTTCCTCTGCCTCTTCGAAACCCAGCTTGTACTTCCAGTACTTCTCGGTTCACATACTGCTGAAGCCTAGCTTGTAGGATTTGGAGCATCACCTTGCTGGCATGTGAAATGAGTGCAATTGTGCAGTAGTTTGAACACTCTTTGGCATTGCCCTTCTTTGGAATTGGAATGTAAACTGACCTTTTCCAGTCTTGCGGCCATTGTTGAGTGTTCCAAATTTGTTGGAATATTGAATGCAGCACTTTAACAGCATCATCTTTTAGGATTTTAAATAGCTCAGCTGGAATACTGTCATCTCTGCTAGCTTTGTTGTTACTAATGCTTCCTAAGGCCCACTTGACTTCACTCTCGAGGATGTCCGGCTCAAGTTCAGTGACCGCACTCTCATGGCTATCAGGGACATTAAGATCTTTCCTGTATAGTTCTTCTGTGTATTCTTTCCACCTCTTCTTAATCGTAGAGGGGGTAAAATCAAAATGTGAGAGGTGAAAAGACATAAAGATCAGCTTTTGACTGTTATTCCAAATGAGTGGGGAGCTTTGTACTGTTGTTCCTCACTGAAGGAACTGATCAACTTGTTGGATAATAGGAACAAATCGGCATGCTTCCAAACACTAGGTTGTGATAGAGAATATGTTGCATCAATGGGCGGTTGTCTTGTTCATTCCCCTTTTTGTCTGATCAGTTCCTTTTTCCTGCTCCCTCCTCTTCCTCTTCCTCCTCCTCTTGCCTCTGCAACAAACAACACACAGTCCCTCCCTAAAGGAAGCAAGTAACCATATCTCATGCCTTTGCTTACTTGCACTCGCATACCAAGCTTTAGGTTGTTTGCTTATTCGGTCAGTCGCTTCCGACTCTTCGTGACTTCATGGACCAGCCTACGCCAGAGCTTCCTGTCGGCCGTCACCACCCTCAGCTCCCCCAAGGTCAAGTCCGTCACCTCCAGAATATCATCCATCCATCTTGCCCTTGGTCGGCCCCTCTTCCTTTTGCCTTCCACTTTCCCTAGCATCAGCATCTTCTCCAGGGTATCCTTTCTTCTCATGATGTGGCCAAAGTACTTCAGTTTTGCTTTTAATATCCTTCCCTCAAGTGAGCAGTCTGGCTTGATTTCCTGGAGGATGGACTCGTTTGATCTTCTTGCAGTCCGAGGCACTCTCAGAATTTTCCTCCAGCACCACAGTTCAAAAGCATCTATCTTCCTTTGCTCAACTTTCCTTATGGTCCAGCTCTCGCAGCCATAGGTTACTATGGGGAATACCATTGCTTTAACTATGCGGACATTTGTTGTCAGTGTGATGTCTCTGCTCTTCACTGTTTTATCAAGATTGTATTTGTAGTTAAACAGTATTACACATCCTTCTCTGCTGATGTGTGTTGTTCAGTCGTTCAGTCATGTCCGACTCTTCGTGACCCCATGGCCAATAGCATGCCAGGCCTTCCTGTCCTCCACTCTCTCCCAGAGTGTGCTCAAGTTCATATTCATTGCATCGGTGATGCTATCTAGCCATCTCATCCTCTGCCGTCCCCTTCTCCGTTTGCCTTCAATCTTTCCCAGCATCAGGGTCTTTTCCAGGGACTTTTCTCTTCGCATTAGGTGGCCAAAATATTTCAGCTTCAGCTTCAGTATCTGTCCTTCCAATGAGCACTCAGGGTTGATTTCCTTTAGGATTGACTGATTTGACCTCCTTGCAGTACAGGGGACTCGTAAGAGTCTTCTCCAGCACCACAGTTTGAAAGCATCAATTCTTCGGTGCTCAGCCTTTCTTATAGACCAGCTCTCACAGCCATACGTTACTACTGGGAAAACCATAGCTTTGATTAGACGGACCTTTGTCAGCAAGGTGGTGTCTCCGCTTCTTACTATGCTGTCTAGGTGTGCCATAGCTTTCCTCCCAAGGAGCAAGCGTCCTTTAATTTCATGGTTACAGTCACCGTCTGCGGTGATCTTGGAGCCCAAGAAAGTAAAATCTGTCACTGCTTCCATTTCTTCCCCTTCTATATGCCAGGAAAGGATGGGGCCAGATGCCATGATCTTCGTTTTTTTAATGTTGAGTTTCAAACCAGCTTTTGCACTGTCCTCTTTCACCCTCAACAAGAGGCTCTTTAGATCCTCTATATATGTTTATTCTTTAGATCCTCTATATATGTTTATGCTCTTTAGATCCTTTATATGTTGGCATATTGAATGCAGCACTTTAACAGCATCATCTTTTAGGATTTTAAATAGCTCAGCTGGAATACTGTCATCTCTGCTAGCTTTGTTGTTACTAATGCTTCCTAAGGCCCACTTGACTTCACTCTCGAGGATGTCCAGCTCAAGTTCAGTGATCGCACTATCATGGCTATCAGGGACATTCAGATCTTTCCTGTATAGTTCTTCTGTGTATTCTTTCCACCTCCTCTTAATCTCATCTGCTTCTGTTAGGTCCCTGCCTTCTTTGTCTTTTATCATGCCCGTCTTTGCACAAAATATTCCCTTGAGATCTCCGATTTTCTTGAAAAGATCTCTAGTTTTTCCCATTCTATTGTTTTCCTTGATTTCTTTGCATTGTTCATTTCAGAAGGCCTTCTTGTCTCTCCTTGCTATTCTCTGGAACTCTGCATTCAGTTGGATATATCTTCCCCTTTCTCCCTTGCTTTTTCACTTCCCTTCTTTCCTCAGCTACTTGTAAAGCCTCATCAGATAGCCACTTTGCTTTCTTGCATTTCTTTTTCTTTGGGATGGATTTAGTTGCTGCCTCCTGTAGACGCAATAATAAAGTAATATGATTTGAATTTCTTTTAAACTGGCTCTAGCTTGTGTTTATTGCCTCCAGTATTAAATGCTATGTTGCCATGCCTTCTCCGTATAAAGCAACTCTGCTGTAAGTCACATCAGACTTTCCAACACAACTGACCCTTGCAACATGGTGAAGTGCTTTTGGCTATTCCCATTCCTCACCTTGAGCATGGAGTCAGTTGCTGTTGAGCATGGTGCTATGCTGTTGTTCAGCAAATGGGACAATTGTGCACCCCTCCCCATTTTGTGGAATTGGCTTTAGGTGGAGCATCTTGCACAAGTCACCATCTGTCTCACCTCTCTTTGCTTCACAATAAGAACCCTGCAGTTGTCATTCACAACTGCAAGCATGGGATGTTCATTTCAGGAATCAGAAATTGTGAAAATTTCATCATACCTCTAGCATTTACCATACCTCCCTATGGACAGGATGCCCCTGCAAATGCTCTGACACAAAACTAATAGTTTCTCAAGCTGAGAACTTGCTTGCAGCTCACAAAACCAAATAGCCAGTAATTAAATGGGTTTACGACAAACAGGACATGAAGCACCCTGCTTGACCTGCTGTTGGTTATAATTAAGCACACATGCTTGCTATTGCCTAATACATTGCTCATCAGATATGCATGAAATAAGATCAAAAGGTCAGAACAAAATCTTTTGGCGCTGAATTCACTTAGCCGCAAATACTCCAAAACATCACTGGGTGTTTTGTTTTTATTAGCGCTGTGCCAAAAATTTCTTCCACATTTTTTTTTACTATTCTCATTCAATTTGATAGAAGAGAAATTGCTTGCAAAAAGAAATTCAATGGTAATAAATTTCAAAGAAATTCTCATGGTGTGGATGTGGGTTTCTTGGGCTTCCCATGCTTAGGAGGTGGCCAAGGACTGAGCCCAATGTACAATCATCTCTCACCATCATTTTTCATTGTACAATCATCTCTCTGGCATCCTGCAGCCTCCTCAGCTTCCTACACCAATGAAAGCCCAGTTTAAGGCACCATGAGTTAATTCCTCCCATAGGGCTTTTTTTCAGATCAGGATGTGCAGGCAGCCTGGGAGGCTAGCAGTGATTAAGCTCAAAACCACCACAAAAACAGAATCATAAAACATCCTGAGAATGACGCAGAACAATGGAAGCCTCTTTCATGGGGGGAGAAAATTTTCAGAAAATTAGAGAACAGATTTTGGCAGAGCACAGACTAGGGATGTCAGAGAATTTCTCCATGAATCTTGGGGAGGCCAAATGCCAGTGCATTCGGCCCCCCGAAATTGGTAGAGAAATGGTCTGCCACCCCCCCGCCCCCCCCCCCGGGTCGGGACTTACCTTGTGCTAATGTCCCTGGCAGCAGCGGCTGCGGTGGCGGTGCGGCAGCGGTGCGGTGGCGGCGGTGGCGGCCGGTCGTCCGACCAGCTGCCACCGCCGCCATTTCCAAGTTTAAAAAAAAAAACCGTGATAGGCTACATAAAGATTTACGTAGCCTATCATGGCTAGATTTTTAAAAAACACCGTGATAGGCTACGTAAATGTTTACGTAGCCTATCACGGCTGAGTGAAAACAAAAAACAAAAACCATGCGTACATAAATGGCGGGGCCCATGGGCGCCGCCATTTGCGTACGCACGGTTTTGTTTTGTTTTTTCACTCAGCCGTGATAGGCTACGTAAACATTTACGTAGCCTATCACGGCTGACTGCAGGGACGCAAACGGCGGCAGCTACAGTCGCCGCCATTTGCATCCCGGCAGGACAGGATTCATGGCGGGAGGGACGGGGCGCCTCCCCCCCAGCCAGAATTTCGGGGGGGAGGGATGGGGCGCCTCCCCCCCACCAGAATTTTGGGGGGAGGGACGGAGCGCCTCCCCCCACCGTGAATCAACTTTCAGGATCAGGTAAGGGACTTTCGTACATCCCTAGCACTGACTCCACCTCATCCCTGGAGCTGGACACCACACTGCCCCCACCTGCACTGAGGTAGATGCAAACTGGGGACCAGTCTGCCAAGACAGCTGATGCTGTTGCCACACAACCACACACCCCCCCCCACACACACAAACACATTTAGCCAAAGAGAAAGAAGCTGTGCTACAAGCCCTGCCAAAGGGGAGCCCCACCTGTGAGAAACTGTGGAGAATTTATCCTTCCCCTGGAGAAATTCTGTGAAAGTGTCTCCCAAATTTCTCTGCCCACAAGGAAGGTGGAGAATTCCAAGAGGCCCCTTGCACACAGCTCTAGTTTGCATATGTGTCAAATTTCTTGTATGTCCTATTGTTGGAGGGTTTTTGTTTTGTTTTTTAAGAGAAAGATTGTTCAGTTTCTCTTGATGGCACACACTTAGTACTTTCCAGGTTGAATCCCTATATGTTCCCTTGTTAAATCTCCATTTAAAAGTGGGGTGTTGAACCTCAGGCCCAGGGGCCAAATCCAGCCTACCTGGGCTTCCACTTTGGCCCTCCATGGCTCCTCAGATGGCCACACCCCATTCCCCACATCACCAGGAGGTACCCTCTGCCCCCTCCCAGCCACCTATCAGTTGGTGGCTTCCTGGCTTTTGTGGCCTCAACCACCCAGCCCATGGTCCCTCGAGATGGGGCGAGGGGTCATCTTTGCTTCCACCTAGGCAGATTATTCCCACCCACCTCAGGTTTCTGTGTTTTACCACCTTTCTTATACTCCTTTGCTTTCCAAGAGTATAACTGTGAGAGAGAATTGCCCTTTTAAAACTTCTCCCTAGGTTAAGTATAAGTAGCCTGATTAAGACTTCAGTACAGATTCATTGTAAAGGAATCAAAATAATTTATTTATATTATTATACAGATTGAACTTTGAAATTATTCTTATTATGTATATTTCTATACCGCCCCATAGCCAAAGCTTTCTGGGTGGTTTACAAAAGTTAAAACATTAAAATACAAAGTTTAAAAACCATTTACATAAAACGTGCGGACAATATATACAAACAATATATAGCTAAAAATACCTTTAAACTAAAAACATTTTTTAAAAAAATCCAACAATAAAACACAGCTTAAAACAACACTGCTTAAAACAGTATACAAATGTCAGCAAAAGGAACAAGAGTTCTCAAAAGGGAGGTCCTGCCGGAATAACAGTCTTTAATGCCTGCTTAAAAACCTCTGAGGTCAGCAGGTGCATTTCAACCAGCAGGTCATTCCACATCTGTGTAGGGATGTCAGAGAATTCCACCGCAGACTCCAGCGAGGCCGGATTCTTTAGAATCCAGCCCCCCGGAATCCTTGGCGGAGCGGCGTCCCCCCCGCCACCCCGCGGAATCCCCCCGGGATGGAGCTTACCTGGCGGCAGATGCAGAGGTGGCTCCAGCTGGTCTCCCATTTGCATCCCTGCTTTAGCCGTAAATAGTAGTCTATCACTGGCTAGCATAGGGATGCAAATGGCATCCCCTACGCAGGATGCCATTTGCATCCGCAGCAGCCCGGCAGCAGGTGGAGGCCCTGCTGCGGATTGGCCCTGCCGGTGGCTCCGCGGATTGGCTGCAGAGCAGAGCCGAACAGGCAGGATTCTGGGAGGAACAGATTGCCTCCCCCCACCTGCAGACTCCAGTGGAGCCAGGTAAGTGGGGTTTCATACACCCCTACATCTGAAGGGCAGCAAGGGAAAAGGTCCTCTTGCGTGTGGCTGCCAGTCTCACATTAGGCAGCTGCAGCAGAAAGCCCTCAGAGGACCTTAGGTGGCGGACTGGGACGTAGGGGAGAAGGCGCTCCCTGAGGTACCTTGGACAATGCAAGGCCTTAAAGGTCAGAACCAACAGTTTATATTTTGCTTGGAAACAAACTGGCAGCCAGTGTAAAGATTTTAAAACCAGTGTAATATGGTCTCCACAGGGTGTCCCAGAGACCAACCTGGCTGACATATTTTGTACCAGTTGAAGTTTCCAAACTAAATATAAAGGCAGCCCCAAATACAGCGCATTGCAGAAATCAAGCCTAGAGGTTACCAGGGTGTGCACTACCATTATCAGGTCACACGTTCCAGGCATGGGCATAGCTGGTGTATCAGACAAAGTTGATAACAGACACTTCTCACCAGGTGCCAGGCATAGGGTTGGGACAAGAAGCACCCCCAAGCTATGAACTTTTCCCTTCGGGGGAGTGCAGCCCCATCCAGAACTGGCTGACATACCTCAATACCTGAATTAGGACTCTTCATGATGAGCACCTCTGTCTTGGCTGGATTCAACTTCAGCTTGTTCTCCCTCATCCAGCCCATTGCCAACTTCAGGCAGTCAATCACAGGAGTCATACCTTCCTTGGATAAAGATGTTAAAGAGAAATAGATTTGGGTGTCATCCGCATACTGATAACACTCACCCAAACCTTCTGATGATCTCTCCCAGTGGTTTGATGTAGATATTGAACAGCATCAGCGATAGAATGAAGCCCCTAGGGACTCCACATAATAGTTCCTTTTTCGAGGAACAACTATCCCCAAGTGACACCATCTGGAACCATCCTGAGAGAAAGGAGCGGAACCACTGCAGAGCAGCTCAACCTACCCCCAACTCCCTTAGGCGATCCAGAAGGATACCATGGTCGATGGTTTCAAATGTTGCGGAGAGATCAAAAAGAATCAAAAGGGATGCACTCCCCCTATTGATTCCCAGGCTCAGATCATCCACCAAGGCAACCATGGCAGTCTCAACTCCATATCCCGCTCTGAAGCCAGTTTGAAATGGGTCCAGATAACCAGTTTCAGCCAAGACTGCTTGTAGTTCAATGGACACCGCCTTCTTGATTACCTTGCCCCCAAATGGTAAATTACTTATTGGCCTATAATTATTGGAGGGTCAAGGGAAGGCTTCTTCAGAAGTGGTTTAACAACTGCTTCTTTTAGACGCGATGGAAAATTACCTTCACTTAGAGAGGCATTAATAATCAGCAAAAATTGCTTTACCATCTCCCCTCCCTGGACTACAAGCCAGGATGGGCAGAGATTGAGAGAGCAAGTTGTCGTTCTCACTAAACCAAGCAGCTTGTCCACATCATCAGGAGTCACAAGCTGAAAATGATCCAGTTTAATCATGCAAGCAGAGTTGCTGGACACCCCACTGTTGATTTCTGCCCCCACAACAGCATCCAAGTCGGCTCGTATCCGAAAGATTTTATCTGTGAAAAACACATTACAGGCATCACAGCAAGCTACCAAAGGCTCTGAGATCAGATTCAGGGGGAGGGATCTGACTCAGCTCCCTAACCGCACTAAGCAGCTCAGCCGGGCGTGAGTTTGAGGATGCAATACATGCAGAGTAGAAAGCTTAGGTTCAGAAAATATTTCTCTTAACCTAACCTACACTAAACTAAGGCCTAAAACTACTAACCACCTCTCCCTATCCCCTGGAGATGTTTTATCTAAGAAATCAAATCCCTCTCTCCCCTCTTCTGTCATCCAACTGCCTCTCCTAACTCTCTCTCTCTCTCTCTCACTCCCCCTCCCATCAGCACTCTCACTGACCAATCTCATGGCCCCAGGCACTCAGCCACTCACACTGTTCCATACATTCTCACACACCCACCAGGCAACCTCCCATGTATGGATAAGCTATAAACCTTTAACACTGTGTTTAGATAAAAAACATGGGGCAGTTTCGCCACACACCCACATCACCAGGTGGTTCCTTCTTCCCCCTCCCGACCACCTATCAGTTGGCAGCTTCTTGGCTTTTGTGGCCTCTAAAAGGTCGAAATGCCTCTCCTAAGGCTTAGTTGCTGGCAGCTAAAATATGCTGGCAGTTTGGGATTTGGGGGCCCACCCCCTTTTGCCTTCAGACCCACCCACCACTGTAACGTGGCCCCTGAAAGCTTATCTGAAATGGCATGCGGCCCTTGGACTGAAAGAGGGTTGACACCCTGATTTCAAAGGGTTTGTAGCAGGGCTGGTAAATGAACCTGGGGAACAGCTGCCAGCCAGGGCAGACTAGCCTCTCCCTACCTCGTGCCCTCCATGTGTTTTGAATTGCATCTCCCAGAATCCCTCACCAATGGTCATGCTTGCTGGCGCTGATGGGAGTGGAAGTCTAAAACATCTGGATGGTGCCATATTGGGGAAGGCTGGAGTAGACATTACTGGACCAGATGGGCCAAGGTTCTCCTACAGCATAAGGAAGTTTCAAAACTTGTTATGAGCAAGGCAGCATAATCAGTTTTTTTCATATTTATGCATTTATTTGTGTAATTTTAGGCTGCCCTCTAAGAAAAACTTCTCTGGGAATCTCAAATACTAGAATAACAATTTAAAAAACAAACAATACACTCTCACTCATTTCCAACCATGTGTTGTAGAATCCAAGGGATCTCCTTCCCCCAATATACCCAGCTGCCTTTTGTCTGGCACCCCATTAGCAAACAGGAGGCTTGAGAACAGGATTAGGGGAACTGCATTTTGTGCCATGATTCCAAATCACCATCCACATCTTTGGCTGCAGGCTTGAAATAATATATCAGTGTTTGCATGATAAAGAGCTTGACTGTTCTTCATGTCAGCAGTTCTAATGGATCAAAGACTGAACAATGCAACCCCACCAAGCAAAGCCTCCCACCTTTAATCACTCTGCATAGAGTTCTGAACTTTTGCTGAAGTCAGCAGGAGTTTTGCATGACTAGGGGCAGAAAGCTGATGCTCACGATACTTTTAAAGTTTTCCCCAAAAGTAAGTACTGATATTTACCACTTGAGCTCAGTCAAGTGGTACAATCAGACCTGGAGCTGATTGTAGTTCAGATCACGAACTTCTTATTGCACAATTTAGAATCAGACTAAAGAGAATAGGGAAGACCCACAGATCAGTTAGATATGAGCTCACGAATATTCCTAATGAATATGCAGTGGAGGTGAAGAATAGATTTAAGGGACTAGATGTAGTAGATAGGGTCCCGGAAGAACTATGGACAGAAGTTCGCAACATTGTTCAGGAGGCGGCAACAAAAAACGTCCCAAAGAAAAAGAAAATCAAGAAGGCAAGATGGCTGTCTGCTGAGACACTGGAAGCAGCCCAAGAAAGGAGAGCAAAAGGCAACAGTGATAGGGGAAGATATGCCCAATTAAATCAAAATTCCAAAGGTTAGCCAGAAGAGATAAGGAATTATTTTTAAACAAGCAATGTGCAGAAGCGGAAGAAGATAATAGAATAGGAAGGACAAGAGACCTCTTCCAGAAAATTAGAAACATTGGAGGTAAATTCCAGGCAAAAATGGGTATAATCAAAAACAAAGATGGCAAGGACCTAACAGAAGCAGAAGAGATCAAGAAAAGGTGGCAAGAATATACAGAAGATCTGTATGGGAAGGATAATAATATTGGGGATAGATTTGACGGTGTGGTTAGTGAGCTAGAGCCAGACATCCTGAAGAGTGAAGTTGAATGGGCCTTAAGAAGCATTGCTAATAACAAGGCAGCAGGAGATGACGGTATCCCAGCTGAACTGTTTAAAATCTTGCAAGATGATGCTGTCAAGGTGATGCATGCCATATGCCAGCAAATTTGGAAAACACAAGAATGGCCAACGGATTGGAAAAGATCAACTTATATCCCCATACCAAAATAGGGAAGCACCAAAGAATGTTCAAACTATCGAACGGTGGCACTTATTTCACATGCCAGTAAGGTAATGCTCAAGATCTTGCAAGGTAGACTCCAGCAATTCATGGAACGAGAATTGCCAGATGTACAAGCTGGGTTTAGAAAAGGCAGAGGAACTAGAGACCAAATTGCCAATATCCGCTGGATAATGGAGAAAGCCCGGGAGTTTCAGAAAAACATCTCTTTCTGTTTTATTGACTATTCTAAAGCCTTTGACTGTGTGGATCATAACAAATTGTGGCAGGTTCTTGGTGGTATGGGGATACCAAGTCATCTTGTCTGCCTCCTGAGGAATCCGTATAACGACCAAGTAGCAATGGTAAGAACAGACCACGGAACAACGGAGTGGTTTAAGATTGGGAAAGGAGTACGGCAGGGTTGTATACTCTCACCCTACCTATTCAACCTGTATGCAGAACACATCATGCGATGTGCTGGGCTTGATAAGGCCAAGGCTGGAGTTAAAATCGCTGGAAGAAACATTAACAATCTCCGATATGCAGATGATACCATTTTGATGGCTGAAAGTGAGGAGGAGCTGAGGAACCTCATGATGAAGGGGAAAGAAGAAACTGCAAAAGCTGGGTTGCAGTTAAACCTAAAAAAAAACCAAGATTATGGCAACCAGCTTGATTGATAACTGGAAAATAGAGGGAGAAAACGTGGAGGCAGTGACAGACTTTGTCTTTCTAGGTGCAAAGATTACTGCAGACGCTGACTGCAGCCAGGAAATCAGAAGACGTTTACTTCTTGGGAGGAGAGCAATGACAAATCTTGATCAAATAGTGAAAAGCAGAGACATCACACTGACAACAAAGGTCCACATAGTGAAAGCAATGGTATTCCCTGTAGTAACCTATGGCTGCGAGAGCTGGACCATGAGGAAAGCTGAGCGAAGGAAAATAGATGCTTTTGAACTGTGGTGCTGGAGGAAAATTCTGAGAGTGCCTTGGACTGCAAGAAGATCAAACCAGTCCATACTCCAGGAAATCAAGCCAGACTGCTCACTTGAGGGAAGGATATTAAAGGCAAAACTGAAGTACTTTGGCCACATCATGAGAAGACAGGATACCCTGGAGAAGATGCTGATGCTAGGGAAAGTGGAAGGCAAAAGGAAGAGGGGCCGACCAAGGGCATGATGGATGGATGATATTCTGGAGGTGACGGACTCGACCTTGGGGGAGCTGGGGGTGGCGACAGCCGACAGGAAGCTCTGGCGTGGGCTGGTCCATGAAGTCACGAAGAGTCGGAAGCGACTGACCGAATAAACAACAAAAGCTCAGTGGAACCAGCCTCTAAAAGCATATATACTCAGAAGCAAACCCCATTGAACACACTGAGATCTGCTTCCATGTAGACAGAATGGGGCTTTTACAGCTTGCTTCCCTCAGTAGTAATACAAAAAAAAAAAAAAACCTTTTGTTTGCTCTGTGTAGGGTAGCTATGTGCCCTTTTTACAGAGGACAGTCCTTTATTAGACTGTCCTCTATTTGAATGCATCCTCTATTTGAAGAGCTGATTTGTTCAATTCTGATTTGAAGATAAAGCACCCTCAGAACTGCTGTCAATCCACAGTGAGCATCTGGACTACAGACTGAACAGGTAGGCACACAGATCACCTGGTCATAGTCTTCCGCACGCTGGTGAGATGCACTGTATTTCTGTTTAACTTATAATAATTATTTCTAAATATGCATCAGTATACATAGAAATTGTATTCAAATCAGTGCCCTCTTTATGAATGATGAATTTCCTCTTTTTTGCAGATTCACGCAAGGCCACCACAGCCACGCTTGGAGTGAGTTCAGGACCATGGAGAGCAGTCCTGCAGCTAGTCTACTGACCCGTTGTTCTGCTGTCATTGTGTTATTGTCTCTGCAAATAGAATTAACCATATAAAAATCTCCTCCAAATGAAAGAAATTGACAGATGGTAACAAAAGTGGCCTAGAGGACAAAGTGGTAATTGATTAGATAACTGCCCTTGCCATTTGCTCTGGGTTATTGGCTGCTTTGCCTGATGATGCTTAATACCATCAATTGTCTAAGGTCAAGTTTTCATATTTAGCAGAATATGATGTTAAAGCTTTTCCTACACTGTATCACTTCAAGCTGTAGGTGAGGGGAAATGGCACCTCTCTAAACTGTCCCCCACAAGGAAAATTTCCCTGCACATCAAAAAGTAGTGTTGAGGATAAGAGAAGATCAAATTTCCCCGACATGCTAGTTTTCTACATGGAAGGGGGTTTTGTTTTCAATTGGGGGAACATTCAAACATGCAGTCTACCTACCACCTCAAAGTGGTAGAGTGCTCTGCTCCAATTGGGATGCCATCATCTGCTCTGGGCAATAGCTCATGCAAGGAGGCATGGTGTGGGGCAGGCGGCTTGAACAGGAGCAGTTTTAGCACCATGGCCAGCGTTGCAGGTACTAGGCCAGGGCTTGGCATGAGTTCAGGACCAGCTGGAGTACTGGTGAGTTACCCCAGCACTGCCTTAGAGCAACTGACAAGGTTTTATCTCCTGGTCAAGACAGTCCTTTTGAGAGCTCTGCCTCCTCAAGTGCTGCATCTGGTTTCCTTAAAGGGCCAGTGCCCTTTCCCAGAGTCGCTGGCTGGCTTCTGGGTGGTGAGAGGACAAGGACCTGGTCCCCTCCTCAGAGCCAGGGGGCAGCAATGCCTCATGAGGAGCAAGAGGAAGGGTGCAGAATCCAAGGTGGGAGTCCCCACTCACAAAGGTCCAAGAACTGATTCTGGGACTTCAGCAGCTGTTGAAATCCTCATTCTCAGAGGGCCTTTGGTCCTAGTCTTGGACCATGACAAACAGGCCAGAAAGAGCTTCACACATGTATAAACTGTCCCAGATGCAAGAGAGGGTTTCATTCTGTTTTGTTTTGTGTCTTGTGGTTTCTGCTGAATGCCATTCAGTGTCTGCTTTCAGAGCGGGACTAACCATGAAGAAGAATGCAACAGTCAGCCAAAGTGGTAGATTCTTCTTACTCTTCAAGCACTATTAGAACATTAGATTTCCTCTCCTCCTGTGCCTTTTTTCCCCATCATACCACCCCCACTTACTGAAATTTATCCAGATTATACCCCTCCCAGACAGATTTTCACAGCTGAATTTCATTTTTATAATAAAAAGGATGTTTGGAGATAGGGTCTCTAACCTGTTGGCACCAATGTGCCCCTGGATACCTCTCTTGGTGCCCATTAGGCTCCCTGCCCCTTCTGGTTTTTTCTTAAAAGAACAGCATTAGATTTTTTTTCCAACTGGGAGGCTGGCATGTTGCAAAGCAAAGTGTTTGCCTCTGGTATCATCTTAATTTCCAAGAATGTCTCGGGACCTCATGTGGTCAGTAGCTGCACCTCCACTCTTCATTTTGAACTGTGCCAAGCCATCCAGAAAAAAAGAGAAAGTTAAGCTGGGATTTGGTAGGACATATCCTAGGGAGCAAGGGGTGTGTGTTTCCTGTGTGGTGTGTGCTTTGCCTTTGTGAGTCTGTGTTGTATGTTAGCTGGTTTGTTTTGGCATGGTGCGTGTTTTGTGTGTATGCGCCATGTGTTTTTCCTGGGGGTGGGGCTGTGTGCTGATGTGTGGTGTCTGTGTGTATGTTTTGCCCGTACAATGTGTGATTGAGGGTCCATGACTGTTTCTCTGAGCAGCATTATTTTGCCTTCTGTGAAACTGGTGACTTGGAGCAGAAAACTGTAGGTTCAAAAGAGTGGTTCTCAAGCTTCGGATCTCAAACCCACATCTGTCTTTTTCTTAGATTCTTGGGCAAGTTCCTTTTCTTTTGGTCTCACCACTTTGCCTTCTAGTAAGACTAAAATGGTGGTCATGGCATCCATTTTGGAATGGGTAAGCCAACCCATAGCAGCCATTTTGAAAGATTGCCCACAACACTGTCACAAAATTCCAAATGTGTCCCCCAAGCCAAAAAGGATGGAGACTCCTGGTTCAGAGTGTGTAATGACAGAACTTTGTAGAATGTACTGTCCTTCATAACTGAACTGCTCTCACAGCTCTATAATAACAGCAGCATTTTAAACCACAAACCTCTGCCTAAAAATTTAAGAGCTAGCAATCCTAAAAGTGACCCCTTGAATAATGAATAAGGATGTCAGAGAATGTCAGTGCATTCGGCCCCCCGAAATCTGTCACGGAACAAAGCCCCCACCCCCCCCAACCCATGAAAGGTGCACGGGACGATGTCCCTGCTGCCCCCAACCCACAAAAGGCACGCGTAACAGAGCACTTACCTGCTCCCGTCCGCGCTGCTTTACGAATGTCGGCCGTCCTGCGGCTGCCATTCGCTTCCTCATCATAGCCATGATAGGCTACGTAAATACTTACGTAGCCTATCACGGCTAACACAGGGACACCATTTGCATCCCTGCGGAGGCCATGATAGGCTACGTAAGTATTTACGTAGCCTATCACAGCAGGGGGGGGGAAACAGTGTATGCAAATGGCGGCGGCTACGGCAGCCACCATTTGCGTTCCCTTTTTTCATTGTTTTTAGCCTATGTAAATATTTACATAAGCAATTACGGCCAAATTAAAAGCCAATTCTATGTAAAATCAGCTTTATGGAAAAGGCCCATCCATGCTCTCCTTGCAAGGAAGGAGCATGAGGGGCTGCTGCTCCTGCCACTGCTGAGCAACCCCAACCATCTCTGCAGTCCTCAAGGTCAGACCAGGAAAGCTCCCTGACCCAACTCGGCCCCAGACCCAAAGCAGGATTCAGATGTCGAACCCCACTTCGGGTCCTCCCTGACACCCCCATGCAACCCCCCTACCTTGCTGGTGCCTCCGCCGCCGCTGTCGCTGCGTTCTCCACCTTCTCCACTGCCACCCTTGCCACTGCCTCTGCCGCCACCGCCACCATTGCTGTCCTCGCTGCCACTGCCATCACTGCCATGGCCGTCTTCTCTGTCTCTGCCATCCTCACTGCCATCCTCGCCGTCACCTGCTCCTGAGGCCTGAATGCGCACGGCAACTCTTACTGCAGGGAGTCGCCATTTTAAAATGGCAACTTCCAGGAAGTTCCTGGAGCTTGCCATTTTTAAAATGGCGACTCCCTGTAGTAAGAGTCACCATACACATCCAGGCCTCAGGAGCAAGCAGTGGCGAGGACAGCAGCAGAGAAGGCGGCGAGGACATTGCTGATGGTGGAGGAGGAGGAGGAGGAGGCAGCGGCAGCAAGGTAATGGAGGTTGCATGGGGGCCTCAGGGGGTACCCAAAACGGGGTTTGACATCCGAATCCTGCTTTGGGTTCGGGGCTGAGTTGGGTCGGGGGGCCGAATCTGCCCGAGTCGAATTGGGCCCGTCTCTGAAAGCACAAAGCGGCTTCCGAGTTGGATTGGGGGGTCCCGGCACAGGCCTAATAAGTGGCCCTTAACCCCAGCATTGGGGAGGAACATCCATAGAAAGAAAATTATCTTCCTCCATCCTTCCCTTATTGTTGTTGCTTTTCTTGTTTTTGTTTTAAACTCAAAGGGAGGTTACAGACAATATTAAATGATAGCATTCAGGTTTATATATTTATCCCCTTATTATTTATTAAGAAAATTTATCTGCTATTGTGAGGACTGAGTCCTTTTTGACCACCTCATGATCCTACTTCCAGTCACCAGGTCAGGTGCTTTGGTCAATGTATCTCCTCACACTGCCACTTTTAGGCTCTCACCCACAACCCTCTGTTTTCTTTCTTTTTGGTAGCACAGACCAAGCACCCAGCACATGGGGGTGATTCCATGAAACCCTTCCTAGCAACTCAAAAAAGGGAACTGTCTTTTAAAACTGAAAACAAAGAAGGTTTATTTGGTACAACAGGATGGGAAATAGGAACTGTGTTGGGATGAGGAAAGGATATCAGGGATGATGATCAAAATAAGGCACCACTATAAACTGCACAATATAACTCTTGCTTTTAGCTGTATGTTCAGAACCTCTCACACCCTCTCTCACACTATCTGACACATTCTCTATCCCACAGACCATCTCACTAGATGTTCTCACTCTTATCTCCCAATCTCATCTCCCACACTTATCTAGCTGTACCCCCTCTGCCTTCCCCAGAGACTGATCTGACTCCCTAGAAGCAATCCCCCCACCTTTTTCTGTGCAAGCTCTCTTCCAATCACACTGCATCCCATTCTCACTCAGCCACTCCCCCTTTCTTCCACTTGCCGAACTGTCATTCTTGCCCACACTCTGCCTAACCCCACCTCACACTTACCTGTCAGTCACTCCAGACACATACCAACCACCCTACATATATACAAACCTTTACTATTTACATATTGTGCATGTAGAATCACCACAGCTACCACAGAATCATAGAATAGTAGGGTTGGAAGGGTCCTACAAGGCCATCAAGTCCAACCCCCTACTCAATGCAGGAATCCAAGTCAGAGCATCCCTGACAGATGGCTGTCCAGCCTCGTCTTGAATGCCTCCAGTGTGGGAGAGCCCACCACCTCCCCAGGGAATGGGTTCCATTGTCGTATTGCTGTCACAGTCAGGACATTTTTCCTGATGTTCAGCTGGAATCTGGCCTCCTGTAACTTGAGCCCATTATTCCGTGTCCTGCACTCCAGGATGATCAGTTAACTATATTAACTGATAGTACCATATCAGTTGGAGGAAAATTCTGAGAGTGCCTTGGACTGCAAGAAGATCAAACCAGTCCATACTCCAGGAAATCAAGCCAGACTGCTCACTTGAGGGAAGGATATTAAAGGCAAAACTGAAGTACTTTGGCCACATCATGAGAAGACAGGATACCCTGGAGAAGATGCTGATGCTAGGGAAAGTGGAAGGCAAAAGGAAGAGGGGCCGACCAAGGGCAAGATGGATGGATGATATTCTGGAGGTGACGGACTCGACCTTGGGGGAGCTGGGGGTGGCAACGG
Source organism: Heloderma suspectum (assembly GCF_057233095.1). Classification (NCBI taxonomy): domain Eukaryota; kingdom Metazoa; phylum Chordata; class Lepidosauria; order Squamata; family Helodermatidae; genus Heloderma; species Heloderma suspectum. The sequence goes on from NC_139462.1 coordinate 14,996,847, forward strand.
CTGACAGGAAGCTCTGGCGTGGGCTGGTCCATGAAGTCACGAAGAGTCGGAAGCGACTGACCAAATAAACAACAAAAAAACAGGGGTTTGATTTTGAATTGGAATTGCAGTGCTGAAGTGAGTTTAACCCTCCCTCCACCCACCACAAATCTGACCGAAATCCAGACCCCCATGGCATAATTAGGGCTGGAACAATAAAGCTCCCATTGGCATGAATAGGAACTTTTTTTTTCAGTCACTAATTGTAGGACAGGATCATGGTAAAGGAAGTAAGGCTTAAACATCTTCCCCATGCTGTGATCTCAATCCAAATTGAACAAACACCCTTTACTTATTAGTAAATAAAATACCCTTGCATGACACTGCAGGTGATGCATTTAAGGGGTATTTAGAGCTGCCACTCTATTAATTTTTTAAAACCTCACATAATGCTGCAGGTAGCACATTTAATAGCATACAAAGTTAGTCTCTTGGTATTACTGTTTGCCTGTCTGCAGAAAAGAGAAGCATTATTCTCTGGCTTTCTAGGACAGTGTAAGCTGTCCTGTCACACCATATACTATACTTACCCAGACTCGGGATTAGGGATGTATGAATCAGCCTATATCAATCCTAGGGATGTCCGTCGCAGGGAAATCCAGCCCTCTTGGGGCTCAATGGCTTTCCCCAGAGCCACCATTTTGGCTTGCGGATTTCAGCTTTATTTCTTTTATTTTTCTGCATAATTAGCAAGATACGCAAATTGCAGCCCCGATTTGTGTGACTTGGGCAAACTGTGGTCATAATTAGCATAATTTGTGCAAATTGTAGCCATAAAGTGCTTAGTTATGCACCAATTGTGGTCGTGATTGGCATATAATTAAGCATTTTACGGCCGCAATTTGCACAAATTACCCTAATTATCCACAGAATTTGCCCAAATTAAACAAATCGGGGCCGCAATTTGTGTACCCTCTTGATTTTATAGGGGGGAAAACTGAAATCCACAAGCCACGCACAACACTCCCTCTCTCCCTGCCGGTGTCAGCACCAGCAGGGAGAGACAGTCCACTGCAGATGCCACAGGTCAGATTCTTGGGAATCCTATGTCATCTCAATCTGTTGAAGATTTCTCCAGCATCCCTATTCAGGATGTAGCTAGCCAGCCTTTCCTGCTAGGTGGGAATTCCACATTTCCAGGTGGGACTTCAAGGAAATGATTTCCTCATAACCAGCAGAAGCTCCTGGAACTCCGTTACTGAGCACCTTTTGATTCCTCTAATCATATATATTAATAGTGACCTCATTGCTCTAAGCACCAGCCCTTATGTAGTGAAAATAGCACCAACCACATACAAGAGGGAGACACCACCAGCCTTGGAGAAATTTTGCAAAAGTACCCCCCCCAAAAAAAAAAAAACCACCTCTATAGAGTGAGTTTGGTGGCCACAGAATGCTGGCTGACTGCTGCAGGATTGGGGGGGAGTAATGGGAAACTTGGGAGAATGTAATGGAGTCTCCTAGGGAAGGGTATGAATTACCTGGCTGGATCCTTGAGCAGGCATACGCCATGTTGCAACATTTTGTTGCAAGCCCACAAAATGATGGGTTTTGATCTAAACTTGGGTGACTCCATGCCTATCAGTTTGGAACTGCAGTTACCACTCAAAGTTATCAAGGTTTTGATGCTTTGATCTAAACTTGGGTGACCCCATGCCTATCAGTTTGGAACTGCAGATATGCCACTCAAAGTTATCAAGGTTTTTGCAGATTCAGAACACTTATCAGTTATGCAAGTCAATAGGACCTACTGCCAAATAGGGTTGTACAGCTTTTGTAAAAATCCATCCCATTTGCCTTTCATGGGTTATGCCTTTCATTGAAATGAATGCCTCTCGTTCTGTCATCTGCTCATTGACAAAATTGAAATTTTCCCAGTTTCCCAAATTTGCACAAATCTACACTTGTGAAAATGCATGAAACCATACCCAAATGTGCAAATCCCCCCCCCATGTGCATTTTCATGCTTTAGCCTATGGGGGAAATGCTTTTGTAAATGTATTTTTCTACAACTACATTTGTGTCAAATTCTGGGAAGTAAAAAAGCAACAACAAACTGGTCTGTAAGTCCACAGAGTCCATGTGACTCAGGAAAAGCCGGTCCACTGTGGAAAACACAGGTCAAATTCATTGCAATCCAAATCATTTGATTCTGTTGCAGATTTCTCCAACATCCCTACTGCCAAGTCAATGGGAATTATAACCTTAAAGTTCTCAGTACTAACAGCTGACGGGACCTACTCGCCTTACTTAAGGGGCCATCCATAAAATAGGGCATTTCTTACAGACCTTTCTGAGCTTCTCCCCTTTGCCCCATTTTAACCAACGTCCAATTCAGCACATTCTGTTACCTCCTCTTCTGCTTTTGATGAGTGTTATTCTTTGTGACCTTTTTATTTTCCCAGGCATTTTAGCTTTCTAAATTTTTATCTTTGCTGTTTTAAATCTGTATTTTAAACTCCTGTACTGCTGCTAGGTTTTATTGTGGTTGTATTGTTATATTGTGGTTTTAATGTTCTATATATTTTAAATTGTTTTATTGTGTGTTGTTTGGTTTTAGTTTTTGTGAACCGCCCAGAGAGCTTCGGCTACTGGGCGGTATAGAAATGAAATAAATAAATAAATATTGTGGACAGTCCCTAAGTAGTACCTACTACTCATGTGTCCCAGAAACTGGGGTACTTAGGACAACAAATCTTTGCCTGCAGCAGACAATCCTGTCTGCTGACTTTCTCTTGATAGTTCTTTCTTTAGAATGCCAATAACCCATAGAAGTGAGCAAGAAGAAGAAGAAAACATGATTTGGTTTCTTAATTGGTTTTTGTTATTAAAAGTTATCAGAAGCTTCATTTGTTTCAATAGTGATGTTGCTCATTCACTAGAATTACATTCATGTAATTGAGAAGTGGTTAATTCATTTTACTCTTTTAATTCTTTAGTTGTTCTGCCATTTTTGAAACATGGCAGTTCTGATGTCTTGCAGAAGTAGTCAAATGCTGAAACACTGGATGGAAAATAGCAAACTCACATGGTTTGAAGCCTGGCTGGGTCTCCCATTGAAATCAATGGGAAACAAAAACAGCTTTTTAAAAAAAGGAATGAGAAACGAATGGGCCATTCAGAGCCCATTAACTGCAACTCCTGTTCATTGCTGTATCTGAAGTGAATGAAACAAATGCAGATCATTTGTTTTGAGGAGGGAGTTGTTTTGATTTGTTGTAAAATCAATGCATAACCCTAGAAGTCTACACAAATCCTTTCCCACCCCTTGCACCTTTGTGGGAAGATTTACCCCATGCATGATAATGGGGTGGGGGAAGTATTTGTGACTTTCAGGGGATGGGCACAATCACACAACTTTTGCCTGTGGGGTTTGCTTACTTTTTGACAAGGTGGCCAAGGGCAGTCCCCCTCCATTTCTTTTTTATTATTTCTTTTTAAAAGCTTTCTGCCAGCTGGTGCTCTTCCTGGGGACTGAATGCCCCTGAGAATGATGCTATGTTAATAGAGTGTCATTCCCAAGGTGTGTTGATTTAGGGTTCTGTCAGTCAACAATAGATTCTTTTAGATTACCAAGATGAAACGAAGCCTCTTGTGCAAAAAGATGACAGCTTTTTGATAGAAAATGGATGCAGAATATATATACAAAGAAAGTTCACGCCTCCCCTCAGTTGACAAAGCAGGCCCCCTTGTCACAAGCTGATATGCCTAGCTGAGTCCCCAAGACAGATCTCAAGGGTTGCCAAGCTGGTAATGCGTATTTCCCCTTGAAGCGAGACTGAAGATCAAAACTAGCCCACTTGCTTTTATAGCTTTTCTCCCTCTGTTTAGGAGCTGACAGGGAGAAACACACAGGGACTCGCACTCTTAAGAGAACAGTGGGGGGGGGGCACCTGCCTCCTGCTTGAAGGTCTGCTCTTCGTCTTCGAGGCATTTTAGGCTGGGAATCTAATTTCCTTTCTGAAGAGAAAGAGACTCTAGCATTCCTGTTTAGGAGTGAATCGTCCCGGCTCATGGGTGAGATAAAGGTGAAGTAACCAGGCATGTGCACAGTTGTTAACATATGCAACTGCACTTGCTTGGTACCAGTTAAAAGTATATGAGAGGCTCACTCTAGAAGCCCCCCCCCCCCCAAATCAAGGGGCCTACTTTTGTTAGCTAAAGCCTGCTAAATTCTACTGTGTTAAACTACATTTAGGGTCTCTGTGAAGTCCACATTTTCTGTTCACCAACCAACCCACTACGCAAGGGCATTTTTCTGAGAGAGTTGACTGTCTTCATGGGCTACCCATGGGAGTAGCCATCTCCCCCACCCCCTGAATGCCCCACTACTTTGTAAATTAGCACCATTCCCAGGGGGTATTCTGTCCCCAGGAAAACTGCTGGATGGCTGTGGCAGCTGTTGTTGTAGGGGTGTTGGAGGAATCTGTTACCGGAGTAGAGGTCATCAAGCTTTCATCAGCTCAGCTCCCCAGACTTTGTCTCGCTTCCCCTTTAGCTGACCCAGCTTGATCTGCATTGAGTCGGACCAGCTCACAGATTTCCCTTTTTTCTTTTTTTCTTTTTGGCAAATAGAAATCTGTGTAAGTTGCACAAATTTTTGGTCTTAAGTTGCTTAATTTGTGCAAATTGCAGATACAATTTGTGTAGATTTCTATCTGGGGGTGGTGGGACAAAAAAAGTTCCCACATTTCAGGAAAAACCTGTAACTCAGCTCACAAATACAAGGGCCCGGCAGCGGGAATCTATTGGGCTCCCCCAAAAATGGATTTTCAAATGACAGGCCTACGTATGTTGTTGTTGCTGCTTTGTAAATAATAACAAGGGGAGGTATCTACTCTTGGCCACCTGCTGAAAAGCAAGTAAATCTTACAGGTGAAACTAGAGTGACTCCCCCACTCCCCACACACACACAAATGTGGCAAAAAACAAACAAAACCATGAGCTGAATCCTTCCAGCACGATTCCATGTATCCAAACGAAGGAGTCTCAGCATAGCTCTGCTCCCTGATGTTTTCTTTCACTTGCTGCAAAAGGTTGCTAGGAAATTGAAAGTACAACGCAAGGATTTAACAAGCTGGGCACCTTCCTCCCATCATTTCATGAGCTTTGGGAGCCGGCTTCAAAATCACTCTTGTGGTTCCCGGCTCACAGCAGTCTTGTGACAGCCAGATGCCTCCTGAGCGCTTTCAGAAGGAGTTTGCTCTTAACGCATGAGGCAGTTAAAGAAACACCACAGTACACAGTGTGTCAGCTACAGCCTGCTGTTTAGTGTACATTTCAAGTGTTCAATCCATGCCTGTGAGGGGGACCTTCTGCTTGCTGAGGGGGCTTAAGCCAGGAGGGCCAGGCCTGAGGCCTGGGGGTCAAATCTTGCACTCCAGGGTTCCCTCAGAAGGCCATGCACCTTCCCTTGGCCCATTCCCACCCAACCTAGTGCCCTCCAGATGTTTTGACCAACAACTTCCATCATCCCTGATCATTGACCATGCTGGCTGTGGCTGATGGGATTTGTGGTCCAAAACACCTGCATGGCACCCGGTTTGGGAAGGCTGCCCTAGAACATGGTGGTGATAGCTGATGCCTAGGAAAAAGGGTTAGATGAACTGATGCAAGATGGGATCCAGTCTCGGTTCTTAATATAAAGGCCACTATCTTTACTTAGGAGATTTGTAAAATTTATTTTATATTTTACTCCAGTATTTATGCCACCTTTCATGGCAAAGCCCTCCCAAGGAGGTTCACAGAAGACAATTAGGCAATCCTAATAGACTGCATGTAAAATGGCAGATCAAAACATTATAAAGCCCACTTCACAGCACTCTTAATTGAAATTAAAAAAAAAAATTTTTGAGATCTATTTAAAAGCTGATGAAGTTGAGGCCTGGCATGGACCAACAATGTCCAGTTCTCTGTGCAGAAGAGAAGGCAGGCAAAAAAGTGTGGCCCCCGCTCCTCCATGCCCTTCCTGTGGCATGTTCTGTGGCCTTTTTGGCTGCCCCTGGGTGGAAGTCTTTATTTCTCTGGCTGCTTCCACCAGACCAGCCTTAAAACTCTCTGGGCCTTGGGTATCTACTTTAGGTAGTTCATGGCTTGGCTATTAGACATGGGCTGGGTAACCCAAACAAGAAAATTGACCACAAAGTTTCAAAAACATTTAAAAGTTTACTAAAGAATAATGTTAGGAAAAAGTTTTAAGTTCTGAATGGACACGCACAGAGAGAGAGAGAGAGAGAGAGAGAGAGAGGAGCAATAGGGTAATAAAATAACAAGAGATTAATGCACCCAGCAGAGCTAAGTGGACTGTCTCTCTATTTTATCAGGTTCTTATCTAAGCAAAATCTCACAGATCCAGCACTCTCTCAACCAGTTCTCCAGATCCAGCAGCTTTGACTCTTTCTGGCCTTCTTTTGTTCCTTCTCTCCTTTTCTGTGTGTGTATCTCTGTGTCTGCCTTAGGCTTTTATCTTGAAATTAGTTATTTTCCCTCCCAATTCCAACCAGTCAGGAGGGTAGTTTCATATTCACCTTTGCCCTAAATTCCTTCTTCTAAGCTCTTCCCCTGACCTTCAGATGAGCATTCCGCATTTTTTTTTCCTCCGCTTCAGACATCCTGGCTCTAGACAAAAGGATGGAAAGGATGCTTCCATCATATATCTAAGGTAGCTAGGGATGGATGGACTCACCTGTGCCCAGCCTCATAGGCCGCTCATCATGCCACCACCATGGCCCGCCCCTCCTCGCAGCACCATGCAAGCTTCTCGGTGGCTCAGCGAGCAACCAGTGAGGCCTCAGGACCATCCACCCCTGTTGTGAGCCACCGCCATCCTGCCCTGCCAGCTCTGAAGCCCGATCGCGAGGGCTTTCCCCCTCCAGCTCCAGCTCTTTCCTTGCAAGGAGAGCACGAAGGGGTCTTTTCCAGGCACTGGTCAAAGGAGGTGCAGTTGCTCGGTGGCAGTGGTGGCAGTGGCCCCTCGTACTCCTTCCTTGCAAGGACAGCACTGAGGGGGTCTTTTCTGTAGAAGCCGATTTTACATAAAATCCACTTTATGGAAAAGGCCCACCTGTGCTCTCCTTGCAAGGAAGGAGCATGAGGGGCTGCTGCTCCTGCCACTGCTGAGCAACCCCAACCAGCTCTGCAGTCCTCAAGGTCGGACCAGGAGAGCTCCCTGGCCCTTGCCGGCTTTGAAGCCCTCAAGGTCTCCTTCCTGGCAAAAAGGAGAAGGGCAAGCATTTGGCGTGTGGTAATGGGGACGCCAGCAGCTGCCATGGCCCCAATGAGGGTGGGGTGCTCCCGGCTGCTGGCCGAACCCCTGAGCACTCGTCGACTGGGTCTGCGAGTGCCCTGCAGCATGGCAAGTGGGGTCCAGGGGGTGGATGTGAGGGAGTCCACTGGACTCCCAGATCCAGTCGGGTGCTCTCAGCAACCCCAAGGATGGCCATGTATCCTACTTTACAGAGGATAGTCCTGTTTGTGACAGGCTGTCCAGTCCAAGTCTGCTCTGTTAAGATACAGAACCATAAGAAGGGAGAGCGGGAATCATGAAATTGCCCATTAACAATTAGCGCCTGGGCAGCAGATGGAGCAGGCAACCAAGTCACCTGGTCAGTTTTCCCTACTATACTGGGATGAATTGTATTTCTATTGAAACTAATCATTTCTAAATTTTCGTCTATCCATAACAAGTAACATATGCAATTTTATGCAGATCTGTCCTTTTTTGGTGATTCACATCCCCACTTCTCTCTCAATGTGCAAGTCCCCACCCTATATACTCTTTAGCCAAAAATCAGTGGGTTCAGATCAGGATTTATAGGTTGGCCCTTTTCTGGGCTCAGGAAGAGATCTCCCACCCCTGTTCTTCCAACTAATAACCAGCATTGACATTACATTTTCAGAAAGCTTTGACATTTTCATGAATCAGATGTTGTCCTTGAAATATATTCTTTAGAAAACAGGGTCCAGACACAGGTTCCAATCAGACAAATGACTCAAGAGGAATTGAACTAAACTCATGGTTATCCCTAGCCATCAATCGCAGTTCCAGTTGAAAGAACCAAGGATAAACTATGAACTACTGGGGAATTAATGTGTTTTCAAGCCATTTTTTATTTTGAGTATGAATATCTAATGGAACTGAACAAGCAACCAAGTGGCAACTAGCATGCGTCAGTGTGGGGACCCTTTTTTGAAAGCTCCAGGTTGGCAATGGAATATTTCCCGGGTCCCTAACCTTTTTTGGGTGGTAGGCACATTTAGAATTTTGAGATAGCATCATGGGCAAACCCATTCTGTTGAACCCAGATAAAGATGGTGCTGGAAGGCAGCACTTTGTTTTGCAGCATGTGAGCCTCCCAGTACATACACACACACACACACACACACACACACACACTACAACAAAATAAATACAATACTAATCAGGAGGAGCAAGGAAACTGGTGGGCAGCAAGAAAGATGTCCATGTGCACAATGATGCCCACAGGCACCACACTGGAGACTAGGGATGTTGGAGAAATCTGCCAGAATTCTCACAGAACCAATGAGTTTGGATTTTCATGAATCTGACCCACTGATTCCACAACAGACTGGGTTTTCCCCTATCGGGTGGATTCCAAGGACTTGCAGGCCATTTTTCTAACTTTTCCAAATTTGCACAAGTTTTGCTGTAGATTTTTTTTTTTTACGGCCAAAGATGCACATTTTCCCCATAGGCTAAAGTGTGAAAATGCACATTTGGGGGGAATTTACACATTTCTGCATGAGCAAATTTGTGCAGATTTGGAAACAAAATAAATCTGATTCTATCGATGGGTGGACAATGGAATGAAAGGTGCTTGATAAACTGCAGAACACAGAAAGAATAGATTTTACACAATCCATTCATCTCTACTAGAGACCTCAAGAATATGTTAATTAAGGTTGTCATTAAGTATATGCAGAGTTCATTTCAGTCTACTTGTACTTTTGGTTTACCAGTAGACTGGAATTCTGGAAACTCTCTTTGAAGAAGTTTGCTTCTGTATACAAACTTAAATGGTGACAACTACCTGTGGGAATCAATGAGAGCTGCTGCTTAGACAAATCCATCAATGACAAATTTCTCAAGACCCAACAGTTTAGTCAGTTAGTAACTAATTAACCATGGTAACTGAATGCACCATTTACAGATACCTCTGAATACCACATACTGGGGACAGATGGGAGAGGTACATCATATTCAAGCCATTATGAGTTCCCAGAGGGATTTGGTTGGTCCCTGTTGGAAATGTAATGGCGGACTAGTTGGTTTTTGGTTTGATCCAGGAATGCAGTTCTTAGGCTTGAGTACAACCAGCCTAACTTTGGCCCAGTTCGGACCTTTGAATATATTTGTCCATGAAGCATCAGAGCCTTAATGAGGCAACTCACCATTGGAAAAGCCTCCTGGGTGGTTAATAGTAACCGGATTTGTGCTCCACATTCCTCAGCAATAGATTGGTGAACAATACAAGGTCTGTGTTGTCTCTGCCATCAGCATATTCACATTCTCCATATCTACAGCAAGAGTCACTGGGAATCCATACTTGAGAGACTGTATCTTTCTTTGAGAGGGCGACACCAGCACCGCTATTATGTCTCTAAAAGCAGCCTCTGCCAGCAAATCCTGCCAGCAAAGCTTTTCCAGTCACTGTATCTCTATGGCAGGGAAAGCTCTATCTGCTCAGTTTCTGTTTGTCATGCAGTTAATAGAACTAGGAGGTCTCTGCCAGGGAAATTAAAGCTGACGACCCAGTCTGCAATATCTTTCTCTCGTGCGCACAGTCTCTTTTCAGGGAAGGGAACTGTTGCATCCCTTAAATTTGGGGTGCAGAACCATTGGCCAGGGGCCCATATGTGGCTTACCTTGGTTCCCAGTCCAGCCCTCCGGGGCTTCCCCAGGTGGCCATGCTGCATCCACTGGCCCAACCCCTTCCCACCAACCACCCATGGTTTGGTGGTTTCCCAGTTTTTGTGCGGTCTTTCCCCATTCTGAAAGGTTGAAATGCCTCTCCAAAGGCTTAGTCACTGGCAGTACGAGCTGTAAGCTACAATACACCACTAGATTCTGTGTTCCTCCCTGAGCCACCATGTTGCGTAAAAATGGCAGCTTGGGTATTTCTGTAAATCTAATGCTGCAGAAATGGCGGCCATAAAGGGGCCATTTCTGCAACATTACAGGCAATGGAGGGGCAGGAGGAGGAGGAGAGGGGCTTCCCTTTCATCCTCCTCCTTCCATCGCTGCTGCCGGGGTAGCTGGGATGGACGGTGCGCCCTTCACCTCCTCCCATCCCACCTACCACTGCAGCAGCAGCAGGACAGGAGGAAGATGAGAGGGAAGCCCCTTTAAGGCCACCATTTCCACAACATTGGAATTATGGAAACACCTGAGCCACCATCTTTGCGCAGTATGGTAGGGATGGACGAATGCCCTCCTGTCCGGGTTCTCCAGGTGCCTGTCCAGTCCCTGCCCCCACTCACTGGGCCTCTGGGCTGCCCTCCAGCCCCCTCCTTGCTCGGTAAGCAGCCCACTACTTACCCAGGCCTGTTGGTCTCTGTTCCAATTGCCATGTTTTTAAAAGGCCCATAGACTTATACACAACAGACCCAGGCCCATAGACTTATACACAACATAGCGCTGTGAAACTAGAGTCTATGGGCAATTCACAGCACTTTTTGCATATAAGTCTATGAGCACGGGCTGTCGATCACCATGTTTTTTAAAAACATGGTGATCAGAAGAGAGACGAACAGGCCCAGGTAAGTAGCAGGATGCTTACCGAGCGTGGGAGGGTGGTCCGGGGACCAGCGAGTGAGGGGGGAGGGCTCGGCCAGTGCAGCTTGGCAGGCGCAGGCAGTCTGGCAGATTTGCGGACTGAAACAGGTGCCCGCAACATCCCTACAGTATGGCAGCTTGGGGGGGAAGCAGGCAGCTGTTGGGCACTCGCTGATCACACTGTGCCTGCTCGTGGACAGGGTCCAGTAAGTCGTGGTGATTTGGAAAGCAAGAGTCTGTTGGACCCAACCTCCTCAACTCCTGCAACATCCCTACTCAGAATTAAGTCCCATTGGTTTCAATGGTATTTATGAGTCAAGTAAGTATGGGAGAACCAGGGATGCCCGAGCTCACCAAAATTCTCCAACCGTCACTTCCAAGCTCAGTTCAGCTGGCTCCTGTTCTTGTTTGTGCTTGTGACCTGTTTTGTTCAGATGGTTCAAACTGGAAAAATGTGCATTTCAAATGGGAAAACTGTGCATTTTTCAATGGTGTGCCCTCTCCTCCAATTGATTAAAGCATGAAAATGCATGTTTTTAAAAAGGGAACACAAGGGTGGGGATTTACAAGCATTTTCAGAGAACATGTACGCCTGCTGGCATTCCAGTTTGGGGTTGTGAATGAGGCATTTTCAAACGACTTGCAAACAGAAATGAATTCCCCAGAAATCCTTAGAGCCATCGATCACAGCTCTGGGTAGGAATGGCACAAGCCTGGGCCAGAATTCAACCTTGTCAACCAGGGCTGTGCACCACTTCAGCCTGAAGCCCGAACTCCGAGTCGAAGCAGGGTGCCTCGGGCCATGTCGGGCCACCTCCAAGTCGAGGCAAAGGGGGCATGAAGAGACATGAAGTGGATCAGGTCACTCCAAAGTGCTTTGGTGCACTTCAGAGTAATCTGGAGGCCCACCCGCCACACCACTGCCATTGCCCAGCCCCCAGCTCCTTACCTGGTCCTCTGGGCATGCGCTGGGAGCCGTGCTGTTCCAGGGAATGGGGGGAGCCATTTTTAAAATGGCAACTCCCTGTATTTCCAGAAATACTGGGAGCTGCCATTTAAAAAATGGCTCCCCCCATTCCCCAGAGCAAGATGGCTGCTGGTGCACGTCCAAAGGGCCTAGGAGTTGGTGGAGGCAGCGGCTTCCCTGGTGGCAATGGCAGCAGCCCGCCTTCATTGCAAGCTGCCGCTGCTGTCCTCAGCTGAGCCTTCACAAGCTCCTTGCAAGCAAGGAACCCGTGAAGGCAAGATCAGAGGCAGGAGTCGGCCTCCAGCCAGGCGCCCTCCCCTCCTTGGAAGGGAGGGAGAGAGTGCAGTTGGAGGGCGACTCCTGCCCTTGTGCCTGTTGGCGGGCTGCAATGGGCAGCAGTTTCCCCAGCAGTGGCTCTCCTGGTGGCACCAGCAGCAGTGGCAGCTCCCCTGGTGGCAGCCCCCCCATGGAACAAGGCTCCAAGTAAGGAGCTGGGAGGTGTGTTGGGCCCCCCGAAGTGGGTTGGTGGGGGCTGAATCAGCCTGAGCCAAATCGGCTTCTGAGTCAGATGGAGGGTCCATGCACAGCCCTACTGTCAACCACCAAGCTCTCTCCCCAGAGTGCTCAAAATCCAAACCCTCAGAAGTGGATGCTCCAGCCCCTCCCCCTGCCACCCCTCAAACCTTCCCTAGCACCCCCCTAATGCCCACACACACTCCACCCTTCCCTTAACTGCTTCTCAACAGCTGGAGCAGCAGTGAAGGGTAGAAGGGAAGTTTTTTCCCTCCCTCGGCCTCCCTTTACACCTTCCCTCTATCACTGTTCAGCATCAGAAATGCTGGGTGCAGTGAATTCTGGGGAAGTCCTTCTTTTAAATACTTAAGGTCACAATCCTATGCATGTTTAGACAGAAAATATACTGTTCTCAGCATGCTGGCTGGGGAATGCTAGGAGTTCTAGGACTTCTCTGTCTAAACATGCATAGACTTGTGCCCTAAAAGTACTTTAAAAAGTGGCTATGATGGCTAGGGGTGAGGGGAGATTGCTAGGAACCTCTGAACATGATCTTGCTGCTCATCTCATGCCTGATTCTTGTTCCCATTTGCGATCTCTGCTTGCTCAGCGCAAATGGGAAAATTGTGCCCATCGAGCAGTGACTGTACATGAAATTTGTGAAAATTGCCCCAAACTTGCACAAATTTCCTAATTTGCACTACTTTCCTCCATAGGCTAAAGCAGGGCTCATTCAGTCCACAGAGGAAATGTGTGCAAGTTAGGAAATTTGTGCAAAGTTGGACTGGAAAAGTTGCGCAAATCGAACTTAAGCAGATGTCTGGCAATTTGCAAACTTCTTCAGCAAACACATGTTCACAGTCATGTTTGAGGCTCCGAACAGGGCATGCTCTCATGCTTTCCAAGTAAAAGCAAAATGTTCACACATGTCAAGAGGGCAGTGGTATGCCAAAATATTTGGAGGGCACCCAGTTCCCTGCTCCTGCTATAAGTCAGTAGGTTCTTCTACTATTTGACCTGCCTGGGATCAAGAAGAAAGATAGTCTGCTCTATCTCACCTTGGCTAATAAGCAGTACTGCAATTAACCTTTGGAGACCTTTAACATTTCATGACTCCAGGCATCTGAGCTCTTTCTTCAGGGGGCAGAACCTAACTGGCCACTGTTGCCAATTGCAGAAGTGTATCTCTCTGTAGGGTATGCTCATGGATTCCCTAGTTTCCAATTTCAATTTGAAATACGGAAGCCAGATCATCAAAAACTGCCATATAACAATTAAGGATGTACAAATTGTGTACCTTCCGTACCGCTTGACTTCTGCAGTTTGCGGTAGGGATGGCAGAGAATTCTACCATGGATTCCAGTGAGGCCAGATTCTTTGGAATCCAGCCCCCCAGAATCTGTGGCGGAATGGCCTCCTCCCCCCCTGCCCCCCCCCGCGGAATCCCCCTGGGACGGTACTTTCCTGCAGCAGATTCGGCAGCGGCAGTTCTGGTGGCGGAGGTTCCAGCAGCGGCGGCTCTGGTGGCGGTGGTGGCTCCGGCAGCTTGTCTCCTGGCCTGCCACAGCCGGGCTGCTGCCACTGCCATTGCTGTCCTTGCAGCCGTGATAGGGTACGTAAGAATTTACGTACCCTATCACAGCTGGGTAAAACAACAACAACAACCCAACGTACGCAAATGGCAGCAGCTATGGCGGCCGCCATTTGCGTTCCCTATTTTTCGCCGATTTATCTTACATAAATATTTACATAAGATAAAATGGCAAAAACAGGGGGAATGCAAATAGCGTAGTGGGTGCTATTTGCGTTCCTTTATTTTTTGCCCTTCTAGCCTACGTAAATATTTACATAGGCTAGAACTTTAAATCGGCGGAAGATTTAAAAATTGGCGAAATTTAAATCAGCGAAAAATAGGGAACGCAAATGGCCGCCGTAGCCGCCACCACTTGCGTACGCTGGATTTTTGGGGTTTTTTTGTTTTTTACCCAACCATGATAGGCTACGTAAATTCTTATGTACCCTATCACAGCTGCAAGGATGGCAATGGTGGTGGCAGCAGCCCGGCCGCAGCCGGCCAGGAAACCAGCCGCCGCAGCCACCGCCACTGCCAGAGCCTGTGCTGCTGGAGCCGCCGCCTCTGGAACCACTGCCGCTGCCAAATCTGCCGGCCATTGAGGATTCCGGGGGGGAGGACCGGATCACCTCCCCCCCATTGAGGATTCCGGGGGGAGGGACGGAATGCCTCCCCCCCACCACAAAAGATTCTGCGAAAAGGTAAGTGAGTTTCGTACATTTATTTTATTTATTTATTTCATTTCTATACCACCCAATAGCCGAAGCTCTCTGGGCGGTTCACAAAAATTAAAACCAAACAACACACAATAAAACAATTTAAAATATATAGAACATTAAAACCACAATATAACATACAACCACAATAAAACCTAGCAGCAGTGAAGGAGTTTAAAATACAAATTTTTAAAAACAGCAAAGCTAAAAGTTTAGAAAGCTAAAATGCTAAAATGCCTGGGAAAATAAAAAGGTCTTCACCTGACACCGAAAGTAATACAATGTAGGTGCCAGGTGAACCTCACTAGGGAGCTCATTCCAGAGCCGAGGTGCCACAGCAGAAAAAGCCCTCCTCCTAGTAGCCACCTGCCTCACTTCCTTTGGCAGGGGCTCACGGAGAAGGGCTGCTGACGATGATCTTAAGATCCGGCCAGGCACATATGGGAGGAGGTGATCCTTCAGATAACCTGACCCCAAGCCGTTAAGGGCTTTAAATGTTAATACCAGCACTTTGAATTGGGCCCGGAAATGGACTGGCAGCCAGTGCAGCTGGAAAAGTACTGGCGTAATATGAGCTCGCAGACCAGTCCCTGTTAACAATCTTGCTGCCCTGTTTTGGACCAGCTGAAGTTTCCAGACCATTTTCAAAGGCAGCCCCACGTATAATGCATTGCAGTAATCCAGACGAGAAGTTATCAGAGCATGGATAACTGTAGCTAGGCTATCTCTGTCCAGATGAGGGCGTAGCTGGTATACCAGCCTAAGCTGATAAAAAGTGCTCTGTGCCACTGAGTTCACCTGTGCCTCAAGTGACAGTTCTGGATCCAAAAGCACCCCCAAACTACGAACGTGATCCTTTAGGGGGAGTGCAAGCCCCTCCAGAACAGGTTGAATATCACCTAGTCAGGCAGACGAACCACCCACTAACAGTACCTCCGTCTTGTCTGGATTGAGTTTCAGTTTATTGGCCCTCATCCAGTCCATTACCGTGCCCAGGCACTGATTCAGAACAGCCACTGCCTCACCTCGTTTTGATGAGAAAGAGAAGTAGAGCTGGGTGTCATCTGCATATTCATGGCAGCTCAGCCCACACCTCCAGATAACCTCCCCCAGCGGTTTCATGAAGATGTTAAACAGCATAGGGGATAAAATAGAGCCCTGTGGAACCTCATGGCACAATTGCCATGGCACAGAGCAATAATCTCCCAGCACTACCTTCTGGAATCAGCCATCCAAGTAGGAGTGGAACCACTGCAGTGCAGTGCCTCCAACTCCCAACCCAGACAACCTACCCAGAAGGATACCATGGTCGATGGTATCGAAAGCTGCTGAGAGGTCCAGGAGAATCAACAGGGTCGCACTCCCCCTGTCCCTCTCCCGGTACATCCCTAGTCTGTACATCCCTATTTTGCGGCCAGTGCTCCGTTCCGCTGTTCACAAGCCCCTGGAATTCTCCTCTTGTTTTTCTGCTCCAAAAATTATGAAGATAAATCCGTACTGACAACCGGACAATTCCAGTGCCCAGCCATCTCCGTGAGTCTGCATAACTTCCATAAGAATCGCTATTTTTCGTGAATATTTACTTTTTTAAAAAAAATTGAAATCCTCCATCTCCATTAACTTTCAGCCAAAACACTTCCTCTTCCTAGGGGGTTCCCAAAAGAAGGCTGTCTTAGGTGTGCCTGAGTGATAAACTCTTTGTTTAAAGCAACACTGTTTGAAAGAAAGAAAAAACCTTTTAAAACGACCATGCCGCTCTAGGACTGGCATGGTCATTTTAAAAGGTTTTTTCTTTCTTTCAAACAGCGTTGCTTTAAACAAAGAGTTTATCGCTCAGGTACACCTAAGACAGCCTTCTTTTGGGAAGCCCCTAGGAAGAGGAAGTATTTTGGCTGAAAGTAAACAGAGACGGAGGATTTCAATTTAAAAAGAACACCCACGAACAAGGCAGTGAGCACAATTCATTTTTTAAAAAAACTTACGTATGTATTATCGGAATATACTACACTGTGTTTTTATTTACAAAAATTCTGTGACTTTTTGCGGACGACGAAAAAAAAGCCGCATGACTGCTGGCTCTGCAGGACCTCGTGTTGCTGTTCCACAGAGGATTCCGTGGCACGGACTGAAGGGAATTCAATCCCATTTCAGTCAGTGGTGGAATTCTCTGACATCCCTAATAACAATTGGGTTTCCAAGGCAATTTTTTAATGTTCAGTAATAGCAGCAGCCACAGATATGTTTGAACTAAGACTCAGCCCTGGGAGACCTGCTTCAAAAGTAGCAATGGGTGAGAAATGTGATCACTTTGCATTTTAATGTGAAAATATCCACTTTCAAACCATTATGTGAACCAACTCAATTATTCTTCAAAATTCGCACTTCTCAGAATTTCTCAGTGGAGTTCTCCAATCAAAACACATGTACAAAAATGTAGATATTAAGGGAAAGGGTCACAAATGTGCATATATTCGTGAATATAGATTGTAAAAAAAATGTGTATATTGGGCAAAATTGAATTTAAAAAGAGAATTCTCAAACTTCAGGACAAACAGAAATTAAGACAGGAAAAATTCTCAACGTTCAAGATGAACCGAACGTATGAGCCAATGGATTAGTCCATACCTGTTCAAAAGTGCCAGCTCCCTAATGCAGCCTGTGAATTAACAACGTCACTGAGTGTGTGTAGGAATGCATTTCTCTTGGTGCACTTCTGCTTTTCCAGGCAAACTCAGGGCCAAATTATAATTTATATTGCCTTAAGTGCAGGCTGTTGTTGTTGGGCTGGGGAACTAAATTGGGGTGGGAGCTGGATGACCTCCCCACTCAGCCCTCCATGGGCAAAATGACATCAGGATGCATGACACCCATCCGCCGACATCATTTGGTTCCCAGCAGATGTGCTGGGTGGATCATCCACCCAGTGTTAGGGATTGCCCAGGCACCCGATTCTGTCTACCCGCACCGCTGAGCCCCACTCACCAAGCCCCTGCCCATGCTTGCCCCCTGCCCGTACTTAGTATGTGGCCCGCACTCACCCCAGCGGCCTTGGCAAGCTCCGTGGTCACCATTTTTTGAAAAATAAAATGATGATCACAAAATGCACATATTTGCATATGTGCAAAAATGAGAATTTTTGTGAACGCACATGTTTGCGTATGGGAATATGTGCAATTGCGAAAATGTGCATTTTCATGCACATGAAAATATATGCATTTTTGCAAATATGCGCATTTTTGCAATTTCCATTTTATTTTTTTAAAAATGGCAACTGCGGAGCTCGACGAGGCTGCCGGGGTGAGTGCAGGTTGCTGTCTGAGCATGGGAGGGGCTTGAGCATGGTCCAGGGACTGGTGAGCAGGGACAGGGGCTGGGCGGGCATTCGGAGAACCTGGACGGGGGTGGGTTTGCACATCCTCCCCAGTGTGTTGGCCAGGATGCTGCTTAACTTCCCCAGTTTTCCCCATCAAGGGAAGCCATTGTGGAACATAGGAAGCCACCTTGAGTACCATTTTTTCTGTAAGGTGGAGTATCAGTAAAATAAATAAATAATGAATTCTATTTTACCTTAGACCATTGGTCCATTTAGCCCAGTATTGTCCGTACTGACTGGCAGCTGCATTCCAGGGTTTCAGGCAGGATTCTTTCCGAGCCCTGCCTGGAGATGCTGGCGATTGAACCTGGGACCTTTTGCATGCAAAGCAAGTGCTCTACCACTGAGCTACAGCCCCTCCTGACTCACTCTTTGACATCCCAAATGCTTTCCTTTTAAACCACTCTGTCCAAGAGAAATCAATATAGTTAACCCCCAGTTAAAAAAGCAGAAAATGGGGGGGGGGGAGACTCAATAAAAACAAAACACTTTTAGGCATATTTGAGGCCTTCTTCCTAACAGTTGCTAGCTTGCCCCCAGCACATCTATTTTACTGATCTGTTCAGCCCCAAAGCCAAATGAAAGAGAATTTCTATTGGGTGACACTGCTGCTAATCACATATTGACCTACCTTTAAATGGTATAAATAATATCAGCTGGAAGCCTGGAATACAAACACTTCTACAGCAGTTGTTGAGTAGCCCTTATGTCATTGGCCTCTGTTAGTGAGGGAAGGTGCTGCTGCACTCATACTTGTGGGTTCCCGGTTGGCAGCTGGTTGTCCACTGTGTGAACAGAATGCTGGACTACATGGACCCTTGGCCTGATCCAGCAGGGCTCTTCTGATGTCCTTATTGTGATTTTTCCAGACTTACATGGAGATGCTGGGGACTGAACCACAGACTTTCTGATTGCAAACCAGATGCTTTACTACTGAGCCAGTAGAGAGGTGAACAACGCAGCTAAAAGAATAAAACACCAAGTTAAAATGGTTAAAACTGTTTTTTAAAAAGAGTAGAATGTGTGTAATTTTCCCTAATACATGCCTTTTTGTGCACACCTTCCCTTAATATGCACATTTGGTGATGTAAATTGCATCACAGAATTCTGGGACATGTGGATTTCTGTGCACAAGTGTATTCCAGTTCATGTGATAGGTTTAGGAGGTGCAAATTGGGTAAATTGGTATAAAAATTCATCTATCTGTTGTGCATAAAATGAGAAATGGGATGACAGGATTGCTCACCAGCCCATTAACGACAATGACCGTGGTTTTGGGGGACAACCACCTGTGAAGACAGAACACTGGGTGATGTGAATGCGCCAATACATATCACTTCCTGGTGACCCAACGGGGTTGGGGGCGGTGAGAGAGGTATGGTTAGGCATATATACACATTCCTCTATTCACCAGTTTTTGTAGTGCTTCAAAACACTGCAGAAACACCAGAAGCAAAATGTGGAAATAAATCTACCATGTCACCATCCTTTCTCTGAAAACTATCATGTCTATTCAGCTTCTGTTAATAGATTCATCTTCCTTCTCAGGATCTACATGATTGCTCTGTCTGTCAGGGACCAGGGAAAATATATTCCACCCCACTTCAGGTGAGCTATTACTAACCTGCACTGAAATTTAATTTTGGTGAGCTCTGAGATTCATGAAAGCAGCTGTTGAACCTTGAAATGTGAGTGCTTTCTTTCAGAAACCACAATCAATGCAGAACAATGCCTACTAATCAGACATAAATTGGCTAAACTCATTGCCTCTGAATTTTTTTAAAAAAGAAAATGAACCGTTTCCCTGGCAATTAATTCTACGTTCAGTTTCAAAATACTGAATACAGAGCGCATGAACTTCTAGATACCAACAGTTGGGTTTCCAAGCCAATTTTAAGTATTGATATCAAATATAGACTCCAGCAACCAGGGCTCAATTTGAATTGAGTGACTACTTTTGCCCTTCATCTTGTGTCTTAAAGTTAAAGCTGAAGTTTGGCAATGGAAATGTGAATTAACAGTGTCACTCAGCATGTACAGAGTGAATTTCGATCATGCTGTGTTTCTGCTTTTGCAGATGCATAAGAGTCCCAGCACTAGGTCACTTCATGGAAGACTGGGCCTTTCAATAGATATTGTCTGTGATCGCTTGATGCGCCTCTATAGAAAGGGCTAGTAAAAATCTGAATACCATACGTTGGGGAAAAAACACAGGAAAAAAATGAGTCCTGCTTATGAGCTCCCAGAGGCATGTGGCTAGTTGTTTTTAGAAACAAAATGCTGGACTAAGGGCACAATCCTATGCATGTTTAGACAGAAAAAAGTCCTACAACTCCCAGCATGCCCCAGCCAGCCATGGCTGGGTGGGGCATGCTGGGAATTGCAGGACGTTTTCCTGTCTAAACATGCATAAGATTGCGCCCTTGAATAATTTATTCTAGACTAGGTGCTGGGGTCCCAATCCAGACTGGGACCATAGTGGAAGAGGACGTGGTTAAAGCCACCTTACCCTAGAGTCCTGATATGGTGCTGTGCCTACTCTGGAGCAAAAATGAAAAGGAAAAAAAAAGATAAAGTTGCTAGATACAGATTAAGTAATATCCGTTTTGGCCAGAGGAGGCTGGTGGTTCTGATGTCAGTGGAGCTGTGAATCTGCTCTGATTTCAGTGGTTTTGGCCTAAGTTTATGGGCGTTGAGGCTGAGAGAGAATGGGCTGCAAGAAGAGCTGTGCACAAATGGCCTCTCCAAATTCTCCACCCTATTTGTGGGCAGAGCAATTAGGGGGACAATTTCACCAAATCTCTCCAGGGGGAGGAGAAATTTTCTAAGAGTTTCTCACAGGTAGGCATCACCACTGGCAGGTGTTGGAGCCCAGGGTCTTTTATTTTTACAAAAGGGTTTTGGGTGTGCTGCCGCTGCAAATGGCAACAGCAGCAAATGTGTTGGCATCCTGACCCCCAGTTTGCATCCAGTGTGTGTGTGGGGGGGGAGGCAGTGTTGTGTCCAGCTCCACAGAAAAGGTAGAGCTGGTGCTCTGCCAAAAGCTGTCCTCCTATTTCAGGAAAGCTTTCTTCCCCCATGAATTGTGCCCTAAACAGACTATACTCTGATCAAGACGGGATGGCTGAAAAACATTGTCCTATCAAGAGTTTTCTTACGGACTTACCTGATCCCTACCTCCCAGAACTCAACACAGAGGGGAATGGTTTTTCAAGCAGGAAATCCATAGTTGTCCTCCATGTCCTCTCTTTCGATGGGGATGGTTGGTCAGACATAGATATAGATAGGATAATTTTCAAAACAGTGAGAGCCAGCATGGGGCAGTGGCTAGAGTGTTGGACTGGGAGTCAGGAGATCCGGGTTCTAGTCCCCACCCAGCCATGGAAGCTCACTGGGTGACTTTGGGCCAGTCACAGACTCTCAGCCCAACCCACCTCACAGGGTTGATGGTGTGAGGATAAAAAGGAGGAGGAGGGGATACCTAGGGATAAGCCCTACAAAACCCAGTGGCAATTTCATGCCTCAGTAGTCATGTATAGACTTGCACTGTAAAAGACTGTTTCTTGAACATTTGGAAGATTGGGGAACAAGACAGGAAATCTTTTGTTGTTCATTTGTGAATGACAGCAAGCTGTTTAATTGTTTAATTGTACAATATTGGAAAATATTCTGCTGTTGATTAAAATATGAGAAAATAAGTGTTGGTTGTGTGTTATTAGTTGACTGAAATTAACATATTTCATTAGATATAGATATAAGGAAGGCAGGATTTCAAATATAAAGAATGCAGACTTAATTATTTTTTCCATTATTGGAGCAGGCACATGGGAAATAAAGTTTATAGTAGGACTGAGATTGTTCAGTATTAAGCAACGTGTTGTATTAACATTGGGGTTATAATCCTATAGTCACCAGGGGCTAAGAGTAAGGAACTCAAGGGGGGTTCTTTCTGAGTAAACCTGTATAGGATTGCAGTGGAACACATTAAGTATAATCTTTTGAAGATTCTTTTATTGTATCAAAGTATTGTATATTGCATATTTTTAAAATATTCATATTTTTGATTCATAAACAAAATACATAAGGGGGGTGATTCATTAAAAACAAGGGCAGAAAAAAATCAGTCCAGGAAGTTGCAATCTAGGCCTATGTACTCAGAAGAAAATATTATTTAAACCTGTACCTGAGTAAATATTCTTCAGCAAGCTTCAAAGTTGACTTCTTATCTCTATGAGAACATAAGAAGAGTCATGATGCATCAAATGAAGGGCCCATCTTGTCCAGCATTCTGTTCACAAGAGTGGCCACCAAGCTGCCTCGTGGCCATACAGCTGTCATCGTCCCACCCAAATGCTGACTGGTGGGTAGTAAGATAGAAAGAAAAAGCAGCCAGGTGGCACTGCTGTTAATCACATATGTATCAGCCCCTGAACTGTACTAACAGAATCATAGAAGAGTAGGGTTGGAAGGGGTCTACAAGACCGTCGAGTGCAACCCCCTGCTCAATGCAGGAAGACGAAGAGGGTCAACCTCTTCTCTAAAGCAGTAGGTGCTGAGTCTTTAGAGTGGTCATTCCTACCAGTTTGCAATGGCTTCTCAGGTGTGGTAAAACATCTAAACAGAGTGTGAGGCTGCTGTAATTCATCTGGTGCACTTCAAGCTGTGTGCTAGCTATGTTTACTTGTGTACGGTAAGTTGTTTGTTATTTCTCCCAATTAACGGGGGGGGGGTACTGTTCAGTTATGCTTCTACATTCTTGCGTGGGTGTAGAACACATAGTTACTGTTCAAAATCAGGCTTAGTGGGGGTGGTAGAGAAGGAACCCTTAATGGCTGTGTTTGTAGCATCAGCTCTTCAATGTGGTATATATTCTAAACTGTGAGTGTTTAGAAGTTAGTTCTGGGATATATTCAAGACTTCAGTACTCATAGGTCTTTGAGTTACCTATAAGATGCATTCCTGGACACTCATAAAGCAAGATGTTTCTTCCGCTCAGTTCAACATAGCTGACAAAAGCCATGCTGTCAGTGGCATTATGCATAATATTGGGAATCTGTAGCATGGAAACCTACTCCCTCTTGAAAACCTGCTCCCAAGAAGGTTGGGAACTTGCAGCAGCTAAAAATGTGTCAATATGCTTTTCCCCTTCCTTTTAATGGTTATGACCCATCTCATTAAGGGTTCATCCCATTATATGTTATATGCTCTCATAACTTGTTTGCCTTTGTTCTGGCTTAAACAACATGGGATTCTTTGTTTATACATTATGCCTCTAATATTGCACACATTAAGCTTTCCTGGCCCCAAACTGCACATATTTAAACATGAACATTTTTAAACTTCCTTTTTGCATGCACAACAAAGGCAGGAAAATGGCGGGTGCTCACCGGACAGCATTGCGGTGAGTCTAGGCAACTTGCTGAGCTCATGGGCGGCCCAAGCGTGGGTCCGGGGGGGGGCGAGTAGGGGCTGCGCTTCTGCGGGTGCCCAGAAAACCCGACCTGGGATGGGTTCTCTACTCCTTACTGCTGATGCTTGCTTGTTTATCCCCAAGTGACCTACACAATCTATGTACCTCTTAACACACAAACCTCACGCATTGTGTCTTTACAAGCTAAATGTGACTCTTACACAGAACAGATCAAGGTGATCTGAGTAACAACCAGAAGCCCTGCAGGCAGAGAAGAAGGTGAGATCTGCCCATCTGGATCTGCACAAGCCAGCAGTCAAGAAGGGAAACCTCATGTAAGTCTTCATTATGAACTTCTACTGTGCCTCAGACGCTTGTAGATTAGCATGGTGAGGAAGCTGAATGCATTGGGGTTTAGTTCTGAGGACTGCACATCAAGCGTTCTAATTTGTCTGGAAAACGTTTCTTCTTCAAAACTGCTAGCTTCAAAAATCATCTTTCAAGGTGCCAGGCTTGTTGTATCTGGAAATCTAAAGCAGAAATGTGCTTTGCACGACCTAATGAGGCTCCACTTAAAATCTGAGAATATGTAACTGTTCAGGCATGTGGTAGTCTTTAATCATGAGTTAACCCCAAGCTACAATCACAGACAATGCTGCCTCCTGTCAAGGGGATTAATCACAGATTCCTTGTTCTTCTTTGTAAATCTCAATGGATGCTGTCAAAGGCTAGCTCAATCTGGCAATGCAATAAGTCTATGCAATTTAGCTGTGCTTGTATTTGACCTCTCAGCTGTGTGACTTCCTGGAGTCCAGATATCTGGAGGAGCAAGCGAAGGCCTCCATGTGGCTCAGAGACCACTTCATTAACCTGAAACACCTGACAGTGCCCCAGAAAGGCATGGGAGGGTACCTGTTTGACAAGCTCACTTTAGGGCAGAGCAACTGGACACAATCGATCCTTGTGTAGTACTTCCATATGAAAAATAAATGAAAACAACAATATAAAAGCATGTCATGTCTAGTGCTTTTATCAAAGATGAAGAATTGTGGCTGAAGTGCGCTTAGGAAACTTAAGCTGAAATGTGTACAAAGATGTTGAACCAGTCTTTTCTAACTGTACATTTTTGAAGGATGGCTAAGCATAGTTTTCTCAAAAGATGCTCATCCAAGCTTATTTTGTCCTTCACCCCAGCAACAAAATATCTTGGGTTGGCTCTGTCTAGTGTGGGAAAAACATGACACTTCATCTCTTGTTATATTGCATTTCTATTTATTTAATTGGAATCCTGATGTATGATGGCAAAAAAAAAAGCTAAATAAGATGGAGCCCTGATACTGATCAGAGCTAGCACTGTCCAATATGAAATCCCAGGCTGTCAAGTCATGCTCCCACACAAAGCTGATTGATCAGTTGGCGACAATGAAAATTTCCATTGGCTGGCACCACATCCTTGCCTGCCTCAAACCTCTATTAATATCATCTTAATATCTTAAGATATCTTAAGATAATATCTCTTAAGATAATATCTTATGATAATATCTCTTAATATCATAAGAGGCTCTGCACCATAATAGCCTAGTTTCCTGAGTAACAGGATGGCTAAGGAAGAGAATTTCCATTGGCTGGCACCATCTGCTAATTACATATTTACCTGTCTCTTAACTAAGGGTAGGCAGCCTCTGGGGATTCATGGGGCAATTTCTAGGGCTGTGCACGGACCCCCGATTCGCTTTGGATGCCGCTTTGGATCATCCGAAGTGACCCCGATCTGCCTCAGACCAATTTGGACCCCCTCCAATCTGACTCGGATCCGAATCCAAAGCGAGATTCGGATATCTGGATCATGCAGTTTTGATGTTTTCCCATTGACTTGCATGGGAAAACACAAATGGTCATAACTTTTTCAGTTTTTAGACTATAGGCATTAAATCTAGGGACCTCTTCACCCACCTGTAGAAGAGGCCACCTGCAAAATTTCAGACACTTTGGCTCAGCTGTTTTTGTGCTAGGCGGAGTTAAAATCTGAGGTTTTCCAAAGAAGCTCTCCATGCAAAGAGCTGTAACGTCTCCCCTATTCTACACACACACACACAATACCTTGGCTTCTCCCAGCCCCCCTTGAGGGCATTGCACCCCACAAAGCCCAGGCAGTTTGGCCTACCATCTTGTGTGCAAGGTGCAGGTGAAATTTGAGTTTTTCTAGGAAAACTCCCAAAGCCAAGAGCTGTAAGTTCTCCCTGTTTCCATGCACACATGTGACACCTGGGCCCCTCCTAGCACCCCTCGAGGTCATTGCACCCACCACAGTTCAGGCACTTTGGCCCACTGGCTTGTGTGCAAGGTGCAGGTGAAATTAGATTATTTCCAGGAAAACTCCCAAAGCAAAGAGCTGTAACTTCTCCCCACCTCTGCTTCTGCTCCTGCCAGCACCCCGAAGATGCTTCATATTGCACTGAATTGCTTTGCCACACAGTGGACTGTTATTGGAATAAGAAGGTAATACTATGTGTACTTGCACTTTTTCAACACTGCCTTGAAATTTGGATGTATAGTGTTGGTGGAACTACAACCTAGCACGCACACATACACAGATACAGACACAGAAGGGCTAAAGAAAAGCAGAACTACCTAAGCAAATGATGGGTGTCTTTAATTTATTGTTTTATATTTCATGTTCTTTTATAGAAGGCAGGATAACTTCAAGAAATACAGGGTGATAGCACAGGCAATTAGATAACAGCCAAATCAAACCCTAATTTTTAAAAAGCCCTTCTTTAATTTCTGTTTTGGGAGGATCCACACACAGACGATTCACTTCAGCACTGGGGTGGAGGGACAAACACTACACACACAGGCTTCTATAATATGTCTTTAAGGATCTAGAAAGAAAGAAAAAACTAAATGCTTGAATATTGGGTGAGGGAATCAGGGTAGTGGTGAACGCCTCCCTTGAGGAGGGAGTGATGCCTTCAGCTCTCAAGGAGGCAGTGATAAGACCGCTTTTAAAAAAACCCTCCTTCGATCCCCAAGTTCTGAACAACTTCACCCAGTCTCAAATCTGCCATTTTGGGGCAAGGTGATTGAGCGGGTGGTGGCAATGCAGTTTAGGGCACACTTGGAAGAAACTGATTATCTAGACCCATTTCAGTCGGGCTTCAGGCCTGGGCATGGGACAGAAACAGCCTTGGTCACCTTGGCGGATTTGAGGAGGGCTCTGGATAGGGGTGAATGCTCCTTCCCTGTTCTCTTCGACCTCTCAGCAGCTTTTGATACCATTGACCACGGTATCCTCCTCGACCGCCTGGAGGGGTTGGGCATTAGAGACACCATATTGCGGTGGTTCTGGTCTTTCCTCTCCAGCAGGAATGAGAGGAGTTTTCGGACCCGTGGCCACTACCTTGTGGGGTGCCACAAGGTTCCATCCTCTCCCCGATGCTATTTAACATCTATGTGAAGCCAATGGGGGCTATTATGAGGAGGTTTGGGGTGCAGTGTCATCAATATGCGGATGACATGCAGCTCTACCTGTCCTTCAAATCTTCACCAAGGTTGGCCATAGAATCCCTGTCCAAATGTCTGGAGATGGTGAGTGGCTGGATGGGGAGGAATAAGCTGAACCCTGACAAGACTGAGGTACTTTTGGTGGGAGACAAGAGGAGGTTGGGAGATGTTGACCTGGTGTTGAATGGGGTACGGCTACCCTTGAAAGACCAGGTCCGCAGCCTGGGGGTCATTTTAGACTCCCAGCTGTCCATGGAGGCTCAGGTGTCAGCTGTGAGCCGGACAGTGCTGTACCAACTCCATCTGATACAGCAGCTGCACCCCTACCTTCCCGACCATCTGCTCCCATTGGTAGTAGTACATGCCCTGGTCTCCTCTCGTTTAAACTACTGTAATGTGCTCTATGTGGGGTTACCCTTGAAGACAGTTCAGAAGCTGTAGCTGGTACAGAACGCGGTGGCTTGCCTGATTACAGGCAGCCGCCGGTGAGATCACATCACTCCAGTGCTGAAGAAGTTGTACTGGTTACCAGTTGTTTTCCGGGCCAAATTCAAGGTGTTGGTTTTGACCTTTAAAACCCTATATGGTTCCAGCCCAGCCTATCTTAAGGAGCACCTCCAGCAACACCAGACAGGCCACTTAACAAGATCAGCCTCGGTTGGCCTTCTCTCTGTCCCATCAGCCAGGATAGCTAGGCTGGTGAGGACGAGGGATAGAGCCTTCTCTGTGGTGGCCCCCACTCTGTGGAACTCCCTCCATAGGGAACTCCACCATGCCCCCTCTTTAATGAGCTTCCACTGCACATTTAAAACATGATTGTTCAGGCAGGCATTTGGGGTGGGTTAGCGTATTTTCATGATGTTTTTTAATGTAGAATTTTATTGTTTTAACTGTTTTGTTGTTGTACATCGCCCAGAGTGGCTGGGTGACCAGCCAGATGGGCGATTAATAAATTTAATTAATAAATAATAAATAAATAAAATATGACTTAAAGGGGGGGGGAACATACCCAGAAGTCAATGTTTGTTTTTAAAATTCTAAATAAGACTGGGTTTGTAAAAATCTAACAGACACAGTTGACTGACAAAAACAACAAGAAAACAGAACGGAGAAAGCAGAAGTAAGTAGGGGTATACGGATTCCCCACCGTCTGTTCCGGTGGGGAATCTGTGTGGGGGGTGATCCATTCCTCTCCCCCGGAATCCTCCAGAGTGGTTCCGCTCTGCTTGGATTCCGGAGGGGGGGGACTGGCTTGGGGGCACTTACCTTCCCTCCTGCCAGCCCGAGCTGTTCATCTCCTCCCTGCCCCTGCCAATTGCCTTTACAAAAAAATTCTTTCTTTCTTTCTTTATATTAAGGTGATTGGGGGGGGGGGGATGTGCCCATAGACTTATACGCAAATAGAGTCATGAATCTTGCACATAAGTCTATGTGTCCTGCTGATCACATGTGCCCATATACTTATATGCAAAATAGAGCGGTGAATCTTGCGTATAAGCCTATGGACACATAGACTTATACACAAGATTCATGACTCTATTTGCATATAAGTCTATGGGCACATCCCCCCCCCCCCATCGCCATTTAAAAAAAAAATACTTTTTTTGTAAAGGCAATCAGCAGGGACAGGGAGAAGACAAACAGTTCTGGCTGGAAGAAGCAGCCGAGTGCCGTTCCACCTCCAGTCCTTCTGGAGCAGAGGTAAGTGGTCCCGATCCGCTGCAGTTTCCTGAGGTTGGATTCCAAAGAATCCAGCCTCATTTGAATCTGCAGCGGATTTCTCTGACATCCCTAGAAGTAAGACTCGACATTACACAACAAATGCAACCTTTTGCAGAGTCCAAAATCGAATAAACAAACAAACACAGGAATGGTGGGGGAGGGGGAGCGTGGCAGCAACTTGCAAGGAAAAGCTATGTTAGTTTGAAAAAGTATGGAAAGGAGAGATGAATCTAATCAAATACGAGTAACAAACGAGTTGGAGGAACAAAGATATAGGAGAAAGCAACTGGAATAGGTGCTGCAAAAGACACCATCCCAATGGGGACGGACAATCAAGGAGCAAGGGAAGGGAATGCTCCCAGCACAACCAAGCTGTTTCCTTTTAATTTAAATTCTGAGGAAAGCCTAATGGCAATCAAAATTGAATAAAGTGAAGGAACAACACCTAGGAATGCACATGCGCATGCGCACACAAATGATCATCTACCCACACTGGCCCTCTCCCCCAAAGACACAGCTAGGGCAATGACCAAACAGCCTTTCACCGAAGTGTATACCCCCTTCCTCCAATGCTCTCTCCAACTGGAGACTGCTAGCGTCGGTTCTGGCTGAGGGTTCCTATTTGCCAGAGCACACTCCCTCCTCCTGCTGAGCTTGCCTTCCCACCTCCCCCTGCCTTCCCCCTCCCTCCCTCACTCCCTCCCTCTCCTCGTCATGCCCCTCCATGTGAATGTTGAGAAGTTGATACATTTTGGAGACAGCCTGCCTGGACTGCTGAGGCTTTCAGTAGAGCTCCAAAAAATACGAGGCAGAGGAGGTGCTTTGGGGGGGGGCACTTCACCCCAGGGTGCCTCGATACTACTCTGAACCGCCTCGTATCATGAGGATTTTGGTCCAAAACAGCCCGCTT
This sequence comes from Heloderma suspectum, assembly GCF_057233095.1. Lineage (NCBI taxonomy): Eukaryota > Metazoa > Chordata > Lepidosauria > Squamata > Helodermatidae > Heloderma > Heloderma suspectum. The sequence goes on from NC_139462.1 coordinate 15,026,369, forward strand.
CGCCTCATTATTTGGACGTCGTAACGAGGCGGTGCACAGCCGTAGCAATTTCCCCCTCTAGAACCCACAGAGGGCAACATCCCTGCTCCCATGTCGCCACTGAAATTCAGTGGTGCAGGAGCAAAGAAGAGCTGCTTTTTCCTTGCTTGAAGGGAATGAAGCAATGGTTTGCTGCCATGTCTCTGGGAGCAAACCACTGCCATACCGCTATCCCACCAGCTGAAATTCAGTGGCATCACAGTAAAAAGAAGAAGGCTGCTTTTTCGTTTAAACCAGCCCTTTTTTGGTGCTGTTTTGCTACCAGATTTTGGCAGCAAACTTGGTAGGGGCAGTGCAGGCCACAAAAAATGTCTGGAGGGTCACAGGCGCCCCCTGCTCTAAACTATGTTAAAACAATGGATGTCAGAGAATTCCGCCACGGATCTCGGTGAGGCCGAATGCCAGTGCATTCGGCCCCCCCGAACTCCATGGCGGAACGGTCCGCCACCCGCCACCTCCCCACGGATCCCCCCTGGGACGAGACTTACCTGGGGCGGATCTTCCAGGTGGCGGTGGCTCCAGTGGCCGCTGCGGCAGCAGCGGCCGCTGCAGCAGGTCTTCCGACCGGCTGCCACCGCCACCATTTCCAGTCTTGTTAAAAAAAAAAAGACGTGATAGGCTATGTAAAGATCTACGTAGCCTATCATGGCTAGGTTTAAAAAAAAAAAACAATGTGATAGGCTACGTAAATCTTTACGTAGCCTATCATGGCTGGGTGGGTTTAAAAAAAAACGCGTACGCAAATGGCGGCGGCTACAGCCGCCGCCATTTGCATTCCTTATTTTTGGCCATCTTAGTCTACGTAAATATTTATGTAGACTATGGCGGCGAAAATAAAGGGGAACGCAAATAGCGTAGCGGGCGCTATTTGCATCCCTTTTTGATTCGCCGCTTTAGCCTACGTAAAGATTTATGTAGGCTAAAACGGTGAATCAAAAAGGGACCCAAATAGCGCCCACTACGCTATTTGTGTTCCCCTTTCTTTTTGCCGTCATAGTCTATGTAAGTATTTATGTAGATTCAGATGGCCAAAAATAAGGAACGCAAATGGCGGCAGCCGTAGCTGCCGCCATTTGTGTACGCGTTTGTTTTTTTCCCCAGAGTCCTCCGCGGCCGGAAATCCAGCTGCGGATGGCTGTGGGCTGGCCTGGAGCACAGCCGGCCATCGAGGATTCCAAGGGGGAGGAATGGATCGCCTCCCCCCCCACACCATCAACATAATCCGCGAAAGGTAAGTCACTTTCGTACATCCCTAGTTAAAACCAAGTGGATCAGCCACTTCCCTACTAGGGATAGTCCATGTCACTGGCTGTGCTGTCTGGGGATGATGGAAGTAGCCCAACATATCTGAAGGGGTACCAAGGTGAGGAAGGCTGATAGAAAGGGTAGCTCTCAGAACTTCAGCTGCTCAAATTGTTCTAACTGACATGGCAAATGTTTTCCCCAACAAAATGCAATACCTAGCTGCAAAGCAAAGAACAACCCATCCTTTTCAAAGTTCCTGTTGGTGACTGTATAACATGAGTCCTGAATGTTTTCTTGGTATTAAACCATAAAATTTGAGAGGTGAAATGTGGAACCAGTTTTATTACTATATGCTTGTTCTGGCCATTTTCCGCGAAAGGAGCTAAAACTACAGTTCCCAGTAATGCTAGTGTCAAGAGCACCCTAGCTGCCTCTTGCAGTCCCTTCCAATAGCCAACTCAGTCAGGACACAGACGACGAGGATTCTTTCCAAGGCTTTATTCCTTTATTACTTTATTATGACTCTTTCAGATACTAATCACTAGCGACTAAGCAAGGAACAGCACTGGGGAAAGATAGCAGAGCAGCCTAAGCTCCAGGTAAGGCAGCTGGTCCCCGTTTGAAGGAGAAGCGCGGGAAGACTCTGAACTTATGGGCTATGGAGAGATCCTCCCTCTTTCCCTTGGGTCCTCGGGACGCGACCATAGTTTTAGTGCCAAATGAGCGGAGCGCCTCCTTTCAGTGCCCTCCATCTGCCATCACTCCCTGCGTCTGCGCCGAGCATCCAGCAAGCCCCCCTCCAGCGCTCTCTCACTGCCAGGGTCACTATCTAGCCCAGGAATGCTGGCAGGAGGAATCTCTGCCAGCTGAAGTGCTTGTGAGAGATGAGCGAGCTCCTCTCCCACAGATTGCTGTTCCTCCTCAGAATCAGAATTGCTCTGGGGCTCTATGGACTCAGTTTCCATCCTGACAGCTAGCTTGTTGCAAAAGGGATTCAATCCAGATTCCTCTTTCCTCATCTGAATGCCCATCAGAGTCACATTTACAAAAGCTAGTTTAAACTTTGCAATGCAATCAATAATCTCTGCAGTGTAGCACCTTCAGCTGTGTGAGTTCTTGGAATCAGAAGTAAATGAAAAACTCAAAGAAAATCATCAAGCGACTGGGAGACCACCTTACCAACCTGAAGTGCCTGGGAATGGCATGAGGAAGTACCTATTTGACAGGCTCAACCCGGGGGGAGCAGCTGAACCCCCTTAATAAAACTTTGCATCATGTGACGTGTTTAAAACAAATAAAGCTAAACGTTAGCACAACCACTGTTGTCTTTACAAAAAGATTACTAAATTGCTTGGAGGTATGACAGCATATAAGGAATAATGATTTGACACTGCCCTGAGGCATCCTGCATAAGGAGACATTAGGGATGGATGAGAAATTTGCTTCAGTGAATTTTTGAGCAGGATTTTACCCAGTTTGCACCTTCCAGACTGAGCTACAGTCAAAGTCCATACATTTTTGAGCTTGCAATGTGATTTGTAGTCCAAAAGAAGAAGCATTCGCGAGCATGCATACATTTCAAAAATGCGTGCATTACAAAAACATACACAACTGATGCATACATTTGGAAAAATATGCAGGGAGGTACGCATGAATCTTCATGCAAAAAAAAGAGAACAAAGTTCTCAAAGTTTGCCACCTCATAGGGACTTGAGTTGGAATGAGCTTTGAGATGGAATTCAGAGAACTTTGGGTTTTGCTGATTCATACCCAAGGAGGCATTTGCTAGGGTTTGCATACCCTCGTAGGGACCGCTGGGGTTGATGCCTTACCTGGCCTGACCCTAGCACTTGCTGGATAAAAGCTGGGAAACCACAAAATGAGCAGTGGTAAAGGGGGAGGGGCCAGGGGAAGGAGGCATGGCCATTGGGGGACCCCAGGAGGAATGGATTGGAACCACCAGAGGGCCAGATTGTGAGCCCAGACATGCAGTTCTGCACTCATGGCTTAATAACATCAAGGTCAGGATGTGGAAGTTCTTGGGTTCATATTCCTGCAAGGATTTCTTCTAGAAAGAAGCTGCCTATCCTGACCCTTGATGGGCTCCCTAACAGACATACCTCCAAGTGACCTACATGTTATCACCTTAACTCCTGCATCTGGGTTGGAAGGTGGGCAGTTCATGGCTGATGGAGAGACACAGTTGTAGACTGGCCCTCTCATTTCCATGCTCTTTTCCAAATTCTTTATTTAACTTATATCCTGCCTTTCCCACTGAAGACAATGCTCTAGTTCCATTGAAGATGGATTGTGAACCTACTTTAGCTACAATGGAAGTGGCACAATCCAGGCGCAAGTCTACGGCATCAGCTGTGAGTGAGAACTAATCCCAGGAGATATCACCTACATTAATACAGTCGACAGAATCTGCAGGCTTCCTTGCTGACAAAATCTCCTTTACAACACAGTCTATTACAGTCATCCTCTCTTTGTCCCTAACATCTGACCCTTTCCATTAGGCTCTCCATCTAGTTTCATAATGACCTTTCACTGTTCATATTAGAGGTAGAATGCCGTGGACTTCTAGCCTGAAGAAGCAGGAGGACCACTCAACATGTTTCTAAGGATGCTCTTGACTTGAGAGCTTTTCCCATGAGCAGGTCCACAAAGATCTTGTGATCCTCTCAGCAAGAAGCAGAGCTAATACTACATTACACGTGGTTGGTATAATGTTACCGTGACACTGAGAAGGAAGAATCACTGAGCAGGGGTTTGGACTCGATAGTCTTGTAGGCCCCTTCCAACCCTACTATTCTATGATTAATCCAAATGGGCTGGAGTTGATGTTTTCAAAATGAAGAGTCTCCTCACCTCTTTAATGATGGCATTCAATTATCCCATTAACTCCAAGGAGTTTGCTTAAGGAACAGCAGTTCCTTAGTACTCCTTATCCATCACTGAACGAATGCTCTCTGAGGCAACTTCAGACAGGAGGGAAAGGGGGTGGGTGCAGAGGGGATTGGCGAGCCCACCTTACACCATATCCCCAGGCCTTCCTAGCCTCCTTTCCTCCTGCTCTGCACAGCCCCAGATAGACAGGGCAAAAGCCCATCAAGCAAAAATACAGAGCAGGAGGAGTGCAGAGGCAAAGTCCACCTTGGCCATTCCTCCCACTCTGCATTGGGTGGCCATAGGCTTACAGCCATCTCAATAGGATTGCACCCTTATTTAGAAGATTTGATTGAATTACCCTTAAGGCAACTTACAATACAATGTAGTAACACACAGCCAAGCAACCCTTAATCCAAGGGTGGGCAATATGTGGTCCTCCAGATGTTGCTGGACTGCAACTCCCTTCTCCCCTCTCCATTGTCTATGCTGGCTAGGACTGAACATCTGGAGGGTGCCCAGGTGCCCACTCTGCCTTAACCCCCTGGCTGATGGATGGAGCCAGACGTTTTGGACACCAATCCTCATAAGACCCAACCAGCATGGCCAATGGTCAGGAATGCTGGGAGTTGTAGTCTAAAACATCTGGAGGGCACCAGGTTGGGGAAGGCTGGGCCGTGGTGTGTTTCCCTTCAGCCTTTCAGACCCAAGACAACTTGTAGTTAAATTCAAGTGTTCCTTCCAGGAGGAAGGGGGAAAGCAAAGTCCTTATAGTTTCTCCTTCTTCCAAGGTCTTCCCCCTTGCCCTGATGGTCTTCCTGCGAGGCAGAGCATGCACCTTCCCAGTGGTGCTTGGTCCCCTGGCTGATGCCAGAGGCCAGAGAGTGCATCCTTTCAACTCTATAGTCCCTGGGCAACTCTACATGCATAACAAGAGCCAGGAAAGCAGTCAAGCAGTTCTAGTATGGTGCCAAAAATTACTTTTGCATTTTTTCAACCATTCTCATTCAATTTGATAGAAAAGAAATCGATATTTTGTGTGAGGGGGGAATCAAAAGAGAAGAACATTTTGGTGAAATTGCCATGGGTGGAGTGCAGGTGTCTTGTGCTTATCTTAGTTATGAGGTGGCTGAGGTGTTTGTGTGAGTATCCTATCTTTCACTGCACAATCATTTCTCTCTCTGGCAGCCAGTAGCCTCCCCAGCTTCCCACACTTCCAGTAAAAGCCCAGGGGAAGACATCATGAAGTAACTCCTCCTATGGAGCTTCTTCCAACCAGGATGTGTGGGCAGTTGGACAGGCTGCAAAGCAATGAAAAAGAAATGGCAGCTTTGTCCACCTTGTAATGATGCCAAAACAGCCAGTCAGGAGGGGCAAACAATGAAAGTGAAGGTACCCCTCTCATCAGTCCATCATGATGGGTGGCTTCCTCCTCCTCAGTTTTTGCCCCTGCAGGCTCTTATATCTTCCTCTGTAGATCTCACTGGTTGATAGGGATGTCAGAGAATTCCACCACAGATCTCAGTGAGGCCAAATGCCAGTGCATTCAGCCCCCCGAAATCCGTGGCGGAACGAAGCCCCCCGCTCCCCCACCCCACGAAAGGCACATGAAACGGAGCACTTACCTGCTGCTGTCCGCGCTGACTTGCGAATGGCAGTTGCCATTCGCTTCTTCATTATAGCTGTGATAGGCTATGTAAATAATTATGTAGCCTATCACGGCTAATGCAGGGATGCCATTTGTGTCCCTGCAGAGGCTGTGATAGGCTACGTAAGTATTTTTGTAACCTATCACAGCAAAAAAAAAAAAAAAAACAGCGGATGCAAATGGCAGCAGCTACGGCGGCTGCCATTTGCATCCCATTTTTTTTGCCATTTTAGCCTATGTAAATATTTATGTAGGCTATTATGGCGGAAAAAAGGGGAACACAAATGGCGGCCACTGTGCCATTTGCGTTCCCTTTTTTCTTTTTGCCGTAATAGCCTATGTAAATATTTACATAGGCTGAAACGGCCAAAAAAAGGGGACGCAAATGGCAGCCACTGTTTTGGGGGGGGTTTGCCGTGATAGGCTACGTAAATATTTACGTAGCCTATCACAACAAAATACAGGGATGCAAATGGTGACAGCTATGGCAGCCGCCATTTGCGTCCCTGCAGGCTGCCCAGCTGCCGGATGTCCGGCTGCGGATGGCCCTGGCCGGCGGCTCCACAGAATCTCCACGGAGCAGAGCTGGCCAGAGAGAATTTCGGGGGGGGAGGGATGGAGCGCCTCCCCCCCACTGCGAATGCCACCCTTCGAAAAGGTAAGTGACTTTCGTACATCCCTACTGGTTGAGTGGTGGGTCATAATTTTTCCAGGGCCTAGATTGGCTTGGGGAAATAATCCAAGTTCTTTCTTTTATTTTTCGATAAGATCTTGGATCATTTCTGGGTTAATCTGAAGTGAGCTTCAGAAAACTCTACCTAACTCTTCCTTTTACCCATTAAAAGGAGCTTCAGACACTTCTACAATGGTGTTGCCATGGTACTGCTTCACCAGCAGTTAGGAACATAGGAACTTGCCTTATACAGAGTCATAATGTCAAGCTCAGTATTGTCTACATTGACCAAAAAGAGATCTTCAGGTTTTCAGGGAGGCATTTTTTCCAAGCTTTGCCTGGAGATGTCGGGGATTGAACCAGGGGCCTTCTGCACATGCTCCATTCTAAAACAGAAAATTACCATTTGGAAATAAATTGAAGTGATTAAAAAAAAAAAAACGTTTGAATTAAATTATTGCCAGGTTTCCACCTTCAGAGGAAAGGATCCACCCACAGACAGAAACACATAATCAGGCCAATGCATCAAGTTAGGGAGCAGGCCAACATTTTCCAGGTAGGAGCTGCACTGGCAATCCATTCTCGTTCAGTTTGAACAACCACATTCAAAATCTACTGTGGGACTCCATCTCCTGTCAGCACCAGCCAGCATGACCAATTGTCTAGGGTAATGGGAATAGTAGTCCAACAACTTTAGGAGGGCCACAGTTACCCCATCCCTGATCTAGATGATGAGTTACCAAATTACTGCTAGCTTTCAAAACCTGTTGAGTTGAAGAATGAATACCTCGTCTGGACGAAGAGGACTCCATCCTGATACTTATTCTGGAAGCCCCAGTTTCTACTTTGACTATGGGAATTAATAATAAAGAGAGCATTACAGAGTGCCCCTCTATCTTCCCTTGTTGCTTTCAATTTTCCATTTCATTTTTTAGAAATCAAGCACTGGCCAATTATCCCAAAGGCATGGGAAATGGCAGAGCTGGAAGAGTTGTCTTATATACTCTAACCCTCTTTCAATAAGGTCATTCCGAGATATAGTGACTTGTCCAAGCCCACACAGAAGCTGAGGCAGGATTTGAACCCAAGTCTCCCCAATGCAGACATTACTTTAGAGAAGTAGCTAGTAGTTATGACTTTTTCTGTTTTACTCTAGAGTAAGTGCAGGTCCCCTATTCTGGATCAGGACCCTAGCGGTGGGGGGGATTAACCCTCCCACCCCCACTGTGGTTCCCATCTGGATCAGAGCCCTGCAATTTATATTGCCAAATAGTGATCCATTTGTGGATCATTATTTAGCTATATAAATTGCAGGCATGGGGCCCCCTCTCTGAATCTGGACCATGGAGGTGAGGGAAGGGTTAAATCCCCCTACTTCACTCTAGGGTCCTGATCCAGATCACATCTCCTGCACTTACAGCGAAACAAAGGAAAAAGGCATAGTTGCTAGCTTCTTCTTTAATGTTCGCATTGACCCTTAGTGTAATGCTGTAGAGCACTGCACTGGCCTTCAGGACTGAACCAACCACTTCATTTATTTAATAGGTTCCACTTACCATGTATAAAAATGTCTCTAAGGAGCTTGCTATAATACCTTATAATACATTAAAATAGAACATTTAAAAGTGTTAAAAGCAAACACTCACAGTGCGATAATTAGCAAATACCGTGGGCAGCACAATCAATCAGGAAAAGCCTGGGTAAGAAGATGGGTCTTTAACTGGTGCCTAAAGCACGCCAATCCTTTGTTCCAGCAAGAAACTGCCTGTAAATTCTGATTACCTGCTGATGCATGGGGGGAATAGTAAAATCCCACACAAAGTTTGACATTTTAAACACATCTCTGCATGTGAAATTGGCATTGTTGGTCCCTAGCAAAAACAGGCAGCAATTACATAAAATTACTCCTTAAAAATAAAAGGCAAACAACAGGCAAAATGCTCATAGATGATTTTAAGGCCTTTTTCCCATCAGCTGCTAGTGCTAGCTGGCCCACTAAATCATGTTCTGCTGAGTCATCCTCCCGGCCACAAAGCCGATTGGTGGTGGCTTGGTAAGGAAGAGAACTTCCACTGGATGGCACAGCTGCTAATCACATACTTACCTGCCTCTAAACTGTACATATCCCACCTGGGCCAGTTGCTCCTATGTATGAGTAGTTGAATAGCATTTCTGTTGTTTTTACTGCATCTTGTTTCCTACAGCAGAGTTATGGCTTCTGAGGTGTGCCAGAATTTCCACGCTAAGTGTGTGGCTGCTGTGAATCAAATGGTGACTCTTGAGCTGTATGCTAGCTATGTGTACTTGTCCATGGTAAGTATTTAAATTAATATTTTATTGGGGTATATTATTCCTGGGTATAGTCTAAAGGCAGGACCGTGGTGGCTTAGTGGTTAAGATGCTGAACTGCAGACTGGAAGGTCGGCAGGTCAGCAGTTCGAGACCCGAGTGCTGTGTGACGGAGTGAGCTCCCGTCTTCAGTCCCAGCTCCTGCCAACCTAGCAGTTCGAAAGCAAGAAATTGCAAGTAGATAAATAGGCACCGCCTCGGCGGGAAAGGTAACAGCATTCCGTGCACCTGGGTGTTCAGTCATGCCGGCCACATGACCATGGAAGCATCTTCGGACAGTGCTGGCTCTTCCATTTAGAAATGGAGATGAGCGCCACCCCCTAGAGTCGGACACGATTGGCTGGGGACACCTTTACCTTTACTTTTTATAGTCTGAAAGGCACATGAGGCAGCCACTGTGCTGAAGCTAAGCAGGTCTGGGTCTCGTCAGAGCTTGGAGGGGAGATCACCTGGGATCTCCACCATGTAGCCACCTTGAGTTCCACAATGGAAGAAAAGTGGGATATAAATGTAATTAAATAAATAAACAAAATGGCAGATGGGGGGGTAAATGTTCATAAATCATGTTTGTTTCCATTTAGGAAGTATATATGTGAGTGAATGAGCCAAGTTTCAGTCTACTCTTATATGTAGATGCAAGTTTTGTTGAGTCCCACTGGGACTCATATCCAAATAACTATACATGCTATTGTACCCTAGGTGAGTAAATATATAATATGTCTGCTACCAATAGTAATTCTTGTGGGGTTTGATGACCTTTGCCTTAAACATGACCCTTGATCCTCAGCTTCTATTTTCCTGGGAGGAAGGTTGAGCAAAAAAATACTTCAGCTGAACCAGGAGCATGATAACTTCTGCTGGCATAACATAAAAAAAGCTTTTGTATTATTTAAGGGACTTGTGTACCTGACTCTCCACTTACAAAATCGACAAGGTGGGGAAGCCGTTTTCCTCCCCATCTTTGTGCACTGGAATTGCAGTGTTTCATGTCATCCTCTGTTTTAACTGAAGGGAATAACTGTAAAGATAATTCATCATAAGAACATGAGAAGAGCCCTGCTGGATCAAGCCAAAGGCCTGTCTAGTCCAGCGTTCTGTTTGCACAGTGGCTAACTAGATGCAAATTTAGAAGACATTGCTATAATTTAAGCAGAAATGTAATACACCTCACCATAGTGGAGAAGACTGTGACCAGGTAAGCTGTGCACCTGTTGTTGGTCGGTCTTGTGTCCAGGTACTCAGTGTTGTTGGGTAAATTCAGGGTCCCTGCTCTCTCCTCTTAGGGTTTGTTATCTTGAAGCTGGGCTTGGAGTGGACAGCCCACCAAAGAGAAGACACCGTCAAATAGAGGACTGTCCTCTGTAAAGTAAGACACATGGCCACCCTAAGTCCAGCATTGCATTCTTTCAGTGGCCAGCCACATACCTCTGGGAAGCCCGTAAGCAAGACTTGAATGCGATAGTACCTTCCAGTTATGTTCCATAGGAACTGATATTCTGAGGCATGGTGCCTCTGGTAGTAAAGGTAATATATAGCCATCACAGCTAGTAGCCATTGATGGTCTTACCCTCCATGAATTTGTCTAATCATCTCTTTATAGCCATCCAAGCTGGTACGTATGACCCATAACATATTTGAAAATAGGGGGTATGGGAGGGACACAAGTTAAAAAAAAATCCTCTGGCCTGATAAATGCAGAGGAGAGTTAAGTAGTGATGAATTCTTAGGAAACCTCTAGTATCTACTTAAAAAGTGCATTCTGTGAACTGCCTTCTACATGGCTTCAAACTCTGACTAGTGGTAACACATATTCAAACCCTGATCCTTATTAATGCCTGGTGTGATCCTGACTGAAAAAGACTGGGGTGTCATGAGAGGGGGCGGCTTTTGAACCATATGTGATGGAATTCTGGAAGGTGCATTTTCCCCCTAGTCTTGCAATGTGGTGTCATGAGAAGCTGCACTAGCCTTCCATACAGCTGTTGAAGGCCGAGGAGCCCTGTCCTTGACTGTGGGTGGTGTCACCAGATGCTATATTGTCTTAGGATGAGCCATCATTATGCAACGGAAGTTGGTATCTTCTGTGTTTGTGGCTATCAATAGGCAGTCCAGACCTTGACCACAGGTGCAGTACGGCTGGAAATGTGTGGAAGTAGCCAAATGACAAAGCAAGGCAATGGCAATCAAAAGGAATCTGTATTTAGCCCAGCATCTCTAGCATTGCCTGTTTAGGTGGGCAACTTGTACATATTCAATCATTGCAGATGTTGCACTCAATTGAGTACATACTATCTAACAGGATACTCTGTGGCTTTCATGCTCCTTCATTCTTCTTCCCCTCCTAGTCTTCCCACTTTGACCATGATGATGTTGCCCTGTGCCATGTGGCCGATTTCCTGAAGGAACAATCACAGGAAGAGTGAGAGCATGCTCAGAAGTTCCTGAAATACCAGAACAAGTGCGGGGGACGGGTTGTGCTGCAGGACATCAAGGTGAGTGTCATGATATCTTCAGGTTGTGCCTCACCTGGGGTGGGGGGATATTAAGTCCTGATGCAACTTGTAGATTACTTTCTTAACTGTATATACAGTGCTACATACACTGATGCATCTAGTTGCTGTGTTGGGGGGGGGGGGTTAATGCACAGAAGCCAGAGCAGGACAAGTGAGGGAATAGCCTGGATGCCCTTCAGAAGTCTCTTCAGCTGGAGAAGAAGGTGAACCAGGCCCTACTGAACCTGCACAAACTGGTGATGGAGAAGGGAGACCCTCATCTGAGTCTTCATTCTGAATTGCTACAGTACTCAGAAGGCTTCCTGGCAAGTTCAGGAAGATGAATTTAAGTTAGATCAGTTTTGAACAGCATAAGCTCAAAACTTTAGCTCTTATAGGGAATTCTTCTTGAAGGAGAAATGCTTGGATATGAGAACAACATTTCAAGGTACATCTCTTTGTTCTCAGGGTTACAGCCAGAAACAAGGATGTTTAAATCTTATTTATTCATGGCATTAATACATTGCTTTTGATACATAGTATCCCCAGGTAGCTTACAATCCAATTTGAAATGGCAACAATTAAAATATGTGCCATCAAGGGAATCAAGATAGATATTCTTCAAACTGATGCCTTGTTCATTTTCTGTGAATGGAATTAGAACTACGTGCACCACTCCATTCAAAAGACATCTGATGTCAAACTGTCCTCATTGGGTATTCTCAAAAGGAATGTCTACATCATAGAGCAGGGGTGTTGAAGCTCTTTCAGCCTGAGGGCTGAATACAATTTCAGAGAAGCTCTTGGGGGCTTCATTCCAGTGGTGGGAAGGGCTGAAAGCAGAAGGGGTGTGGCCAAAACACCAGCATATTTTAGCTTAAAGCTCTTACTGCCATAACTCAGCCTTAAAAGAATCATTTCAACCATTTAAGAAGGGGGGGCATGCAAATGCCAGGAAACCAGCAAGTGATTGGCAATTGGAGGAGGGCCAGGGGAAGGGGGGTGGCCATTTGGGGAACCTTGGAAGGCCAGATTTGGACCCCAGGAGGGCTGCATTTGGCCAGAGCTTCAGCATCTCTGCCACAGGTAGAATACCTAGGGATGTATGAAAGTCACTTACCTTTTCGCGGAATTGATTCGCAGTGGGGGGGGTGCTCCGTCCCTCCCCCCAGAATCCTTGACAATGGGGGAGGCGATCCGGTCCTCCCCCCTGGAATCCTGCCCGGACGGCTCCTCTCTGTGGCGGCTCCACGTAAGCATCTGTGGATGGGGTCAAAACTGTGACGCTTACTGATTTTAAACCTACTTGAGAGTAAGTAGGACAAGCCTTACTTCTGAGTATGTGTGCTCAGAAGTAAGCATGACTGAACCACTCAGCAGTATTTCCCCATACCATCCCAAATACCAAGACTCTGCATGTCTGCTCAGAAGTGAGTAGATGTGTTGCTCTGCTCATGCTTACAAGAGCTTTTTCCTGCTAGGATGCCGGGGAGGGGGAGGTCAGGGGGAAATCATACAGGCTGCTATTGATAGTCTGTGAGCCCTCATAGTGGTGGGATCCCTGTTGGAAGGCAAGTCATATTTAACTGGAAGGCAAAGGGCTCCATGGCAGCATTTTTGGACATAGACCTGGCTTTCAAGAAGACTGATCTAATCCAGTGTTCTTCCTCATTTGGCCTACTTCTCTTGATGGCCTTCCTTTGCCCCTGAGGGCAGAGTTGCCACTACCAGTCAAGGAGACAATGCATTTTCACACTTCAGTTAAGGGGGGGGCACAGAGAGAAGTGTACACTTCTAAAAAATGTGCACTTTCCTGTTCGAATGAACCAAACCAAAACAAAAAAACACAGGTTGCAAACAAGAATGGGAGCAAGCCAAACTGAGCTTTAAAGTGAAGTTCAGAGAAACTTGGCAAACTTGAGCATCCCTGGCTCTCCCTCCTTCAGAAGGAAGGACTCGAATAAGCAGGAGTATATAGAAGTGCGAAGAAAGTTTTAGTAACTTCATTCAATTCCCACCCACCCCTTGCACATTAACACCAAGGGAGAGTGTCTGGTGGTCCTAGGCTGCTATTGCCTTGATACTGCCTTTTCCAAACATGGTGCTACTGTACTTGTGTTATAGAATCATAGAATAGTAGGGGAAGGGGCCTACAAGGCCATCGAGTCCAACCCCCTGCTCAATGCAGGAATCCAGGTCACAGCACCCCTGACAGATGGCTGTCCAGCCTCGTCTCGAATGCCTCCAGTGTGGGAGAGCCCACCGCCTCCCTAGGGAATTGGTTCCACTGTCGTCTTGCTCTCAAAGTCAGGAGGTTTTTCCTGATGTTCAGCTGGAATCTGGCTTCCTGTCACTTGAGCCCATTATTCTCATATTCTGTGTCCTGCATCCTGGGAAGATTGAGAAGAGAACCTGGCCTTCCTCTCTGTGACAACCTTTCAAGTACTTGAAGAGTGCTATCCTATCTCCCCTCAGTCTTCTCTTCTCAAGGCTAAACATGCCCAGTTCTTTCAATCTATCCTCATAGGGCTTTGTTTCCAGTCCCCTGATCATTGCCCTCCTCTGAACCCCCTCCAGCTTGTCTGGATCCTTCTTAAAGTGTGGTGCCCAGAACTGGACACAGTACTCCAGATGAGGCCTAACCAGTGCTGAGTAGAGGGAAACTAGTACTTCCCGGGATTTGGAAGCTATGCTTCTATGAATGCAGCCCAAAAGAGCATTTGCCTTTTTTGCAGCCACATCACACGGTTGGCTCATATTCAGATTGTGATCCACAACAATTCCAAGATCCTTCTCACTTGTAGTGTGGTTGAGCCACGTATCCCCCATCTTGTAACTGTGCATTTGGTTTCTTTTTCCTAGGTGCAGAACGTGGCATTTATCCCTATTAAATTTCATTCTGTTTTCTGCCCAGCACTCCAGTCTATCAAGATCACTTTGAATTTGTTTCTGTCTTCCAAGGTATTAGCTATCCCGCCCAATTTTGTGTCATCTGCAAATGTGATCAGCATTCCCTGCACCACCTCCTCCAAGTCATGAATACAAATGTTGAAGAGGACTGAGCCCTGCGGTACCCCACTCGTTACCTCTCCCCAGCTTGAGAAGGTCCCATTGATAAGCACTCTTTGAGTCCGATTCTGTAGCCAACTGTGGATCCACTGGATCGTTATTTCATCTAGCCCACTTTGAGCTAGTTTGTAGGGGTGTCAGAGAATTTCTCGCCGAAACTTCGGGGGGCCAAGTGCCAACGTATTCGGCCCCCCAAAGTAGTTTCGGGGAGAAATTCTCCGCACACACACCCCGCACCCCGCACCCCCCGCCCGGGATGGGACTTACCTTTCCCGAATGTCGCTCCCGGTGGCGGGTTGCAGTGGCGGTTCGGCAGGGCTTCGACAGGGGCGGGGGTGACAGCCGGTCTTTCGACCGGCTGCCGCCACCGCCATTCCAAGAAAAGTAAAAAAAAAAAAAAAAAAACGCCCCCGTGATAGGCTACGTGATGATTAATGTAGCCTATCACGGCTGACTTTGCAGATCTAGCCGTGATAGGCTACGTAAATCATCACGTAGCCTTATCACGGGGCGTGTTTTTTTTTTTACTTTTCTTTTGAAGTTCGTGGCCAGGAAGACGGGGCACCTCCTCCCTGGCCTGAATTTTGGCCAGGTGAGGCGGGAAGCCTCCCCCCTCGGCCTGAACTTTGGGGGGAGAAGCGAAGCACCTTCCCCCCACCGCGAAGCAAGCTGCGAGACCAGGTAAGTGACTTTCGTACATTCCTACTAGTTTGCTCATCAGGATATCATGGGGCACTTTGTCAAAAGCTTTGCTGAAATCGAGGTATATTACATCTACAGCATTCCCACAGTCCACAAGGGAGGTTACTTGATCAAAAAATGAGATCAGATTCGTCTGGCAGGATTTGTTCTTGATAAATCCATGTTGGCTTTGAGTAATCACTGCATTGTTTTCAAGGTGCTTACAGATGGATTGCTTGTTCAACTGCTCCAGAATTTTCCCAGGGATTGATGTCAGACTGACTGGTCTGTAGTTCCCAGGTTCCTCCTTTTTACCCTTTTTGAAGATAGGGACAACATGAGCCCTCCTCCAGTCATCTGGCACTTCACCCGTCCTCCATGATTTCTCAAAGAGAATAGACAGTGGTTCTGAGATTTCTTCTGCCAGTTCCTTTATTACTCTAGGGTGCAGTTCATGTGGCCCTGGAGATCTGAACTCCTTCAAAGTAATGAGGTGTTCCTTGACCATATGCCTATCGATCTCAAGCTGCAATCCTGCCCCTTCAGCCTGTACTTCGCCTTTGCCAGGGGGGTCATAGACCCTCTTTTGGGAGAAGACTGAGCCAAAGTAGGGATTGAGCACTTCTGCCTTTTCTTTGTCATCTGTTATCATTTCGCCATCCTGATTGAATAGCTGAACCACCTCTTTCCTCTGTCTTTTACTATGCAGGTATCTGAAGAAAGCCTTTTTGTTGCTTTTAGCATCCCTCACTAACCTCAGCTCATTCTCAGCTTTAGCCTCCCTGACACCATCCCTGAAATTCTGTGCTACCTGCCTGTACTCTTCCTTTGTTTGGCCTTCTTTCCACTTCCTATATGTGAATGTTATGACATGCATACCTTTGTAATATGTGTATGTTGTACGCTGTTAGGGAAGGTGGTGGTTGGAGCAGGCTGCCAGAGGTAGGGCCTTGCTGCTCAGAAGCCTCCATACTTGGCTCCCAAGATTCCTGTGCCCTGCCGGACTGAAGCCGGGTGGGCAGGCGGAATGGCAGAGGCGATCTTTGGCTCCCTGTTCTCTGATTAGGGATGTTGTGAGCATCAGGTTGGGGCTTGAAGCTTGGCAATTTCTCACCAGGTCGGCCCCCTGGATGTCAGTCCGTGGATCCTCACACTTGCCCGACTTGGTGTGTGTTGAGTTGGGTAAGCGCGGTGATCCCCATTCCCTTGCCAAGCTGCCATTTTGCATAAATAATGGTGGCTCTGCTTTTTATGTAAAGGTCAATTTTGTGCAAATTGTGGCTGTAAAGAACCGAGTTATGCAAAAGTAATTTTGCATAACTGGGCCTCTTGACGGCTGCTGTTTGCACAAGATCGGCCTTTCTCTAAAAGGCTGAGCTGCCATTTTCACACAAAGGAAAGGAGCGGGAGGCCACTCTCCACGCATCCACAGTCTGCCCGGTGGCTTGCAACAGGCAGCAAGCAGGGTTGGCAGCTAGCAGAGGTCCAGTGAACAGTGCACAAGGTGGGACAAGGTGAGTTCACCCATCCCTACTTCCAGTCTTTGAGGTTTTAACTAAATATGCTTTTCAGCCCATCTAGCAAGGGCACTTCAGAGGGGGAAGTCTCCATTCTCCTGCCCTCCTTGCCCATGCCCCCTTTTCTCCCTCTCAGATGTTGCATTTTTATGGCCTCAAAGAGGCAACTGGCATGGTTCTCTCCATGCCAGCTGTGAGGGGCTGGGGGTTGGATCTCCAACTCTCTGCTGAGGTCGGAGTGCTGTCTCCGACCTCAGAAGGGGATTTCCAAGCCATCCTATGGTCTCTGGCATGCTCACCCAGGGACCACAGGATTTCTGTCTGAGGTGGGTAGTGCTCATCCTGAGCTGCTACCAGGAAAGGCATAAAATGGATCATACCTCAAAAGAAATTATTTGAGTCTTGAGCATGAGCTTGATGATATACCTGATTGCCCTCTGTGAGAGAAACAAGAAAAAAAAAATTTACCAATGCTTGTTGCCTAATCAGTGGCATGGAAATTAACGTTTTGAGAAGTGTGGCAGAGTCGGATTGCAACTTTGAATTCTAGCAAAATCTGGATTATTTGCTTCAGAGAACAATTTACCTGGAGGCACACATTCACAAGCATGTCACCTTGTATTTTTTAATAATATGGATTTCCCTAGGAATCGATTTTGGCTCCATTTTGAAAGGCTGGATTTAAAAAATGGAACATGAGCCACCCAATACCAGATGGGTGAAATAAAATTATTCTTCATTCCTCTTTATTACTTTTCTCAGGCTGCAAACTTGTACACACAATCCAACCTAGAATAGTACTTTCTCTCGGCCTCCTACACAGTGTCACATCCCTCACCAAACTCCTCCCCTTTCTCACGCGCGTGCGCACACACAAAGATAGACATCCTGCCCACCTAACCTCCCTTCTCTCTCTCTTCACAAACAGTGACTTTCCTTCACCAACTCAATGTGCCTCTCTGCTGTTTTATTCCTTACAATAGGGCTGTGCACTGCTTCAAAGCGGGACATTTTGGGCCCCTTCTGAGCCGAAGCAGAGGGGGCACGACGTGACCTGAGGCAGGTCGGGGGGCTCTTCAAAGTGCTCGGTGTGCTTCAGAGCTTTGGCACCCCAGCCCAGCTGGCGGCTCCAGCTCCTTACCTGTGGTGACTCACAGGAGTCGCCACTGTTACCGCTGCCACACCACTATCGCTGCCAGCTTCTGAGCCCTGGATGGGCATCGGCTCTTTGGGGCTGGAGTCACCGTCCAAAAAACAGTGACTCCCTGCAACAAGAGCCGGTGTGTGTCCAGGGCTCAGGAGGTGGTGGTGGCGGCCCAGGTAAGGAGCTGGGGGCTTGCATGGGGGCATCAGGGGGCCCCAAAGTGGCATTTGGATGGCTGAATTTGGGGTCAGCCCAAGCCAAATCAGGTCCACCTCTGCAGCCATGAAGCAGCTTCCAAGTCGAATCAGGGAGTCCCTGCACAGCCCTACTTTACAACTGGCTAAAATTCCATGGGATCCCTTGCACACATCCCAGTGCTTGCTGATTGATAGCATTATTAATCACATATCCCAGCCTTCCTCTACAGACCAAACAATGGCATATGTGGAGGTTGTCTCCACTTGATTGTCACAACAACAACCCTGTGAGGTAGCCTCAGCTGAAACATAGTGACCACCTCCAAAGCCACAGAGTGAATGGAATGTCTTCAAGTTAGGCAGGGTGAAGTGATCTACCACTTTACTTACCTCTTCACTTAGCACCAGACTTCGGGGTGCTAAAAAAGGACAACTTATCAAGTATTTAGTTAGGTTATTATAGTAGTTTTACTACAGCTGGATTTTCTGTCTTGGTAACCAAAAATATCTTGACTCTTTTTCGAAACCACACTTCCCCAGTCCAGCTAGTTGTTACAGCACACTTCTGACTGAACATGCATGGGCCCTCACGTAAGTTGCTCTCTAAGAATTCTTTGGTATATGGAAGGTTTCCTTGTATCAGAGAAATTAGGAAGCTGAACACATCATTCCGATTCTGAGAAAGTTCATTTGCAAAATTGCTTGCTTGCATGAAGCCCTCGTGTGGAAAAACCTGTCCTTCCTAGTGGAAGGCTTGAGGGCATTAAAAGCATTGACAAATCTTGCTTGACTTCATGGCATGTATAATTTTGATGAATGTAGTGTTCTTCTAGCCTTTTTACCATAATTTGATTATAACCCCCAGCATCTGCACAGACTGTCCTCATGCAAAGGACACTACTGCTATATTTCATGGATGATGTCAGTTGATGACTTTGTCAAAATGAGAGGATATTTTATTTATACATGGTGCCATGTTAAAGGTTCGGCGGATGGGGGTAATGGTTATAAAAACTCGATAAATTTTACATCACTTTTCATAACGATCAAATAAGGTGTGTATTGAACCATGTTAAGGATGTTGCCCCATCTGGAAATCACCAGTTATTTATTTATATAATTAGACTGGTTATTTCCCAGACTTTCAGCTATTCATGAAATCACCCAGATTGAAGCTACAATTTCTCAGTCACATATGGAAACAATCTGTGCAGTATGGCAAAAAATGCAAATTAAAGACAAATTCTTTCAGTGGTCCCATTTATAAGATTTTTTTTTCTTTTGATGTATCCAAGCCATCAGAGGGTTTTGTCTGTCTCTTGTATGATATTTCTGTAGTCTTTATCACTCCTGGTATCCTTTTTTGTATGATACATTTCTAAAAATGCTGCCCATCTTGTTCTTCAAAAACCCATCATTTGGCTTTCCCAAGCTCTACTATGCAATAGATTGTGTACATTGTCTATCAGTGCCTGCCTCTGACTCCCTCAGCTGTATGGCTTCCTGGAGGCCAAATGCCTGCAGGAGCAAGTGAAGGCCATCAAGTGGCTGGGAGACCACCTCACCAACCTCGGAGTGTCTCAGAGTGCCCCAGAATGCCCTGGGGGAGTACATGCTCCACAAGTTCATCTTAGGCAAGAGCAGCTGAACCCCCTCCTCACTGAAATCATAATAGCATGTATTGGGAGGGGGGTGTTAAAATGTTGCTTTGTTCAGAGACACAGTGCATTTCAAGGGAAGCCTCCATTGGTGCTAATAGGCCTTTATTCCAAGCAGTTTTCAGTCATCGAAAACTCAGGAAGGAAGGAAAATAACTCACAATGTAAGCAGACTTCTCCCATATAGAAGCCTGGCATGTTTGCCTTAATGGGACTAGGTAAGGAAAATAATAGGCATGTATGAGAAATTCATTTTAGTTCACAGATGATCAGAACTTGCCCCATTGGGGAAAAGGGATTTTATTAACCCCTAAGCTCCTCAGTTGATCAAGGCTGAGGGAGTTTGGAACTAATGAGGTGCAGGCAGGAAACAAGCAGTTTAATCAGATAGATAGATAGATAGATAGATAGATAGATAGATAGATATAGAAAGTTTAAAATATATCAAATGAAACACACAAAACAGAAATTTTTCAGGTAATTGCATGCTCCCTGGTTACAGTTACCCAAATTTGGTGCATTAAATGAGTAAATATACAGTTAGTCCCTGTTTGTTGCACAAGAGCTTGGCTGGCTGTACAACCCAAACCAATCTGAGAGTATGACAGAACAAAGATATAACTCTCTCTCAGCTCTGGATGGTACAGTTGTATCTGCCACAGAATTCTACCCAAAGCATACTCACATTCACGCTACCAACACTTGGCCAAAGTGATTGGCATGTGGCCCATTGGATGAGGGTCCTGCCGGTATGTGCACATGCAAATGATCCAAATGTCAACATGTCTCTCCTGAACATTGGAAAGCTCAGGGGTTTTATATGCTTTTGCTTCATTTGAGCCTATGACATCAAAGAGGAGACTGACGCGTTCTCTGTTAATACATCATGTACAGTTCCAATATGGATGCTGTTATTGAAAGTCCTTCTGACTCCCCAACATCCTTCAGACTCCCCAACCTCTCTCAAGGTTGTTTCTGTGGCTGTCCAGTACTATCTTTTGTTATTAAAACATCTGCTGATGCCCATCTTTTGTTGGCCCATCTCCATCTCTGGGATACTTTAACATTCTTCAGCACGTACCTTGGCACCTCCATTCAGCCTTCCTGCAATACAACCATTTGTCCTCCATTCACACCTCCCCCTTAACCTGGGCTAGGATGTTTCATATGGATATAACACAGCATTGCTGACATATCAACCTCTTCATTCCATGATGTTTCCAATTGACACATGTTTTGGAAAGAATGGTCATTCAGGATATTTACAATTGAGGCCTTATTCATTGTCAAACTTTTTATACATCTTTTTAGTTTCTCACCACATTTGTTACATTTCAACAGGAGGACAATAGTTTACCATGGCGCTTGAAATCCATGGCCTATATATGGGTAGAGAAAGGAAGAGGGGTAGGAAGCTTTTAGAAAGGAATTTAAAGGTCATAGAGAAATATAGTTTTTATTGACAGTAGCCAAGCTTGGTTGTGGTGAATAAAAGAATAGAAGTATAGGAAGGGAAATATTGAAGAAAACTAATTAAAGAATCTCTATCTATTTATCAGTATGTCTGTGTGTGTAAATTCAGGTTCAGTATCCAGTACAAGACTTCTAAAAGTACACACAGTTTGCCATGTGTCACATTCACAATCCGAAATGCAAATGAAGCATATTTTTCAGAAAAAGCTCCCACATTCCCAAATTTGCAATTGTGTTTGGAAAAATGGGTTGTCGCTTAAAAAAAAAAAAAAAGTCCAGTTTAAGAAGTGCATTTAAAAAAAGATATGCATTTTCATGCTTTAGTCAATGGGGAAAGCTGCACAAGTCTGAAAAATGTGCACAGAAATGCAGACTTTTCCCATTCCAAGGAAAAGAAAAACAAGTCAGAAACAAAAATGGGAGTGAGGCAAAACAACTATGGAAGTGGAGTTCAAGAAATCCCAGGAAGCTAAAGCAAGCCTGGTTTTCCCATCCCCAGAACAAAATTCTTTGAAGAAACTCCTAGAAAGATAGTAGTGATCTTACTTGTGACCTGTTTCTCTGCAGAGTTTGTATGGGCATAAGAAGAGAACTCTTCCTCAACTCACCTTATTCTATTTAGCTGACAGCCAATGCAACAACACAGTGACCCTGTCTAATAATGGCGGAAAAGGCTGTGAACTCGAAACAGTAAAACATAAGACCAAAACTTCTCTCTGACAGATCCTGTTGTAATGGTTAGCCCTTCCCCCCATTCCCACCAACCTGACATATTATATATTTCACACATGCCCTCAAGGAAGTTGCCAAAAGTGACACACTTTTGAGGGGCAAATGTTCCTGTGACAATGTGTGCGGTGGTGGTATTCATCACAGCACTTAGGTGCACACAAGCTTGTAGATTTTATGGGGAGGCCTAACTCTACAAAGAACTCTTTCTTTCTTTCTTTCTTTCTTTCTTTCTTTCGGATTGTTTTCCTTGAGAAAGTTAATCAAAGGAGACTGAACTTGATGGCCTGACCACATGAGGTGTTTTGCCAGGTTTTTTGGAGATTGTTAACTTTTTGCAGGACTCTTACGCTTTCCTTATCACCACATCCACATGCAAAGGAAAGCACTGTCTGTGTAATTCTTGCTTGCCATGCAGCTGATAAAGCCATGGGAGCTTTGCCAGAAAACAGATGGTAATCTTGTGAACAAGAACCCTTTCACATGCGCCAAAAAAAGGCAGTCAAGTTACCACTATAAGCTGCTGCTGCTGCTGCTCTCTCTCTCTCTCTCTCTCTCTCACACACACACACACACACACACACACAGAATGTACCAACACCAGTTCTTAGAGCCCTTCTACAAGACACCCTCATTGGGCCCCCTTCCACAACAAGTCTACCTTCTCATTGCCATTGTCACCAGCTGCCATTGCTCCTCATCCTCTTCCATATCAGCATCCTGGCTCCCTCTTGCTTGCTTGCTTGACAGACAGAAAGCCAGCGAGCATGGAGGCAGTGGTATCTGCTCTTCCTCTTCCTCATCATTATCTGGGCCAGAGTGAGAGGCAGGTGAACAAGCAGGTTGCAATGGTGAAGAGGACGTGTCAGTGGGGTCCTGATGAGATGTGGACCCTTGGCAGGTGCCCAAGCATGCTGGGCCAGCAAATGCATTGCACTCTCGTCGTCCCTCTTTCTATGATGTTGCCTTCCCCATCTGGCTAAATGTACCTCCTTACTGATCAACTTAATCTGGTGAAAGCATGTTAGGATTCTTCTATTATACAGAAGTGACAGCTGATGCAGGGCACTGTCATTCATCATATTTATAATCCCAACCCTCCACCAGAGCAGGAGGGAGGTGGATTGACCCATTTCATCATCAGTACCATTGAGGAAGGCAAAACTGAGGGTTAGTGACTTGCCCAAGGCCTCCAGTGGCTAACAAAGGATTTGAACCCAGGACTCCCTTGTCCAGGTACAATGCTCTTATGTCTATGAATTCAGGTTCAACCAGTCAATTGCATAGAATCATAGAATCATAGAATAATAGGGTTGGAAGGGGCCTCCATGATTTCTCAAAGAGAATAGACAGCGGTTCTGAGAGTTCTTCTGCCAGTTCCTTTATTACTCTATTATATGCAGTTCATCTGGCCCTGGAGATTTGAACTCATTCCAAGTAATTAGCTGCAATCCTGCCCCTTCAGCCTGTACTTCCCCTTTGCCAGCGGGGTCATAGACCCTCTTTTGGGAGAAGACTGAGCCAAAGTAGAAATTGAGCACCTCTGCATTTTCTTTGTCATCTGTTATCGTTTTGCCATCCTTATTTACTAGCTGAACAACCATTTCTTTCCTCTGCCTTTAACTATGCACGTAGCTAAAGAAAGCCTTTTTGTTGCTTTTAGCATCCCTCACTAACCTCAGCTTGTTCTCAGCTTTAGCCTTCCTGACACAATCCCTGCAATTCTGTGCTACCTGCCTGTACTCTTCCTTGTGTTGCTTGGCCTTCTTTCCACTTCCTATATGTGTAGGGGTGGACGAAAGTCCCTTACTGGTCCTCGAAGGACGTTCGCGGTGGGGGGAAGGCGCTTCGCTGCTCCCCCCGCGATGTTCCAGCCGGGGGGGGAGGCTTCCCGCCTCGGCCCGGCCGAAATTCAGGCTGGGGGGGAGGCTTCCCGCCTCGCCTGGCCGCGAACGCAAAAGTTTAAAAAAAAAAAAACCTCCCCTGATAGGCTACATGACGATTCATGTAGCCTATCACAGCTAGATCTGCAAAGTCAGCCATGATAGGCTACATCAATCGTCACATAGCCTATCACAGGTGACTTAAAAAAAAAAAAAAAGTGTGTACGGATAATGGCGGCCCCCATAGGGAGCCGCCATTCCCGTTCCTTATTTGGTCGCTGTAGTCTACGTAAACATTTACGTAGACTACAGCGACTAAATAAGGAACGCGAATAGCGTTGCCCTTATTTTCGCCGTAGTCTACGTAAATGTTTACGTAGACTACAGCGACCAAATAAGGAACGGGAATGGCGGCTCCCTATGGGGGCCGCCATTATCCGTACACACTTTTTTTTTTTTTTTAAAGTCACCCGTGATAGGCTACGTGACGATTGACGTAGCCTATCACGGCTGACTTTGCAAATCTAGCCGTGATAGGCTACGTTAATCGTTACATAGCCTATCAGGGGGCGTTTTTTTTTTCTTTTATTGCAATGGCGGCGGCGGCAGCCGGTCGAAAGACCAGCTGCCGCTCCCGCCCCGCTCGAACACCCGCCGAACCGCCAGCCGGACCAGCCGCCGGGAGGGACATTCGGCGAAGGTAAGTCCCATCCCAGGGGGGGTGCGGAGGATTTCTCCCCGAAACTTGTTCGGGGGGCCGAACACGTTGGCGCTCGGCCCCCCGAAGTTTCGGGGAGAAATTCTCCGCCAACCCTATATATGTGTCCTTTTTTTGTTTTTAGGTAATCTCTAAGCTTTTTCTGAAGCCACATTGGCTTCTTCTGTTGTCTTCCACCTTTTCTTCTTGTTGGAATTGTTTGTAATTGTGCCTTGAGAATTTCCTTTTTTAAAAGCTCCCACCCACCTTGGACTCCTTTTCTCGTTAGAGTCGCTTGCCATGGGACCTTCCTGATCATTGTTCTGAGTTCATTAAAATCAGCTTTCCTAAAATCCAAGGTATGCGTTTGACTACACTCGGCTTTTGCTTCCCTTAGAACCAAGAACTCAAGTACAACATGGTCACTTTCCCCCAGAGTTCCTGTAACTGCTACTTTATCCACTAAGTCATCTCTGTTGGTTAGGATCAAGTCAAGGATAGCCAATCCTCTAGTTCCTTCCTCTACTTTCTTTAGGAGGAAGTTATCTGCCACACAAGTCAGGAGTTTCCTGGAGGGGCCATGTTTTGCAGAATTCGTCTCCCAACAAATATCGGGGAAATTGAAGTCCCCCATTACTACTACATCATGCTTCCTTAAAACATTGGCTATTTGCTTTTCAAAAGTTTCATCCTCGTCTTCTCCTTGATTGGGTGGCCAGTAGTAGACTCTGACCACCGGGTTCCTTTTATTCTTCACTCCATTTATTTTGATCCAGATGCTCTCGATGGGGCTACCAAGCTCATCCTCCTGTATTTCTGTGCAGAGAGATGTATTTTTCACATACAGTGCAACCCCACCTCCCTTTCTGTTCCTCCTGTTCTTTTTGAACAAGTTATAGCCTTCAATTGCTGTATTCCAGTCATCAGAGTCATCCCACCAAGTCTCAGTTTTACCTATCAAGTCATAATTTCCCTCTTGTATTAAGAGTAGGGATGGCAGAGAATTCTGCCACAGATTCCAGTGAGGCTGGATTCTTTAGAATCCGGCCCCCCAGAATCCATGGCAGAACGCCCCCCCCACGGACTCCCCCGGGACAGCACTTACCTGGGGTGGATGCAGCGGATTCAGCAGGGCGGCGACTGGTCTCCTGGCCGGCCATGGCCGGGCTGCTGTGGCCGCCATTGGCATCTTTGCAGCTGTGATAGACTACGTAACAATTTACATAGCCTATCACAGCTAACACCCCCCCCAAAAAAAAAAACCAGCATACGCAAATGGCGGCGGCTACGGTGGCTGCCATTTGCATTCCCTATTTTTTGCCGTTCTAGCCTACATAAATATTTACGTAGGCTATTACGGCAAAAAAAGGGGGAATGCAAATAGCGTAGTGGGCGCTCTTCACATTCCTTTTTTTTCCGCCATTTTATCCTACGTAAATATTTACGTAGGCTTTTACGGCAAAAGAAAGAAAGAAACACAAATAGTGCCCGCTACGCTATTTGCAGTTCCCTTTTTTTCGCCGTAATTGCCTACGTAAAAATTTGCGTGGGATAAAACGGTGAAAAATAGGGAACACAAATGGCGGGCACCATAGCCACCATTTGCGCACGCTGTTTTTTTTTGGGGGGGTAGCCATGATAGGCTATGTAAATTCTTACGTAGCCTATCATGGCTGCCTGACTGGATGCAAATGGCGGCCGCTATGGCGGCTGCCATTTGCATCCGCAGAAGCCCGTCTGCAGCCAGAAATCCAGCTGTGGACGACCCTGGCCAGCTGCTCCATGGCCTGGCCGCGGAGCAGAGCTGGCCATTGAGGATTCCGGGGGGGGCGGACCAGATCATCTCCCCCCCCCCCCCCGTTGAGGATTCCGAGGAGAGGGATGGAGCACCTCCCGCCCCACCGCGAAAAATTCCGTGAAAAGGTGGGTTTCGTACATCCCTAATTAAGAGTTCAAGTTCATTCTGTTTGTTTCCCATACTCTGGGCATTAGTATATAGACATCGAAAACCATGTGCTTCATAGTCTGGCTTTCTTCCTACATGTTTCTGAAGACTATTATTGGGTGCTATTAGAGCGGTTCTCTCCGTTGCAGTGCATGAGCCTACATCCATTGTTACCCCCAACTTTACATCTCCCTTCCCCGTAGGATTCAGTTTAAAGCCCTCCTGATGAAGTTCTTCATGCTGTGGCCAAAACACATTCTTCCCATCCTTTGTGAGGTGCAGCTCACAAAGTCAAATCAGTCCATCCTAAAGGAAATCATCCCTGACTGCTCATTGGAAGGACAGATACTGAAGCTGAAGCTCAAATATTTTGGCCACCTAATGCGAAGAGAAAAGTCCCTGGAAAAGACCCTGATGCTGGGAAAGATTGAAGGCAAAAGGAGAAGGGGACGGCAGAGGATGAGATGGCCAGATAGCATTACCAATGCGATGAATATGAACTTGAGCACACTCGGGGAGAGAGTGCAGGATAGGAAGGCCTGGCGTGCTATGGTCCATAGGGTCACAAAGAGTCAGACACGACTTAACGACTGAAAAACAAACTGCATATATACCTCCTCCTGAGCCACATATTCTTCTATAGCAGCAGTTGAGAAGAGCTTGCGTTGCTATTTGGTTTTTGCTTTCCCCCCCACACTCTCTTGGTCTTAGATATGGCTTCCCAAGTGTGCCAAAACTTCCATGCTGAGTGTGAGGCTGCTGTGAAGCAGCTGGTGAATTTAGAGCTGCATGCGAGCTATGTGTACGTGTCCATGGTAAGTTGCTGTTTATTATCTCTTCCACTGGGAAAAACATGATCACTGTGTGCGATTTCAGTTTTACCCCAGTCCTACATATGTCTATTCAACCTTATGGGTTGTTCAGCTTATTGATTTGTTGTTTGTTCAGTGGGCTGAGCCACGTAGTTGGAGTCTGGGGTTCCACACCCCAAGAAGCCTTGAAATAGCTGCCAGGAGAGTGGCAGCTAATGTTAAGTCTGCCTGCAGCTCTCACCAGAACTTGCCCCAGCAAGGGCCCCTTCCTGGAACATCCTTTTT
Organism: Heloderma suspectum; assembly: GCF_057233095.1. Classification (NCBI taxonomy): domain Eukaryota; kingdom Metazoa; phylum Chordata; class Lepidosauria; order Squamata; family Helodermatidae; genus Heloderma; species Heloderma suspectum. The sequence continues at coordinate 15,053,794 of NC_139462.1, forward strand.
TCTTTAAAAAGACACACACTTTATAGGCAGGAGGCAGAGCCAGCCAGGCATGTACATGGTCCCATATGCTAAGTTGTTTTTTTAGAAAATTGTACTGTTGAAAAATCTTTTTTCTATAACAAAACTGTACTTATTACCATCAGGTCAGTAGAAACACATGGCACTCTGATCTCAGAAGCTAAGCAGGGTCAGCCCTGGTTAGTACTTCCATGGGAGAGTGCCTGGGTTAGGGATGTCAGAAAATTCCACCATGGATCTCGGTGAGGCCGAATGCCAATGCATTCGGTCACCCAAAATCTGCGACGGAACGAAGCCCCCCGCCCCACCACCGCGCGAAAGGCGTGCGAAACGGGACATTTACCTGGTGCTGTTCGCACTTCTTTGCGAATGGCGGCCGTGTCTGTGGCCGTAATATTTACGTAGCCTATCATGGCTAACACAGGGACACCATTTGCATCCCTGAGGAGGATGTGATAGGCTAAGTAAATATTTACGTAGCCTATCACGGCAAAAAAAAGGGAACGCAAATGGCGGCCGCCATAGCCACTGCCATTTGCGTTCCCTTTTTTTGCCGTGATAGGCTACATAAATATTTACATAGCCTATCATGGCCAAAAAACAGGGACGCTAATGGCGACCGCCGTAGCCGCCGCCATTTGCGTCCGCAGGCTCCACACGGCACCTGCAAATGCACCCGGCCAGCAGCTCAGTGGAGTTGCCGTGGAGCAGAGCCAGCGGGGTTAGGATTTTGGGGAGAGGTGCGGAGTGTCTCCCCCGCACCGCGAATCACCCTGTCAAAAAGGTAAGCGACTTTCGTATATCCCTAGTACAAGGCTTCCTGCACTGAGCAGGGGGTTAGACTCGATGGGCTTGTAGGCCCCTTCCAACCCTATGATTGTATTCTTTTAGTCATGATGCTATAACTTAAATGCAGAACTGTACATACTTAAGAGTTTTGTCTGTTTTCTCAAACCTGGCAAATGGCGTTTGTTTTTTACTAGGGATGTACGGATCCCCTTACCTGGGGTCCCTGGGGGTGTCCACAGGTGGGGGGAGGCAACCTGGTCCTCCCCCCAGAATCCTCCCCAGCTAGCTCCGCTCCACGAGGAGTCTGCAGAACTGTCAGCCGGCTCCGGCCACTGCCGGTCTGCAGACGCAAATGGCATCCGGTGTAGGGGACGCCATTTGCATCCCTGCTGTTGGCTGTGATTGGCTACATAAATATTTACATAGCCTATCACGTCCAACGGCAGGGACACAAATGGAGTCCACTACGCCAGACGTCATTTTGTTCCACAGCCTGGCAGCAGATGGCTGCAGAGCGAAGATGGCAACCCGGACCAGCCGCCACCAGGTAGGTTCCGTCCTGAGGGGATTTTGGGGGGTGGCGGGGGGTAGTCCGTTCTGCCACGGACTCCAGGGGGCAGATTCCAAAGAATCCGGCCTCATTGGAGTCCATGGCAGATTTCTCCACCATCCCTATTTTTTACTCTAACATATCATGAATGTGGAAACAGTTGTAACACATCAAATGTCACAGCGATGGAGAGAAGACGTATTAGTTGTGTGTGTTACAAGTGAGGCAATACCCATGGCTATCTAAGCAGAGGGTGAGGAGCATAAGACCATTAAGTTCAGGGTCTAAAGCTGCACCACTGGACTTGTTTCCTAAATAAGTGTGCATAGCTTTGTACTTCCAGCTATGTGAACATGCCTATGGTAAACCTCAGTTAGTGGGGCTTGGTAGACCCCTGATGCTTTACCCTGTTTTCAACACACAATTGCCTGGAGAACTGGGCAAGGAAACAACAACTATATACTGAGTTGTTCCAACTAGCATTTTTTTACAGAAATAACAAAAAGGCCAAATGGGGCAATGACTATTGTAACAGGAATCTATAAGTCTGCCCAGCACTTCCACAGATGGCCAGTTTTTCAGCTACTGCATCAATACTTGGTTAAGTAGGCTCCTCCTGCATAGATACACTTGCTGGAGCAGCTTATATCTTTGGGACTGCATTTTGGTTAAACATCCTGCGATCTTGGTTTAATTATGGCTTCCATGCTCCCTCCATTCATATTCCTTCCAGTCTTCCCAGTTTGACCGCGATGATGTCACCCTGCACCAAGTGGCCAAGTCTCTGAAGGAGCAGTCCCAGGAGGAGAGGGAAAATGCTGAGAAGTTCCTGAGATACCAGACCAAGCAAGGGGGCCGTGTTGTGCTACAGGACATCAAGGTGAGTGGCATGGAAGGTCTTTAGCTCAGCTTAATTCAAGGAAAGAATAGGTTGAGATCTGATGCTGCTTGAATGCAGCAACCATATGCTGATGTAGCCATTCCATGTTTTCGGGGGGATACAGAAACCAGGATGAATGGGGCAGCAGCCTGGATGCCCTGCAGAGAGACCTGCAGCTGGAGAAGAAGGTGAACCAGGCCCTGCTGGACCTACACAAGCTGGCAATAGAGAAGGGAGATCCTCAAGTGAGTTTACAGTAATACTGTAATACGATAGGATGGTGCCCTAATACACTTATTCTGGCATCAGCTTTTGTGGATACTGTTCACTACTGCATCTGTTGAAGTGCAGTGTCTGCAAAATCTTATGCCATTACGCCCCTGTGATGTGGGGATTAGCTACCGACCATCTGCAGACTGAGGATGTTTAGGTGCTTTTCATTCCGTCATCCACTCATTAGCAGAATTGGATTTTTTCCAATTTCCCAAATTTGCATGAATTTGCACTGGTGAAAATGTGCGGCCCCCCAAAAAAAGGAGCAACCCCCCTAAATACACAAATGCCTCCAAAATGTGCTTTTTAAATTTGATATATCCTTTCTACCACTAAATGTGTGTAAAAGTCCAAACACCCACACACTCTACTCCTTAAGTCTGTGGAATCTGTGTGACCTGAGAAAAACCAGTCTACTGTGGAATCCTGGGATCAGATTCATAGAAATCCAAAGTCACTTGATTCCGTTGTGGATTTCTTGGACATCCCCAGGATTAATAGATGGGCAGCATTGCAAAAGTGGACACTGAGAGCCCTTACAGCTGTAAAGAGACTTGTACTTCAAGCTAGCTTGGAAGGATAAACACCCACTGTGTGTCATTCATCGGACTGAAGAGCTTATGGCCCTTGCTGCATTTGAACATACGTCCCACAGCAGTCAGTCCTGTTACCTTATGGATGCTTATATTCAAATATGAACTGCTTATATTAACATATATATTTGAAATGGAAGTGTTAACTCCTACCTTCCCCCTCTTTTTCTTTTCTTTTTTTATTAAGGGTGATGTAAATGATTCTGTATGAATATGTTTTATGGTATGTTCCCTTGTTTCTCTCTTGTGGTCCCCCCTTTCTTTTGTTGCTGTTACATTTGCATATATATGTGCAAATGTAAGAGGCTCATGCCAGAATAAATATGTTAGTATTTCAGGTGCCACAGGAGTCTTTGTTGTTTTTGCTGCAATAGACTAACCTGGCTCCCCCTCTTGAGTGTTCTTACGGGGCTGAGGTTATGCCTACCTTGCCGGACATCTTCGGGGGTGGAGAGACATTTTTGTCTCTCTGAGGGCAGAGCCCCACTGTCCCAGAGTAAGCCAAAGAAGTCTGGGTGCATTGCCACTCTGCTGGGTTGTCATGCCCTTCAGAAAGGCTGCCTGGGATTACAGGCCTTGGCCCAGGATTTGCCCCATCTCCCTTCCTCTGTCAGCAACTCAGCTGGCCAGTTAAAATTTATTTCCCCTGCTTGGATCTCCCAAGACCTAACCCAGGGGGAGGGGGGGCAAAGCTGTACAGAATGGTGGGTGGGCTTTACTTCACAGGGGGGAGTTGTCCCTCTCTTCAAAGTACAGGCAACACCTAGTTTCAGGCCTAATAACTCTTTGGTTCTCTGGTTTCTATGGCTGCATGGTGGACAACATTTGGGGGCCTTTTGCCTGTCTGCCTGATGAAAATAAATCAAAGGCAGTTGACTTTTCAGTATGTGACAAGGTTTTTGATGGGTCCTGAGATTTTTGTTGATTAACATTGTCATTTTTATACATTGGTTCTACACTACATTATATTGTATTTTTAGGGTTTTAATTTTTGTAAACTGGAGAAAGATATAGAAATGTAAGAAATGAAAATGAAATAGGTGATGCTTTTGGCAGCTATTTTAACAGTAGCCTGATCCTAAGGAATGAAAGGCACAGGAACAAGGACAAGCATCTGGTAACTCTGTCTGATCCAATCCTATCCATCCTTCAGGCCACCCATCCTTGATCATGTTGCCATCTCTTTCTGGTAGGATGCCTAGGTCCCTTTCTGCCAGCTCTATGAGTGGCAGGAAGGTAACAGCTGCAGCTCTCCCTTGTACATTGTCTCTGCTTTTGGACATGCTGCAGCACTTATGTTGCTGCCTCTCCTGAATTTCCAAAGGCATGGGATCCTTACCAGAAAAGGCAACAGCCCTCATCTTGTTATTATTATTTATTTATTTATTTATTTATTTGTTGCATTTATATCCCGCCTTTTTTCCTCTTGCAAGGAACCCAAGGTGGCTTCCTCCTCTCCATTTTATCCTCACAACAACAACCCTGTGAGGTAGGTTGTGCTGAGAGTCTGTGACTGGCCCAAAGTCACCCAGTGAGCTTCCATGCCTGAGTGAGGACTAGAACCCAGATCTCCTGGCTCCCAGCCCAACACTCTAGCCACTACGCCACACTGGCTCTCGTTATGGAGCTTATCTGAAGCATTGCAGCTTTTTTAGTGCTCCTCCTGTCCTCTGCACCATGTTCTTCCCATCCCTCCATTTATTTGTAACATTTTATATCTTTAGCATACAACAGAGGGTCAAAATTTCTCTCTCTGAAGGTGCAATTGACATTTCGAGGGAAGCCTTCATTCATGCCAACAGGATCATTCCTTCAAGTGAACATAGCACCCCAGAGGGCACTTTTAGTCAGGTCCGTGAACTACCCCCCACTTCCCCCATGGTCTCATGACTGCTATTTTCATAATATAAAATATGTGTGTTAACTGTGTTCATCTAAGTAATGTTCTTTCTCGTCTGGGGTTAGGGACAAGCAGCTACCAATGAATACGATAAAAAAAAAAGAACAGGAAATACACAATACCAGAACAGATCACATACCAAGTATGTAATCACATAGGCGTGCATAGACTAACTACAGAGTAATTTCAAAATATATTTAGAGCTAAACGCTCCAGCTTCCACCCTCATCAGTAGTCAGTACTGATGAGGGCAGAGGCAGAAACGTTTAGCTCTAAATATATTTTGAAATTACTCTGTGTCTGTCTGTCTTTCTTATAAATTTTAACTTAAGACACACTGCATCCAAACTGGATCTACAGCCTCCTTGTTGCTTTGCTGTGCTGCTGCTTTACACATCTGTCTGTTTATCTATCAGTAAACAAAAGACAGGGAATAACCCCAAGAGTACAGAAGCGACACATACACATATCAACCTCTCAAGAGCCTGGTTTTCACTGACAACTAAAGGCATACAGTTGTGGCAGGCAGGCCTTCTTGGGGAGAGAATTCTTCAAGGATGGCAGGCATCACTACTCCTTGTAGACATACATACTGATGTTCATTTGGCAGGGCTGCATAAGAGGGGGCCATGTTTTTCCCCCTCCCAGTGTCTGATAGGACTGCTTTGTTCCGTCGTACTCCATCCCACACCATGTAAAGACCTTTTTATTCCCCCAGTATTTTAGCATTTTAGCTTCCTAGTCTTTTAGCTTTTATGTTTTTGCACTGCTGCTAGGTTTTACTCTGGTTGAATTGTTATATTGTGGTTTTAATTATTTCATATTTTATATTGTTTTATCCTGCTCTTTTTTGTTTTAATTTTTGGGAACTGCATAGAGAGCTTTGGCTGTTGGGCAGTATAGAAATGAGATAGATAGATAGATAGATAGACAGATAGACAGACAGACAGACAGACAGATAGAATTGTTCAGCCACTGCAAACCCAGCATCCTTTGCTCCTTGCAATTTTGTTTTCTCCTTCTGTGCACATGCATGCCCCCTGACACCACAGCCTCTCTGGGTGGGAGGGGGGAAAGATGGGGTGTGGAGAAAGTGGCAGGTAGTGATTGGGTGGGGTCGCAGTCCTTGCTCCCCAGCCTTGACTGCCACTGAGGTGAAACAATTAATTTCAACCTTAGGTAGGTGGAAGGCACCTGGGGAATATATACTTCCTCCAGAGATTTTTGTGTGTGAATAATTTACATTGGTGGGCTCCCATACTGGCCAAGCTTTTCACTTTTATCAACTCAATTGGCAGATTCCCCAGTGGTTGGAATCAAAGTACTGTTGTCCCGATTTTCAAGAAGGGGGACAAATCCTCACCAGCCAACTATCTCCCCATTACCCTGTTGGATGTATCTTCCAAATTGTATACACAATATCTGCTCACTAAAGCAGAGGCTTGGCAGATCAAAATAACATCATTGGAGAGGAACAAGCAGGCTTCCATCATGGTAGATCAGCCATAGATCAGTGTGTTGTGTTAAAACACCTGAGGGAGAAATATGCAAGTCCCCTGAAGAAGCATTTATATGCTGCTTTTGTCGATTTGACCTCAGCCTTCGATGGAATAGACAGAGAGAGGCTGTGGCATAAATTATGGAGGCTTGGGATGAACAGGCACCTTTTGATTTTGATCAAGGACTTATATTCTGATACAGTGATTCAAGTAAGAGCTGGTAAAGAAGGACAACCATCAAAAGAGATTAAGGACACAATCGTATGGCTCCTAGTCAGCGGCTTGATGCCCATAGGATTGGTCAGTTCCCAGGAACCAAGCTTGGAGCCCGCACTCTGAGGTCAGTTCCCAGAGAACTGACCTCCACCCCCTCTCGCACCACCTGGTAGGCAGCGCAGATCAGCCCTGCACTCCATGCTCAGAAGAGTTCCTGGGGGCGAGGAGAGGGAAGTGCCGTTCCGATGCTTCCTATGCGTCGTCCAGCATCCACCACCACCCACTCCAACTTCCTGCAGCTAGACAGCTGAAATCGGCTATCTAGCCATGAATGCAGGGCAGCTGAAGCATGGAGGGGACAATAGGTGGATAGGTGGTCACCTCTGAGTTCAGAGGTGGCCACCTATCCCAATAGGATTGCACCCTCCATTATTTGGGAGTCTGTTTGACTCAGAATGGATCCTGGACTGGCCACTTGTCAGCTTCTAAGCTGAAGACTCAAAAATCTATGCAGACAGTATTAAAATTTGCCAAAGCCAAGGGAGGTAATTTTGTTGTTCCGGCTGTTAGAGTTTTTGTTGCAAAGGTCATTCCACAGATTATATATGGGGCTGAGATATGGGGTTTCTCTGAGAGATGTTCAGTCCTTTACTGAGTAAATTCTTAAGGGCATTACTGGGTCTCCCACCAAGTACACCTGCCACTTACATAAGGGCAAATGTCAGAGTAATGCCAATAATATACTCTATTTGGTGTACTGTTTTCTTCTACTTCCTCAAAATGAAATGCTCAGCTAATGTAGTAATAACTCATTGTGTAGCAAAGCAGAGAAGCTCCACTGTTAAAAGTAATTGGTTAATAAGATGTGAAGCAAGTCTGACGACATTTGGACTTGACCCTAAAGTGGTAGCATCTAGTGATGTACAGAACAGCAGCAAATCCATTCAAGAACAGATGCAGCAATATTATGTTAGATTGGATGTTGAAGCAATTAGGGTATCCAGATTTTCCTCTTGTTACCCCTCCCTAAAAACATGCCATGGGGAAAAGAAATACCTGTCTGACGTCACATCTCCCTGTCTTTGCAAGGCCTTCATGGCCTTGCGCTTCTAGACAATGAAAACTAATTCTAGGGAAGGAAGATATAAAAACATCCCCAGGGAACAACGTTTCTGAATTTGTGGCAGTCACATGGTTGAGGATATAATACACTACGTGCTACATTGCAAGTTATATAAAATTCCAAGAGATAAATATTGAATGAGATGTTTAGCACATGTAGCTAACCTTGATGATACGAATAAAATTAAATATTTCTTGCCAAGTACATCCAAGTTTGTTATGCTTAACACAGCTAGATTTGTGGTAAAAGTAAGCAGCCCAACTCAGAACAGCCCAAGAGGATTTATTTTTTTTTAAGAAAAGTTGGTATCTGCCATCACACATTCTTATAAGCCACTGCGTATTTGCATACTGTTTATTGAATTTTAACCTGGTGATAGAATTTTTATAGTTATTACCCTGTATTGTATTGATAGGTATCTGTTGTTGGTCTCTTTGGCTATAACCTATACTTGGTCTCCTAATAAATAAATGATGATGATTATTATTTTTTCTCCCAACTCAGACCCTAACTACCCATACTACACAGCAATATTCCCCTTATAGCATGCATGACTCCTCCCTCTCTCTCTCTCCACACACACACACAACAGTTGTAGTTTTCTGTCTTCATCTTTCACACTCCTATATCTCTGCAGTTTATTCTATCCTTCTCCTTTGGCCATCTCAGCCATCTTGACCCTTTCTTCCATCCTGGGGCTTCTCTCTCCTAAAAGTCTAGCGTGTTTGCCAAAGTGGCAACAGGGGCTCAGTGAGGAAAATAATTCTTGGGCCAGGGGTGGGGGAGGCTCCTAGACAAATAATGATGGTCTTACTCATGACCTATTTTTGTGATCAGTATGTTTGGGCATAAGACGACTCTTCCTCAACTCACTTCATTTATGTAGCTGATGGCTTCTGCAAGAAAACATTGGCCTGCCTAATAAGGCAGAAAGGGGTTAGGAAATGCTCAAAATTGCAAAGCATTAAACCAAGAAATCAGTTTAAAATTGACAGCACTGGTATTTGAAGCTTTTACCTTATGTTCTTGCTTCCAAACTTTACCTGCATGTTTGGCTGGCAAAAAAGGTGTGTGTGTGTGTATGGAAATAGCTCTCTCTTTAAAAAGTACATACGTCAGTTATAGACAAGGACAAAGGATGTAATGACAATTTCCCTTTCAGTCCATTGAACTTATGCATATCCAGAAAAAGAAAACAAAACAGGACACCAATTTTCACCTGCTGATTAATGTATATAGATGCGAATTTAGAAATAATTACTATAATTTAAATAGAAATACAACACATCTTACCATAGTGGGGAAGATTGTGACCAGGTGAGCTGTGTGCCAGCTTGATCTGCTGTCCAGGTGCTATTGATGGGCAGCTTCAAGGCCCAGCTCTTCCTTCTGATGGGTTTTTTTTTTAAATCTTTAAAACAGACTTCATCTGGATGACCCTTCAAATAGAAAACTGTCCTCTGTAAAGTAGGACACATGGCCACCCTAGCATGACACCTTCAACTCAATAACTGCAACACATTCATCTTGCTCCTATACAGTGTATTTAACCTAAACGTCTCCAACAATTTTGGGGATGGAGATTGGGCCAAAAAGTGTGTAGAAAAAGGGAATGATTTGGGGGAATTATTAATTATGAGAGAGAGGGAGGGGGATTTACTATTATAGGAAGCAGTGGCGGGGGTTTTTCTTTTCTTGACCAATAACAATGGGGTCTTATTTCCCCCAATGAAGCTCCAGGGAACAATACCATATCATGATGTAGCATCATTTCCAGTGACCTATTCTGTGAGAACCCATAGGTATCACCTGTTCCAGAAAATTGCCAACAACACACACACACACACTTTTCATGGAACAGGGGGACAGAAATACCCCTGAAAAATGTGAGGAATGTTCAGCACAGTATTGTTAAGCACAAAAAAGCCCATTAATTTCAAGGGAAGCTCTAATTTTCCATTGGAATGGCTTTTCCCCTTTCTGTATAATTGTTCTCCTTGAAAGGGAACTCCAAAGGAGACTAAATTTGACACACTGATAATTTCAGGGGATTCTACCAGGTTTCCTTGAAGGGTTTTGTTTTAGGCAGAATTCTTCCAAATTCTGTGCCTTTAACCGTTGTGTTAGTAATGGTATTTCAGCAGGTGATACTTTCCCCATCATAGTGGAAAAATTCACCAGGTGAATTCATTTATTATACATTTAGGGTGCAAACTTTGCATGTTTAGACAGAAAAAAAATCCTATAACTCCCAGCATTCCCCAACCTGCTCAGAGTTATAGGACTTTTTTCTGTGTAAACATTTATAAGAGTGTACCCTCTTTAAAAGGTACCTTTGAGGGTAAATCCTCTCAAAACAGCTTACAACAAAACTTCAGACCACCAAGCATAATAAAACTAGAATAAAAACAGAAAATCAATTAACAGTTAAAACCAAATTTAATAGAATTTTGACTTGTCACACACCTGATGAAGACACAGGAGCTCTGTGGGGGGAAAGGTGGCAATCTTCTGTACAAGAGCTCTTTCACATGTGCAAAAAAAGAAGACATTCACTTACCTAGTGACATGCCTAGTACCATCCAGTGGCAAAACAAAGATCTGAACCTAGGCCTCTCCAGTCCAAGTAGCATGTTCCAATGTGTCCTTGTGTGTGTGAATTCAGTTTCAGCCCCATCCATTGCATGTTTTTTTTTTCCAAACTAATATTGCAGTCCTATGCATGTCTGCTCAGAAGAAAGCCCCATTATGTTCAACAAGGCTTACTCCACTTAGGGTGTATAAGGTAAGCTGCAATCCTATACACATTTACCTGGGAATCAAAACTATGATATTCTGAGTAAGCACAGAGCTTTTCTACATGAGGCATTTATTGCGCACCTGTCATACCCTACTCACAGTTGTTTATAGGTTTTTTAGATGACTTCTGTGTCTAAAAAGTACTTTCAGCAGTTTTGTTTTTTAAGAGTAGGGAAATGCGGTATTTAATTGTGGAAGCAAAAAAACCTGGTTTCTCACTTGTGTATTTGCTCTATTCTGCTATAGCACAGCACCACCTACAGGCTATGTGGAAGAAAAACAGGCAAGGAAATGCTCTTCATGTAGTGCTCAGATCTCAGTCCTGCTATGAAACTGAAAGTAGATAGAGCCAATTAACACCCTCATGTAGAAAACCTCATATAGGATTAATCTGTGAGTCTCACTGATTCAGTGATTATTGGAGCATCCTTTTTTCTCACTGATTCAGTGATTATTGGAGCATCCTTTTTTCTTAAAAACAAAGAACAAAAACCATAACACTTTATAGCCAGGGGGTGGTGCTGCCTAGGTATGTATGTGGTTGCATATGCTAAGGTTTTTTATTTTCTACTTTTAAAATTTATCCTTTTAAAATTTATCCTTTTCTACAATAAAACTTCACTTACTCTGAAATAAATATGTCTGGTATCAGGGTAGAAGAAGCACATTGCATTTTACTCTTGTAGCCATGATGTTTCTGACTTAAACAGAAAACTTCATCTCCTCAAGAGGTTTTTTTTTCCCCATTTTATCAGGGCTGGCAAATGGGGTTTGCTTTTCATTCTAACTTATCAGGAGTGTAGAAGTTGTTGTAACCCATGAAATGCCATGGGGATGGAAAGTCAAGAAAAGAATAGAAATGTTTGCTGCGTGTTCTGTGAAAGAAGCAATACATATGGTCATCTAAACATTTCTCAAATTGGGTGGGGTCTAATAGACATCTGGTGTCTTAAATACTTATTTCTTCCTTCAACTTGTAATAATCTCAAAGTGTGAGTAAAAAGCCCTTCTACTGAATTGTTAACTGCTACCATTTATAATGGTAACTATAGAAATCAGCTTTTTGCCACGGTGCAGTTACCTAGGATCCTCTTGTCCTGCTATATTAAAAGGGCTGCATTCTTTTTTGTTCTCCCTATTCTTTATTTAGAATAGAAGGGGAGAGGGGACCTCAATTCCCATCCACTCCAGCCAGCATGGTCATGAATGGTGGGATTGTTCATCACCATTTTGAGGGCCACAAGTTCCCAGCTATGATTTAGAGTGACGTACCCTGAAAAGGCTGATGGGTCTTCTTAGTATGAAAATAGAGTATGGAACGGCCATGGGTTAGTGGACTGAACTTGGCGGGGAGGGTCTATCCCTTTTGGGGGTCTAGTAAAACAAACTTGCTCTGAACCTGTGGGCCACTGGGAAATTTCTTATGAGATGGCTCAACTCTGCTGCTGAAGCAAGTCCTGAAAGCTACTCTGCACCAAAACATTGTTCCTCCATGCTTTGACTAATGTATCCAGAACAGATGATGGCCTGATCGTCCTAATACAAAATAAGTGAAGTATCCACCTCAGAGTTGAGATAGTCTTACCTGGCATAAGGCAGCTTCCTATCTGTCTCAATGCTAGAGCCCAGTGGGGTCATCCTATGAAGCTGGTTGGTGGGAGATTCAGGTAGGGATATAGGAAAGTCACTTACCTTTTCAAAGGGTGACATTCACGGTGGGAGTAGGGATGGCGGAGAATTTCTCCCCGAAACTTCGGGGGGCTGAGCGCCAACGTGTTCGGCCCCCCGAACAAGTTTTGGGGAGAAATCCTCCGAACCCCACCCCACCCCCCGCACCCCCCCCAGGACAGGACTTACCTTCACCAAATGTCCCTCCCGGTGGTGGGTCCGGCCAGCGGTTCGGCGGGTGTTCGAGCGGGGCGGGAGCGGCAGCCGGTCTTTCGACCGGCTGCCGCCGCCGCCATTGCAATCAAAGAAAAAAAAAACGCCCCCTGATAGGCTACGTGACGATTCACGTAGCCTATCACGGCTAGATTTGCAAAGTCAGCCGTGATAGGCTACGTCAATCGTCACGTAGCCTATTACGGGTGACTTTAAAAAAAAAAAAAGTGCGTACGGATAATGGCGGCCCCCATAGGGAGCCGCCATTCCCGTTCCTTATTTGGTCGCTGTAGTCTACGTAAAGATTTACGTAGACTACGGCGAAAATAAGGGCAACGCTATTTGCGTTGCCCTTATTTTCGCCATAGTCTACGTAAACATTTACGTAGACTACAGCGACTAAATAAGGAATGCGAATGGCGGCTCCCTATGGGGGCCGCCATTAGCGTACGTGCTTTTTTTTTTTTTTAAGTCACCCGTGATAGGCTACATGATGATTGACGTAGCCTATCACGGCTGACTTTGCAGATCTAGCCGTTATAGGCTACGTGAATCGTCACGTAGCCTATCGGGGCGTTTAAAAAAAAAAAAAAATTTCGCGTTCGCGGCCGGGCGAGGCGGGAAGCCTCCTCCCCGGCCTGAATTTCGGCCGGGGCGAGGCGGGAAGCCTCCCCCCCTGGCCTGAACTTCGCGGGGGGAGCAGCGAAGCGCCTCCCCCCCACCGCGAACGTCCTTCGACAAAAGGTAAGGGACTTTCGTCCACCCTAGGTGGGAGGGAGGTGCTCTGTCCCACCCCCCGAAATTCTCTCCAGCCAGCTCCGCTCCACAGAGATTCCGCAGAGCTGCTGGCCGGGGCCACTCACAGCCGGACATCCGGCCGTTGGGCAGCCTGCAGGGATGCAAATGGCGGCTGCTGTAGCCGCCATTTGCTTCCCTGTATTTTGCCATAATAGGCTACGTAAATATTTACGCAGGCTATCACAGCCAAAAAAAAGGGAATGCAAATGGCGGCCGCCTTAAATTCCTGGAGGAAAAGGCTATCAATGGCTAGTCTTGATGGCTATGTGCTACTTCCAGTACCACAGGCAGTATGCCTGTGTGCACCAGTTGCTGGGGAGATTGGGTGGGAGGGTTCTGTTGTGCTCATGTCCTGCTTGTGGGTTCCTGATTGTCAGCTGGTTGGCCACTGTGAGAACAGAATGCTGGACTAAATGGACCCTTGGTCTGATCCAGCAGGGCTTTTCTTTTCTTCTCTTAACCACCCCGTTTCCCCAATTGTTGATCCTGCTAAAACCCCAACTGGTTTCTGCGCAGTGCCTTTTCTCCTAAGGTTTTGTTATCATCAGTAAGAGCTTTAAGTTAAAATATGCAGATATTTTGACCCTGTCCCTTTGGCCTTGCTCACCAGAGGAATCTCACCCCCTGAGAGCTCCTTCAAAATTGAGTTCAGGCCTTGGGCTGAAAGGTTCAACATCCCTGGTCTACTCTAACCAGCAGTAGCTCACCATGGACTCTGGTAAACAACTTCACCATTGGTTGCTATCTGAGGTCCTCTTTCAGCTGAAGGGATTGAACATGGGACAAAATTATGGCCCCACACAACAGTTCTGCTCAGGCTGGAGAGAAACATTAGAGACTGTGGCCTTTTTACAATCATTGCATTGTGGAAGGTGCAGTTCTTCCTCCTCTTCCAGCACCAGAACATGAGGTTCATCTCCTGAAGCTCCCCTTCCTACTGAAAGTAAACAATCTCCATCCTTAACTGTAGTTGGGGTGACCAGATTCCATGCTGGCATAAATCTTTCATCTTTGCTCATCTCTAAAGGAATCTGACATTCATTTAGTTGAGAGCAGATGACTTGGGGGGCGGGATGGGATGGTGTGTAGGTGCTATAGTCAGTCCAGACCTTAACCACAAGTGGATATGACTGGAAAAGGCTAAAAATGATACAAGGCAACACAGGAAATGACTGTTGGAATGGGCATTTGTATTTGGCCCAGCATTTCTAGAGGAGCAGGCCAACTTGCTCAGGTTCAATTTCTGTTTCAATGCTTGCAGAAGGGTGCAGAACTCTAGACTGCATGAACAGAACACGTGGAGCACAACTCGTTCTTCTGGTACAACATACTGGCTAAATCAATGGTGGGCAACGTGTGGCCCCCTAAATGTTTTGGCCTACAATGCCCATCACCCATAGCCTGTATAGTCAATGGTGTGGGATGATGGGAGCTGTAGGCCAAGACATCTGGAGGACCACAAATTCCCCACTCCTGGGCTAAATGTAAATGTAATCCTAAACTTGGTCTGTGTAGCTTTCATTCCTTCATTTTTAGTCCTATCATTTTGACCGTGATGATGTTGCCCTGTGCCATGTGGCCAAGTTCCTGAAGGAATAGTCCCAGGAAGAGTGGGAGCATGCTGAGAAGTTCCTGAAATACCAGAACAAGCGAGGGGGGCGTGTTGTGCTGCAGGATGTCAAGGTGAGTGAAAAGGGGTGATCTTTAGCTGCTGCTTTGCAGAAGAAGAATATTTGGGCTTGATGTGTGTTGTACTTTGTGGACTCCTGTATAATGCATGCACTAAAGTATCTATTCTTTATCCTAGATTCTTTTCACAGAAGCCAGAGCAGGACGAGTGGGGCAACAGCCTGGATGCCTTGCACAGGGCCCTGCAGCTGGAGAAGAAGGTGAACCAGGCCCTTCTGGACCTACACAAGCTGGCGATGGAGAAGGGAGACCCTCATGTGAGTTTATAGTAATACTACAGGATTCTGAAACCTTCTCTGAATTGGGAAGTTTGAGAAGCTGAACACATCTTGGCTAGCTGAATAGCTTATAGTAAGTCTTGAATGAGACCTAAATTTTCAAAAGTAGCTAACTGAAAAACAATCTCATGGCAAGAGGTTTTTTGTGGGAAGAGGCCGTAAAGCCACAACCATCTTGAATTTTCTATGCTTCCATGGCATTTAAAATCTGAGCTAGGGATGGGAGGGCACCCCGCCCCCCCATCTGGGTTCTCCGGGCACCTGCCCAGGTCCTGCCCAGAGCTCTGCAATTGCCATTTTGTGAATATGTACATTTTTGCATATGAGTGAAAATGTGCATATTTGTATATGCATGAATAGGCACATTTTTGCATATGCACGTTTGCAAAAAAATGTGCATTTTCATGATCACTATTTTATTTTTCAAAAATGGCAGTCGCAGAGTGTGGGCAGCTCAGAGCAGGCTCTGTGAGTACAGGTGTAGGGGGTTCACTGGATTCCCGGATGGAATTGGGTGCCTGTGCCATCCCTAATGGGCATAATACAACTTCCAGCTTTTTGTCATGAATTGAGCTAAACCCCTAGCAACTGATGGTGCAGTCTAATCCAAAGGATATTAGTACACTCCCTTGTATTCCTATCCTTATGTTAGTTTCTGTACAGCTTTAGTTTTCAACAACATTTTTCTGTACACATCTCTCTTTGACTCCCTCAGCTGTGTGACTTCCTGGAGTCCGAATACCTGGAGGAGAAAGTGAAGGCCATCAAGCAACTGGGAGACCACCTCACCAACCTGAAGCGCCTGGGGCTGCCCCAGAATGGCACAGGGGAGTACCTGTTTGACAAGCTCACCTTGGGGGTGAGCAGCTAAACCCCTCAAAACTTGTGTAGCATGGTGTGTTTGCAAAAATAAAGCCAAATGTTAGCACAACCACTGTTGTCCTTGCCTTCTTCTGAGATACAGACCATTGGCCCCAGTGCTTGGAGGTATGAGGGAAATATAAGGAATATGTTGCACCCAGAATTAGTTTCGAAGAGGCAGAAGAACTAGAGATCAAATCACCAACATTCACTGGATCATGGAGAAGGCAAGAGAATTCCAGAAAAACATCTATTTCTGCTTCATTGACTACGCTAAAGCCTTTGATTGTGTGGATCACAACAAACTGTGGCAAATGCTTAAAGTGATGGGAGTACCAGACTACCTTACCTGTCTCCTGAGAAACCTGTACGAGGGTCAAGAAGCAACTGTAAGAACCAGACATGGAACAACCGAGTGGTTCAAAATTGGGAAAGGAGTACGACAAGGCTGCATATTGTCACCCTGCTTATTTAACTTATATGCAGAGGACATCATGAGAAACGCCGGATGCATCACAGGTCGGAATTAAGATTGCTGGGAGAATTATCAACAACCTCCGATATGCAGACAATACCACCCTAATGGCAGAAAGCGAAGAGGATCTCAAGAGCCTCTTGTTGAGGGTGAAAGAGGACAGTGCAAAAGCTGGTTTGAAACTCAACATTAAAAAAACGAAGATCATGGCATCTGGCCCCATCACTTCCTGGCATATGGAAGGGGAAGAAATGGAAGCAGTGACAGCTTTTACTTTCTTGGGCTCCAAGATCACCGCAGACGGTGACTGCAGCCATGAAATTAAAAGACGCTTGCTCCTTGGGAGGAAAGCTATGGCCAACCTAGACAGCATAGTAAGAAGCAGAGACATCACCTTGCCGACAAAGGTCCGTCTAATCAAAGCTATGGTTTTCCCAGTAGTAATGTATGGCTGTGAGAGCTGGACTATAAGGAAGGCTGAGCGCCGAAGAATTGATGCTTTCGAACTGTGGTGCTGGAGAAGTCTCTTACGAGTCCCCTGGACTGCAAGGAGGTCAAATCAGTCCATCCTAAAGGAAATCAACCCTGACTGCTCATTGGAAGGACAGATACTGACGCTGAAGCTCAAATATTTTGACCACCTAATGCGAAGAGAAAACTCTCTGGAAAAGACCCTGATGCTGGGAAAGACTGAAGGCAAAAGGAGAAGGGGACGCCAGAAGATGAGATGGCTAGATAGCATCACCGATGCAATGAATATGAACTTGAGCACACTCCGGGAAAGAGCGGAGGACAGGAAAGCCTGGCGTGCTATGGTCCATGGGGTCACGAAGAGTCAGACACGACTGAATGACTGAACAACAACAAATATGCCCTGGCTCTGGGCTCACTGGGTTCTATGCCTTACTTGCCTCACCCCAGCACCTGCTGCCACTTGGGGCGGGGGGCAGCCATGGCACCCCTGCAATTCATAGCTTCTGCCTTTTCCATGGATTTCCTGGCAGCCACAGCCCATTATAGTACTACTGCCACCATGTAAATGAATGAAGGGGGGCCTTGTGTCTTCTCTCTGCTTAGCACTGGGGGACACTGATGGCAGCCTTGTGCAGGCCCCTGCATGCATGTACATGCATGCGCGCGTGCACACACAAAGCTGGAGCTTGGCCTTTCCATGTAGTGTGTGGGAGGGCCTGATGGCTCCCTTTAGAGGAGCATCCAACCAATGAATGAAGGATGGGGGGGCTGTCGTAGATACCTGTGAGCCATGTTCAATACCTCTTCCACATTTGGAGGCCATGCATGGATGGCTGAAAGTCTCTCCTGTGGATTGCAGGCTAGAACATGTTCTCTTACTACCAGGCTGACTTTTTGTCCTCCAGAAAGCTGCATTTGCCTGGTCTGCATCTCTACAATAGACTCTGCTGGCATGTCTAAACTGTGCTTGTCAGATACATGATAAAGCCACAGGAGCTCTGCCAGGAAACTTGGCAACCTTGCCTGCAAGAATACTTTCACATGTATGGAAAAAGCTGCCAATGACCACTCAGAGCTCCTTCCACCTGTGTCCCACCCATGCCCGCTCTCCTTGCATAATGTTTCCTCCGCCCTCCACCCCAGTTCCTTTCTTTATACTTCAGCTTCCCTGCAATCTGGTTGAATGCCCATAAATATTCCTTGCTCATACAACACAGCACTTGTTGGCTGTGTTGGTTCAGGCTCCAACTCTTGTTAGCTCAGCTGCTTCTGCTTCCTACCACACCTAGAGCTATGGTAGGTGACTTGTCTTCCACATGTTTCACCCTACAAGTCCCAGCAGCCTGAGCCAGCATAGCCAATAGTGATGGACCATGGGAGGGCCCCAACTTGCCCACCCCTACTCAGGAGGAGATTGCCCCCCATTTTCTCTTACCCTTTAGAAAAGGTTAAGCTGGGAATTGGCAACTTTCCCAAGACCACCCTGCATCTCAGCAAGAGTTCTGAACTTGGATCTCTCTAGTTCAAGCACTATACTCTTGCTCAGCTAGAACACTCTAGTTTCAGGTCCCATCACCCCCTGCCAGCATAGATGATGATCAGGAACTCCGGGAGCTGTAGTTCAAAGCATCTAGAGGGCTCCAGGTTGGGGAAGGCTGATCTAGCTGTGTCATTGCGCTAGCCCTCAGGCCTGAATCCTCCAATTCAAGGATCCCATATCAGCAAATTCTGAATCCTCCAGTTGAGGGATCAGCAAATTCTGATTTCCTGCTGAAAATAGGATGGATTGTATAATAAATGGGGCACACATTCGTAAGAACATAGGAAGCTGCTCTATATTGGTTCAGATGTTGGTCCATCTAGCCCAGTATTGTTGACACTTATTGACGGTGGCTCTCTGGAGGGTGACCAGTCCCTGCTGGATTTGCACAAGCTGGCAATAGAGAAAGGAGACCATCACATGTTTTCAGTGTTACAGTATTGAGAAGCCTGCCTTCTATTAGCAAGATCAGGAGGCTGAGTGCGTCATGGTTAAATAGTAAATTCTCAAAGCTTACATTAAAATATTCAATTTGAAAGGTAACTCACTGCATAAACCCCCTTTCCATGTTCAAGTCTTCTGCTTCTTCTCATAAAACTAATTTCTTAAACCTTGCTTGTCTCCAGGGCATTTAAAAGTTGAAAGGCATAGGCTTGTTTTAGCCTTCAATGACCTGACCTCAGCAGCCATGGCTGTCGATATTGCTTCGCATCTAAGGCAGATTAATGCTATATGCCCTTTTCCTTTGTGAACCAGAACTTGACAGATGGACATAAAGGCTTTCCTTAAGCTTTGCGATGGATATTATGCGATATTTAGCAATGGTGTCTTTTGTTTTGCCTCCACAACTGTGTGAATTCCTGGAGTCTGAATACTCAAAGGAGCAAGTAGAGACAATTGGTGAGTTGCTGCTTTGCAGGAGAAGAATCTATTTGGGCTTGATGTGTGTTGTACTAGATTTTGTGGACTCCTGTATAATGCATGCACTAAAGCATCTATTCTTTATCCTGGATTCTTTTCACAGAAGCCAGAGCTAGATGAGTGGAGCAACAGTCTGGATGCCCTGTAGAGGACCCTGCAGCTGGAGAAGAAGGTGAACCAGGTCCTGCTGGACTTACACAAGCTGGTGATGAAAAAGGGAGAGCCTGATGTGTGTTTACAGTAATACTACAGGATTCTGAAATCTTCTTCATACTGGAAAGTTTGAGAAGCTGAACGCATCTTGGCTAGCTAAGTAGCTTATATAAGCTCTTGCATGAGACCTGCAGTTTGAAAGGAAGCTGGGCGGCGGGGTGGGGGAGCTCATGCAAGGGTTTGTTCATTTTGTGTTTATTTTTGTGGGCCCTAAAGTTGCATGCTGACTTGGCATTTGAATCTGGGCATAATGCATCTTCCCACTTCTCCTCATGAATTGAACCAAACCCCTAGCAACTGATGGTGCAGTCTGTTCAAAGGATATTAGTACATGTGTTTGTAACCCAATCCTTAAGCTAGTTTAAATGTTGCAGTCAAGATTATGTACAAAATTTAGTTCTGTGCTCTTTGATCCCCTCAGCTGTGTGACTTCCTAAAGCATGAATACCTGGAGGAGCAAGTGAAGGCCATCAAGCAACTGGGAGACCACCTCACCAACCTGAAGTGTCTCAGAGTGCCCCTAAAATAGGAGAGTTCCTGTTTGACAAGCTCATCTTAGGGAAGAGCCACTGAAGCCCACTCTTCAGTTTTGTGTACTGTATGTTGAAGTTTAAAAAAAAACTAATAAATTATTGGTATAAATGCAAACAGTGCTGTATCTGGTCCTCTAACTGGAGTTTTGAAGACTTTGCTGAAGTGCTCTTTGGGGTGGGGGAACAAACAACTACATATATATCTTGATGCTTCTGCACTATTTCTGTGTAGCATGTGGGAACACACTGTAGGTCCTCTGAAAAGGAAGATCAAACCAACTAATAATGGATGGGGTCTATCAGTACTTAAAAGCCATGATAGCTGTATCCTCTACTGGTTTGGAGGCAGTACCCATCTTACTAGATAATAATATTGTCTATTGTCTGGGGACAATAACATAGTAAAGAAATGGAGTGAAGCACGGTGGGCTTAAAATTCTTCCCTGCCTTGCAGAATCAGCCCTCCCATAAGGAATCTCTCACCTCAGGCAGTAGATCAGGACAGGTGGTGAATCATATCTCCCCACCATCACCAGAGGGAGTGCTCCCTGACATCTCTTCACTGGAGAAAGGCAACACAGCCAGAAAGGACTGTCCAGAATTCTAAAATATTGTTTTCATGGTACTGCTTAACAAACAACTCAGAAGATGCCTTGTCATGTTCTGCAATTGAAATGAATGTTTGGAAATAAAGTGAAGTTAAAGAAAATTCTGACAAAGTTGGAGAGATTTCCTTCAAATGCCTCCCAACACACACACACACACACACACACAGAGACACAGACCAATCTGGTCAAAGCATGAAATGGTCTTCCTCTTTTCTTTTTTTTACCATTTTCATTCAATCTGATAGAAAAGAATTTACTTTCAAGGGGGGGGATTCAAATGAGAAGAAAATTTTACTGAAATTCTCATTGGTAGGATGTGGGGTTCTTGTACTGACCTTATTCGCAAGGTGGCTAAGGGATGTGAGTTCGCACCCTGTCTTTCATTTTACAATCTGGGGTGTGTGCAGCTTCCCATGGTTCAGTTCAAGTCCAGGGGAAGACATCATGAGATAACTCATTCCATGGGTCTTTTTCAGATAAGGAACCATGGGTATCCAGGGAGGTTGCAGGATGATGGAGATTTGTGCAACAGAGGGAAATAGAAAGGGGAAAACACACATAACACACCAGGCCACCTCTCATTAGGGATGTACAAGAAGTTTGTTTCTGCTCATAAAACATGGAAGCATGCCCTGCTTGCAACTCTGAATGTGAGCATGAGAACACATCCACCAAAAATGTTTGCAAATGACAGAACATGTGCTCACATTTGATTTGCACAACTTTCCCCCATTTGATTTGTGCAAATTTCAAAATTTGCACAAAAGTTAAAATCAGCCCCACTTTAGTCTATAGGAGAAATTGGCACAACTTTAGAAATTTGCACAAATTTGACAATTTTTACTCAGCTTTCACATTTGCTAGCTGTTCTTTCTGCACAATTTTCCTATTTTCACAAAATGAGCAGCAATGGCAAATGCTAACATAAACTGAACACAAGACAAGGTGTGAGCTGATGTTCAGAGAATCTTGAGAAGCTAAAACCTCACTCATTCACCCATCCCTACACTCCTGAGAATAAGGCAGAAAAACAGAAGACTTTCCAGTGGTGGCTGGTGACTCCAGTTCCAAAGGGGCAGTGATTCCATTCTGGGTTTTAGCTACAACCAGCCAAAACTCTAAATGCGCTATCCAGGGCACTGAATCCATTTTGGGGATAAGGTTCAGCACCTTTAGAATGTTGGCTGGTTGAAACTAAAATCCAGAATGGACTCACTGCCCTCCAAAACTGGAGTCACCAGCCACCACTGGCCCTTTCACAGATTTTGGTACAGTGCTACAATCCAGTATTTTTCAAGTGTGACCTTCCCTAGCAGTCAATTCCTGGTTCAGTATGAACTACAGAATTTAAAATCTAGACTGCAGATCATTAAATGGCAGATTGCTTTCAAAACAATATTGACTTCATGTAGCAATATTATATTTAGACTAATAGCAGGAATTGGGAAATAATTTGATGAGGGCACATCACAGCATTTGCTTTGAAAGCCCCAGCTTTCATCTGAAACATGAGAATTAAAAATAAAAAAGAGTACATGGACAAGTCTTCCTGAGTTTCCAATTTGATAGACAGGCTAGGCAATTCGCTACTGAGAAATTAAGCACAACCCCATTATTCCATTCCTTTGCGTGAGTTGGTATATTCTATGCATCAGCCTTCCCCAACATGATGGTGCCTTCCAGATATGTTGTATTACAAGCCTCATCATCCCCACCCACATATGGAGAGCACCAGGTAGGGGGGAGGCTGTGATTAGGGATGAATGGATTTTGTTAAACCCATTTGTCTGTGTTTTGCAGATTGCCGGGTGTCCTTCACTTTGTCATTTGCTCTTTGATAGATTCAGATTCCCCCCCCCCCCGCTGCTTGGGAAAGTCCACCAATAAAGTCCACCACAATTTGCAGAAGTTTCAGTGGTGCATTGCATTTTGCATATTTCCCTTAGCATTAGGGATGGATGGACTCGCCTGCGCCCAGCTTCATTGGGCACTTGTCAAGCCGCTGTCACCACCTGTCCCTGCTCCCAGTGCTGTGCAAGCTTTGTCACAGGCCAACAAGTACCCAATGAAGCTGTGGAGCTGCCCATCTTCCCTAGTGAGCCACTAATTTAGATGGCTTTAAAAGAGGGGTGGACAAGTTCCTGATGGAGAAGGCTTTCAATGGCTACTAGCCTTGATGGCTATGTGCTACCTCCAGTACCAGAGGCAGTATGACTTTGTACACCAGTTGCTGGGGAACATGGGCAGGAGGGTGCTGTTGCACTCGTGTCCTGCTTGTGGTTTCCTGTGGGCAACTGGTTGGCCACCATGCGAACAGAATGCTGGACTAGATGGACCCTTGGTCTGATCCAGCAGGGCTCTTTTTATGTTCTTATGTTCTTGCTCCCAGCAACTAACCCTTAGGAGAGGCATTTCAACTTTTCAGAATGGGAAAAACCCATGGCACAAAAGCCAGGAAACCACCCAATGATGAGTGATTGGGGGAAGGGGGAGGGGCTAGGAGAAGCAAGCATGGCCTTCTATGGAATGCCAGAAAGCCATATTTTGTCCCTGAGCCTGAGGCAGTGGAGGCCGGTGGCTCCAATTTCAATGAGGTTTTAAATCCTTCATATATTGGCGGGGGGGGGGGGTCCTGCTTCATGTATTCTGTGATCCTAATAGAAAAGGAGGGGTGTATCCATCTATGAGTTTCCTTCTCAAGCTGGCCAGAAGCAACAGGTGTTGAGGGCTCTTGCACCATAGCTGTACAGCTGGAGGAACTGTGGAATGTTCCTCCTAGTCCTGGAAGGCTGCGGCATGACAAGTTGCACTTGTTAAATTTTCCCCTTTCATGCATGGCAGATCAAGCTACAGGAACCCTTGACTATAGCTGGGTGACTAGGTGCCATATTATCTGAATTCAGTAAGAATTGCTCAGGTTTGAGATTGGGCTAATACATATTTAGTTGATACAGCAGAAGATGGTGAGTGTGTGTGTGTGTGTGTGTATGTGTGTGTGTGTTGGGGGAGGGGGGGTGTTGTAGCAAGCCCAACATTCACCATGGGTGTAAATGACTTTGAAAGGGTAGAAGTAACCAAAAAGTGGAGAACAGGCTCTGGCTGCCTGAATAGAAATCTATATGTTTGGCCAAGAGTGGCTGAATTTTTAATGTCGGCTTCTCCGGAAGCATGCTTCTAGATACTGTGTCAAGATCTGAGGGACAGAGTTCATTTAATTTGGTCCATTTCATCCTGGGTTGCCAATATGGCTAACCGTGGCTCACCCTAGTCTTGGGCAGAGAGAGCTATCTTCCCCAGCCTTGCTTCCTTGGAAGCATTAATTGTGGAGTCGTCCTGATGCTTTTTGCATGTAAGGCACGTTCTCTGCCACTGAGCTCATGCCCCTTCCAAATGCCCTTTTGGAAACCTGCCATTTGACTGGCCTTGAATTCATCAAAACTAAATGTATTAATGCTAAGGGCAACTATCTTTCAATCCCTTCTAGACCTATACAATAAATACACAATTTCTTAACAAGGTCCCAAGTAACCCCATGAATATCCCCCTGCATGACTCTCCCTTTTTCTTTTCTTCGTTTTTAATCACTTCTTTCCTTCACTTCAGGGACACATCTGGGAGTGTAAGATTGTAAGCTGGAATGATCACAGGCCGGCATAGAAGCTTTGAAAACCAATGCAAAAATGTTTGCCTTATGTTTTGACCTCGATTCATTGCACCAGGGTCCCAGCTAGGATAAACACATCAGTTGATGCAAGTCCTCATGCCAGCAGGTTTGGCACTTTCCATTTTGTAAACAATGGATACATCTCATTTCCTCACAGTAGGCAAAATATGGATTCTCCAGTGTACTCTAGAACCACACTGATAAAAAGCACATGGTACATTTTTGTTGGACTGGCTTCTCTCTCCAATATCAGAACCAAGTTTTTCTACCCAGAAATCTTCAGGCTCAGATGTTGTGTGTTTGGGCAGATCTTTCTGGTCTGCATCTGCTTTCAAAGAGATGTCTTGTCTGGCTAGCAAAATGTTCTGGTTTCAGCTAGGGATGGCAGAGAATTCTGCCACGGATTCCAGTGAGGCCATAGGTAAGTCACTTTCATATGTCCCTAGTTGCAGCAAACCTGTTCCCAGGGCCAGTTCCAAGTTTGAGGGAGCCCTGGGTAAACCCCATCCTCCATTGATATGCCTTGACAGGTTTCCCTGGCAGCTGGTAGCAGCAGCAGCAAGTGTTGAGGGCTGCCATTTTAATTTCCCACAATGCTGCAGAATGACAGTGTCAAGCATTGTCTGAAATTAAATGGCTGCTAGACTCAGCCACCAGGGCTGCTCAGAGCACTGGGCTGCCAAAAATGAATGCAGGTGGTGTACATAGGGATGTACGAAACACCTACCTGGCTCCACACTGGGCAATCCACGGTGGGGGGAGGTGCTCCGTCCCTCCCCCCAGAATCCTCAATGGGGGAGAGGCGCTCCGTCCCTCCCCCCAGAATCTTGCCTGGCCAGCTCTGCTCCACAGCCAAGCTGCGGAGCTGCCAGCCAGCTCCGGCTGCCTGCAGCCGGACATCCGGCCGCTGGGCAGCCCTGCAGGGACACAAATGGTGGCTGTTGTAGCCACCACCATTTGTGTCCCTGTATTGAGCCGTGATAGGCTATGTAAATATTTACATAGCCTATCATGGCAGGGGGGAAAAACCCAGCGTACGCAAATGGCGGTAGCCGCCATTTGCGTACACTGGGTCCCCCCCCCCCGCCGTGATAAGCTATGTAAATACTTACATAGCCTATCACGGTCTCCGCAGGGACACAAATGGCATCCCTGCGTTAGCCGTGATAGGCTATGTAAGTATTTACATAGCCTATCATGGCTATGAAGAGGAGGAAGAGAATGGCGGCCGCAGGATGGCCGCCATTCGCAAAGCAGCGCGGACGGGAGTAGGTAAGTGCTCTGTTTCATGCGACTTTTGTGGGTTGGGGGCAGTGGGGACTTCGTTCCAGGTGCCTTTCATGGGTTGGGGGGGCAGGGACTTCATTCCGCAACGGATTTTGGGGGGCCGAATGCACTGGCATTCGGCCTCACCGAGATCTGTCATGGAATTCTCTGACATCCCTAGGTGTACAGGCATCAATGGCAGGCCCTGACAGGTGTTGAGAACCTGGCACCTATCCAAGGATGCCAGTTGCTGTTGACCACCCCACCTGTGGTAATGTGGTGGGGAAGAGGAGAATGGTTTAGGACAAAACTGGTGAATGTTGCTAGGGATGTAGGTGCATGCACATGTGGGTAGGGTTGGAGCGGGAACCCAATTCAGTCCAGGAATCTGGCGGAACCACCCCTGCCCACACCCCCGAGCCCCACTCACCAAGCCCCTGCTTGCCCCTTGCCCATGCTCCGCAACTAGCCAGCACTCACCCCAGTGGCCTTGTTGAGCATCGCAGTGGCCATTTTTTTATAAATAAAATTTTCCACACAATAAACCCTTTCCAGCTCCACCTTGAGTCTGTGGCTATTGTTTCTCTGCCTTGTTTTCAGGGCACTTTACAATGCCTTGTGAATGTATTTTGGTGGTCTTTCTGAGCTTACATTATTACGGAGAGGTGGCCAAGGGTGCTGTGTTTGTTTCTTCTTCTGCCCTTCACACATCTCTCCATCACTATGTAGCCACCCCAGCTGCCCCTACTTCCTGATCCAAAATGGGTCCATAGGATGAGTCCCCATAACATTTTCCCATGGGCTTTAATTGAAGTATTGGGCTGGTGTAAGTAGAGTACAAGGATGGATGAACTCACCCACTGCTGCCTCACCCTCCGCTCGTCAGACCCCCACCAGCCACCCGTCCCTGTTCGTGCCAGGGTGCGAGCCACCCAGAAGTCTGTGGGTGTCTGTCAAGCTGGTGCCCACTTCCCCAGTGAGCCGCCATTGTGCACACAATGGCGGCTCTTTGCAGGCTTGCAGAGGCAGCAGGAAGCATCGTGGCACCTCTCTTGCAGTTCCCATCCTGCCTCCACCAAGCAGCCACACTTCTCTCTGCTGGGCACCCACACAGGAAAGTGTGGTT
Source organism: Heloderma suspectum (assembly GCF_057233095.1). Taxonomy (NCBI): domain Eukaryota; kingdom Metazoa; phylum Chordata; class Lepidosauria; order Squamata; family Helodermatidae; genus Heloderma; species Heloderma suspectum. The sequence continues at coordinate 15,080,761 of NC_139462.1, forward strand.
GCTGACCAGGAGGCAGCAGGATGAGGATCATTAAAGGGGGCCTTAAAGGGGCCATATCAGCAACATTATAAGCATAAACACCTGTATTGTTATGGACATGGTCCCTTTAAGCCCCCATTTACATATTTGGGATGGTTATGGAAAAGATGTGGCTGCTCATTCTTTTCTGTAACTACCCCATTTACCTAAATGGGTGGCCTTCAAGGGGTCATCACTTTGGACAGAAACAAAATACAAAGTGATCTTGATAGGTTGGAGTGCTGGGCAGAAAGCAACAGAATGACACTGAATAGGGATAAATGCCATGTTCTGCACCCAGGAAAAGGAAACTAAATGCACAGTCACAAGATGGGGGATACGTGGCTCAATAACACTCCAAGCAAGAAGGATCTTGGAATTGTTGTAGATCACAAGCTGAATAGGAGCCAACAATGTGATACAGCTGCAAAAAAGGCAAATGATCTTTTGGGCTGCATTAATAGAAGCATAGCTTCCAAATCCTGGGAAGTACTAGTTTCCCTCTACTCAGCACTGGTTAGGCCTCATCTGGAGTACTGTGTCCAGTTTTGGGCACCACACTTTAAGAAGGATCCAGACAAGCTGAGGAGGATTCAGAGGAGGGCAACGAAGATGATCAGGGGACTGGAAACAAAGCCCTGTGAGGAGAGACTGAAAGAACTGGGCATGTTTAGCCTTGAGAAGAGAAGACTGAGGGGAGATATGATAGCACTCTTCAAGTACTTGAAAGGTTGTCACAGAGAGGAAGGTCAGGATCTCTTCTCGATCATCCCAGAGCGCAAGACATGGAATAATGGGCTCAAGTGACAGGAAGCCAGACTCCAGCTGAACATCAGGAAAAATGTCCTGACTGTGAGAGCAATACGACAATGGAACCAATTCCCTAGGGAGGTGGTGGGCTCTCCCACACTGGAGGCATTCAAGGTGAGGCTGGACAGCCATCTGTGAGGGATGCTTTGACTTAGATTCCTGCATTGAGCAGTGGGTTGGACTCAATGTAGGCCCCTTCCAACCCTACTATTCTATGATTCTATGAACTGTACACAGGTGGACTCCTCTTTTCAGACCGTGTGCCAAATATGCAGACCCTGGAGCCACAGGCAGGGCCTGGAACTATGCATGCACCCTGGGCGTGGGAAGCAGCTTCCACATACTAGCTGTATGCATGCAGTCAGATCTTCTCAATTGCCCTATAATTGGCTGTAATAAGCCCTCTCTCACTGTGGAGCTCTCTGTTGATTGAACCACCATGCTGTATAACCCTCTCAATGGCTATGCACTGTGATGGTTAAATGGAAACTGCATGTTCAGAGGCAGCGTGCTTCTGAATCATAGCAGTTGCTGGCGGGGGTGGGGGAGAAAATAGATCAGTTTGCATTTTAATGTGAATTTACCTAATTTCGCATTTTAATGTGAATTTAACCAATTTCATGTTTTCAAACCACTGTTCCAATCAACACTCAAGTTATCTTTTGAAATTCGCACTTCTCCGACTTTTGTTATGGAGTTCTCCGATCAAACAAATGCAGAAAAAGTGTCTGTATTAAGGGAAATAACATTCAAAATGGATTCAATCAGAAAAACTGCTTTCAAAAAAATGTGTATATTAGGCAAGATGCCTACCCAAAATGCATGCATTAGGAGAAATAAATGTCCACAAAAATGCTTATGAATTTTCATTCAAACCTTTTTTAAAAAAAATCTTAATGTTTGAGATGTACTGAACTTAAGATTGTGAAAATGGGGACTGAGAGAAACTGAAACCGAAAGATCTGTCCATCTCTAGTTGCTGGAGATCAACAATGAGAGAAGAATAATCCCCTCATGCCATGTTTGCAATAGTACAGATAGTTAATTTTAGACTCTGGATGTAAGGCACAATCCTATGCATGTTTAGACAGGAAGAAAGTCCTACAACTCCCAGAATTCCCCAGGCAGCATGGCTGGCTGAGTAATGCTGGAAGTTGTAGGACTTATTTCTGTCTAAATAAACATAGGATTGTGCCTGTAATTGTCTTACCGTGTGGGGAGCTTTAGACACCCGAATGTGTACTGTTTCAGTTGTGAAGCACACAACTAACATTTCTCTTCTCTCCCCACTGGCACAACCATTCCATGATTTACACTGCTTCTACATTCTTGATTTTTTAAAAAAAGGTAAAGGTGTCCCCAACCAGTCGTGTCCGGCTCTAGGGTGTGGTGCTCATCTCCATTTCTAAGCCGAAGAGCCAGCGCTGTCTGAAGATGCTTCCGTGGTCATGTGGCCGGCATGACTGAACACCGAGATGCACGGAACGCTGTTACATTTCCTGCTGAGGCAGTACCTACTTATCTACTTGCAATTTCTTGCTTTCGAACTGCTAGGTTGGCAGAAGCTGGGACTGAAGATGGGAGCTCACTCTGTCACGCAGCACTCGGGTCTCGAACTGCTGTCCTGCCGACCTTCCGGTCTGCAGTTCAGCGTCTTAACCACTAAGCCACCGCGGCCCCCAGACGTTCTTGATATGCTAGAATAAAAACAAAACAAGAACCTCTTTTCCAACATTGATTTTAAACAGACAGACAGATGGACAGACGGACAGACAGACAGAAAGAATCTGAGCATGTGTGGTTTCACATTTTAAACTCACTTAAATCATAGCACCCTCAGGAATAAAATGGAGCTTGCTTCTGCTGCCCTGATGCTACACATCTACTTAGGAATAACCACCATTTTGTTGTAAAAATGGATAGTACTTCCCCTTCCTGGGCAAGGTGCTTGAGCGGGTGGTTGTAGGACAGCTCCAGGCACTCTTGAATGAAACGGATTATCTAGATCCATTTCAATCGGGCTTCAGGCCTGGTTTTGGAACGGAAACTGCCTTGGTCGCCCTGTGGGATGACCTCTGCCGGGAGAGGGACAGGGGGAGTGCGACCCTGTTGATTCTCCTGGACCTCTCAGCGGCTTTCGATACCATCGACCATGGTATCCTTCTGGATAGGTTGTCTGGGTTGGGAGTTGGAGGCACTGCACTACAGTGGTTCCGCTCCTACTTGGATGGCCGATTCCAGAAGGTGGTGCTGGGGGATTATTGCTCTGTGCCATGGCAATTGTGCCATGGGGTTCCACAGGGCTCTATTCTATCCCCCATGCTGTTTAACATCTACATGAAACCGCTGGGGGAGGTTATCCGGAGGTGTGGGCTGAGGTGCCATCAATATGCGGATGACACCCAGCTCTACCTCTCTTTCTCATCAAAACCAGGTGAGGCAGTGGCTGTTCTGAACCAGTGCCTGGGCACGGTAATGGACTGGATGAGGGCCAATAAACTGAAACTCAATCCAGACAAGACGGAGGTACTGTTAGTGGGTGGTTCGTCTGCCCGGCTAGGTGATAATCAACCTGTTCTGGAGGGGGTTGCACTCCCCCTAAAGGATCAGGTTCGTAGTTTGGGGGTGCTCTTGGATCCAGAACTGTCACTTGAGGCACAGGTGAACTCAGTGGCACGGAGCACTTTTTATCAGCTTAGGCTGGTATACCAACTACGCCCTTATCTGGACAGAGATAGCCTAGCTACAGTTATCCATGCTCTGATAACTTCTCGTCTGGATTACTGCAATGCGTTATACGTGGGGCTGCCTTTGAAAACGGTCCGGAAACTTCAGCTGGTCCAAAATAGGGCAGCAAGATTGTTAACAGGGACTGGCCTGCGAGCTCATATTACGCCAGTACTTTTCCAGCTGCACTGGCTGCCGGTCCATTTCCGGGCCCGATTCAAAGTGCTGGTGTTAACATTCAAAGCCCTTAACGGCTTGGGGCCAGGTTACCTGAAGGATCGCCTCCTCCCATATGTGCCTGCCCGGACCTTAAGATCATCATCAGCAGCCCTTCTCCGTGAGCCCCTGCCAAAGGAAGTGAGGCGGGTGGCTACTAGGAGGAGGGCTTTTTCTGTTGTGGCACCCCGGCTCTGGAATGAGCTCCCTAGTGAGGTTCGCCTGGCACCTACATTGTACTCCTTTCAGCGCCAGGTGAAGACCTTTTTATTTTCCCAGGCATTTTAGCTTTCTAAATTTTTATCTTTGCTGTTTTAAATCTGTATTTTAAACTCCTGTACTGCTGCTAGGTTTTATTGTGGTTGTATTGTTATATTGTGGTTTTAATGTTCTATATATTTTAAATTGTTTTATTGTGTGCTGTTTGGTTTTAGTTTTTGTGAACCGCCCAGAGAGCTTCGGCTATTGGGCGGTATAGAAATAAATAAATAAATAAATAAATAAATAGTATATTTTTAAAGTAGAAATAATAAAGTGAACCATCTGTAATCAGGATGTCTATCACCAGGAAATCCAGCCCTTGGGGGACTTGATGGATTTCTGTGGTGCCTCCGACTTAGCTTGCATTTGTGAGCTGAGCCATGGGTTTTTCCCAAAATCCAGGAACTTTTTCTGTTTTGTTTTCTTTGTTTTTTGTTTTTTTTTAATGCCGAAATAGAAATTTGCACAAATTGCAAATGCAATTTGGTGATTTGTGCAATTTTCAGCCACATTTTGCATAATTTGAGCAAATTGCAGCTGCAATTTGTGCAAAATACACATATCGCAGCCACAATTTGTTCGAACTTCTATTTATGCAACGGTGAGATGCTTGCCCATCTTCTTTGCCAACATACAGTTCATCAAAGAATTTTCTCCAAAAGAGTATTCACTGACAAAAAGGTGGATACAAACAGGACTTCCATCAATTCTTTAATACAGATGTAATAAGGCCTTTGGGGGGAGCGCCACTGACCCCAGTGCCCTAGCAGGCTCAGCCTCTCAAGCCAGCCCTGGGTCCCCCTTTTAAAAAGTCCCAGTACTGGGGCTGGCATTTTAATTTCCCAATTCCTCAGAGCAATGCTTTGTCAAAGGCATTGCTAGGGATGTACGAAATTGCCCTTACCTCGCTCTGCCGGGTTCCGCTGGGGGGGTGGCGCTCCGTCCCTCCCCCTGGAATCCTCACCGGGGGGGAGGTGTGGAGCACCTTTACTTAACCGATTTACTTAACCGATTCTGTTCTTTGGTCCCCTCTAGGAACACCAGATCAAAGTTCAAACCACAGCTAAGCGGAAGATATCTGGACATGACTCTGCTTCATCAGTTTTGACTCTGCCTCACCCTTCCAGTAAGGGCAACTGCTACTGACATCGCTGGGAACCTTGAACCCAGGTAGATAGGATGCACAGTAGGGGGACCACTGAGATGGGAGCAGAGGGCACTTTGCCAGGGGCCCCCTCAAACAGAAAGTGATGCTGCAAGGAAAAGGGGAGTGGGAGGGTGGAGTTTGTGAACCCGTGCCTCCTTTGTGATCCATCAATCCATAATTTGAGCTGAGCCACATGCGGCATCATGCAGTGGCTCTCTGCCATGGAATAAATACAGATAATGTGTTTGGAACTGTACCTTTACCCAGTGCTTTGTTTCTGGCAGAATTCACTGGAACTGAGTTCCGGCACCTTTACTTCTATTAATTACTTGCTGGAGCTGAGTTCTGGCACCTTTTTTTTTCTAGTGTTAAGTAAGATATGTTTTATACTGCCCTGCTCTCCTAAATAGGGCCTGCAGCAGAGGGGCAGTTTGGCAGCAGCAAACCTCCAGGCAGATGGAACCAAGGCCTTTCCTCAGAATCTGGCTGCTTTGCCTCATGTGATTTGGGGCATTTCTTTGTGCCGAAACTGTGATGACAGGTAATATGACCAAAAAATCACAAATTATTTTTCACCTCCTATGCCCAAAGAACATAAATTATGTGAAGAAACTGAAACAGTGGAATCAAATCAAACTCCAATGGCACCTATGTCTTCCTGTGCTGAGGAGAGGAATATAGGTACAAACCGGCCCAGCAGTTGGACATCTGAACAAATAAACTCTTTCTGCCAAAAGTATGACTGGTTATCTGCACAAAATGAAAACCATGGTTGCATTCAGTGCCAAAATGTTGGAACACTTGGAGTTGAAAGAAAATGGGGACGAAAATATCTAAGGAGAGGGCAAATTATGAAATCTCTGCCTATGGTGAAAGGCAAAAACACCAATTGCTATTTTTCAGAAAGAAATTATTTGACCATAAAGAATGTTCATGTCATAAAACTGCTGTTAAGTTAGTGGAAGAAGTTCAGATGGGAACTCTGGAGAAAGTATTATGAAATCCATATCTTGTGAAAAGGATGTCACAGTTAAGGTATTTCACACAGAGTATAAAGTGGTTTTAAATTTTTTTTTTTTAATAATTTTGAAGATGAAATTAACTTGCAAGAACGGGATGGTATCGACATGGGCCATATGCTTCACTCCACTAATGCCTGCAGCAGCATTGTCAATCACACAGCTGGTGAAATGAGAAATAACTTGATCAAAAGAATTGTAAAATCTAACAGCAGGATCTCCTTAGTCATTGATGAATCAACTACCACCAGTTAAAAAATCTACATTGAATTTGTATGTACAAGTTATTGTCCCAGAATGTGCAATAAGTACCCCATAAGTATGTTTCTTGACTTGATAGAACTAGATAATTTCACAGGAAGAGGAATTTTCAGCTCATTACTCCAACATCTCCATTCTTTAGGAATGACAGAAGAGTATCTGCATGAACATTTGGTTTCTGTTCATTGCTATGGTGCAGCTGTGACGTTAGGAAATGGTTGTGGAGTTAAGACATTTTTAAAAGATAGATTTCCCTCTGTTATTGTGTGGCACTGTGTCAACCATAGACTGGAATTATCAGTGATGCTGTACATGCTGTCTCTGGAATCGATCGATTCAAATCCTTCATTGACAAATTGTATATTTTGTACCACGCTTCACCAAAAAATAGTAGAGATCTATATGTATGTATAAAGATGCTTGAGCTAAAATTATTAATGATTGGAAGAATACTAAGCACAAGGTGGGTAGCTTCCAGTTTCAGATCAGTGTCTGCCATGTGGAAAGATTATGAAACCTTGGTGCTTCATTTTGTTGAAGCTAAAAATGATTGCAACAGAGACAGAAAAGAGAGATCCATGTACAAGGGTTTACAAAAGAAGATAACTTCAGTTGAATTTCTACTGGACTTAGGACGGATATGTGATGCCCTTAAAGAACTGTCAGAACTAAGCCTAGACTTACAAGAACATGACATGGATTCATACAAAGTCAGTAAAAACATAAAAAATATTATTACAATATTTGAAGACAGAAAGGGGTGTCATGGACAATATTAGGAAAATGCCGTCTATGTGTCAGAAACTCTCATCTTCAAAGGCATTACCATCCACAGAAACAATCTAAAAATGGTCCTCCAATCTGTCCAGAGGCCTTCTATGAAAATCTGAAGGTATCTATTGCAAAGAGACTGCTGGATGATGAAGAAGCTGATTTACTCAAATGGGCCCAAATACTAGATCCTAAACAGTGGCCGACTTGAGCACGCTCCGGGAGAGAGCGCAGGACAGGAAGGGCTGGCGTGCTATGGTCCATGGGGTCACGAAGAGTCGGACACGACTGAACGACTGAACAACAACAAACAGTGGCCAGAAGATGTAGATTGAAAGAAGTTTGAAATATGTCCAGAAGACTTCAACTGAATGAGAGACAAATTATTTGTGGATTTCAAGAATACCTGGTTGAGAAAAAATTCCCAAAAGAATTATTGCCATTGAAAACACCACTTGACATCATACCTGTATCTTCATCTGATTGTGAAAGGGGCTTTTCACAGATTAATCTCATCTTGACTCCTTCAAGATCTTCTATATTGATTAACACTGCCCTGGCACTGCTGTTCATCAGAATTGTTGGGCCCTCTCTTACTCAGTTTGACTCAACAAAGTATGTCCAATCATGGCTACTTCACTGACAGCATTCTGCAGCAGCTACACAAAGCAAAGAACAAAGCCAATGAAAATATGATGCAGATTTGGAACATCTTATAACCTACTAAATGGGTGAGTTATATATAGTGTTTGTCCACTGTTGTAATGCTCTTTGTTGCAATTTCATCCCCATCTACTCCTGAGGAAGTGTAATCCAAGAGCTTCAGTACCTTTTTCTCCAGAAAAAAAAAACCCACTACCTTTATGTATCATTCATTCGCTGATAATCACACTAGAATTTGCATCCCTCAGTACATCCTTCTGAGGGTGTCTGACAGTCAGAAATGGCAATCAGCTGTGCTGATCTATTAGAAAACATCCAACAGAAACAGTGAAATCATATCTTTATTTGGACCCACTAGAAAGTCACCTGGAAGAAGATATCTAGCCCAGACAAATAATGTTCTCTCTCCCTGGTTTTGTTTTTCACTTAACATCCACCCTGATGAAGAGTTTTGATGACATCAAAAGTTTTCGTGATTAGTTGTGGGTTTTGTTTTATTTTTTACTTGTGCTAATACAGATATTTCACAATTGTTTCTTCTTTGTTTGGGAGTCTCTCCCCCTAAGGCACCATCTTCACACACACACACATTCCTATTCTCTCTCCTACTTGTCAGAATTGTAGTCAGAAGTCTTGTGGATAATGAGTCACAAAAAGCAATCCTAGTCTTTTTTATAATGCCTATGGCACACTAGATGTAGGACGTTGCCCAAAGGCACTTAGTTCTGGATCCATAAAAACTCAGGCTGTGCTCATATTGAATGTGTAAATTATTTGCAGCTGGAGACCTCCAAAGCTATTGTTGGTTTGGATTGGGGTTTATTTCCCTGCATTACTCATTTAGCAATGCTTAGCTCCTCCCTATTAGCAGCCATGTGGTGAAGCCTCCCTTGAGCCAGAAAGCATTTGTGACTGGGTGTTGTTGTTGTTTTGTCTCCAGCAAAGCTCTAAGCTGACTGTAGCTTTTCCTCTGCAGACACCCAAGCTGTTAATTGCTCTTGGTTGGCATCATTTCAGCCATCGAAAATAGCAAGTGTCTGGTCCTCTTCACACAATATAGCACACCAAGTGATGACAGCTGGAGGCTGGAGCTATGTGCATAACATTGGACCTTTCGACACCAGTTTACTTTTTGCAAATTCTGTCTACTTGCCAGGTTCACAAACTACTAGGCTAAGTTTGTGAAGATTCACAGCCTTAGGCTAGAACTTAGATCTGATCTACACATGCAGCAGATGAGGTGGTAGGGATGTGGTAGAATGGACTGTTCCTTATCGAACTACAGGTGAAAGATCTCTTTTAAAAAATGTTTGCCTGGAATAAAATCAATAACTGGAGAATGCAATCCTATGGGGATAGTCGGCTGCCTCTGAACTCGGCGGTGACCAACTATCGGCAGCTGGTTGACCACTGTGTGAACAGAATGCTGGACTAGATGGACCCTTGGTCTGATCCAGCAGGGCTTTTCTTCTGTTCTTGTGTTCTTATCCAATGCAGGCAGGCAGAGCACAGAGAGGATCTTTTCCTCCACACTCTGGCCACCCTGCATTTTACTTACTTACTTACTTACTTACTTACTTACTTACTTATTTATTTACAATATTTATATACTACTCCACATCAAAGATCTCAGAGTGGCAAAGAGCCAGATAAAAGAATAAACCCCATAATTAAAGCAGTTAAAACATTTTAAAAGAACAGATCCTGAACATAATAAACCATGGCTGGTCACTCGGGGAAAGCCTCTCGAAATAACAATGCCTTCAGGAGGTGCCGAAAGCAACACAACGTTGGCCTGACCTCCAAAGGCAGGGTATTCCACAGGAAGGGGGCCACTATGTTGAAGGCTGTCTTCCTGGTGGACTCCAACTGGGCCATAGGTCCATGTGGAACCACCATTTATGACTAGATGGACAATTTCGGCTGTCTAGCTGGGGTGGCTCAGAACAGGGTGGGGAGGCCAGACAGTGCATAGGAAGCATCATACTGGCACTTCCACTGTCTCCTTCCCACTCTAGGAACTCCCCCTTTTTGGCCACTCTGCACTGCTCTTCTGAGCACAGAGCCAGGGATGAATTGCGCCACCTGTGAGGTGGCGGGGGGGGCACAGAGGCGGTTTTCTGGGAACTTGAACTTGGAGTTCTGGCTCCAAGCTCGGTTCCCACAAAATGAAAAATCCTATAGCTTTCTAGCCACTGCCTAGTGGCCATAGGATTGTGCCCTAAGTTTGTGAAGATTCACAACCGTAGGCTAGAATTTGGAACTGCTCTATGCATGCAGCAGATGAGATGGTAGAGATTGATTGATTGATTGATTGATTGATTGCATTTATATCCTGCCTTTTTTCCTCTTGCAAGGAACCCAAGGCGGCTTCCATTATCCTCCTCCTCTCCATTTTATCCTCACAACAACAACCCTGTGAGGTGGGTTGGGCTAAGAGTCTATGACTGGCCCAAAGTCACCCAGTGAGCTTCCATGGCTGAGTGGGGACTAGAACCCGGATCTCCCAGCTCCTAGTCCAACACTCTTGCCATTACACCACACTGGCTCTCAGATGTGGCAGAACATATTGTTCTATATTGAACTACAGGTGAAAGATCTCTCTTAAAAATAAATAAAAGCAGAATGATCCTTTAGTGTAACAATATATCAGTGAAAGAAATGATAGGGCCAATGCTGGTTCATAGGAATTCAAAAATTAAAGAAGGTAAAACAGTCAGAAGAAAGTTTCTTCAAGAAACATCTGTGTCAAAATCTAGGGGTGGACGAAAGTCACTTACCTGTCCTCGAAGGACGTTCGCGGTGGGGGGGAGGCGCTTCGCTGGTCCCCCCGCGAAGTTCAGGCCGGGGGGGAGGCTTCTCACCTCGCCCCGGCCGAAATTCAGGCCGGGGAGGAGGCTTCCCACTTCGCCCGGCCGCGAACGCGAAAGTTAAAAAAAAAAAAAAAAAGCCCCCTGATAGGCTACGTGACGATTCACGTAGCCTATCACGGCTAGATCTGCAAAGTCAGCCGTGATAGGCTACGTAAATCGTCACGTAGCCTATCACGGGTGACTTAAAAAAAAAAAAAAAAGCGCGTACGCTAATGGCGGCCCCCATAAGGAGCCGCCATTCGCGTTCCTTATTTAGTCGCTGTAGTCTACGTAAATGTTTACGTAGACTACGGCAAAAATAAGGGCAACGCAAATAGCAAATAGGGCAACGCAAATAGGGACTCAAATGGCGGCCGCTAAGCCATTTGCGTCTCTGCCTTTTGCCGTGATAGGCTACGTAGATACTTATGTAGCCTATCACAGCTTGGCAGGGATGCAAATGGCGGCTGGCATAGCGGCTGCCATTTGCAGCCACAGATTGGCTGCGGCCAGAAGTCCGGCTGCAGCCGGCCCCGGCCAGCAGCTCCGCGGTCTTGCCTAACAACTTTTGCCATGTTAGGCTACGTAGATACTTACATAGCCTATCACGGCTTGGCAAGGACGCAAATGGCAGCCGCTACGATGGCCCCCATTTGCGGCCGCAGCAGCCCAGCAGCGGCTGGAAGATGACCCAGAGCCACCACCGGAGCCACTGGAGCTACTGCCACCGGAGCCGCTGCCGGAGCCACTGCCAGAGCCGCTGGAGCCACCACCGCCACCAGGTAGGTCCGTTCTGGGAGGGGGATTTCGGGGGGTGCCGGGGAGTAGTCCGTTCCTCCACGAACTCCAGGGGACCAGATTCTAAAGAATCTGGCCTCACTGGAGTCTGTGACGGAATTCTCCAACATCCCTAGCCGTGATTGGCTACGTATATATTTACGTAGCCTGTCACAAAAAGAGCAGGGACACAAATGGCGTAGCAGCTGCCATGTGCGTCCCTGCTCTTTGCCATGATAGGCTACGTAAATATATACGTATGTAGCCAATCACGGGCATGGGCAGGGACACAAATGGTGGCCGCTACGACGGCCGCCATTTGCGGCCACAGCAGCCCGGCAGTGGAGGGCAGTCCAGCTGCGGATGAGCCTGGCTGGCAGCTCTGCGGACTCGCCGCGGAGCGGAGCCAGCCGGGCAGGATTCCAGGGAGAGGTCCGGATCGCCTCCCCCCCCCCACGGATGCTGCCAGCCAGAATGGTGAGTGGGGTTCGTACACCCCTATTACAGCTGCAAATAGTGTACAATATGCCATTTATGGCTGTATTTTTCCCCACGATAGGCCAATGGCAGCTGCCATTCGCATATCAGGTCGTATAGGGAGCCGGAGAGCTGTTCCACCAATTCTAGCAGATGTGGCTGGGATACAGAGGATTCCACAGGCCCTGAGTGGCCCAGATTGCCCCTCCATGGACCCCCCACCCCTTGACCAGACAGTGCGGGGTTCATACATCACTAAAGAAGAATGGCAGAAGTGGTAGCCAGAACTCAGCTACATATGTCACACCAAAGCCACCAGCAGGGCCACCAGCTTGTAAGAGCTGGAAAAAAGAATGGAAAGAACACACACACACACACAGAGTACCAGTGTAACCCCCCTTCCCTCTGAAACGGCCCTAATCACTAGGGTTGGCAGAGAATTTCTCCCCGAAACTTCGGGGGGCCGAGCGCCAACGTGTTCGGCCCCCCGAACAAGTTTCGGGGAGAAATCCTCCGAACCCCCCCCGCCCCCCACACCCCCCCCCCGGGACGGGACTTACCTTCGCCGAATGTCCCTCCCGGCAGCGGGTCCGGCCAGCAGTTCGGCAGGTGTTCGAGCGGGGCGGGTGTTCAACCGTGTTGCCGCCGCCGCCATTGCAATAAAAGGAAAAAAAACGCCCCCTGATAGGCTACGTGACGATTAACGTAGCCTATCACAGCTAGATTTGCAAAGTCAGCTGTGATAGGCTACGTCAATCGTCACGTAGCCTATCACGGGTGACTTAAAAAAAAAGTGTGTACGGATAATGGCGGCCCCCATAGGGAGCCGCCATTCCCGTTCCTTATTTGGTCACTGTAGTCTACGTAAACATTTATGTAGACTACAGCGACTAAATAAGGAACGCGAATGGCGGGTCCCTATGGGGGCCGCCATTAGCGTACGCGCTTTTTTTTTTTTTTAAGTCACCCGTGATAGGCTACGTGACGATTGACATAGCCTATCATAGCTGACTTTGCAGATCTAGCTGTGATAGGCTACGTTAATCGTCAGGTAACCTATCAGGGGGCGTTTTTTGTTTTTTGTTTTAACTTTCGCGTTTGCGGCCGGGGCGAGGCAGGAAGCCTCCCCCCCGGCCTGAATTTCGGCCGGGGTGAGGCGGGAAGCCTCTCCCCCCCAGCCTGAACTTCGCGGGGGGGCCAACGAAGCGCCTCCCCCCCACCGCGAACGTCCTTTGAGGACAGGTAAGTGACTTTCGTCCACCCCTACTAATCACTTTACACTACCCCCTTCACCCAAAATGCCCTCCCCCATAGCATTTGGGAGAGCCCCAAAATGGGAAGACCTAAACCCAGCCCAACCTAGTATATACCGCAGGTTCTAGAAGAATGTTTCCTTAGTTTATCTGAAGGAGGATATCAAATGGTTTTACAAGGACTGTACTGAATATTTCCCTTTTTTGCTATTGCTTTGAAGTTAATTTATCCGATGTAGGGATGTACAAAAGTCACTTACCTTTCCACAGATTATGTTCATGGGGGGGGGGGAGGCGTTCAGTCCCATCCCCTGGAATCCTCAACGGGGGGCTCGATGACCAGCTGTGTATTTACGTAGAAAAGTAAAAAATATTTATTTATTTATTTATTTTTACACAGTAAAAAATATTTACGTAGGCTAAAACAGCAAATCAAAAAGGGACGCAAATAGCGCCCACTATGCTATTTGCGTTCCCCTTTATTTTTGCCATAATAGTCTATGTAAATATTTACGAAGACTAAGACAGCAAAAAATAAGGACCGCAAATGGCGGCGGCCATAGCCACTGCCACTTGGGTACGCGGTTTGTTTGTTTTTTAACCGGGATGTGATAGGCTATGTAAGTCTTTATGTAGCCTATCATGTCTCTGTAAAAAAAAAAAGACAAGACTGGAAATGGCGGCGGCCTTTCGGAAGACCAGCCACCGCAGCCGCAGCCGCCACCGCCGCAGCCGCCACCGCCAGGAACATCTGCCCCAGGTAAATCCCGTCCCAGGGGGGATCCATGGGGGGGGCGGGGGGGCAGGCCGTTCCGCCATAGATTTCAGGGGGCTGAATGCACTGGCATTCGGCCTCACCGAGATCCGTGACGGAATTCTCTGACATCCCTAATCCGATGTGAGAACCAAATGAAAGCCCTGAAAATATTCACCTCACCAAGCACTAGTACTGTTACGATGCTTTTTGGGAACCTTTTGTTGCCTTCTCTTAGTACCACTTTTCTTCATCATTGCCTTCACTTTCCCTCATTGCCTTTTAGGCTGCATACCCCAGACATGTGTGCAAAATGAACATCAAAGATGATGTAACATAATGCCAGTTATAAAAATTGTGTTAAATGATGTAATATCATATTTTCATCATGGAGTAATTATGGAATGCTTTCAAGATGGCAGATAAAATCTGGAGTCAAAGGAACAGTGAGGGCAATATTTCAGCCTTTCATTGGCCCTGGGGGTGGTATCCTATTATGTCCATGTACTCGTGGGCCCACCACTTGTGCAATGGACTAGGGATGGCGCGGGCACCTGATTCAGTCAGAGAATCCAGCAGACCTGCTCCTGCCCGCACCCCCAAGCCCCACTCGCTGAGCCCCTGCCCCTGCTCACCCCCTGTCCATGCTCAGCAAATAGCATGCACTCCAACAGCCTTGTCAAGCTTCACGGTCACCATTTTCTGAGAAATAAAATGGCAATTACAAAAATGCACAAACGTATGCCCACGCAAAAAATGCCCATTTTTGCGAATGCACATATTTGCGTATGTGAAAATGTGCATTTTGCAAATGTGCATATTTGTGTATGCATGATTTTATGAAAAATGCAAATTTTCATACACACAGTAATGTGTGCCTTCAGGGAAAATGTGCATTTCACACATGAGAATATGCACATTCGCAAAAATGCACATTTTCACGCATACAAAACCATGCGCGTTTTTGAGATCGCCATTATTATTATTTTTAGAAATGGTGACTTCAGAGCTCGACAAGACCACTGGGGTGAGTGCAGGCTGCTCACCCAGAGTGGGAAGGGCTTGAGCGCAGTCTGAAGACTGGCAAGCAGGGCAGGGGCTGGGCAGGAGTTTGGAGAACCCAGACAGGGGTGTTCACACATCTCTACAATGGGCCTGTTGAGGTTCTAAAAATAACCAGAAATGAGCAAAAATGCTCATTTCCAGGATGGGACAGGAGGTAAGCGAGGCTCACAGAAGGGAGCTCTGCTGACCTGTCCCAATCCAGAAATGAACATTTCTGGGTTATTTTAGAAATGCCAAAGCCCTGTTTCACAAGTGCTGGTTCCCACAGGTGCAATCTAACCAGTGGAGTGGCTCCAGTGGAGACCCTCTGTGTCTGCATCCTAACTAGCAACAGCACCAAACGTCATAATTAGTCAGCCTGTAAACTGAATCCGGTAGGTTCATAATTCTCAAATGCGTAACAATCCCTGACTTAATTCCAACAGACTTTAATGTTTATGAAATTCAGATCATAATGGATGACAAGCCAATTTATATCTTCTGTACATTTTGCATGACTAAGCATACAAACGCCTCCATCTTTGCGCACGATGGCTGTAAACAATGCACATGCTCTAGGTCATGAAGCTCAGAGTGGAAAGGAATACCACATTAAACATGCCACATTCCTATGGTGCACTTTGTAACGCAGACACACAGAACTTCAAAGATAATTGAACTGAACTTTCATATGAATTTATAACAGTGGATTTGTAACTCAGCCAAAAAAAAAAAAGATGTGCTCAATTCACCCATCACTAATCCTAACAGTAAAGCACATCCAACAGTAAAGCTGCTGGTGGGAAAGCTAGATGATGAAGATGATGATACACATTTATATTGCAGTCTATACCAGAGCGCATTCCAATGAGATGTAACATTGGTCAGCAGGAGGCAGCTGAGTTTATTTTTCTCTAACAAGTTTCTGAGCCATAGCTCCCCTTGCCATATGCATGATGTGTTAAGATTATAGATATAGATGTATACATACACATTGCGTGTTAACATACACACGCAGTGGGAGAGACAGAAGGATGGTGGATGTGGCCAGAAAACTCAGCAATACAAGAGGAAAGTGTGTTCAATTAGTGTGAAGACAAAATAAGACCTCTCCAACCCCCCAGAAAGGAGGCCACCTGCAAAATATCAGACAGTTTGGCCCAGTGGGTTTTGTGCTACATGGAGTTAAACTCTGAGAGTTTCTGTGGAAAGCCTCAAAGCAAAGAGCTGTAACTTATCCCTGTTTCCACACATGCATGTGACTAGGGATGGCAGAGAATTCCGCCACGGATCTCGGTGAGACCAAATGCCAGTGCATTCGGCCCCCCGAAATCTGTGGCAGAACAGCCTGCCACCCCCCCGCCACCCCGCAGTTCCCCCCCGGGATGAGACTTACCTGGGGCGGATCTTCCGGGCGGCGGTGGAGCCGGCGGCAGCGGCTGGTCTTCCGACCAGCTGCTGCCTCCACCATTTGCAGTTTTTGTTTTTGTTTTTTACAGAGACGTGATAGGCTACGTAAGTTTTTACGTAGCCTAAAACGTCTGGGTTAAAAAAAAGAAAAAAGGTGTACGCAAATGGCGGCGGCTACGGCCACCGCCATTTGCGTTCCTTATTTTGGGCCATCTCAGTCTATGTAAATATTTATGTCCGCTACACTATTTGCGTTCCCCTTATTTTCACCATCTTAGTCTACGTAAATATTTACGTAGATTAAGACGGCAAAAATAAGGAACGCAAATGGAGGCGGCCATAGCCGCTGCCATTTGTGTACGCGGTTTGTTTGTTTTTTCCCAGAGCCCTCTGCGGCCGGAAATCCAGCTGCAGATGGCTCTGGCCTGGCTGGGCCTGGCCGGCTGCTCCGCGGAGCTGTGGCAGAGCACAGCCGGCCGCGGAGGATTCCGGGGGGGGAGGAAAGGAGCGCCTCCCCCCCATCAAGGATTCCGGGGGGAGGGATGGAACACCTCCACCCCACCATCAACATAATCCACGAAAGGTAAGTGACTTTCGTACATCCCTACATGTGACACCTTGGCCTGTCCCAGCCCCCCTCGAGGGCATCACACACCCCAAAGCCCAGTCAGTTTGGCCCACTGGCTTGTGTGCTAGGCACTGGTGAATTATGACTTTTTCCAGGAAATCTCCAAAAGCAAAGAGCTGTAACTTCTTGCTGTTTCCAAGCACACATATGACACCTTGACCCCTCCCAGCCCCCCTCCAGGGCATCTTGCCCCCCAAAGCCTGGGCACTTTGGCCCACTGGCTTGTGTGCTAGGCGCTGGTGAAATTTGACTCTTTCCAGGAAAACTCCCAAAGCAAAGAGCTGTGACTTCTCCCTGTTTCCACAGTCGGGTGTGAAACCTACGCCCCTCCCAGAACCCCTCAAGGGCCTCCCACCCACCAAAGTCCAGACACTTTGGCCCACTGGTTTGTGTGTAATGTGCAGGTGGAATTTGATCCAGCCTCATATTGCACTGGATTGCTTAGCCACACAGTGGACTGTTATTGGAATAAGAAGGTAATTAATATAAATACTATGTGTCTCGTGCTTTTTCAACACTTTAATTCATTTGATTTTGATAGCCATTAAGCTTTCCTCAAAATTTGAAATAAAAGGAAACAACTTGGTTGTACTGGGAGTGTTTCCTCACTCCTTGATACTACGGATGAAATATCAATAGCCTTGAAATTTGGATGTATAGTGTTGGTGGAACAACAACCTCGCATGCATACAGACACAGACACACAAAAGCTAAAGAAAAGCAGAAATACCTAAGCAAATGATTGGCGTCTTTAATTTATTGTTTTATATTCCATGTTGTTTTATGGAAGGCAGGGTATCTTCAAGAAATACAGGACAGCACAGGCAGTAAGATAAGAGCAGAAATCAAACAAACTTTTTTAAAACCATTCTTTAATTTCTCTTTTTGGAGGATCAACAGAGAGGGAGGACTTCAGCACGGTTCACTTCAGCACAGGGGCGGGGGGGACAAACACTATATAGGCTGCTATAATATACCTTTCTTTCAGAATTTAAAAAGATAAAAGTAAATGCTTGAATATGACTTTAAAAGGGAGGGGGAGAGGAACATGTCCAGAAGTCAATGTTTGCTTTTAAAAATCAAAATAAGACTGATCTTTTAAAAATATAAAGGCGACAAAGTTGACAGACAAAAATGACATTCGAGGGCTGGATGTGCCTGATCTTGTCTGATATCGGAAGGTAAGCAGGGGCAGCCCTGGTTAGTACTTGGATGGGAGACCGCCTGGGGGGAATCAGGCTTCCTGCACTGAGCAGGGGGTTGGACTCGATGGTCTTGTAGGCCCCTTCCAACCCTATCATTCTATGATTCTATGATATAATGGAGAAAGCAGAAGTGATGGTCAGCCTTAAACAACAAACACAGCCTTTTCTGGAGTCCAAAATTGAGATAAACAAACACAGGAATGGCAGGGGAGGGGAGAGCGTAGCAGCAAGGACCAAGAAAAAGCTATGTTAGTTTGAAAAAATATGGAAAGGAGAGATGAATCTAATTAAATACAAATAACAAAGAAGTCAAAGGTAGAAGGAAATAGGAGAGGGTGGCTGGAAGAGGTGCTGTAAAAGACACTGTCCCAAAGGGGACGTAATATCAAGGAGTGAGGAAACACTCCCAGTACAACCAAGTTGTTTCCTTTTATTTCAAATTTTGAGGAAAGCTTAATGGCTATCAAAATCAAATGAATTAAAGGAGCAACTCCTAGGAATGCATGTGCACGTGCACGCACACACACACACGAACATCTACCCATATCAGCCCTCTCCCAAAGACACATAACCGAATGCAGCCTTTCACCAAAGTACATATACCTCCTTCCTCCACCTCTCTCTGATTGGAGACTGCTGGTGTCGGTTCTGGCTGAGAGTTCCTATTCACCAAAGCACACTCCCTCCTCCTCCTGCACTCGTCTTTCTGCCTCCCCACCTTTCCATGTCCACTAGCCTGTCTGGACTACTCAGGCATTAAGTAGAGCTCCGAATATATGAGGTGGAGGAGGCGGTTTGTGGGTGGAGCACTTTGCCCCAGGGTGCCTTGATACTGTTCTGACCCGCCTCGTATCACAAGGATTTTCTTCTGAAGAAGCCCACTTCACCTCATTATTTGGGCTTCGTATCTTAACGAGGTGGTGCACAGCCCTAGTAATGAACTGACAAAGCAAGATGAAAAGTGCAAATAAATACCTAATGAAGGACAATTGCTGTCCATAATGAATGAATCACACCCAGTCTCTATTCAGCCCACATGTGATGGTTTCAGATCTGCTTATGAAGACCAACTCAGCAGCTCCATGCCAGAAAGTCTCCTTCTGAAACTGTGTGTGTGTGTGTGTGTGCACACACATGTATGCACAGGTGCATATATGTGAAATAGGGTAATTTTCAAGTCAAAGAAGACTGAAATGTTTCCTCGCCAGTTTCTCAGATCAACCAATTTTTAATGGCTTATTTGTGCCCATTTATCTTGTACAGAGAAAGTGCAGGGTGCCCTATGTAAATAGAAGGCCATTGCTTGCACATAGAGGCATATATCATGCTTATCTATCTATATCTTTCTTTTCAACATGTTAGTACTGTTCTTCTGTGTATGTGTGTATATGTATATTATGTATGTATGTGTGTGTGTGTATATATATATATATATATATGTGTGTGTGTGTATATATGTATGTATGTGTGTGTATGTATGTATGTGTGTGTGTGTGTGTGTGTATATATATATATATATATCTCCATATCTATCCGTGGTAGCACACAAGGATATAAAATTAAATTTAAAATTATAGATGTTAAAATAAAAGTTAAAAACTATGAATCAAAGTCAGCATTAACAGCAGCAGTAGTCAAAACTATATTTCAAAAATCCATGCCTAAAAATGCCTGCTGGAAAAGGTAAGTCTTAGTTTCCTACCAAAAGGCAAGCAGTGATGGGGCTGTGTGAACCGCCTTATGTAGGGCATCCCATTGTGCTGGTGCAAACACATAAAAGACCCTGTCTCTCTTACCCACCCGGTGCACTTCCAACCACAGGGTGACATGGAGCAGAACCTATTGGTGACTCTTTAAAAACTGTAGCATATTGAAGTGAGCCAGTAAATAAACTGGGAGCCAGTGCAGATGGTACAGTATCAGAGTTCTGTGTTCCAATCTGTCCACTCAAGTTATTGACCTGGCAAGTGGCAACTCCATTCTGGACCAATGGAAGCTTCTGGACTGTCTTTAAAGGCAGCCCCACATAGAATGCATTGCAATAATCTACCTAATGTGGAAGTCACTAGGGCTTGAATGACTACGGCCAGATCTGGCTTCTTGTGGAAAGGGCATAGCTGGCAAACCAGATGAAGCTAGTACAAGCCACATGAGAAGATCAGCAGGGGAATGAGCCCTTAATGGTCTCAGTTTGTTTACTTAGGGTGCAATCCTATGGCCACTAGTCAGCGGCTAGATGGCTATAGGATAGGTTGGTTCCCGGAGAACCGACCCGCTCCCATGCTGCCTCATAGGCGGCGCAGATCAGCCCGCCTATGAGGCAGCATTATGATCATTCATAACATCCTCCTCCAAACTTTCTTTCCAGAGTTCTTTTCCCATAGAGTTTGTTCATCTGCCTGCTGAGTGGAGATTTCTTCCAAAGCGTTTGTCCATTGCTCAGCAAGAAAGCTTTCACCTCTTCCTATTCTTTGCCACTACACAGTGTTTTGGCTGTTCATTATGTGCCTATAGAATGTAGAGGAAGGTCTGAACTTCATATTAATTCATGCAGAGTCTCCCAAGGTGGCATCCTTGAAGAGCTCCTTGGCATTCAACCCTTGGTCAATGACCCATAAATATTTTGGCCTGTTTTCATTTGTTCATGTGAAGGGTTCGGTTTATCTCAACAGAAAGAGCAGCTGCGCTAATGCAATCAGGTTTGGTTTGGTTTTTAACTGCATTCTCTGTGTATGGCTTACAAGAATCATAATTCACTGCAGACAGGGCCAACAAGTTCATAGCCAATTACATGTCAATACAATTTATTATAGCCATGCACCATCAGGTTTTAGCACTTTACAAGATGCTCTTCCCTCCAACTTGGATGACTGGCTCAAGGTCCCATTGGGTGGGAAGGTGCCATAAAGATAGGACAGGAGAAGAATGAAATGAAATGAAATTCTCTCCAACCTTGCTGGCTGGTTCAGCACCTGTAAACATTAGACATGAAGCACTTATTGAGGGTGATCAATTATAGTGACCCATGATCTATGTTTATAAATGCTTATTATTGGTGAATATGATATATAGCGTCTTCAGCAGGAATGGAATAAGAAACTGGATGGTCCCTGTCAGAGTTCCCCTTATGACCCGTACCCCCTAAACAACCCCTTAAGGATCTCTTGCCTCCTTAAAAGTCCCACCTTCCTTCTTTTACCTTCCCCTTGCCAGTAACATGGGGTTTAGGCTGTAGACGTGGGGCGATTGACACTGTAGACACAGGGTTTAACCACAACAGTTTACTGGTAAATTAAAGCAAGCAAATCACAACTAAAGGTTGTTCACACAATAGAGGTGAGTGATACAAAAGGCCTTAAAAGAAAATAAAAGTTGCAAAAAGCTTCATTCTCCCTCTTCAGTCTGTGGTCTCATCGACTCTGCTCTTACTGGCTCTCCTGCTCTCTTTTTATACCCTCCTCCCTCAAAACTGGAAGTACTGTTACAAACCTGAAGAAATGAAACTTAACTGGGGAAATGAAGCTGAAACTTAACTGGGGAAATGAAATGACTCCTCTCAGGGATACCCCATCCCAACAACAACAACAAACAACTCCAGACCTCTAGGCATAACCTTTTTTCCTTTTGCCTCTGTAGACCTCAAACCTTCACAGTCCCATTTTGCCTAAAAAATGGATCACAACTTTACCATCTGTATTTGAAGTGTCTATGGATCTCAGGTTCCACCTTATTCAGCACAAATTATTGTTCTATGTCTATTGGATGCTACAAGGTCTCCTTAATAAGGGTTTGTCTGAGTCAGCTAATTGCTGGAGGTATAATACAGCTAATGCTTCTCTTAACCATATATTTTGGGTTTTTTTGTATTCAATAGCTGACATGCAACAGTATTTGATATTTTACTGTATTTGATCATTGACATGCAATGATATTTAGATTTTTACAGCTGGTATTTCATAAAGTTTTATATCTGATGCGGACCAAAAGAAGAAGGAAGAATTAAGAGTTGCCAAGTCATACAGCCCAACATGTTTGCCTAGATGTAACCCAACAGGACTCACTCCCAATAGTAAGTGTGCTGAGGAATGTACTTGAATTTGACATTTTGAGATTAAATTTCACATTCAAAATTCAGATTAGAATTTGAAATATTGGCAAATTTTGAATATTTTTTTAATATTCATTTCATCTCTGGCATCTAGCTTATATTGGCATGTAGTGATTTGCATCCAGGATAGGGATGTATGGACTGTGTAAAATCCAGTCTGTCTGTGTTTCGTGGATTGTCAGATGCTTTTGTTCCACCACAGATTGATGTGATTTTTTTAGGGATGGCGGCAAAGAGCAGGGGCTCAAATGGTGGCCGCTACGCTGTTTGCGCCCCTGTTCTTTGCTGTGATAGGCTACGAAAGTATTTACGTAGCCTATCACAGTAAAGGTAGGGATGCACGAAAGTCACTTACCTATTTGAAGGGTGACATTCGCAGTGGGGGGGAGGCGCTCCATCCCTCCCCCCGAAATTCTGTCCGGCTGGCTCCGCTCCACAGAGATTCCACGGAGCCGCTGGCCGGGGCCGCCCACAGCCAGACATCCGGCCGCTGGGCAGCCTGCACGGATGCAAATGGCGGCTGCTGTAGCCACTGCTGTTTGCGTCCCTGTATTTTGCTGTGATAGGCATCATAAATATTTATGTAGCCTATCACGGCAAGCAAAAAAAAAACAACAGCAGACGCAAATGGCGGCGGCTACTGCGGCTGCCATTTGCATTCCCTTTTTTTACTGTAATAGCCTACTTAAATATTTACGTAGGCTAAAACGGCGAAAAAAGGGAACGCAAATGGCGGCTGCCATAGCCGCTGCCATTTGCGTCCGCTGTTTTGGGGGTTTTTGCTTGCCATGATAGGTTACGTAAATACTTACGTAGCCTATCGCGGCCTCTGCAGGGACGCAAATGGTGTCCCTGCATTAGCCGTTATAAGCTACGTAATTATTTAAGTAGCCTATCATGGCTATGATGAGGAAGCGAATGGCGGCCGCAGACGTGGCCACCATTCACAAGTCAGCACGGATGGTAGCAGGTAAGTGCTCCGTTTCACATGCCTTTCATAGGGGGGGCTTCGTTCCTCCACGGATTTCGGGGGGCCGAATGCACTAGCATTCGGCCTCACTGAGATCCATGGCAGAATTCTCTGACATCCCTAGGTAAAGGTAGCCACACAAATGGCATAGCGGCTGCCGTTTGCATAGCTGCCTTTACCATGATAGGCTACGTAAATACTTACGTAGCCTATCACGGCAGAGAGCAGGGGCGCAAACGATGTAGCGGCCGCCATTTGCGTCCCTGCTCTTTGCCATGATAGGCTACATAAATACTTATGTAGCCTATCATGGCAGCCTGGAAGGACGCAAATGGCAGCCACTACGACAGCTGCCATTTGCGGCTTCAGCAGCCCAACCGCAGCCAGAACTCTGGCTGCAGCTGGCCCCAGCCAGCAGCTCCGTGGACCTGCCGCGGAGCAGAGCCAGCTGGAAAGAATTCCGGGGGGAGGGATGGAGCACCTCCCCCCCACCGCGGATGCCCCAGCGCAGAACCAGGTAGGTGTTTCGTACATCCCTAGATTTTTTTTTCATCAGACAGAAAAATACACAAATAATTATGTAAGAGCTTCCATAATAATTTACCTTAGTAAATAACATTTAGCATATTGTTCCCTATTCCATTCAACTTTTCCTCAGCAAAAACTTGTGCATTTTCCTACAAATAAATATGCGTAAATCTTGGGAAAATTTAAAAAAATCTAAAAGTCCACAGACTCTGCATGGCCTGAGGAGATCAGTCTGCATTGGATTCCAGAGGTCAGATTCTTGGAAATCTGAGTTCATTTTAGTCCATCTTGAATTTCTCCAGTATCCCTAATCCAGGACATATACATTGCAAAATTGTGTTCATGGATAACCACCCCCCAAACGGTTGCACATCACCTGAAAATGCAGCCTACCTTCTTCAGCAGCTGCAGGTAAATGGTTTATATTTTTGCTGTCCAAAATTATCCATCATGAGTTCATTTCCAGATATTTCGCTATTATGGAGAGAAGGATGCCTCAGAAATTTAAGCAGCTGAAAAAATGCTTAATTATGAATTAAAGAATGACATGAGAAGCGATTAAGTCGCCCATGTTTCTGAAAGATAAGCAACTTAACACACATTAATTAGGAGGGGGTTATAGGTAGGTGATCTTTTCTGGTATGGCACTATCAGTCTGCATAATTCCTCATGTTAGCAAAGGAGGTGTTCTGCATGAAGATGTGCTGAGCATCAGAAAAGCTCCAGAAAGGTTTTGTTTTGTTTTGTTTTTAAATGGCACATCTTCCACAAGACCCAAAACTGGGCTGCCTCTGAACTGTCTGGTGCTAGAAGCTAGACTGAAAGGAAGCCACTGTTCCCCTTCAATGTGGTGTCTAAAGGGAGAAGAGACCAGGCACACAGCCCATCATCTTCCTTATAAGGGTGAATGCATCCTCACCAAGGTTCTAAAAAAGTTCTGCTGGACCTCAGAGCCAACCAAAACTTTGTAGTCACCAGGACCATGCTTCTTAGCCATGTCAAGGACAATCTCATCCTAACCAGGAGATGTGAAAACAAGCCCCTGCATTTCTTCCAGCTCTCTGGACAACGACGTGCAAGAACTTTGGCCTCACTTAGCTGGACACCCCGCAGGCATGGAGACAAGCCCATGTGCTTCCATCTCCATGCTCTGGCTAGGAATTGGACAAGAGAAGGAGAGACTTGTTTGGGCTCTGTGCTTGCACCTGCAAGGTGAAGAGTCAAAACAAGTCCCAACCTTCCACCCAACTTTGGGACAGGGAAATAGGCAAGGGATCACACACATCCCCATGCTACAAACTTGGGTGGTAGCCTTGCCCTCATTATACTCACTAGAGGCTGGCTGATGACTTGCCACAGCAAAGAGTGGCAAGTGAGATTGTGGAGCCCTGTCAGTCATAGAAAGGACCAGATGGAGGAGCAGGCACCCACCACTCATCCCAGCCCTGTAGGAGACCAGTCACAGCTGGTGATGGGCAAAGTCCCACAAGCTCAATCTGGAATTGGGCTCAGCATTATTTCCCCCCAGCGCTGAGTTTATTCTACCCCATTCTAGGTTCCATTTGGACCCATCACCCTTCCAAAGACATCCTGTCCCCATAACACCACCACCCTAAAGGTCATGGAGCCCATAGCAGCACTGAACTTTCCAGGGATGGTGGAGACCATCCTTGTAGACTTCCTTGTGGATGGTGCCAAGGAATGAGACCTCCTTGTGGATGGTGCCACCAGCCAGGTAAGTAAGGGGAAAGTTAGGGGGAGAGCTGGAGGTGGGGAGATCTTTGACGGCTCAGATAATACAGCAAGCCAGAGAAGAACATGGCAAACTTCAGCACCATCACTATCCACAAAGTTTCTGCTTGAGCAGGGCCTGTAGTGGCTGTCTCTATGCAACATTATCCAAAAAAGAACATCCTGCATTTTTATCACTTGCAGAAACAAGGGCCAGGAGCAAATCTGATGTGTAGCCAAGAGTGCTTGGGTATTCTATCTATGCTCCATTGCTTTCAGTGGAATTCTCATTCAAATATGCAACATCAGTATCCTAGATGCATGTGCAAATGTTCATTGAAATGCCTTATCCCTTAAAAGCAATGCAGCACAGATAGACAGGAACAGGTGATGGAGTAGGAGGGAGGAAAAGGGTGAAGAACTTTTTTCCCTTGCTTTGCATTTCTCTCCCCGGCACATAGATTTATGTATTTTTTCCTGAGTACCAAAGAAAAAAGTAGGGATGAGCAAACAAGCAATTTTTGAAAGTGCCAAGATTCTCCAAGCACCACTTTGAAGCTCAGCCCACCTCATGAGAACTGAAGAAGAGCCCTGCTGGATCAGACCAAGGTTCCATCCAGACCAGCATTCCATTCACACAGTGGCCAACCACCTGTTGACCAGAAACCACTAGCAGGACACGAGTGCAACAGCACCCTCCTTCCCATGTTCCCCAGCAACTGGTGTACACCTCGCTCCCTTGTGTTCAATTGTGCTCTTTAAAAATTTTGTTTGAATGGGAAAATTAAACATTTTTAATGGGAAAAGTTCAAATTTTTTCAAAGAGGACATCCTCCATAGAGTGAAGCATAAAAATGTGCATTTGGGTGTGGGGAAAGCATGCACAGTTTTAAAAGTGTGCGTTTTTCTAATATTAATGCAAGTACAGGAGTTTGTGGACATTTTCATGAGCTCCTGCAGTGCAAACATGAACTAAATTCTCATACATCCCTGTGAAAAGTGACAAAACATGTAGGGCCATTATATTCAAACGGTGAAACCTTTTCATGAATCCACCCGTGTTGCCCTATAATAGTTTCCTCCCTATATTTTATGAGCTCAACAGCAGCTAACAAATACTGTGAAGTCATTAATATTTGAAAACTGCTGCTGGTGACTGATGTACGGACTGTGTAAAATCCGCTCCGCCTGTGTTTTGCGGATCATCAGGCACCTTTTGTTCCATCATCCGCCCACAGACGGATGCATTTTTTTTTCTTGCAGAAAAATATGGAAATAATTACGTAAATAATTGCATAAGTATTTACGTAAGTATTTACATAATTTACCTTAGTGCATTATATTTAGCCTATTGTCCCCCATTCCATTCAACATTTCCTCAGCAGAAAGTTACATATTTTTCTACAGATTTATATGTGTAAATTTCGGGAAAGTAAAAAAATCATCCAAAAGTCCACAGACTCCACATGGCCTGAGGGGGGTGCTCCGCAGTAGATTCCTCAGGTCAGATGCTTAGAAATCCGAGCTCATTTTAATCCGTCTTGAATTTCTCCAGCATCTCTAATTTACAGTGCAATTTTATTTGAGGATGGATAGTTTGGAAAGCTGCCCATAAACCCACTCTTGTTTATATATGGTGGAATGCAGCCTAGTTTTTCTTTGTCACATTTGGAAGATCATTAGAAGTGAGACGAATAGATTCTCTGTCAGGGAAGTGTTACTGATATATATGGCTATATAACAAACTGCTCCTGAAAGGCTCCTGTTGTCAGGGATGAGTCCAAGCCCCTTGAAATTTCTGAAACTCCAATTCTGAATCAGAGTTGGAACAGCTAGATCAAAGCCTGGGGGAGGGACCTTCCCTAGACCCCTAAGACGCTGGGAGAGATTCCACCAAAGGCCTTGGCAAACAGATGGCCCAAGCTGAGTCACTGCCCCCTCCCTCCATGGTGAGAATTCAAGTTTCCAAGAAGGAGGAGGAAGAGGGGCGTGACTTGAGAGATGCCAGGGTGCATCACAAAGCAAAGCAGGAAAAGTTAGTTGCAGGGCTCAGATGCTTAGCCAGGATAGCTACCCTTGGAAGCCAAGATAGGAGGGAGCCACCCTAAGGGAGGGGCATCACTGCAAAGCAATTTTGGCTGTGAGGTTCATGGGCAAACTGTCAGCAACTTCACTATCCTTTGGTTCGTCTCCTCTGATTAGAGATTGCAAATTAGTTGTGTAGGGCCTGAGGCAGTCTGAGATCTTCCTTGAACCTCCATTTATAGAAAGGCTAGTCTCTAGCAAAATAAAGTCGTATTAGCCTGAAGCTTTGTCTCTTTGTGATGTTGGGTGCAAAGGGGAAGGCCCATCCAGTCCTGACACTTGCTTCTTTATAAACTGTTTTCTTACACAAACCTAAGTAATAAGCAATATATATTCAGTGGATCATGTCAGTCTTAGGCCTGGTCAATATGTGCAGCATGGAGTGAGATGATAGAGTCCTGAGGTAGATGAAAGGACTGTACCACTTACCACTCCAGGTGAGGGGATCACGTTTTGAATGCTCTCCTTTAACAAACAAAACCTCATTGCTAGGAGAAGTTAGCACAGCAGGGGAGGGTTAGGCTGGAACCTTTTTAATCTGCAGACAGCTTTGTTGCTGTGTTTTGTTTTGTTTTGTTTTTACATGGGGGAGCATTTTAAAATGTGAGCCTCCTCCCGCAATCTGAAGTTGCAGTCCCTTCCATCACATCAGGACCCCACCACCATGTTCTATTGTATGTGTAGACCAGGTGTTTTTCCTCTTATTATGCTGTTCCAGAAGTTGTCAACCCTTATCTTGTGCAAGCTCCACCCACTTTGAGCAGTCTGTATGACCCATTTTATATGTTTCACAGCATAATGCCTTCATGGTACTGAACAAGTGGCATTCCCAAATGTCTCAGTAGCCTATTGTTTAATCCTGTGCCAGGCAAGGGCTGTCAGCAACTCTTGAACTTGTGAATGGGGCAAGTTCTGGTCAAAAATTAACTAAACTAAATTCTCATACATCCCTATCCCAGTCAAAATCTGCCAGATTTCCCCTGTGTTGTTTCACCAGAAATTGAAGAAACTGTTATTTCAAAAGACAAAAATGTGTGACACCTAGTTTTATTGCTGCCGGTTCAAATATGTAACATCTTTTACCTTCACTGCTATTAGGTTTTTGTTTTTGATTTGTTTGGAAGTGTTGACTATATTATCCATTCTTTTTTATTGCTTTTAGAAATTGGTTGGTAGTTGTACTTATACTTTTATGATTATATTTATGTTTTTATGATAATGCTGCATGCTGCTCTAGATACATTTAGTACTCATAGCAGCTGTTGTTATCGGAGGCTGAATGTTGTGTATAATACAGACTGGCACAATTGCATACTCTAAAGTTGATTTTTGGCACACTTGACAAAAACCGTAGCCATGAATGCCAGAGGGAGCAATCCTATTGGGATAGGCAGCTACCTCCAAACTCAGAGGCGACCACCTATCCAATGCAAGGTGGGTGGACTGAGGAGGGAATCCTCTTGTCTGCTCTCCAGCCACCCTGCTTCCATAGCTAGATGCCCAATTTTATCTGTCTAGCTGCAGGACCTTGGAGTGTGGGGTGGGGAGGCCAGGCCATGCATAGGAAGCATCGTACAGGCACGTCCGCACTTCCCATCCCCAGGAAAGCCCCTTTTTGCCTGCTCTGCGCTGCTCTTGCTGTCAGGTCCCTTGGTTCTCTCTGTTGGCAATCACACACTCCAAGGCACCAGACTTCAGGCTCACTACTTTATTAGTTAGCTACCAGGTTCCTTACAAATGCAAATCCTCGGAGACTGTCAGACTACAAAGGAAAATAGTGACCCCACATAATTACGAATATCAGTAGAGGAGCCCAGTGGGAATCAGAGACGTTGCTGGCAGTTTGAACAAGAACTTGCCAGCCAGGATAACTTAAGTGGGGATGCCCCTCCCTTACAGTTGTGCCCCCCTATGTAAGCTATCTCTCATAACCAACCGGGTGGAATGTCTGAGCTCCGCCTCTAACTTTTCCCGCTTTTCCTCCTATCCCAGGCCAGCTACATGGGGGCAGTGGTTCTGCTGACCTGGCCAGATGGAGGGTGTTCAACCTGTTCTGGATAAGGTTGCACTCCCCCTGAAGGAGCAGGTCCATAGCTTGGGAGTCCTCCTGGAACCATCTTTGTCACTTGAGGTTCAGGTGACTTCAGTGGCACGGAGTGCCTTCTACCAACTTTGGTTGGTGACCCAGGTATGCCCCTATCTGGACAGGGATAACCTGGCTTCGGTTGTCTATGATCTGGTAACCTCCAAGTTAGATTACTGCAATGCACTCTACGTGGGGCTACCTTTGAAGATAGTTCAGAAGCTGCATTTCATGCAAAATGCAGCAGCCAAATTGATAACAGGGACCAGAACATCCAAACATATAAGACCAACTCTGGCCTGCTTACACTGGCTGCCTATATATGCTTCTGAGCTCAATTCAAGGTGCTGGTTTTAACCTACAGTATAAAGCCCCACACAGCTTGGAGCCACAATGCCACGCCTCTCCCAAAATGAACCTACCTGTACTCTACATTCGGCATCTAAGGTCCTCCTCCGAGTGCCTCCTCCAAGGGAAGTTCGGAAGGCAGCAGTGAGGGAGAGGGCCTTTTCAGTGGTGGCCCCCATCTGTGGAAGAAGCTCCCTGATGAGGTTCGCCTGGCACCAACATTATTATCATTTCAGCACCAGTTTAAGACCTACCTCTTTTCCCAGGCATTTGGCAGCACATGATGAGTTTTAATCAGTCCTGGCTGTGTCTTTAGTTCGGTCTGATAGTTCAATGTTGTTTTTAGTTATATGTTGTTTGTGTATATTGTCTGTGTGCTTTTATGTGCTTTTTTGTAAATGGCTTTTAAACTTTTTAGGTTGTATTTCATGTTTTCACTTTTGTCCACCACCCAGAGAACTTTGGCTATGGGGCAGTATAGAAAAGCAATAATAAATAAAAATACAAAATGACCCATGGTTCCCTTTATGTTCCAACATCACACAAGGCTATGGAGCCATGCTTCTGGCCCTGCCTGAAAAGTTGTGCCGCACCACTGGCCCGGCCCTCATGTCATGCATTAGGTATGGATGTCTGCAAGGGAAAACCTGCCCATATAATTTTTCCCCACCTTCCTGAACTCCAATCATGCAGGACTCCTAAACTTGTGGATGGCCAATGCATGTAGAGGTCTACACACACACAGGCTTTCCCTTGCTGATATCCATGTCTAATGAATGGTGGGGGCAGTGGTGCTGCACAAACTCAGGGATGGTGCCAGCAGCCCTACAGCCCCATTCTACACACAGTTCCCCTTCATGCTATGTGGGTGTGGGAGGAGGGAGCTTTTGCCAGTCTCAGATCTTCTTGGTAGTTGGTCCACCCTGAAAAAAGATGTCTCCAGCTATACTTCCTGGCTCTGGTTCTTCCCTAGTCATGCACAACTAGGTGTGTGCAACAAGTAAGGCACCAGCATCAAAAGACACAGCCGGTTCAGTGGGGCTTGGACAACCATCACCGTGTGATGACAGAAACACACCAAGATCACTTTCTTCATATGTATACAGAAGTCTGCTTCAGTTCATGGATGGGAGTCACAGAGCCACAGAGGATGGAGGGATGGAGCCAGTAGTACAAGAGGTACAAGGAGTTAAGGGATGGTACAAAACAGGTCAGGATCTGACACCTGGTGGGATGGGGTGAAGGTCAGAGACAGGTCAGAGAATGGCATCTGGCCAATCAGAGGAAGAGTGTGCCTGGCACCTCAGGGGTGGAGCCTGATTAGGGATGGACAAATCTGTCAATTTCAGTTCCTCTCAGTTTCTTGTTTTTTCCAAGTTCAGCTTTTCTTGAACTTTCAGAATATCTTGAGTCTTAAATTTGGTTCATCCTGAAATTTGAGATATCTTTTTTAAGTGTGCCTGAAAATTCATGAGCATTATCGTGCACATTTCTCCTAATACATTATTATTATTATTATTATTATTATTATTATTATTATTATTATTTCAAATTTATTAGACACCTTTCTCTTAAAAAAAAATACACACATATACACACACACAAAACAGCTAAAGCCAATTTACAATTCCAAGTCCCAATGAAACAACTAAATTAAGAAGTCCCATCATATGCCATCAAAAGCCTGGGAGTAGAGGAAAGTCTAAACCTGGCACTGTAAAGATGATGGTGGTCTCATGGGAAGAGCATTCCACAGTTGGGAGGCCACCACCAAGAAGGCCTTCTCCCTTACTGCTATCCTCCAAAAACCCCTCACTAATACATGCATTTGAATGCCTTTTGCCCATTATTCACATTTTTTGCAAACAATTTTCCTAATATAACACATTTTTTAATGTTATTTGCCCTAATATATGCATTTTTGATCGGAGAGCTCCATTTCAAAACTCGGAGCTATGCAAATTTCAAAGGATTATTGCGTTTCGATTCACATGATGGTTTGAAAGTCCAGAATTAGGTAGGTTTGCATTAAAATGTGAACTGAATTACTTTCTCCACCACCCTTAAGCCTGGTGTACATGGAGGAGAGCCAATGGCAAAACCTCTCAATGTAAGGACAAAATAGCCTCCTCCCTTGATCCTGGCTGCACTGCCTGAGATTTTATAGCTTTTCATGGAGACTCTGAGAAGAAGCCATAAACCTTGAACCTTCAGGCCAGACCCTGAGACCTGCAATCCTATGACTGGGGCACTCAAGTCTTAGAGTCAATTATTATACAAAGGCAATGCTTTGAAGTGATGCCCGCCATCTTGAGTAAGTGACTACACCAATCAGAAAGCCTGTTTGGTCTGGATTCATTCAATACTAGATTGCAAATGAAGCATTTTAAGTACCTTGTTAAAAAGACAATTCAGTCAATATACCAAAGAGTTATTATTACACAGTAAAAGCATGGTGTTCTTTAGTGAAAGCTATCAGAAAGTTATAATGGAAATTTACTGTAATGTTTACAACATCAACTCATCAATTCAGGTGACCATTATATCTACTACTGTGGGCAAGAATCCCTTAGAAGAAATGGAGTAGCACTCATAGTCAATAAAAGGGTGGGAAAAGCAGTACTGGGGTACAATCTCAAAAATGATAGAATGATCTCAGTACGAATCCAAGGCAAACCATTCAACATCACATAATTGAAGTCTATGCCCCAACCACTGAGGCCGAAGAAGCTGAGGTTGATCAATTCTATGAAGACCTACAACACCTTCTAGAACTAACACCAGAAAAAGATGTCATTTTCATCATAGGGGATTGGAAGTCAAGAAATCACCGGGATAACAGGCAAGCATGGCATTGGTATACAAAAGGAAGCAGGACAAAAGCTAATAGAGTTTTGCCAAGAGAACACGCTGATCATAGGAAACACTCTTTTCCAACAGCACAAGAGGCGACTCTACACATGGACATCACCAGATGGTCAATATCAAAATCAGATTGATTATGTCCTTTGCAGCCAAAAATGGAGAAGTTCTATACAGTCAGTAAAAACAAGACCTGGAGCTGACTGTGGCTCAGATCATGAGCTTCTTATTGCAAAATTTCGGCTAAAATTGAAGAATGTAGGTAAACCACTAAACCATTC
Source organism: Heloderma suspectum (assembly GCF_057233095.1). NCBI lineage: Eukaryota > Metazoa > Chordata > Lepidosauria > Squamata > Helodermatidae > Heloderma > Heloderma suspectum. Next base: position 15,114,050 of record NC_139462.1, read on the forward strand.
AGGTATGACCTAAATCATATCCCTTATGAATATACAGTAGAGGTGAGGAATAGATTGAAGGGATTAGACCTGATAGACAGAGTGCCTGAGGAACTATGGACAGAGGTCCGTAACATTGTTCAGGAGACAGCAACGAAATCCATCCCAAAGAAAAAGAAATGCAAGAAAGCAAATTGGCTGTCTGATGAGGCTTTACAAGTAGCTGAGGAAAGAAGGGAAGCCAAAAGCAAGGGAGAAAGGGCAAGATATAGCCAACTGAATGCAGAGTTCCAGAGAACAGCGAGGAGAGACAAGAAAGCCTTCTTAAATGAACAATGCAAAGAAATCAAGGAAAACAATAGAATGGGAAAGACTAGAGATCTTTTCAAGAAAATTGGAGATCTCAAGGGAACATTTTGTGCAAAGATGGGCATGATAAAGGGCAAAGAAGGCAGACACCTAACAGAAGCAGATGAGATCAAGAAGAGGTGAAAAGAATACACAGAAGAACTGTACAGGAAAGATCTGAATGTCCCTGATAGCCATGATAGTGCGGTCACAAAACTTGAGCTGGACATCCTCGAGAGTGAAGTCAAGTGGGCCTTAGGAAGCATTAGTAACCACAAAGCTAGCGGAGATGACAGTATTCCAGCTGAGCTATTTCAAATCCTAAAAGAAGATGCTGTTAAAGTGCTGCACTCAATATGCCAACAAATTTGGAACACTCAACAGTGGCCACAAGACTGGAAAAGGTCAGTTTACATTCCAATTCCAAAGAAGGGCAATGCCAAAGAGTGTTCAAACTACCGCACAATTGCGCTCATTTCACATGCCAGCAAGGTGATGCTCAAAATCGTACAAGCTAGGCTTCAGCAGTATGTGAACCGAGAACTACCGGAAGTACAAGCGGGGTTCCGAAGAGGCAGAGGAACTAGAGATCAAATCGCCAACATTCGCTGGATCATGGAGAAAGCAAGAGAATTCCAGAAAAACGTCTGTTTCTGCTTCATTGACTACGCTAAAGCCTTTGATTGTGTGGATCACAACAAACTGTGGCAAATTCTGAAAGAGATGGGAGTACCAGACCACCTTACCTGTCTCCTGAGAAACCTGTACGAGGGTCAAGAAGCAACAGTAAGAACCAGACATGGAACAACCGATTGGTTCAAAACTGGGAAAGGAGTACGACAAGGCTGCATATTGTTGCCCTGCTTATTTAACTTATATGCAGAGGACATCATGAGAAACACCGGGTTGGATGAATCAGAGGTCAGAATTAAGATTGCTGGGAGAATTATCAACAACTTCAGATACGCAGATGATACCACCCTAATGGCAGAAAGTGAAGAGAATCTAAAGAGCCTCTTGCTGAGGGTGAAAGTGAAGAGTGCAAAAGCTGGTTTGAAACTCAACATTAAAAAAACGAAGATCATGGCATCTGGCCCCATCCCTTCCTGGCATATAGAAGGGGAAGAAATGGAAGCAGTGACAGATTTTATTTTCTTGGGCTCCAAGATCACTGCAGACGGGGACTGTAGCCATGAAATTAAAAGACACTTTCTCCTTGGGAGGAAAGCTATGGCAAACCTAGACAGCATAGTAAGAAGCAGAGACATCACCTTGCCGACAAAGGTTCATATAATCAAAGCTATGGTTTTCCCAGTAATAACGTATGGCTGTGAGAGCTGGACTATAAGGAAGGCTGAGTGCCAAAGAATTGATGCTTTCGAACTGTGGTGCTGAAGAAGACTCTTACGAGTCCCCTGGACTGCAAGGAGGTCAAATCAGTCCATCCTAAAGGAAATCAACCCTGAGTGCTCATTGGAAGGACAGATACTGAAGCTGAAGCTCAAATATTCTGGCAACCTAATGCGAAGAGAAAACTCCCTGGAAAAGACCTTGATGCTGGGAAAGATTGAAGGCAAAAGGAGAAGGGGACGGCAGAGGATGAGATGGCTAGATAGCATGACTGGTGCAATGAATATGAACTTGAGCACACTCCAGGAGAGAGCGGAGGACAGGAAGGCCTGGCGTGCTATGGTCCATGGGGTCACGAAGAGTCGGACACGACTGAATGACTGAACAACAACAAAACATCAACTAGTAGCTGGAACAAAGTGTTGGGCATGTTCCTAATTATCTCTTGCTCTTTCAAGTAAGAGTGATGGGGGGGAGGTGTCAATAAATGTCAGCAATAAATATCAGACAAGCAATTTGGAAAGAAGGTTATAATTAAGTCCCTTGATTTAAATTGACCTTTCAAAAAATAACATTGTTTTCAGTACATACTGCCATTTCCAAATGTATGCATATTGGCATAGGTGAACATTTTCCCTGTGAGGGTGCATAGTTAAATCCACATATTCATTTTGCAGAGAATACCTGAAATTTTACTTAATTGTGGGCACTCATGCATTCTAGCCAGTGTGGCCACAATTCACTAGGGGCTGCAGAGCATGCAGAAACCTATAGGACTGTTTACATGTTGATTGGGTATCATGGGATATCAGTCCATCAATACACTTCAACCTCTGATTTATTTACACACTAAAGATGTGAATCAGAACCTATTCAAAGGAATGGATATTGTAGATAGTATAGCCATTCTTGGAGTAAAACACTTCAGACCACAGATAAGCCAATGTGAAAACTTATCTGTGGGGAATGCTTGCATGTCATGTCAGAGAAACAAGTTATAACCTAGTCTTCTCCCTTATAATATAGCTTCCCACATACAGGATTTTTTTTAATGTGCAATCCTCCACCTCCACTCTAGAATGGTGCAATCCAGGAAGGAATGTACCACACGTGTGATGAGCCTGACAAAGGCAGTGATTTGACTTGGCTTCCTGCCCATACTAGCTGCCTGAAATCAAGCACAGCTGAGCTAGATAAGAGTTCTGAGGAGAAAACAAGAGGCTAAAATTTCAGGGTCCCTGGTATTAGACCCTTGGGCTCACTTCCTTTAATAGCTCTAGCTTGGCCCAGATGTTGTAGGTGAAGTTCCTTCGAGCACCCAAGCTAGAATGTTCACATGCACTCCAATGCACTTAAATTCTACAGATTAGAACTAAAACAATGACATAAACTAAACGCATTTATTAAGAAAAAATAAAGGAAGTTTAACAAACACATAAACCTTCACTCAGAAAAGCAAAGATAAGACATACTCACACATCCTGCAGCTCTATGGCCACCACTCACACCCATACCTTACCAGCAAAGGAGATCTTCCCTCTTTGGTAACGGGAACCTTCTCACAATACAGGACCTCCATCAAGGCCCTGCAGTCAGGAGGAGCACTCCAAGTCCCATTGTGCTCAGGCTTAAATTCTCTTCTAAACTTGATGATCTCCTTCTTAATACATACTCTAAAATGCCTAAATCTATTGGTCCATATCACACTTAAGGCCACCCTTTCCCCAAACAGTCTATCCTTTCCCCAGAGGGTTCTCTCCTATCTCTGACATAGGTTGTTTACACCAAAGTGGGCCTTAGTTCTTCTTTCATAAGGTTGATGGCTCTTTTTTTACTTCTTCTTTTCCCCAGACAAGGAATTCCAAGCCACAACATCTACCACTTGATCAGTCACCGCATTTCCTTATAAGGATTCACACAGCTGGAAGATGAATACAACACATCTCATCAATATACATGTAGCATCTAAATAGCTTCTAATACAGTAGATCTGCACTTATTTTGCTCTCCTACTTGCCCCCTCTACATTGCAAAGTATTACGCACCTATAAGCACAATGGTTAAGCTATCCCAAACTCCCCTGCATCCCAAAAGCTTCTAAATAAAAATGGCAAAGACCAAGGAAATCCTTTCAGTCCCCCCGCCCCTTGATACTCATAAAACCCATATGATGAAATAAATGTTTGATGATGTATCAGTCGATCTTATCTTATCTCACTAATACAGTTTTAAGCTAAATTCACATGTGTATGGATTGCCCTGTTCCCCATATATCCCACTCAGTCTTTCAGTTTTCTTTTAATTAAATGTCAGTTTTTGCAAGGAGTTCACACACAGACAAAAATATGTTGGAAAAAGCAGAAAGAGCAGGAAAGAATGCAGCTTTATAAACTAAGGAGAACTTGGAGGAAAGGAGACAGAAGGAGGAGGACTGATAGAACTAAAGAAGACAGCAAAGAAGCATCAAAGGAACTATTGGACTAATAATCACCAGTTTTGAGGCAGGGTACTGTGAGACCTCACTCCTCCCCTATGACGAGCTGGGGCTTCTACATCCAAGAATTGAGACCTGGAGTGGTTCCAAGTCCTGACCTCTGGTGTGGGAGGGGGCTGAGAGCATTCTGACAGGTTGAAATCTTGAGGGAGATCCTCACAACATGCTATAGTGGCATGTGATAACCCAAAGGTCTTAAGCAGTGGATGAACACCTTACAGTTCCTTGAGCAACAGTCAGTATGATGACATCACTTTTAATTTTAGGACTATCCTGTAAAGCAGGGGTTGAGAAGCTGTGGTTCTCCAGACGTTGTTGGACTTCAGCTCCCATAAATCTTTGACCATTAGCTAGGCTGGCTGGGGCTGGTGGGAACAGGAGTCCAATGACATCCAGAGGGCCACACATTCCCCACCCCTGCTCTAAACACTGGGATTCCCCCCCCCCATTTGCCATGAATCAATATATTGTGTAAAAGCTCTGAAATGTGCATACAAAATTCTGGAACTTTGAAGCCAGCATTTTGTGTATATCATTGTCAAAAGTATGAAATATTCCCTCAAGTTAAAGCTAATGGTTATTATTCAAAATTAAGTTCTTGGGCAGTAATTACTCTGCAAGGATTTAACTCTCCTCAGGGATCTCTCCCATGGAATGCCCTTGATAGATGGCAGGTTAGCCAAACCTGCTATAGCAGAAGAGCTTAAATCTAAGTTAAACAAAATTATGATTAGTATTAGCATTACTGCCTGTGGGTTCCCTGTGGGCAGCTGGTTGGCCACTGTGTGAACAAAATGCTGAACTAGATGGACCCTTGGTCTGATCCAGCAGGGCTTATGTTCTTATGTACTATTACTATCATAATCGTCAGGTTCTACATTGCCAGATATTGCTGTGCAAGCATGCTAGAAAAGGCAGAACCATGAATGGTACTTTTCACTAATTATCATCATCTTCATCTGTCATTATGGCAAAATATTTCTTGTGCACCATGTAGTCAAGTTTTCCTTAGATGAAAGCTGTGTCCAATATCTTGTCTATACCTTGTCCAGACCGAAGTATGTTATAATGGTTAGAAAGTTGGACTGGGATAGAAGCTCAAATCCCTGTTCAGCCATGAAGCTCACTGGGTGACGTAGAACAAGTCATAATTCATCTAACATTTCTTACCAGGCTGGTATTCTTCTTGTTGTTCTTGTCATGCTAAGGGGGGCATACCACCTTGAACTACTTGAAAGGAGGGCAGGAGAAAAGTCTATCATTAATAAATCAATACATGTGTGCTTACTCCACAGGGAAGTAGATTTTGGTCAAAGTTTAGGAGAATGTATTGACAGTATGCGCAGTTTGACAATGGAACCAATGACCTAGAGGGAGGGATTCTCCCTTGCTGGAGGTCTTCAGTTAGAGGCTGGGCAGCCATCTGCTAAGGATGTTCTACCTCTGGATCTCTTGCATTGGGCAAGGCATTGGGTTAGTTGGTCTACAAAGCCCACTCTATGGTTCTATGAAAAGTGGTACTTGGGCTTAGTTCTGAATAAATATGGTGGGCCCTTGCCTAGGCTAGAATAGTAGGGTTGGAAGGGGCCTATAAGACCGAGTCCAACCCACTGCTCAATGAAGGGATCCAAGTCAGAGCATCCCTGGCAGAAGGCTGTCCAGCATCATCTTGAATGCCTCCAGTGTGGGAGAGCCCACCACCTCCCAGGGAATTGGTTCCATTGTCATATTGCTCTAGCAGTCAGGAAGGTTTTCCTGACATTCAGCTGGAACCTGGCTTCCTGTAACTTGAGCCCATTATTCCGTGTCCTGCACTCTGGGATGATCGAGAAGAGATCCTGGCCTTCCTCTCTGTGACAGCCTTCCAAGTACTTGAAGAGTGCTATCATATCTCCCCTCGGTCTTCTCTTCTCAAGGCTAAACATGCCCAGTTCTTTCAGTCTCTCCTCATAGGGATTTGTTTCCAGTCCCCTGATCATCTTCATTGCCCTCCTCTGAACCCTCTCCAGCTTGTCCGCATCCTTCTTAAAATGTGGTGCCCAGAACTGGACACAGAACTCCAGATGAGGCCTAACCAGTGCTGAGTAGAGGGAAACTAGGACTTTACCACATCAGGCTGTGCATTGAGGCTTATGACAATTGAAAGCTTTTTCAAACAAAATATTCCCTGAAACTAGAAAATTAGAAAACCGGGAGAAAGAGACTAGTGTTGCCTTCTTCTTGGTACCTCACTTTCTATCTGATTTTAAGGGACCTTCTTGACATAGTAGCATCGAATATGCTGTACCCAGGCCATTTGGGGCCTTATAGCATCACAGGCACCATGGTATCATGCCAAAAGTTTATGAGGAGATTTAGGGTGCAGTCCTATGTCTTCCACCCTTGATGCTCATAGGCATCCAAACTCAGAGGCTTATGATCAGCCAGAGCAGAGTGGGAGGAGCAACAGTGGAGGAAATCTTCACTTCCACCACTCCTCCTGCTCTGCAGTTTCACTAGACGGGCTTTTTCACCTGTCTAGCTGGGGCATGTTGGAGGGGGAGGGAATGAGGTTGGAGAGACTTATATCCCAGCCTCTCCAGTCCCCTCCTCGTCCACCAGAACACCCCCTTTACCACCTCTGCTGGCACAGTTCTTTCCGTGCTATCTGGGGGGGGCGGAGTGCAGATTCCTGAATCTGAGGTTGGAGCGCAGTCTCCAACCTTAGATCCAAGAATATGAAGTATCCTACCCTCCCCCCCCCCACAGATGCTATCTAGGGGGCATAGGATTGCTCCCTTGAAGATATAGATTAGAGATATGCAACCCCACTTCCCTCCCAGGAAATGTTAGGAACATAGGAAGCTGCCTTATACTGAGCCATACCCTTGACCCAGCTAGCTCAGAAGTGTCAACACTGACTGGCAGAGGCTCTCCGGGGTTTCAGGCTAGGGATGTAGGGACTGTGTAAAATCCATTCTATCTGTGTTTCACAGATTGTCAGGCACCTGTCATTCTGTCATCTGCTCACAGACAGATGCAATTTTTTTCATCATGCAGAAAAATACGCAGATAATTCTGTAAGAGGGTTCACAACAATTCACAGAATTTACCTTAGTATGTAGCATTTAGTGTATTGTCCCCCATCCCATTCAACTTTTCCTCAGCAGAAACTTGCATATTTTCCTACAAATAAATATGCATAAATTTGGGGAAAGTAAAGAAAAAAGAAAAAAGAAACATCCAAAAGTCCACAGATTCCCTGCAGCCTGAGGAGGTCGCTCCACAGCAGATTCCGCAGGTCAGCTTCTTAAAAATCTGAGCTCATTTTAGTCTGTCTTGAATTTCTCGAGCACCCCTATTTCAGGCAGGATTCTTTCCAGCCTTACTGGAAGATGCCAAGGATTGAACCTGACACCTTCAGTGTGCAAAGCATCTGCCCTTACCGCTGAGCTACAGAACCTCCTCAAACTTTGCTCGTCCAATGTTTTGGACTTCACATTTCTCAGTGTTTGGGCCCCACATTTAACAACAGCAGTAAAGCTGTGCTGGATCAGACCAAAGGCCTCTGTAGTCCAGCATCCTGTCCCCACAATGGCCAATCAGATGCCCCAATGGGAACCCCACAAGCAGGACGTGCGCACAATAGCACCCTCCTGTTCAGGTTCCCCATCAAGCAGTGTTGAGAGATGTACTGCCTCTGACACTGGAAGTAAATTTGCTTTGTTGGTAGTTTTAATACCTATATTTAAAATAGAACTACCATGAGCTAGCTATAAGCAACTCAACTGCCATTCTGTCAAGAGCCAGTGTGGTGTAGGAGTGTTGGACTCGGACTGGGAAGACCCAGGTTCTAGTCCCCACTCAGTCATGAAGTTCAGTGGGTGACTTTGGGCCCATCACTGATTCTCAGTTTAACCTACCTAACAGGATTGTTGTGAGGATAAAATGGAGAGGAGGAGGATCATGTATCCTGACTTGGGCTCCTTGGAGGAAAGGCAGGATATAAATGTAACTAATAACTAATATAAAATAAAATAAATTGAGCAAGTGATGATACTGGAAAGAAGAACATTTGTAAATGTACGCAAGGTAATAGGAGGCAGGGCTTCTTTCCACGGTGTTGAAGAGGTTTAATGCTTCTGCACAGCCTTGTTTTACCTCAAATGGAAAGGTGAATAAGATTCATAATCTAACCTGAAGGATACATCTGGGACTACCTATAAAACACTGCTGGAGGGAAGAAGACAAAATGAGATTCTCTTTCATCAAAGGTGTCCTAGGAAGGCCATTTATGCCTGTAATCTTTCATATATGGCCTATTCACTGCACCATTTTGCGCAAGACTAGATTTATGCATATGTATGATCTCCATTTCTTCCACAAAGTGGTGTTTGCGGCACTAGCAGATGGGTCCCGGGTGAATGAGGGCAGCTTGGCCAACAGGGGGGGGGGTTGAGTATGTGTCCAGGGACATGCAGGTGGAGACAGGGGTTCAATGGGCACCTGGAGAATTGGGACGGGTGAGCACCCATCCATCCCTAATTACAACTTTCAGCATCCCCCAAATAGCATGGCTGGTACAGAGTCAGAAGAGATGTCCTTAGTCTTATTGGTCCCCTCTTAAGTACTGCTTGCCTTCCAAAGAAACCCTGTTGCTATTCAATTTCACTGAAAACTAAATCCAAGACAAATGTGAAGGGATTGTTAAACCATCAAAAGGGAGCTGTCTTATGATGGCTACCTCATTACAAATCTTATTTTGAAACCGTTGCTGTAATGTATTACTTTTAATCTCTCCAACTGTTGCTCTAATGTTTTGTTTTGACACCAGTCTCTCTCCCTCTGCATCTTTGTGTGCTTGTGTCTCACACATGCTGCACAGATGGGGAAGAAGAGGAAGTGAGAGAGATGGGCATTTGGATGTGCTTCCAATTAAGGGAAGTCTTCATACATCCTTCACTCACTGGTATCAAGACAAGAAGGACACATCTGTCCATTTCGTTTCTCATTTTTCCTAGGGAAGTCAGAGAATTCCACCTGGGTTTTAAATGGGCTCAAATTCTGACAAATCTGGTCTGCAGAATCCTCCTCGGAACGGGGCGGCCAGGTGGACCCGGACCGGAGCTCACGTGGACCCAATTTTTTTTCTCTGCCAAAGGGTGGATTTTTTGAAAATAATTACAGGAATAAAAACATAAATTGGAAATGGGGGAAGAAAGACCACGAGCAGCTTTACCCTTTTTACAAGGCATTTTCCGGCGGCTTTCGCTGGGGCTGAGTCGTCCACAGAAATCCTCCATCTTTTCTGTTTATTGTCTGTGGAGGTCAGGTGAGGTCAGGTCAGGTCAGGTCTGGTCCGGTCCGGTCCGGTCCAGTGAGGTCAGGTGAGGTGAGGTGAGGTCAGGAGGACAGCTCCAGTGAGGTCAGGTCAGGTGAGGCCAGGTGAGGTCAGAACAGCTCTGGTGAGGTCAGGTCAGGTGAGGTGAGATCAGGTGAGGTGAGGTCACAACAGCTCCAGTGAGGTCAGGTGAGGTCAGGTCAGGTGAGGTCAGGTGACCGGAAGTTACGTGGGGTATCCCTGTGAAGGGCTTTACTCTTACAGAGACCGAGGGTTCACAGAAAGGATTTTTCAGCAGGAATTACGAAGGTATCTACATCAGTTCTGGAGCCAGAAAAAAACGGGGTGGGAATCCGGGGCAGGCTGACAGCAGAACGGGGCGGCCCTCAGCTCTGCGGCATCCTCGCAGAGCAGAGCCGCTTGGGGAGGATTCCAGGGGGGGAGGAACGGCAGACAGTGGGGAATCCGTACACCCCTAATTTTTCCTGTCCCCTTTTTGCATCTGCTTGTGATGGGGCAAAAAGTCCACACAAAAATTCATATCCATTTTGCTGTGCATTTATCCTAATGTATGTATTTTTCTATGCAACATTGATTAATGTTTTGTAAATAGTTTATATAACCCCTGTTCTTCTGATTTTTTTTACAAATGCATGCATTCTTTTTGTGCACATTTTCCCCTAATATATGCCTTTTGTACACATGTGTTTGCTCAGAGAAGTGATTGCAGAATGCCGAGAAGTGCAAATACCAAAGAATAACTGTTTCCCGGTTCACATGTTGATTTGGGAAGTGCAAATCTGGAATGTTGTTATCAAAATGAAAACTGAGGAAATTCTCCCCCAGCCATAGTGCCCAGAGCACAAGCCATCCTCGCAGAGTTACCTGCACACAAAGGGATTAGCACAGGGTTAGAGTCTTGTTCCCCCATTTTATCAGCCCCCTCACCATACACAGATAATTTTCCCTCAGGGGAAAGGGAGCGCTGGAGATAGATTGACCCTAACATTTTAATGTAACTTCATTTAGGTTGGTGCTGCACTGGGTACCCAGGTGGACAAAGCTCAGAAAGTTCCATCCCACCCAGCTCATCCCCTCAGGTCCCAGTAATGCACACCAGGTCAGCCTCACACCAGTAATGCACACACTCACACAGTTGCTTGAGAAGAGGGGTGCCCTCTCCTTCCCTAAAAGAGTGACCCAAAGGAGCACAATCCAGCTGGCTGCAGCCCACCACCCCAGCCAGGGAGCTTATATATCCCCTTCCAAGAAGGGGACAGGTGGAGGTTGTCAGCAATAGTTGGTTCAGTACCCAGGGCCTGGTTCTGCAGGGAATGGTGGTCTGCCAGGCAGAAGTCCACAGTAGCTCTGCTCAGGCAGAAGTCCACAGAAAGAGAGCGGTGTTGATGGTGATGGTGGGGGCAGCAGCAAGCAGGCAGCAGGCACTCCCTCCACCTTGGATGACGGCTTCTCCTCCTTCTCCTACAGGCACTGGCAAATTAAGGTTAGTAAACTAAACCCAATGCTGGCAAATATTTTCATGCCAACAGCATTGCTATAAAAAGAGGGTCTGTTTACATTATAAATTGATGAAATACAGGGCAAAGGCTATATTTTACATTTTGTATAATCACAAATACATGTAACCATCCATTAAATACTGTTGCAATGCACTGAATTATCCCCCCACACATACGAACAGAAGACTGAAAAAATTTTGTTGTTCAGTGCTTCTTGGATTATTCTAGCTGTGCTTATTTTATTTCTTCTTCTTCTTCTTCTTCTTCTTCTTCTTCTTCTTCTTCTTCTTCTTCTTCTTCTTCTTCTCCTCCTCTTCTCCTCCTCCTTGGAAAAGTGATGTGACTTGCTGTGCAAACAAAAATGGAGAGTTGTCTTAAATCCAAGTTTCCAATGGATAATAAACGCATGTTAGGAAGCAATTGTAACTGGTTAAGATTGTAACTGTGGATTGTAACTTGTTAAGAGCATCTAACAATTAGCTAGGGATGTGCAGGGACCCCCCGATCCACCTCAGAGGCCACGTCAGGGCTTCTGAGGTGGCCTGATTCACTTTGGGCTGATTCGGGGGTGCCCGACCTGCTTCAGCCTCCAGAGCCAAAGCAGGATTCAGAAGGCTAAATCCCATTTAGCCCCCATCCCCACCCCACCCAGGATGCTGCATGAGCCCCCAGCTCCTTACCTGAGCCCTCAGGACACACACCAGCAGGCATCTTCTCATTCCAGGAGGTTGGAGTTGCCATGGCCTCCAGTTCCTGGGCCCTCGGGATGCACGCCAGCAGCTGTCTTATTGTTCCAGGGAGTCGCCATTTTTAACCACATTACTGTTGCATACTTGATGGCCATCATTTGTGCAGGACCTATTTCCAGAAATACTGGGAGTCACCATTTTAAAAATCGTGACTCTCTGGAACACCAAGACAGCTGCCAGCGCACGTCCTGAGGGCCCAGGTAAGGAGCTGGGGGCTTGGAGGGGTGGGACAGCTGGGCTTCTGGATTGCTCCAAAACATGCTGAAGCTTCAGAGTGACCCAACCCACTTCATGCTGCTTAACCTTGGAAGCTGCACAAAGTGGCACAAAATGCCCCATCTCAGCTGGGAGTTGGGGCTTCAGGCCAGAGCAGTGCACAGCTCTACAATTAGCCCCTTAACTCTGTGGAAAGCAGCCTCAGTTGCTACATTTTGAATTCCAAAACATTGTGTGCCTCCCCTCCCCCCAGGAGAGATCTGGCAAAAGAGTCATGGTCCAATACAATCCGTGAAAACTGAGCAAAATATATTTTCAGCATCTAGGATTTCAAAGCCTTATCTGCTGCTTTCTATTGCCAAGTAAGAAAATGTTTGGGGATCAGACAAGTAGTGAGAAATCCATATCAATGCAACAGAAAGTAAAAGGCATTCTTTGTGGAAAGAGCGGAGTGCTGCAGTAAGGAGATACCACTGCAGATATAAAGAAAGATGCTTAGATATGATCCCCTGGATGGAGGATTGAACTCGATATAGAAGTGGATTAGATGTGCCTTTGGTCTGATCGAGCATGGATCTTCTCATGTTCTTATGTTAACTAATAGGGCTGTGCACCGCTTTGATCCGAATCCCAAATAACAAAGCGAAGCGGGCTGCTTCAGAGGTGACTCAGTGTGATCCAAAGTGGATCAGAATGGCACTGAGGTGCCCAGAAACGAAGCAGCTTGTCAACGAGGTGCCTCTGCCCACCTCAGAGCTTTGGAGCTACTGAAGCCATTCCCACCAAGACAGCCTGTCTCTCAATGTATCAACTTGCAAAAGATCAAGGAAAGGGTGAGGAGAAGAACGTAGGGGGCACGGGGAGAGGAGGGGGAGGAGGGAGGGGGAAAATGATGAGCTTCAATGAATGACAACTCTAGTTGCCAAATTAGGGCTGAACTTAACCCAGCAGTCAGTGACAGCCCCTGCCCCCGACACCCCCGTGAAAACCTCCAGCTCCTTACTTGGGCTGCTGCCTCCACTAATGCCACTGCCACCTCCACCACTATCACACCACTGCCATCATCACCAGGGCTCAGGAGCTGGCAGCGGCGATAGCAGTGATAGCAGCAGCAGTGGAGGCAGCCTCCACCGCCACTATCGCCACCTGGCACTGCCAGCTCCTGAGCCCTGGATGCACACCAGCACTTTTTGGTGGGAGTTGCCATTTTATTTTTTTTTAAATGGCGACTCCCTGCAAGAAGAGCTGGCGGCGGGGGGGCGACAGCATTGATGGCAGCGGCGATAGCGGTGGCAGCGGTGATAGTGGTGGCGGCGGTGATAGCAGTGGCGGAGGTGGGCTCCGCTGCCACCATCACTGCCCCTGTTATTATTGCTGCCGCCGCTGCCATCACCACCCGCCGCCACCAGCTCATGAACCCTGGATGCGCGCTGGCTCTTCTTGCAGGGAGTCACCATTTTAAAGGTGGTGACTCCTGCCAAAAAGGGGAGATGCACATCCAGGCCTCAGGAGCCGGTGGCAGCGGGCAGTGATGGCGGCAGTGGCAACAGAGGCGAAGGTGATGACAGCAGCAAGTCCTGTGAGTCTCCTCAGGTAAGGAGCTGGAGGCATCTGCACAGCTGAGCTGGGGTGCTGGAGCTCCAAAGCACACTGAGTGCTTCAGAGAGCCCCTAACCCACTCTGGGTCATTTCATGTCCCTTCCTGTCTGCTTTGCCTTGGAAGGAGCACAAAGTGGCCCGAAGTGGCCCACTCCGACTTGAGCCTTGGGCCTCAGGCTGAAGCAGTGCAAAGCCCTATTAAAAAGTGCTTAGTTTGAGTATTCTCCTTTCCTTGCCTGGTTCACTGTCTCCCCCCCCCCCGCCCCCCGCCCCCAGCTTCTCTAATAGGTTTTACCTTCCATTCTTTTCTTGATTGTCTATTTTTAAAAAAACCAAAAAAATTAAAAAAGTACTTTAGTTTTCCTTGCCTTGCCTTCATCTAGCTTCCCCCCCTTCTCGATTCTCAACCATTAGTTTTCCCTTACTTTCTGTCTAGATTATGTATGTATGTTTGTATATATGTGTATATTTCCTTGTTCTTGGCTCCCCTCCACCACCACCCACGCCCTTCTCATTGCCTGTATTCCTTCCCTTCCATTTTTTATCTCTTTCACCTAAAAAAGAGAAAAGAAAAAGAAAAAATTAAAAACCCTTTTCTCTTCTGTTAGGATTATAGATAGTCCCCCCACCCCTTTGCTTGTAGGTAGTTCAGTATTTGCTTTTCTTTTGCTCTTGTGTGTGTGTGCGTGCTTGTGTTTTGGACAAGCAAACAGTGTGTGGCAAAGCACTACACAGTCCACATTTCAAAAAACAGCGGGCAAAGCACTACGAACATTTAGGGTGCAATCCTATCCAGATATGCGGCCGCCTCTGCACTCGGAGGTGACCGCCTATTCAAAGCAGGGCAAGAGAAGCATGGAGGGGACCGCTCCCTCTGTGCTTGTCCTGCCCTGCATTTTTGGCTAGACAGCCAATTGTGGCTTTCTAGCCATGGGAGCACGGACCGGGGAAGGAGGCTGCCGTATGACACATAGGATGTGTCGTACAGGCATTTCTGCCCTCTCTGACCCAGAATGACCCCAGCCACACTCCTTTTTGGCTGCTCCATGCTCCTCTTGTGAGTGCGGAGGATGGGTCTGTTCCACACTGCCTCTAAGGCAGCGCAGAAGTGCGGGGAGGTCAGTTCTCTGGGAACCGACCTTAGAGCGTGGGCTCTGAGGTTGGTTCCCAGATAACACGATATTCTATGGCCATCTAGCTGCTGTCTAGCGGCCATAGGATTGCTCCCTCCCATATATTATTTAAATATTATACTACGCTGTGTGTCAAAGCAACCCCAATATGATGCCTCTTCAGGGCCTTGGCAGGGGCAGAGGTGGGTGAGGTGCTGGTGGGACCAGCAGCACTGATAGCCAAGTTGGGTCACTGCCAGTCCAGATAGTGCATCCTGGTGTAGAGCAGCAGGGTGCGGAGGCCAGCCGCAGTGCCCGGAGGTCACTGTTGAAGGAGGCTGGTGCAGGCAGCAGCAGTAGCACTCTTACAAAAGGAACAGCATCTCTTTCTGTAGTGGAAAGAAAGACAGCAAAGTCTGTCTTTGATCTCAGATCAAGTCAATGTGCCTGCCTGGCAGGATTGCTGTGTCTTCCTGCCTCTGTCAGACAAGACAACTGAGAGCCTGAGGTCATTGACTGTGATTCTGAATAGGAAAGTACTGGGGGAAAGAGGTTATTTGCACTTCAAAGAAACCTACAGCAGTGATCAGGGATCGTGACCTACTCCTAATCACCACTTAAACACCAAAATTCTCTGATTATCCCTTTATCCCCTTTGGTTTGATTTTCTGAGAAAACATTTGATCTGTGCCTAGCACACAACCTACTTGGGCCAAACTGTCTGAAATTTGGCAGATGGGTTCCCCTCCATGGAAGCTGACAGGTCCCTAAATTTCATGCACTTCTGTGGAAACAGTGGAAAGTTATAGCTCTTTGCTTTGAGCGTTTTTGTTGAAAAAAATCAAAATTCATCTGCACCTAGCACAAAAACTACTGGGCCAAACTGTCTGAAATTTAGTAGGTGGAATCCCCTCCTTGGGGAACAACAGGTGCCTAAATTTCATGAGTTTATCCTAAAAACTGAAAAAGTTATGGCCATTTCTGTTTTCCAGTGCAAGTCAATGGGAAAACATCAAATCCAAATGATTCAGATATCTGGATCTCACTTCAGATCCAAATCCGAAACAAAGTGGATGGCGTCCAAATCAATCCAAATCAGCATCTGAAGCAAAGCAGGGGGTCTGTGCACAGCCCTATTAACTAATCCCTTGACTTCAGAATTAATACTGAGAAGAAATGCCCAAACACACACCCCCGGCCACCATCTTGCTTGCAATTTTAAGTGGATATAGACTGGGGCGTAATATCAGCCCCATTTACTACTGGCAGCATTTACGCTCCCCACTGTTGGCCCAGTGTGGATTCCTCAATACTTTCTACCCAGAAGAATCAGAATAAAGACAGGAACCTTACTCTGGCCCCCTCCTCAGTTTCTTCAGTTTCAGAATGAGACAAAGAGGTGGACAGTTGCAAGTGAGGAGGGGACTCGGTTTTGTGAAACCTTTCCATCAAGAAGGTTGAAAAAGTTTTCAAAAGAAGCTTTGGATGGCCCAGCTCTATCTCAGAACACATGTCCACTGGCCAGCCTTCTCCAACCCAGTTTTGGAATAACATCTGGACAGCACGTGGTCTGGGAGGTTTCCATGGGATTGAGAGTTATTAGCTGCTAGAGGTGTGTGAATCAGCAAAACTCAAGCTTGCCTAAGTTCTCCAAATTGCATAGGGATGTCAGAGAAATCCGCTCGAAAGTCAAATGGGACCGAATTCAAATGCATTCGGCCCGCTGAACCCTTCCCCAGGACGAGGCGCCCCGGTCTATTCGAACCAGAGTTCATGCGGTACTTTTTTTTTTTCTCTGCCGAAAATTTTACGAAGGTATTTACAAAGGAAACTTCACAAATTGGGATGAAAGATGGCGAAAGGGATTTTACGAAACTATTTAATAAATATGCAGTTTCCTGCTACGACGTGGCTTTCTTTCGCTGGGAGGGATGGAGTCATGAACTGCACGTAGCCTCATCTTTTTTTATTTTCTGTGTGTGAAGGTCAGGTCAGGTTCAGGTCAGGAGAGGTCAGGTGAGCGAGATCCCTCCAGGCCACCCCCCCACCCCACCAGGAAGATAACGTCATTGAGGGGAGGGAACTCATCGACCATTTATCCCGCGGATTCCCACCTTCACATAGGACGGCGGTGTATGTCCAGCAGCCTCAGTTGCTCCAGTCCAGACTCCAGAGTCCAGACTAGAGATAACAGAGGCGCCGCTGCTGCAGACAGAGTGTCCATCTCCAGCAGCTGCAAGGAGTGTGTTTCTGCATCCCCCCATTCTACGGCACTGCAGTTCAACCTTTCTTACAGTGAAGGTATGTTAACTTTATCTGAATGTGCCCCTATGCTTAGTGATTTGGGGGTGGGTTGGAGGAGCAGGGGAAACTGGTTGGGAAGGCATCCTCCCTCCAGCAGCCTTTCTTAGTCTGCTGGGCCCGGGAAGGACTCCATCCTCCATCCTCCTGGGCTTTCCAGGATTAATCCATGTGCCTATGCATTTCTGAGTGGGTTCGGGGGTGGGGGGGACTGGGTGGGAAGGCATCCTCCCTCCAGCAGCCTTTGTTAGTCTGCCGGGCCCGGGAAGGACTCCATCCTCCAGCATCCTGTGTGTACTGTAGGTTTGTGTTTTTCAGGCTGCATGGATGGACTACATCCTCCATCCTAGGCTTTTCAGCCTAATCTGCTGTACAATATGCCCCTATTTAGTTAGCATTGGATGGCTGGATTGGTGAGTAACTACTTCTACACTGCACTATATCTGCGATTGTAGGCTGTTCACATGATTTCAGCTTTGCAACATGCATTTATGTCTCCTTCTGCCCAGAGACATGAACATGGAGAAAAGAGGAACCCGTGGTCAATCCAGCACTCAAAAGAGGCATAGACGCCCGACGAGAACATACACCACTGAGGTCGCATTTCAGCGGTATTTTAAGAATGAGATGGAAGAGGAGGAAGCCCAAGGTGTGACCAGCAGCGACAGCAGCCCCAGCCCCAGTCCACCCCACACCCGTAAGCAGTGCATACCACCAATTTCTGCTACAGAAAGTGGCACAGGCACAGCTAGGGATGGCGGAGAATTTCTCCCCGAAACTTCGGGGGGCCGAGCGCCAACGTGTTCGGCCCCCCGAACAAGTTTCGGGGAGAAATCCTCCGCACACCCCCGCACACACCCCCGGGACGGGGCTTACCTTCCCTGAATGTCCCTCCCGGCGGCGGGTCCGGCTGGCGGTTCGTCGGGTGTTCGAGCAGGGCGGGAGCGGCAGCCGGTCTTTCGACCGGCTGCCGCCCCCGCCATTGCAATAAAAGAAAAAAAAAGTCCCCTGATAGGCTACGTGACAATTCACGTAGCCTATCACGGCTAGATTTGCAAAGTCAGCCGTGATAGGCTACGTCAATCGTCACGTAGCCTATCACGGGTGACTTAAAAAAAAAAAAAAAGTGTGTACGGATAATGGCGGCCCCCATAGGGAGCCGCCATTCCCGTTCCTTATTTGGTGGCTGTAGTCTACGTAAATGTTTACGTAGACTACGGTGAAAATAAGGGCAACGCTATTTATTTTTTTTTTAAAGTCACCTGTGATAGGCTACGTGACGATTCACGTAGCCTATCACAGCTGACTTTGCAGATCTAGCCGTGATAGGCTACGTGAATCGTCACGTAGCCTATCAGGGTTTTTTTTTTTTTTTAACTTTCGCGTTCGCGGCCGGGCGAGGCGGCAAGCCTCCTCCCCGGCCTGAATTTTGGCCGGGCGAGGCGGGAAGCCTCCCCCCCCAGCCTGAACTTCGCGGGGGGAGCAGCGAAGCGCTCTCCCCCACCGCGAACAAGCTGCGAGAAAAGGTAAGTGACTTTCGTCCACCCCTAGGCACAGCTGGCCACAACTCCAGAGGAAGAGGAAGAAAGTTCATGGATTGTGAGTGGAAGGGCAGTGTCTCCAAACCCAAAGCGGATGAAAATGTTCCCAAGGAGACTCTACAGCGGCGGAATGAAAGTCAAGATATCTACATCATTCCGAAGGATGAATCTGGTAAGACTCTGTCATCACAGGTGCTTGTAAATATCTGGATACAAATAAATATCTTTGAATATTTGAATAGTCCCTACATTAGCCTTCTGCAACCTGCAGCCTTCCAGATGTTTTGGGCTACAACTCCCAGCATTATTGACCACTGGTCATGCCGGCTGGGCCTGATGGGAGTTGAAGTCCAAAACCTTTGGAGGGGACCATTTGGGGAAGGGATCTTCTTCTTCAACACAACAAAACATACACGACTGTTTTACATTCATTCATATTCATTGCTGTGAACATATTTCATATTATTTAAATGTTACATGGTACTCCAGTACTAAAGAAAACCCCAGCTCTTTAAAAGAACTGCAATACTTTCTCAAATGATACACCTTTTCGGTGGGAAAACACTTCACTGTTTTGTTCTTGCTTTGTTTCCAAAGCCATTAATCATAGTTTGCTGTCTTGTTTGGCCTTGATCTCTTTTAACTAGAGCTGCAATGTGAATTGATCAAGCAATTACATTTCTGAGGATGGTTTTTAAAAGAGGGCCTGACTAATCAGGCACTGCTCCCGGGGGACCACAAATGCACCCTGGAAAAAAGCGGTGGGATTTGCCAAGTATGTGCTCAGGTCAGGACCAGCCCTATCGTTAGGTAGCAGCGAGGTGCTGGGGCACAGAACTGTGGGTGCTCCTCAGATTGCCTTGTACCTCCTCAGCCAGCTTCTTGTCCTCTGGTGTGGTGGAAGAGGCTCTCCCATTGTCACTGTTCAAGTAAGATTCAGCTATCGCTCTATGTAGGATGGAGGGGTGCCATTTTATCCTTTGCCTCAGGAAGCAAAACGCTTTGGGTCAGCCCTGTAGGTGCTGAGTCCCACACAGTGGTATAATAGAGCTGATGCAAAGGAGTGGACCTTGCAAGGGAGCCAGATATCTCCTCCCCCATGCTTTTCAGACTTTCACCAGTGAGGACACGTTTAGATAACTCTCATTGAGTTTCGAAGTCGGTACAGTACATTTTTTTTGCACCATGTGTCATGTGTTTTCGCAGTGCTAGCTAGTGCAGTAGTAGCTTACATCTGCACCTTGTGTCATGTTGATTGATCGCAATTCCAAGCTATGTTTCGTCGATGTCTACAACTACACCGTTTTATTCTCTTGGCTATTACTCATGTGTAAAAGTTGCATTTCTCATGAAACTCTGCTTCTATCTATTTTGAATCTTTACAGAGACGCCCACAACCGTCCTCCCTGCATCAGACAGCAGAAGTGGGACAGGTGAACCAGGTCCACAGCTGCCTGCTGATAATCACCTCGTGGGTGGCGGCTCATGTGATTTTGAAAAAAAGGCCAGAGGACTTAGTGTCATCAGTGATCTGGACAGCGAAGATGATGAGGAGCTCTTCTATATCAATGATGTCCCTGCTGAGACTGGGTCTGACTCTGTTCTCCACTTCCAGCCTTCTGGGTTCTTTGGGAGCAATCCCAAACCTCAGGAACAAACGTCCCCTGCTAAGCACTGGTCAGCGCCATCAACAGCACCAACAACAACACCATCCACAGATGAGCAGAAACGTGCAGCTCCCGATGCCACCTCATCTGGAACCGATACCCCCATTCCCCAAAGAAGAAACGGTGGTGGCAGGGTGAGCTCCTATGTGTGGTGCTTCTTCAAATATGCAGAGAACGACCGCTATGTTGTGATGTGTGATATTTGTAGAAGCCGTGTGCGGCTAGGAAAAGAAGGGGGCTGTGCACGAGTGGGCACGTCTGCCATGAGGCGACACATGGAGGTGCATCATCCGCTTCTTGTGCCCAAAGATAGCAACGGGAAGCCACAACCATCCAAAAAGAACAGTACCACCTCCTTTGCCTCATCTTCCAAAGACCTCACGCAAAGTGGTCCGGGTGAGAAGGGCACAGAAGGCAGCTTCGCTAAGAGACAGGCATCACTGGAGAAATGCCTCACGCTGACACAGAAATTCCCCTCTGATAGCGTCCAGGCACGAAGGTTGAATCAGGACCTGACAGTGGTCATTGAAAAACATATGCTTCCCTTCTCCTTGGTGGAAGATGAAGACTTTGTGCGCTTCATGAAGAGATTGTGCCCTCGGTGGGATGTCCCCTCTCATCACTACATTAGTGGCATAGCCATTCCAGCCCTGGCTTCTGAAATCAGACGGGTACTCCAACAGGATTTGAAATGTGCAGTTGCAGGAAGTGTACATTTAATGAGTGACACATGGACAAGTAACAAACAAAGTCTTATCTGTGTGTCACCACGCAATGGGTATCCATCAGTGCGAGCAGCTGACTGACTCGCAGAACAGCGACATTGGCCCTCACAATGCTCTCAGGGACACACACAGCAGAAAACATCAGCAGTAGCATCAGTGGTGTTGTTCAGTCCTGGTTGGCCCCTTTAAATCTAACAGTGGGCTGTGTATAAGGATGGATGAAAGTCCCTTACCTGGTCCCGCAGCTGTGTTCGGGGGGGGGGAGGCGCTCCGTTTCTCCCCCCGAAATTCTTGGCAAGGGGAGGTGCCCCACCCCTCCTGGCCGAAATTCAGGCCGGGGGGGAGGCGCCCCATCCCTCACCGCCGAAATTCAGGCTGGGGGGGAGCGCCCCGTCTCCCCAGCCGTGAAATAAAAAAGTAAATTGAAAAAAAAAAGTGATAGGCTACATAACAATTTACGTAGCCTATCACGGCTAGATTTTCAAAGTCAGCCGTAATAGGCTACGTAAATCTTTACGTAGCCTAACACAGCTGACTTTGAAAAAAAAAAAAGCACGTATGCAAATGGCGGCACCCATGGGCGCGGCCATTTGCATTCCTTATTTGGGCACGGGTAGTCTACGTAAAGATTTACGTAGACTACGGCGAAAATAAGAGCAACGCAAATAGCGTTGCCCTTATTTTTGCCGTAGTCTACATAAATCTTTACGTAGACTACAGCGACCAAATAAGGAACGCGAATGGCGGCACCCATGGGCGCCGCCGTTTGCATACACGCTTTTTTCTTTTTTTTTCAAAGTCACCTGTGATAGGCTACGTAACGATTTACGTAGCCTATCACAGCTGACTTTGGAAATCTAGCCGTGATAGGCTACGTAAATCGTTACGTAGCCTATCACGGGTGTTTTTTGTTTTTTCACTTTTTTTATTTCACGGCTGGGGAGATGGGGCGCTTCTCCCCAGCCTGAATTTTGGCTAGGCGAGGCAGGGCACCTCCCCCCCGGCCTGAACTTCAGGGGGAGAACCGAAGCACCTCCTTCCCACCGCAAAGCAAGCTGCGGGACCAGGTAAATGCCTTTCATACATCCCTACGCCACAGCAGCTGCACCACCAACACAACATACAGAGTCAGACACAGGGGCATCTTGTCGAAAGTTCAACTTGTACTCCTCAGTGGCAGTGGAGCATGGTGTAAGTGGGAGCAGGCAGGGGAAATGTGCCAAAACAGCCAGGAAAGGATCAGCTTATGATGTGGCTATCCAGGAACTGAAAGCTTATGCCAGAGGGAGTTTCTCAGGAACACAGAGCAGCCCAGAGAGTG
Organism: Heloderma suspectum; assembly: GCF_057233095.1. Taxonomy (NCBI): domain Eukaryota; kingdom Metazoa; phylum Chordata; class Lepidosauria; order Squamata; family Helodermatidae; genus Heloderma; species Heloderma suspectum. Next base: position 15,136,292 of record NC_139462.1, read on the forward strand.
ATCCTCTCCTATACTGGGAGACAAAATGTGGCGTTTGGCCAAATCTGACCAAAGTCGCCGTTTGACATATATCTTGCCCTCCCTCGAGTGTGTCCTCTGAAAGGCTTTTCTCCACCACTGGCAACATTGTCACCACCCACCGAAGAAGACTCACACCAGAATGTGTCTCCACCCTTGCCTTCATACGCTCCAACAGGAGATGGATTCCCGAAGAGCACCTCCCCCCACCACCACCAGCTGTCAGCAGAGTAGAGCAGTCATCAAGTGATGAGAAAGATCCCTGGGATGATGATACTGCTGCTAATGTGAGCCAGAGTTCTGAGGGACAATGAGGAAGAATGATATAATTTGTGAGTGTGGTCACACTGAGGTGTCCCTCAGAACTTTGTCCAAACAAGCAGTCCCTGTCTGGCCTGGGCAGAGCCCAAAGCACTGGTGATATGTGGCGGAGCTTTACAATACCTCACATGCAGAGTCCAGTTGCGCTGCCCGACTGTGTGTGGCGGACTATGCAACAGCGTACATCCCTACTAGGGATGGAAGAAAGGGACTTACCTGGTCCCGCAGCTTGCTTCGCAGTTGGGGGGAGGTGCTTCGGTTCTCCCTCCGAAGTTCAGGTGAGGGGGGGGAGGTGCCCCGCCTCGCCCGGCCGAAATTCAAGCCGGGGGGGAGGTGCCCCATCCCTCGCCGCCGAAATTCAGGCCGGGGAGGAGTGCCCCGTCTACCCGGCCGCAAAAAAATAAGTAAAATTAAAAAAACACACACACACCTGTGATAGGCTACGTAACGATTTACATAGCCTATCACAGCTAGATTTCCAAAGTCAGCCATGATAGGCTATGTAAATCATCACGTAGCCTATCACGGGTGACTTTGAAAAAAAAAAAGCGGGTACGCAAATGGTGGCGCCCATGGGGCGCCGCCATTTGCGTTCCTTATTTTGGCACATCTAGTCTACATAAAGATTTACGTAGACTACTGCGAAAATAAGGGAAAGCTATTTGCGTTTAGGGATGGCGGAGAATTTCTCCCCGAAACTTCGGGGGGCCGAGCGCCAACATGTTCGGCCCCCCGAACAGGTTTCGGGGAGAAATCCTCCGCCCCCCCCGCCCCCCGCCCCCCCCCCCGGGACGGGACTTACCTTCCCTGAATGTCCCTCCCGGCGGCGGGTCCGGCTGGCGGTTCGTCCGGTGTTCGAGCGGGGTGGGAGCGGCAGCCGGTCTTTCGACCGGCTGCCGCCCCCGCCATTGCAATGAAAGAAAAAAAAAAAACGTCCCCTGATAGGCTACGTGACGATTCACGTAGCCTATCACGGCAAGATTTGCAAAGTCAGCCGTGATAGGCTACGTGAATCGTCACGTAGCCTATCACGGGTGACTTTAAAAAAAAAAAAAAAAGTGTGTACGGATAATGGCGGCCCCCATAGGGAGCCGCCATTCCCGTTCCTTATTTGGTCGCTGTAGTCTACGTCAATGTTTACATAGACTACGGCGAAAATAAGGGCAACGCTATTTGCGTTGCCCTTATTTTCGCCGTAGTCTACGTAAACATTGACGTAGACTACAGCAACTAAATAAGGAACGCGAATGGCGGCTCCCTATGGGGGCTGCCATTCGCGTACGCGCTTTTTTTTTTTAAAGTCACCCGTGATAGGCTACGTGACGATTCACGTAGCCTATCACGGCTGACTTTCCAGATCTAGCCGTGATAGGCTACGTGAATCGTCACGTAGCCTATCAGGGGACTTTTTTTTTTTTTTTTTTTACTTTTGTGTTCGCGGCCGGGCGAGGCGGGAAGCCTCCTCCCCGGCCTGAATTTCGGCCGGGCGAGGCGGGAAGCCTCCCCCCCCGGCCTGAACTTCGCGGGGGGAGCAGCGAAGCGCTCCCCCCCACCGCGAAAAAGCTGCGAGAAAAGGTAAGTGACTTTCGTTCACCCCTATTTGCGTTGCCCTTATTTTCGCCATAGTCTACATAAATCTTTACATAGACTAGACGTGCCAAACTAAGGAACGCAAATGGCAGCGCCCAATGGGCGCCACCATTTGCGTACACACTTTTTTTTTTTTCAAAGTCACCCGTGATAGGCTATGTGACGATTTACATAGCCTATCATGGCTGACTTTGGAAATCTATCACGGGTGTGTTGGTTTTTTTTTACTTTCCTTTTTTATTTTGCAATGGCGGTGGCGGCAGCCAGTCAGAAGACCGGCCGCTGCCCCCGCCCAGCCGAAACGCCGTCGAAACGCCGTCGAAACGCCGTCGAAACGCCGCCAGGACCCGCCACCGAGAGGGACATTCGCACGAGGTAAGTCCCATCCCCGGGGGGGGCCGGCGGAGAATTTCACCACCAATTTCGGGGGGCCGAATGCATTGGCATTTGGCCTCCCGGAGATTCATGGAGAAATTCTCCGCCTACTACACACATACACACAGAGTTTTCTATGCATCCCAGTGTACTTTTCCATCGACTGTATATGTGTATCTTTACCCCTCTGAATGTTAGTATGATTCTAATTCCCCAAATGTATGTATAGTTCTAATTCTCTTGATGTGTGCTTTTAATTCATTTAAAATTATTTCATAAATCAAGGAATTGCTTTCAAAGACCTTGTTGTGGTCTCTCTCTGGACTCCCTCAGCTTTTGGGTTTTCCTAAGCACCGAGAGTTCTATGTGAAAAGATCCCTCTGGTATGCGTCCAGTTTACATGTATGTGATATGCACCTCCACGTAAAACAAAGCATACTTCATAGAATCATCAAATCATAGGGTTGGAAGGGGCCTACAAGGCCATCGAGTCCAACCCCCTGCTCAATGCAGGTATCCAAGTCATAGCATCCCTGGCAGATGGCTGTCCACCCTCGTCTTGAATGCATTCATTCATAACATCAGGGATGCTGACTGACCATCTCCCTATGAGGGAAGCTTACAGCAACTGGGCTTGTTTGGCTGGGAAGGCATTCTTGTTGCGGTTAACAGTAAGCAAACACAGAGATCATTGTGTACAATGATCTAGATTTAAAAAATTATATCTGTGGACTTGATCCAAGGAATTGTTACCTTTTTTAAAAAAAGAACTTTATATACAAACAGAACAGATCAAAACAAAACACAGAAAAAATTGTATTGTTGGGCTGGGCACTGGCTGGCTGCAGGCCTCAGTTCGTAGGAGGATGCATTTCCCGCTCCATGGCCTCCACCCTTCTTTGAAGGTCATCACCTGTGTGTAGAAAGAGAAGAATAAAGCACAATGGTAATATGCATCTTGCAGGCAGAGTTGTTAGCTCAGGTCAGGTGCCATTCTGTAGTACTACTTACAGGTCCTCCTGAGCATCTGGACGTCTCTCATCAGATGCATCAGGAGCACAAGAGGAGGGGCTTCATCTGTGGAAGAAGGGTGGCCTTCCTCCACAGATGCTGCTCCTCTTGCTGCTGGCTCTTCGATGTCCTCCTCCTCCTCTTCCTCCTCCTCTTCTTCCTCTTCCTCCTCCTCCTCCTCCTCTGTCCTCTCCCTCTCCGCGGCCCTCAGTGCCTCCTCCACCAGCAAGGCATGATGCGCAGCTGTGGGATGTCATAGTAACAGAATGAATGCATTTATATATGTGGTGAGTGAACAAAACCACAGTCATTGATTGATCTGTCTATCACCATCCCCACTACCATAAGAACTACTGATTCTGTCCTCCCACCACAAGGTCTAATGATGAGGGGATAATTAAGGAGGCAGATTATACAGTACTGACAGTTTTGGTGTGACGGGGACTGTTGGACTTCTGTAAACATGCACAGGATTGCACTTCTAGTCACCCCATTTCTACATTTGCAATGCCATGGTATTTATTTATTCTATTGATGCATTGCATAAATGCCACCTTTTTTCCTAACGCAAGGAACCCAAGGCGGGTCACATTAGCCTCTTCCTCTCCATTTAATGCTCACAACAACAACACTGAGGTAGGCTGGGGCTTTCTGACTGGGCCAAAGTCACCCAGTGAGCTTCCATGGCTGAGTGGACTATACCCAGATCTCCAAGCTCTCAGATGAACACTTGCTCATGAGTTGACTTGAGTGCCAATGTCTTGGTAGAAAGGTGGGGTGGGTGGGGTGCAAAAATTCAGCAATCACAAAATCACTACATGAAGAAGGATGACGTGCACATCGAAAGGCTGGTCCTGTTGCTGCTGGGCTGGTGCCAGTCCCCCTATGTGCACTGTGCAGAGACCGGCAGCAGCAGCATTTCCCTGGAAATGGACAGCGTGTCAGTGTGTAATATGAGGTGTAGCCAGGCCTGCATAATCCTATGCATGTGGTTGTACAGGAAAAAGCAATGCAGTTCCCAGCATCCCTTCAACCAGCCAAAGTGGCCAGAAGATGATGGGACCTTTTTCTGTGCAAGTTCAACAAGCATAGGATTGCAGGCTAAGTGTCAGGATTTGTTTGTTTCCACATGAGACCACAAAGAGAGAGCTTCATTTTCGGTACACATCCTTGTCTTCATATTTAGTTAAGCTTGATGATGGGATGGGATAACTATAACTTACCAGGCATATACCTCTGCAAAAATGGGGGCTGGCATGCTTTGACCCACACTCTGTGGATGCGCCAGTAGTAGGTAGGGTGGGTGGACAGCGGTGCCCTCCTCTCAGCAGCAGCAATCCCCTCTCTGATGAAGGACTGCTTTAGTGCCTTCCATTTGGACCTCAATTGTCCAATTGTGTAATGGTGGCCCGCTCGCTCCATCCTCCTCTTTATCTGGGCCCAATAAAGTTCATTGCAGCAGGAGCAGCTGCCAAACAGCACTGCCACCACCTCGCTGCTCTTAATGTTGATGAGGAGGGCCTTGGTCTCCTCATGGTCCCTCTTCCTGCCACACACTGGTGCAGCCATTTTAAAGCAGCCACACTACTACTACACACAAACACACACACACCAAGACAGCCACACACAACCACCACTTAACTACACACACACAGACCAAACCAGACAAAAACACCACAATGCACAACTACACACACACACACAGACCAGACAAAACCATCACAATGCACAAACAACAGGAAATCCACTAAGCACCACCACTAACACACCACCACCACCACACAACAGAACTCCACCCACAAATCACCACGCAGACGCAAGCGCAAATGCAGACAACATTCAGGAAGTTAGCAGGAAGTTGATGACAGATTTTGCGGAAACGGAGCTGCAGCCCCGTGTTTTTTTTTATTGTGAGGCGGTTAGGTTAACAAGACCAGTAAACGCGAGGATCATCAAGCACAAATACACAGAAATTAATAAAATCATAGTCCCTGTCCCTGTCCGAGAAAACAAGACAGTGGGGGAGCGCACAGAGGGTGGGAAACATTTCGGGCAGCAATGAAAAAAAATACATAAATAATTACAGAAATAGTGGGAAAGTTCTGGCCGAGGCAATGCACAATGGCGAGAGTGCGGCGGAAGCTATGGGGGGATTCCCCCCTAGGGAGGAAATACGTAAGCAATCCCAACAATGGCGAGAGTGCGGCGGAAGCTACAGGGGGATTCCCCCCTAGGGAGGAAATACATAAGCAATCACAACAAGGGAGAATGCGGCGGAAGTTACATAGGGTCAATTCCGGCCGACGGAAACTACGTAAATATTTGCAACGAATAATCTTTCGCAGAATGGTGGAACGGGACGGGCGGCTGTTGGGCACGGAGAATTTTTCAACATTTGCTGCGATTTTATTTACGTAATTTTCGAGGCGGGAAAAAAAACATAGTATTTCGGGGGTTTGCAGACAGCGGGACGGGACAGACGCCAACTGCGAAAGTCAAGCGGGACAGTAGGAGCACAATTCATACATCCCTAAAATTGCATCTCAAAGCTCTTTCTGACCCCTGGATCCAGAAGTATGTGAGAACTATTGCCCCATTGCTAATATTCCCTTTTTGGGCAAGGTGCTTGAGCGTGTGGTGGCTGGGCAGCTTCAGACTTTCTTGGAGGAAACTGATTATCTGGACCCATTTCAGGCCAGGGTAAGGCACTCTGACTGACGACCTACTCTGGGTGAAAGACAGGGGGAGTGCTACCCTGTTGATCCTCCTGGATCTCTCTGTGGCTTTTGATACCATTGATCATGGTATCTTACTGGTTCAGCTGCTCTAAGAGGAGGGAGTTGGGCACATTGTGTTACAGTGGTTCCACTTCTACCTGCAAGGCCAATTCTAGAAAGTGGTATTGGGGGATTCCTGTTCTACCCCATGGCTATTAAGCTCAAGCTGTGGGGTGCCAAAGGGTTCTATTCTATCCCCCTTGCTGTTCAACATCTATATGAAGCTGTTGGGAGAGGTCATTGGGAGTTTTGGGGTGGGGGTCACCAGAACACTGATGATGCTCAGCTCTATTTCTCCCTGTCATTGGAGTCAGCTGGGGTGGTAAAGGTGCTGGACCAGTGCCTGAAAGCTGTAATGGGCTGGATGAGGGCCAATAAACTGAAGCTGAATCTTGACAAGAAGGAAGCTCTGTGAATTGTTAGTTCCCGAGTCCAGGAATTGGGTAAGAGACCTGTTCTGGATGGGGTTGCACTCCTCCTGAAGGAGCAGGTGTGTAGCTTGGGAGTCCTCTTAGATCCATCCCTGTCACTGGAGCCCCAAGTGGATTCCATGGCCCGGAGTACTGGGGGCCAGCTACGGCTTTTCCTGGACAGGGATAACCTAGCCACAGTAGTACATGCACTGGTAAGATTACTTCCCGATTAGACTACTGCAATGCACTTTACGTGGGGCTGCCCTTGAAGATGACTCGGAAGTTGCAGCTAGTGCAAAATGCAGCAGCTAGACGGCTGAATAGGGATGTACGAAAGGGACTTACCTTGTCCCGCAGCTTGCTACGCGGTGGGGGGGAGGCGCTTTGCTTCTCCCCCCGAAGTTCAGGCGAGGGGGGGAGGCGCCCCGCCTCGCCTGGCCGAAATTCAGCCTGGGGGGGGAGGCGCCCCACCGTGCCCCAGCAGGCGCCCCACCGTGCCCCACCGTGCCCCAGCCTCCCCAGCCTCCCAGCAGGGAGGCGCCCCAACTTATACACTACCTCCAGTATCAGAGGCATTAGACCTATATACACCAGTTGCTGGTGAAGATGGGCGAGAGGGTGCTGTTGCACTCATGTCCTGCTTGTGGATTTCCCGTGGGCAGCTGGTTGGCCGCTGTGTGAGCAGAATGCTGGATGAGATGGACCCTGGATCTGATCCAACCTGGCTCTTCTTATGTTCTTCAACTCCCATCAGCCTCAGCCAACATGGCCAATAGCCAGGAATCCTGGAAGTTGTAGTCCAAAATATCTAAAGGGCACTAGCTTGGGAGAGGCTGTTATAGCAATGTTGATTTTGGATGAATCCCATTATCTCTCTGCCTTTCTTTCATGGCTAAATTATTCCATGTAATTAATCCAGCACCCACCATGATGGAACAGGTACTCAATAACACTCTGGAACAGCCTATTTGTTTACAGATTAGTTTAAGGAAGTGACAGAAAAGAGATTGTTAGGTAATTACTGAGCAAGCTAAAATGTATGTGTCAAGTAGAGTCAGAAGAAGGGTTTTCTTTCCTCCTGAAGGACATCTCTCCCCTATTCCTTTAGGCCACAACACAGCTACTAAATCTACTAAACTAATATCCATTCTATACTTAATTAGTTTACCTTTTAATTGTTGTTATTAATATTGATCAAACTCTTGCTGTTTAGCCTCCTGGAACTGATGCAAACTATGCAGTATTTGACACAACTGACTGGTTTTATAAATATTCCCATCCCTTGCCTGTTGAGGCATGGAGTTTTTCAGAGTTAATTTCCAGTCTTTTGACAGTAGCTTCTAGCATACAATTGAAAGGAAAGAACAATGCCTGTTATTAAAATCTGGCTATGCAATAGGCCTAGGGAACCTTGCGCTCACTCAGATTAATATATGTCAGATTGGTTGAAAGGGGAATTCATTCTTCTTTTGATTTGTAAAAAAGAAAAAGGCCTGGAATTAGTTTGTAATATTGTCAGGATCTTATAGTGATGCACTCCATTATAGTTGTCTTGGGTTTTTCAAAAGCTCTCTTAGGCATATTTAAATGGGAGGATCTCATCATTACTCATATTATAATTGGCATGTGTAGCCATTGGTGGGGGAAGAGGGGAATGTAAAAATAAAGTTTCCATCCCGCTAATGCAGCTTGTTCTAGTACCACTCAGATCCAAAGCTCCAGATGTGTTCCAACATGTGTATGAAACTCCTGCGGATGTAGCCTCTCTCCTTTGCTTTAATGGATTGGACTTCACCATTGATCACCCACATTGCGATGTATCTCCAAATTCCATCTTGAAGCTTGTTCTGACTCAAGTCCGTATCAGATCACAAGCTTCGTTTTTTAGTTTTCACATGAAAATACATGCATATTTTCATCCATATTTTTCCAAATATGTGCACATTTGAAATGTATGCATTCTTCTCCCATTGCTTAACATGGATCTGTGTGCATTTTTTAAAAATGCAAATTTTATGCACATTTTTCAAATCTACACATGCTGTCAAACACATTTGGGGGTCCACAAATCACACTGCAAGCTTGGGAATGTTCGGACTTCGACCACAGATTGGGTCCAAGTCTGTGTTCAGCCCAGAAGGTGTGAACTGGGTAAAATCCTGAAAAAAAAACTGAAATGAATTTCTCATGCATCCCTATGCCCACACCACTGATGCTGATGGGCAAGCCCTTACATGCCCACATAGTCCATGTGCCAAGTGGAGATCTTGCCTATCCACTGAGCCAGGGCTAGCCTTAACCATTTTGCAATCTGAGGCAGAAGGTTACAGTATTGTATTTCCCACTCCCCATATCAGTGCCACCTCCTCTGCTCCCCCCTCTGAACCTGGCTAGCTAAGAAAGCAATTCTAAGGATGTGGTAGAGACCTCAGGTGGTAGAATAGACTGTACCACTTCATGATGCAGATGGAGGATACAATTTCTGAATGCTCCCTGCATTATACACTGTATACTGAGAAGAAAGATTCTAACTCAGCCTGCTCCTGCTTTACTAGCTTTCTACTTCAGGGCAGCCCCTTCAAATGATCCATACAAAAAGGGGACATCCCGTGAGTTATGGGGAGCAGGGGTGCATCCTGGCCCCATCCCCAGCATCAGGCATGTTGTCTCGGCCCAGTTCTAGACTGTTAGTGGAAGTGGCTGAATAGAGCAGGCAATGCAGAAAGTGAAGGGCTTGGGAAATATTATGAGTCTGAACAGTATAAAACAACAGAGCAAATCAGTGCAGGCTTCTAACAGAATGAAACCATCACTACAACAAAACACACTGAACATGCTAGTCTTGTTATACACAAAAAATCCTGGCTAAACAGGAAGCTCATTTAGCTCCACCTGGCTGTTGGCCAACATCCCTCCCCTTATGATCCCTGTTTGCACCTCATGCACTCAGATGCATCTAGAGCTGTTATGTTAGGTCCGCACCCTGCATGACCCTTGTTATTATGCCTACCAATTAGGGATGGGTGAATCCCAGTCTGGGCAGAGGGGCTGGCTGCATGAAAATCCAGGCCATTTAGTACCCCGCAGATTTCCCCAGAGCCCTGGTGCATCCGCCATGGTTTGCGGGGCAGCTCTCTGGCTATATAAAAGGCACAGTAGGCTAATGGTGACCACCGTTAACCTATCACGGAAAAATTACAGTCATAAATTGCAACCTTTTATGCTACAATTTACAGAGAAGGAAGTGCTTTACAGCTGTAAATGGCATAAACTATGCAATTTACAGCCTTAATTTTCCCACGATAGGAAAATTAATGGCAGCTGCCATTAGCCCATCATGCCTTTTACGCAGCCAGAGAGCCATCCCGCGAACTATGGAGGATGCACAAAGTAAGGGGGTGCCAGTCTGCTGTGGATTCCGGAGGCCAGATTCTTGGGAATCCAGTCTCATTGGAGTCCATGGTGGATTTCTCCAGCGTCCCTACTACCAACTGTTTTAAAACTCCAAGGACAAATTAACCCTTAGCTTGCACTCTTTTTTGTGTGATCCCCTGCCATCACTACTCCAATATGGATGTCCACAGGTTAGCATGGTCTGCAAAGCAAGAGCCCACACATGAAAGCCTGCTCACATGCAGGCTTTCACATGATTAGGACACTGAAGCTGGGTAGGCCTTTTCTTTGCAGTTGACCACACTATCATGTGGTCATCTGGAGGCAGCATGTCTGGCCACAGGGGCTGGGCCAAGTGCCCAGCCCCTCACAGTCCTGGAGATGTGATGTTTTCTTTTGTTTTTTTTAACATAGGGAAGCATTCAAAATTTGTGATCCTTCACCTGCAGTGTGAAGTGGTACAGCCCAATCTAGCAGCTCAGGACTCTACCACATTTGGTTTCACGTGTAAAAATCCTCCAAGGTAGCAGCAAATTACCCACTGGGGCCTGACCTTGAAATTATCTTCACTTTATTTCTATGCCATTTTTCCACAAGTTTCTGCTTGAAGCAGCTCACGAACATATCAAGATAGAAAAATAACAGCAATAAATACTGCAACAGTAACCAATAATCCATGGCATAACATCACAACATAAACAACTACAATTGTAAATATTGATGTACCACTTTGGGTTCAGACATCAATACACCAGAAGCATGACAACACAGCATCAGCAAAGGTCAATATAACTGAATTGGCCATATAAAACAGCAGCACTCATTGTTATAGCTAGATTTGAACTTCACCTTGTAAGATAGAGGACGCAACAAGAAAAAGTCCTAGTGAACTTTTCTGAAGACTTCAAAGTAGTCTGGGGTGTTAAAATCTCTGCTTTTCCTGCATTGGATTGCAAGTGCTCCACAATCTGAATGTCTCGTTATTCAGTCAGTATTGCCAGGCAGTTGTGTGATTTTTGACAATGAGTTCTGCTAATGAGGTCACTCCAGCTAAATTACCCTATGAAAAGAGTATACATTGGATCAGGAGGCTGAGCATCGCAAAGCATTAATCAGAGAGGTGAGAGCTCTCTACCAAAGTCTAGCTTTGAGAGGGGAGGAATTTCGAGCTAGAATGAGAAAAAGAAATATGAGGTCAGGAGCACCAACTTAAGCGCGTGTATATATATATATATATATAAACAACAGAGTATTAAAAAATATATTTTAAGCTGAAAGTTTCAGCTTCCACCCTCATCAGTAGCTGTGCTGTTAACTGGGTATCAGGAGTGTGTGTGTGTATGCACGTGCATGCACGCACATGTGCGTGCACACACACACACATATATATATATGTATATATATACACACATACACACACAGAGATGATAGATAGATAGATAGATAGATAGATAGATAGATAGATAGATAGACAGATAGATAGACAGATAGATGAGAGAGGGGGGGAGAGAGAGAGAGAGATCCTTTATAAGCAGGACTGAATAAATTCTGCTTTAGATGGAGGATTTTTGCATGCAGCGTGATTGATAATTAAGGCTGCAATCCTGTACACCGGGGATGGAGAACCTTTTTTCTGCCAAGGCTGGGATATTGGAGGAGTCCATCCAGGGGGCGAAGCTCACCAAGCTTGCAGCAGCCCTGGGGTCCTGTTCTCAAGGAGGAAGTTGGGATATACTGTAAATACGTTCCATACATACCTATCTATGTAATATGCAAAAGGAACTTCTTCTGGTTGAAGGCAACTGAGTCAGTCCTTCATATAGAGCTCCCTGGCGTTTGTAGTTGCAAGATTGAGGGGAGGGGCATATTCAAGAAATTTCATTCATGGGCTGAGATGTCCGGTGCTCAAGGGGAAAAATAAAGATTCCTGCAATCGTGCTGGAAAACCCAGCAATGTATCTCCTGGTATTTCAATGGTGTAGAGGATAGGGAAGCAGAACATACTAGAAGGGCTTCAGATCACACTCACTCACACACACACACACACACACACACAGAAAGAATGCATCAGAGGAGTGGGGTGGGGCTTCATAGCTACCCTTCCCCCTCACTGCCAGTGCACACAGTGGCCATATCTTCCTGCTGTCTGTGTGTTTGGCTGGTGTGTGCAGGGCCACCATCAAGGGCAGGCCTGGTTGGGCACTTGCCAAGGGCCCTCACCCCAGCAGGGGCCACTGCCAAGAGCTCCCCAGAGTTGCTTCTCCTCTCCATCCTTGCAACCAGCTTGTTCACCTGCCTCTCGCTCTGGTGCACAGCTTTTGCTTGAGGTGAAGTCTCAGGTTTTCAGCCTTCTTCTCAAGGTCTCCAGGCAAAGAAATGAAACCTCAGGATGAGGCAGAGTGAAAAAGCAAGGGAGTAAGCTCTTTTCTTCAGGATCCACCCCTATCCTTCATCTTAAGTAAGGATGGCGCAGGTGCCCGATTCCATCCAGGAATCCGGTGGACACCGCACCCCGCCGCCACCCGCACCACTAGCCCCGCTCTCCAAGCCCCAGCCCCCACTCTCCCCCTGCCCACACTCGGCAAGTGGTCTGCACTCACCCCAGAGGCCTCGCTGAGCTCTGCAATCACCATTTTTTAAAAAATAAAATGGCCATCACAAAAATGCACCTTTTTGCAAATGCATATATTTATGTACATGTGAAAATGTGTATTTTTGCGATCTCCATTTTATTTTTCAAAAGATGGTGACCACAGAGTTCAGCCTCGGTGGGGCTGCTGAGGAGAGAGCGGGCTGCTCGCTGAGCACAGGAGGGGCTTGAGCGGGGTCCGGGGATCAGAGACTGGGGACAGGAACTGGGCGGGTGCCCAGAGAATCTGGACAGGGGTGGGTTCACACATCCCTAATCATAAGTGGTGGTGGTGGTAGTGATGATCATCATCATCATCATCTACATCATATATTATTATGACGGGGGAAGGGTCGTGGCTCAGTAGTAGAGCACCTGCTTTGCATGCAAAAGCCCCCTGATTCAATCCTCAGCATCTCCAGGTATGTCAGGAAAATTTCTGCCTGAAACCCTGGAGAGCCACTGCTGCCAGTCAGTGTCAACAATAGTCTGGTTCATTATAAGGCAGCTTCCTATGTTCCTACCATTATCCTATACAGTCATAGTGGTTGAGGTTCTTCAGATGCTGGTCCTCATATGACTATGAGCAAATGGCACCACTCATGCCCAAGAGGAAGGTACCAGCAAACCCTAAGGTTTGCAGAATTACAAGGGAAAGCAATGATTCTGTGGAGAAACCCTGGGCTCAGGACACTAAAAACAGTCCAGTGAGAGCTAAGCATGCTCAGGGGTTAGAGTGGTGGGGGGCCTTTCGGCTTTGGCCCAGCCGCTTCACTCTTTCTGGCACTACTTGGAAATTCCCTCTGCTCTTCCCCAGTAGTATATTGGACACCTTCCGATCTGAGGGGCTCATCTTCCGGCGTCATCTCTTTTAGCCTTGTGATACGTTCCATGGGGTTTTCTTGGCAAGAATACTGGAATGCGTTGCCATTTCCTTCTCCAGTGGATAGACATGATAGGTGAGCTCATTCAGACCTCTAGTAGTCTATGGTAGTTGTGTATAATCAGCATAATTAAATATCATTTCCCCCTTTTAGTAAACAAAATCCTTTCTACTCCCTTCTTTATCATCCTCCTGTTACTCTCGGGCTACATACATGGCATGGTGCTGGCCAAGTGCAAAAAAGAGAAAAAAATCAACTGGGTATTTGTTTACACTCATATGCTGATGTATTAGTCATCTGTAAGATGGAAGCACTGCTCCTACAGTGAAATTGTTTCTAAATCACTAATGGGCATTCTCTTTAATTTACATAAGAAAGTGCTGGTTAATAGTAAGAGACTCTTGATGGCACTTTAAGCTCCACCACACAGGGCCGATATCAATAAGTAACCGCAGCAATAAACACATTTATCCAATTGAGGAGGCAAACTTAAACTGTTGCTTAATACACTGCAGCTCGACAGCCACACTTAAAAGCAGAATTGCACATTCCTTTCCATTGTATGACCTAGTTTTTCATCTGCATTAGCGGCTAGCTGGTGGCTTGCCATGTGCAGGACGAGGAATGTATGTCCAGTTCACACAGCAGCTTGTGATCCAGCCACTGCATGTCCAGAGGTCTCCAGGTGCCCATAGGAGCAGCTGTCTCTAGGGATGGACAAAAGTCCCTTACCTGATCCCGCAGCTTTTTTCGGGGGGGGAGGTGCTCCGGTTCTCCCCCCGAAATTCTGGCCGGGGGGGAGGCACCCCATCCCTCCCCGCCGAAATTCTGGCCGGGGGGGAGCGCCCCGTCTCCCCGGCCATGAGAGAAAAAAGTAAAGTGTAAAAAAAAAAAAACATGATAGGCTACATAAAGATTTACGTACCCTATCACGGCTAGATTTTCAAAGTCAGCCGTGATAGGCTACGTAAATCTTTACACAGCCTATCATGGCTGACTGGGGGGGGGAAAGCGCATACGCAAATGGCGGCGCCCATGGGCGCCACCATTTGTGTTCCTTATTTGGGCACGGGTAGTCTATGTAAAGATTTACGTAGACTACGGCAAAAATAAGGGCAACGCTATTTGCGTTGCCCTTATTTTCGCCATAGTCTACGTAAATCTTTATGTAGACTAGACATGCCAAAATAAGGAATGCAAATGGCGGCGCCCATGGGCTGCCGCCATTTGCGTATGTGCTTTTTTTTTTTTCCAAAGTCACCCATGATAGGCTACGTGACGATTTACGTAGCCTATCATGGCTGACTTTGGAAATCTAGCCGTGATAGGCTATGTAATCATTACGTAGCCTATCACAGGTGTGTGTTGTTGTTTTTTACTTTACTTTTTTTTTTGCAATGGCGGCGGCAGCCAGTCGGGAGACCGGCCGCCTCCCCCGCCCCTGACGAAACGCCGCCGAACCACCGCTGGGACCCGCTGCCGGGAGGGACATTCGCAGGAGGTAAGTCCCATCCCGGGGGGGGCGGGGGGCCGGTGGAGAATTTCCCCACCAATTTCAGGGGGCCGAATGCGTTGGCATTCGGCCTCCCGAAGATTCGGGGAGAAATTCTCTGCCATCCCTAATCCAGATGGTCAGAGTCAATCGATTGGAGAAAGCTCTCCTCTCCTTTCCACATAGGCTGAAGAAGTAGCAGTTCCTGTGGAAACTGGAGCAAGAGAATATCAAGTTTTAAATCTAGGTACAGAAATTGAACTAAATGATAACCAAAATGGTTAATCAGAACTCAGATCCCACAGCAGTTTGTAGGGATGGGTGAATAAGTGATGTTCCAGCCTGCTGAGATTTTCTGAGCATCAGTTCTCTGCTTGTCTCTCCTCGATTTTTGGTCACATTTGCACTCTCTGTTTATTTTGCGCAAATGGTAAAGTTGCACAAAGCAAACAGCTATCAGATGTGAAAGTTGTGCAAAACAATCCAGATTTCCAAAGTGGTGCTCATTTCCCCCACAGGAAATAAATCATGGGTGATTTAAAAATTTGTGCATTTTTGAAGTTCACACAAAAATCCAAGAGGGACATTTGCTCAAATTGAACATGAGCACATGTTCAAGAATTTGCTAACATTTTCAGCAGACCCATTCTCCTGCTTGCATTCAGGGTTTCGAAGAGGGCATGCTCACGTGTTTTGCTAGCAGAAACGAAATTCTTGTACACCCTTCAGGGCTTGTAAAGAATGGATTGAACTGTATCCAAATTCTTGCCAAAAAAAACCACCTGGACAATCCTTACTTCTCACAGACAAAATGATTTCTATGGAAACGTCTGTAAGGTTTATACTGACAAAACATGAACATCAAAATATGCCTCTTTCAGGAGCTACTGACATAGTGACACAGATAATGGCTGCAGTTTTGAAAGATCAGCTATAAGGATGGTGTGAGAGTTCATCTGAGCCCAGCTCAAATTTGAACACAGGAGTTCGGAAGACCCGAATCCAAATGGAATTCAAGCCTTCAGCCCCTGAGTTTCTACTCCCAAGCAATCAAAGCCTGAGCAGCAATGAGATGAGAGAAGGTCTTCCCTGCTCTCCCGCTGCCTCTTTTTATGCCTCACCTCCACATTGTTCTGTGAAAAAGTTGAGATGTCACATTCCCCCATCTTAAAAACTCTTCACACGTAGAAGCCTAGCATGTCAGCCAGAAGGGTTCCAGCCTAGCCTTCTGGCTAACATCCTCCTTTCCCATGTGTCAGGTGCTGCTGTTGTTTTACGAAGAAAAGAATTCAGATATCCCTTTTCCCTGCTTGCAGTTAGAAAGCTGCACCACGTGTCCGTTCTGGTCGCGCGTTACACCTCTGCAGCAAAAGAAATGGTCTACTTGGGCGCAGGGGGGCTGGTGGCTCCGATTTCGGTGGGGCTGCGCATCCATGCCGAGTTTCAGTCAGAACCAGCCAGAACTCTAGGGGAGCTATCCAAGGTTCTGAACCTAGTGTGGGAGTGGGGGTTCAGCTCCTTGGATAGCTCCTTCAGAGTTCTGGCTGAAATCCAGAATCGATTCAAAGCCCCACTGAAATCGGAGCCACCAGCCTCCGTTGCCTCGGCATCGGCTTTTCCTGGGAGAAGAAGTTCACAAGTGTGGTGGGCTTTAAAGCTCTGGTCATTAATTACTATAGGGAAAGTCTCAGGCAGTCTTCTTATCAACTCTGGAGGTGCTGTATAGCAACATCCAAGCTCTTGATCCACGCCTACATGCTAAACCAGAAATTCAAGAAGCCTGTAAAACTGCTTTCCTTTTCTATGGTATCACAGTGTGACTTATGGGCCAGCTGTTCACGTTCTGGTGCTAGCTGCCACTTGTCACATGGCTGGCCTCATCCATCCCCCTCCAGAATCAAGGTGGTGCATACTCTGCGCTGAAAACAATGGATCCTGGGCCATCCACATTTCATACCAAGAAAATCTGAATTCTTTGGCCTGAATAAATGGCCTGTGCCAACTGAGCAGGAAAGGAAAGGAGAGGTTCCTCCTGTGCAAGCACCAAGTCATTGCTGACCCCTAGAGGGATGCCGCTTTCGCTGGCATTTTCATAGCAGACTATAGCGGGGTGGTTTGCCGTTGCCTTCCCCAGTCATGACTACCTTTCCCCCAGCAAGCTGGGTACTCATTTTACCGACCTCGGAAGGATGGGAGGCTGAGTCGACCTGAGCCGGCTACCTGGGACCCGGCTTCCGCTGGGATTGAACTCAGGTCATGGGGAGAGTTTCGGTTGCAGTACTGCCGCCTACCACCCTGCGCCACACGAGGCTCTTTTGCCAATTGAGCTAATTTGCATGATTTCTCTTGTTTACATATTTTATTCTGTACTATTTATTCCTGTGTCTAATTTATCTGGGATATGCTAAACATGGGGAAGGGAACAGGTCTATCTAGGGCACTGAAGGCCCATACCCTGACCACTGGAAATCATATTCAGACATCCCCTCCGGCTTCTGACATTTCAGCTGTCCTTGCCCATTCAAGTATATCTTCGTAGTCATAAGGGCTAGAAATTTGCTTTGAAAAATGAAACACAAGTTGGCCTGTTGATCACAAAAAAGCTGATCAGATCCCTCCCTGAAAGGTTTAAGCAGTGCCAGCTCCAGGTTTGGGGGGGGGGGCTTCGGCAGGACTATAGGCCCCCTTCCTTGGTGAATCTACCATTGTCACCACCTGTTATTGCTCCTCATCCTCTTTCATATCATTGTTCCTATTTTCTTGCTTGACAGGCAGAGACCAGTGAGCTAGTAGGCTGTGGCATCTCCTGCTCCTCCTTCTCATCAACATCATTGTCTGGACCAGAGTGAGAGGCTGGTGAACAAGCAGGTTGCCATGGTGAGGAGGAGCAGCAAGTTGAGGGGGCTCTTGCCAGCAGGCCCCTGTGGGGATGTGGTCGCTCAGCAGGTGACCTACCATGCCTGTCCTTGATGCCAGCCCTGGATGTAAGGTGGATGTTCACAACACCAGGTGCCAATGCCCTAGCACATTGAGTAAGGAAGCAAATGGCTGGCAAATAAAACATGGTGGCCACTTTGGAAAACACTCATTTGTTGGAGATAATGAACCAGTTCTTGCCTGAACAACCCTGATGTGCAGCGATGGGTGGGGAGGTGAGGTGAGATCTCCAGGCATGGTTGAAGTTAGGCTCTCTTTCTATGTAAGCTTGATCCTCTGTCTAAGAAAAACAATTATAATCCCTTTTCTTTCTTTCTTTTTTAACAAAAGAATAATGTGACCCTTTCTTTAACACTACTTCAAGCTTGTCTTGATTAGATGTCAGTGAATCTGCAAAACACATCATGGAAACTGAGCACCGTTTGGTCCTGGAGTAGAGGGACATGTCTATTGAGTCATCTGGGAGCTGAAGGGGGGTGGGTTGCGTCAAGGGGATTGATTTGTATTTGTCAAAGGGCATAAGCCACCATGAATGACTCTTTTGAGATAGATACTGCAGTTTATTCAAATATAAACTCAATCAAAAGTCCTGGAAGTGGGACTACCAGTGTCTGCTGATAGTTATTTATCTTTGTATCCTACCTTCCTTGGCAGCCATTTTCTTCTCACAACATGCCTGTGAAGTAAATCATACTCAAAGGGAATGACTCGCTTAAGGCTACCCAGTAAGCTTCTTGGCTGAGGTGATCCCTGGACATCTCCAGTCCCACATTCTGTCCACTAGAGCACGCTGACTGTCATTTTGAAAAGGTTCTTCTCCTTTCAAAGACAAAACTGATGATGAGGACTAGGAGCATGATTTTCTCAATAAGTGCACTGACCCTTTAAAACTCCTTCCTCAGGGTAGATGAGTTTGTCAGTTGCACTTTCTCCTGCATTCAGATTTTTTAAATCTCCAGTTCTTTCTCCGCAGAGTATGAAGAAATTTGCACATTTGTTATCAAACATGAACTGAAATGAAGGCTGGATCTACACTTACAGCCTTTTGTCACTTCCAATGAGGTTTCACCGCCTGCCGTTCACACTACGCAATAGTAGGGATGGCAGAGAATTCCACCACAGATCACGGTGAGGCCGAATGCCAGTACATTCGGCGCCCCCAAAATCTGTGGCGGAATGGCCTGCCACCCCCCCCGCCACCCACCTGCAGATCCCCCCCGGGACGAGACTTACCTGGGGTGGATCTTCCGGGTGGCGGCGGCTCCGGCGGCAGCTTCGGCGGCGGCGGCTGGTCTTCCAACCGGCTGCCACCACCGCCATTTGCAGTTTGTTTGGGTTTTTTTACACAGACGTGATAGGCTATGTAAGTTTTTACGTAGCCTAAAACGTCTGGGTAAAAAAAAAAAAAAAGGCATATGCAAATGGCAGCAGCTACAGCCGCCGCCATTTGCGTACGCCTTTTTTTTTTTACCCAGACGTTTTAGGCTATGTAAAAACTTACGTAGCCTAAAACGACTGGGTAAAAAAAAAAAACATGTACGCAAATGGCGGTGGCTACGGCCACCACCATTTGCGTTCCTTTGTTTGGGCCATCTTAGTCTATGTAAATATTTATGTAGACTAAGATGGCGAAAATAAGGGGAACACAAATAGCGTCCACTACGCTATTTGCGTTCCCCTTATTTTCACCGTCTTAGTCTATGTAAATATTTACATAGACTAAGACGGCCCAAACTAAGGAACACAAATGGCGGCGGCCGTAGCCACCGCCATTTGCATATGCAGTGTTTTGTTGTTTTGTTTTGTTTTACCCAGAGCCCTCCGTGGCTGGAAATCTGGCTGCAGACGTCTCTGTCCTGGCTGGGCCTGGCCGGCTGCTCCGCGGAGCTGCCGCAGAGCACAGCCGGCCGTGGATGATTCCGGGGGGGAGGAATTGAGGAAATTCCACCTCAAATTGGAGCCGGAATTTCCCACTGCCATGCTCCCGCTTTCAATACCCTAATATCCTGGTATTTCCCCTTAATCTGCTCTGATTTTCCACCTTCGCTACCATATCCAGTCGTAGTCCTCTCCCTCATCTGTCCATATGCGGCGGTGTTTGTATTTCCCTCCTGTCCAATCACAGCTTTCAACGGCCCCATGTCTTCTTCCGGCTACTGATCGCATAGCTTCCTCAGCAGCCTCTGTTTTCTCAGCAACAAGCAAAGGGCTGGATCTGTGCTCGCTTGTCTGATCTCGGAAGCTAAGCGGGGTCGGTCCTGGTCAGTGCTTGGATGGGAGACTGTCTGGGAATCAGGCTTCCTGCACTAAGCAGGGGGTTGTTCTATCCCTTCAAATGAGATTAAGTTTTACCCCCTCCTATCCCCCACTCTGGATGTTTTTTTAAAAAATTAAGGCGTTATCCTCACAGAATTGGGGCTTCTCCGCAATGTTTTTTTTTCTAATTGAGGCATGATCTTCGAAGCTTCAAAGTTGTGAAGCTTCACAACTTCGAAGCTTTGAAGATCATGCCTGAATTAGGAAAAAAAAACATCAGGGAAAAGCCCCAATTCTGTGAGGATAACGCCTGAATTAAAAAAAAAAAAAAAAACATCCGGAGTTGGGGATAGGAGGGGGTAAAACTTAGTCTCATTTGAAGGGATACAACAACCCCCTGCTCAATGCAGGAAGCCTGATTCCCAGGTGGTCACCCATCCAACTACTGACCGGGGCCGACTCCGCTTAGCATCAGAGATCAGATAAGTGCGCACAGGAAAACAGCAGGAAAACAGCACAGCGCTCAAGTGTGAACCAAGCTTGCGCATTCGATGAAGCACTGCAACAGGGAAAATGGGTGAGTGTGAATAATCACATTTTAATGCGAGAGTGTTTAACCCGACAGGAAACCGAATTCATTGCGATGGTGGGTGCAATGTAGATCGGCCCTATGTTTTCACCCATCAGCACTGGACAAATTCCATCAGCACAGCAATTCCCAGCATGGAGAGGACCATGACGTGCCTGCCTGCCACACAGCTGACAAGGAGCCTCTCTGGAAGAGGGAGGTTTCAACCTAATTAAGCACTAACATGGTTGAATAATACACAGGGATTCGAGCCCTGACATTTAAGAGCAAAGCACCCAAAGACCTGCGCCTGAATGGACAAATCTGTCAAGTTTCTGTTTCTCCCACATTCATCTTTATTTTTTCAGTCTCAAATTCATTTTGTCCTGTATATGGAGAACTTTATGAATGTTGGTAAATTCTTATCAACACCAAACTGAAATGAAATTTTCACCCATTCCTATTCCTTGCCGAGGTAAGGCTGCCTCACAGCATCCCCGTCCTTTTTTCATGGTTTGAGAGAGCTTTCTCTGGGGCTGACTAGGTGGTTTTATTTTCACAGTAATGGTGCTCAGATGAATTGCTTACACTGTGCTTGGATTGGGTGGTGGGGAGCTGTACTGCTTTTATTTGATCTTGTTATGAGGAGCTTTATGTGTTTTTGAACTGTGTTTTAAAATGCATTATCTCTTTGGCAGTATCTCATCTGAAGAGAAACTGGAAAAGGCAGTTAACAAAAGGAGGTGTCCTTAGGACCTGAGATCATATTGAGTACCAGACAGAAAGCCCCCAAGGGCTAGATTGAGCTCCTGGACTGCCGGTCACCTACACCTGATGTAGACCCATAGCCATGAAAACATATGAAAATTTCACTTCCATTTATCAGGACATCTGACTGCCTGGATGTCTCAGGAATCCATCAAACCATTTGAATAAAGGAGGTTAATCATAGAATTGTAGAATCATAGGGTTGGAAGGGGTCTACAAGACCATCAAGTCCAACCCCCTGCTCAGTGCAGGAAGACTGATTCCCAGGTGGTCTCTTCCAAGCACTAACCAGGGCTGACCCTGCTTAGCTTGCGAGGTCAGATGAGATCAGGCGCATCCAGCCAAGCAACTGCCTCTAGGACATGATGAATCAGAAATGCCAGGGTGATGGTGGTGGTATTCCAGAGTTTATTGATGGGATGCTGTTCACTCTCAAGGAAAGTGCTGGAATCTTGTCGTGGGAGATGACCTCAGGAAATCCAATGTGGAATGGATTTCAGTATCGTATAGCAGAGACTGAACAGGGCAAAAGCCTGTGGCTGAGGTGACAAACTATAGTGATGTTTAGTGTTTTCTTCTCCTCCTTCTCCTGCCCCTCCTTCCTTTATGGCCTGGTAGGAAAAAAAATAGAAGTAAACTTTAATACGATTCTTTCTATATTATTTGGGGCAAAACTGTAGTAGATCTACTCTAATTGAAAGAAACCAGTTTTTTTTCCAGGCTCCAAGAACTGGTTCTGTTCTTGATATATTCTGCTCTGTTCTTCTGTTCTTCTGATATATTCTAAACATATCCACCCTACATAGTTAAACTGGTTTTAAAATCATTCCATCAATTCCCAGTATTCAGGGGGGGGGGAGCTCCATGGCAGTTAAAATGATATACAGTCAGGGCCAGAAATATTGGAACAAGGATAACTATTTTGGCAGTTGGCCTCTGTACACCACCACATTGAAGTTGAAAGGAAACACACCCAGATGGGAGCAAAGTCAGGACTTTCAGCTGTAATTCAAGGGGTTTGACAAAAGTGGGGCACTAACCATTCAGGAAGGACAGCCAGTGGCATACACAAACACCCATCGTTGGGGGCTCATAAGTAATGGAACGAATGGCTGATAAGCGGCTGCATGGCCAGGTGTGGCCTGTTTCCTGGGTACCCCATGACCAATCAAGCAGATAAAAGGCCTGGAGGTGGTTCTGAGTGTTACATTTGCATTTGGTAGCTGTTCACTGGAACTCCCAACAGGAGGTCCAAAGAGGTGTCCATGCGAGTGAAGAAGGCCATCATTAGGCTGAGGAAACAACATAAACCCATCAGAGAGATAGCAAAAACATCGGGAGTGGCCAATATAACAGTTTAGAACATCCTGAAAAAGAAGGAATTAACTGGCAAGCTCAGCAACAGCAAAAGGCCTGGCAGACCAAGGAAGACAACTAAAGTGGATGACCGCAGAATTCTGCTCAGGGTGAAGAGGAACCCTTTCACAACATCTAGCCAGGTCAAGAACGCTCTTGCAGAGGTAGGCATGTCATTGTCAACATCTACAGTCAAGAGACAGCTTTATGAAATAAATACAGAGGCTTCACAACAAGGTGCAAACCACTGGTAACGCTCAAGAACCGAAAGGCCAGATTAGCCTTTGCCAGCAAACACCTAAAAAAGCCTGCCCAGTTCTGGAATAAGATTCTTTGGACTGATGAAACCAAGATGAACTTGTACCAGAATGATGGGAAGAGAAAAGTATGGAGAAGGAAAGGAACAGCTCATGATCCAAAGCATACCACATCATCTGTCAAACATGGTGGAGGCAGTGTTATGGCATGGGCATGTATGGCTGCCCATGGAACCGGGTCACTGGTGTTTATTGATGACCTGACTGCTGATAAACGCAGCAGAATGAATTCTGAAGTGTATAGGGCTATACTTTCTGCTCAGATTCAGCTGAATGCTGCCAAACTGATAGGACACCGCTTCATATTGCAGATGGATAATGACCCAAAACATACAGCAAAAGCTACCCCAGAGTTTCTCAAGGCAAAGAAGTGGGATGTTCTTCAATGGCCAAGTCAGTCACCTGATCTCCACCCAATAGAGCATGCTTTTCACTTCCTGAACACAAGACTGAAGGCAGAAAGAGCCACAAACAAGCAGCAGCTGAAGGCAGCTTCAGTCAAGGCCTGGCAAAGCATCTTGAGGGAGGAAATTCAGCATTTGGTCATGTGCATGGGTTCCAGACTTCAGGCAGTCATTGACTGCAAAGGATTTTCATCCAGGTATTAAAGGCGATCCTTAAGTTTGAAATGATGTTGGTTTGTTCCATTACTTATGAGCCACCAACAATGGGTGTGTGTGTATGCCACTGGCTGTCCTTCCTGAATGGTTAGTGCCCCACTTTTGTCAACCCCCTTGAATTACCGTCCTGACTTCGCTCCCATCTGGGTGTGTTTCCTTTCAACTTCAATATGGTGGTGTACAGAGGCCAACTGCCAAAACAGTTATCCTTGTTCCAATATTTCTGGCCCTGACTGTAAGATAGGATTGCATAGGGCCTATTGATCAAAGGTGGGCAACCTGTGGCCTTTCAGATGTTGTTAGACTGCAAATCCCATTGGCTACACTGGCTAGTGCTGATGGGAGTTGCAGTCCAACAACATCTGGAGGATTACACTTTGCCTACCGCTGGCTGATATCTTCATGATAGCATATAGAGGTTGTTTACCTGTAAGGAGATATGGTCACATCTAGACAAACGATCAGGACAAATGGCATAAGAAGGGAAAGCAACTCTCAAGTTATATGATATACTTTGTCTAGGAAGATATTCCAGATTTGACTGTGAATTGTTCAGTGGCAGTTTGGCAGGGAAGTTAATCCCTCCCGTGAATAAACAGTTGAGTGAAGGATTGTATTGGTTATAGGCAAGTGAAAAAAATATTAAATAACAAGAAGGTGAATCAAAGAGATTATTTTGCTATGAACTACTCCAATGCTGGAAAAAGATGTAAAAGTGAACAAAATATGCAGGATAGTTCCTTTCACTGTTATGAAGAACATACAATAACAACGAATTTTAATCATTTTCATCTTGTTTATGCTATTATGTCAATTCTTTAAAAAGGAAAAAAAATGGCCGTCATAAAGGTTGTAATTGAGAAATCCCAGATCTGTCCACTGAAGCACGCAGTGACTGATTCCAGGATAAAGCCAAAACAATTATTTCCCATCACTACAGCTGATTATGGATGACCATTTTATGGCCACATATGTCATAATTCATCTGCATCTGATGCATGTTAAGTTCGTAACACTTGACTATATAGTTGATCCAGTTACCCAAGTTAGGTTGGTCATCTCTCTGGGCTCCAAGCCAATATATGCCCAAAGAGGTACTCCATTTCCAGGTACTTAGACATCTCCAATGGTGTCCATGTCTCAAGAAAAGCCTAAAATATGCATCAAAACCTAAAACCCACCTCTACCTCTTCTGCCACTTTTTCCCTTCCTCCTCCCTTTCCTCCGCCGTCCCGAACTGCCCCCACGGCGTCCTTTTTTCATCATCCAGTGGCAGTTCCTGCTCCTGCTCCTGCTGTGGTGGAATCTCGCCATGTTATTTTTTTTGTAGCTCAAGCATACAAGTTCTGGGAAAGCAGCAGGAGCACCACCTATGGGCTGAAGCAGCCCTGAGTCCTTTAGAGCGTATAGCTTAGTCCCAGCCCTTTATAGGCAAGCTGTCCATTGTGACACAGGAAGCATCTACAAGATGTTGCCATGGCAATGCTGGTCCATGAACCCGTAATGTACTGCAATGAGTTTTGCCCTCTTAACTCTGAAAGTTGCAAGATGCACAGCAAACACAAAATGATTTTGGAAGAGGGCAGAGTCACAAATATACCCCATTACAATTTACTACCTTCTGGGCAGAAATAACAGCCAGTGCCCATCATCTTCAGACCCTGCATGCGCATTTCCAGAGTCAGGTTTCACTATAACTTTTCTGCCTGTCTCTTCCTTCAGTGATCTCAAGATGGTGTACATGAGGTTATCCCATTTTATCATTTTATTATTCATTCTTTCAGTTTATAATCCACCCTATAACACTTGTTCTCTCGCTGCCATACAAGGTAAAATAATAACAATGTAAAAAAATAACAGAAAATACAACCAAAACACAGCAAAAACACAGCTATAATATCAAACAAATCACAATTACAAATTAAGGGGCTGCGGTGGCTTAGTGGTTAAGATGCTGAACTGCAGACTGGAAGGTCGGCTGGTCAGCAGTTCGAGACCCGAGTGCTGCATGACCGAGTGAGCTCCCGTCTTCAGTCCCAGCTTCTGCCAACCTAGTAGTTCGAAAGCAAGAAATTGCAAGTAGATATATAGGTACCGCCTCAGCAGGAAAGGTAACAGCATTCCGTGCACCTCGGTATTCAGTCATGCTGGCCACATGACCACGGAAGCGTCTTCGGACAATGCTGGCTCTTCAGCTTAGAAACAGGGATGAGCACCGCACCCTAGAGTCGGACACGACTGGTTGGGGACACCTTTTTTTTTACTATTTTTTCCCTGCTGAGAAGGTGGGAAAGACTATCAGAGATTTTCAAGGTGGTAGGAAAAAGTTGGATGACTTGGGATTTATGTTTCAATGAGGTGGCAAGGATTTCCCCCTTTTAATTTTTTTAAACCTTTAAACAAAGCTACATCACTGCTCCATGTAGCCAGGCTGCTGGGTGCATTGAAAATGAGGGCTAGAATGATGACATAGCATCATTCCAAGGGGCATTCCTGGGGAAAAGACAGCTGCCCTTATAGGGATTGGAACAGCAGCTTAGCTTCAAGTTAAAAAAAAGAAAAGAAAACCCACCCTCAGTCATAGAATAGAATGGAACAGAATCATAGGGTCGGAAGGGGCCTACAAGACCATCGAGTCCAACCCCCTGCCCAGTGCAGGAAGCCTGATTCCCAAGCGGTCTCCCATCCAAGTACTAACCAGGGCTCACCTTCTCTCAAATTTTACATACCCCCCCCACACACACACCCCTCAACTTTACTTGAACACTCCAAAACAAAACAAATGACCACCAGTAGCACATCCAGTTCATAAATTTGCAGATTTTAAAATGTTAATTTATATATATATATATATATATATATATATATATATACACACACACACACACACACACAGAGAGAGAGAGAGAGAGAGATTTTAAAATGTGGAACATGTTGGTATAAAACAAGAAGTTCAGTCACAAATAAGAGTATGCTACAATACCACTTATATGCTGAGGCCGAGCCAATGAGGAACAGGCCAAACCTCAGTGAGGAACATGGATTAACAATCAGCAGATGAATTTAACAGCCAATCAAGCCACAGTAATAAACATCATGGCTTGTTTCATCTCATCCTCTACACTGATATCAGGTTTCAGCTTATTAATAAACATGGCCTCCTTAATCTTTCTCCTTTGGAGGCTCCATTCAACTGCTAGCACAGAGATCTTCACTAAAGTGCTCTGCCAGCATGTTTCTCCCTCATATGAAGGGACCAAGGTCTAGCACATATTTCATTGTGCTGAATATATCAGCCAAGTGCTCCTTATATCTTTTTAGAAGAGGTCCTCCAGTTTCACCAGTGTAAAAGGAGTCACATTCCAAACACTCCATTTTATAAACAGAACCCCTAACTGTACATTCCCCCTTACCATCCACACAGATAGGGCATTCCTATATCCAGCATTTATTGTCATACAGCCAAGACTTCACAAGTTGTTGTTTCAATGCTAATCTTTGATCTTTTAAGAAATTATCTCTCTGGCATGTTTTCTCAGCATCAAATAATGTGTTCATTTTGTCAGCTACCACAATCATGAGACAATATCTCAAGAGACTGGGGGTTAGGGATGGGCAAACCATCCCTAACCCCCATGCCCAGCAAGGGGGAAGGGTCTGCCAAAGGGAAATCCAGGCCACTTAGGACCCCGCGGATTTCCCCAGAGTCCTGGCATGTCCACCATAGTTCACAGGGCAGCTCTCCAGCTGTCTAAAAGGCACAATAGGCTAATTACGGCCATAAATTGCATAGTTTACAGCATTTGCAGTCATAAAGCATTTCCTTCTATGTAAGTTCTGGCATAAAATGAGCTCAAGACTGAGCCTCAACAGGGCAGGGGTCTACCATATCCAACTTAAAACTACAACATACTGGGGGTGGGGGGACTAAACTAACACTTCAGCCTATCTGTGTTCCCTAAATAGGCACAACAAAGTAGCTGTCACCTAGTCTGTAGCTAATAATGTCCCTGTGGAGTCAGTCAGTGCTCCAACATGACTCAAAGACAATGCTCACCAGTGAATGATGAGCACGCTGTCATTGGACAGCCATGTTGTCTTTTGAGGACCTAGTCTCAGGACGTTATATAGATAATAGTCATCATCCTGGTGGCCACACTGACTACTTGTCTTCCCAACATAAACATCTTCAGGGATTGTATCTAGGGATGTATGGATTCCCCACCGTCTGTTCTGGTGGGGAATCCATGGGGGGGGGAGGCAATCTATTCCTCCCCCCTGGAATTCTCGCGTAGCGGCTGTGCTCCATGAGGATTCCGCAGAGCTGAGGGCTGCCCCATTCCGCTGTCCGCATGCCCCGGATTCCCCCTTTTTTTGGGGTCCCCAAACTTATGTAAATAATTCCGTAAGTACCACCGAAAAATCCTTTTCGCACACCTGCCATCGGTCTCCATAAGCCTTGGGTCATCCCTAATTGTATCCCATTCAATTTTCATTTATTTATTATTTCAAAAAAACTTTTAAATTGTTTTTTATCCTTGCAGCTATGTTACTCTGTGGCTAGTAATACACATATCAAGGATACAGCATGTGTGACAAGATCTCCGGGGCGGGGGTGGGGTTCAGATGATTCCCCCACATGTGTTGAAAGAATATGTGAGGTAGTTCATGCGGTTGCATGGGCTTGCCATGCACCCTTCCAATGTGCACCCCCCCCCCATGCATTCACATATGCATCTGGTGTATGTGAAGGGGCTCTATGTGAGTAGTGATTCTGGAAGCTGCTCAAAATGCCTCTCTGCACAGCCTTGCCTCATTGAGCTCCTCAGAGGAAAGGCAATATACAAATGTGATCCATGAATATAGTATTTTGCTTTTTTGAGATTGACAGTTTGTGAAATAAAGTAAGCTGAGTTGTGTCTGATGCAATGAGAGTCCCCTGAAATTTTAGCAACATTTCCTAGACGACTTCTGCTATGTAGTGACCTGTCACTTGTATTGATGGCGGAGAATTCTGCCACGGACTCCAATGGGGCTGGATTCTAAATAATCCAGCTCCCTGGAGTCTGTGGTGGAACAGACCACTCACGTCCACCACTCGCGCTGACCGGATCCTACCTGCCACCGGCTGGGTCTGGGTCCATCCATTCACTCCACTGCAGTCCGCTGCCAATCTGCGGATGCAAATGGCGTCTGGCATAGGGCGACTATCTGATGTGCCCTCTTGACAATTGTGGAATGTCCACTCATTTGACAGCATCCTGTATGTTGAAGTCAACATTTGACAGCATGTGACAGTTGACATCTATTTATTTATTTAAGCATTTCTAATGAGCCCCATATCAAGAGATCTCATGGTGGGATACAATCACTAAAAACAATGTAATATAACATCATAAAACCATAGCAATGTCCTGTCTTGCCAATAGGCAATGGTTCTTTTAAAAATTCAGGATACGATGAACACACTAATGGATGAGAAGGCTAAAGAATTTATTAAACAGAAGTAAACGAACAGAGTAATTAAAGGAGAAGAAAGCAAAGCAAAATACTTCAAGATAAGATCATAAAGCATATGTCCTTTTAGTCACTGGGACTGCCATTAATTACTGACAAATGCACTCCAACATCCTGGGTTACACAGCACCTTTTCTGGATCAGCCTGCATCAAGGTTCTGAATATAAGCACTCAATCCCAGGGAATCATATACCATCCTATTGATCCCTCTTATTCTGAACAAAGTTCAATGGCTTCGAGAATGTTGGCAGAAATCCAGCATGGATAACTCCCATCCCAACTACTCTGCTAACAATAAGTGCCCTAACTTTAACATCTCACCAGAGGCTTATCTACTCGCATGAGCTATACAGTCTGAAATGAGTGTCGTGCCATTTCTCCCACATTTTTTCGAGCATTCCCATTCAATTTGATAGAAGAGAAATTCCTTTCTGAAAGAAATTCAATCGTGGAGAAATCCTCATGGGTTGGGGGTGGATTTCTTGGGCTTACCTTACTTAGGATGTGGCCAAGGAGTGAGCGCAAGTAGGGATGGATGCTCCCCCCCCGGTCTGGGTTCTCCATGTACCCACTGAGCTTCTGCCCCGCTTGTGTGCCCCCAGACTTGGTCGCCTGCGCTCCCCACACTCGCCAAGTCACCCGCCCCTACCCTGAGGTGTCCATGATCGCCTGTCATTCCCATGGTCACCATTTTGCAAAAGACATGGCGACTCAAGAACTTCTGTAAATTTAATATTGTGTGCACATCAGCCATAAAGGCCCCATCTATGCAACATTACAGGCATACATGGCCTCAGAAAGTGCAGGCAGCCTGGGAGGCTAGGAGTAATTTGGTAAACTCATGAATACCATGAACTAGGGATGTACGAAAGTCACTTACCTTTTCGCAGGGCTGATTCGCGGGTGGGGAGGCGCTCCTCATCTCCCCCCGAAATCCTAACCCAGCCAGCTCTGCTCTGCAGCAACTCTGCAGAGCCACTGGCCGGGTGCATTCGCAGGCATGTGGAGCCTGCGGACGCAAATGGCGGCTAGGGCGGCCGCCATTTGTGTTCATGTTTTTGGCCATGATAGGCTACATAAATATTTACGTAGCCTATCACAGCGAAAGACAGGGGCACAAATGGCGGCCGCTACATCATTTGCGCCCCTGTTTTTTTACCGTGATAGGCTATGTAAATATTTACATAGCCTATCACAGCAAAAAAACTGGAATGCAAATGGTGGCGGCTACGGTGGCCGCCATTTGCATTCCCTTTTTTTGCAATGATAGGCTACATAAATATTTACGTAGCCTATCATGGCCTCTGCAGGGAAGCAAATGGCATGCCTGCATTAGCAGTGATAGGCTACGTAAGTATTTACATAGCCTATCACGGCCTAAATGGGGAAGCGAATGGCGGCCGCAGACGCAGGCGCCATTCACAAAGCAGCACGAACGGCACCAGGTAAGTGCTCCGTTTTGCATGCCTTTCACAGGGTGGGGGGGCGGGGGGCTTCATTCCACCATGGATTTTGGGGGGCCGAATGCACGGGCATTCAGCCTCACTGAGATCCATGGCGGAATTCTCTGACATCCCTACCACAAACATAAATTATAAAACACCCTAAGAATGTGGCACGTCAGCAAAGCAAGCCTTTGACTGTGTGGATCATAACAAATTGTGGCAAGTTCTTGGTGGTATGGGGATACCAAGTCATCTTGTCTGCCTCCTGAGGAATCTGTATAACGACCAAGTAGCAACGGTAAGAACAGACCACGGAACAACGGACGGGTTTTAGGGATGCACGAAAGTCACTTACCTGGTCTCGCAGCTTGCTTCACGGTGGGGGGGAGGCTCTTCGCTGCTCCCCCCGAAGTTCAGGCTGGGGGGGGAGGCTTCCCTCCTCGCCCGGCCAAAATTCAGGCCGGGGGGGAGGCTTCCCGCCTCGCCCAGCCAAAATTCAGGCCGGGGAGAAGCGTCCCGTCTCCCCGGACGCGAACTTCAAAAGAAAAAAAAACGCCCCTGTGATAGGCTACGTAACGATTAACGTAGCCTATCACGGATAGATCTCCAAAGTCAGCCGTGATAGGCTACATTAATCATCACGTAGCCTATCACGGGTGACTTTAAAAAAAAAAAAAGCACATACGCAAATGGCGGCCCCCATAGGGAGCCGCCATTTGCTTTCCTTATTTGATCCCTGTAGTCTACGTAAAGATTTACGTAGACTACGGCAAAAATAAGGGAACGCTATTTGCGTTGCCCTTATTTTCGCCGTAGTCTACGTAAATCTTTACGTAGACTACAGGGACCAAATAAGGAACGCAAATGGCGGCTCCCTATGGGGGCCGCCATTTGCGTACGTGCTTTTTTTTTTTTCCAAAGTCACCCGTGATAGGCTACATAACGATTTACATAGCCTATCACGGCTGACTTTGGAAATCTAGCCGTGATAGGCTACGTTAATCGTTACGTAGCCTATCACGGGGGTGGTTTTTTTGTTTGTTTTTTTCGCGGCCGGGTAGACGGGGCGCTTCTACCCGGCCTGAATTTCGCTGGTGAGGGATGGGGTGCCTTCTGCCCGGCCTGAATTTCGGCCGGGCGAGGCGGGGCGCCTCCCGCCCCTTAGCATGAACTTCGGGGGGAGAAGCGAAGCGCCTCCCCCCCACCACGAAGCAAGCTTCGAGGACAGGTAAGGGACTTTCGTCCATCCCTAAGAAACTGCGAAAGAGGACCCCACGCGCAGTTCAGAGGTGTAGCCGGGGGGAGAGCCCGACTTTTCTGCATGCTTGCAGCAACAGCAACAAATAACTCCAACAATGCTGTTTATACCTTGTGAACTTCATCTTAGGCATTGGTTTTAATTAGGGATCTACAGATTTTGTAAAAATTTGTTCTGTCTGCATTTTGCAGATTGTCAGGTGCTTTTTGTTCCATTGTCTGCTCATTGAAGGAATGGAATTTATCCCAGTTTCCCAAATTTGTGCAATTCCACACTTGTATGCACGATAATGCACAAATCCCTCCCAAAATGCACACACACACACCTGAGCATTTCATCGTTTAGCCTACGAGGGAAATATGCATTTTCAGCAGGGTTTTTTTAATATATTTTTCTATGACTAAATTTGCATAAAATTCTGGAATGTAAAACTCTGGTCTGCAGAATCCATGCGACTCTGGAAAAGCTGGTCTAGCCTACAAGGGAAATATGCATTTTCAGCAGGGTTTTTTTAATGTATTTTTCTATGACTAAATTTGCATAAAATTCTGGAATGTAAAACTCTGGTCTGCAGAATCCATGCGACTCAGGAAAAGCTGGTCTACAGTGGAATCCGCTGTTGGATTCATAGAATTCTGAACTCATTTGATTCCGTTGCAGATTTCTCTGACATCCTTAGTGTTGATGTGACCTGTTGTTTAAAGACCTAGACGTAAGGATAAGATAAACTGACGAGACTGAAATTACCTCCAGGGTTTGAAGATGGTGCAAGACAAATGAGAGCCAGAAGTAGAGGAACTCTATAAGCCAGGCAGTGTCTGCAAACAATTACCTAGATGTAATGTTTAGGAGTCCACTCTATGTTTTCCTAGCATATCAGAATTCAGAGCAGTTCCAACCCAGGTTGTATTTAGGAACTGAGCTCTCTCTAGAGAAGCTACATATTGTCAGGCAGCCATGAAAAGTTTATGGTAGGCCTTAGTCTAAGTACTTGCTTGATATTGAGCTATTGAGCTTCGGCTATTGGGCGGTATAGAAATGAAATAAATACATACATACATACTAAATTTGTTGCATTAAAACCATATTCTGCTGAGACCACTTTTTGGCATCTTCCAGGGACCTCAAAGAATCTTACACGAAGGAGCCAGAGTGGAGTTTTAATTAGAGGCAGACTGGTGGTCCCTCTAGCTCAGTGTTGGGATATCTGCTGACTGGCAGTGGCTCTTTAGGGTCTCAGCCAGAAGTCCCTCCCAGTCACACACGGTGATGCTGGGGATTGAACTGAAGACCTGCTGCCTGCAAAGCTGATGTTTTACCACTGGGTGCTAGCCCCACCTTTCAGACTGTATTTGGCTAGTAGACCAGAGGACTGCAGGAATGGGAGGAGGAAGCAGGTTGGGCAAGAATTCAGTGGAGTTTTCAGGACCATGCTATTTTGGCTTGGATTAGGATTAGGATTGCCAGGTCTCAGGATCTGACATGGTTTGTTTCAAGATTTAAGCCTTCTTCTTAGGGTCTCCAGGGGAAGATCTAAAATCTCAGCCTAAGGAGCCAGAATCAAGGAAGGAGGCTGTTTTCTGCTTACATTTGGATCTTTTGCCATGGGCACCACACCTTTGACTATGAGGCTCCACCCCTAAAACGCCAGACAGGACTAGGTTCCTCCTTTGACCCACCAGGTGCCATCCTGTGCCCACATTCAGCCACACTAATATCATGCCAGGGTCAACTTTACACACTACTTGTTAGTTCTGAGGCTCCACCCGCTCTGCCTTGTGTTTGAGCTTCAGCAGACCTGCCAGCAACCATAGCATGGGTGCACTGAATCAGGGCATCTCATCCCCAGGCATTACTGAAGCAACAGATTACACTGCAAGCTGAATTGTGGCACCTGCTAGTTTGAAATGGGACTGTGTAAATCCTGTGACCAATGCAATGCCAACTTCAAGTTGTTGAGGGCCCTTGGGCAAGACACACTCAGTGGGCCCTCTCCCTCAGGGAGCCTACCTCCTGATTGCCATTGTCATTGCTCCTGTTTCTCATCATTGCTACCATTTGCTAAGGAGGCCTGTTGCTGGGAAATCCAGCCCTTTGGGGGCTCGCTGGATTTCTGTGGCACCCCCAACTGAGCTCACATTGGCGAGCCGAGCCATGAATTTCTTCCTGAAACCTGGGAACTTTATCAGGGAGGGGGTTGTATTTGCATGAATAGCCACTTGCATAATTTGCTCAAATTTCAACTGTAATTTGCATATTGTGGCTGTAATTTGTGGAAATTGTGCAAATTGCACTGCAATTTGCACACATTGCTAATTACGCAAATAAAAAACCCAAACATGTATGAACTGGCCAGACTCAATGCAGATCAAGTCAGGGCAGCTTCAGGAAAATAAGACAAGTCTGGGAGGCCGAGCTGATGAACTCTCGGCGAGCTCCACCCGCTGGACAGATTCCTCCAGCATGCCTACCATTTGCTTGCTGGACAGGCATGGAGTCAGTGAGCAAGTCAGTACCAGCATCTACTGCTCTTCCTTTTCAGCACCACTGTTGTCTGGGCCAGAGAAAAAGGCAGGTGAACAAGGAGGTTGCAATGGTGAAGAGAGAAGCAACTCCTCAGGTCTCATGTCAGTGGCCCACTGCTGGGGTGTGGGCCCTTGTCAGGTTCCCAACCATGCCTACCCTTGATGCCAGCCCTGTACCAGCAGCCCAGTTCTCATGCACTGTTACCTGAGCAATATGGTTTCTGTTTTCCTGAGGCCCCATTCTGAGCTGCCATGATGGGACACACTGCCTTCACAGATGGACTCCAGTCTCCCACTTACACACACCACGAAGGCTTCAGCTTTTAAAATTCAGATGACATAAAGACCTTGGCCACAATTCAACCCTTCTATGTAGTCAAGGCCTGACTGAACCAGCAGGTGAAATGGAGGGTAATGGAGAAAGAGGACAAGCCTGCCTACCTTATTACCTCTCCATCTTTGATTGTATCCAGAGACCTGTTCAATGCATTTATCAGTGTAGAAATGAAGTGTAGAAATGAAGGAGGGCAAACAGGATCATGCTTTGCAGGTCTCACCCCACAACCATACATGGATTAATGTCCAGAGAGCATCTTCTGGAGAGCTTCTCCTCATCATTCCTGATGTGAATTGCTCAGTCCAAGATTCTAAATTAGAGCTGTGCACAGATGGACTCACAAAATTTTCCACTTTATTTGTGGGCAGAGAAATTAGGGAGATAATGTCACTGAATTTCTCCCAGGGGAGTAGAAATTCTCAACACTTTCTCACAGGTAGGGCTCCCCATTGGCAGGGCTTGTAGCAGAGCTTCTTTCAATTTTGGTAAGGGTTGGGGGGGGGTTCATGATGGAACAGCATCAACTGTGTTGGCAGACTAGCCTCCATTTTGCATCCACCACAATGCAGGTGTGAAGTGGAGGGCAGTGTTGTGTCAAGCTCCAGAGATGAGGTGGAGTTAGTACTTTCCCAAAATCTGTCCTCCAATTTCCAGACAGTTTTCTTCCCCCATGAAAGGGGCTTCCATTGTTCTGCCTCAGTCAGGTCACTCTATAATTTAGTTTGAATTTCTTTTGGTGGTGTTTTTGAGCTTAACTAATCACAGCTAGCCTCCCATGCTGCCTACACTTCCTGATCTGAAAAAGCCCTACAGCAGGAATTAGCTCATGATGCCTTCTGCTGAGCTTCAATTGAAGTGTACGGAGCTGAGAAGGCTACAGGCTGCCAGAGAGAAGATTGTACAATGGAAAACAGCACACTTGTGCACACTCCTCGGCCCCCTCCAAAGTAAGGTAAGTCCAAGAAACCCAAACCCAAACCCAAACCCAATCCTTGAGAATTTCTCCAACATTTCTTCACCATTCAATTTCTTTTCAAAAGCACTTTTCTCTTCTCTTAAATTGAATGAGAATGGTCAAAAAAGTGTGGGAGAAATTTTCAGCACAGCACTATTCTAGTATCAAATATCATAGTTTGGAGAGGCTACAGATGGCATCAAAGAAATTATTTGTATTATGCCTGTCACTTTAATTTATTTGGAGTGTCAGCATGCCATGGGGTAAAAAGATGACTGAAACAATCTCACACTTCCATTTTTCATTATTCTGACATCTCAGGAGAACAGATTTATTGAACAATTTTCATACAAAATGCAGAATATTGTAGAAGATGATTAACTTCTGTCTACAAAGCTGAAAACTACACCGCAGTTTCTTCCCTTGGTAAGCCTGGTGGGAAAGGAAGAGGAAGAGAATCATTTCATTCCATTACCTTGATCAGAGGCCATTAATTCATGGGTGATAATGACCCTTGGGGATGGATCGGATGGGATGCTGAAACCTAGATAAGAGCATGATATGCACAGGTGCAAAGAACAAACAGCACAAAATGTTTAATGAAAACCTATTCAGTCAAAAACAGATTTTAGCAGAGAGAAAAAATCAGCACTGTACAGGCATCCTTTATTACACCTGGGTGGCTTCAATGTGACTGGCCCACCATGGCAGCCATTTTATGAATGAGCAAGCCATGGCAGCCATTTTGTGAGAGTGCCCATGACAAGCTCTCAAAATTCCTAATGTGCCCACCAACCCAAAAAGATTGGGGACCCCTCGTAATAACCTATAATAATGTGCAAATAATCAAAACCCTAATAGGCCTGGTTAGGAAAACACGTTACAAGATAAGTAACAATCTATAAAGGCTTAACCACGTCCTGTGCTTACGCATCTTTAGCTGGGGCCCATCTACACCCAGCTTTTACTCCGGAGTGGCTATCAGTCAAGGTCCCTCATGATAGATGATGTAGTCGCCACTTCGCAGCCATCCATGGTTTTCACCCAGAAAATGCAGCATTCCAAGGAGTCATTTTGCTCCGATGTTTTTCATTTGCTATGGGTTTCCCCCATGCTTCTGAGCCATCTGTCCCTTCCCCAAACCGACTTCGCATTTTGCGTTAAGTGTGTTGTAGGCATGCATAGTGCCTGCGTGTAAGGCCCCAGGCCTGAACCAAGCTATTAGTAGTTTTAGAGTGGCTTAGATACATAATGCTCTCTGCCTTTGGTCACAGGGCTGATGTTTTCCCTTAACCGGCCTCCTGATGTAGCCAGATGAGTCAAAAGGGTAAGAAGCAGGTCCAAGAACATTCCTCGCTAATGAGGAGAATGTCTTATCACTGATGAGCCTGAGAAGCAGAGTTTGTTTACCTTAAAGCTGCAGGTGGCTTTACTTGAGAACCAAGTGCTGTTAGTTAATGATGAGAATGAGTGCTAGGGGCGTGTGCTGCTGTTACGCTGCTTATTGCTAACCTGTAGAGTATAAGACCCATTGTGCCCCATGGCTCGGAGTTCAAAGAAGCTGTCTGATCCAACGACTGGGTACACCTGTGTGCTGTAAGTTACCCAATAAAGGCTCCTTGTAAGTAAACCTTTGAGTCTGATTTATCACTACCTTGGCACCTCTAAATTAAGAGTTCAAAGCCTACGGTCAGGGCAAGAAACTGCGTCACTCTGTGACACTCCTTTGCTCCCCCATCCCTTCGCAGCTGTGCAGTTACAGAGGCACAGAGGAGCGTTTTCATATTTAATCACACTTTCACACATTTTTGCAGCTTCGTACCTTCACAATGGTTGCTTTTAGACTCAGTACCGAAGGGCTGGGGAGGGTCTTGGGGGAGGAAGAACATCGCTTCGGGCACCATTCTGGAGTGATGAGTCGGCACGTAGCGCTCACGCTTGTGAGTGTGAACCATCACGAGAGTCTCAGGATGGGGAACTGACAAACTGATGGTGCGGAAATGAAGGAGCACGAAACACCCACTTTTTACCTAAAAGGGGATGGAAAGACACAGCAGAGCCCCTCAAATACAGAACAGCCACTGAAGTGTCGCACCCCCATGCTCACGGGACTGCACAGCTGTGCATTTCAGTATAGCAGCAAAAAAAAAGGCACAGTGAATCTCTTAGGGAAGTGTGCAGTACATCACGAGTGTATCGCAGGGCATGCTGATTTGAAGCTGTATTGCTGCACAGTTGCGACGGGATGGGGGGGCCAAAGCAGTGCCATATAGATGGGTCCCTGGAGACACCTGGGAGGTTATATGAAACCCATACTGTTCATCTGCTGGGGGGGGGGGGCACAGGTAGAAAAAAAAGACTGTTGATTCCAGTTTGAAGTATTGCTCCAACATCTAACAGAAGCTACTGGCATATGTTATTGGTGAAGTGATTTTGCCCATCTAGCAGAGGCTTTGGGGATGGGGAGGAAAGGAGGCTGGGGATGCCTGGGGATACCTTGTAGCCCCACATCTCCAGCCTCCTCCCCTCTCCAGCCCTGGGAATGCCTTTCACCCCCACGTGCTCACGTTTGTGAGCACAGCACAGTTCTTTCTATGGGGATGGCAAGGGGGAGGGGAGCATGGTTTCCTGGTTCCAAAGTTGAAGCCCTGTCTCTGAGCTCAAAGCCGGGAAACCAAAATATCCAGTGTACCCCAGACACTGTCTAGGGGCATAGGATTGCTCTCTTAGCCATGTTAGAGTCCTGCTGCTCTGTATTCAATAGGTAGTGACTAGGGGTGAGTGAGAATCAATTCAACTTTGATAAAAAATTTACCAAAATCTACAAGGTTCTCAATATTCAGGATAAAAATAACTTGAGCTTTAAAAAAAAAACTGAATGTGGGAGAAACCGAAACTGACAGAATCGTCCACCCAGGCCCAGGGGTTTCAGTGCTTTACTATTAATAGCCTAGGTTTGAATCCCTGTGCATTCAATCATGTTAGTGCTGAATTAGGATTGTCATTTTTTTTCTGGTGGTCTCCTCATCTTTAACAGCTATATGGCAAAATCGTGGTACTCTCCATGATGAGAACAACTGTACCTATTGAATTTGGCTGGTGCAGATGGGTGAGACTTTCATTTCAGTGTTGTTGGGGTTTTTTAGAAGGATTTACCAAAATTCACAAAGTTTTTCATATTGAGGAGAGAAATAACTTGAGATTTAAAAAAAAAAAACAACCCTATGATAGTGGGAGAAAGTGAAATTGACAGATTCGCCCATCCCCAGTGGTGATAGCTAACAATCAGTTTGGGCTACTCTATTGAGGGTTTAATTTAGCAACACATGTGGGGCACTTTGGTGCCCATTGCTTAAAAATGGCTTTCCTGGTGTCCTCAGGGGCTACCAGGGCACAGCAAAAGGTAAGGGTTCTCAGAGGTACCACAGGGGTACATCACATCTGTGAGAGAAGACTGGTGGAACCAACATTTCTGAAACTTGACATTTGTGAAGTCTTGAATTACCTAGAAATGTTGGGGTCAAATCTTCTTTCTGAAAACCAGGGCCGGCCCCACCATTAGGCAAAGTGAAGCTGTAGCCTCAGGTGGCAGATGCTGGGAGGCAGCAGCAAGGTGTTGGAGGAGAGAACGGTGGGCCATGTGGCCTGCCCTGCCATCCCTAAGTTATCCTGCAGCCTTCAGGGGCAGTAGAGGATACTGTCCCATCATCCCTGTTGAAGACAGATCCATCTGCCCATCCAGTCAGCTTTTGTACATGGAATGGGAGAGGGCTCTGTCTTGTCCTTTGCCTCAGGCAGCAAAATGTCTCGGGCCACCCCTGATGAAAACAAAACAATGCAGAGCCTCTTGCAGTAACATACTTAGTTGTTCTGTTTATTTCAATTTGTTTAGAGAGGCATCATATTAGGGAATATTCCTTCTCAAAACAGGATCGCCAGCAGAGTGCAGAGAGGATTAAAGAGTCTCAGAGGGGCCCCAAGCAGAGGTCTTTACCAGCCTTACCACCTGAGAGTCTTCCTCTGTAGATGCCAGGAATGGAACCTGGCAACATCTGCATGCAAAGCATGTACTCTAATACTGAGCTCTCACACGAAGCCCAGCAAATCCTGCAATTACCTGCTTTTGCTCACAGAGGAGAGGAAACTTATTTTGCAGATCAACACAAGCCAGTGGTCTGACTCAGGCACAGCAACTAAAGTTGGTGGAGTGCAATTTTGCATCTTTGCGCTGCTCCTATTCTCCAATGGTACCCGCCCCCCCCGCCGCCCCCACCCCTGCCCCTGCCTCAGCTTGGTGAAAAGGGAAACAAAAAGAACCAAATGAACAAAAGAACTGAAATGAAGCTGTAAATCTTGCTAAGCTGCCTGGCCCATGGCATGGGTAATTCCACATGCAGAGAATTCTCATACTTCATTCTTCTCTTTCATATCTGTTCCCTCTGGGGAAATGTCAAATTAAAAATACCAAGTTGAAAGCCAATGAAGTACCATAAATGGATTTGTGTGCATCCCCTAAGAAAAAGAAAGCCAAAGTTAATAAACTAAGCAGAGTTATTATTCTTAGAGTATTTAAAAAAAAAAAGACACAATTGTTGCAATATGTAGAGATGGCAAAACTTAATATGTATATTTCATCTTTTGGCTAAAATATGATTCTTCACTGCCATTCCAATAAGTTTCTCTCTTTCTAATATTTTGCGGGCATAAATCATTAATGCTGTTTCACAGCCCTGACAGATGCCATTGGACTTGTGTGACCTTGGAAATCACATCAGGAGCAGTTTGATGCTATCATCTTGAACCTCTTCAACTCATAGACTCTCTGACTTGTGGTGTGTAAACTACAGATTGCTGGAAGGGATGTCAGAGAATTCCACCACGGATCTCAGTGAGGCCGAATGCCAGTGCATTTGGCCCCCCGAAATCCATGGCGGAACGGCCTGCCGCCACCCTTGCCCCCCGCGGATCCCCCCCAGGATGAGACTTACCCAGGGCAGATGTTCCAGATGGCAGCGGCTCCAGCGGCGGCTTCAGCAGCGGCAGCGGCGGCTGGTCTTCCGACCGGCTGCCGCCACCACCATTTGCAGTCTCGTCTTTTTTTTTTTTACATCAGTGATAGGCTACGTAAAAACTTACGTAGCCTATCATGGCTGGGTTAAAAAAAAAACGTGTACACAAATGGCAGCAGCTACGGCCGCTGC
The DNA here is from genome assembly GCF_057233095.1 of Heloderma suspectum. NCBI lineage: Eukaryota > Metazoa > Chordata > Lepidosauria > Squamata > Helodermatidae > Heloderma > Heloderma suspectum. The sequence goes on from NC_139462.1 coordinate 15,177,256, forward strand.
CATTTGCGTTCCTTATTTTTCGCCGTCTTAGTCTATGTAATTATTTACGTAGACTAAGACGAAGACAAGAAAGGAGAATGCAAATAGTAGGGATGTCAGAGAATTCCGCCACAGATCTCAGGGAGGCCGAATGCCAATGCATTCAGCCCCCCGAAATTGGTGGCGAAACGGTCTGCCACCCCCCACCACCCTGGGACGGGACTTACCTTGGGTGGATCTTCCTGGCGGCAGCGTCTCCAGCGGCGTCTCCGGCAGCGGTGCGGCGGCGGCTGGTCTTCCGACCGGCCGCCGCTGCCGCCATTTCCAGTTAAAAAAAAAAAAAGTGATAGGCTACGTAAAGATTTACGTAGCCTATCATGGCTAGATTTTTAAAAAACATCGTGATAGGCTACGTAAATATTTACATAGCCTATCACGGCTGATTTAAAAGAAAAAAAGGCGCGTATGCAAATGGCGGTGCCCACGGGCACCGCCATTTGCGTTCCTTATTTTGGCACGTCTTAGTCTACATAAACATTTACGTAGACTAAGATGGTGAAAATAAGGGGAACGCAAATAGCGTAGCGTCTACGCTATTTGCGTTCCCCTTATTTTCGCCGTCTTAGTCTACATAAATGTTTATGTAGACTAAGACGTGCCAAAATAAGGAATGCAAATGGCAGCACCCATGGGCGCCGCCATTTGCGTACGCGCGTTTTTTTCTTTTAAATCAGCTGTGATAGGCTATGTAAAAATTTACGTAGCCTATCACGGCTGACTGCAGGGACACAAACGGCGGCAGCTACGGCCGCCGCCATTTGCATCCCTGCTAGCCAGCGGCCGGATGTCCGGCCACTGGCAGAGCCGGCCAGTGGCTCCGCAGAATCCCTGCGGAGCGGAGCCGGCCGGCCAGGGTTCCGGGGGGAGGGACAGAGCGCCTCCCCACCACCGCAAATGTCACACTTCGAAAAGGTAAGTGACTTTCGTGCATGCCTAGCAAATAGCACCCAGTACACTATTTGTGTTCCCCTTTCTTTTCTTTATCTTAGTCTATGTAAATATTTACACAGACTAAGACGGCGAAAAATAAGGAACGCAAATGGCGGCAGCCGTAGCCACTGCCATTTGTGTACACATTTTTGTTGTTGTTGTTGTTTTTTACCCAGAGCTCTCCGTGGCTGGAAATCCAGCTGCGGACGGCCCTGGCCTGGGCCTGGCCAGCTGCTCTGTGGAGCCACTGCGGAGCACAGCTGGCCATCGAGGATTCTGGGGGGGAGGACCGGATCGCCTCCCCCCTGTCGAGGATTCTGGGGGGAGGGACAGAATGCCTCCCCCCCACACCATGAACAGAATCCGCGAAAAGGTAAATGACTTTCGTACATCCCTAGCTGGAACCAAGCGGTCTTGTTCTGGAAAACTCTGGAGTGGGTTAGAAGAGCTGGAATGGATTCTACCATCTTCTCCAGGTGTGTGCAAAAAAGCCTAACACAGGTTCTGTGTGACCATTGCCTCACATCCTCTGAGGCTCAACTTTTTTCACCATCCACTTGATGGAGATCACCGTAGATACAAATTGTCAGCCTAGAATAGCCCAGGGGTATCTGCAGGCTATGTTAGAATGTTCACCATCCACGCCTGATGTTATACAGTGGGGGAAACTTTGGTGAAAGAATCTCGAAGTGCCAATACATTGATTTCCTCCCAAGTGTTATTTTAGCCCCAAAACAACCTCATGAAATAGGTGACACTGAGCATCAAACTGCACATTACATTTATTGTGTAGCATGTAGCTGAACAGGCCTGTGTGCTTTACTTTAGTGTAACTACACATGGCTCTGATTCAGATTAGGACCAGTGCACACTGGAAGGGGAAGATTAAACCTTCCCACCCACACCCATTTTCTTCCCAAAATTACAAACACATACACACACACACACACACGCTTGGTGGGGTTAAAGAAAGGAAAATATCCCATCATCCTATGAGGAAGATGGAATTTCAGGAAGAAAACAGGTGGGGGGAAAGTATAATTCTCCCTCCACCCCCCGGGTGCATGCTGGACCTTAATCAGGGCCGCACACATTTACACCAAAGTAAAGAACACCATCAGGCTTAGCTACAGGCTATGTAATTTACATAACACATAGTTTGACCTGGAGAGACAGTGACTGGGCTAAGGTCACAGAGTGAGCTGAGTCAGGATTTGAACCTGGGTCCCTGTTGGTCCTGGTCCAGTATTCTAGCTACTACAATGACAATGATTAATTATCTTATTTCTTCTCTGGACAAAAGGGAAATCCTATTTGCCTCCATTTTACATTTTCCCTACAGTGGCAAACCCAACACACCAAACCCTACATAGGCTGCCATTCTTGCTGTTTTGGATGCATTTATATCCCATTTATCTAACAGGGGGTCCTCAGAGTGGCTTATGAAATGGGAGTGGGGAGTAATACATTAAATAGTAGACATACAATATTAAAAACTGAAGAATTCAAAGCAAATAATTTATTTTGATGGATTACTTTTTCACAATGAAAATTAAAGCAATGGGGATCTAGCTCAGGGGAAACTAAACTGTTTCTGAAGAGGTTGGTTGCATTTTCTTAGAATCGCATGCGCAGGGCCAGTGGGGGGCAGGGGGTATTGCACAATTATAGTCTAATGCAGTATCCAGAAACATTCTTCAGTAATTCCAGGAAAGAAGATTGGGAGGCTTAGAAGTCCTTTTACAGAGGTAACTTTAAATAGATGTGCATCTATATTCATATTACATGATGCCTCAATGCTCTCTTTGCTAATCTGCATAATGAGCTCTGTTTTGCATTTATCAGGACCATTCCAGTAATAGAAAATTGGCCTCTATAAATAGAGAATGATTTTGGGTTTCAAGTACAATGAAAAAGGCAGGCTGGCTAAGGAAAGTGGAGGATAGTTGGTAAAACTACTTTCTTTAGCTGAAACACTGGCAATTTCCTGTGAGAAGGGGGAAGATTAATTGCTGGCAGGACTTCTCTTGACATACATGTGCCAGGATACAAAAAAATGAAAGCATCATCATCTTCATCTTATTTAATGCCAGCAACAGATATCATCCCTGAAGATCTTACAATCTAAATTTTGACAGAGGGGATGGCAGGGGGAGAAGAAAGAGAGGTGAGGTAATGACAAATAAGGATGTACTTTGGGCTAGAGAGCGAAGGACAGGAAGGCGTGCTATGGTCCATGGGGTCACGAAGAGTCGGACACGACTTAACGACTGAACAACAACAACAACAGACTTCACTCAGGAGATCTGTACACAGGAGTTCCCACATTTTTTGTTACAGGTGAGAGAAGTCATGGGTAGAAAGTTGGATTATGAAGATGGTTCTGAGGGAAGAGGGTTACCCCTTTCCCCCTGTGCAGTACTTGTATGTTTTCCAAAACCAAAACCATAGAAGATCCTGCCCATGGATCATACATGTACCATATATTTTGGCCCTTAGAATTAATTTCATTTGGGGTTTAGGGCTATGGGGTTAAGCCAAATGCTTTGTGGGAGAGGTAGATTTAAATCTGGGGTTTAAAGGAAGAGAGGGGTGGCACAAGGTACCTACATGGGGCTATCATTTAAAAAACACAAGACCCAAGCCCTTTCGGACAAGCAGAATTAGTTGTACAGTTCTTTGGATCCTGGCTAATGTTTTTATTTCCTGGCATTCATGAGAACAACAAAAATACTGCAAATATTTTCATAGGATCATAGGACTGGAGGCCATCTACTCCAGCATCTTTCTCAATTCAGAAAATCCAGAGCGAGAACATCCCCAGTAGGTGGCTGTCCAGCCTGTTCTTGAAGATCACCAGCCCTGTAGGACTAGAGTCCAAGTAATTGGCTGGTTCCATTCTTGTACTTAGGGGTGTATGAAACCCACTCACCAGTCCGCTGGGGGGTCCATGGGGGGGGAGGTGATCCGTCCCTCCCCCCAGAATCCTCCCTGGCTGGCTCCATTCTGCGGCAAGTCTGTGGAGCCACCGGCCAGGTCCATCCACAGCCAGACTTCCGTCTGCTGCCAGTCTGCGGATGCAAATGGCGTCCGGCATAAATCTTTATGTAACCTATCACAGGAAAGAGCAGGGATGCAAATGGCATAGCAGATGCCATTTGCATCCTTTCTCTTTGCCATGATAGGCCACGTAAATCTTTACGTAGCCTATCACGGCAAAGAGCAGGGCCGCAAATGGCATAGCGGATGCCATTTGCATCCCTGCTCTTTGCTGTGATAGGGTACGTAAAGATTTACATAGCCTATCATGGCAAAGAGAAGGGACATAAATGGCATCCACTACGCCGGATGCCGTGGCGGAGGTGGGTGGTCTGTTTCACCAAGGACTCCGAGGGACTGGATTCTTTAGAACCCAGGCTCATTGGAGTCTGTGATGGAATTCTCTGCCATCCCTACTTGTACTGCTCTTTCCGTCAAGATAGTTTCTTCTAACGTTCAACCGAAATGTGCCCTCCTGTAACATAAGCTCATGAGACTACGCCCTCTGGGGTAGCAGAGAACATATATTTGCCCTCTTCTGTGGGGCTAGCCCTTCAGGGATTTGCAGAGAACTATCATGTACTCCTTTAGTCTTCTCTTCTCCAGGCTAAACATATCCAGTTCTTTCATGGAGGATAAGGTTATCAATGACTACAAGTCATGATGGCTATATATTACTTCCCATATTAGAGGCCAAAATGGCTCCAGGAATGACTCACATAGAATCAGTAAAACCAAGACAGTCCCTGCCCGCAAGCCTGCAGTCTAAAAAGACATGGCACAAAGGAAAAAGCAATGGGGAAGGCAGAGGAAAAGAATAAGTAAGCTTTCTGCAGGCCTGGTGGAATGGCCTGGCTTCCCATCTCAACCCCTCTGATGCAGACTGCTCATGTCCTGCTTCTGGGCTTCTCTCAGCACCATCTGGTTGGCGACTGTGCAAACAGAATGCTGGACTAGATAGGCCTTCAGTCTGATTATACAGCACAGCACTTGTGTTCTCATGTTCTCATGTTCAAACCTTCCTCTCCTCACACCTTTGCTTTCTTCAATTCACAAAACTGCATATAGCTTATTTTGGATACACACTCTCTTTCTTCCACTGGAACCTGCTGGAAGCCCCTTAACATCTGTTCTGCTTTAATATTGCTCCTGCAGGTGTAGCTTTTGTCCCGTATCCTGATCTTTATTGTGTTTGAAGGTTCACTAACAAAAGTGCCTTTTCTTCCTGTATCCACATATTTCTTTGCTACAGTAGTAATCCTTTCCTAAATGAACATCAATTTTCACAGAGATGTTGCTCACTTCCTCTTTATCAAAATGTTCTCATGTCACCTGAGGACGTGTATTTGAAAGCATTTGGAGAGAAGAAAGGAGAATGGAGGTTGATGGGATTCAAAACCACCTCATGTAGCCTGGTTACTGCTCTGATGAATGCTGTCAAACATCTCTCAATATTTATGTAATAACAGACATACACATCACAATCCTATAAATGTATATTCAGAAGCAGATCCTATTGAATTCAATTGGGCTTACTCCCAGGTAAGTGTGCATATAGGACTGCAGCTTCAGTGGGAGATTAATGCCCATATCCATGAAGGCCCTTGGAAATTTATTGCTTTTAACTGACATTTGTATCTCCAAACACCTCTCTAGGTCACAGAGATACATCAGAAAATGTATGGGTAGGTAGGTAGAACATGCAACTCCGACAACACCTCCTGCCCTGTGCACATTCCTGGAACATGCAGAGCCCCCACTGAATTTTCTAAAGGGGTATAGACCATCTAGGGATGTATGGATTATATAAAATCTGTTCCATCTGCATTTCACAGACTGTCAGGAACCTTTTGCTCCATTATCTGCTCATCAACAAAATTGGATTTGTTTTTGTTCCCGAATTTGCACAAATTTGCATTTGCACGAATTCAGATTTGCAAAAATTTGCACTTGCAAAAAAAATGCGAATCCCCCCCAAATGCGCAAATGCAAATTTTCATGCTTTAGCCTATGGAGGAAATGCACATTTTGGCTGTGTGGTTTGTTTGCTTGTTTGTTTTAGTTGCATGTGTTTCTATTAGTAAATTTGGGCAGAATTCCAAAAGTTAGAAAAATGGTCTGCAAGTCTGCAGAATCCGCCCAACTTGGGAAAAAGTCAGTCCACTGTGGAATCCATCGGTCAGATTCATAAAAATCCAAACTCATTTGATTCTGTGGCAGATTTCTCCAACATCCCTAAGATCATCACATTGCCTCAGTCACAATGCTTCTCAATAGAGTCAGATAATAATAATAATAATAATAATAATATCCCCTCTTCCACTTTTGTACTCAGAGTGACCTAAAAGAAAAGTATAAAACTCAGTCAATACCAACATCCTAAAATACAATACAAATAATCAGATTAACCAAATGCAGAGATATAGCACTCAAGCGTGGGGCCTGACAGACCTTGATCAAGAGGGTATTCCTGAGCAATAGCACCACCACAGACAAGTCTCTGTCTCTCATATTCGTCTCCTGGATATTCCCAGATAGCAGTGAATGAATTTCCCCAGCAACAATATATTGTCCCCTGTTGTAATGCGAAGTATTTTGGGGTGGCTTGGTCTGGAATGGGCAATTAGACCCAATAGCTTCACAGAAGACTTGCTCTTGGTGGAGATGAAAACTGCTAGAACTGGTTTGTTTTTATGGACCCAAAGGAAAAGGGCTGAAAACATCAAATATGATATTCATTCTAACACCCTGGAAGTTCACTTTTTAGATCCCAACGTGAGAAAGGAGGGGAAAGAACTTGCCACTACAATTGGTAGGAAGCCCATTGATGTTTGTGCATATTTAAAATATGATAGCTCACACACCAGTTCCCTAAGGAATAACCTCCCATATGGACAGTTTCTTTGACTCAAGCAAAACTGTTCCCACAGATCAGATTTCTTTTTTTCAGACAGGAATCACACAATCTCTATGAGTTTAAGAGAAAAAGGATACCCTGAGCCTATAACAGCTAATGGCTTTAAAAAGGCAGAAAACAGAACACAGGCTGAGCTGATAGTAGATAAAGAAACAATATCCTCAGACTGAATCAACAGTGTTTATCATTTGGCCATATCACCAATAAATTGCAAGGGAGCATACAAAGATATTGGTATATAATGCAAAACATTTCAGGTTGCCAAGAGAAACCACTGATTTCCTTAAAAAGAACCAGGAATATCAGAAATTTTCTGATTAGGAGCAAATTTAAAGAACACAACAGAAGTGGAGGGAGCAATTCTATGGCTGCTAGACAGCGGCTAGACAGCCATAGCATATCTGGTTTTCTGGGAACCGACCTCGGAGCCCGTGCCCCGAGGTCGGTTCCTGGAGAACTGACCTCCCCCACTTCCGCGCTGCCTCAGAGGCATCACGGAATAGCCCCATGCTTCATGCTTGCAAGAGGAGCATGGAGCAGCCAAAAAGTGGTGCTCCGGGGCAGGGAGGACGGAAATGCCTGTACGACACATCGTATGTGTCATACAGCAGCCTTCTCCCCTGCTCAGCCCTCCCACAGCTAGACAGCCGCAATCAGCTGAAAATGCAAGGCAGGAGAAGCACGGCGGGAATGATCCAAGTTCCGAGTTCGGAGGCAGACACCTATCTGAATAGGGTTGCGCCCTTAGTCAATGTATTACCAGATGCCTCCATGCCTAGGGTACATCACCCATGTGGACACTGCAGCTACTGAAAGTACACCTCCAAAATTACAGAATTTGAAAACCCCTCCAACCAACAGACATACACTTTGAAGCATTTTACTACCTGTAGTAGTCTTTCTGTAGTTTATGCTCTCCACTGCAAATGCCCTAAGCTTTATGTGGGGAAAACAGTAAGACCCTTAAAAAAACAAATAGGAAAACACCTGAGTAACATGAAGAACAACAGACCAGTGCCCCACTTATAAGCCATTTTGTAGAACGATGGCATTCTCCCACAGGAATTTTTGGCACTCATAGAATCATAGAATAGTAGGATTGGAAGAGGCCTACAAGACCATTGAGTCCAACCCCCTGCTCAATGCAGGAGTCCAAGTCACAGCATCCCCAACAAATGGCTGTCCAGCCTCATCTTGAATGCCTCCAGTGTGGGAGAGTCCACCACCTCCCTAGGTAATGGGTTCCATGGTCGCATTGCTCTAATAGTCAGGAAGTTCTCCTGATGTTCAGACGGAATCTGGCTTCCTATAACCTGAGCACATTATTCCGTTTCCTGAACTCTGGGGTGATTGAGAAGAGATGCTGGCCTTCCTCTCTGTGACAACCTTTCAAGGACTTGAAGAGCACTATCCTATCTCCCCTCAGTCTTCTCTTCTCAAGGCTAAACATGCCCAGTTCTTTCAGTCTCTCTTCATAAGGCTTTGTTTCCAGTCCCCTGATCATCTTTGTTGCCCTCCTCTGAACCCTCTCCAGGTTGTCTGCATCCTTCTTAAAGTGCGGTGCCCAAAACTGGACACAGTACTCCAGATGAGGCCTAACCAGTGCTGAGTAGAGGGAAACTAGTACTTCCCAGGATTTGGAAGCTATGCTTCTATTAATGCAGCCCAAATAGCATTGGCCTTTTTTGCAGCCACCTCACATTGTTGGCTCATATTCAGCTTGTCATCTACAACAATTCCAAGATCCTTCTCACTTGTAGTGTGGTTGAGACATGTATCCCCCATCTTGCAACTGTGCATTTGGTTTCTTTTTCCTAGGTGCAGAACTTGGCATTTATCCCTATTAAATGTCATTCTGTTGTTTTCAGCCCAGCGCTCCAGTCTATCAAGATCACTTTGAATGTTGTTTCTGTCTTCCAAAGTATTAGCTATCCTGCCCAATTTTGTGTCATCTGCAAATTTGATCAGCATTCCTTGCACCTTCTCCTCCAAGTCATTAATAAAAAAGTTGAAGAGGACTGAGCCCTGTGGTACCCCGCTTGTTACCTCTCCCCAGTCTGAGAAGATCCCATTGATAAGCTCTGGATAAGCTTGACATCAAGAAGGAAATTATCTGTTGAGGAGAGAAGGTGAGTGGATTCTAAAAATTCCCTTTCCATGTGGTTTAAATGAATATCTTGACTCTTACCAGTGTTATGACCTGTGGGTGATTTACACACACTTCCTAGCTGCAACAGTACAGTTTGGTCTTGAGTTTTTAGCCAGATTACATCAACATGGTAACGCCTGATAGAGCTAAAAAAAAGTGGACCAATACTGTAAAATAGGATTCGACTAATATCTTTTCCAGTCACCAGTATATTGACACAGGAGACAATCTTTTGCTGTGAAAATTTCTGCAGACTTTTTTCTCTAGTAAATACAAATTCATGTGCTATTCCTAGCAATTGGGCAGGTGTTATATTTATTTATTTATTTATTTATTTATTATTAAATTTATTAATCGCCCATCTGGCTGGTCACCCAGCCACTCTGGGCGATGTACAACATACAATAAAACAGTTTAAACAATAAAATTCTACAATAAAAACATTTTCTAAAATACCCTAACCCACCCCAAATGCCTGCCTGAACAACCACGTTTTTAATGCATGATGGAAGCTCATTAAAGAGGGGGCATGGCGGAGTTCCCTAGGGAGGGAGTTCCATAGAGGGGGGGCCACCACAGAAAAGGCCCTCTCCCTCGTCCCCACCAGTCTAGCTGTCCTGGCTGATGGGACAGAGAGAAGGCCATCCGAGGCTGATCTTGTTAAGTAGCCTGTCTGGTGTTGCTGAAGGCACTCCTTAAGATAGGCTGGGCCGGAACCATATAGGGTTTTAAAGGTCAAAACCAACACCTTGAATTTGGCCCGGAAAACAACTGGTAACCAGTGCAACTCCTTCAGCACTGGAGTGATGTGATCTCGCCGGCAGCTGCCTTTAATCAGGCGAGCCGCCATGTTCTGTACCAGCTGCAGTTTCCGAACCGTCTTCAAGGGTAACCCCACATAGAGAGCATTACAGTAGTCTAAACAAGAGGAGACCAGGGCATGTACTACCGATGGGAGCAGATGATCGGGAAGGAAGGGGCGCAGCCGCCGTATCAGATGGAGTTGATACAGCGCTGTCCGGCTCACAGCTGACACCTGAGCCTCCATGGACAGCTGGGAGTCCAAAATGACCCCCAGGCTGCGGACCTGGTCTTTCAAGGGTAGCCGTACCCCATTCAACACCAGGTCAACATCCCCTAGCCTCCTCTTGTCTCCCACCAAAAGTACCTCGGTCTTGGCAGGGTTCAGCTTCAGCTTATTCCTCCCCATCCAGCCACTCACCGTCTCCAGACATTTGGACAGGGTTTCTACGGCCAACCTTGGTGAAGATTTGAATGAGAGGTAGAGCTGCGTGTCATCCGCATATTGATGACACTGCATCCCAAACCTCCTGATGATAGCCCCCAGCGGCTTCACATAGATGTTAAATAGCATCGGGGAGAGGATGGAACCCTGTGGCACCCCACAAGTGAGCGGCCATGGGTCCGAAACCTCCTCTCCCAGTGCTACCCTCTGGTACCTGCCGGAGAGGAAGGACTGGAACCACCGCAATACGGTGTCTCTGATGCCCAACCCCTCCAGGCGATCCAGGAGGATACCGTGGTCAATGGTATCAAAAGCCGCTGAGAGGTCAAGGAGAACAAGGAAGGAGCATTCACCCCTATCCAGAGCCCTCCTCATATCATCTACCAAGGCGACCAAGGCCGTTTCTGTCCCATGCCCAGGCATGAAGCCCAACTGAAATGGGTCTAGATAATCAGTTTCTTCCAAGTGTGCCTTCAACTGCACTGCCACCACCCGCTCAATCACCTTGCCCAAAAATATAGGAGTGCTCGAAAGTCACTTACCTCATATCGCAGCTTGCTTCGCGGTGGGAGGGAGGCGCTTCGCTTCTCCCCCCGAAATTCAGGCCGGGGGGGGAGGCGCCTCGCCTCGCCCGGCCGAAATTCAGGCCGGGGGGGAGGCGCCTCGCCTGGCCGCGAAATAAAAAGTTTTTAAAAAACGCCCCCGTGATAGGCTACGTGACGATTTACGTAGCCCATCACGGCTAGATCTGCAAAGTCAGCCGTGATAGGCTACGTTAATCGTCACGTAGCCTATCACAGGGGCATTTTTTTTATTTTTTACTTTTCTTGGAATGGCGGCGGCGGCAGCCGGTCAAAAGACCGGCTGCCACCCCCGCCCCTGTCGAAGCCCTGCCGAACCGCCGCTGCGACCCGCCACCAGGAGAGACATTAGGGAAAGGTAAGTCCCATCCTGGGAGGGGGGCGGGGGGCGGGGGGGCAGAGAATTTCTCCCCGAAACTACTTTGGGGGGCCGAATACGTTGGCACTCGGCCCCCCGAAGTTTCGGCGAGAAATTCTCTGACACCTCTACAAAAATGGCAGATTTGAGACTGGGCGAAAGTTGTTCAGAACTTGAGGATCCAAGGAGGGCTTCTTTAAGAGCAGTCTTATCACTGCCTCCTTGAGGGCTGATGGCATCACTCCCTCCTCAAGGGAGGCATTCACCACTGCCCTGATCCCCTCACCCAGTCTCTCTCTGCAGCCCATAATGAGCCAAGATGGGCAAGGATCAAGTAAGCAGGTGGTCGGCCGTACAGATGAAAGCACCTTGTCCACTTCATCAGGAGGAAGAAGCTGGAACCGATCCCACAAAACCGGTTTGCCACAGGCCGCCTCAGGCCACAGGTTTAAATTATTTTTAAACATTATTTTAAAAATAATGTTATATATGCATAAGCCTTTATGACCATTTGTATTTCTGTAATGTTTTGTAATTGTAATTTTTATTACCATTAATGTTACAGCCCCCTGAAGAAGGCCTAAAAATAAGAAAAAGGCCAGAACGTGTTGGGCTTCCTTTAATAAATTTATTTTTGCATCCTGAGAACCCATTTCTCTTCTTTGTGATCTACTTTGGATGCTAACCTCCTTCTGTTTTCTTGGGTCTTTCTTTTTATGGACCCACACAGCAGCCAGACTCTTGACTCTCCTGGGACGTGGCTATTGGGACAGTCATAATGAGCACCTGCACTTAAAATTTACCACTACACCACTGAATGTAACAGATGGACCGACTCCATTGTACCCCCCTCAACAAAGAGTAAGTAAGCCAGCCAACTTATTTTAATATTTCCTGATAGGATGACTCCCAATGCTGTAACCATTCTAATTACTCCTGTACCCAAAATTTAAGGAGATATCTCCAAGCATTCATCCAAAGGTTGGGCGGGGGGTCACTTGTTGCAGTTTGAATTCATCCTCCTGGCCTAATCAAAACTGAATACCCAGATGAGATCGTCTCCTACTGTATTAGCACTTTTAGGTCTCTGTTAGATGGGTCCAACTACAGATAGTATTTATCTTCTCTGCAGCTTCATCCCATTGGTGGCTTATAATAAGCTTATTTGTCTTCTGTGTAGCCCTGAAGCCCTCTTCAAATGATTTCATGTTATTTTATAGATTGTTACACAACTCAAGGGATATTCTGCTGTGAAGCACACCGAAATTCTGTTATTTTTAAATCCTGTTTTCATTAGAAATTTTTAAATTCTGTTTTCATTAAAATATCTTAAGGGACTACTGGTAATGAGCTAAAGTTACCAACTTTTTAATTGATCATTGTAGATATGTATTTAATGGCAGCTTGATGTGCAGACATGATCCGGTGATCATACTTATCCCACACACTATGAAAAGTTCTACTTGCTGATTACTTCCCAGAAAGCTGCTTGCTGTTAAAAAGCAAAGGAGCAGAGCAGGACACTTTTTCTCTGGTCATTTGGCAACTCCATGTTGAGTTCTATATAATATATAGTCGCCATTGTTGTAAAGCAGCCTTATTCAACTGGCTGGGGCATGCTGGGAATTGTAGTCCAACGCATCTGGAGCACCAGTTTGGGGAAGGGTGTTGTAAAGTATCACCCTTTTGTTCTCATTCAGACTAAAAGATGTAAGGGAATGGTGACCGTAATCAAATTTGAAATAAACATTTGCTGAAATTACCAAATGCACTGAATGCCGTGGAGGCTGGTGGCTCCAATTTCAGTGGGGCTGTGAATCCATTCTGGGTTTTAGCCAGAACCAGCCAGGACTCTACAGGAGCTATCCAAAGTGTTGAACCCTATCCCCCAAATTGGTTCAGCACCTGGATAGCTCCTTTAGAGTTCTGACTTGTTCTGACTGAAACTCAGAGCGGATTCACCAACATCAGAGCCACCACCCTCCACTGACTGAGCATGGGACTTTTTGAATGCAAAGCTTGTGTTCTACAGTCTCTCTCCTACTTGTGTGAGCTGACATTCAGATCTAATCACAAATCCCAGCATGGAAACCCATATGTATCAATATCCTCCCGACCCCACACCCCAACACACTCTTTTCCCCAGGGAGAAATACCTGGATATTTGGAAGGCACGTTCAGATTTCAGTATTCCTGTTTTGAATAGATTTCAGTACACCAATTTGAGAATCTGAATGCAGCTTCTTGCCACCCCCCTTTCCAAACACTGTCCCCCTCCCCGCTTTCTTCCAGCACTAACTCATCTTTTCACATCTTATTTTTAAAAGGGGTGTTTTCATTTGTGGTTACCACTTTTCAACTTGTTTTTCTGGATGATGTAATTAAAAGCAAAGGGATGCTTCGGCTGACCCTTTTCAGATGCACTTGTCTCTGTTGGTAATGCAAGCGTGGGGTGGTTTTCCAATTTTATCCCACAGCTGAAACAATGTCACTTAAAATACTCATGTGCTGCCACTCACAAATGGAAGAAACTGCTTTGAATATGTACAATTTAGATGTCAGAAAATGAAGGAGATGCGATACTGGGCAATAAAGCCCATTCTTTATAGCTTCCTCCCCTCTTTTTATGCTAACTTCATATTAGCATAAAATCAAATTGGAAGAGAGAAAATGTGAAAATTGAGTATCATCAGAGAGGAATCTGCATGCTATGGTAAAACAGATTTTCTAGTGCATAGCTAAGTTTTACTTTGTTCCAGGTTGTCAGTTCTGTTTAATAAAAGCTTTCATACCTGCCTAGTATAATGCAAACACTTTCCTCCTGGAGCTGACTGTTCCAGACTTTCTGGCAGTACAGGCTACCTGGTATGCAAATAAATTTCTCACATTAAAAACAGTAGTATGCCATGGGCATGACTATGTTTCTATATACAGCTTCTCTGAGCCAAAGTTTTGCATGCATCCATACATGTGTACCCACAGATCCCTTTACCGATTTTGCAATCCAAAATTAAAGTTGCAGTCCTATACACATTTATCTGGGAATGCATCCCGTTGAACTGGGTGGGGTTTACTTCTGAACAGAGGTTGTTACTGCGTGTCCTCTTCTACACATGTACAGGCATGTGTAGCCAAACGAGTCACGTTAGGATCTTTAAACAAAATTCACAGTGCACCATTGCAGAAATTGAGCACCCAGATGCAGAGAAAGTGTAAAAACAAACCACAAAAACCAGTGGTGGGGGTAGCCAAGGCTGTGTCTCCCTCACCCCTACAAAAACACAGCAGCCTTCACCCCCATTCTTTTTCTCATTCTCTCTCACACACACATTCATGGTAGAATAGCAAGGTGTCCTACTTTACAGCAGACAGCCCTCTATTGTGGAGAGCTGACAGAGGACAGTCCTCTATCTATCTATCATCTATCTATCTATCTATCTATCTATCTATCTATCTATTTCAGTACTGCCCATTAGCCAAAGCTCTCGGGGCAGTTCACAAAAATGAAAACCACAAGTATAGCATAAAAACAATATAACACTGTATTCTATTTGAATGTGCCCGCTATTTGAAGAGATGTCCAGTTAGGGATCTTTAATGAGCTTCCGCCGCGCATTAAAAATGTGGTTGTTCAGGCAGGCATTTGGGGTGGGTTAGGGTCTTTTTTATGATGTTTTTAATGTAGAATGTTATTGTTTTAACTGTTTTGTTGTTGTACATCGCCCAGAGTGGCTGGGTGACCAGCCAGATGGGCGATTAATAACTTTAATAAATAAAATAAATAAATAAAAAGGGATGGGTGAACCCCCCAACATCCAGTCTGGGTGGGGTCTGCCGCAGGGAAATCTGGGCCGCTTGGGCCCCCGCAAACTTCCCCTGAGCCCCGGGGTGTCAGCTGGATTTCGCAGGGTGGCTCTCTGGCATTATAAAAGGTGCCACTAAGCTAAAGGTGGCTGCCATTAGCATATTGTGGGGAAATTACGGCCACAATTTGCATATTTTATGCCATTTGTGGCTGTAAAGCACTTACTTCTACCTAAATTGCAGCTGTAAATGGCCTCATCTTCGGAATCTGGCCACATTGGCATCTGCAGTGGATTTCTCCAGCATCCCTATGTTCACATCTGGTTAAAAGAACCCTAGGGAGGGAGAGCCAGGAGGGACCTTGAAATTGCCAGTCAGTAGTTATCACCTGAATAGCAGACTGAGCAGGCACACACGGATCACCTGGTAAGTCTTCTCCATTTGGCAAGATGCATCGTATTTCTACTTGAATTATCATTAGCATTTCTAAATTTCCACCTATAGATACGAATCTACATATGCAAATGTTATACGAATCAGTGTCTTCTTTTGTCCTCCTTTTTGGTGATGCAGTTCCTCTGTTTTGGCAATGGTCAAGTGTCCACCCTAATTCATGGGGAGGACTGACATGTGGGGATGGGAGGAGGTAACCCTTCCCCCACACACTCCATCAAAAGGCAAATCACACTACCCCCAGCCCACAGAACAACTGTTTGGCAGGCTGTGGGGAGTGTAATTTCTCATAGGGAGGAGGATGTGCAGGAAGGGTCACTTCCATGTGACATCCTACCCAAGAAAATTATGCTCCACCCATCCTTCTGTGTCCTACAGAGTATAATTTCAAGAGAATTTGGCAGAGGTAGCAGCAAAGTGCAGCAGCCTGGGAACCTACGAAGGACACACTGAAGGCCTCTGCGCACCACCGAAGGCTACAGGTTGCCGACGTGTGTTGTAAGTAGGGATGCTGGAGAAATCTGCTGCAGGATCAAATGAGGACAGATTCCAAATAATCTGCTCTCCAGAGTCCACAGTGGACTGGCTGCACTCACCTCCATGTCCGGAAGAGGTTCCACAGGGCGGCTCTCCAGCTTTCTAAACAAACATGAAAAGTATGGCCATATATGGCATATTGTATGCCATTTGCGGCCATAAAGCACTTACTTTTACCTAAATCCAGCCATAAAGAGCTGCAATTTAGGTAAAAGTAAGTGCCTTGCAGCTGCAAATGGCACACAATATGCCATTTACAGCTATATTTTTCCCGCAATAGGCTAATGGCAGCCACTATTAGCATATCGCGTTTGTAGAAAGTTGGAGAGCCACTCCAGCGGACACAGCAGGTCTCCAGAGGAATTGCCCCATGGCGGACCCACCCACCCCAAACTGGACATGGGAGGGGTTGTACATCCCTAGTTGTAAGGGTTCTTTAGAAGCCCTGCCAGACTGGGTAAAGTTCCACCACGTCCAGTATTTCATTTTTTCTTGTCTTGCAGGTCTTAAATCCCCATTGAGCTTCCCCCTGGCCCCACCACCCAGGAAAAAATACTTCAGGTAGGATGAGCACTGACATGTCACCAAAAAGAGGAATGAGGACCCCAATTTGCATAACTGCAACATATGCTCATTTGTATAAGTATCCATGGAAATGTAGTAATAATTGCTATAATTTAAGTAGAAATGCAATGCATATCACTATAGTGGAGAAGATGGATACCAGGTCTGTTGTTCAGATGCTAACTGTTGCTAGTCTCTCTTCTTGTAGTTCTTATATCTTTAAACTGGACTTGGACTAGACACCTGTCAAGGGCTCCTTGGAGGCCTCTCTCAGTCTAATCCAGTAGCCAAGTCCAGACACAGACAAAGGGATTCTTTTCAAAGCTTTATTCCTCTTTTGCAACTTAACAACTCTACTGTTAGCAACTGGATATGAGCAGCAGAGTACCTATGCCCTACGTTGGAACAGTCGGTCCCCGTTTGAAAGGGAATCACTGGCAGACCCTGAACTTAAGGGCTAGGGAGAGTCCCTCCCCTTTTCCCTTGGATCCTCTGGGCGCAACTGTTGTTTGCGCGCCAACCGGGCACTATGCCTCCTTTCCGCGCCCTCCATTTGGCGCCGCTCTCTGAGTCGGCATTGCGCGTCCATCAAGTCTGCTTCCCGCGCTCTGTCACTCCCAGGACTGCTATCTAAGCTAGGAATGCCAGTGGGAGGAATCTCCGTCAGCTGTGGGCCCTGGGAAAGAGGAGCGCGCTCCTCTCCCAGGAGCGACTCCTCTTCCTCAGAATCAGAACTACTCCGGGATTCTATGGGCTCAGTGTCCACCCTGACATCACCTTCCAACAGAGGACTGTCCTTTGTAAACTAGGGCAGGTGGCCACCCAATGTTGGTCACTGTGAGAAGCAGGATACTGGACTAGAAAGATCTTTGGTCTGATCCGGCAGGCCCCTTCCTATGTCCTTAATCAAGGATCAGACTGGGTGTTTCCCAGTGCAGATCCATATACAGGGCTAAAGGTGTGTTCATGTTTTGTGTGGGGGGGAGTATTATTATAAATGAAGATCTTTACCAGGTTGGACTGTGCACACAAGCATTGTCTGCCCCTTGCAACAAGCCACCACTTCTTTCCAAAAGTCAGAAGCACAACTCTTTCAGAAGCTGACATCAGAAGAGCCATGCTGCATCAGACCCAGGGTCCATCCAGTCCAGCATTCTGTTCCCACAGTGGCCAATCTTATGCCCACGGGAAGCCCACAAGCTGGACATGAGTGCAATAGCATCCTCCCACTCATGTTTGGGGATGTGTGAATCAGCAAAGCTCAAGCTCACCTAAGTTCTCTGAATTCCAGCTCAAAGCTCATTCCAGCTCGAGTCTGTATCAGATTACGCGCTTTTCTTTTCTTTTCATGTGAAAAGCCATTTGTATTTCCATGCATATTTCTCCAAATGTACACATCAATTGTGTGCATCTTTGAAATGTATGCATTATTAGTTGATTAAAGCATATTTATGTGCATTTTTTCAAAAGTATGCATTTTTCATGCACATTTTTCAAATGTATGCACGCTGTTGGACACATTTTGGACGTTAATCATATTGCAAGCTCAGAAATGGATGGTCTTCAGCTGCAGATTGCATCTGAGTTTGTGTTTGGCCCAGGAGGTATGAACTGGGTAAAAGCCTGATCAAAAACAAATTTCTCATACATCCCTACTCATGTTCACCAGCAACCGGTATTCAGGGTCATACTGCCTCTGATACTAGAGGTAATATCCTGACTAGTTTCCACTGATAGCCTTATCCTCCATGAATTTGTCTAATCCTCTTTTAAAGCTATCTATAAGTCACAACCCACCAAAATGGGGGAGAGATACTTCTGTGCAAGACAAGTAATGCAAGCCCTGAATGCACAATGAGATTCTTATCTTTGAGAAAATAGAATTTTGGCTTGATAAGAATTATTGATGGCAAAGCAACATCAGGAAGTCCTTTGCCCCCAGACAATGGGAAATGCCAACGAAACAAGTCCATAGCTAATAACCAAGAGCTGAGAATGTCTAGTCTGAGATAATCAATTGCTCAGTTTCTTTCCACTTATAATGATTTCCCCCGCCCTTAAAATGCCATTTCCAATACTGGCAAAGCATGTGAGTGTTATATGTTGAGATCTCAATAGTTGCAGAACTTCAAAAGTGAGGGGACATGATCCATCCAGAGTTAAGCACTTTGAAATTCCCATTGACTGCAGTGGAAGATTGTTTTTTGTTTTTTTTTTAATGTATCTTGTATGTAAAAAGGTAAAGGTAAAGGTGTCCCCAACCAGTCGTGTCCGACTCTAGGGTGCGGTGCTCATCCCCGTTTCTAAGCCGAAGAGGCTTAGAAACGCCATGTTGCCTTCCCAAAGTTCTAATACAGTCATTCCTGAGGCATTCTGGGAAGGAAGCATGCTGGCGGTGGCAGAGCTCTGCTCCCGCTGCCAGTGGCTTTTCAAGTTCTTATTTTTAGAAAAAGAAAAGCTGGGGAAGATGCCGTGGTCACTGCCACGGCAAGCACCCATCCCGAAAACTATTTTAGGTCTCCAGTACTGCACACCCTCCAATTCCCAAAACAGCCACCCCAATCACAAGCTTACAATGGAGGTGGGGGATTGGGATAACTCTCAGTTTAGGCCTGGCTCAGGGACATGCCAAGGGAATTTAAATGTAAATGTAAATTATTTTTAGTAGTAGTATTTAGGGATGTTGCTGGAGCCCAAGAAGGGGATGGAGTCTGACAGCCTCCCCCCCATTCAGCCTCCCAGACCCCATTTGCCAAGCCACTGCCACTCTCCAATCACCCGCGCGGTCCGCGAGCAGCCGGCAGCCACCCATCCCCTTAGCAAGCCACCATTTTGCATAAAAATGGCAGCTCAGGGTTTTCCATATATGTAAAGTTACATAAATGGCGGCCGTAAAGGGTCCATTTACCCAACATTGCAGGTGCTCCAGCGACTCAGGTTGGGCGTTCCATCAGCTCGCACAGCCCGGCAAGCGGGGGCAGGCAGTGGCTCCGTGAACCCCCGGCGAAACCAGACAGAAGTGAGTCCATCTATCCCTAGCAGTATTACATGAATTTGTGAGAAGGCAGCTTCTATTTAAAGAATGAGGATTTGTGTTTAAAGTAGGAAAATGTCTGGTTGAAAAATCGATGGAAGCCGCCCACCCCCCCCCCAAAAAAAGTGGTAGCGCTCCAAATTCTACCCATCTGACCATGGATAGCTCAATGAACATGCCAACTCAGCGTGTGGCTGCAAAATTGCTGCTGCTGCTGCTCCTGCTGCTCTTGTTGTTGTTGCTAATTACATTTCTAAACCACCCAACCGCCAAAGTTGTCTGGGCTGTTTACAAAAGATTAAAACCTTTAAAACACTATATAAAACATCATCTAAAATCCATTTTCAAAACAATTTAAAGCTCCAGAATTTAAAAAAAATCTCAGGGACTGTTAAAAACTTTTGATATGCTGTCAAATGCCTGGGAGTAGAGGAAAAACTTAATCTGGCACCAAAAGGATGACAATCTTGGTGCCAGGTAGGCCTCAGTGGGGTGAGCATTGGACAATCAGGGGACACCACCAAAAAGGCCCTCTCCCTTGTTGCCACCACCTGAACCTCCCTCGGAGGAGGCACCTAGAGGAGGGCCTCAGATCAGATGATGATAGGAGTGTACAGTAAGGTTCAGGTCAGGAGAGGCGCTCCATCAGGTATTGGAGGTATCAGGTATGCTTGTGTTCCTAATTGGGCAAGTCTCTGTGAAGTAGATGAGTGTTCCATAGCTGTGGCTCGGGCAAGGAAGGCTTTTCTTCTGGTTTAGGTTCTATGCCATTAACAAGCAAATATGGATACACCTTTGCTAGAGATGCCAGAGAAATACATTTGGGGGTGGAGTTCAATGAGTTTTCCTAGGGGGTGGAGTTCAATGCGTTTCCCCCACCCCCCAGACTTGGTTTCGGTTCCCCCTGTAGTGCCTGACTCGATCTGCAGTGAGTTGAGCCAGTTCTCAGATTTTCTGGCAATTTTGTGCTGGGGGTGGGGGCTGCAATTTGCACAAATCTCTGAACAATTTGTGCAAATTACAGCCAAATTTGCACAAATTGTGGCCAAATTTGTGCAGATTACACAAATTACAGCTGAATTCATGTAACTTGAACAAATTCAGCCATAATTTGTGGAAATGTCTCAAAAAATTGCATGTCACAGAACCTTCCCCCAAAAAATGCAAAAAAAGGGTCCTGGCTTTGGGGGAACAGCCCACAACTTGGCTTTCAGGTGCAAAGTGAGTCATGCACACCATGGATCTAAGTTTAGGCATAAAAGAACTGGATTTCCCAGTGATGCCCATCAGCACCTCTGGAATGGAAATAGCTGCACCTGTTGGATTTCTCCCATTCATTTGGCCGCTAAAGGTAAATATAGTTACCCTAAGCCAGGTGTGAGAACCTCTTTCAGCCTGAGGCCTGAATTCAATAACTGAAAAGCTCGGTGGGGTGGGAGGTGGGGTATTCTAGTGGTGGGTGGACCAAAGGCAAAATGGGTGGGGCCAAATTCTAAAAATAGCAGCCTATTTAGCTTAAAGTTCCTATTGCCAGGAACTAAGCCTTAAGAGAAGCATTTCAACCTTTCAGAATGGAGAAAAAAAATGCAAAACCCAGGAATCCACCCAGTGGTGGCTGGTGGCTTTAATGTCAGCGAGGCAGTGAAACTGCTCCAGGTTTCAGTCAGAACCAGTTAGAACTCTAAATGAGCTATCCACGGTGCTTCATGCTGTCAGGATTCCCCTTTTGCCCTGCTGAGAACTCCAATAGCCAAATCAACACTCAGACAAGAGGCTGCATTTCCAAGGCTTTAATTCCATTTACCCTAATGAGGCATACAGATGCAAATTGCTAGAGACTCACAGACTACAAAGGAAAGGCCTTCAAGGAGTTCCAAGGGGAGCTACGAAAGTTGCTCTCCATTTGGGAAAAGGTGGCAAACTCTCTTAACTTAAGGGGTGGGAAGGGAAACTATCCCCCTCTCCCGTACCTCCACTGAATCCACAAAATGATCGGCAGTCTGGGAAAAGGGCGTGGGGCAGAGGAAAGGGGGTGGGGCAGAGGAAATGGGCACAGCCTTCTGGGGAAACCTGGCAGGCTGGATTGAGAGTCCACGGGCCTGAGGTTCAACACCCCTGCTGTAAGAAGTGAAAAACATCTCTCAGTCTCAAATCCAAATCATCAGTTCTATGACAAGGAAACTCTGGAGATGGAAACCTACATGGATTGCATTAAGCTTGTGTAGTATTTAAAACCTGTGTTTTATTACTTTTTTTAGTGATTCACTGGTTAATTAAAGAGCTTGAACCAAAGAGAAAGGTGGCATCTTTTCCTTCTTGTGGCCATCCTAATCTTCTATCACTAATTGGAAAGCAGCTGATACGTACGTCATTTTCATGGCTCTGTTAAAATTAACTCATCCCCTTGAGCCAGTGCCTCGAATCTCTTATTTTTTCCGGGGGGGGGGGATGTTGACTCTGTGTTTTAACATTAATACATTTCGACGTCAAGTGTTATTAATCAGCCCAGCAACCAACAACATTGACTGACACACAGCATTTCACCTACTAATCAGTCCCAATAAGTGCCGAAGTAAAGGAGAAATGGACACTCGCACGGCACGCTGCCCAGGATGTAAGCCTGCAGCAAAGGAAGTTTTTTGAGAAGCTGTTGGAACAGATCCCAATTTCCACAAGTTCCAGTGTTGCACATTTTGTATATATTACACAGCTGGTCCCCCTGAGTTCCATCACATGCAAGTGTGCCTAAGAAACGGAAAATCAAGGTGGGGCTATGCAAATGAAGGGGCGGGCAATGTAGGGGAGGGAGGGTTCCATTCCTAGTGCTTCCCACAGAGCAGGGATGGGGAACCTCTTTTAGCCTGAGGGCCGAATTTAATTCTGGAGAAGCTCTCAGGGGCCATATGCAAAAGGGGACAGGGCCAAAATACCAAAACTACCAGCGTATTTTAGCTTAAAGCTCTTTACTGCCAGTAACTCTGGCTTAGGAGAGGCATTTCAACCCTTCCAAAGGGCAGAGGGACTTGCAAAAGCTGGAACACCACCAAATGGCTGGCAGTCAGGAAAAGAGGGTGTGGCCAGGAAAACAGGCATGGCTATCTGGGGAGCCCAGGAGGGCCAAATTGAGAAGCCAGGAGGGCTTGAGCTGTCATCAGGCCCTGAGGGCTCAGGTTCCCCATCCCCGGCCAAAAATCGCCCAGCGCTGCTACAGAGAACTGTAAAGTGGTGCACAGGGACGTACAGACCCCCACTGTCCGGTCAGGGAGCAGAGGTCCATGGAGGGGCAATTCAGGCTGCTCAGGGCCCCGCAGAATCCTCCAGAACCCAGCCGCATCCTCCAGAGTTGTCGGAGTGGCTCTCTGGCTCCCTATAAGACGTGATACGCTAATGGTGGCTGCAATTAGCCTATCGTGGGAAAAGCAGAGCCGTAAATGGCATATTGTATGCCATTTGTGTCCATAAAGCACTGAGTTTGGCCTAAATTGCAGCTGTTTACTGGTATATTTAAATCAAAGGAAGTGCTTTACGGCTGAAAATGGTGCACAACATGCCATTTATGGCTGTAACTTTCCTGTGGCTGCCATTAGCGTATCACATCTTATAGGGAGCCAGAGAGCTGCCCCACGGGAACTCCTCCAGACTCAGATGTAAGTGCAGCCCTCTGCCACAGACTCCGGAGGTCGGATTCTTTGGCATCTAGCCTCATTTGAGTTTGCGGTGGACTTCTCCAGCATCCCTAGTGCTGCACTTGAGAACATAAGAAGAGCCAGCTGAAACAGAACAAGATTCAATTAGTTCAGCTCCACTATCTCCACCATTATCCCTGCTGCAAAGTTTAAGTGTCTATTATTGTTGTTGGTGATCATCATCAGCAGCAGCAGCTAACACGTCAAGGAAGGAGACAAGATGTGTCACCTGATCAAGAATTTTGACCCATACACATTTTCCCTAACAATCCATAGTCAGAGTAGCTCGATCATTTACACCGAGTGAGACCTCTCTAATTAACCTTTCCTGCTCAGGCTCGTTTTGAAATGTACTGTGAAATTATTCGTCTTCTTTAAAAACAATTATACAGTTCCACTCCAACAGTCTCCTTTGACACAATCACCATTAGCTTCTCATCAAGGCCCTTTTTCCGTTGCAAGGCAGGGGTGGTAATGTCAATTACAACCAGTGTAAGGTGTTCACCTCCAGTCATATGCTTTTAAATGCAGGAAATAAAACTGAAGTTTTGTGCTTTGCTGGCCTGACTTTTACTCTTTGCCAGCTTGTTAAAGTATTAAAATAGTATTGCTTTCCCCCTCTTTCACGTTGCAATGGCACCGAAGTTTGAACGGGAGGGTGAGGGAGCTGGTCAAGGCATACTTAAGAGTTCCTTTGCCCAAGCTCATTACTAGCAAAGTCCAAAATCCAGCAACAAAACTATTACCTGGCCATATAGTGCCAGGGAGGGAGGTAGCTCAGTGGTAGAGCCCCTGCTTTGCATGCAGAAGGTTCCAGGTTCAATTCCCTGCATCTCCAAGCTGGGCTAGAAAAACTCCTGCCTGAAACCCTGGAGGCAGCTGCCAGCCAGTGTCGACAATACTGGGCTTAGATGGACCGATGGTCAGACTCAGTATAAGGCAGCTTCCTAAGTTCCTAAGAACAAGCGATGTTTGAGTTCGCTAGGATTTTCCGAATGTCGTCTTGTCGCTCATCTCGTGCCTAAGTGCCCATTTGTCTTGGTGATTGCTGCTCGCTTTACACAAATGGGAAACCCGGACAAATAGAGCAGCAATTGAAAAAGAGATTTAGGCAAATCTCCCTGAAATCATGCAAACAGCCCCAAATTTGTGCAAATCTAACTTGCGCAAATTTCCTCCATAGACTAAAGCAGACCTGATTGCACAAATCAGGAATGAGATGAAGGTGAGCATGTGTTCGACACTTCCAAATGCTTTTGGTGGACACGTGCTCACACTCATGTTCGGGGCTTTGAACAGGGCATGCTCGCACGGTTTACAAGCAAAAATGAAATTTTCATACATCCTTACATAGCGCCCGCACTTTTCCATCAGCACTAGCTGCCAATCTGTTTCCACGCCGAATTTGAAGTGCTGGTATTAACATTTAAAGCTCTAAGTTAGGGATGGAGAGCATCTGGCCCACAGGTTGGTGCAGTTCCCAGGGGTTTCCCATCCAGCCCACAAGCTTCTTCTGCTCTTATCTCTGATCAATGATCTGAGACAAGAGTCTACTTAAAGGCAATTAAACTTTAAATATCAGGCATACAATTGAGTTGTGATTTTCAGGCATGAGAGCTGCTGCACCGGGACTTACTCCTGAGTAGACTAGCTTCATACTGAGCTGTGCTTTGCAGGCCTGAAAACTCAGCCTGTTGTCCTCCCTGTCCCCATCAGTTTCCCTTCCTCCCAAATGTACCTGGTAGCAGCCACAGTTTTGGAAAGAACTTCCAGAACATTAAAAAAAAAAAAAAAGCAGAAGAAATTTTTGAAGAGAATTTTATGAAGGCAATTCATTTCAGGTTTGGGTCAGGGATGGAGAGCATCTGGCCCACAGAAAAAAATATTTTTTATTTAAAAAATATTTAAAATGTTATCAGACAGTAACTGCCAATTAGCGTTATTTTCCATCTTCCATCCTGCATTAGAGAGCATTTCTCATTTTAAAAAATCTTATTTGTTTGGTACTGGCAGCAGCTAGGATGGAGATTGCAAAGGGCTAGAAATCCTCTACACTACAGGATAGCTGATAAATCTCTAGTGTGCGTGTATTTGTCAAATCGCACTTACCAATACAGACAAAGTCAAGACAAAGTTCCTAAAAAGGTAATAAAATGAATGTATTCATAGGAAACTGGTTTCCATTCATGTTGTATGTTAATTAAGAGATAACCATCCATATACCCATGGAGATCATATTATGCCAGTACTTTCCCAGCTGCACTGGCTGCCTGTCCCTTTTCAGGTCTGATTCAAAGTGCTGGTGTTGCAGAACCCAGAGTCAGAGAGACCACGGAGTGAAGGAAAAGGAGATTCTTTATTTAATGCGCGGGCTTAAGGCTGGAATCTTTTCCAAAGAGCCAGAAGCCCCGAAATACATCAGCACATTGGTTTTATAGACATTGTGACACATATGAAACGGCTCCTCTTCCCCCTCCTACGTGGGGTTGCAGTCCTTAACATTTCTTCTTTTAGCACCATTGTTTATAATACAAGAACTGGGTTATAGGGTAGCCATGATAAGGAGAGAACAGAAGAGAACAGCAGAGAACAAGATATACAATTGTATGACCTTTGACAAGATAAGGAATTCCTGTGTCTCGTCAGCTTACAACAATATATTCAAGGGAGAAAGAGCTCAGCAAGAACATGAAGCATGAGACTGCATGAGGCTACTTAGTCTGACCCCGATATGGCTGCTACACTGGTATAAACATTCAAAGCCCTAAATGGCTTGGGGTCGGGTTATCTGAAGGATCGCCTCCTCCCATATGTACCTGGCCAGACCCTAAGATCATCTTCAGGGCTTCTTCTCCAGGAGCCCCTGCCAAAAGAGGTAAGGCAGGTGGCTACCAGGAAAAGCATATTTTCTGCTGTGGCACCCCAGGTCTGGAACAAACTCCCTAGAGAGGTTCGCCTGGCACCTATGTTGTACTCTTTCCGGTGCCAGGTGAAGACCTTTTTATTTTCCCAGGCATTTTTAGCATTTTAGCATTCCAGAGTTTTAGCTCTGCTGTCTTAAATCTGCTGTTGCATTTTAAATATCTGCACTGCCACTAGGTTTTACTCTGGTTGTATTTTTATCTCCAAGTTTTATTCTGTAGTTTTAAACTATAATATTTTATAGTGTATTTTCTGTTGTATTTTTGTGGTTTTAATTGTGTGAACCGCCCAGAGAGCTTCAGCTATTGGGTGGTATAAAAATGAAATGAAATGAAAAATAAATAAATAAATAAATAAATAAAATAGCTCACCCATCTTTCTTTAGAATACACACACAAGATGTTATTACTTGTAGACACATGTCTATTTTTTAATGTTCATGATGACATTCTTGCATGTGAAATTTAGTTGTTCTGTTATTTGTATGAAGTGAAAAATACAATTTTTAAAAAGCAATTGAGATGTAGAGTTGGGATATATTCATATAGTCAGTTTCCTCATTTATGAATAGCCATGACTCATGCTCAGCCATTTCCATGACCGCATTCACTTGGGAAAACATTTGCTTGCGTGGGCTGTACATTTATACAGTCAGTGCTGTTCCCAGAGGCCTCAGTAGCTGGACAAAATGGCAGCCATAATTGCAGCTGTAGTTGCAGAAAGGGCCATTGGCTGCCTCTATGTACAGCAGCACATGGTGTGCTGAGACAGCTGGTGGGGGAGGATTATAACAGGTCCCTGCGGGAGCCACTTCCCACCCTACTTTCTGTTCCATTTCAGTGTTGATGAATAATATCCAACACAAACCAGTTAAATAAAGTTCAGGACTTTCCACTGCAAGGCATACCAATGCGTTACCATGGCTAATAAACACAAGTAGTTTCAGATTTCTTTTCTCTTTGCAACTCAGAAGGGGGACAGGGGAAAGGAAATGGGGGACAGTATTCAAAATCCAATGTTAGGCTCTCATGGGGGGATCTTTTTTCACTAGATTTTACAAAAGAAAAACTCCTATCTGGCAGTCTCCTCGGTGATATGGGAAAGAATATCAATAAAGGTGGCTGTGAGCTATGCTTATTTACCTCTGGATAGTGTTGCTTTTAAAAGAAAGCAGCAAGATGCAACATTAATGATAGGAGGAGAGAGGCAGGACGCATATTCAGCTTTGGGCTGTTGTTTACATTTTGGATTGCATGAAAGGACGGAGATGCAGCAAGGTCTTAGCAGCTCGTCACATCTTACCACCTTTGGGCTGGAAGAATACCCAGCCAATTGCCTAAATCTGAAAACCTGTCAATATCAAGGGTGCAACAGCATGAATAAAGTTGCCACCAACATTTGTAAGGAATGGAATCCAAGTTTAATGGTGTGGTTCCTTTCTGCCCTCCCCTATCCTGCTCAGAACATGATGGTGTGTGTTTATACTGAAATATGAGATGGCTAGATAGCATCACCGATGCAATGAATATGAACTTGAACCCACTCCGGGAGAGAGCGCAAGACAGGAAGGCCTAGCATGCTATGGTCCATGGGGTCACGAAGAGTCGGACACAACTTAACGACTAAACAACAACAACAACAACAAATGCAACTATTAATCTGTGTTCATCATCAGATGAAGACTGAATACAAAGAAAATGACATCAGCTTTCACTCACTTCCCTTTGGCACCATTTAAGGGCATAATCCCATGCGCATATCCAGACAGGAAAAAGTCCTACAACACCCAGCATGCCCCAACCAGAAAGGTCCCCATTTGTATGTAATTCAGATCTAGTTAATGTGATCCTGATGCAGATGGCTGTTTCCTCATCACTTTCTTGGGGTCAAAAGAGACAGAATGAAAGTTGATGGTGGTTTTTGATTCAGTCTTAATTTGATGATGAGCACAGACTAGCTCAGCATTCTTGACTGCAAGGCCCAAGGACCACTAGCAACTTCTGATTACCCCAAGGGGCACTCCAGCTTCACCTTCTTGTCTTCTCCACTAGTGGGCTGGATGCTGTGATCTGGGCTGCTCCTTAGCTGTAAGGTGGCTAGGAGGCGGGGAGGAGGATGCAGGAGCAATCAGCCAATGAGCTGTGCTGGGAGAGAAGCCCAACAGGTAAAGGGCAATGTGATGGGCCAGCTGCAGTGATGCACTGAACAGGCACTGAAGGTGGAGGGGAGCTTGAATGCATGACCAAGAGAAAGCAAGGAAGTGTGCTGGGAGATCTTGTCTCACCAAGAGCAGGGCACTCCCTCACTGAGGAGAAAAGAGATCCATTCCCATCTAAGAACCAAGTCAAATTTGGTGAAATTTGCCTGGTGTGGGGAGGGAGGACCCCCCCTCCCCACAGCCCAGGGAAGGTCCCCAAGGGGCCTCAGCAACAATGCCTGAAGCAAAAGTGGCTCCTGCTTGAAAAATAGTGCCAATCACCGGACTAGCCCTATTCAGGCATTCTTTCAAAGTGTTCAGTGAAGGCGCAAGGGGAGAGAGCAAGGACAACCACGCTGGCTCTGCCTCCCTCCATCCCTGTCATCATCACTCTCCTCATGTTCAGGGCTAATTTCTGCAGCACCAAAACTTTGGCATCCATGCAAGCTCCCTGCATGTTATAGAACCCCAGTGGTCCAGGGCTCTACATTTTTAATCTGGTTAAGAGGCTGTTTCAAGCAAAAGATAGCCAATTTGATCTGGAATGGCATAGCTGGCTGGGGGGTGCTGGGAGTTGTAGTCCAACACATCTGAAAGGCACCAGGTTAGGAAGGCTGGGCTAAGCAGTTCTCCAACTATGGGGAAGAGTCCTGGCCCCGTTAACAACTGTTTTTAAAAAGCTATGGTGGATATGATTTAGCTAAAACTGGGGAATCAGGGGGAAGAGACCCACAACCTTCTCCCCACCCCATAATTTAATCATAGGGGTTAAGCAAAGGGTCTCACCCTGTTGGGACAGCAGCATCAACCCAAACTCTCCCACTAGGTTCAGGAATATACTGGACCAAGCTGTCTATATACTGGTAGATAACAGATCTTAATTATCATCCCAATTTTTATCATTTTATTGTTAGATACAATATTTAAAACAACAACAACAACATTCCCCAAGCTTTTCCTGCCACTGTTTTCTTGAAATTAATTTGTTCTGGTAATCACAGCAAATGGTACATGCATTAATTGCAATCGTTTTCCCATCTCACTTAAGAGAGAAGAAAGAGCTAGGTTCTCTTAGGAGGCAATCTGTCTCTTAATGTGCTGAGCAAACAGTCCACCGTACAGCCCTAGCAGCTGCTATACAAGGTTTCGCAAACCTCATCAAGAAGATGAGAGAGAGAGAGAGAGAGAGAGAGAGAGAGAGAGAGAGAGGCTTAAGAACACAAGGAAGGATGCAGCCACTGACATGGTAATCTTTGTTTTAGTGAAGTACAGTTTCACCAGTGAGTTCTACTATGTTCTCTGTTACATTCTATTACACCCATACCCCACCTTTTCCCCTCTTGCAAGGAACGCATTCTCCATTTTATCCTCGCCTGTGAGGTAGGTTAGGCTGAGAATCAGAGACTGGCCCCAAAGTCACCCAATGAGCTTCATGGCCAAGTGGGGACTAGACCCTCCTGAGTCACAGTCCAACACTCTGATCACTACACCACACTGACTCTTTTTAAAGCCATCCAGCAAGAGCTTTAATGTTAATTTGCTTCAGCGCTCTCTGGAACAGGGCCTCAAGATCTGGGGAACCCAAGAAGAGCCATGCTCAATGCAGGACTAGAGCCAGCTACTCCAGCATTCTGTTCACACAGAGTAATCCCTTGGAGTAATCCATCCAAGGGATCAAGCCGACTGAGTTTTTGGCTGCTTTCCTCTCCCCAGACTCTGGCTCACTTGTGAGCTGGCTTGGCTGGATCTGTGTCTAGTCAGGCCAGGTTGCAGACTTCCACCACTGCTGTCACCATTGCTGGCCACTCTGCACAACTCTTTTACTCATCATAGTGGCCCGCAGTTGACAGCAGTGGCGGCAGGCAGGGATGGAGCCATGGTGTTGCCCTTCCTGCCACCACCGGCCAAAGGAGGGACTTGTGCACAATGGCAGGCAGGGTGCTGGGAGTCCACAAGTCCTGCTATCCCTCAGCCCATGAATGCAAGCCAAGCCAGGGGCTCCAGGGAAATTGGTCAAGCCCCAAGAGGGACAGATTTCCCCACACCATATATCCCTACACAGCGGCCAACCAGCTTCCTGTGGGAATCCCACAAGTAGGACATGAGTGCAACAGCACCCTCCCACTTGTGTACCCCAGTAACTGGCATTGACAGCCATCCAGCCTCTGATCCTGGAGACAGCACAGAGCCATCAGGGCACGTAGCCCTGGATAGCCTTCTCCTCCAGGAATTTGTCTAACCCCCTTTTAAAGCCATCCAAGTTGGTACCCATCGCTGCATCTTGTGCTAGCAAATTCCATCATTGCAAAAACAACAAGAGAATGAGAAAAGCAGCAGATAAAACATTTTAAAAAACACCAGTCCATAAAAGAACAGATATACAGTGATGAACGGCAGAAAGGCACTGAAAAGAGTGATCCTCCAGTCCCTGGACAGTGTTCCAGAGGCCATTGGACTGGTTGGGGGAAACCCTCCGAGGTCTTGCTCGTGGCTCCAACCTGGGAGGGGTTTTCCTGGTGTCAGAGCCTCCTCCTGCCTATGCCCAGCTGCTGTAGAGGATTCTGCAGTGGCTCCCATTATGACATCAGGGTGGAGAAATGGGCATGTCAGTGGATGGGGAAGGAGAGGCCGAGGATTTGAGGGATCCTGAGCCCCTGACTACCCCCCAAAACAGAATTTAGATGAATTCCCTCCTGCTGCTTGCAAAGGGGGTGTATTAAAGTAAAAATTAAGCCCTGCAGAGCAGGGGGAGGTGTGTGTGTGTTTTTAAGGCTTAGTTTTTACTTCCACCCTCCCAGCAAGAGCCTGACAGGGAATAGGAAAGACCAGAGGCCCCAGATTGGAGCACTCCATTGTTTGGGCTTCTTGTTGTTAGGAATGCACTGCTAAAGGGTCTCAGACATTACAAAATGCTATTAACTGTGCAATCCTTTGTATGTCTGCTCAGAGGTAAGCCTAACTGCATTCAATGGGACTGAGTCCCAGGTGAGTGAGTAGAGGATTGCAGTCTAACAGCACTAAGGACCATCAATAGACTTAACTTGGCATCTCAGAGACAGTCTGGAAGATGATACAAGTCTAGGGATAAAGGTCTTCTGAATCCACATGCTACTTTGATGACCACTTCAGAAGGGAAATCTGGGCAAAGCATCAAACCAGTCTCCTTTCATTCAAAGCAAGAAACAACCTGCTTAATAACAGCACTAATACTAATGTGCACAGCTTGATGTTTGGCTTATAGACTCAACGTGCAGAGCGGGGGCAAGAAAATGCCCATCTCAACAGCCTATGGCTGAAGAACAACTAACCAGTGGGGGCCGGTTGCTCTGATTTCAGGGGGGACTGTAAATCCATTCTGCATTTCAGTCAGAACCAGTCAGAGCCACCACCACCAGCCTTCACTGCAACTAACTCCATATAATACGTCTGTTGTGCTTTATCCTTTAGGGCATTTTACTGTTTGCAGTTAAGACAGCAAAGCAAACCTATTCCATAAGTTTACCTTCAATTTCTGCATTGCAAATATATGATTTTCCTTCTCTATGATTAGGAAAAAAGAGTGAGAATATGCATAAAATTGCAATGGGAAGGAAGGAAGGAAGGAAGGAAGGAAGGAAGGAAGGAAGGAAGGGTGGCCTCTTGAAACCAAAATAATATTTTCACCCAGCCATCTCACATCTTGTAAAAGTTACACCAGTAATAATAGCAGAGCTGTAATGATCTGAAAAACAAGATTGCTTTCATTAGGGGAAATAGCTGGAATCCAAAAACTACATACTATTCTTTGTCAGGAGCAGGATGTTAAATTATGTGCTTTTTCGGAACAAAAAGCAAAATGCCTAATTGCTTAAGGAAGCAGTGCCTGTAAGCTTTTGTAACAAGGCATCAGAGGCAACACAGAGAGAATGGTTTTCTGTAGATTGCCACATTAGCCAAATTTCATTTGACTCCAAATGAAATTGGTGCTTGAAATGGTTGATGTTACACCCAGCACTCTGCATTGCACTGGGCAGATGAAACTAGCCACCCTTTTAACTTCCCACCATGACCTTGACCCAGCCTTGCCCTGGGGTGTTACCAAGTGTCCTTTGTCTCCATGTGAATACTTACGAGGGCCATTTACAGAAGACGGTTGTCTCTTTGAAGCATTGTCAGAGGTAGGGATGGCAGAGAATTCCACCACAGGCCCCAGTGAGGCCAGATTCCAAAGAATCTGCCCTCCGGAGTCCATGGCGGAATGGGGCACTCACCTCCACCTCCCTCCAGAATCCGTGTGTGGCCAGCTCCTCTGTGGGGCGATCCTGAGGAGCTGGCCGCCAGCTCCACATCACTGGCGATACGGCCAGCCACCATTGCCGTGCCATATCACTGGCTGAGTGAGGGCTAGCTAACTCCAGACGCAAATGGCGTAGTGGACATCATTTGTGGCCATAAGGCTGTTAGAGTAACCTAAATACAGCCATTTACGGCTGCATTTAGGTTAATCTAACAGCTTTACGGCCACAAATGGCGTCCACTACGCCATTTGCATCCCTGTTTTTTCACGCGATAGACTGCAATTCCCAACAGCCTCAGCCAGCATAGGCAATGGTGAATGGTGATGGGAGTTGTAGTCAAACAAAATCTGGAGAGCCACACATTCCCTACCCCTCCTTTGTTTGAGGGGCTTTCCCACTCAAGTCTAGTTTAAAGATGCAGAACCATAAGAAGGGTGAGTTGGAGCCTTGAATGTGCCCATCAACAGGTGGCACCTGGGCCCCAGATTGAGCAGCCACATACAGGCTCACCTGGACACTACAGTGAGGTGTACTGTATTTCTATTTAATTATGGTAATTATTTCTAAATTTACATCTACATGTATAAATTAGCATATGCACATTTTATGCAAATTACTGACTTCTCTTTTTTCAGTGATGTGCTTCCTTTTGGGGGGCAATGCATCATTGGCCACTCTGTGTAGACTGAGTACACCCAAGGAACATGCATTATGATCTTCACACTAGTGGCACAGTTTGCTACAGCAAGGATAATGGCAGCCAGAGCCAACAAGTGAGAGCTGAAGGTATGCGAACCTGTAGTTTATAGCTGAAACAGACAGAATAGGTGCATGAAAGTATTCAGGTGGAGCTGGAAATTAAAATTATGTAGTTAAATCCCAAGGAGCCCATGCAAAGCAGGTGCTCTACCAATGAGCCACAACCCCTCCTATTCTACATGCTTCTCATTCTATCCATCCCAGTTTCACGGGGCTGTGAA
This sequence comes from Heloderma suspectum, assembly GCF_057233095.1. Classification (NCBI taxonomy): domain Eukaryota; kingdom Metazoa; phylum Chordata; class Lepidosauria; order Squamata; family Helodermatidae; genus Heloderma; species Heloderma suspectum. The sequence goes on from NC_139462.1 coordinate 15,210,969, forward strand.
TACATTCTGGGTTTTAATCAGAACCAGCCATAACTCTAAAGGAGCTATCCAAAGTGCTGAACCCATTTGAGGGAAAGGGTTCAGCACTTTGGATAGGTCCCTTGGAGTTCTGGCTGGTTCTGACTAAAACCCAGAATGGATTCACAGCCCCGCCAAAATCACAGCCACCAGCCTCCACTGATGCTGGGTGTTGAGTCAAGTTCCCCAGTTGTTTATGGAGAGCCTCTGCAGCAGATGGCACAACAGATAAGCACCTCCAGCAACACCAGACAGGCCGCCTAACAAGATCAGCCTTGGATGGCCTTCTCTGTCCCTCAGCCAGGACAGCAAGGCTGGTGAGGATGAGGGAGAGGGCCTTATCTGTGGTGGCCCCCATTCTGTGGAACTCCCTCCCTAGGGAACTCCTCCATACACCCTCTTTAATGAGCTTCTGCCACGCATTGAAAACATGGTTGTTCAGGCAGGCATTTGGGGTGGGCTAGGATATTTTTAGAAATATGGTGTTTTAAAGTAGAATTTTATTGTTTTAAAATTGTATTGCTGTACATCGCCCAGAGTGGCCAGGTGACCGGCCAGATGGACAATTAAGAAATTAAATAAATAAATAAATAAATAAACTAACTAACTAACATGTTCGCTAGCTCTGTTTACCAGCTGCTCATTTACACTGCAGCCAGCCGTGCCTTCCAATAATTTAAAGCCCAATGGCTTTTTGTCTGCGCCCTTGGAACACCATTTCACTAATATCATCTGGTTAAAGTGAGGTGTGGTGTCAGTGGTCAATTCAGGCCCAACCACCAGGGAAGGGCATTTAAAAAGGAAGTTAATGATTAGATCAAATGGAAGGTGTGCATTCGCTGTGCAAACAGTCCAAAGGAGACAGGAGAGAGAAGAGCCAAAAGCACATTGACCTCCCTGCTGTTTGTAGAAGGTTGACCTTACGGGATATTTGAGCGAAGCATCAGAGAGGTGAGGGAATGTTTAACTAGCTCAGCAAAAGCACAACTGAAAGCAAATGCAAACTCCTGCTTATGATGCAAAGTGATGAAATTTAGAGGCTGGAGGGGGAAAGGCATTATTATTATAATGATCAATCATGTCTGCGAAACACTTTTAACACGTACCATTTTGCAGTATCATCTCCTTATTACAACTCTATAAAGTAAGCCATGTGATTATTTTTGTGTTTCAGATGGGGAAAGTGAAGCCTGAAAACTTGAGGAACTTAGGGACATAGAAAGAATGCTAAGGAACAGATGGGGAACTGAAGATCATAGGAAGCTGCCTTATGCAGAGATCATTGTTCAACTTCTACCTCTCCCAGTATTGCCGACACTGAATGGCAGCAGCTCTCCAGAGTTTCAGGCAGAGTTCTTTCCTAGCCCTACCTGAAGAGGACAGAGATGCTCTAGCGCTGAGCTATGACCCTGCCCCATGAACCCTACAGCATTCCCACCCCCATCTAGCTTCTGGAAAACACTGGCTGTGAGAAAGAAGATGATACAACAAGAGTTATATCTTTGGTCACAAAGGAGTCAGAGTTCCTGAATGGCCTGTCATGAGAAAGCACTCAACAGGTCCATGAAGATCTCATTGAGGTCCCTATGAAGGGCTGCCTTACACCGACCCAGAGCTCTGACCCATTTTGCCCACCATGTGTTAATGAGACCCATCACCATGACTCTTCCTTTAAAAAAAAAACTCAAGACATTGAAATCTAGGCTAACTATGGCTGTACTATCCACTGATGGGATAAGAACCACTTTGCTGGATCAGATCATGGTCCATCAAGTCCAGAGTTCTCTTCCTAACATTGGCCAGTCTGCAGCAATAGCATACAGCCTGTCTTCACCCTGTGAGTTGCCAAAGACTCTTTTAAAACCACCTAAGCCATGGCCACCATGGCATATGGTACTAACCAATTCCATATGTTAATGATTGATTGATTGATTAGATTTATTAGCCACCCATCTGGCCGGCTACCCAGCCACTCTAGACAGTGTACAATACTAATAACGAATTTACATAATCAACTGAACAAAACAACATAACAAAACAACACTGCTCTAAAAAAAAACCTAACCCACCCCAAATGCCTGCCTGACAGCCAGGTTTTTAAAGCCCGACGGAAGCTCATCATTAGGCATTGTGAAAACTACTTCCTTGTGTCTGTCTGAGTCTGCCAGCAATCAACTTCACTGGGCTTGTGTTATAGAGTGAAAAGCATTCCCTACTTTGGGGAATGCTTTTCTGGATGTATATTTGGGATGCTGAATCTATACAGTTTCTAGAGGACTGGCCATTGTTCATTTCAAGAATTCTAAAATCCTCTATGTGGGAGTACTGGGAGTCCAGCCTGCAGCAATACCCTCTCATTTCCCAAGGCAGGCCCAAGATGTTTTGCTGCCTGAGGCAAAGAACAAGATGGTGCCCCTTCCTGTTCCAGTAACAGATGGTGACCCGATTACCCGTTGAATCTTTCTTCAATACAGCTGATGGAACAGCTGTTTCCCACTCCACCTGTGCACAGCAGGCTCGCTTAGGGGGCAATGGGCAGGCTGCATGGCGCACACAGTGTTGTCTTTCAAGACTTCATATCTGCTCCCAGAGACCCAGACAATCAGATCCAGTATGCCTATGTACACCAGTTGCTGGGGAATATGGGTGGGATGGTGTTGCACTCATGTCCTGCTTGTGGGTTTCCCATGGGCAACTGGTTGGCCACTGTGTGAACAGAATGTTAGATGAGATGGACCCTTGGTCTGATCCAGCATGGCTCTTCTGATGTTCTTGTGTTCTTATCTGCTGCCTGAGGTACCCACCTCATTCAGCTTAATGGGAGGGCCGGCCCTGCTTTGCCCCCACTGTCTCCGTGAACACACTTCCTCCTAGACATAGCAGGACAGTGGAAGTCTAGCATGCCAGAAAAAGGATTCTAGCCCAGTCTTCTTCATAATAAGCTGTCTTTCTACATGCAGGGAGCTATTTTAAAAGAAGTAGAGTATTCCAACGTGCACTACCATACGTACAGTCTGTACCATGAGATTAAGCTGCAGACAGAGCTCATGCAGAAAAATACGAACTCTTGTCATTTTCAAGACTACCACATTCATGTGTCAAATGGCTCACAGCATATCATAATTCAGACTAATCCCAATAAGGCTTGAAGCACATAATTATTCAAATGATTCAACGAGCGGAAATGCATATAAGAGAAGGAACAGCTTGAGTTGTGGAGCCCTGGTGATAAATGGGCTAGAGGTGAAATATTCTGGAAAGGCTTAGGAGTGGAAAGCAACCCTGTAGGGAAGAAGTGGGTAATGAAAGCAGCCAAGAAGCAAAATCTGAGCATGGTTATATTTGTGAAAGGGAAGCAGCAAGCGATGATGATATACAATTATACTGGAAGTGATAATTAGAAGTATAATTTGCATACATTTCTGACAGCGAAGGATTGGACATGTACGCCAAAGCAAAAAAAAAACTGGGTCCTGTCCAGAATGTTTAGATAAAAAAAGGTTTCTTGAGTCTGCAACTATAAATGTAAAAATAATCAGTGAATAAAAAAGGGAGTACTATTCAACTAAGGTTCTAATACTAAGCAAACCTATTAGGAAGTAGAGCTGAATAATCGGTGTAACTGGTAAGTTAATCAACTAAGGTGTTAGTTGATTAATGGTTGGAGGAGGTAACGTTTGATTGGTTTGATTGGGTCAGCAGCCCCTCTTCCCTAGGTGGCCATGTGTCCCACTTTACAGATGCCTTTAGATGTCTGATTGGATTTAGTCTATGTTAGGCTTAGTTTAGATTGGGTTTAATTAGTCATTTTATTCATGGTTTTCCTCTTACACTATTGATAGCTGCCAACTGCCAGCTACCAGCCTTATGAATGAGCTGAGGCAGAAATATAAATAAATCCATTGGAAATATGCATGTTCCTGCATGTGTAAGAGAACTGTAAATTTCACAATGAATAGTAATCTCTGGAATAAGCTAAGATTCATTGCAAAAGAGCAAAGATCTACGAACCATGTTATTACACAGGAGGCAAATGGGATTAGAATGGAAAATTGTCAGGCGGCAGGAATGAATTGCTGACATTGCACGAGATAAAGCTGCTCCTACCCGGTTTCTGCCTAGAAAACTATGAGATTTTGCTGCAGGAAAATATCCATCCCTTGGCCTGGTGCAGTAAGTTGGGTCAGCATAAAGCAAAGTTGCATCTGCCTTCATTTGATGTGAGTGGTGGAGACAGACGGTGGTTGGAGGTCAGAAGAGGAGAGTCACAGCGTTAGGTCCAATGCTATCTATGTCAGGAAACACACCCATTGAACTAGAAAATGTGAGTGAATGTTATTCATTGAAAGGCTTGAGTCCAGCTAGACATGTCACCAAAATTTGTCACTCCTCAAAATATGAAGCTCCCAGACCTGATATTGTTCCATTTCCAATTTGGGAATATAAGCTGACAAATTCAGTTCCTGTGCTGTTGAGAACAAAGGTGGAACTGTGCAAAGACAGAGGGAGTCTCTACAAAAGCAAATCTCCTGAAAAGGGATTATCACCAGACCCATGTTGTTTTATTGGTGCAACAACATTTCCTCAACTGGTCCCCTTGCATAGCCCTCATTTGGCAAGTGGTGCAGTACCTCCGATATCCTTGTCTATCCTCCCTCTGGTTGCCAGTTCGAAATTTGCTATGGACCCAAAATCCAAGAATACTTGAAACTGACCAGAAACCATCACGAAGAGCTGAATTCCACTGAATTTATCTATTCTGCAGAACCCAGCAGTTCCAACAGTTCCTTCCACAAATTAAGCTTGCTTCCAAAGATTGATTTTTTGGAAAAATCCATGTGGATTTCCATTAATTAGAGTTTGTTTGCTCTTATCTTCACAGACAGACTGCCCTGCAAGCTTTAGGGATTCATTTGTTCAGGTTTGATTCTGATCCCTTGCTAATGGAGTCATCATTTCCTTCCATCACTGTTAAAATTTGGGATGACAGAATTGCTGCATTTTATCCTTCTGGGACTCCCTGCACTCTATCAAGATTAATCTGAAACCATTATAAAAGCTCATTAGAAGTCTTGAGGGGAGGGGTTGTGGGGGAATTAACTTTGCTAGATCATTTAGAAAAGTTAATCCTTATTAGATGGTAGTTAAAATCCTCTTTAGTTATAGACAGACATGTCAGTGGTTCATTGTAATGTCATGCTATTCTTTCTAAATACAAAGGAAGTGTAAATGTCAATCACCTTGGCTTTGTCTGCGTTTGTGTTAACCATTTTGCCATTGTTAGTATTCCCTTTCTCCCATATTTCATTTTATAAACCCATTGTTAGGCTTGATTCTCCTCCCCAACCCCACCACCATGTCTTCCTTTGTTGTTTCCCCCACAGTAGGTCCTATGTATGATTCATAAGAACACAAAAGCCCTGCTGGATAAAACCAAAGTTGCTAGTCCAGCAACTCATTTTCTATGGTGGCCACAGCTGAATTCTTCAGCTAGGCCATGAAAGCAAGAATGTTCCTTCATTCTTTATCCCACAGCAACTGGTACTTAGAGGGCTACCACTTCTAAACCTGGAGCTGAACTTTATGAGTTGCTGAGGTTCGCACAACAAATATGAGCATGTGTGTAGACGTCCATGTTTTAGTCCCTTCCAAGATCAGTCTGCGGCCAACGTTAGTCAACATATTGAGCCAATTCAGCCTCTCACCTCACCTCCTCCCATCATCAGCATGGCAATCTTGGTTAATTTAACCTACACTATCTAGTTACATCCCAAATGGATAGCTGTGGTTTAGTGTCAGTTTACTCATCTGGATCTTAAATCACAGTCTGAAGTTCATTTAAGATACTGGTTAATAAACTGACCTTAAGCTGTTGTGCCTCGTTTCGGACATAACAGAGAACTGCAAGGTAAACTAAACAAGACTGGTGCACTGAAGCTAGGTTGATAAGGGAGGTGCAAGTATGTAGGACTGGTACTCATTCTGGGCTTTCTAAACGATGGTCCAGAAAAGCCCATTCATGCTGGGAGTTACATTACTTTTTTCCCATCTAAACATGCATAGGATTGTGCTTTTAGTACACCTTTTAATGTGCTTACCTACTTTTGTGCTTTCAAATAACGATGAGAACTGAAATTCAGTAATCCTTCGAAATTTGCACTTCTCTGAATTTTGCAATGAAGTTCTCTAATGGGGGGGAAGCATACAAAAATGTGTGTGTTAGGGAAAATAATGTTAAAAATCCATTATATTAGGAAAATCAATTGCAAAAAAGAAATATATATATTAAGCCAAAATGCATGCAAAATGCTTGTATTAGAAGAAATCTGTACCAAAATGCTGATGGAGCATTTCCATGATGAAATCTTCATGCAAACTTTAAAAAAAAAAAAACACCTCAAAGTTCAAGATGGACTGAACTTAAGACTGGAAAAATGAGAAACTGAGAAAAACTGAAACTGAGAGTTTTGCCCATGCATATTCTATCATCTGTCTATCTGTCTGTCTGTCTATCTATCTATCTATGTGTTCAGTTTGGCAAAATATATATTGGGGTGTGTAAAACCACCTTGAGAAATTTCACCACTTACCAAAACTTTTTAGGCTTCCCTGGAAATTCTTCTAATATAAGGGCTATCATTGCCCAGTCACAGGCCAAGCCTAAACAGGAAAACTTTATTACCCTTCCTATTCATGGAAGGTGGGCTGAGTCACTGCAGTATCTGGGATCTCACAAATCCCAGATACTGCAGCGCATCCTCGGGGCGTTCCAGGAGGTGTTCTGTGGCAGGGAAGGAGGACATTCTGGTACAACACAATGCTGTGTCTTCCAGCAGCCTCCTCCACCACTCCGCCTTCCCGCAGCTACATAACCAAAATCGGCCGTCTAGCTGCAAATGCAGGGCAGGAGAAGTGCAGAGGAAACAATCCCTTCCGTGCTTCTCCTGCCCTGCATTGGATAGATGGTCACTTCCAAGTTCGGAGGCGGCTGCCTATCCCCACAGGATTGCACCCTTAGGGTATTTAGAAAGATAGAAGTCCTACAGCTCCACCCTGGGAGATGCATGATTGTTTTCTAAACATGCATAGGATTGCACCTTTAGCTAGTTAGTTAGGGTGTTTATTTATTTTATTTAGGGTGTTTTTAGCCCACTCCTCAGCAGAAAAAGGCTCTCAGAGTGGCTTACAAAGAAAAATATGTCACTGCCCTCAGGCTTACAATCTAAAAGACATGACACAAAATGAAAGGGGATTGGGAGGAAGGAGGGGGAAGGAAAGCAAATACACCACTGACAAATGTATAGGACCAGGTTGGTCTCCCCCCGTGATGATGCTCTTCCCAGGAGGCAGGAGGTGCAGCCCCTCAGTGGCCCTCAGTTCTCTAGCTGATGGATGAGGCCAGAGTCTGCAGTCCCAAGGAACTGCCAGTTGGAGCTGCGTGTTCTTTCTAGCAGGGATGGGTGGAGCTTTAGCTAGCTAGCTAGTTAGTTAGTTAGTTAGTTAGTTAGTTAGTTACTCTTTCCGCTTCTTTCTCACACAATAACAGAAGTTCTCTGAGTTCCATACAGGTGAAAAGAAATCAACCTACAAAGAACCAACCTTACCTCTCATTGTCCCCCCCCCAAAACGCTTACCCAAGCAAGATATTATCTCATGTTGTATCTCATGGATGCATCAAGTAGCAATTATTCTTTTAAGGATATTGACCTTGGGAGCACACCTAGAAGAGGAGCAAGGGTAATTTAAGAGCTGGAGGCGAAGCCTGACTGTGAAAGGCTTTAATAACGTCAGCCTGTAGAGTAGATTCAAAAGGGTAACAGCGATGAAGTGTTTCTTCGGGAGGGAGGAATAAGTGCAAAAGGCCGCCATTGCTCTGATTAAAGTAAGAGTTCATCATCTTTGCTACAGTGAACTTTCCCGAGCAAAACCTCTTTAAAGGAATGGTCTGTCTTCGGAGCAGGGCTGGCCCTACCGTTAGGCAAAGTGAGGTGACTGCCTCAGATAGTGGATGCTGGAGGGCAGCAGTGTTTTTCCTGAACTCCCTGGCTGCTTGCTTTTTCTGGAGGACAGAGTTGTGTTGTATATGTCAGGCAACCTATCCTAGGGGCCCTAAACTAGCCTTCTGCCTCAGGTGTGATGGACGACACACACTATACCATTACCAATGGTAAAGTAAGATTCAACTGCCAGACCAGTCAGATCCTGTACATTGACCTCTGCCAGCAAAATGTTTTCAGTCCGCCCTGCCTTTAGGCTTAGGGCAATTCATCTTTCCCCAGAAACCTTGGCAGTGGTGTAGTGGAGCCAGGGCTCAAGGAGATGGAGCACCGGTCCTTTTTCAGGGATGCTGCTGACATCATCAGCCATATACACATGCACAACACCACCAGGCTTCCCCTCTGAGTTTAGCTGCAGTCCTCACGGTAACTGCAGGGAATGACTTTTTGCAACAATATATTATTCCCTGTTGTAATGCAAAGTATTTGAGGGTGGCTTGGTCTGGAATGGGCAATTAAGAACCCACACCTTTACAAAAAAACCTGCTCCTGGTGGAGATGAAAATTGCTAGAGCTGGTTTCTTGATATGGCTCTCAACACAGTGGCCTCAACATCTGGACTCTTTTGTATCACATGGCTGTGGGGACTTCATGAAGAGCGCCTGCACTTCCAGATTTACCACTATACGGCTGCCCACTGGTAGCTACATGGCAGCAGTCTATCATGCATCAGCAAGGCGTCGGGCTTCCCTCCAAGAGCAAGTGGCAGCAAGCCCTCCACATTGCAAGTGTGAGAAGAAGTCACATCACACAATGTGGGGCAACTATTCTGAGCCCACCACCAGCACAATATTTTATGATGCAATGTGTGATATGCGAACGATGGGCTGTGATTTTATAGCAATGGTTGCCAAACAATCCCAAAACTGGAAGCATTTTGGAAGTCTCCAATCCATCTTAGAGCAGACTTCCTCAAGTTAATGGCTTCTGGATATGTTGGACTACAAATCCCACTATCCCCAGCCAACATGATCCATGCTGGTTGAGGATTATGGCAGCTGTAGTCCAACACATCTGGGGAGCACCTTCTAGAGAGGAATGTTGCCAGGGGAAGTCTGCTTTTGAATCTATTTGTTTTTTTGTGAGATGCAAGATGGCGGGGGGCTTCATTTTCTGTTTCTGAAAAGGTGTAAAGAACTCAGTCAAGGGTGTTTCACCTCTGTCCCTTCCCTCAGCTGCACTGATAACTCAGAATGCTCTGTGGGGAGGGGGACAACATACATTCAGATAAAATTCAGCCAAATGTCCCCTGAGATACAGGAAGAGAACTCAGCATCTGGGGACAGGGTTGGAAATTGAAATAGGATCAGACACCCTTCTGTCTGTCTGTTTTCCTGCCTGCCTGGTTGTCTGCATTGCATGTTTACACAGCCTGTTATATATGCACTGAGGTATCTAAAAGACCAGACCTGAAACTCCCTGTTTACTTTGCTGAAGGAGATTACCTTTGGGATCTGTATACAAATAATGTTTAAAAGATGGATGCAGTTGCCCTACTAGCCCAGTACTAGGGAGGTGGTGGGCTCTCCCACACTGGAGGCATTCAAGACAAGGCCGGACAGCCATCTGTCAGGGATGCTCTGACTTGGACTCCTGCATTGAGCAGGGGGTTGGACTCAATGGCCTTGTAGGCCCCTTCCAACCCTACTATTCTATGATTCTACTGCCTAACCAGGCTTACAATTAATCACTCTCCTATGATGAGTAAGAAGCTGCTCTAGGTGACCAGGTAGGGAAGCTTTTGGGAAATGGAAGAGAGCTAGTTCAATTTTTTAAGATTATGTACCACACATTACTGACATGGGTATGTGTTGGAGGGCCGGCTAGTAACATATGTGATGCTCTTTGCAAGGCCAGTCTAGCTGCCTGGGTGACAGTGGCTCTCTGTCTCTGGTGTCTCACCAAGATGCCTAGCTTTCTCAGTTCTGTGGCAAGGGCTCCTTTTAGCTGGAAATGTTATGAAACAAGCGTCAGGTCTTACACATGTACTGTATGCAAAGCCAGGGATCTGCTTAGGGTGGCTTCTCATGCATCACCAAAAAAGAGTCCCCCCCGCTGAAAAAAAGACACCAATTTGCATAAGATTTGCATATGCCTATTTATAGGTGCAAATTTAGAAATAATAACTATAATTTAAATAGAAATGCAATACTTCTCAGCATAGTGGCTTCTCAGTCTACTGTCTGGGTGCCATTGATGCAAATTAGAGACCTTCAAATAGAGGACTGCCCTCGGTAAAGTAGTACACCTGACCAGAATTGCTGACAATTGTCCAGAGGCCAAAAACTGCCCAGGCCTGGCTGTTGTTGTTGTTGTTGTTTTCCTCATTGACTAGCAAGGTTTCAGGGCCATAGCTCAGGGGTATAGCACAGAGTGGGCAGAAGGTGTTTTGGGCTTCAACTCCCAGAAGGAAAATTCCAGATGTTTGGACTTCAACTCCCAGAAGCCCCTGCCAGCATGGCCAATGATCAGAAAGTCCAAAACATCTGGATATCTAGATGGGAATTTCTGCCCTCCCCTGGATAGCATAGCACATACTTTACATGCAGAACATTCCTGGTGGTGCCATTTCCATGTGGCAGGATCTCAGCCAGCAAGCCTGGGAAAGACATAAGAAGAGCCATGCTGAATCAGACCAAGGGTCCATCTATTTTCTTTATTTATTTATTTATTCATTCATTCATTCATTCATTTCATTTCTATATGGAAATAGCCAATAGCCAAAGAATTTTAGATGGTTCACAAAAATTAAAACCACAAAGCGCAGCATAAAACAATATAAAATATGAAAGCTTAAAACCACAATATAATGGTACAACCAGAATAAAACCTAGCAGCAATGCAGAGATTTAAAATACAGATTGAAAACACCAAAGCTAAAAGGCTAGGAAGCTAAAATGCTAAAATGTCTGGGAGAAGAAAAAGGTCTTCACCTGGCACCAGAAGGAGTACAACGTAGGCGCAAGGCAAACCTCTCAAGGGAGCTCATTCCACATCTAGTCCAGCATTCTGTTCACACAGCGTCCAGCCAACTGTCAACCAGGAAACCACAAGCAGGACACAAATGCAAGAGCACCCTCCCACCCATGTTCCCTAGCAACTGGTGAACATACTGCCTCTGATACTGGAGGTAGCATATAGCCATCAGGACTAGTAGCCATTGATAGACTTCTCCTCCAGGAATTTGTCTAACCCTCTTTTAAAGGCATCCACATTGGTGGCCATCACTACATCTTGTGGTAGCAAATTCCATTGTTTAACCATGCGCTGTGTGAAGAAGTACTGCCTTTTGACCCTTGCAAGAAATGCCAGAGGGGTACTGCCATCCAGAGTAGAGATCAGTGGACTATGTCGTCTATTGGCCCTCTTGGCTTCCCATACCAGGAAGTGCCTGGCTCAACTCCCAGGCCTGTAAGCATTTATGATTAGAGTTGTTGCTAGTTTTCCATCCTTTGTGTGGCCTTCTCTTCATGACACACCTCAGCCTACAGATGGACCAATGGACTGCATCAGGATAAGGCAGCTTCCAGTCTTCAGATCTTACCATTTAAATTCCCCTGTCAAAAAGAACTAGTATGATATGCAAACTCACTAAATAGAAGACAACCATAGCGGCTTCCTCTCCTTCTTCTTCTTCTTCTTCTTCTTCTTCTTCTTCTTCGTGACACACTGGTTTCATCAGTGAAACACACCACTGCAGTAACACAAACCAGGAAAAGACAGCATCTGTTTACAATCAGAACTGTGTGAGCATAACCAACTTTTAAAAAAATGCCATCCCATTTTACAGACTCACTGAGTTGATAAACACTAGGTTATGGTCATTTTTTAAATGGTAAGTGTACTTTTGTTTATGATACATCCGTAATACATATTTGGTTTATACGAGCACACACATACACAGTGACAAGGAGGTAATAATGGCACAGTACATTAATGCTAAATTATGGGACCAGGTGCAGAGAATTTCTGCCAGAAATTATAGTAAAGTATATAATGTCACTGGTATCAAAACACGTTTTCTGTCACAAGCCCAATTATACCAACAAGAGAAGCAGCTCCTTAAGCCCAGGCCTTCACCTTGCAGTGGTGCTAAACACCTTGTTTGTACTTATCATAGTAGTATCTCATAGGCAACCCACATCACTGGAGGCGGGTATGTAGGATTGCCACGCTTGTTTTTAACTGACTCTGCTCCTCTGCATTTAGCAGAAACCTGGCTCATGGAAATTTTGCAGGTTGGTCTGTAGGCATGCAGATAAGCAGCAGAAAAAGCATTGTGTCCTACATTTCTGTTGGTCTGCAGAGTAAAAACAGAAGGGATGACATGGAGTTAAAAGAGTACTGAAGGAGGACAAGGAGATTGCAGAAAAGCTGAATGAATTATTTTCATCAGTCTTCTCTGCAAAAGATATAGGACAGATACCTGTGCCTGAACTGATGTTTTCAGGAAGGGAGACTGAGGAACTGAGGCAAATAGCAGTGACAAAAGATGCAGTTCTCAACCTACACCTTACTGATAAATTGAAAGCAAATAAATCACTGGGCCCAGATGGTAGCCATCCTAGAGTTCTCAAAGAACTCAAATATGAAATTGCTGATCTTCTAACCGAAATATGCAACACTGTCCCTAAGATCAGCCTCTATACCAGAGGACTGGAAGACAGCCAATCTAACACCAATTTTCAAAAAGGAATCCAGGGGGGAATCCAGGAAATTACAGACCTGTTAGCTTAATATCTGTTCAGGGTAAATTGGTTGAAGGGATTATTAACAATAAAATTAGAAAGCATATAGGACAAGCCCTGCTGAAAAAGAATCAACACCACAAAGGTAAGTCCTGTCTCACTAACCTTTTAGAGTTCTTTGACAGTGTCAATAAACATGTAGACAGGGGTGATCCAGTAGACACTGTTTACTTGGACTTCCAAAAGGTTTTTGACAAAGTCCCTCACCGAAGACTCCTGAGCAAACTTAGTAGTCAAGGAATAAGAGGACAGGTCCTCTTATGGATCAGTAACTGGTTAAAGAACACAAAGTAGAGAGTAGGGATAAATGGTAAATTCTCCCAATGGGGGCAAGTAAATAGTGGAGTCCCACAGAGATCTGTATTAGGACCAATGCTTTTCAACCTGTTCATAAATGATCTGGAATTAGGAGTGAGCAGTGAAGTCGCCAAGTTTGCGGATGACACCAAATTATTTAGGGTAGCTAAGACAAAAAGGGATTGTGAAGAGATCCAAAAGGATCTCTCCAAACTGGGAGAATGGGCATCTGAACAGCAAATGTGGTTCAATGTAAGCAAGTGTAAAGTGATGCATGTTGGGGCCAAAAATCTCAACTTCAAATATAAACTGATAGAATCTGAGCTAGCAGTGACCAACCAAGAAAGAGGTCTTGGGGTTGTGGTGGACAGCTCAATGAAAATGTCAACCTGCTGTAAAAAAAAAAAAAAAAGGCAAACTGCATGTTAGGCATAATCAGAAAAGGAACTGAGAATAAAACTGCCAAGATCATACTGCCCTTATACAAATCTATGGTATGACCACACTTGGAAAACTGTGTACAGTTCTGGTCACCATACCTAAAAAATATATTGTAGAGCTGGAAAAAAAAGTGCAGAAAAGGGCAACTAGGGGCTAGAGCATCTCCCCATGAGAGAAGGCTACAACAGCTGGGATTGTTCAGCTTGGAAAAAAGGAGGGTAAGGGGAGACATGATAGAGGTCTACAAAATGATGCATGGTGTGGAGAATGTGGATAGGGAGACATTTTTATCCCTCTCTCAAAATGTGAGAACCCGGGGTCATCCTATGGAGCTGATTGGTGGGAGATTCAGGACAGATAATAGGAAGGCCTTATTCACACAGCGCATAGTTAAACTATGGAATTCCCTTCCACAGGATGTAGTGATGGCCACCAGTTTGGATGGCTTTAAAAGGGGGTTGGACAAATTCCTGGAGGAGAAGGCTATCAATGGATACTAGTCTTGATGGCTACGTGCTACCTCCACTACCAGCAGCAGTGAGCCCATGCACCCCAGTTGCTGGAGAACATGGGTGAGAGGGTTCTGTTGCACTCATGCCCTGCTTGTAGGTTCCTGGTCAACAGCTGGTTGGCCACTGTGTGAACAGAATGCTGGACTAGATGGACCCTTGGTCTGATCCAGCAGGGCTCTTCTTATGTAAGAGAAACCCCATAGGTTGAAAGTAGGGATGTACGGATTGTGTAAGCTCCATTCTATCTGTGTTTCACAGATTGCCAGGTGCCTTTTGTTCCACTGTCCACCATTCAATTGAATTTTTTGTTTGTTTGTTTTCAAAATCTGCACAAATCTACATTTGCACAAATGCGCAAATCTCCCCAAAATGCACATTTTAACACTTTAGTCTATGGGGGGGAAATGAACATTTTTGGCTGGAATTTTTTATTTTTCATATTTTTCAACAATGAAACTTAGAAAACTGGTCCACGAGTCCTCAGAATCTGCCTGACAGGGGAAAAGTTGGTCTGCTGTGGAATCCATAGGTCAGATTCATGAAAATCCAAACTCATTTGCTTCCATTGCAGATTTCTCTGACATCCCTAGTTGAAGGTAACTTGGAAATGACTACTGGACCATGAGGGAGTCAGATTTAATTCAGCTGTAGCTATCCAGGAGGAACCATTAATCCAGATCCAGATTTTGCTGCCCTTGAGGCTGCAGTGATGCTCCAAAGTGATGTCCACCCAAGCATCCCATTGGTTTCCCCTGGTGTGATAGAACTATAAATGCTTCCAGGTCAGGCTTGGCCTTTGGTTGAACAATAGAGTGGCTGTCTGTCCCACTTTTCAGAGAATTTTCTGTCAGAGGACAGTCCACTCTTTGAAGCTGTCCTCTGTTTGAAGAGCTGTCCAGTCCAAGTCCAGTTTAAAGATAAAGAACCCTAGGAAGTGAGAGCAGGGGTCTTGAAGTTGCCAATCAACCACAGGAGGCCAGTGACTCCAGTTTCGGTGGGGCAGAGATTCCATTCTGGGTTTTAGTTACAACCAGCCAGAAGTATAAAGGAGCTGTCCAGGGTGCTGGACCCATTGGGGGATGATGTTCAGCACCTTGGATAACTCCTTTAGATGTCTAGCTGGTTGTAACAAAAACCCAGAATGGAATCTTTGCTTCACCAAAACTGGAGACACCAGCCTCCCCTGCTATCAACAGTTAACACCTGGAGACCAGACTGGGCAGAAAATGGGTCACGATATTTCCCCTCTATAGTGAAACAGAGCTTTGGCTATTGGGGGCTATAGAAATACATGGAATCATAGAATAGTAGGGTTGGAAGGGGCCTGCAAGACCATCGAGTCCAACCCCCTGCTCAGTGCAGGAATCCAAGTCAGAGCATCCCTGACAGATGGCTGTCCAGCCTCGTCTTGAACGCCTCCAGTGTGGGAGAGCCCACCACCTCCCTAGCTCATTGGCTCCATTGTCGTATTGCTCTAACAGTCAGGAAGTTTTTCCTGATGTTCAGCCGGAATCTGGCTTCCTGGAACTTGAGCCCATTATTCCGTGTCCTACACTCTGGGATGATCGAGAAGAGATCCTGACCTTCCTCTCTGTGGCAACCTTTCAAGGACTTGAAGAGCGCTATCATATCTCCCCTCAGTCTTCTCTTCTCAAGGCTAAACATGCCCAGTTCTTTCAGTCTCTCTTCATAGGGCTTTGTTTCCAGTCCCCTGATCATCTTTGTTGCCCTCCTCTGAGCCCTCTCCAGTTTGTCTGCATCCTTCTTAAAGTGTGGTGCCCAGAACTGGACACAGTACGCCAGATGAGGCCTAACCAGTGCTGAGTAGAGGGAAACTAGTTCTTCATGCAATTTGGAAGCTATGCTTCTATGAATGCAGCCCAAAATAGCATTGGCCTTTTTTGCAGCCACATCACTTTGTTGGCTCATCTTCAGCTTGTGGTCTACAATAAAATGTCTTGTATTTCTATTTAATTTACAGTAATTTAAGTTAAGTTAAATTACATCTAGACTTATACATTAGCATATGTAATGTTTATTATTGTGATTATTTATCGACTAGATTTATATCCCACCTTTTGAGTAGATCCTCAAAGTGGCTTACAATATTTACCAAATACAACAGATGCAGCAAGAAGAACATGCTAAAAAAAACCAGACTGAACAGCACAGCCAGCTCCGCTTGAGCTGGAGCCAGCATTTGATGCCCCTTGCTGCAGTGCAGTTGATGTCTGTTGGCTTTCTGGAGGAACAGTCTATCTGGAGCCAGTGCTGATGTTCCCTCTCTGCAAAACTGTGTCCACCTTTGTCACCTTTTTTCAGTGATGCATGTCCTCTCCTTCTTGGCATTCTGTACATGGCCACCCTCTGAGACAAGTTTGTGTCAGTTGTGTCTCCCATCACTCTTAATCATCACCTATGGCTGATGGGAGTTCTGGGCAAAACATCTGGAGGGCCACAAGTTGCCCACCGCTGGGGGGGGGGTGTCTCCATGGTTGATTTGCTGCAAGCTGGCTCTGTTTGGAGGTCATTTGGGGCACATGACATCATGGTCATCTCACAGCCACCCCCGGAGCTTTTCACAGAAAAAAAATGGATTTCCTGAGGCTACTTTAAGTCCCATGCTTTACCTTAAGTCAGGTTCTCCATGGTATAGTTGCTGTTTGCCCCAAACCCCTGCATTTACTTTGAGTATGGTAGCCCTGCCCAGAGGTGTGCCTTGCACCATGACCCCGATCAAGGGGTGTTTCCCATCCCTGTGTTTCCCGTCCCATGTTTTTTCCAGCACAAACCAATTAGTGTCTACTCAGAAGTAACTCCCATTGTAGTCAATGAGGCTTGTCCCCTAAATACGCATTTCCAAATTTACCGACATCCCCCTCAATCGAAATAGCACATTTTAAAGCACTAATTCCCTAAAGACTGCGAAGCGCTTTGAACCTGTGTTTCTCCGATGTTTAGTTTATTGTCGTTAGGAAGTAACTAATGTGCAGCTTCAATCCTTCACAGCATCGAGATAGAAAGGGGGCTGGTTGGAGTCACAATCAAGTGTTTACAGGGGTAAATGCTGACTGGAGTAAGTCTCCTAAATGGAAGCTTAAGGGGGAAGCAGAAAGTGGGTTAGAAAGGGGGCTGGTTGGAGCGTTTATAGGGTGAAAAGCTGACTGAAGTCCCCCAAAGGTTGTGAAGCGCTATCTCGAAGCTGCATGTCTTTGATGATTGAGTCATTGCTTTTTGGAAGTAATTAATGCGCTGCTTCGATCCTTCGCAAAGGGAGCTTCAGGGGGAAGGAGAAAGGGGGGTAGAGCCTAGATTGGGTGGGGAGCCTCTCTTATTGGTTGAGCAGGCCCTGCCAGTCAGATGACGTTCACTCCAATCCCCCCACCCCACCTGGAAGTATGTTCCTGTGAAGCAATTTATAATGGTACGGTGCACTCATTTGTGGAGCCCTGCACAGACAAAGCCAACTCCTTGAAAAATCCAGGGAATCTTCCATTTGCTTCTCCTTCTGTTGTCATGAAGATCCCCCCTTGGTCTAGAAGCTGACAGCTGATATGGACATTGCAAAACCAACAAACTAAAACCACAACACTTGCTTAATAAATTCATGCCTGCAAATTAAGCGGAAGAACTCAGACATATAAAGTTATAAACATGGTGGCAAGAAGCCAGCCTTCACTGGAGGTTGTGTTTCACCACCTTTGGAGTGGAAACAAGATGGTGGTCTAAGGGGACCACAGGTCTCCTCTGTTTTGGCTGTTCTTATGTTCTGAGCTCTGTGGGTGGAAATGTAGCAGCCCCAGCTCATTGCTGAGTTAATATTTAAAATTAAACATGGATTAGGATCAGTCAGCATCCACTGATGTCTGTTTGCCTGTTGCAGGAGCTTTATTTTATCTCTCCCAGGCCAAGGATGCATGCCCCCTTTCCCTGCTCTCCAATTAATTATTCATCAAGCATTTGGAGAGAAGAGATATAAATGGTAGAATGATCTCTTTGGCTGCTTTTGTGAAGCCGCCTGTGGAAAGCAGAACCTGATTATCTAATCACCTCTGTGTGCCAGTGGAATTGTTGGGGGACAAAAATGAAAACGGTAATCGTAAGCACCCTGATGCTCCTGTTAACACATAGCTATGCGCTAGAGAGAGGTAAGGAGACATATAGATGTGCACACATGCTCATACACATTGCATGCTGCTGCTGTGAAAAATTCATTTGGAAAGTCTTTTGTTTGTCTCTTTGAGAGGTAATCCAGACCGTCATAACGCACACAGAAATGTTTAGATAAATAGAGTGTGTTTGTGCTTGAACAAGAACTTGCTGTTTGAATGGGTTGGTAAGCTGCATTAATTGCTTTGGCTGTTGGCAGTGGGAAGGGGCTGCTGGGGGAAGAATGTATTTATCCGTTGTATTTATACAAATGTGTAGAAATCGCTGCCTCCCCCCTTTCTCACACGCACACACACTTACGCACATGCGCACACACATAATTATGTGGGTATTATATGAAGGAGGCAGTGAGATTTTGCATTCCTGACCTCTACATCAAAGCCAGCTCTTGAAAGTGGCAAGGCTGGCATTTGCCAGGACCCCAAGACCAGCAGTGGGTCTGCTGCCCTAACAGGGCTACCATTTCCACATTGCACAGAATATCCAAAATCTGATGTAGCCTAAGAGGATGTTAGGATTTTATTCATGACTTGGAGGAGGAGGTGCAGGGAATGCTGATCAGATTTACAGATGACACAAAATTGGGCGGGATAGCTAATACTTTGGAAGACAGAAACAAAATTCAAAGTGATCTTGATAGACCAGAGCACTGGGCAGAAAACAACAGAATGAGATTTAACAGGGATAAATGCCAAGTTCTGCACCTAGGAAAAAGAAACCAAATGCACAGTTACAAGATGGGGGATACGTAGCTCAACAACACTACAAGTGAGAAGGATCTTGGAATTGTTGTAGATGACAAGCTGAATATGAGCCAACAATGTGATGTGGCTGCAAAAAAGGCAAATGCTACTTGGGGCTGCATTAATAGAAGCATAGCTTCCAAATCCTGGGAAGTACTACTTCCCCCCTACTCAGCACTGGTTAGGCCTCATCTGGAGTAGTGTGGCCAGTTCTGGGCACTGCACTTTAAGAAGGATGCAGACAAGCTGGAGAGGGTTCAGAGGAGGGCAACAAAGATGATCAGGGGACTGGAAACAAAGCCCTGTGAAGAGAGAAAGAACTGGGCATGTTTAGCCTTGAGAAGAGATGACCCAGGGAAGATAGGATAGTGCTCTTCAAGTACTTGAAAGGTTGTCACAGAGAGGAAGGACAGGATCTCTTCTCAATCATCCCAGAGTGCAGGACACGGAATAATGGGCTCAAGTTACAGGAAGCCAGATTCCAGCTGAACATCAGGAGAAACATCTTGACTGTTAGAGCAATACGACAATGGAACCCATTACCTAGGGAGGTGGTGGGCTCTCCCACACTGGAGGCATTCAAGACGAGGCTGGACAGCCATCTGTCAGGGATGGTCTCACTTGGATTCCTGGACTGAGCAAGGGGTTGGACTCAATGGTCTTATAGGCCCCTTCCAACCCTACTATTCTATGATTCTACGATTCTATGATTCTCAGTCTGCATTTCCCATCTCTCCCATGTTAGAGGGGCCTACTGAGGATACCATGAACCCCACCACCACCACCACCACCAAATCCTGGAGCAAGCACTGCTCCACATGTCCATTATAAGACCTGAGAAAGCCCCTGGCCTGTAGAACTCTTTCTTCACACAACTGGACCCCTTGCTTTTTCAGGGTTCCTGGCTGTGCAGAAAACCCAACGTTGTACAGGCCTCTTTCAGACCTTATCATAAACATAGAGGGTAGGACCCAGACTTAGTCATGCATAAAGTAGACCCACTGAAATTGGTGTGACTTAAGTTCCATAGATTCCAATGGGTCTGCTCTAAGCATGGCTAAATCTGGATGCAACCTCTGGAGTCCAGGTATGTACCCTCCAGAAGTTCACAGAATGCATGGGTGGGCAACTGGTGTTGTTCCAGATGTTGTTGGCCTTCAACTTCTATCATGTTGGCCAACAACATCTGGAACAACACCAGTTGCCCACCCATGCATTCAACTCACCATAGGCTGTGCTGGCTAGGGCTCATGGGACTTGCAGTCCAACAGCATTTACAGTGCTACAAGTTGCCCACCTCTGAGATAAAGTCTGTGGGAAGCCATGAAGTGGTCCAAAATCAAGATAATTAATATATTATTGAATTTAACAAGAGGTTAACAAAGACTTCAATAGTAGCACTAAGGATTTCCTGTCACCAGGAAATCTGGCCTTTTGGGAGTTTGCTGGATTTAGGTGGCACGCCTGACTCAGCTTGCATTTGTGAGCCAAGCCATAAGTTTTTCCAGAAATCTGGGAACTTTTTCAGAGGGTGGGGGTATTTGTGTAAATAGACGTTTGCTATTGGAGCAAAGTGCAGCTGAAATTTGTGCAAATTATGCAAATTGCTGCCACAATTTGTGCAAAGTTGTGTTTATTTTTACTCAAATAAAAAATATGGAAAATCCTCCAGCTGGCCTGAGTTGTGGACCAAGTTGGGCCAGCTGGCGGAAGATGGAATGGAGTCCCAGGGGCCAAGCCAATGAAAGCTTGTTCAGCTCCATCCCCCAACCAGATTCTTCTGACATCTCTAAGTAGAACCCGAGTCAAGAAAATATAACATTCTGATTTGTCCTAATTTCTGGAACTCTTTGCCCCTTCCTCCACCCACACACATCTAATTCCTTGACTCAGCCAGCATTCCACAGTGAATACCAATCAGTTCTGTAATGGATAAAAAGTGTTTTAACATAATGAGAAAATGATTGAATTACTGGTGGGGAAAAACAGCAGGAAAGTGGGGAGGGGGGCATTTTTTTGCATAATACTCCAGTAGAAGATGTAAGATTTAGTTAGAGGACAATGCTAGGGGACAATTATACAAAGGCAGCCCAATTTCATTTATTTATTTTCTGATTTGTTCCTCCTCTGATACATGATTTATTTTTTTTAATGGGCAAGTCTAAGAGATCTTCAACCCCAGTTTTCAATTATACACCCAGAAAGTTGAGAAAAATATGGTGGATGTCACACAATCCTTGAATGCAACAGATACAATAGGAAGTATATGTGAGGCCGCCACAAAATGTTGGAGTATGGAGTGTTGCTGTTCAAGAATTCCAGCCACTCCATTCTATCCCTCCCACCCAAAAAGACATTCCCCTGCCCCAGCAGTTCATCAGAATTCCATGCCCACTGAGCATCCTCAGTCCTCATTGGGTTCTTTTGAAGAGAGTTCCTTCCCCCCAATTAGTGTTTTGCTTTTCCTGAATCCTAGAGTAGTATCCAATGTTAGTCCTACTTAGAGTAGACCTATTGAAATGAAAGAGGCCCATGTTAGTCACGACTAGCTTCAGTCCCAGTCATTTCAATTGGTCTACTCTAAGTAGGACTAACATTGGATACTACCCCTAAAAACAAATAATCTCAATTCTCCAAGTGCCAGTCTTTAGGTAGTGAAAATGACACTATCACTCACAAGAGGGAGGTACCAGCAGGTCTGGGGGAACTCCAGAGTTTGCAGAAGTACAAAAACCTTTTAGGAGGAAAAAAAACAGTTGTGGTAGAAAGGCTGTGTTCCATAAAGGGACAGAGCTTGGGCAGGAGTACCTCTTGTTCAGTTGAAACAGGTCCAGGTAATCAACCAGAAGATGCCCAAGCTGATCAACCAGCTGATGCCCAAACTGCCAGAAACTACATCTCCATTAAGAAGATTCATTCTGCCTTCCTTTAATTTGGAGGCCTCCATTGTCAGTACAAGAGTACCTCTCCAGTTATCTGGTAAACACACTTTGTTGTGTTCATACAGCAGAACACACCCTTGCTTTCTCATTAAGCCCCAGGGTATTTTCATGGAGATAACGTTTACAAATTACGTGGTAATTAATGCTCCAGGCCATTGAAATGACATTGTGTTTTATCAGAGCTCTAATTAGATTTTCTTGATGAGATAAATGCAAAGATACCATGTAAAACATTCCAAAGCCAGGGAAAGTTCCAGATGCTTCTTCCTTTGGGGATATCGTCAACCAGTTGCACAACAGGCCTGACGAAGGGCACCGAGTTCATTCGTCTCTGCTGTGGCTTGCCCTCGATGGAACTCTCTGCCACATAGACTGGGGACAAACCACAGTTTGCTTTCTCTAGAGAACTGGAGGTGGGGATGTTGATAGAGTCCTCATGTCCTACACATTCTTTTTCTCCTGTCTCACTAATATATCTGATCAAGAAGCATTGCAGGTTTTTTGTCATTTGTAGACAGTGGGGCAAAAGGAATGTGAATGTACACCAGGGGTGGGCAACCTGTGACAGCCAGACTAATTTTAAAAGCCTTCTGAAAGCAATCAATTGATGAGAGTAATCTGTCCACCCACCCACCCCCCTTGCAGTCTACTGGGGAGGGAGAGCTGGGAAAAAAGAGAGAGGGTGACCAAAACGGGGGGGGGGGGCAGTGGAAGGAAGGAAGGAAGGAAGGAAGGAAGGAAGGAAGGAAGGAAGGAAGGGGAAGAACAGGATGGTAGAAAGGGAGAGAGAAAACAGGTAGACCCACCCACTTTTTGCTCTGGCCCTGCCTACTGCTGGCTTAGCCCCACCCATTGCAGGCATGTGACCCATGACCGATGCAGCCAGGGACAGATTATCCCTGCCCAAATCTTAATGTGGTTTTTAATACAAAAAAGCTTTCCCACCACTAATGCATGCCACTAATGCACAGCTCTATCATACCATTTTCAATTCCCCTAAGATCTATGGTCTTCCTTCAGCTGGAGTTTTCACTGAAGTATGGACACAGCTAAACTGGACAACTGTACGTGTAATTAGAGATGATGCTTTAGCAAAAATCCTGACACAGCACTGCAGCATAGGAAGGAATGCACATGAAATGATGTCTGAATTATAATGTGTGATGGCCTTGTGTGTGAGTTGCTCAGTGCATGCACACCCAGTCCATATGTGCTGGGGAAGCCATGGCAATTGTGATTATAAGGTAAAGGGGAGACAGCGCAAATTACTCTTCACTTTGATAGGTAAATGTGTAAACCAGCCAACCTTTTTGGACTACAGCATATTTTGGACTATAGCACCCATAATCCCTAGCCATTAGTCATGCTGTCTGGGATTTATGGGAGTTGTAGTCCAAAAGATGTAGAGGGCACCAGGTTACCTGCCCAAGTTGCAAACAATAGCAGGGTTGTTACCTCTGATGGGGAGAGAAAAGATGTGATGCTGTGGCAGGGCAGCGGTCCACATACCCTGTATTTCAGAGTACGTGTAATTAGGGTTCTTGGTACTGGCCTCATGCTGGTTCTATGTACCATGCAGCTGAATTCGGCATGGTGTTGGGATTACAGCGTTGGACTTAGAAGTAGGGGGCGGGCAGGTTCAAATCCTCACTCGGCCATAAAGCTCACTGGGTGAAACTGGGCCAGTTTGTTCTCTCTCAGCCTAACCTACTTCCCTCCCAGATCTGAAATGACAGTTGTCCTTGGCTCAAAGCAACTTCAGATATTGCCTTGATAAAGAGGGAAGACTTTTATTCCCAGTTTTTGTGTTGCTGGGGCCAAGTTCAAAAAGCAACTTGTGTGAGGTAGAGGTGTGGGCGAATTCAACATCTGGAGTTTGTGCATCCCCCCCCCCAAACACAAGACCCCTTTGGAACATGACTTTTACCCTGAACACTTCTTCCATGGCCCCAGCAATGGAGCTCCCCATCCCTGTGTAACCTGTGAAAGGGCCAAGAGAGTCAACAAGGGGTGGCTCTTTATATAGGCAAAGGTTGTTGAAGCAAGATAACCCTGGGAGAGCAGCCTCTCCTCCATTGTAGGGATGTACAAAACTCACTTACCTTTGCTCCGTCCCTCCCCCCAGAATCCTCGACGGCCGGCTCCGCTCCGCGGCCAGGCAGCAGAGCAGCCAGCCAGGGCCATCCGCAGCCGGATTTCCGGCCGCGGACGGCCTGATGCGGACGCATATGGCAGCCGCCATTGCGGCCGCCATTGCGGCCGCCATTTGCATCCAGCCAGACAGCTGTGATAGGCTACGTAAAAATTTACATAGCCTATCACGGCTAACCTCAAAAAAAAACCCAAAAAAATGCAGCGTACACAAATGGCGGTGGATACAGCAGCCACCATTTGCGTTCCCTATTTTTCACCGATTTATCTTATGTAAATATTTACGTAAGATAGAACGACGAAAAAAAAGGGGAACGCAAATAGTGTAGTGGACGCTATTTGCGTTCCTTTATTTTTCGCCGTTCACAAATAGCGTCCACTACGCTATTTGCGTTCCTCTTTTTTTTCGCTGTTTTATCTTACGTAAATATTTACGTAAGATAAATCAGTGAAAAATAGGGAACACAAATGGCGGCCGCCGTGGCCACCACCATTTGTGTATGCTGCGCGGGGGGTTGCTCTCTTTTTTGAGGTTAGCCGTGATAGGCTACGTAAATTCATATGTAGCCTATCACGGTCCAAGGATGGCAATAGCGGCGGCAGCATCCCTGCCACGGCTGGCCAGGAGACCAACCGCCGCCGAATCCGCCGCATCCGCCCCAGGTAAGTGCTGTCCCGGGGGGATTCTGCAGGGGGGCAGGAGGCCATTCCACAACGGATTCTGGGGGGGCGGATTCTAAAGAATCTGGCCTCACTGGCATCCGTGGCGGAATTCTCTGCCATCCCTACTCCATTGCAGAAAGAGGTCTTGACCTAGCAGGATGTACTAGACTTATGACAGATTGAGTAATCCTTACACCAATGTATTTTTTAAAAATGGTGAGTCACTGGGGGCATTCTGGAAGCTTCCAAAGTCAGGAGGCCCCTGCACTGGCTTGGTTGGAATAGACCAATTTAGCTTGTTTTCGGTGGCAAGGCACAACTTTTAAAAAATCCCTTAGAAAAAATGAAATCTTTCTCCTTTTTTTGTGTTATATTGTAATAACATTCCTGTTTGTGTGTGTATGTGTGTGTACACATATAAATATATTTTTAGATATGAAATTACTTAAAATATACAAATGGTTTGCTTTTGTTCTTTTTATTTTTTATCTTTTTCTTAAATTTCTTTTTTTATTATTATTATCATCATTACGGGATTATGATTATTACTATTTCTTTCTGGTTAAACCTTTAATGTTTATTAATACGTGTTAATTGAATGGTAATATATGGCTAATGGAAATGGATTGTTTGCTCCCGTTCCTTTGCAATAAGACTGAGGTTATGACACTGAAAGATAAGGCTCACTGTTTATGGTGTAGCAGATTGAAGATTTAATAATACCTGCAATGTTTGGAAGAGTGCTGAATAGGTATAATCTGCAACTGGATTTATGTTTGAATATTTGGTTTGCTTTTATTAAAGTTTAGATATAATTCTCTTTTTCCCCCTTCTTTTGCTTTTCTCCCCGTTTCTTCCTCAGAATACTGTAAGGTTGGAAACTGAAGATTTTGATTATGTTGTTGGTATTGTTTATTTCATTTATAAAAATAAAAGAAAAATAGATTTAAAAAAAAGAAAAAATGAAATAGGTTTGGAGGTGGGCAATGGGGTCCAGCAGCCACAATGTGAGATGGCAGGGGTCCACAGGTGGCCTGTGGGCCAAGTGTTACCAACCCCTGCCCTAATTTGTGGGAAGAGGGAGCTCTTGGTCCGATCTCTGCTGCTCTGCAAATGGCCAGAGAGACATGTTGCAGGCAGCTACTGACTTGGCAGAGATCAGATGACACCAAAGGGCCAGTAGTTTCCCCCCTTGCTCCTATAAAGCTGCTAACCCTGGCTTTGATTCTCAGCCTGGACTGCTCTTGACCTGTTTCACCAGTCCTGACTAGGGATGTCCGCCGCTGGGAAATCCAGCCTGTCAGAGTCCCACAGTGCCCCTTGCCCTGGCTCACATTTGCGAGCCGAGCCAAGGGTTCATTCCCGAAATCTGGGAACTGGGAGGGGGGCGTAAAAAGCAATTTGGAAAGATTTCAGCTGTAATTTACACAAATTGCTTTACACAAATCTAAAAATTACAAAATCATCATCCGCAAGCTGGCCTGACTCAAAGCAGCTTAAGTTTAGCCAGCTTGTGGGAAAGCAAATTGAAATCCAGGGGGCCGAGCTGACTAAAGCTCAGTGAGCTTCACCTCCCTGATGGATTCCTCCAGCATTCCTAGTCCTGGTACAGGCACACTTGATGGCAAAGGAATAGAAGGGCTGTATCTTTCATTATTTAAGGGCCGCGGTGGCTTAGTGGTTAAGATGCTGAACTGCAGACTGGAAGGTCGGCAGGTCAGCAGTTCGAGACCCTGGTGCTGAGTGACGGAGTGAGCTCCCGTCTTCAGTCCCAGCTCCTGCCAACCTAGCAGTTCGAAAGCAAGAAATTGCAAGTAGATAAATAGGCACCGCCTCGGCGGGAAAGGTAACAGCGTTCCGTGCACCTCGGTGTTCAGTCATGCCAGCCACATGACCACGGAAGCGTCTTCGGACAGCGCTGGCTCTTCGGCTTAGAAACGGGGATGAGCACCGCACCCTAGAGTCGGACACGACTGGTTGGGGACACCTTTACCTTTACCTTTTTATCTTTCATTAACTCTTTTATAGGTATGTATGAACCCCACACTGCCCAGTCGGGGGGTGGTCTATGAAAGGGCAATTCAGAACACTCAGGGCCCTGTGGAATCTTCCGGAGCCCAGCCATGTCCTCTGGAGTTGGCAGAGCAGCTCTCTGGCTCCCTATAAGACGTGATACGCTAATGGCAACTGCCATTAGCCTATTGTGGGAAAAATACACACGTAAATGGCATATTGTATGCCATTTGTGGCCATAAAGCACTGACTTTGACCTAAATTTCAGCTGTTTACAGCTGTTTTTAGGACAAAGTAAGTGCTATACGGCCACAATACGCCATTTATGGCTGTAACTTTTCTGCAATAAGCTAATGGCAGCCTCTATCAGCATATTGCATCATATAGGGAGCCAGAGACCTGCCCCATGGGAACTCCTCTAGACCCGGAGGTGAGCGCAGCCACTCTGTCACAGACTCTGGAGGTCAGATTCGTTGGAATCTGGCCTCATTTGAGTTCACAGTGGAATTCTCCAGCATCCTTGCTCTTCTATAGTGATGCCGATTGACAAAGCAGTGTATATTCCAGCATCTCTGTACTTGCAACAGCAAGAAAACATCTTGTGATTATCAGATTATCAAGATATCAGAGCTGTTAGGTGGTAATTAAGTGCTCATAAAATCAAGTGTCAAGGAAGTGTTTTACCAACATCAGATGGGGAGGGAAGTTCCTTTTCCTCACTTCTTTGCTTGATAACAGAGAAGGGTGATTCTTGCATCTGCCTGCAGGTTTCTCAGCAAATTTTCCATGTTAGCCAATAAAGAATTTAAGAGCCAGTTTTAATATTAACATGTCTTTTCCATGAAAGTGTGGTTCTTTCTCATAGTCCTGCTTTCTACCAAGATAATACTAATGCTACTCATAATAATACATTCAACTTTCAGTGCTCAGCCTTGGATTGGATAGAGTTTATCTCATTTTATTTATATTATTATATTTATTAAATGGCTTTTCCATTTGAAATCCAAATTTAACAAAACTGGGCTGTGATACTATAGTCCCTGGAGGGGTTCCCTGGGGCTATAGGATTTTTCAGATCTTCCTCCCCTCTCCAAGGGCAGAGAGAGGGATCCATCATAAGAGAAGGAGACCTGACTTCACAAGCCTCCTCCATAAAACTGTAGAAAAATCCACAGTCTATACTCCAATTTTGGATCTCCAATGCTGGAAAGCAGAAAATGGAAGCATGGGGGGGCATTTCCTGGGCACCCTGGGAAAGACTGGGTTTGCAGGATCCAAAGCCCTCCCCTACTCCTGGCAGGCCCCCAAAATGAGAAAGAATTGCCCCAACCCTGGAGATGATGTAGTTCAGTTTAAGGAAGGAAGGAAGGAAGGAAGGAAGGAAGGAAGGAAGGAGAGAAAAGGGAACAAAGAAAGAAAGCATCCCTCCTTCCTCCTTTTTGCCCTGATGTCCCGAGCCTGGATGAAGCCTCTGATGTCAGAACTGTCTTCTCCCAGAGGTAGGGCTGTTTCAGGAACGTGAAAAAGCCGCTTAAAACCTCTATGAATGTAAAATAGAGAAGGAAGACAAAAGCCAGTTTCCTTTAGGTTCTTTGTTTAGAGAATTTATACCCCACTCTTCCATCTGGCCCTGGTGCCCAAAACTTATGGGGGCACCAAGGAAATCTCCCTGGGAAGCGGGCTACATCAGAGTGGTGCCCCAACCAGAAGGCCCTTTCTACAGTTGCCAGTCACCTTACTTGTGAGGACAGGGACATAGGAGTAGGACCTCTGGTGCAGATCCTAACTCTTAAGCAGGTTCTTCTGGAAGGAGGTGATTCTTCAGGTACTCCGATCCCAACTAGTATAGGGTTACACCACCAATACTACAAGAAACAAAATGGGCACCCTTCTCCCACCCATTCCCTCCCCAGTTCTATTATCTGTTCCCTCCCTCCCCCATCTGCTGTGTAAGACACCTGGAGTCCCACTCACCAGAGAGGGAACAGGTAGATAAAACCATGGCTGCATGGTGGGGACCTAACTGGCCTCTAATGTCCAGGATGCAAGATGATGGCTGCCCTAGTAATGGCCAGGCCCTGTGTCAGGCAGCTCTGATGAACAGGGAAAGAGTTCTGCAGTATTATACCAAAGGCCTATCTAGTCCAGCATCCTGTTGCCCACAGTGGTGAATCAGGTGCCTCCAGGAAGCCCATAAACAGGACATGAGAGCAATAGCCTTCTCCTGCCATTGTTCCCCAACAACTGGTATTCAGAGGCCTGGTGCCTCTGATCTTAGAGGTAGTATATAGCCATCATGACTAGTAACCATGACTAGCTGGTTGAAGGAAAGCAGTAGAAGTGGGCCAATATGGACGTTACGAAGGTGAGACTTTGGGGAAAACTAAAGGCTACCAAAAACATGAAGATTGCCCCAATGAGGGGCATACCCCATCAAGGGTAGGCATTTCAACACCTCCAAAGGACACATACGCCAGTGAGACCCACTGATAACAGCCCCCTGAACTTGCTCCTCCTCTTCATCATTGCAACCTGCTTATTCACTTGCCTCTCACTCTGGTCCAGACAATGGAGGTGGTGAGAAGAATGAGCATTGCCTACTTGCTCTTTGGCTGTCTGTCAAAAAAGCAAGTGGTAGCGTCGCGATGATGAAAAAGACAATGAGGAGCCATAGCAGCTGGTGACAATGGCTGTAAGAAGGCACTCTCACTGAGGGAGGGGGGCCATTGAGGATGCCTTGCTCAAGGATCCTCAAAAACCTGGCCAGACCTGGCCCCGTAGATCTTCAGTACTGGCTGCCAGCTGAAGGGTTTGAAGCAGGCTTGGATTAACAGGTACACCAACTAGCTTGGAGCATCCTTACTGGAAAAGCAGGATATTTTGATAAAATAATACAAAATAAATTATGCCTTCAGAGTAGAGACCCAGGCAAAATGGGTCCCTAGACTTGGTATATTTATTAGGGGGATTTTCTATTGTTGTGAATTGCCCAAAGAGCTTTGACTACTGGACGGTATAGAAATGAAATTAAAACACAAAATTAATACAAAAATGTATGTCACTTGAACTAATATATGCACTGTTGTGTGTACTTGCCCCTAATATAGGCATTTTTGTATGCATGTTTTGACTGGAAAACTCCACTGCAAAGTTCGGAGAAGTGCAAATTTCGAAGTGTGACTGAGTTTTGGTTTGCATATTGGTTCAAATATATCAAATACATAAAATTAGGTCACTTTGCATTAAAATGCAAACTGAATAAATTTCTCCCCCCATCTTATAGTGGCAATAATAATGGGAAAGCATGATCATGTGAAACATAATGGGAACTTCCCCTAATTATTGGCTGAAGTACGATTAGGAGTTTTAGGGTGCAATCCTATGCATGTTTAGACAGAGAAAAGGCCTACAACTCCCAGCATGCCCCAGCCCTGCTTTTGCCCAGCTCTTTGAAGTTCCCCCATGTCTACAAGTGACTCAGTGGTCCTCAACCTTGGTTCCCCAGATGGTGTTGAACTACAAAGCCTGTCATCCCTGACCATTTGCCATGATGGCTGGATATGTTGGGAACTGTAGTCAGTGGAGGCTGGTGGCTCTGATTTTGGTGGGGCTCGGAATCCATTCTGGGTTTCAGTCAGAACCAGCCAGAACTCTAAAGAAGCTAGCCAATGTGCTGAACTTGTTTGGGAGGCATGTTCAGCACCTTGGATAGCTCCTTTAGAGTTCTGGCTGATTCTGACTGAAACCCAGAGTGGATTCACAGCCCCACCGAAATCGGAGCCACCAGCTTCCACTAGTTGTAGCCATAGAAACATAGGAAGCTGCCTTATACCGAGTCATCATTGGTTCATCTCTCTCAGTATTGTCAACACAGAGTGGCACCAGCTCTCCAAAGTTTCAGGCAGGATTCTTTCCCCACCCCACCTGGAGGTGCTGGGGATTGAATCTGGGACTTCTTGCATGCAACGCAGGTGCTCTAGCACTGAGCTATGCCCCACAACATCTGGAGATACACATCTGGGGAAGCTTCCTGGAGCTCCTACCCAAAAACCTACTTATTCCCTTTTTCCTTTCCTACTGAGCTTCACAAAGGAGACCCAAACTTTTGCAACCATGGGTCTTGAAAGCAGAATACTTGTCATTTGTTACCTGGATGTGCGGGGGGGGGGGGGCCTAGCACACAGACCTGAGCACTGTTTTAAAGTAATCTGCAGATTTAGTCTGGATTCTGATGCAAACGCTCTCATCCTCACAAGGTAAATGCTCTGTGGAAGCTAATGTAAAAGTCACAGGTGTTCTTCCAAGTTCCCACTTGCATGGTTTAATCTGATGGCAGTGGCTTAGGAAGCCCAACCGACACGCTTTTGCAACTCAATCAATACCATTTTGTGGGATTAGCCATTCATTAACATGTCCTTTGGAGCAGGCTGTGCCTACATGAATTGCAACATTCCCTTCTGAGGTTTCATAATAGAGGCACACTGTGTTATTTTAAAGGAATTATGCTGGTTCTGTACATTTCTCTCAGACGACCATATACCGTTCTGAAAAATTTATGGATCCAAAAAACACCTTCCATTTCAGCAATGCACAGCACAATAGCACCCTCTTCGAGTCCTTTCCGGAACAGCAATCTTCATTTACATTCAGTGGCTGTTAACAGGCAGTAAGTGAGAGAAACAAAAGTACAGTGCTCTAAAGACAGCCCCTATGTAAATGCATTGAGGCTGATGAGGGAGAGGCTAAGAGAAGAGCCCAGCATTCTTCAAGAGCTTTCTGTCAGTCCAGGCATTGCTTCTGTTTATTTATTTATAGTGCCAGGTAATGCACCTTCAAACTGGGTGTGATGGATATTGTGCTCTTTCATGCACTTCATCCGTCTGGTTTCTTTCTTTCTTTTTCCTTAATAAGCCTTGCCTTCTCTCTCTTTCTTCCTCATTTCAGAGAATAGACACTCCTTTTCATCCATGTTCTTGTTTGTTGAACATCTGGGTTACATCATCATTATATTGTTTTCCCTGTTTCCTTTCTCTCCAGCATTCTGTTTTTTAGTTCTCTATTTTTGTAGAATAGTGAATGTTTTTAAAACGTACATATGGGCTTTCTCAGTCCTTGCTTTAAGATGCTTGCTTTACAAATTGATTTAGTTTACATCAACATGTATTCTTATCTCACACACACACACCCTGTTTCTCTATCCATTTGCTAGTTTCTCTTTCTGTTCTATCTGGGTTTTCAGCTCCATTTTTTTTCCAATCAGATTTGAAAAGCACATTTTCTAAGTGTGATTTGTTTTAAGTGAACCAAGGGATTAGCATTTTTTTTTCATTGTTACTTTGATTTCCATTAGCTTCCCAATCTTTTCTTTAATACTTTCTCCCCTCCTTGGAATTGTGTCTCCACCCTGTCTCCTCTGTACCTTACAGTAGTTTACTAGGTGTGAGATAACTCTGTGATTAACCTTCAAGTGACAATAACTGTAATCCTATGCATGTCTACTGATTGAGTTAAATGGGTCTTACTCATATGCTCACCTACTTGGAAGTGAACTCCATAGGGCACAATAGGATTTACTTCTGAGTAAACAACCAGAGGATTGCTTTGCAAATCCCCATGATCATATCGTGTTCATGATAAACTCCTCGATGCTGGTCGGTGCAGTCCTATACATGTCAGAAGTACATTCCATTGCATTCAGTTCCCATTGAGGTGTCCAGTCGAAGTCAGTTTAAAGTCAAAGAACCATTAGAAGGGATAGCAGGCCCTTTAATTGATCCTGGATTGTCTTATGGTTATGGCTGTTTGCTTTGAGATAATTTGTTTCAAATTGTTTTAGACATATGTTCTCTTGTGCATATTGTCTGTTCATATGTTTTTTTATGTAAATGGTTTTTAATCTCTGTACGCTGTATTTTGAATGTTTTTAATCTTTGTAAACTGCCCAGAGAGCTTTGGCTATTGGGCGGTATAGAAAGGAGGAGGAGGAGAACAAGAACAAGAACAAGAAGTTTACACATACACATGTTGTGAAAATTGGCATCCTCTTTGTCCTTTTTTTTGGTGAAGCAATTCTTCTTTTATGACAATGCCTAAGTGGTCACCCTGGCTTACTCCCAGATAAGAAGGTATAGGATTTCAGCTGGGTAGAGCAATCCTACCTCCCTCAGGACAGCCTGCAGAGAGTATAGCTGCCTCTCCGCTGGCAGAGGGCTGCCTCCACCCCAAGGCCCCAGTTACGACTGCAGAAAGTTCCACAGGCAGAACTGTATCATCAGTGGTGTTCCTGCCAGCCGCAGACCCAAAATAAAGCACTCCTCGCCACCACTGCTGTCTGGGCAAGTGAACACAAAGGTGGCAATGGCGAAGGCAAGACACTACTCCAGGGGACATTTGACAGTGTGCCCATGCTGGGTTGTGGGCCCTCAGCAGATGCCCAACCATGCCTACCCTTGACGCCAACCCTGGCTGAGGGGAAGGCCTGGCTTCAGTACAATGGGAGGAGCTTTGTAATAGCTGTGAGGAAAGGAGAACTTCCCCGTATTATTTGCTGAAGCTTCCTCCATCACATACACCAAGGCTGAGACAACAGAACCCAGGGCCAAATCCAGCCTTCCTGGGGTCCCAATCTGTCCCTCTGGGGGTCCTGAGAGGGCCATGTCCCCTCCTCTAGCCCCACCCTCTTTCCCTCAACCACCGACTGTTCTGTGGTTTCCTGGCTTTTGTGTAGTTTTTCCCTCATTCTAAATGCTTCTCCTAAGGCATAGTTACCGGCAGTGAGAGCTTTAAGCTAAAATACGTTGGCATTTTGGGCATTTTGGCCCTGACCCCTTTTGTCTTTGGCCCTGCCCACCACTGGAATGCAGCCCCCGAGAGCTTCCTCAAAATGGAATGTGGCCTTGGGCTCAACAATGTTTGGAATAGGGCAGGTCATGAAATCCTACCATGGTTGCAACAATGAAACGCACAGGAGCCCTGCTGAATCAGGTGACCCTCTGGAAGAAGGATCTTCAGCCGCTGGAGATGCAGCTGGGGAGGAAAGACCTGAAGGTATTTCAAGTATCTTCCAGCTGAGGGAAAAGGACTGGGTGATAGCAAACACTCAGGAGATCTGGCTGGAGAAGGAGACTGCACAGGAAAGCTCTCTACCCATGCTCTTCCTACCCATTATGTGGCAATATTCTGAAGCTGCATGTTGGCTCTGAAAACATGGGGCAGACTCAAATCCCAAATGAAGCCCTTCTTACTATCTTGAGCAATGGTATTCATTCACTCTTCGCCATTGAACATCCTCCTCCCAAGGGAATTAATTCTTCTATTCACTTTCCATCCATCTTCTGTTTGAAGAATGCCTCCTCATTCTGGATCTACCAGTTTTTCCCTTTTAATAACTCCACACAATGTTCTGTGCTTCAGCAAGGGACAGGCACATCCTAGATAAGCCTATCTTCCCCCAAAGAGAACATTGGGAAGCTATTCCATTTAACACTCAAGATTTATGCGAGCGAGCAACCCTTTATTTTTTTATTTTAAAAAAAAAAAACTTCCAATTTCATTTGTAGTGCCTGTGTTGATTTAAGAACATAAATACTGGCTTGTAAGTTCAGACCAATGTAAGATCCCTTCAGCTCACCATTTTGTGCCTTCTACCAACTTCAGTTAGTAGCCTAACTACACCGTTATCTGGACAGGGATAACCTGGATTCAGTTGCCTATACTCTAATAACCTCCAACAAAAACTTCCTGACTGTGAGAGCAAAATGACAATGGAGCCCATCACCTAGGGAGGTGGTGGGCTCTCCCACACTGGAGGCATTCAAGATGAAGCTGGACAGCCATCTGTCAGGGATGCTTTGACTTGGACTCCTGCATTGAGCAGGGGGTTGGACTCGATGGTCTTATAGGCCCCTTCCAACCCTACTATCCTATGATTCTATAGATTACTCCAATGTGCTCAATGTGGGTCTGCCCTTGAAGTTAGTTCAGATGCTGCAGCTTGTGCAAAATAACAGGGACAAGAAGGTCTGACTATATAACAGTGATTCTGGCCTGCTTGCACTGGCTGCCTGCATGTTTCTGAGCCCAATCCAAGGGGCTGGCTTTGACCTATCAAGCCTTCCATGGCTTGGGACTGCAGTACCTGATGGAAAGCCTCTCCCAGCATGAACTCACCCATACACTGTGCTCATGGTCTAAGGCCAACCTCCAGGTGCCTCCTCCAAGGGTGGCTTGGAGGGTGGCAACAGGGGAGAAAGCCTTCTCGGTGGCACCTCCCCCCCCATTATGGAATACACTCTGCGGCGAGACCCACCTGGTGCCAACATTGTCAACCTTTCAGTGCCAGATGAAGACCTTCCTCTACTCCCAGGGATTTGGCAGCAAATTATTTTAAAATCAGGTCATAGATGAGTGTGTATGTGTGTCTGTTGAACAGATGAGTGTGTATGTGGATAGATGGGTAGACAGGTGAGTATGTGTACAGATGAGTGTGTATGTGTGTCTGTTGGATAGATTACTGTGTATGTGTGTCTGTTGTCTGTTTATATGTTTGTAGCTAAACTGTTTTCATGTTATGCACAGTATTGCTTTTTAAGGCTTTCAGTTTTTGTAAACCACCCAGAGATCATAGGTTATTGGGCAGTATAGAAATGTAATAATAAATGAAATGAAATGAAATGAAATGAGAGTGGCCAGCCAGAGACCAGACAGGGTGGTTCTATGTCATCCAACATCTTGGAGATGAAGTAGGGGGCACTTCCAGTGCTCTGGTCCACCCTAGGTCTGTCCAAAAAGGGTACAAGGGTGGGGCCTCCAAAGGCCCAGCCCTTGTCTTTCCAGGCAGTCCACTCCTAAACACCCCTCGGCGATTTCAAAGTGTTGTCTAAGCTTCCTTAAGCTATCGGCAAGATCACTATGGACTCAGAGTTAGCCACCCATTGTCCGGGCTGGGAAGGAATTTTATCCAGGATCACAACTGGCCATCTTGGTCCTGGGGGTTTTGCCTTCCTCGTCACAATCATTATTTGATGTATATAATGGCTCTGTGGGCCCTGTGGGATGTTCTTACCTCCTTGTCACAACTCTGAAATATTCTAGAAACAGCTCTAGAGGGCTTCAGATAGGGCCGTTAGTTGAGAGGGCATGGGGTGGGATCTCAGTTCCCTCACCCAGGGAGAGGTCCCCTTAAGGGGCTTTGCAGTGTGGACCAGCCCACCACAGAGGCTGGCACCATGACTACTCTCCCAGGTGCTTGGGCAACAGATGTGGGAACACAGAACAGTGTGAGCAGTTGGAAGCTGCAGCCTTCTCCAACCTTCATAGCATCATAGAATAGTAGGGCTGGAAGGGGCCTACAAGGCCATCAAATCCAAGTCAGAGCATCCCCGACAGATGGCTGTCCAGCCTCATCTTGGATGCCTCCAGTGTGGGAGAGCCCACTGCCTCCCTAGGTAATTGGCTCCACTGTCGTATTGCTCTAACGGTCAGGACGTTTTTCCTGATGTTCAGCCGGAATCTGTCTTCCTGGAACTTGAGCCCATTATTCCGTGTCCTGACTCCTGCACTCTGGGATGATCGAGAAGAGATCCTGGCCTTCCTCTCTGTGACAACCTTTCAAGGACTTGAAGAGCGCTATCGTATCTCCCTTCAGTCTTCTCTTCTCAAGGCTAAACATACCCAGTTCTTTCAGTCTCTCTTCATAGGGCTTTGTTTCCAGTCCCCTGATCATCTTTGTTGCCCTCCTCTGAACCCTCTCCAGTTTGTCTGCATCCTTCTTAAAATGTGGTGCCCAGAACTGGACACAGTACTCCAGATGAGGCCTAACCAGTGCTGAGTAGAGGGGAACTAGTACTTCCCAGGATTTGGAAGCCTTCTCCATATTCTGATAGCACACAGGTTGCCAGAAACTGGATCCTTGCTAGAATGTCATACCTTTCTTCTGTGAAGCTGTGTTCCCAATACCAACATTGCAGCCAGTCTTCATGGAAGCCCTGGGTCTTGTGTGTTCACCCCCCACCCCCCCACCCCCACTTCCAGATACTCCTGCCTGACAGCACAAAAATATGCTAGAACAGGGGTGGACAGAAAGGAGATCTCCAAATGTTTTGGACTTCAACTCCAGCATTCCTGACCATTGACCATGTTGGCAGGGGCTTCTGGGAGTTGACATCTGGAACATCTGGAGAACTTACCTTCTGCCCATGCTGGGCAAGAATGAGCAATCTTGCCTTATAATACACCGATGGTTCATTGTGAACTTTCCTTGCTTTGACCCATGAAATGGCAGACAGAGCACGACGTTGCACCTTAGAATTCATGCATGTACATTTCTGTGCCTTCACTTTGCCCTCCTGCCCCCTCCACTCAAAAACCCAAGCTCTAGAGACCTGGGGAAGGGGAGCTGATATGTGATAACTGTTTCACACTAACAACATATTTTAAAGGCACCTTTAAAAGGCAAAATCAGGACAGTGAAGGAAGTTTGCAGAACCATGGTCCATAAACCAGGAACAAGCAATGGTAAGACCATAAGAAGAGCCATACTGGATCAGACCAAGGGTCCATCTAGTCCAGCATTCTATTCCCACAGTGGCCAACCAGCTGCCTGTGGGAAGCCCACAAGCAGGACATGAGTGCAATAGCACCCTCCCACTTGTGTTCCCGAGCAACTGGTGTTCAGAGGCGTATTGCCACTGATATGGGCGGTAATATATAGCCATCAAGACTAGTAGCCACTGATAGCCTTATCCTCCATGAATTTGTCTAATCCGGGTCCAGGTTGGCAGCCATCCCAATATTTTGTGATAGTGAATTCTATATATTTTATCTATGCACTGTTTGAAGAAGTACTGTCCTGACACTTTCACCATTCCACTTAATGGGATGATTTTGAGTTCAACTTTCTCCACACTGTGCATAATTGTATATGATTTACTTGACTTTTTTTTTTATGCTAAAAAGCCCCAAACATGATAACGTCCCCTTTCCTCATAGGGGAGTTGCTCCAACCCCTTGATCATTTTCATTGCACTTCTCTACAACTTTTCCAGCTCTACAATATCCTTTTTAAGGTGCAGGGACCAGAACTGTATACAATATTCTACGTGCGGTCAACCAAAGATTTGTTCCAAGTGCAGTCACACCATAGGTTACTGTGCCTGCTAAATTTATTTATTTTATTGACTTACAGAATTTAAATACCACTCAGTATCTAACAAGGTTGTTATTGTTTACCACGCAGGAATCTTGTTAGATATAAAGAGGTATATAAATCCTGTAAATAAATAACAAGATTACAGAGCACTGAACAAGAAAAGGAAGAAAAAATAATTATTAAAATACAGAAAAGAAAGAGCTGGAGCATGTGAGTTTCACAAGGTGGGCATAGTGGTGATGTTAACCATGTTAACCAAGTTCTGAACAACTTTAGCCCAGTCTCGAATCTGCCATTTTTGGGCAAGGTGATTGATCAGGTGGGGCGATGCAGTTGAAGGCACACTTGGAAGAAGCTGATTATCTAGATCCATTTCAGTCGGGCTTCAGGCCTGGGCATGGGACAGAAACGGCCTTGGACGCCTTGGTGGATGACATGAGGAGGGCTCCGTAGGGGCAAATGCTCCTTCCTTGTTCTCCTCAACCTCTCAGTGGCTTTTGATACTGTTGACCACAGTATCGGTAACAGTAACAGTAACCTGGAGGCGTTGGACATTGGAGACACCGTATTATGGTGGTTCCGGTCCTTCCTCTTTGGCAGGTACCAGAGGGTAGCACTGGGAGAGGAGGTTTCAGACCCGTAGCCGCTCACTTGTGGGGTGCCACAGGGTTCCATCCTCTCCCCGATGCTATTTAACATCTATGTGAAGCCGCTGGGGGCTATCATCAGGAGGTTTGGGGTGCAGTGTCATCAGTATGTGGATGACATGACACGCAGCTCTACCTCTCATTCAAATCTTCACCAAGGTTGGCCGTAGAATCCCTGTCCAAATGTCTGGTGAGTGGCTGGATGGGGAGGAATAAGCTGAACCCTGCCAAGACCGAGGTACTTTTGGTGGGAGACAAGAGGAGGTTGGGGGATGTTGACCTGGTGTTGAATGGGGTACGGCTACCCTTGAAAGACCAGGTCCGCAGCCTGGGGGTCATTTTAGACTCCCAACTGTCCATGGAGGCTCAGTGGTCAGCTGTGAGCCAGACAGAGCTGTACCAACTCCATCTGATATGGCGGATGTGTCCCTACCTTCCCGACCATCTGCTCCCATTGGTAGTACATGCCCTGGTCTCCTCTCGTTTAGACTACTGTAATGCGCTCTACATGGGGTTACCCTTGAAGATGGTTTGGAAGCTGCAGCTAGTACAGAACACGGCGGCTCACCTGATCAAAGGCAGCCACCAGCGAGATCACATCACTCCAGTGCTGAAGGAGCTGCACTGGTTACCAGTTGTTTTCCAGGCCAAATTCAAGGTGTTGGTTTTGACCTTTAAAACCCTATACAGTTCTGGCCCAGCCTATCTCAAGGAGTGCCTCCAGCAACACCAGATAGACCGTTCAACAAGATCAGCCTCGGATAGCCTTCTCTCTGTCCCATCAGCCAGGACAGCTAGGCTGGTGAGGACGAGGGAGAGGGCCTTCTCTGTGGTGGCCCCCACTCTGTGGAACTCCCTCCCTAGGGAACTCCGCCATGCCTCCTCTTTAATGAGCTTCCGCCACGCATTGAAAATGTGGTTGTTCAGGCAGGCATTTGGGGTGGGTTAGGGTAATTTTAGAAATATGATGTTTTTAATGTTGAATTTTATTGTTTTGAACTGTTTTTATTGTTGTGCATCAGATGGGCGATTAATACATTTAATAAATAAATAAATAAATAAACCCCCAGTGACTGCTAATCTGAGAAATAGTTTCTGTCATTTGAGAGAGTGTGAATCTTTGATCTTTTCTTTTTTGTTTTTAGTTTGGGGTTTTTACTATAATAAACTGATACGTAGTTGATGCAATGTGTATCGCATATCACTGCAAATTGCAAAAAACAACCAGCTTCCAGTTTATAAACTTTAAAAGATTTGTTTAAAATGAACAGATTTTAGAAGGTGAAATCTTTCACCATAAAAAAAAACCAGCTTCAGTGACTGTTTATTTTTTAAAAATTCTTTAAAAATGTATGCGCTGGATGAGCAATTGCTGGTCGTTTACTGTAGTTTGGAGTTTTATTATATTCGCTCTCTCCATGCCACTGAGACAATCGTTTCAGCTAGAAACTTTTCTTCTAGAATGCAACATCATTTTGATTTCCAAAACACAGAGTGAGAATGGAGCAGGCCATAAAGGGATGCTTGGATATTTAGCGCTTCCCAGCCCTAATGGCCTTAATAAATCAAGAGGAGACAACAGAAGCATTATGGAAACAGAATCTCCTGGGGTGGGGAACTGGAGGAAAAGAGAGAGAGGGAGGGAGAGAGGGAGGGAGGGAGGGAGGGAGGGAGATGGTCTTGGAATAAATTATATCTTCCACCTGGTGATTGTCAAGCCCCATTTAAGTGCCATGCATGCTCAGTACAGTCAATCATTTCAGTGGTAAGCTGACTTCAAGTCAAGGCTTATATCTTTCCCAAGGGGCAAGCCATCATCAAAAAACTGATA
This sequence comes from Heloderma suspectum, assembly GCF_057233095.1. Lineage (NCBI taxonomy): Eukaryota > Metazoa > Chordata > Lepidosauria > Squamata > Helodermatidae > Heloderma > Heloderma suspectum. The sequence goes on from NC_139462.1 coordinate 15,251,351, forward strand.
TTAAAAAGGTATTGAAGGATATGTGGGATGCTGTAGGGACTTCCTATACTTGGCCTGTGTCGATCAGACAATGCTGCAAGAGTTTGAAGATGGCAGGAAAAATGGTGCTCTGGTAGGCAGCACTTTGAAAGATATATGCATGTGGGGCGTCTTAGTATATTATTCAGCCACCCCGCCTATTGCAGACGTGCTGGATGTTTTAAGGTGGCTGGTGACACTGGAGGCTGGTGGCTCCGATGCCAGTGGGGTGGTGAATCTGCTTCCACACCTTGGATTGCTCCATTAGAGTTCTGACTGGTTCTGACCGAAAGCTGGAGGGGATACACCGCCCCACTGACATTGGAGCCACCAGCCTCCACTGCCTGGTGATCGACATAATCAGAACATGCTGCAGCTTTCCTGGAGCTCAGAATCATGCAGTTGGGGGCCACCTGGTCCAGCCCCCTGCTTGATGCAGGAGCTCCAGAGATAGAGCGTCCCCAACAGGGGGCTGCACAGGCTCTGCTTGAAGGCTTTAATGATTTATTTATTTCATTTATTTCATTTCTATACCGCCCGATAGCCAAAGCTCTCTGGGCGGTTCACAAAAATTGAAACCACAAAGCACAGCATAAAACACTATAAATATGAAAGCTTGAAACCACAGTGTAACTGTACAACCAGAATAAAACCTAGCAGCAATGCAGGGATTTAAAATACACAATTTAAAACACCAGAGCTAGAAGATTAAGACGTGTAAGTGCTAAAATACTGGGAGAATAAAAAGGTCTTCACCTGGTGCCGGAAGGAGAACAATGTAGTCACCAGGCAAACCTCTCTAGGGAGCTCATTCCACAGCCAGGGGGCCACAGCAGAAAAGGCCCTCTACCTGGTAGCCACCTGCCTCACTTCTTTTGGTAGGGGGTCCCAGAGAAGGACCCCTGAGGATGATCCCAAGGTCCAGGCAAGCACATATGGGAGGAGGCGATCCTTCAGATAACCTGGCCCCAAGCTGTTTAGGGCTTTGAATGTTAATACCAGTACTTTGAATTGGGCCCAGAAATGGACTGGCAGCCAGTGCAGCTAGGAAAGTACTGGCATAATGTGATCTCATTGGCCAGTCCCTGTTAACAATCTTGCTGCCCTATTTTGGACCAGCTGAAATTTTCAGACCATTTTCAAAGGCAGCCCCACATATGACACATTGTGGTAATCCAGAGGAGAGGTTATCAGAGCATGGATAGCTGTAGCTACTCTGTCTTAACATACATACTTATACTTACCATACTTATACTTTTTTTTCTAATGCTCAATCTGTGCATTGCACCCATACACAGCCAATCAAATTAAATGTGGTTTTACAAAGACAAAGAAAACAGAAGGAGGTGAGCATACAAAGTAAAACACAAAGAAGAGAAACAGGTTCTGAGGATGCCAAAAAAAAAAATACCGTAGGAAGCTGAACGCATTTCTGCCTTTTTCTTATTTTTAGGCATTCTTCAGGGGGTAGACAAAAAAGTGTGCAGAGTTTTTTCAGCAAAAGATTGTCTCCTGTGTCAATTTGCTGGCGGGTTTTTTCTCTACCCCCTGAAGAAGTCCTAAAAATAAGAAAAAAGCCGAAACTCATTGGGCTTCCTATGCTAATTTCTTTTCCTTTTTTGCATCCTGAGAACCTGTTTCTCACAGAATCACAGAATCATAGGGTTGGAAGGGGCCTACAAGACCATCAAGTCCAACCCCCTGCTCAGTGCAGGAAGCCTGATTCCCAGGCGGTCTCCCATCCAAGCACTAACCAGGGCTGACCCTGTTTAGCTTCCTTCTGAGATCAGATGAGATCAGGCACAGCCAGCCCTTTGCTCATATTCTCTTCTTTGTGTTTTACAAAAACAAGCTGGTGTGGGATGGGGCTTTAGGTGGAATCAATAAGCAGCTAGGTTCAAGTAGGGATGGACAAAAGTCCCTTACCTGTCCTCGAAGCTTGCTTCGCGGTGGGGGGGAGGCGCTTCCCTTCTCCCCCCGAAGTTCATGCGAGGGGGGGAGGCGCCTCGCCCAGCCGAAATTCAGGCCGGGCGGGAGGCGCCCCATCCCTCGCCGGCGAAATTCAGGCCGGGTAGAAGCGCCCCGTCTACCCGGCCGCGGAAAAAAAAAAAAAACCACCCCTGTGATAGGCTACGTAACGATTAACGTAGCCTATCACGGCTAGATTTCCAAAGTCAGCCGTGATAGGCTACGTAAATCGTCACGTAGCCTATCACGGGTGACTTTGGGGGGGGGGAAAGCGCGTACGCAAATGGCAGCCCCCATAGGGAGGCGCCATTTGCGTTCCTTATTTGGTCCCTGTAGTCTACGTAAAGATTTACATAGACTACAGCGAAAATAAGGGCAACGCAAATAGCGTTGCCCTTATTTTCGCCGTAGTCTACGTAAATCTTTACGTAGACTACAGGGACCGAATAAGGAACGCAAATGGCACCTCCCTATGGGGGCTGCCATTTGCGTACGCACTTTTTTTTTTTTTCAAAGTCACCCGTGATAGGCTACGTGACGATTAACGTAGCCTATCACGGCTGACTTTGGAGATCTAGCCGTGATAGGCTACGTTAATCGTTACGTAGCCTATCACAGGGTTTTGGTTTTTTTTTTACTGCACTTGTAATGGCGGCGGCAGCAGCCGGTCAAAAGACCGGCTGCCGCCCCCGCCCCTGACGAAGACCCGACGAACCGCCGCCGGGACCCGCTGCCAGGAGGGACATTCATGAAAGGTAAGTCCCATCCCGGGGGGGCGGAGAATTTCACCGCCGATTTCGGGGGGCCGAATGTGTTGGCACCCGGCCCCCCGAAGTTTCGGGGAGAAATTCTCCCCCATCCCTAGGTTCAAGAATTATGAGGCAACCACATTTCAGGTTCTGTTAAGAAAAAGTCAGTAAGAAGAAATGAATAAGGTAAAATCAACAAGGTCCTCAACATCAGTAGCATCCATTTTTATTTGAAGCTGACCATGATGATGGTTGTGGTGTTGATTGCATACAAAAAGGTTCAAAATTGTATTCCTTTTATTTCTCAGTGTTTAAAATGTAGCTGGGATTTTTTTAAAAGAATAATAATTGCCATTCCTCCTCTTTGCCTTTAAGGACGACATTACTTCAGGGATAAGATCTGTCAAGAATTCAACACCTTGGGAAAGGAGAAATTCCGTGCAGTGTATGTATTTTAAAGGCATGCTGCACTGATTCACAGACAACCACACACATACACCCGAATTGAGCCTTGCTGGCATTCAGGACTCTTGCCAAACATGGACACTTGGATCATAAAGGAGATATCAGATATTTCACTGTTCCTCAGTAGGGCTGTCACCTTTTGGTCTCAAAAGTACTGACCAGCAGGGAGGTGGGCAGGCAGAGGTGAAGACAAAGCTGAACCTTCTGGTTGAGAAGTAGAGCTTGGAGGAATGTGGTGGTTCAGAGAGCCAGGATATAAACTGGCAGGCCAGGGTGTAGCCAGGCAAAAAAATCATGCACTGTGAGTAGGGATGTCGGAGGAATCCAGTTGTGGGGGTGGAGCTTGACAAGCGTTCAATGACTCACCCACCTGGACTCCAGTCCATCGTCTGCTTGCTAGCCTGATTCACCCTGCAGCAGGTCAGGTCAGCTAGTGGATTTTCGGTGTTCTCGAATTCCTGTGAATTATGGCCACATTTAGCGCAAATTGTGCAAATTTGCACGATTTGTGCACATTAGGGCCGCAATTTGCACAAATTACTCCAATGTCGGCAGTAATCTGCAAAATTTGCACGAATTGCAGCCATCATTTGTGCAACTGTCGGGTTACGCAAATTATGGCCAAGGCCACCCCAAAATTACATAAATAGTCCCCAGGATTCAAGGAAGCTGCATGGCTCAGGTCATAGAGTCATAGAATCATAGAAGAGTAGGGTTGGAAGGGGCCTAGAAGACCATTGAGTCCAACCCCTTGCTCAGTGCAGGAGTCCAAGTCAGAGATCCCTGACAGATGGCTGTCCAGCCTTGTCTTGAATGCCTCCAGGGTGGGAGAGCCCACCACCGCCCTAGGGAATGGGTTCCATTGTCATATTGCTCGCACAGTCAGGAAGTTTCTCCTGATGTTCAGCCGGAATCTGGCTTCCTGTAACTTGAGCCCATTATTCTGTGTCTTGCATTCTGAGATGAATGCAAAAGGTCTCAAAAGCAATCCAAGTTGGGCACGCCATGGAACTCTGGCGAGCCCAAAAAGTGTTCGTGAATTTCCCGGTGATGGACACCCCTAACAGTGAGTGGAGGCTGCTAGAATCTGGAATTGATGGGCCTTTTGGACCCACAGATTTACCAACTGGATCAGTAAATAACCGTTTGTTCTTCTTTGGGGCCCAATTTTGAATTTCTTTAATGTACATGGTGTTTGGGCGGAAGGGTTAACTGCATTGACCCCTCCATATTTTAAAAAGAATCAAAAACAACAGAAATGGACAGAGCAGAATAATGTCTCTTCCTTCACAGAACACTTGTCTTGAACAGCCAAAAATATTCCAGTGCCACTTTTGAGGAAATCAACAGTATTGCGAATGAGATTGTCACCCTCGCAGAAAAATGTTGCGTCGAAGGAGCCGACCCTGAATGCTATACCACCGAGGTACATTTCTGCAAGCCCCCTTCCTTGTAGAGATGCTCAGCTCTGAGATAATTATGGAGAGCTGGATGCACTTATTATTTAAGTAACAAGTAAGTTCTGCAACAAATTGTTGCAGCGTGGAGTGCTCCTGTTCATGGTTTCATCCAGACAGCCATATTCTCTTCCATCATATTCCATTTCCCTGCCACTGGTTTTATATATCCCCTCCCCAAACAAGTAGCATTTCATGGCTACAGAGTATGCTCAGTCCTCACAGAGCTGTGGAGGGGGGGAGGTGTCTCACACATCTTAGGCTTTTTTTTTTCTTTTAAAGAATTCTATTTCTCCAAACTTTAGAGTTCCCCCAAGCCTGCTGACACCTCCCTCATGGGGGTGCATACGATGCCATTTTGCCTATATAAGGACCCACACTGGGGGATGAGGTCACATTTAGTATATAGGATACTCTTTCAACATTTCCCTTTCTTTTACCCATGTATGCTTCTTTTCTGCTAAGCTCCTCTTCAATTTGCTTTTTTTGCAAACAGATTCTTAATGCACCATCTATTCACTGTAGATACCTGCCTTAAGTACATTCCCCTTCATTCTTCTTCTACTTCCTCCCCTCCCCACCTTTCCTCTCTTTATCTTTCTTCCATCTTTTCACCTAAATAGGTTTTTTTTTCTACCCAGCACCTGGCTAAGCTTCCTTGTTTTCCCCTCCAACTCTCCGTTCCTGCCAGTTCATATCTTAATGGTGAATCTGTCTATTATTTATTAGTTTCTTTATTTGCCACAATCCCATACAGGGCTAGGCACACTTAAAACTGCTAAGATCACACTAATAAGAGGCAGAAGACATAGACATAGACATAGACTCATAGGGTTGGAAGGGGCCTACAAGACCATTGAGTCTTTCCCCCTGCTCAGTGCAGGAAGCCTGATTCCCAGGCGGTTTCCCATCCAAGTACTAACCAGGGCTGACCCAGCTTAGCTTCCGAGATCAGCCGAGATCAGGCACATCCAGCAGGACTTCTTCACACAGTGTGCAATTAATTTCAAAACTCGCTGCCGACAGCCACTGGCTTAGCGGCCAAGCTAGACATTGCGTGGAAGTGATGATAGGAACTCTGGATGCACTTATTATGGGAGTAACAAGTAAGTTCTGCAACAAATTGTTGCAGCATGGAGTGCTCCTGTTCACGGTTCCAGCCAGACAGCCATATCCTCAGCTCTGAGATAATGATTTGGGCCAGGGCTGTACCACAAGGGAAGGAGGCTTTAACCCAAAGGCCGGTGACAACACCAGGAACCCTTGTTTAACTGTTCGAGGCCTAGAATGCTGGCAGGTTGCACCTAGGATGGCTGGGTGTCCTACTTTACAGGGGACAGTCCTCTATTTTGGATACCTGGGAAAGGACAGTCCTCTATCTGACGATGTCTTCTGTCTGAAGAGGTGTGCAGACCAGGCCTGGTTTCAAGTCAAAGAACCATCAGAATGAAGAACTGAGCCTTGAAGTTGCCGATCAGCAGCTATCACCTGGCCAGGCACACAGGGCACCTGGTCGACCTCTCCACTATGGTGAGGTGTTTTGCATTTAGACTTATTATTTCCAAATTTCCCCCCATACATATACATTTACATATGCAAATGTTAGGCAAATTGATGTCCCCTCCTGTCATCTTTTTTGGTGATGCAGTTCTTTTTTAGCAATGTGTAAGTGGCCATCTTACTTGAGGTCCAATACTAGATGGCTCTTTGCTCTGATCCAGCAGGGTTCTTATGTAACGGAGAGAGTACAACTGAGGGCAAAATGTAACTTGTATCTCTTTCTCTCTCTCCCACTCTCTCTTCCTCCCACCTATCGCTCCCAGTCTTCAGCTCTCTCCACCAAATCCTGCGATGCAAGGACTACTTTTCCTAAGCATCCGGGGACAGCGGCTTGTTGCACCGAAGAAGGCCTAGCTCGAAAGCTGTGTCTGGCAGACTTGAAACACCCGCCCAAGGAGTTCTTCACATATGTGGAGCCATCAAGCGAGGAAGTATGTGAGGCCTTCAAAAAGGACCCCCAGGAATTTTCAGACAGGCAAGTTATAGAGAGCTGCGTTCATTTTCACAATGCCATTTCTCTAAGCACATGCTGTCAAGCAACATTTCCTTGTCCCTTTCCACTTAGCTGTCTATGCTCATCTGACCCTATAAAAAAGAAGAGCATAGGAACAGCCCTGCTAGATTAGACCAAAGGCTTATCTAGACCAGTGTCCTGTTTGCACGGAGATCAATCAGATGCCCATGGGAAGCCTACAAGCAGGACATGCATATAATAGCAGGGGCACTGCCCTTCCTGGGTCATACCAAAGGACATTAACCCCAGCATTCTTTCCATCATCACCCCATCCACACCAGGGCATGACAGTCAACATAAAAACTGGATTAGACCAAGAGTCCATCCTATCCTTCCTAAAGGAAATCAACCCTGAGTGCTCATTGGAAGGACAGATACTGAAGCTGAAGCTCAAATATTTTGGCCACCTAATGCGAAGAGAAAACTCTCTGGAAAAGACCCTGATGCTGGGAAAGACTGAAGGCAAAAGGAGAAGGGGACGGCAGAGGATGAGATGGCTAGATAGCATCACTGATGCAATGAATATGGACTTGAGCATGCTCCGGGAGAGAGCGCAGGACAGGAAGGCCTGGCGTGCTATGGTCCATGGGGTCACGAAGAGTCGGGCATGACTGAACGACTGAACAACAACAACCATCCTATCCTATATACCAGGGGTGGGCAGAAGGTAGAACTTCAAGTGTTTTAGACTTGAATTCCCAGAAGGCCCTGCCAGAACAACACTACCCATGCACAAAAGGATTTCCATAGGATCAGGGGAACTTCTATTTATTTATTTGTTGTCTGAGAACATAAGAAGAGCTATGCCAAATCAGACCAAGGGTCCATATAGACAGTCCAGCATTCTGTTCACACAGTGGCCAACCAGCTGCCTATAGGAAACCCACAAGCAGGACATGAGTGTAACAGCACCCTCCTGCTCATACATTGGCATACTGCCTTTGATATTAGAACTAATATATAGCCATTATGACTAGTAGCCAATAGCCTTGTCCTCCATGAATTGATTGAATTCTTTTTTTAAAATTTACGTATGTATGTATGTATGTATGTATGTATTTTACAACATTTGTATATCACTCCCCATCCAAATAGATTCTGGAGCGGTGAACACAAGAAGTACAGTAGTAAAAAAGATAAAAGATTAAAACAGTGTATTAAAATTATGAACACAGAATGCCAATAAAAACCATGGTTGGTCATTTAAGGAAGGCTTCCTGGAACAGAGCAGTTTTCAGGAAGAGGCAGAAACAACACTGTGTTGGTGTCTGCCTGGCCTCCAGGGGCAGGGAGTTCCAAAGAAAGGGGGCCTCCACACTGAAGGCTCTTCTCCTGGTGGACTCAGGCCATAGGTCCATGTGGAACCACCAGGAGCAGGCTCTCTGATGACCTCAGTGACCAGGCAGGTTGGTAAGTAGGGATGTCAGAGAATTCCGCCATGGATTCCGAAATCAGTGGCGGAACGGTCTGCCACCCCCCTGCCCCCACCCCCCAGGACGAGACTTACCTGGGGCAGATCTTCCTGGCAGCGGTGGCTCCGGCAGCGGCTCCGGCGGCAGTTCAGCGGAGGCGTTTGCGTACGTGCGTTGTTTTGTTTGTTTTTTAAATCAGCCGTGATAGGCTACGTAAACATTTACGTAGCCTATCACAGCTGACTGCAGGGACGCAAACAGTGGCAGCTATGGCCACCGCCATTTGCGTCCCTGCTAGCCAGCAGCTGGATGTCCGGCCGGCGGCTCCGCAGAATCCCTGCGGAGCGGAGCCGGCCGGCCAGGATTCCCGGGGGGGAGGGATGGAGTGCCTCCCCCCCCAGCATCAGCATAATCCGCGAACAGGTAAGTGACTTTCATACATCCCTATTGGTAAGGAAGAAGGTGCTCTCTCAAGTATCCTGGTCCCAAGTGGTTCATGGCTTTTAAAGCATTCCAAGTTGGTGGCCATCACTACATCTTGTAGTGATGTAGCAGATTCCATCGTTTGACTACATGCTATGTGAAGAAGTCCTTCATCTGTCCTGAATGTCCCATTGGAAGGCCTGGGGTTCTAATATAATGAGAGAGGAAGAAAAAAACTGTCCACATCTTTGATGTGATCCAGAAACTCCGGGTGCTTCCAGATGGAGGGCTCCTCGTGCTGCCAAGTCAAAAGGCACTATGTTGCTATTTCCTCCTTTCCACCTTAATGGGTTTTTCTGTGGAAGGAAAAAGATGGAAGTAGAGGTGGGAAAACACAGGATAGAGGCCCCAACTCTTTCTTCATCTTCTGGTTACTAACCAGAACTGTCTTCATGAAGTTTATCATAGGAATATGGAACTGAGTCCATTGGCCTACCTAGGCCAGTGCTCTCTATTCAGAAATGTCTTCTTCTTTAGCTTGCCAAGGCTTCACTCCAAGGGGGTTATTATAACAGGAGAAAGAACATTGTTAGGCATGGGCAGGTCCCCTCTTCCCCGTCCAGGTTCTCCAGGTGCCTGCTGAGCCCCTGCCCCAGCTCACATGCCCCTGGAACTGCTCTCAACCTCCCCCCACCCCCAGTAGTCAAACTGCCCACACTCACCGGGGAGCTGGGACCCATCCTCAAGTGCTGCAAATGCCACTTTGCAGAAGAAAATGGAGATCGCAAGTGTGCATACATCGAGCCTTATGCAAAATGGTGCCATGAATAGCCCATACAAGCCTGTAAGTGGCCCATTTATGCTGGTAAACTTGTGCGTATGGGCTATTCACATGCCATTTTGCAGGGAAAGGCTGGATATGTTTTGCTCCATATATAAAATTCCACTCCCTTGTCAAAGGACATCCAGTAGCAGAGTTAGAATAGATTTCTTCCTGGAACTCTGGAGAAGTGAGTTGAATCCGGAGTGTTCCTTCCATGAGTGTTCCTTCCAAAAGAACTGGGATCGAGCAGAAGCTTCCACTGATGGAGGGAGGTGATTTTTGCCAATTTCCCCTTTCCTTTGCATCTCCGCTCCCACTAGGAAGTCCACCGACTCTCCAGTGCAGTTGTCCAGGGGGCAGATAAGGCTGGAGGGGGGTAGGAGGAATAGGCAAAAGTCACGTTCCTCTCCCACTTCCTCTAGAGCAGGAGTGGGTAACACATAGCCTATGGGCCGCATACACTCCCCCCCGATCGAACCCCACTTCCTCCACCACGCCACAGCTGGTGTGTGTGTGTGTGTGTGGGTGTGTGTTTTAGAAAGAAAGAAAGAAAGAAAGAAAGAAAGAAAGAAAGCGAGCAAACAGAATGGTGCTCCCCAAAATATGTTCAGAACCATGGATAGCTCATTTAGAGTTTTGACTGGCTCTGACTGAAACCTAGAGAGGATCCACAGTCCCACTGACATCAGAGCCACCAGCCTCCACTTTTGCAAGCTAAAGTTGTCCATGTTAGTACTACGGGGCCTCTATGGATCACTGAAAGTGTCAAATTAAGCTCACAATGAAGTGAAAGTTAAGCATTTTTAGAACTACAGAGTGCCTTGTCACTGAATTTCAGTTTCAAACAGGCGATTTATTTTATTTTTATTTCATTTTTTACCTAGTGCAGTCTGCGGGGCAAAACTGACCCCCAGACTTCCCACAGTTGCCCACACCTGCTCTAGAGGAGCATCCTGTGAATGGAACTTTGCTCTTGGAAACTCTAGAGCCAACCAGGGAAAGAGTATTGAAGGCACTGGCAATAGGTCTCTCAAAAGCCATTAGTTAGCAAGGCCAGGATATAAATCAAATCAATAAATAAAATGACCATCCATGGTCAGAAGCAGTATACCTCCGAGTACCAGATGATGGGGAAAAAAAACAGGGAAAGGCTATCACCTTTATGTCCTCCGTGGGAGTTTCCCTCTGGCTGGTAGGCTAGCTGACCTAAAATTGGCCTTGCTTGGGAAGGCAAGGAAGGCCATGCTTATGTTACAATGGCTACCTATCTCACTTGTTCTATGCCATTGCCAACTCCTTATGTTCTCTTATGTGTTCCACCTTCTAGGTTTCTCTATCAGTTTTCTTCCGACCACAGCCGTACCCCATTGCCACTGTTGCTGACTTCTACAACAACCTACTTATCCATCGTAGGAATGTGCTGCAGTCAGGAACGACCTACAGTCTGCTTATTAAAAGAGGTCAGTGTGTTCTTCTCACAGCACAGAATGATTGCACTTTCTTTGCAATGTTGTCCCTCAAAGCCCAAATAAATAAATAAACCCAGTTCAATTCCAACACTGTTAAGCATCAGGTACATCAAATGTTGATTCAGTGCAGCTTTGCAACTTGTTCTGCTCCTGTGGTTTTACCGCAGGGTGCCAGGCTTATGTAGCAGCATGGCTTGTCACAAGTTCACAATGGAATAATGTTTAAAAGAGAGGTGCCAGGGCTCATGCTTTCCTGCTATGCTGCTAAGCCAGAACGTTTCCCTTAGAAATAGTATCCCTGGTTATTGCAGAGGAACTGTCCAAAAGAGATAGGAAACAAGAGTCACTGGACAGAAGAATTCTCAGGAGTGCTGAACCAATAAGGGAGTTGTCCAGCCACATAGATAAGGCTTCCAAGCAAGGAGCTAGATCAGAGAGATGTTGCACCAGCAGTGTCTCACCTGCTGGCAAGGGGTTCCTCTAGGGATGTATGAGAATTTTGTTTCAGTTCACAAATCACTCAAAAATGTCCTGTCCACAATCCCAAACTCAGATTTGAACAAGAGCACGTTTTCTCAAAAAATGTTCACAAATTCCAGAACTTACTTTCACGAAATGTGTACTTGAAAAACGCACAACTTCCTCAAAATGTTCTCAAATTGCACAACTTCTAAATCACCCATCCTTTAGTCTATGGGGAAATCTGCACAAATTTGGGGGAATCTTTGTGCAACTTTCACATTCAATAGCTGTTTGTTTTGCACAGTTTTCCCATTCACAAACACAAGGGCAAATCAAGGCAAACAGCAAGCTGAACGTCAGAGGATCTGGGACAGCTTGAACATCACTCATTCACCTATCCCTTGTTTCCTCCATGGCCACATTCCTCATCTGTAGTTGGTGTTCTGCAGCCACTGTCTGGATGCAAAGGGCCTGGCAACCAAATGCATCCTCTTCCTCTAAGGATGACTGATCTAATCCTGGCACCGGGTGGTGGAGATTAGGCCTGCGCACTGCTTCGACACAAAGCCCAAAGCTCTGAGTCAAAGCAGGGTGCTTCAGGCTGCTTCAGGCCGCCTCCAAGGTGAGGCAGAGGGGGCACGAAGCAGCCCAAAGTGGATTGGGTTGCCCTGAAGCACTTCGGTGTGCTTTGTCGCAATCCGGAAACCCAACTGCCACGCTGCCACCACCGCTCAGCCTCCTTAACTGGGTCCTATGGACACGCGCCAGCAGCTGTCTTGCTGTTCCAGAGGGGGGAGCCATGTTTAAAATGGCAACTCCCTGTATTTCTGGAAATGCAGGGAGTTGCCATTTTAAACATGCCCCCCACCATCCCCTGGAACAACAAGACAACTGCTGGCATGCGTGCAGTGGGCCTAGGAGCTGCCAGTGCCAGCTGCTCCCCTGGCAGTGCCGGCAGTGGCTTCCCCGGTTGTGGCTCCCCTGGCTGTGACAGCTCCCCACACACACACACAGAGATAACAAGATGGCTGACAGCCTAAGGGCCCAGGTAAGGAGCTGGGGGCTGGGCAGTGTGTTGGGGGGGGCAAAGCAGGATTCGGATGTCCAAATTCCGCTTCATCTCCATAGGCTGAAGTGGGTCGGGGGCCCGTGAATCAGCACGAAGTGAATCAAGCTCACCGTGGAAGCCCCAAAGCAGCCTCTGAGTCAGATCGGGGGGGGGGGGTCCATGCACAGCCCTACTGGAGATCCTGCCAATATTAGTGCATGTATATTGCAAAGGCTAGAAAAGAACTAAAGGCACACCCATATTTTTTTTAAACCCACAAAATGGAAATGTCTTGAAAGGAAGGGAATCATGATGGGACATATGCTCCCTCATCATGATGGGAATAAGAGATAGTGGGTTGGATTCAGATTTTTTTTCTCCACTGGTGGGAGCATTCCCCAAGTGGAGTTCCACTCAGAATGCTCCCATCAGCAGAAAAGGGGAGATGTCAATTCCATCCACACCTCTGCAGATCATGATGCCACCTCCCACACTATTCCAAAGGGTCCCCCAACCCTCCAAATCGGACTGGGGGCATAGCGGACTGCAGGGTGAGGAAGGAATTGACAAAGATCACCTCTAACCCTTTCCACCAGAAGCCTCCTGCAGATAGCTGGAGTCCTTCTGTCCACAAGGAGACAGATTCTGGGTCCAGCCCAATAAGTTCAGAAACAGCAAGCCTGATCAACACAAAAGTCCTCGGAGTGTCAGCTTCCCCATTATCTGTGTGAGTTCCCCCACCCACATTGTATGGGAGTATTACAGACTGGCAGAGATGGAGAATCTCATCCGCAACTCATGTGGGGAATCATGTTCTAAATCAGGGGTGGGGGACCTAAGGCCCACTGGAATGCAGTCCCCAAGAGCTTCTCCAAAAATTGAATTTGGCCCTCAAGCTGAAAGAGTTTTCCCACCCCAATTCTACTATATAATGTAGCCAAGGGCTACTTGCCAGAGGGATCAGCACTGTAGTGGTGATTCTGTCATACATGCCATATCCCTCTGAGGTGAGTATTGTTCCCATTTTACAGATGGTGTTCTAGGCTCAAGAGCTAGGGCTTCCTCATGACTACTCAGCTGCTCTGGAACCAAGCCTTCCAGATCCAGGCTCAAAGCTCTGTCTGGTACACTGAGCAAAAATATGCTCAGTTTACCACACAGAATTATAGTTTGGGCCCCCATTAATGAGCACTTTCAGAAGTACTTGAAGCCGCTGCCCTCATCAAATATGAGTCAAGTGTTTCATCTCTGACTAATGGACCTCTTCCTTTTATTTTGCAGAGGCTAGACAGGATGTCCCTCCGGACACTCACTGATCTATCCAACAAAGCGTGCTCCCGCTATGCCTTGTTTGGGAAAGAAAAAACAAAACTCAGGTACAAAGGAAATCCTTTTGTGTCGTGCATTTCTGGCAGATCAGAATGTTAAAAGTTCAATATCTGAATGTCAGGTACTTCTGCTTTACTGTGAAAGCCTCGAGAGATCTATTTGGGTTTGAATAATCAAAGTGCCACAGAATTTCATGGGGCAGAACTGAGTTTGCTACCATATATGAACTGGTAGCATCTTTAAATTACTGTTACTCAAAACATGGCTCTGCAGAGAAATCCTAGGGGGCATTCTGTCACATGTTTTGTTTAGTTTTGATTTTGTAAATACACTTTGGTGGAAAAGCAATAGTTTTGGAGGGAAACATTCCTTTCTTGTCACACTCTAGAAACTGATAATAAGCCAGTTAGAAGCTGCTAAATGATGTGTAATAGCACAGAATTGGAAATATCCAGATTAACTATCAATTCCACTTGGATCCATGAATATAGAATATAGCAGTTGTGAGAAAACAAGGCACATCCAAACAGCAAAAAGTTTACAGAAGAATAACACTGTTTTGGAGACAATGGCTTCCCTGTGGATGAAAATCAGCACTCATTTAGTAGACATGATCAATGAAAATGCATATGTGTAGAGGCCTAGCAGGTCAGAACCCTCTGGGGTGGTGGGGTGAGATTTATTTATTATTTATTTATTTATTTAGAACTTTTCTATCACACCCTATATCATTAAGATCTCAGGGTGGCTTACAGATAAAATCCATTTAAGAAGTATTAAACAATAAATAATTTAAAAACCTAAAAACATATTAAACTATTAAACAAATACTTGTTAAAAACTAAAACAATAAAACAGTTAAAACAATGTGCTAGGGAATACATTTAGCCCGCAAAGGCTTTGGTAAAAAGCCATGTTTTTACTTGGAGCCGAAATGAGACCAATGTCTGCACCAATCAGGCCACCAAGGGGAGAGCATTCCACAACCACAGTGCCACAGGAGAGAAGGCCCTCTCCCACCTCCCACCATAATGTGTGTCTCATACTGGTGGGATACAGAAGAGGGCCCCTCCAACAGATCACAGTTCTCAGGCAGGCATATATAGGGAGAGGCACTTCCTTAGATAATTGAGGTCCCAAGCTGCTTAGGGCTTTCAATGTCATCACCAAAACCTTGAATTCTGACCGGAAGCATATTGGCAGCCAGTGCAATTCCTTTAAAACTGGTGTTATATGGTTTTTATGAGGTGTTCCAGTCAGCAGTCTAGCTGCTGCATTTTGCACTAGCTGCAGCTTCTGAGTCATCTTCAAGGGCAGCCCCACGTAAAGTGCATTGCAGTAGTCTAACTGGGAAGTTACCAGCGCATGTACTACTGTGGCTAGGTTATCCCTGTCCGGGAAAGGCCGTAGCTGGCAGATCAGCCGAAGCTGGCCCCAAGCACTCCAGGCCACAGAGTCCACCTGGGGCTCCAGGGACAGGGATGGATCTAGGAATACTCCCAAGCTACGCACCTGCTCCTTCAGGGGGAGTGCAACGCTGTCCAGGACAGGTCACTTACCCAACTCCCAGACTCGGGATGAACTCATCAGTCCAGTGACTAGGAGGCAGAGCGGAAGTGCCATTGGGAAGCAGAGTCCACCTAACAAGCAGGGAGCTCTCCTGGGAGAGGCCAGGAACAAAAGCAAGATCAGGGAACAGGAACAGGGACAGAGTCAGCAGGACCAAGGACAGCTCCAAGGTAGCAGTCAGGTTGCTCTGATGAGTTTCAGTGCCAAATACAGCATATGCATCGCCCTAGCAGCCCTCCTATCTGTCCTGGGCCTTGCTCCCATTCTGGAGAGTGGGGCATCTTAAAGGATTAGCACTCTAGCCTAGAATCATAGCATCACAGAATAGTAGGGTTGGAAGGGGCCTACAAGGCCATCGAGTCCAACCCCCTGCTCAATGCAGGAATCCAAGTCAGAGCATCCCTGACAGATGGCTATCCAGCCTCGTCTTGAACGCCTCCAGTGTGGGAGAGCCCACCACCTCCCTAGCTAATGGGTTCCATGGTCATATTGCTCTAATAGTCAGGAAGCTTCTCCTGATGTTCAGCAGGGTTCCTGTAACTTGAGCCCATTATATTTTGTCCTGCACTCTGGTCAGTTTTGAAGTACAGATGCTCATCGTGACAGTCCGCATAGTCACATGCCCTGGCAGAGTCCAAAAATGAAGGCAGTTGTGTCGATCCATATCAACAAACCAGTTCTAACAGGCTTCAACTCTACCAGGATCAGGTCTTTTGTAAAACAAATAGGTCTTAGAATCATAGAACAGTAGGGTTGGAAGGGGCCTACAAGGCCATCGAGTCCAACCCCCTGCTCAGTGCAGGAATCCAAGTCAGAGCATCTCTGACAGGTGGCTCTCCAGCCTTGTCTTGAACGCCTCCAGCATGGGGGAGCCTAGACTTTTGCACCTCACTGATTCCACATGGGTCAATTGGCAACTTTGATGAGTTGTGACAAAAGACAGTGAAGCTTTGAGTATGTGATTCAACATCCCTGGGGGAGGAGGGGGGAGTCTTGGGAGATTGGGGCTCGGTGGGGGTCAGAAAGGCTGCACATCAGATCCTGGCTACTGGGTCATGGTTCAGTATCAGCCAAGGGAGTCAGGACCCAGTGTCTCTGTGGATTGAGTTGCTTGACCATACAAAGAACATCCATGAGCTCCTTGGTTCCACCCACCCCCTCAAGGTCCTAGGCCCCTGCTTGAGGTATGTATGTTGTAAGGGAGTAACAAGGATTGGAAAGAGACCATTTCTACATCTCTATCTGTGGCATACACCGTTCAGCCGCTATCATCAGGAGATGCTTAGAAAGGCCAAGCAGACTGCAATGGAGGAGCAAAGCTGATCTAAACTCTCCCTTATTTTGTGTGACCCCATCTAGCTACTTAATAACATTTACCCAGAAAAGCCCAAAAGCTTCCTTTGAGGACATCTTAGCCCTGGCTGAAGATGCTTCCGATGTGCTCTCCAAGTGCTGCGATTCTTTGGAAGAAGACTGCATCAAGAAGGAGGTGGGTGTTCAGGAATCACCTGCATGTCTACATTCAACAGCTTTCATAGTTCTGCTGAAAATAGCTGAGCAATATGTGCCTGGCTGTAGCGGCTCAGCCCTCTTAGACCCAAACCCCACCTTTTGCAGAATTAGCTGGACTGCACCAACTCTTGTTGGATTATACCACTTCCAGATGCATGCACGGATAACTGCTGTAGCCTAGCCTTCTCCTTGAGATGCTAGTTTTCTATATGGAGAATGATTTTTTATATAGAGACATTTAAATGTGCAATTCCCCCAACTATTTCTGTCATGGTACAATCTAGCAAGAGTTGCCCCATGTGATTCGGCTGACCATGCCGCCAAACTATCCATTTAAACCTGGAAATAAGTCTCATTTATTTCAGTGGGACTTACTCCCAAGCACATCTGCATAGTATTGTAGCCTTAGTCCAACCAATCCAGGAATTCCAAAAATGAATGTTGATAAGTTTACCTGTAAGTGTCAGGAGTGTTCGTTGTTCCACCTTTCCTCTGAGGGTTGGTTATGCTGTTTTAGAAGGCATTTCCCTAACATCACACTCAGTGCTTGGTAAGCTTTGTGTAGTAAGGAGTACCAAATGGCATGCTGCCTTTGAGCTTCTCTTTCACTCTCATTCCCAGCTTTCACCAGTCTGGCACCCTGCAGATGTGTTGGATTACAACTCCCATCATTCACAGTCACCATTTCCTTGCTGGCTTTGGATGATGAAAGTTGTAGTCCAACAGATCCAGAGGGCACCGAGTTAGGGAAAGCTTTCTAAAGGCTTCTCTAAGCTGTCATTCGACTGTTGCTAATGAGAAAAAGAAGGCAGCAAAATAGATACACCACATTGGATTGCTCCTTTAGAATTCTGGCTAGTTCTGGAGGAGCTTCAGCTATTGGGCAGGAGGTATAGAAATGCAATGCAATGCAATGCAATGCAATGCAATGCAATGCAATGCAATGATGACTAAATAAATAAATAAATAAATAAATAAATAAATGCCACCACCCTCACTGGATTTTCCAGGAAATCGCTTCTGCTCACAGCCAAGATGGTAAACTTTGTGACTTTCTAACAGTCTCTGCAGCGCAGTGTGTGAAGTCGACTTCAGTATAGGCAAGCGCTGCCTTGCACACCAGTATGTTTGGTTCCATTTTGTTGCAAAGCCACTGCCTGTCTTTTTTCTTCTTCTTTATTTCCAGGTGTCAGTCCACACCTCCAAAATCTGTTGTAAACTCTCAGCTCATGATCAAAGAATTCAGAAGTGCTGCACCGACAACAAAAACTTGACGGCCTATGTGTGCATATATAGCCTCCCATGGGAAAAACCAGATTCCCAAGCTCCTGATCCTCCAGAAACACCTCAAGAATTGCTCTGTGGTGAAGGTAGACAGAGAGCATTTGATCAGTAAGTGGATTCAGAACCGCCCGTCCCCTTTCACAGAGACAGGATTACATTGTCACACCCTGTGCTTATTCATCAATAGCAACACCCTCTGCTTCTGTACACATGATTTCAAAAGCACAATTCTATGCATGGTTAGACAGAAGAAAGTCCTACAAGTCCAGGAGTTGTAAGATATATCCTTTTTCTGTCTAAATAAGCATAGGATTGTGCCCTAACTGATTTTAATTCCAGCTTCACCATACGCATTGACTGAAAGGGTGGAGGAACTTTCTTATTTGCCTCCTCTATAGCCATCTTGGTCAACTTGGTGATTGGAGAAGATTAACTAACCCACTCTTCCCCAACCAGGTGCCCTTCAGATGTTTGGAATTCAACTCCCATCAGGACAGGCCAGCATGACCAATGGTCAGGCATGCTGGGTGTTATTGTCCAAAACATCTGGAGGGTGCCAGGTTGGGAAAGTGGAACTCATCCAATGATACCACGACTTGGGGTTAGAGATGTGAAGGTCCGGGTGGGGCTCAGAAAAAATGGGGGAGCCAGGGAAAAAAATCAGGAGTGAGGTTTATTTTTCCTTTTTAAGGGATTTTTGGACAATTGGGGAGGGAAAATATTTAATTCCAAATTTGTCTGGTTTTATCCCAACCATCACATCTCAGCTTGGAGTGTTTTTGGAAGGGAGGGGGTCTCCCTTCCGTTTATGTGCTCCTCCCAGATATTTTAAGGCCAACTTGCAGGTTATGATGAATACACACTTCTTAAAAAGCATACTGGCCATTTTCCTTTTGAAGAAAAAGCATCCACAGGTCCCTGACCAGAAGCACATCCCCAATCTGGTTTGGGACACAGCATCCATTTCCTGCCTAAAATTGTCTCCAGCTGCTCTTTGCCTATATATATATAAAGGTGCTGTTTGCGTAGGTCCCAATTCAGAGCCAGAGCACATTCTGGAAGGAAGACTTCCACCTGCCTTTTTCTTCAAGTGGCCAGTTTTGAGTGCTTTTGTAACCTGCATCTTGGCCCTTTGTGTTCTGCAAGGAGTGGATGAAGAATTTGATTGGCATTCCTCAGTTAAAACCACACATGGCTAGAAATGCAAGGTAAGAACATAAGAAGAGCTTTGCTGGATCAGACCAAAGGTCTATCTAGTCCAATATTCTGTTCACACAGTGGCCAAACAGCTGCCTGCAGGAAACCCACAAGCAGGGCATGAGAGTGTAACAGCACCCTCCCACCCATGTTCCCTGGCAACTGGTGTCCATAGGCTCACTGCCTCTGGTACTGGAGGTAGCACATAGCCATCAGGACTAGTAGCCATTGATAGCCTTCTCCTCCAGGAATTTGTCCAACCCCTTTTTAAAGCCATCCAAGTTGGTGGCCATCACAACATCTTCTGGTAGCAAATTCCATAGTTTAACTCTGTGCTGTGTGAAGAAGTACTTCCTTTTCTCTGTCCTGAATCTCCCACCAATCAAGTAAGGTGATCACACTCCCCATTGCCCTAAATCAGGAGTGCAGAACCTCAAATCTGGCCCACTTGGGTCCCAGTCTTGCCATCCAGGGTTCTCCAGATGGCCATACCCCCAGATATTTTTATCCCTCTCTCAAAATACTAGAACCCAGGGGCATCCTATGAAGCTGATTGTTGGGAGATTCAGGAAAGGTAAAAGTACTCCTTCACACAGCGCATAGTTAAACTATGGAACTCACTACCACAGGATGTAGCAATGGCCACCAATTTGGATGGCTTTAAAAGGGGGTTGGACAAATTCCTGGAGAAGAAGGCTATCAATGGCTACTAGTCTTGATGTCTATGTGCTCCCTCCATTACCAGAGGCAGTAAGCCTAAGTACACCAGTTGCCGGGGAACATAGTTGGGAGGGTGCTGTTGCATTCATGTCCTACTTGTGAGTTTCCTGTGGGCAGCTAGTTGGCCACTATGTGAACAAAATGCTAGACTAGACAGACTCTTGGTCTGATTCAGCAAGACTCTTCTTATGTTCCCCTTTTCCTTGACCACCATTTGTTTGGTGGTTTCCCAGCTTCTGTGCCTGTGTTAGGGATGGGCAATTGAATTGAATGATGTTTGGGCTCACCGAGATTGTCCAAACATCAGCTCATTGCTCACCAATCCTCAATTTGTGCTTCCCTTTGCACTAGCTGTTCTTTTTGCATGGAGCGGAAAATTGCACAAAATGAACAACTAATGAACATGGAAGTCATGCAAAATATTCCCAAACTTGTGCACGTTTTCCCCCTAAACTAAAATGAGGGTGATTTATAAGTTGTGCATTTTGAGGAAGTGGGGAATTTCAAGAAAGTGGAGTCTGTTTCAAGTACACATTTTGCAAATGCAAATGCAAGTTCAGGGATTTATGAACATTTTCAAAGAAAATGTGTTCCTGTTCCCTTTCAGGATTGTGAAAGGGGCATTTTCGAATGATTTGCAAACTGAAATGAAATTCTCACACATCCCTTTCCCCCGACATTGTATTTTGCTATCAAGATTGCATATACCCTCAAATGCACAAATGTTACCCAGAAGTCTCAGGATACAGAAGCATAGAATCTTGTATACAGCTGAAGAATCGAAGTCCCAGATTTCTATTTTCTCCATAGTATCAGGCTGATGCAAAAGGATGATGCAAAATGTTCTGGACGACTATTCTTTCTGTTACAGCTATATGTATAGCATGGCTCGGATATTTACACATGCCCCAGAGGCCACTCTCACCGCCCTGTATGATACTAGCCAAAAGACAGTGAATGCTTGCTGCAGTGCTGCGGACCCAAGCGCTTGTTTTGCTAAGGAGGTAAAACACAATAATGTTCTGAGAGCTCTCTTCTATACACTCACCCACACCATCTCATAAGTAAGCATGGACCCATCTTCTAAACACTCACCCGCACCATCTCATAAGTAAGCATGGACCCATCTTCTAAACACTCACACACACCATCTCATAAGTAAGCATGGACCCATCTTCTAAACACTCACACACACCATCTCATAAGTAAGCATGGACCCATCTTCTAAACACTCACCCGCACCATCTCATAAGTAAGCATGGACCCATCTTCTAAACACTCACCCGCACCATCTCATAAGTAAGCATGGACCCATCTTCTAAACACTCACCCGCACCATCTCATAAGTAAGCATGGACCCATCTTCTAAACACTCACCCGCACCACCTCATAAGTAAGCATGGACCCATCTTCTAAACACTCACACACACCATCTCATAAGTAAGCATGGACCCATCTTCTAAACACTCACCCGCACCATCTCATAAGTAAGCATGGACCCATCTTCTAAACACTCACCCGCACCATCTCATAAGTAAGCATGGACCCATCTTCTAAACACTCACCCGCACCATCTCATAAGTAAGCATGGACCCATCTTCTAAACACTCACACACACCATCTCATAAGTAAGCATGGACCCATCTTCTAAACACTCACCCGCACCATCTCATAAGTAAGCATGGACCCATCTTCTAAACACTCACCCGCACCATCTCATAAGTAAGCATGGACCCATCTTCTAAACACTCACCCGCACCATCTCATAAGTAAGCATGGACCCATCTTCTAAACACTCACCCGCACCATCTCATAAGTAAGCATGGACCCATCTTCTAAACACTCACACACACCATCTCATAAGTAAGCATGGACCCATCTTCTAAACACTCACACACACCATCTCATAAGTAAGCATGGACCCATCTTCTAAACACTCACACACACCATCTCATAAGTAAGCATGGACCCATCTTCTAAACACTCACCCGCACCATCTCATAAGTAAGCATGGACCCATCTTCTAAACACTCACACACACACACACACACACACACACACCATCTCATAAGTAAGCATGGACCAATCTGTCAGGTTCACCTCCTCCCACATTCACCTTTTTTTAAAATCTCAAGATCTTTCCATCTTGTTTGTTTTTTAAAAAAATGCAAATTTTTGACAAGTTCTTACAAAAAATTAATCAACCGAAACTCTTGCTCACCTGCACTGTTCAAATTCAATAGGTAGTGCTATTCCCAACATGGAGAGGACCAGATTGTATCTGCTTGCCATGTAGCTACTAAAGATGAGGAGCCTATGTGTGGGGGGGGGCAGGGGGGAGAGGTGACCACCCTAACTCAGCATGAACATGGTTGAATAGACAGGAATTCAAACCCAGGCTTTTAAGAACTCATTGCTCAAAAGCCTTACCTGGGTGGATGAAGCTGTCAGTTTCACTTTGTCCCCAATTTGAAAGTTTTAAATACCAAGTTCTTTCCATCCCATTTGTGAAGGAATTTGTAAATTTTGGCAAATTCTTATAAAAAAGAAACCAAACAAAATGCTCACCCATCCCTACTAGGGCAGTCGGAGGGATCCGACCAGGGTGTGAAGCTCACCAAAATTTAATCAGCTTGGCCCAGAAGATTTTGGCTCTTTTTTCCCGCGATCATCGGGTACTAAGAGAGCCAAACTATAAAGTGTCCACTATGGATCTGATTCACACTGAGGACTTCAGGCAAGTCAGGTTCAGTGGGATTCCGACCAAGCAGTAGACAGGTTTCCCAGAGAGGCAGCAACAGGAATAGAACAGCATCACAGAGAGCACCAAGTAATGCTGGTGCTGGAAGCCAGAAAAGCTGGCCTGTATGTTGCTGCAACAAAGAGCAGATTGTGACTAAGCCTTAAGTATGGTTTTGGCTTCATTTAGGCTGGTTAGTCCCACCTCCCTATTAATGGAGAACTTCTCCTTTAAAAGGACCTAGTCTGTTTCAACAGCCTCAGGCTGATGACATGAAAGTAGCTGTAGTGTGGTGGTATCCTCATGGCTAGTGCCAGTGTGGTGTAGCAGTTAGAGTGTTGGGCTAGGGCTCAGGAGACTGGGGTTCCAGTTCCCACTCAGCCATGATGCTCACTAAGTAACTTTGGGCCAGTCAGTGACCCTCAGCCTGACCTACCTCATAGGGTTGTTGTGAGGATAAAAAGGAGAGGAGGGGGAGCATGCACACCACTTTGGGCTCCCTGGAGGAAAAAAAAGGTGTGATATAAATATAATAAATAAATTAGAATCCTCACAATCTGAGAATGGCAATGCAACCTCCTCCAGCCACAGGGGATCTGGTTCCTGGAGCTATCCTTGAGACCTAGGTCCTAAGGAGAATGCACTTCCGTAATTGGCAAAAAAACAAAGTTAAGGTGCAAAAATATACACAACTGAAACGATATAATGTCAAAAGGGGGCCTTAAAACTACTACAAGCTAACATAGGAGAAGGATATGTTGATTTTCAATCCACTTTGCTAAACTTATTTTGGCAGCTATATTCATCAAGTAACAGTGGACCCAGAATGGAAGTCTGCCAAAGATGTATGGATGCATATTCATCCCTCCAATGAAATAATTTTTAATTAGAGCTCAGGCCATCAGTCAAAACACGTTTGGTGAATTTGTACTTTTTAAACATGATGATGATATTCGTATGTGTCCTTTTATATTAGTATAACATTTTAAAATCAAAGTTTTTAGGTTTTACCACTCTGATTTTATATATTGTGACACATATGTTTTGGAAGCAATGTTTCTCATATTCGCATTTTCGAACATTGAGGGAGCAGTCCTATGGCCACTAGACACTGTCAAGAAGGCCATAGGATTTTTCAGTTTCTGGGAACCAAAGTTGGAGCCAGGGCTCTGAATGCGGTTCCCAGCAATCGTGCTCCCCACCCCCTCGTAGCTGGCTACATCTCCATGCTCGGAAATGGAGCATGGAGTTGGGGAAAAGGAGGCGGTCCCGGGGCCAAGGAGGGGAGAAACTGCAAGAGCCGCTTTACACAGCTTCCTATGCGCCACGCAGCCTCCTTCCTTGCCCCTCCCCGAAGCCATGACAGCTGAAATCAGCCGTGCAGCCAAAGATGCAGGATGGCTGGAGGTTCGCCTCCATGCTATAGCCGCCCTACAGACGTCAGAGGCTGCCGACTATCTCAATAGGATTGTGCCCTAAGGGATTGTGCATATTTTTGCACCTTAACTTTGTTTTTTGTCTATTGTATATACGTCAAGGTCTATTGGTGCTTTCTTGTCATCACAAATGCCCGTCTGTAACCACGGCCTCTCCCTGATCCATTAGCTCAAGAGCCTCATCCACGGAAAATGAGGGGTTGGGGTTCTGCACCATGATATCCAGGCACTGGTGACTATAGTTTGTGGCGGGGGCACCTTTTGTCTCTCACAGCCAGTGTAGTTTACTGTGGCCTCCTTAGTTCCACCGAAAAAAGTGAGTGGAACCCAGTGGTTTCTGTCAGGGGAAGTAATGCAGCCCATCACACTGAGAAGGGGGGTTTGGTTTTATTTATTTTTACAGGTAAAGTTCCTTCAATGATGCAGCTTTATACTTTTCTTTCTCAATGCCAGAACCCAGGCCCAACATTCGAGATACTTTCTTTGATTTCAAAAGGATCTGAGCTGTGTGTGAATTATACAGATCACCCAGTCCTGGAGTTCCAGGCAAGGTGGGTGCTGTACTCTGGATAAGGGGAGGCCAGATTCCTTAAGATAATTTTTAACCTGGCATCTTGGTGTTTGAGCCACATTGTAACTACATCCTCAATTTCCCCCTACTCTTACCCACAGCCACGAAATGTAACGCAACAGCAACACATTCTGTTTGATAACCTGATTGTAGTTAGAGTAGTGCTGATGTACTGCCATGCAGAAGAGCTGTCATTAAGAAGTGCCCTGTTCAAATCTTAAGATGCAATCCTATGCATGTTTAGACCACAAAAAGTCATACAACTCCCAGCATTCCCCAGTCAACAATACTGGCTGAGGAATGCTGGGAGTTGTAGGACTTTTTTCTGTCTAAACATGCATAGGATTGTGCCCTTAGCCATGAACTCTACAGGGGAGCCTTACACAATCCACTGTTCTCTTGGCCTCAGCTCCCCAGCACCACCAGCCTACCTTACAGGGCTGACGTAATCTTGGTTACATAAGCAATGACACTCACTGCCTGAAAATTGAATATTGAAGGATATTTCAGTAAGAATCCATCCCTGATTAATCAGGTTTGTGGGTATCCTTGTGTGTGTATACATATACTATATATACATACATGCATATAGTTCTAAAAACTGCAGAAGGCAAGCACACCTTAGAAGTGGCATTCTCCCTTCTTTCTCACACCAGAGGGAATGTCCCTTCCAAGATAGCCTCTGCTGTGACATGCACATATATCATATAAAGAGGAAGCTCCCTATTCCCTTCAGAATGATTGTTTTAGTCAAATGCAATTTTATGGTGCAATCCTATGCATGTTTAGACCGAAAAAAGCCCTACAACTCCCAGCATTCCCCAGCCAATGTAAGCTTAACTTACACTGGCTGGGGAATACTGGGAGTTGTAGGACTTTTTTTTCATGCATAGGATTGTGCCCTTAATTGGTTCATAGAGTAAAACCAATGTGGTTGACAATCTAAATTGTCTTTAATGAGATGATAGCCCTAATTGTTATTGTTAGTTGCAAAGTAATTGTAGCATGTATTATATTCTAGGATTTAAACAACAACAACAACAACAACAACTCTAGTTTCAGAGAAGCTGCTTACAGATTTACTCTCTTTTTTTGGTATTTTTTTATTTTTCAAAAGAAATTACAAAAACACATCAATATTGATTCAAAATCACTCCCCAATCCCTCCCCTAGCTTGGACAGTTCAGGATTCTTCTTCTCCCCTCCTTAATTTTCTGTTTCTATTCGAGGGTAATATATTAATTCATCCTGTTTCATTCCTTTATTATCTTCTTCTTTTCATGAGTCCCACAAATTTCTATAAGCTTCTATGCTACAGATTTACTCAGATGTCCAAAAAATCCATATGAAAATGGCAACTTAAGGCACCAGGCTAAAGTTCTGTATCAGTAAACATGGTTTTCAATCTAGCATATCATACTTGTCTTGCTTACAGCTGAGCATCTGCAACTCAAACTTCCCCTCGATCTTTCAGTCCATATCCACCCTTAGCCTCTGCAGGTTGGAGAAATCCTCTGGATTTCATTAAGATTTACAGCATGCAGATTATATATTGGCAGAATGCAGTCTGACCTAACCAGTTTAAGAATGCAGACGCTTTCCTCCCTGCATCATCACTACTGTGTAATTCGGGGCTGGGCACGGTTTCTGTGCATCAGAGTTTGCCGGTTTGTTTGTTTCACACAAAGCACTAACAGCACAACCATATTTAACTGTGCTGCAGGCTAAGAACGAACTATCGTGAGATGCTTCCCAATGCTAGTGAAGATGCCATTTCTGCACTGGTTGAGCAGAGGACCACTTTTGCCTCCACCTGCTGCCATTTGAATGCACCTCCATCATATTGTGGGTTGAAGGTAAAGCACAATCTCTCAAATGCAGCTCTTCAGGGAAAGATCCTCTGGGAGCCTAGTTTCCTGGGAGCCTGTACAGTCAGGGGTCCAGAATGCGCAGAAAGCCGACGTGCTCAAATGTCAATGCATACATGCTTTCCTTTGCAAATCTCCATGCCTAACTCCTGGACATCAGAAACAGCACCACACGATCTCAGGGAGTGACCAGGGACACATTCTACACATGAGATGCTTCTTCATACAATGCACTCAGGAACGAGCGTAGAAATCTGTATCATCAAAAACACAATGGCATTCCTCAGGGGTGGGGCTAACTTTAAAAAAGAGAGAGCGCAAGTTTCCGGTCCTTAAGATTCTACAGAAAACCCTGAAAACACAATTTGGGCTATACACATAGAAATAGGACAACTCAGGAAGAAGCAGTCCTTTGCTCAATTCTGGGCAGAAGAAAGCATCGTGTCTGTGCTCTGTAGAGCGCATGACACATGGTTGGCACTCAGATCTTTCCATCATTTAATTGTAGCAGTAATGAATTTCAGTTGGCCCTAATCATGAGGAGTAAAGTTCACAGAAATAAAACTCTTTATACAGTGGATGCTGGTGGCTCCAATGTCAGAGGGGCAGTGAATCTGCGCCAGGTTTCAGTCAGAACCAGCCAGAACTCTAAAGGAGCTCTCCAAGGTGTGAAGCAGCTTGTGTGAAGCACCTTGGATAGGTCCTTTAGAGTTCAGACTGGTTCTGACTGAAACCCAGAGAGGATTCACTGCCCCACTGACATCAGAGCCACTAGGCTCCGTTGCCTTTATACATAGAACACAACCACAAGGGAGAAAGGCCATGGCTCAGTAGCTGAGTATCTGCTTTGCATGGGGTCCCAAGTTCAATCACCAGCACCTCCAGGTAGGGCTGGAAAAATTCCTGCCTGAAACCCCAGAGACCTGCTGCCAGTCAGTGTTGACAACACTGGGCTACCTTAGAACCATGATCTGACTCAGAATAAGGCAGCTTCCAATGTTCCACCACCCACATAAAACAAATATAACACTACTATTTAAACTAGTAGCCTGCTGGTTAGTTCGCACCAATATGTGAAATTCACCTACCATAGCAATTAATCACTCCCCTAGGAGCCCTCACTCTGATTTTGGCAGTAGCCAATACGAAGTCCACAGTCCTTTTGTTCAATGTTATCCCTTTGGAGAAGACTCATGTGTCTCAGCTGTCCATCTTTGCAAAGTGATGCACTAGCAGCATCCCTTTAGATAAAACGTGTTAATCTGAGTGACCTTTCCTCTGGTTAATGAAGAGGCCAATCCTTCTTGATAAGATGGACCTTCCCCAGATGCCATACTGGTCATCATTTAGGCCATCATGATGGGCACTCTGCTTCTTATGCTTGTGCTCATTCTAGAGCTGTACAAATCATTTATCACCAAAGTCTGCCATGTCAGGTGTTCCTATGTAGTCACCAGAGTTTTGACTCATTGCCATCAGAGGGCTGGTTTATACACTCCCCAGTCCAGCCAACTTTTTTTCATTTCCTGTCATGGAGGTGCAGGTATCAGTGTCCGCCGCATACGCATTCAGTTGTATATCTGCATGGAGCCTACATGTGTACGTGCATAGGGCTCTCTTAGCATAACAAGGAACCCTTATTTAGTACATTTACATCCCACCTTTATTCCATCATGGAAATCAAGGTGATGTGCATATAGGGATGTACGGATTTTGTTAAAATCTGTTCTATGTTTCGCAAATTGTCAGCTGTCTTTCTTTCTGTTGACCGCTCAATGACAGAATCAGATTTTTAAAACCAGAATTTCATTCTATTTGCACTAACTTGCATTAGCACTAGTGCACACTTCCACATTATGCTAATGCACTTTTGCAGAAGTGTACCAATACATGTTAGTTAATGTTAATTAGTGCAAATCCCCACCCAAAAGTGACATTTGTCTGACTCGGGAAAAGCCATTCCACTGAGGAATCCGCAGGTCCTAGTCACAGAAATCTGAACTCATTTAAACCCACTACAGACTACCTGGGTTCCCAGGTAGTCTCTCATTCAGACCCTGACCAGACCCAGACCTGATTAACTTCAGCAAGGTGGCTGCATCATGTGCCCTCAAACCATTAACGTAATCCCTTGCTTTTTGTTGTTGTGGAGGGAAGACACCAGTTGGGCTTACATGTGTTGGGACACATGAATGGAATGCCCACAGCATACATTACCTTATATGCCCACATGCCCAAATTTTCAACCATGCAAAGGGGATCTTGAGTGATGGCTGTCTGAACTGGCTCAAAGTCTTAAGCCAGGAAACATCCTTATATCAGGTAACCTTTGGGTCTCTTGGCACCTCACACAGAGCTGAGCTAAAATGAGTTAACTTGGTTCATGTTAGCTTCAATTTACCTTTTTGAGTGTCGCAACATTGGCCATTTTGGTCACACTTTGCCAGCATCGTGGTGGTAAGTCTGACCTGATGATGTTACAGATGCTCACAAACAGAATCGCATCTGTCACCAGAGCCAACCCAATTAAACAGAAGAGTGGGGAAATGAGGCTGAGGTTAACAAGGGCAAGGATGGAGCAAAACAATGGGTTGGATCCAGGTTTACGCTGGATCGACTTTGCTGGTGGGAGTGGACTTCCCCATCATCCCATGGCGGTCCTTCCAGCCCCTGAAAATACTATTGAGTCAGGAAATGATGCTGAATGGCTGAGCTGTGGTGTGTGTGGATGGAGGGGAGGGGTCCCCTAAAATCAGGCAGAGGGACCTTTCACAAACAGAGTCCTTTGTCATACTGAAGGCAGTTCCCGGATCCAACCTAATGGCTGGAAGAAACAACAGCAGAGTGACATCGAACTGCACCAAAACACAGTGTATTTTTCTCCTGTACTAATTTGTTCAACTTCGCTGAACAAGCTACTTTCAGAATTAATATGGGGTTGGATCTACATTTGGTCATACCTAGGGTAGAGCCATTGAAATAAATCGGATGTTAGTCATGACTAATGTACATCTCATTGATTTCAGTAGGTCTACTCTAAGTAAGGCTAAATCTGGATCCAACCAATTGGGTACAGAATATTTATCACAGCCCTAATGTCATTGTAACACATGTCCTTTAGTGAGTCAAGCCTGCATAGACACACCTGGTTGAGCAGGCCAAGGACACTTGGAAGACTAGATGGCCCAAAAATAGAGATCTGAAAAATGAAGACTTGAAAGCCAGGAATGAAATCACCATTCAATATTTTCCCTTGATTTCAGGTTAAAACTGAACTTTATCACACATGTACTCCTGATCTCTGCGTGAAGAACTAACTGTGGGCACATTACATGTGCATTTATTTTAAAGCTCAGGTAGGTAGGAATTCAGAAAGAGTCTCTCTGTTTGTATGTGTGTGTTTGTGCAGGCACATATGCCTGCGCAAAGAAAAAGCCAAAGAAGCATTTGGCTATTCCACAGAATTTTCATAGGGATGCAAAAGCTGGGCTATTTTGAGTGACATCCACCCTAGACCTCCCCACCCGGAGTTCAAGGCTCCTCGAATGTCAAAACTGTAAGGAAAAGGGAGGTGAGCCATGGTAGTGCAATTCAGTCTCCATGTTCAGAAACATGCCAGCTCTGACTACAGATATTGGAGAGAAACAAGACAGAGATGTCATTAAAAAGATATGCTTAGTTAGCATGGCAAGAAATAAAGAGCAGCCAAGGAAGTGATGACGGTGGAGTTTCACACGGACAGAACATCCTGCCTCATGTGAATGCCATGCAAAAAATGATATTTGCACCTCCTCAGGGGTAAGAACTCTCTATCAGTGGCTACTTTGCATGGCTTGCCAGCCTAGGGTACTGTTTGCAGTAGTGGGATACATGGAATTGTTATAAGTACTTCTGAGCTTGTGCAAAGTGCCTGCCTGAGTAACCATCCAGTCCACACATATCTATGATTAGAGAATGGCAGGTTTGAGACCCACTGCCCCAGCACCTATTTTAAATGAAGCATCACCTATTCACCCACCCAATTCAATATAGGCAGAGAGAGAGAGAGAGAGAGAGAGAGAGAGAGAGAGAGAGAGAGAGAGAGAGAATGGTGAACTCTGGTTTTATCATGCATTTCCTTATGAAAGTCTATCCCAGTTTGTTTGTTTGTTAATGTATCTCTGCCATACATCACTGCAAGGAAAGTTCTTTGCCATATTTGCAGGTGCAACATAAAGAGCCTTAGGAGACTGAACACCCTTCTGCATCTTCTGATACACACAAACACCAGTTTTTCCTGAGTCATCAATGCCGATGAGCTCCAGGCCTTGTGCCTATTGAAATCTTAATAAAACCTAAACTCGTATTTCCATGGCTGTGATGATTTCAGTAGAGGAGTATGTTTAAAAATGTTCTAAGTCCATTGTTTGAATTTGTGCAATGCCCCAAAGGGATACTACCCCACAAGGGGATATTGTGGGAAATTGAAAATGTAGCCAGTTCCAACTAGAGATGTCGGAGAAATCTGAAACAGATTCAACTGAGTTCAAAATTTCTATGAACTCAACCTGTGGATTCCGCAGTGGATCAGCTTTTTCTGAGTCATGTGGATTCCGTAGATTTGTGGATCAATTTTTATAGTGCTGTGACAAAAAATTCTCCCACATTTTTTGACCATTCTCATTCAATTTGATAGAAAAGAAATTGATTTTGAAAAGAAATTCAAAGGAGAAGAAATTTCAAAGAAATTCTCATGGGTTGGGTTTGGGGTTCTTGTGCTAACATTACTTATGTGGTGGCTGAGGATTGCGCATGAATGTCCTGTCTTTCATTGTGCAATAATCTCTGTGGCGGCCTGTAGCCCCCTCGGCTTTCCACACTTCAATTAAAGCTGTCACGAGGAAGACATCATGAGGCCATTCCCCCCATGGGGCTTTTTCAGTTCAGGAATGTGGCCTGGGAGGATGAAGAGCAATGGAAAGATGTGTACTAGAGAGAGAAAACACACACAGCACCCTCGGCCACCTCGCAGTGATTAGGTAAGCTCAAAAATACCACCCAAATAAATTCAAAACTCTGCCTCAGAGGACTGGAAGCTTCAACACAGCTGATGCTGTTGACACCTACAGATGCAGTGCAATAAATCAAACCCCCTTCTGAAAAAGGGAAGAAGCTGTGCTACAACCCCTGCCAACAGTGAGCCCTATCTGTGAGAAACTGTTGGAGAATTTCTCCTCCCCTAAGAGAAATTCAAAGAAATTCAGTGAAATTGTCTCTGCCCACAAATAGGCTGGAGAATTTTGAAAGCCCATTTGTGCACAGCTCTAATTTTTTAACAGGGGGGGGGGGATTTGCTCAATGTCATTTGTTTGGAAATGTGCAACTATTGCGCGCTTGTGCTAATGTGCACTAGCACAAATGCGCATTTGCAGACAAACAAAATTCTCATACCATGGTGATGGATCTGATTTTGTCAATGCGCAGATGATGGAATGAAAGATGCCTTACAATCCATGAAACGCAGACCAAAAGGCTTTAATAAAATCTGTACATCCCTAGTTCTAACCAGCCTGGTGGTCAGAGTGCTGGGCCAAGGGGACAAAAAAGCACAGGGAGGCAACGCTGGAATCAGCAGTGTGTCCTGATGCCAACCCTGGCTGAAACCATAGTTTGCTTTCTAAACTATGGTCAGTGTGAACCATAATATCCATAGTCTCTGAATTGAGCATTTTGATGCATTAAAGCAGGAGTACAGAAGCTCTTTCAGCCCAAGGGCTGAATTCCATTTCAAAGGAGGTTACACTGGGGGGTGGGGCTGAAGGCAGAAGGGGCAGGGCCAAAGGTAATGGGGGTGGGGCCAAACATACACCAAAATGCTAGCATATTGTAGCTGAAAGCTCTGACTGCCAGTAAATAAGGTCTTCTCCACATGCGGCTTTCCTCTTGCATTGAGATTGGTTACTCATGGACGTTTGCAGGTCCTTTACATGACATCAACCTCCAGCACCTTTCCCATGCTTTCTGACCATTTCTGCAGCTTTATTTGAAATGGAGATAATGAGGTGATAAAAAGAAGCAGTTTGAATTTGTCTGTGTAAAGAGGAAGTGGTACTATAACAACAGCACCATCTACTGGCTGTGTAATGAAACATATAGAACTTGCAGATAAAGCCAATCCTCCAAAAAACAAACAAACCAGGAAGTGTGTGAGAAGGAGCCCATTTTAATCCCGCAAAGAATCCAGAAGCAGAAGCCCTGGTAAAGTTGCAGGATAAAAAACCTAATGTGGAGAACCCCTAAGCCTTAGGAGAGGCATTTCAACTTTTTAAAGGGGGGTGGGGCTATGCAAAAACTGGAAGACCACCAAATGATCAAAACAGGTAGGGCCAGGGGAAAGAAGCATAACCATCTGGGAAACCCCAGGGGGCTGGATTGGAACCCTTGGAAGGCCAGGTTCTGCACCCCTTTACTAGAGATATAACATCTTCTTCCTACACAACTTGGGGAAACCAGCTGCAAACTGAAGAACGGCATTCTAGCTCATGTGCACGCACATTAAGGCATTCCCAAAAGCTCTCTAACACAAGGCAAAATACAAATAGTAATACAAGCAATCAACAGGACTGTCCCCACTATGTGGCAACTTTTGGTGTGCATGGAAGTGCAACACCACCACTGAAGGGCCCTGTTCCAAGCAGCCACTAATCTAACCTCAAGAGGGAACCTCCTGGACAGATGTGGAACTTAGTTCTCCACCAGCTTTCACTCTTCCTAACTGTCCCAGCTGATGCAGTTCTTGGCTCAGGCAAAGTATCAAACTGCATTTCAAAATGCACATGGTAAGAGAAAACACATTTTAAAATGTGCATTTTAAATGCAAATTTTCATGCAGATTTTTAAAAAAAATTGATGGAGAAACAGGATGGAACAGACTTATGGTTATGGACAAACAGATGCAAAAGTGACCTGGACCTGAAATAGACTTATTTGCCCATCCCGAACAGGGAATGGAACATGGAGCGAGGCCTCTGTTTAAATGAAACAATCCAAGCACTTTATGCAAAAGACCATCACTGTTCTGGGAAGTTTTCCACCAGTTGTGAGAGTCAGGCTTAAAAACTACCAGCAGAACAGGATCCGGTCAACACAGTCTGAAAGTAAGAAAGTTTACCTTGCTAATGCTATGTCCAGGTCCAGAAAGCTAACCAGCTCACACTAAAGGCACTTAAATAGGTGTTGACTTGTACCACGCAAGTCAGTGTTGGAAAAGTAGCTCAGCCTTTATCATGAAACATGTAATTATTTAGTCATAAATCCACAGTGTGAGGAATCTACAGCCTTTGGGCTTGTGAACACAAGCTGTAGAGCATGGAGTAAAGTTTGCCACTATTAGCCATAGCTCAGTAGTAAAGCACACGCAGTGCATGCAGGAAGTCCCAGGTTCAATCTCATGTAGGGCTGGGAAAGAGTCTGCCTGAAACCTTGGAGAACCAGTCAGTGTCAACAGCAGGAGTCCCCAAACATTTGGGGTCAGTGGACACATTTGGAATTTTGAGAGTGTCATGGGCACTCTCACAAAATGGCTGCCACAAGGGGGGGCTTACCCATTCATAAAATGGCTGCTATGGTGGGCACAGCCGGTCACGAAACACTCATTTCCCAGAAGGAGAACTGTGAGACTAAAAAAAAAAAGTACCTTGCCCAAGAACCTAAATATATGGCAAAGGTGGAGCCTGAGCTCCAAACACAAAACTAGTGTTGTACAAACCCCCCACTTTCAGGTCCGGGGGGGTTCGCAGAGGGGCCGTTTGTGCCACTCACAGCCCCTTGAAATCCTCCGGAGTGGCTCCGCATCCAGAGGATTTCTCAGAGCAGCACTCTGGCTCCCTATACCAGGCAATACGGTAATGGCGGGTGCCATTAACCTATCGCTGGCTGTCGCCATCCCTCTTCCGCACACCGGCTGTCAAAGGCCAGCGCGAGGAAGAGGGGCCTTGGCGCAGCCACCCCCCAGCGCTCTCGCCTGGTCTAGGGAGCACTAGTGCTCCCTAGACCAGGTGATACGGTAGTGACAGCTGCCATTAGCCTATAACTGGGAGAAATACAGATGCAAATGGCGTATTGTATGCCACTTGTGGCTGTAAAGCACTGTTTTTGACCTAAATGCAGCCCTAAACAGTTGCAATCAGGTCAAAGTCAGGGCTTTACGGACACAAGTAGAGTCCAATGTGCTATTTACGTCTGTATTTTTCCCAGCGATAGGCTAATGGCAGCCGCCATTAGCATATCGCCTGGTCTAAGGAACCGGGGAGCCGCTCCATGCAAAACCCTCTGGAGCCGGAGGCAAGTGGAGCCATTCTGCTGCGGATTCATTAGGTCGGATTCTTTGGAATCCGGCCTCATTGGAGTCCGCAGAGGATTTCTCTGCCATCCCTACACAAAACCACTCTTTTGAACCCCAATCAAGATGGCGCTGGAGAGCACTACTTCACTTTGCAGCATGCCAGCTTCCAAGTTAATTCTTTAAATAAAAAGCACTTAAGAAATAAAATAAAAATCAGGAGAGGCAGGGAGCTTGGTGGGCACCAAGGGAGGTATCTGCAGGCACATCTGCGGAGGGGAAGGGGAAGGGGAAGGGGAAGGGGAAAGGGAAGGAGGAGGAGGAGGAGGAGGAGGAGGAGGAGGAGGAGGAGGAGGAGGAGAAGAAGAAGAAGAAGAAGAAGAAGAAGAAGAAGAAGAAGAAGAAGAAGAAGAAGAAGAAGAAGAAGAAGAAGAAGAAGAAGAAGAAGTCTCTAGTGTACTGGAAGCTGTATAAAGTGATTTCCCTTAACACTACACAGTACCATAGCCTACCTCAAGACAAAACTGAGACTAAGGCCTAATTAGCATCCATGTGGTAAACTTGTGTCTTGACTGTACCACTTCCAACTGCAGAGAGAGATCTATTTCACATGATTTGGATGCTCCTCCATACACAATGCTCCTCACATAGCAATAAGTTGCATGTCAAGGACATGTTTTCTAGCCTATCTGTGTCCCTAATGCTTGTTTTCTATGTGTAAGAATACTTTTTCATGAAGACTCATTTGGGGTTTTGCTTGGAGGTTACATTGCTCCTTTATCCTAAACATATACTCACTTTAGTTTTTATCTCTTCCGGCTTTTTCTCCAAGAATGATTGGAAAGACAGAAAATGAATTGAAACAATGGTAGCAAGCCTAGGGATGTGCGAACCCACCCTCTTCTGGCTTCTCCAGGTGCCCGCCCAGCTCCTGGCCCCACTCGCCGGTCCCCAGACCATGCTCTAGCCCCTCCTGCACTCGGCGAGCAGCCCCCAGTTGCCCCAGCGGCCATGTGGAGTTCTGCAGCCACCATTTTCTGAAAAATGAAATGGCGATCGCAAAATGCACATATTTGTGTCTGTGCATTTTTGTGATTGCAATTTTATTTCCCCAAAAATGGCGACCATGAAGTTCAGTGAGGCCGCCAGGGTGAGTGCAGGCTGTTCAGTGAGCACAGTCAGGGGGTGAGCAGGGGCTCAGCGAGCGTGGCTCGGGGGTGCGGGCAGGGGTGGTTCCACCAGATTCCCGGACGGAATCGGGTGCCTGCGCCTTCCCTAAGCAAGTCCATCACAAGCCAGAGTGATGCAATAAATGTTTCATGAAAGTTGCCAAGACCTTATACCACAGTACCAGTTTCCTAAGATTCTTGAATCTCTAGGATTCCTGGTTTCTAGTCCATGAAAATGAGGCCATAATGTCTTTTTGAGGACTACTAGTGGTAGGCGGCAGTATTGCAACCGAAACTCTCCCCACGACCTGAGTTCGATCCCAGCAGAAGCCGGGTCTCGGGTAGCTGGCTCAGGTCGACTCAGCCCTCCATCCTTCTGAGGTCGGTAAAATGAGTACCCAGCTTGCTGGGGAAAAGGTGGTCATGACTGGGGAAGGCAATGGCAAAACACCCTGCTATAGTCTGCCATGAAAACGCCAGCGAAAGCGGCGTCCCTCTAGGAGTCAGCAATGACTTGGTGCTTGCACAGGAGGAACCTTTCCTTTCATATCACCATGCTTACTGTTTTAGCCTGCAGATGGTAGTGTTGCACTATTTGTGAAATCCACCAGCAGGGAGGCACCAGGCTTCCAGGCTTCCTCTAGCATTTTTCTGTTCTCTTTGGGGGCAAAATGAAAGTTTAGATTCTCTGATACTGTCATTGGTGGCAGAAGGGGCCTCGCTCCCTTATCTTTTCTGGATTTTATTAAGGACCCCCTTACTTTTTCCCTTCTAATTTGAGCACTGCTCTGGCCACAGGATGGAATCAGCCAAGCTCTCTTTCCAAGCACTTTCTTGTTATTCAGTATTTTAGCTATACTGGGCTTTGGCTAAAAGATGCAGGTCTAAGTTCTCCCTGTCAGTCAGCAATCTTCACCTCTCCACATGTTGGGTGAAAACCTAATAGAATTAAGCTGGCTGGACAGCCCAAGATTACGGCTAGATATACACTACTGCTTTACAGCAGTACTGAAGTGCACCGATAACTGTTGGGGCACATTAAACATTCTATATACCTCTTTTGTAGCATTATTTCCTGCCTTTTAATCCACATTATCCAAAATACCACAACAAATGTCACTGTGTGTCCTACAAGGTATAAATGCACAACAGGGATATAGTATTACCATGATGGGATCATAATGGTATGACACAAGGTCTGGCCTTGGAGAGATTTCTAAAGTCAACTTCATAGTATTGTGAGGCCAGACATGAGCACTGCCATCTTGAATTCTGTCATGCATGCTCCATATGGCTACCAGACAAGACAGCACACACGGGTCCCCTGAACTGGGGATTCAGAGCTACGCTGCCATGGCCAAGAGATGGTATATCCATCTCACAAGGATCAAGATGGATGGAGGCCTCATCTCACTCTTTGGGGCTGTTTACATAGCCAGTTATCCCTGAAAACCATTACAGATGGATGAACCTGTGAATTTCAGTTCCTGTTCCTCTCAGTGTCTCATTTTTCCATTCTTAATTTTGACTTGTCCCATTTCCACATCTACTGGGGGCAGGGGGTAAATATTCACACAGAAATGAGGATGCATTTTTAGGTGCATTCTTCCATATATACACACACACACACACATACATATATATATATATATATATATATATACATACATACATACACACATGCATACATACACACGCACACACACACACAATTTTGCCTAATATAAGCATTTTTGCAAGCAATTTCCTCTGAGAGTATGCATTGTAATGTTATTTTCATATGCATTTTTGTGTACTTTCTCCTAATATATGCATTTTTGCTTGCTTTTTTTTTGTTTGGACAACTCCATTGCAACATTGAAATAAGTGTGAATGTTAAAGGATAACTGAATGTTGGTTTGCATATACCAGGGGTGCAGAACTGGGGCAGAAGGCAAGATTGCCCCATGTCCTACACTCCAGGAGCTGGGTGACATCAGGGGGTGTGGCCCCATCCCTCTCACCACCCCCTTTTTTCTTTGTTGGGGGTTGGGGTTGGGACACTGGAGATAGATAGCAGTGAGGACGAGAGGTGGCAGGACTCATCTGCACAGAGCAAAGAGCACCACCCTTCCCTATGCGTGGGCGACTCCTAGCACACACACCCCAAGCATCCCCACTGCTGTCTCTGATCTCCTGGCATGCAGGGAATCCCCACTGTTATCTCCAATTAGGGATGGGCGAACTCACCTCATCCCGCCTCACGTGCTGCTTGCCAGACCCCCACTGGTTGCCTGACCCTGCTCGCTGCATGGTGAGCAGTGAGCAATCTCCCGTTCCCTCGCCAAGCCACCCTTTTGCGTAAAAAGTGTGGCTGAGCCTTCTACAAAAAAGGCCAATTTTGCCCAATGGCATCTGAAAAGTGGCCCATTTACGCAAAATTACAGGCATAAATGGTCGGGCAAGTGCAGAGATCTGCAGACTGGCACCTGGGGGGCCAAGCCAGTGAGGAATCACTGAGCTTTGCGTCCCAAATGGACATCCGCGGCATCCCTATCTCTGTTTGGAGATAGCAACAGGGATGCCCTCTAGGGACTTTCCTCCAGAGGGCAGGACTTGGAGCCTAAACACCGGCCCATGGAGAAACCCCAAGAGGCATTGTGGGCTGGATTGGCACAGGCCAGATTAGCCCCACAAGCCAGAGGTTCTGCGCCCCTGGCGTATAGATTCAAAAGTGTGAAATTAGAATGCAAACCCAATGGATTTCTCCCCCCCTTCCCCTCCCTACTCATTACATCCTGGTCTAGATTGTCCTTAGAATGTGTGAAAAGAGAAAGATAGATGTTCATTAATAAATTCCACTCCTTACAGCAGAGCAGCTCCAGTGACTCCCCTTGGATGGGATTACTTGGCAAGGGTTTCAGATAGGGG
Source organism: Heloderma suspectum (assembly GCF_057233095.1). Lineage (NCBI taxonomy): Eukaryota > Metazoa > Chordata > Lepidosauria > Squamata > Helodermatidae > Heloderma > Heloderma suspectum. The sequence continues at coordinate 15,290,344 of NC_139462.1, forward strand.
TAGGCAACACGTGGCCCTCCAGATGCTGTTGCACTGCAAATCCCATGAGCTCCAGCCAGCCCAACCAATGGTGAGGGCTGATGGGATCTGTAATCCAACAACATCTGGGGGACGCCGTTGACAACCAGTGTGGTGTAGTGGCTAGAGTGCTGGACTGGGGGTCGGGAGATCCGGGTTCTAGTCCTCACTCGGCCATGGAAGCTCATGGGGTGACTTTGGGCCAGTCATAGACTCTCAGCCCAACCTACCTCACAGGGTGGTTGTTGAGAGGATAAAATGGAGAGGAGGAGGATTACATACACCGCCTTGGATTCCTTAAGGAGGAAAAAAGGCGGGATATAAGTGCAAACAAACAAACAAACAAATAAATAAAAGTTGTCCATTCCTGGCTTAAGATAAAATCCCTTCCAAGGTCACAGTCCATAGCAGAGCTGGGCACTCTTAAACCCACTGACACCAATGGGCTTGAATGCACTAAACACCATGCTGGATTGTGGCCTCAGTTTATTAAGCCAGTAGAATCAGCTGGTTGTCCTGGTGTTTCTGCAAGCTTGAGAAAGTTTTTAGAGGAGAGTGTGTGGAGAAGGAAGGGTTGTCCAGTGCCTTGTCATCTTGACCTTTTGCAGTTTCCCATCGAATATTTTGCTTCTGTTCTTTCTAATCCAGGTACTTTACTTACTGAACAACTAAGCTACTGATGGGAGATTTTGCTGGTGACACAAATATGTAGGGATTTCAAAAAGCTCTGTGCAATCAGTTTCCCAAGGTGAACAAGGGAGGTCCTTGCTGGGTCAGAACTGGTGATGGACTCAGATTCATTAACTGTGTTAAGATGGGACAACTCACATTAATATGCCTCATTAAGTTGGAGTATTCAAGACTTGGTATTTGCACATCTTCACGCTTGATACACTTCAAATGATTGCATCGTGAGGTGACTGATCAAGAGCCAACCTGTGGTGGGAAAACAGCCATGAGAACTGTTCCCTAAATGTTGGTGCATAGCCCATGCTTAACAAAGGTAGCACCATCAGAGATGGTGGAAAACTTGTATGTCCATAGATAAGGTGTATGGGGCTAGCAGCAGGCACACTGATATACCTGCGTATGTTGTCTGAATAGGGCTAACATGTAATGGCGGAGGGAACCCTCAGACAGTGATCCTTTGTGTGAAAATAAAGAGGTAAAGGCATTGCAAACAGCTTTCAGCTGTGAAATGTTGGAGGGCCCTAGTGATTCCTCCACATTTGGTGTGAGAGGTGGGATAACCTACGTGGCAGTTTCTTCACATATTGGTGTTAGAGCAGTGAATGGGTGATCCTCCACATTTTGGGTGGCTATAGCAGTGGGATTGCCCTAGTTAGAGGGCCACCCCTATGGTGATCCGACTCTCTTTCACTGCAACTCAATAAGAAGGCAAATGAGAAGTACAAAGAGGCCCCGCGTTTGTGATATCTTCAGAGAGACGTAGAAAATTACTTCTGCAGCTCTCGTGGGAGGGGCTCGAGTGCAGTCCGGGAACTGGTGAGAAGGGGCAGGAGCTGGGTGGGAGCCCAGAGAACCCGGACAAGGGTGGGTTCACACTTCCCTATCAGAAAGTACAAATGGGAGCCAAGCAATAAATTCACACTGGTATTTATTTATTTTATTTATTTATTGACAACATTTGTAAACCATTCCACATCTAGCCAGATTCCAGAGTGGTGAACAATAAAAGATACACCAATAAAATAAAAGAATAAAACTCCATGTTAAAAATTATTATTATTATTATTTTTTTAAAAAAAGCAGAATTCTGATCAGAACCATGGCTGGTCAGTCAAGGAAGGCTTTCTGAAACAAAGATGTTTTCAGGAGGCACTGGAAACAACGGTGTCTGCCTTCCACAAGGTAACGGAACTTGTGATCTCGTATCTTTCAGGTGCTTTTTAAATTCTCATCAGTAATTGCCAGCTGATCAGGCAAAGATGTCCAAGTGGAAGCATTTATATGCACCTGTTGTCATGTATTGCTGGCATGAAACTGGCCCCGCCAACCGCCATCCCAGTGGGCAATCAAGGCCATTACACAACGTCAGAATCAGTGGAATGTCTCTGGGCCGTCACACGTCTCTCTGGAGGTAGGAATGGAATGAAGTTGTTTCCCAACACGCCACCAGAGAAAAATGTCATTTGTCATTTCTAAGTAAACAACTCTGCCATCGTATATTAAAATAGCGATATTTTCCTCCCAGTTTTCGTATCTCAAAAGGGCAGTTCAAAGTGTGAGAAGACTAGCTTGGCTTAACAACACATCAAACATTAACTCGCCTATAAACGCTGCTGTGTGATAGCTTAGGATCGTCTGTAGCTCTCTTTTTTTCTTTTTCTTGTCACCCTTACAAATAGTCCCTTGATGTCACTGTGTTTCAGAGTCTTTGGGCCATTAACAGCTGCAGGACAGGCAGAAAATTACAGGGGAAGCTTTGCCCATCACTGCTCCGTCATGCTGGGTAAAAGGGTCGCTGTAATATTATTGTCCACAGGCTGTCTGTATAAGCCTGCTACTGTGCATAGACTAAGAAACAGAGGCCGTGCCCTAAAGTGGCTAAGTGGCCAGAAAAAAAACAGCTTGGCCTATTCCTGTGCCTTTAGTGGCAGCTGGGTGAATATTTTTCAAAATGACACAGTGTCGTTTACTCCTCCTGTGCAGTGTTTGTTCCAGCCAATCAGTCAGCCATCCCTTTCCTAGGTTACTCCATTACAGCCCCCTTTTCCCCTGGTTTTCTGCCTCCCCAACTTACTTTTAGCATTCTGTGGCCTGCTCAGCAAATCCGTTTCAGTCAGAAACAATCAGAACTCTAAAGGAGTGAAACCCGGAGAGGATTCACCGCCCCACGGACATTGGAGCCACCAGCCTTCACTGCTGAGCAGTCCTCATTGGATTCTGAGGGGCAGTTCTATCCTTGGGGGGTTTCTCCCTAACGACTTTTGGGGCGATACTTCTGCAAATCTTGGGGTTTCCTATTCTCTCTCTCTCTCATTTATGGATGGCACCATTTTGGCTATACAAGAATTGGCAAGCTACGACTGTGTGTGCTACAAGTGTGTAGGGGGAAAGAAGCATTGTTTTGTATTTATTATAGTTCTACCCCACTCATCCTCCATGGTGCTCAGGATGGTTTAGATACCCACCTTTATCCTCATAATAGCCCCGTGAGGTAGATCAGGCTAAAAGACTGTGATTGATCCCAAGCTCATCCAGTGAGCTTGGCCACTGAATGGGGATTTGAACCCAGGTCTTCTCACATACTTTTAAAATTCAGTTCACTTCAGGGGCCTCTGTGCACATCTGCGGCAACTAAGAGCAATGCACATGACCTTATCTCTGCATGCAGCGGAATGAGATGGTCGGGTTTTGAGCTGGTGGAAAGGGCTGCCTCACTGTAGACTGACAGTGGAGGGTCCCTTTTTTGAATGCTCCACTGCATTAAAAACAACAACAAACAACTTGCTGCAAGTAGAAAACTAGCACAGCAGGGGCCGTCCTGGTCTCCCTGGTGTGCTGGTTTTTCTTTGCAGGGAGTTTTTACTTGAAGGTCTGTTCTTTTTAAACTGGGAGGGTATTCAAAAGTGGCAAGTCCACCTGCAGCCTGCAGTGGTCTGATCCGCTGAACTGCCTCAGGAGCCAGCCACGTCCTGCCATGGCATGTGTGGCCTGACCAGGTCAGACACCCAACGCTTGAGTGACTTATTCAGAGCCTTCCCTGAATGAGACGCCTTCTCGTCTTGTAATCTTTTGGTTTGGGGCTTCTGGCATGGAGTTTTGTTTGCAAGCAAACACCCACACAAACCTTTCTGGCTCCTTCTCCTCATACTGTCTTCTCTGTATCTGGGGTGGGCTTGCAGATCGGAAGGAAGAATTTTTCTTTACAGCTGAGGCAATATTGTGTTTTATTAATAGCAAGGCTGAGCTATCAAGTTAAATGTCACCTTACATCCAGCTCGCTGGGTGTCTAAGATGTCGTCGTATAAGATCATAGGTCATGGAATATGAATACTGTAAGGAAAAGGCTGGCACAGAACACCCCCACGTCAGCCCTGAGTCAGAGATTACTGCCAGGTGTATCCACTGCTCCCTATCCCCTGGTGACCCCAGCCATCGGCCTATTTGGGACCTATACCACCGGCTTCGTGAAGAAGCTGGGAACACACATCAAGGCTGCGCACCTCTCCCTCACACCTCCCTCCCACACCAGCTTAATATCCCAGCTGAATATCCCGGTTAGTGAACTGACATTAGAACATAAGAGCCCTGCTGGATCAGACCAAGGGTCCCTCAGTCCAGCATTCTGGTCACACAGTGGCCCACCAGCTGTCAACTGGTGTACATAGGCTCACTGCTTCTGATACTGGAAGTAGCATATAGCCATCAGGATTAGTAGCCATTGACAGCCTTCTCCTCCAGGAATTTGTCTAACCCCCTGTTAAAGCTATCCAAACCGGTGGCCATCAGTACGTCTTGTGGTTGCAAATTCCATACTTTAACTCTGCGCTGTGTAAAGACGTATTTCCTCTTATCTGTCCCACTGAGCGGCCGGTTTCTAGCATTATGAGAGTGGGAGAAAACTGTCTCCTTATCCACATTCTCCACACCATGCATAATTTTGTACACCTCTATCATGTCTCCCTTTACCCTCTTTTTCTCCAAGTTAAACAAGCCCAGCTGTTGCAACCTTCCCTCATAGGGGTCATTAAACCAGAGTTCCCCATTTTGGATGCAACGGACAACTCGGATGTAGACCAAACCAGGATCTCTATGCTGAGGTCAGTGGGCAAGGGGTTGTCCTCTCCACGTCAAGTTTAACAACCAAGAACCAAAAGAAGGGAGAGCAGGGAGGGGACTTGAAGTAGCCTGTCCTCACTTAGCCCCTGGGCAGCAGACTGACTGAACATCCAGGCACACAGGTCACCTGTCCTGAGCACAATCTTCCACACTATGGTGAGATGTATTGTATTTCTATTAGCGCTGTGCCAAATCCTGCCCCCTATTTTCGGGATTTTTTTCTCTCCTGCGAAAAAGGCATTCCTTTTTCTTCCTCTTTCACGGGGAGGGGGAGAATTCTGAATAATGTTCTCTTTGGGGAGAGGGACAGGGTTTCCACATACCTTTCTAAGTTCAGAGGTGGCTGAGGGATCTTCTTGCTTGCTTTAAAAATGCTCCCTGCACTTGCACGAGACCCTGCGGAGAGGCTGAACTCCCATGAGACCACAGGATGCCACCCTCTCTCACAGGCATTCAGAAAGAGTGCCGAGGCTGCAGAGGTCTCTCTGCAAAGATCCCCGGGCTGCTGCAAGCAAGAACAAAGGGGACGTTTGGAGCTTGAGAAAAACCTTGCTTGCAACAGGGCAGAGCCCTTGCAGAGACAGGCTTGCAGCCCAGCAAGAGTTACTGAAGGCCACTCTGGAGAAAGCCCCTCTGCAAAGAGCTCTGTGCTGCTGCAAGCAACATGTTGGGGCAAAAGCATCTGACCTCTCCTCCCTAGCATGCCACGTGTGTGTGTGTGTGTCTTTAATATAGGGATGTACAAAATGCTTACCTTGCTCCGTTCCGGGGCATCCGTGGGGGGGGGGAGGCGCTCTGTCCCTCCCCCCGGAATCCTCCCTGGCTGGCTCCGCTCTGTGGCGACTCTGCAGAGCCACTGGCCGGGGCCAGCCGCAGCCGGAATTCCGGCCACTGCCGGGCTGCTGCAGCCGCAAATGGCGGCTGCTATGCCAGCCGCCATTTGCATGGCTGCCAAGCCATGATAGGCTATGTAAGTATTTACGTAGCCTATCACAAAGAAAGGCAGCCACACAAATGGTGGCCACTACGACGGATGCCATTTGCAGCCACAGCAGCCCGGCAGCAGCCAGGAGACCAGCTGGAGCCACCGCTGCATCCGCCACTGCCAGAGCCACCACATCCGCCGCCAGGTACACTCCATCCCAGGGGGATTCCGCGGGGTGGCGAGTGGGGAGGCCATTCCGCCATGGATTCTGGGGGGCTGGATTCTAAAGAATCTGGCCTCACTGGAGTCCATGGTGGGATTCTCTGACATCCCTACTTTAATATGCAGGCAGAATTCCATGTTGGGGAGTATTCAAACATAATTTCTCCCTCTGCTGTCTGATGTGGTATGGCCTATCAAGAACTGTACCACTTGGTGCTAAGATAAAGAGAACCATTCAGTTCTATGAAAGCTGAGGATGCCTTCTGTTAAGAACAGCACTGGATCCATTTTCTCCAAGGGCTCGTGTAGCCATTTATGAAGCATCCAGCATAGCAAAGAACCGAATCATTCTCACTGACCCTCTTTCCTTCTGCTTCTTTGTGTCTTCATGTGTCTCAAGACAACTTCAAAGACCCATCATTCATACTTGGCATGCCTAGCATTTCATTCCTCCCCAAGCAATAATACATTGAGGAAGGTAACAAGCTATGGAACATTTGGGATGGGATTTTTTTTTTAAGATTGTGTTTCTTGTTGACCCAAATAATTTAAATTATTTCAAAACTCATCTCCAAGTTAAGATTGTTTGCAGACATGGAGTGGGGGTGGGGTGGGGTGGGTGTAGCTTGAACACCACTTGAAGGAAAGAAGTGATTCACCTTGTCTTAGACCAGGGCTGGGGAACTTTTTTTTTTTGCCCCAGTGGCCACATTCACTCTGGGGAAGATGTTGGGGCTGCATGCCAGCAGTGAGTGGGGCCACCTCACTCTTGTCTCTCTCACACACACACATACACAGAAATCACTTTCACACACAGACCATTCCCAGTACTGTGAAGCTCCCAGCAGCAGCTCCTTGGTGAACTGGCTTCTCTTGGCCCTCACTTTCCATGTCAGGAAAGACAAGGGGCAAGTGAAGTTCAGCGGAACCATTATCTCAGTGTGCTCCCACTGCCTTCAAGCAACAGCTCCCTAGTAATCCAGCTGTGTAAGTTTATTTGAAGGCTTCACTCACTGCTCTGGGCTGTTCCAACCCATGCAAAGCTGGGTTCACTCATTCTAGTAATAAAAGTGCTCAGGTTCAAGGTCAGTTAGAAAGCTGGACCTGAGTCCTTTAATGCTATATAGCACAGCAAGGATAGTTTTCTGGAGGGTGGGAAAGAGAAAAAGGTGTCTTTTCCTATCCCCCAAACCTGAACCCTCTCCCCAGCTTGCCTCACAAGCCCTAAATAATTCTGCAACTCTCCTGTTCTAGGCTGGCTGGTCCATGAACAAGAACACTCATGTTAGGGATTGTTGTTGTTCAGTCGTTAAGTCATGTCCGACTCTCCGTGACCCCATGGACCATAGCACGCCAGGCCTCCCTGTCCTCCGCTCTCTCCCGGAGCGTGCTGAAGTTCATATTCATTGCATCGGTGATGCTATCTAGCCATCTCATCCTCTGCCGTCCCCTTCTCCTTTTGCCTTCAGTCTTTCCCAGCATCACGATCTTTTCCAGTGACTTTTCTCTTCGCACATGTTAGGGATACACTGCAACATTTTGTTACAGGTCCATACTATTTTTTTTAGTTTTTGATTCCAAAAGAATTGCATGCATGCTACAACCTCAGACAACAATGAATTAAAGAATGTTCCAGCAAATACAACGACTACCCAAAGCTATTGCCTGTCATTCATATTCTTCCCTCCTCCTGTTTGTTTTTGGTAAGGAATTTGTTTTTGTTTTTGAAGCATTTTTCATTTGGTCTGGGGTAGGTAGAACAGCTGTGCAAAAACAAAAAATTGATTCAGAACCCAGTTTGTTGCTTTGGATTATGGGTTGCCTGTTTGGAGCTTCAGCTGTTGTCACATGGAGGTTCAGATGTGAAGCAGAGCATTGGTTCAGTTCAGTTTCCAAACCCTCGGATGACTTCCCCACTGGCTAGAATGAGAAAATGAACAAATGCCTGTAACTTCTTCATTTTGAGGCAGAACTGGATGAAATTTGCAAGCTTAGTAGACTCTTCTTAGGGGATGAAGCCTGAAGCCTGAAGTTCAAACAAATAGATGCATGCTTCATATGAGGCATTTGCTCACTCCTAATATGTAGACAAGGTACATAGCTCTTTCGTTCACTGAAGAACCAACTGGGGAACTAGGAGCAGCACATATACAATATTTAGAGCAGCGCAAAGCCCATTTACTCTAGAAGAGTCCTTTTAAAATCAATACATCAGCAAGGGACAGTCTAAGATATCTTCACTCTACCCATTTGAGTCAAGGCAAGCCAAGTTATTTTGGCACCTGTGGCAGAAAATCATACAGCTGCCTCTAAACAACATAAATACAATATTGATAAATCAAATAATTAATCATTCAGTGCCTCTTTGTGGCACCCAAACTCAGCTGCCTAAGGTGGCCACCTCCTTCTGTCTAACAGTAGGGTTGGTTCTGATCAGCAGTGAAGTAAATTGACTGAAGGATGTATTTTGAATCAGATGCAACTGTCACGGCCTCCCCACACCCAGGAATCCTGGGAACAGTAGTTTTCTGGGGGGACTGAGAATTTCCCATGTCACTTCCCTAATACAGAGACTCTTCCAAGGGGATGTAAAATGTATCTAGATCCCTACCGTTGCAGGGGGGGGGGGGACACAACTAAATTCTCATAATTCAGAAGGACAAAGCACCGCCTCAGCTTGTCATTTTTATTTTTAAATGAAATGCTCAAGAAAATAACATTTGCATAATTACAGGGAGCTTTCAAGATGCATCAGAGCACAGCTATCTCGGGATAATCTGCAAAGGAGCTGAGCTCTTGCAAAGAATTCAGGCGGGTGCTGTGCGGAATTTACTTTGCTCACAGCAAACTGCAAAATGTGGCTTCCCTTCCCTATGTGCAGAAAGTTCCGTTTTGATTTCTGGCAAGTCTGATTTGTCTGCTGACTGTCTGCTGCAGCCAATCTCAAGGCTGAGCATACCTGGCCCACTAGCAATGCAGTAACTGGACTGGTAGGCAACCTGGTACCCTCCAGATATTTTAGACTATAACTCCCATAATCCCCAACCGGCACAGCCAGCGGTTAGAGATTGTGGGAGTTGTAGTCTAAAACATCTGGAGGGCACCAGGTTGGATTCCCTGAGAAAACTAGTTGGACTCCCTGAGAAAACTAGCCTTCAAACCTCCAGTAAGACGGTGAGAATATAATGGCACGTTTAGAATCATAGAATCAGAGAATAGTAGGGTTTATATTCTGGAATCTGCATCGGGAGTATTTCTGGTCACCAGGTACTTCCTTGCGTGCTGCTCAGAATGCATAGGTTCCCTGGAGAGAAAAAGCTTTCCCATTATTTTTCAATAAATACTCACCTTGACTGTTTACTCATTCATGTGAACTGAAAGAAGGGAATCCAGAATTGATCCATTGATATCTAGCTGTGATCGTGTTCTTCCACTTCCATGACCTTAATGAACAGGTGAAAACCATTGATGTAAGCCAGGGGTGCAAATCCAGCCCTCCTCAAGCCCCAATCTGCCCTCTGGGGTTCGCCAGATGGCCACACGCCCTTTCCCCCAACTACCAATCGTTTGCTAGTTTCCCAGCGTTTTGTGCAGTTTTTCCCCCATTCTAAAAGGTTACTGTGCCTCTCCTAAAGCTTATTTACTGGCAATTTAGCTTTAAGCTAAAATATGCTAGTATTTATTTATTTTTTGGCCTCACCCTTTTTGCCTTCAGTCCCAACCACCACTGGAATGCGGCCCCCAAGAGCTTCCCTGAAATGGAATTTCAGGAATTTGGCCCTTGGAATTTGGCCCTTGTATTGAATTGGAATTTGGCCCTTGTTCAGCACCATTGATATAAACTGCTCTATGGTTCAGGGGGAAAGTGCATCTATGAACTAGATGTTTCCCAAAAGGGAGAGCCCACAGGTCAGCAGAGAGCATGCTTAGAAGGGCCTAAGTTCAATCCCCAGCTGAAAAGATTTCCAGTGGGAAGCTGGGCCAGCTTTGAGGAAGACTTAGGCAAAATGCCCTCTGGTGGGTTCCCTCATACTCCAAAGGAGGCTAAGAGCCACCATTTTAATTCTGCACAATGCCCTGTAGCATCTTACATGGTATTACTCCCACAGCATTGTGGGAAATTAAAATGGCGCCTTACAGATCCTGTTGGCCAGCATGGGAGGTCTCTGGGCAGGTCTCAGTGCTGGCAGGCGCTGCTGGGGCACTGTGGCCTCAGCGGTTGCCCTGACATAACAGGTGCTGATGCCAGGCCTGGTGGGAAAGCTGGAAAAGACCCCTGCCCGGGACTCTGGAGTGCGATTGCCTGCCAAAGTAGAGAAAACTCGGCTAGATGGGCCAATGATGTGACTCGGTGTCAGCAAGCTTCAGAGATTCAAAACATTTTCTTGTGTTAGCCACACATTAGTTTAACTCAAGTTGTTATGGCAAAAGAAGTCAGATGATAGTGTTGTCTTTACCTCAGCTTATGTGCTGGTTGCCATTTGAGAGTAAATTAGCTTTTCCACTAGATGTCCACTAACCTTTCCCTGGTACTTTGAAATAAGAGCAAAGTGTCTAAATATCAGAAATACACCAAATTGTTTGGAGTCCTAGAGACACAGAAAGTTCAAGGCACTCCAGGAATCTCTAATGCTAAATCCAACCCCCTCCCCCAGTGCAGCTCCACTTGCTGTCATGCTAGCCACTCCCCAGCCATGACTTTCAACTAGGATCTCATGGCCTCTATCTCGTTTTCTCATTCGAGAAAGATTTTGCTAATAATCCTGTGTACAATGGTCAGGCAACCCGACAAAAACCAGGTGTCGACTTTCCCAAGGAGGGAAAAGTCCTCATTTGAGCCACCACATCAGTATGGCTATGGACCAACTCAGGTGGACCAATCCAGTTCCTGAGAAGGGTGTCCTCTAACCAGCAAGAGCAGGTCTCCTAAGTCACTGGTAGGCAACCTGGTGTCCTTCAGATATTTCAGACTACAACTCCCATAGACCCCGACTGTTGGCCATGCAGGGTGGGGTTCATGGGAGCTGTAGTCCAAAACCTCTGGAGGGCACTAGGCGGTGGAGGCTGGTGGCTCCAATGTCAGTGGGGTGGTGAATCCACCCCAGGTTTCAGTCAGAACCAGTCAGAACTCTAAAGGAGCTATCCAAGGTGCAGAATGGATTCACCCCCCCACTGACATCAGAGCCACCAGCCTCCACTGGCACCAGATTGCCTAACCCTCTCCTAGATGCTCAGTCTAGTAACCAATCTTGACCCAGAAGATTTTCTAGGATTTAGGGAATATCACCTGACTCCTTTGTCCCCTTGCTGCAAGGAGACTTTGTCAGGTGGTGTGGCTGATCTCCAGCATTCCTTCCTTTGGCCCAATCTTGATGGTGGTGGTGCTTTACAAACAGTCTTGGAGGACTCCTAAGGCTACCAAGTCCATTTATTCCATCTTTCCCGCCTCAGTGGATTTTCTGTGGCAAGAAAAAAGATAGAAAAAGCAATGGGAAAATACAGGAGGGCTACAAATGGAAGATCTTAATGTCCCTGATAGTCATTCTAGTGTCAAGTTCAAGTAGTGAACTTGAGCTGGACATCCTAGAGAGTGAAATCAAGTGGGCCTTAGGAAGCATTACTAACAACAAAGCTAGCAGAGATGACAGTATTCCAGCTGAGCTATTTAAGATCCTAAAAGATGATGTTGTTAAAGTTCTGCACTCAATATCCCAACAAATTTTAACACTCAACAGTGGCCACAAGACTGGAAAAGGTCACTTTACATTCCAGTTCCAAAGAAGGACAATGCCAAAGAGTGTTCAAACTACCGTACAATTGTGCTCATTTCACATGCCAGCAAGGTGATGCTCAAAATCCTACAAGCTGGGCTTCAGCAGTATGTGAACTGAGAACTACCGGAAGTACAAGCTGGGTTTCGAAGAGGCAGAGGAACTAGAGATCAAATCGCCAACATTCGCTGCATCATGGAGAAAGCAAGAGAATTCCAGAACGTCTATTTCTGCTCCATTGACTATGCTAAAGCCTTTGATTGTGTGGATCACAACAAACTGTGGCAAATTCTTAAAGAGATGGGAGTACCAGACCACCTTACCTGTCTCCTGAGAAACCTGTACGATGGTCAAGAAGCAACAGTAAGAACCGGACATGGAACAACCGACTGGTTCAAAATTGGGAAAGGAGTACGACAAGACTGCATATTGTCGCCCTGCTTATTTAATTTATATGCAGAGTACATCATGAGAAATGCCGGGTTGGATGAATCAGAGGTCGGAATTAAGGTTGCCGGGAGAATTATCAACAACCTCAGATACGCAGATGATACCACCCTAATGGCAGAAAGCGAAGAGGATCTGAAGAGCCTCTTGTTGAGGGTGAAAGTGGAGAGTGCAAAAGCTGGTTTGAAACTCAACATTAAAAAAACTAAGGTGATGGCATCTGGCCCCATCCCTTCCTGGCATATAGAAGGGGAAGAAATGGAAGCAGTGACAGATGTTATTTTCTTGGGCTCCAAGATCACTGCAGACAGTGACTGTAGCCATGAAATTAAAAGATGCTTGCTCCTTGGGAGGAAAGCTATGGCAAACCTAGACAGCATAGTAAGAAGCAGAGACATCACCTTGCCGACAAAGGTTTGTATAATCAAAGCTATAGTTTTCCCAGTAGCAACATATGGCTGTGAGAGCTGGACTATAAGGAAGGCTGAGCACCGAAGAATTGATGCTTTCGAACTGTGGTGCTGGAGAAGACTCTTACGAGTCCCCTGGACTGCAAGGAGGTCAAATCAGTCCATCCTAAAGGAAATCAACCCTGAGTGCTCATTGGAAGGACAGATAATGAAGCTGAAGCTCCAATATTTTGGCCACCTAATGCGAAGAGAAAACTCCCTGGAAAAGACCCTGATGCTGGGAAAGATTCATTGAAGGCAAAAGGAGAAGGGGACGGCAGAGGATGAGATGGCTAGATAGCATGACCAGTGCAATAAATATGAACTTGAGCGCACTCCGGGAGAGAGCGGAGGACAGGGAGGCCTGGTGTACTATGGTCCATGGGGTCATGAAAAGTTGGACACGACTTAACGACTGAACAACAACAACAACAACAATAACAACAACAACAAATGGAAGATGATGTTTGGACCCCCCATAAAATTCTGTGGGTGAGTCAGGGCAATTGTGCAACACAAGCTGAGTCTGGAAACAGCTAAAATCCAATTGATTTGTTTGTTAAAGATAATAGATTGAGAATTCTATTCCCTGGAGATGGGACTTCCCGGTTCCTTTTGAACTCATGTGTGTTTTGTCTTCCCTGTGGAGAAAATGTCAACTGGCCATAGATAACTAGGGGGTGGGGGTGGGGGGATAGAATCCACTATTTTAGCATAGCTGTGAAAACGATAACAAAAAGCAAAGACAGGTGTTCTTGTTCTGTCTGACATGTGTTTTATTTGATGTGGAGAATCTTCTGTGGCTTTTGCGTTTTGTTCTATTTTTTAAAAACATTTCAAAGCACATTGTGTCTGCATGCGAATCCAGGGAGCACATGCAGTTGGGTGCAATTGGGTGCTGGGTTTGAACTGACAGGAGAACACGAAGGGGGCAATGAAATTTTGTATGTTAATCGTTGTGTTTTGAGTTTTTGGTTTTAAATGTTTTAGGATACAATCCTATGTTTACACATTAAAAAAAGTCCTATTACTCCCAGCATCCTCCAGCCAGAGTAGCTGGCTGGGGCATGCTGGGAGTTTAGGACTTCTTTTGTCTAAGCATGCATAGGATTGCATCCTTAAGTGATGAGTATTTGTAGTGAAATTACGATGTTGTGTTTTGGAGTCTGCCTTTGCAGAAGGTGACATTTTTGCATGACAAGGTACACCTGCTGAAATTCCCTCATACACACAACTATTCAAGGTGCAACTTTTGCATCTAGCCACCCTAAAAGACAAAACCAAGCCTTCATTTCCAGTTGGAGGTGGAAAAGGGCAGTGGGGGTATTCCCTGTGGTTGCGATGCACCCTCTGAAATGCAGTGCAACTCTGGAAATGAAGGCTAGGGTTCTACTTATTTATTTACTTAAAATTATGTTTTGGCCACCTTTGAAGCAGAATGCTCTTCATGGAACACTTGCCTTGATGAGGGTTGTAAGCAGAATTGTGGACCCCTGCCTATTACAGTAACACACTGGAAACAAAATAGTCTTAGAAAAACTAACCGGTGTGCCCTTATCCTATTAACAGGCCCATGGAACAGACACTGGTGAGTGATGAAAGATCATCTTTCTTTTTTTTAAGGCACCTATTTTGCAGTTCTTGTTGAAAGAACTTCTATGTTAAGGAACTTTCCATTGAAAACATCAGTGAAGAACAGCGTGAGAAGAAATTGGATGCAATACTAGATCAAAGCGTGCGCTAATGTGTCATAATTATGAAGTGCCAGAACACTGAGAGATTTATCTTCAGCAGCCAAGGTCAGTACATTTCGAATGAGAAAAAAGGTATTCACTAACTTCCATGGGCAAATATGCAATGCTGACTTAGGTGGGACAGGGTTAACATGCCAACATTACTTCCACAGGATGTCTACAAAGGCCTATGTATAGCTTTGGAAGGCTGAAAAGTAGAAACATTAAGGCCAAAACAGACTTGACTCTAAACCTAGCAGTGCCTAACAGCTACATCTTTTTTTTAATTTTTAATTTTACTCTAGAGTAGGCGCAGGACCCCTAATTCGGGTTGGAAACCTAGTATGTAGGGGGGGATAGGGAGCATTTAAGATCCAGATCAGGCCCCCTGTGCCTATTCTAGAGTAAAAATGAACAAAAGATGGGGCTGCTAGACACCGGTTTAAAGTAGGGATGTACAAAACACCTTGCTCCATTCCAGGGCGTTCGTGGTGGGGGGGAGGTGCTCCTTCCCTCCCCCCAGAATCCTCCCTGGCCAGCTCCGTTCCGCGGTGACTCCGCAGAGCTGCCAGCCAGGGCTGGCCGCAGCCGGAATTCCGGCTGCAGCCGGGCTGCCGCACCCACAAATGGCAGCCACTACGCCATTTGCGTGGCTGCCTTTTGCCGTGATAGGCTATGTAAATATTTATGTAGCCTATTACGGCAAAGAGCAGGGGCGCAAATGGCGTAGCAGCTGCCATTTGCGCCCTTGCTCTTTGCCGTGATAGGCTACATAAGTATTTACATAGCCTATCATGAAGAAAGGCAGCCAAGCAAATGGCAGCCGCTACGACGGCTGCCATTTGTGGCTGCAGCAGCCTGGCAGCAGACAGGAGACCAGCCACCGCTGCATCCGCTGCCGCTGGAGCCGCCAGAGCTGCTGCATCTGCCACCAGGTACACTCCGTCCCAGGGGGATTCCGCAGGGTGGCGGGGGTGGGGAGGCCGTTCAACCACAGATTCCAGGGGGGCGGATTCTAAAGAATCCAGCCTCACTGGAGTCCGTGGCGGAATTCTCCGACATTCCGTAGTTTAAAGTAATGTCTGTTTTGGTCCTTAGACAAAACCTATCACAGATATGAGAAGCAGGCCTTGAGGTATTAGTTATGAATTCCCAGCACAAAACGCAGTGTGATGGTGGCAGTTGGTTGTGCTTGAGAAGACGGTTGGACAAATTCCTGGAGGAGAAGGCGATCAATGGCTACTAGTCCTGATGGCTATGTGCTACCTCCAGAGCCAGAGGCACTGACCCTATGTACGCTAGTTGCTGGGGAACATGGGTAGGAGGGTGCTGTTGTGCTCATGTCCTGCTTGTGGGTTCCTGGTCAACAGCTGGTTGGCCACTGTGTGAACAGAATGCTAGACTACATAGGCCCTTGGTCTGATCCAGCAGGTTCTTCTGATGTGCTTACGTGTGTAAACCCTGAGCTGTCCCAGACTTAGGGTGGCCATGTGTCCTCTTTTACAGAGGACAATCTTCTATATGAAGGAGTCCTCTGTTTGAAAGGCTGTCCTTTCAATTCTGGCTTAAAGAGAAAGAACCACAAGTACTGTCACCCATCCACAGTAAGCACCTGGATAGCAAGCTGGTCACAGTCTTCGCACTATGGTGAGATGTACTGTATTTCTATTTAAATTATTTAAAAAAAAATTCTAAATTTGCATCTATACATGTGGGCTAGCATATGTAAATTTTATGCATATTGGTGCCCTCTTTTGTCCAGTTTTTTTGGTGATTTATAAGTAGCCAACCTACTTCAGGCTTATAAGTGAAAAGGGTAAGGCACACAACAGACTGGGCGTGGTGGACCGAAAATGGAGAGGAGCGAGATCAGTTTGGCAATGCCAGAACAAAGAAGGTGAGTTGCAAAGAGGCACTTGGCGCCAAAGCAGGCATTACTTGAAAGATGTAGCTGCCAGCTACATCTTTCTTTTTTCATTTTTACTCTAGAGTAGGCACCGGAGGAGCTCTCCAGAGTGGAACACAAGCATTTAGGGGTAGGGGGTCTTTGACCTTTCCCAAGTAAATGTGTTGAGCATCAGGGCAGCAGAATCAAACTCCGTTTGATTCCTGTGGCCATAACGGAGCCATGAATTAAGCGAGTTCAAAATGCAAAACTGCACATGCTCAGGGCATGCATGCATATATATATATATATATATATATATATATAAAGGTAAAGGTGCCCCCAACCAGTCGTGTCCGACTCTAGGGTGCGGTGCTCATCCCCGTTTCTAAGCCGAAGAGCCAGCGCTGTCCGAAGACGCTTCCGTGGTCATGTGGCCGGCATGACTGAACACCGAGGTGCACGGAATGCTGTTACCTTTCCCGCCGAGGCGTTACCTATTTATCTACTTGCAATGTCTTGCTTTTGAACTGCTAGGTTGGCAGAAGCTGGGACTGAAGACGGGAGCTCACTCCGTCATGCAGCACTCGGGTCTCGAACTGCTGACCTGCCGACCTTCCAGTCTGCAGTTCAGCATCTTAACCACTAAGCCACCGCGGTCCCCATATATATATATATATATATATATATATATATATATATATCAGGGTTGGCAAACAATTTTATTTCTCTAACATGTCAAGAATGCAGAAGCAGTTGTGAAGCATGACATGGCAGGGAAGGGAGACTAGAAATGTTCGTCGTGTGCTTCATAACTGACATGCGGCTGACTAAAGGGTGGCCAACATAAGACAATTAAGTCCAGCATACAAAATGACCTCGCTGCAGCACTGGGAAGGACTGAACGCTTGCCTTATTCAAGTGTTCCTCTCCATGCAATCTCAATCGCATGCAGAGGGAAGCAGTAGGGCCGCACATGCTCAACCCGACCCCGCCATCATGCATGGCGTTCCAGCTCACAGAGGAACCTGCACGCATTCTACAGGCTTCCCTTCTTCAGACCTTCTCCCAGTGTTGCAGATGATTTAGTACAGGACGCAGTGGTGGAGCAGAGTGAGCGTGCATGGCCCCGCTGTGTCTCTCCACATGATTGAGAAACACCTGAATAGGGCTTCTGTCCTCTCTCTGTCCATACACTCATCACTGCTGTTGGTACATAATAGCAGCCCTGAATGAGTAACATGAAATAATGTCAACTGTGTAAATTGTCTTAATTGGGGAAATTAATTTGGGCTGAGTTATATGACCAAGCAGAAAATCATCAGGGTCTGTCTCTTTCTCTCTCTCTCTCGCTCTCTCTCGCTCTGTATGTATATGTATATATAACATTTATATCCCACCCTTTTTCCTCTTGCAAGGAACTCAAGGTGGCTTACATGGCCTTCCTCTTCTCTGTTTTATCCTCACAACAACCCTGAGAGGTAGGTTGGGCTGAGAATCAGTGACTGGCCCAAAGTCACCCAGTGAGCTTCATGGCCAAGAGGGGAGTAGAATCCTGGTCTCCCAAGTCAAGGCCAACACTCTAACCACTACACCACATTGGCCCTCATTATTCAGATGTCACCAGCATGCTGTTTTGTGCACACTTTCTCATCCCATTCAATTGTTTCTGCATTGATTTTTCTCATTTAGATGCAAATGTAATCACCTATCAATTACTTACGCCAGATTATGCACACAAGAGAGCCAGCTGTAATGATAACAAACTGCTTTTGCTTTGCTTTGCTTTTAACTCATCAAAGGCAGGTCTAGATAGAAACACTTATATTTACAGACATGTATCCTTGAGTACTGCAGGGCTTATGGATATGACTCACGGCTTGGGAAGTTTTCCAGGCTAATAAAAGAATGACCATTAGCAGCACCTATGGCTGTAATTATATATAAAGGGAGATGGTTTAATGGAGGGACTTTGGAATTCAACAGCGCAGCCTTGCTGAGTAATGAAAAACCATCCACTCCAGTGAAAAGGATAAGAGTGCCCACAATGCATAGTCAGTAAGAGCCAAATTGCACGCTCAAACTGATGTGTGTGTGTTGTGAATGTTGGCTGAGTGGACCCATCGTGGCTGGCAGAAGACATGAAGAGGGAAGAAGCACCCTGGACTAACAGCAAGGAAGAGGGAGGGAGGGAGGCTCCGGTGTTCAAAGAAGCAGAAGTTATTGTGCGCTGCGCGTTCCGGAATGTCTCCTTCTGGTGCTGTTTAAAGCCGTTCAGTCTCATCCACACCTGATGTGAGAGTGCTCGGCTTTAGGAGTAGCACGTGCAAGCATCCAGAAGACAGATTTACTCTTCGTTTTAGGACAAGAGGCTGAACGGCTTGAACTGGCTCCTGAAGAAGCAGGCATTCCGGAACGCGTAGAGAGCGCAATAAATTCTGCTTTCTTGAGCACCGGAGCCTGCCTCCCCCTTCTCTGTCGTTGCCATCATGGCTGGCCCCGTAGGTTGGTGGGGTTGGACAGCTGCCAGGGACCAGAACTCGTAAGAGACAGGGTTAAAATCCTGGCTCCAATTAAGCACTTAGCATTTTAGGGCTAAGTCCAAACGTTCAGCTTGAAAATTGAGTGAACAGGGTTGGCGTGTGTGTGTGTGGGTACAGAGGGATCTGCCCCAGGCAGATTACCCCGAAGTGAATGCAGCACAAGTTTCCCACCGCTGTCTTAAAGTTTTTTCAAATATTAGAATGTGTACAAACAAGCATAATGTGAGTGAGTGAGTGGCGTGTGTGTGTGAGAGAGAGTTGTATGTGAATGCGCGTGCATGTATTGTTTCCATGTGTGCACATGTACAGCCCCCGTCACCAAGACAGACTCCTTGAGGCCAGCATGGTTGTGCACCCCTGCTTGTAAGCAACTCTGTGCATTCTCCCTTGCTTCCCCTTACACCTGGAGGAACATCCTGCCAGAATACTGGCATAGCCCCCCCCCGTCTTCAAAATCTCTCCTCAAGAGCTTATCCACCTCCTCAATTTCACCCCTCAAGCTCTCAGCCCCAGCTAAAATGAAGCCTCGCTATGTGTCACTGCATCTGTTTGCATTTATCCCTTTTAATGGGTAGGGACTGGGTCAGATGGAGGCCATCTAGCCAGTGTTGGGTCCATTCAATAATGGGCGAGTTGGGCCTATGGTCTGACTTAAGGCATCTTCGTATGCCCAAGTGAGAGACCCAACCCTCGCCTTCTCCAACCTGGTCCCTTCCAGATGTGTTGGACGCCAGAGGTGTTGGACTGCTGTTGGCCATGCTGGCTGGGAATGTTGGTGGTGGTTGTCCAACACATCTGGAGGGTACCAGGCTGAGGAAGGCTGCTGTAGCCAATATGCTTCCAAATTACACATTTCTGCCCAAGAGCAAGTGAAGGGGGAGACAATACCAACTATTTTAAGTAACCCAAGTTAAGCCTTTCTAAATCTGGGGAAAAGAACCAACTCCAGCTCTCAAGAGCCAGATCTGAAGTCAAGTCATTAATCCACTTAGGTCCCATGTCACAAAAGCTTTGCACGCTGGAGGGGATTTTCTAAATACTTTTGGGAACAAGTGCGTATTTTAGACAAGATGTTCTGCTTATGCACATATTTAACTGTGGGAAGGTGCAATCTTCATCTTTTCCCACTCCAGGAACAATGAGTGTGTGAAAACAGAGCAGAACAACAGTCCATCTATCAGCCTATCCTGGCTCCGATCCAGTGGTAGTCAGGCACAGACAGTCATGTGCAACAAGCTCCAGATGAAGACGCACATTACCACTCACATCAGACATCTCATCCAGCTATTTTGAAGGGGCTAGATGGGCATCACAGCATGAATGCACATCCAGATCCACATTAGTTTCTGTGCATGGACCTCTCATGCAGGACTGGGGCACCAAACTGCAGCCAGCTATGTCAGGGAGTTCTGATACTGCAGGTGGCTGGCAATTACCTTCCACTCTTTATTCCATTCGTCCCACATACATTTTCAGAATTGAGGCTGCAGCCCTAAACGTGCTTACTGGGGAGCATGTAACACAGTGGGACTTACTTCGGAATAAACATGCATAAGGTCACACTATGAAGGTATTAGCCTGGATGCTACAAAAGTGCTACAAAGATTAGCTTTGATGCTAAAAAGCAAAAGGCATGTCGTGATTGGACAGTTTCAAATTCCAGGTTGCCTGTACTAAACACAGCATGCTGTTTTCTGCATCAAATGTCCCTCTGCACTCAATGGAGCTTCCTCTCCAGTAAACATGTCTAGGGTTGCAGGCTAAATTCCTAAGATGTGTGTGAGATGAGTGGAAAGGAATGGAAAATAACTATTAGCAGCCTGCAATATCAGAACTTCCTGAAATACCTGGCCAGTTCATACATTCCATTCCTTTTGCACAGAAACATCTAAAAAAACACTATTCAGATGTAAAGGAGGGATGTCGAAGAAATCTGTTTGGGGGTGGAGTTCAACAAGTTTTCCTACCCCCCCCCCCGACTTCACTTCAGTTCCCACTGTGATGTGACTCGATCCGCAGTGCATTGGGCCAGGTCATGGATTTTCCAGGAATTTTGTGCCTTTGGAGGTGGGGGTGTTCTGCAATTTGCACATAAATTTGCACAAATTACCACCAGATTTGCACAAATTTGGCTGTAATATGCACAAATTTGGCTGTAAATTGTGCAAATTGCTCAGAAATTTGCACAAATTTCAGAACCTTCCCCCCCAAAATGCACAAAAGAGTTCCCAGAATTTGCGGAACAGCCTGCAGCTCAGCCTGCAGACGCAAAGTGAGCTGAATACACCAGGGAACTCCATCAACCCAAAAAAGAACTGGATTTCCCAGCAACGGATGCCCCTAATGTAAAGCAGAGTTTGTTTATTTATTTATTTATTTATTTCACTTATATCCCGCCTTTTTTCCTCTTGCAAGGAACTCAGGGCGGCTTACTTACATAATCTTCCTGCTCTCCATTTTATCCTCTCAACAACAACCCTGTCAGGTAGGTTGGGCTGAGAGTCTGTGACTGGCCCAAAGTCACCCAGTGAGCTTCCATGGCCAAGTGGGGACTAGAACCCGGATCTCTCAGCTCCCAGTCCAACGGTCTCACCACAGTGATTCTTAGGGATGTATGAAACTCACTTACCTTTTCACTGAATCTTTCGCGGTGGGGGGGGATGGGGGGCGCTCCGTTCCTCCCCCCGGAATCCTTGACGGCTGGCTCCGCTCCGCAGCCAGGCCGCAGAGCAACCAGCCAGGGCCATCCGCAACCGGATTTCCAGCCGCGGATGGGCTGCTGTGGATGCAAATGGCGGCCGCCGTAACAGCCGCCATTTGCGTCCAGCCAGGCAGCTGTGATAGGCTATGTAAGAATTTACGTAGCCTATCACGGCTACCCCCCCCAAAAAAAAACCAGCATACGCAAATGGCAGCAGCTACGGCAGCCGCCATTTGCGTTCCCTATTTTTCGCCGATCTATCTTACGTAAATATTTACGTAGGCTAGAACGGGGAAAAATAAAGGAACACAAATAGCGCCCACTATGCTATTTGCATTCCCCTTTTTTCCCCGCTGTAATTGCCTACGTAAATGTTTACGTAGGCTAGAATGGTGAAAAATAGGGAACACAAATAGCGGCCGCCGGAGCCACCGCCATTTGCATACGCTGGGTTTGGGTGGGGGTTAGCCGTGATAGGCTACGTAAATTCTTACATAGCCTGTCATGGCTGCAAGGACGGCAATGGCGGTGGCAGCAGCCTGGCCGCAACCGGCCAGGAGACCAGCCGCCACCGCTGCTGCCGGAGCCTCCGCCACTGCCACCGAATCCGCTGCATCCGCCCCAGGTAAGTGCCGTCCCGGGGGGATACCACGGGGGGGCGGGGGGCAGGAGGCCGTTCCGCCACAGATTCCGGGGGGGCGGATTCTAAAGAATCCGGCCTCACTGGAATCCGTGGCGGAATTCTCTGCCCTCCCTAGTGATTCTCTGAAAAATGCATGTGATTGACTCAGTAATTTGAAGAGAAATGGTTCCATGAAACTTTGTTTCACTGGTGCATTTGGTTGATTCCTATGTTTAGGAGCATATGAAGCAGCCTTACACTTTCAGTCCCTTGGCCCATCTAGCCCAGTATGGTCAATGCTGACTGGCAGCAGCTGCTCTCCAGGGTTTCAGGCAGGATTCTTTCCTAGCCCTACCTGGAGGTGCCAGGGATTGGACCTGCAACCTTCTGCATGCAAAGTAGGGGCTCTGTCACAGTGAGCTATGGCCCCTCCCCTTGGGAGTAAGCTTACTTCGGTGTAAGTCCCATCGAACTCAATTAGGCTTGCTTCTGATTAAGGATGCATAGGATTACACTGTTAGTACCTGATTCCTCCCTCCCCACTCCCCCAAATATGGCATGGGAAACCTTTTCAGCCTTCGGGTTCATTTTTTTTTGGGGGGGACATCTTTGGGGTTTTGTTTGTTGTTTGAAAAACATTCTTATTTATTTTATTTCACACACGTATCAACAGATGGAAAGAAGCCATTTCGATGTGAGTGAAACAGCTTCGTAATTATTGTTGTCATCTCATGTTTGCCCTAATTTTGAAAGTCTTTTTGATAATAACGAAATACAGATTTTTCTGCTGTAACACCTGCCTCCAAAAATCCACCAGAGGGTGCTCCAGCAACGGCATATAAACATCGCTGTCTATTAGGTCTGATATTCTGCAAGCTTAGCTAGAAGTTATGAGAGTACGATGTCTCTTTGCATAATCTCGGATGTCTCTTTGCATAATCTCGATGTGACACAATGCATGTCATGACATCGTCATGCTGTGCATTGCTCTGCCCCCTTCCAGTGGATGACCAATGATAAGAGGCAGCTGCAAGGCAATGCATGGTGCAATGACACCATGTTGCATGTTGTGTTTAACCAGACAAGGAAGAGGGGCATGTGGAGGTATGAGTCAGACCATGAATCCATTTTGACCAGTAGTCTACTCCAAAGAGTCCCAACCTTTTTGTACCTGTGGGCACATTTGGGAAGCTGAGAAATTGCTGTGGGCACCATCACAAAATGGCTCCCATGGAGGATGTAACTAATCACATAATTACATCCTGTGGAGGCCTGGCTAGTCAAAAGAGGTGTGTGTGGCAGGGAGAGAAATAGTGAGGCAAAGTGGTAGAGGGGAGAGGAAAAGTGGCACTAGGAGGGAGGAGAAACAGAGAGGTAAAGAGGTGGGGGGGAGACGCAGCAAGGTTCGGGGCTGGGGGTGGAGAGAAACAACAAAACAAAAGTGAGAGTGGGAGAAAAAGAGCAAGGCTAGGGGCTAGGAAGGGAGAGAAAGAAGAAAGCTAGGGATGGAAGGGAGAGGGTGAAGGAAGGGGTTGGGTGGAGAGAAATAGCAAGGCAGAGGCTAGGAGTGGAGAGAAGAGATAGAGGACAAGGGAAAGATTTGCAGGGATCGAAGAAGACTGGGTGTGGGGCCAGGAAGCAACTCTTCTCTTCCCACTTGCTGAACAGTTGACCCACAGCAGGTTCAGGAACAGGGAAGAGAACCTGGCAGCCTAATGTTTTGCATGTTCTTTAAATTAAAAATCAATTTTTGAAGAGGGCAGGGCATCGAGAGGTTCTTGGGTGCTGTGTTACAGACCCCTGGTCGACTACACTTTCCCACTCCTGCTAGCTGATCTACTGATCTACTGATCCAGTCTTCAACTGGAGAAGCTGGGAACTGAACCTGGGTCCTTCTATATTGCAGGCAGTTTACCAGGAGGAGTGTCTCTTCCCCTATTTACTTACCTGGACCCTAAGGTCATCTTCTGAGGCCCTCCGCCAGGTGCCCCCACCAAATGACAGCAGGTGGGTGACTATGAGAGTGTCTTTTCAGTGGTGGCACCCGTTATGTGGAATTCCTTACCCAGAGAAGCTTGCCTTGCACCTACATTTCAGTACGAGGTGAAGACCTTATCAGGGTGCAATCCTATCTGGATAGTCACCAGCCTCCGAAATTGGAGGCTGCCAACTATCCTATGCAGAGCATCTGGATCCTCTCCTCCGTGCTCCAGCCACCCTGCATTTTGGCTAGATGGGTGATTTCACCCAGGGTCTCCTCCCTGCCCCTGGGACCACCCCCTTTTCTCCGTCTCCACACTCCATTTCTGAGCACGGAGATGTAGTAGCCAGCGTGGAGAGAACCGCGCCTGCTACGAGTGGGAGGGGTGGGCAGCGTGGTTTCTGGGAACCAGTATCAGAGCGCTGGCTCTGACCTTGGTTCTCAGAAACCGAACAATCCTACGGCCATCTAGACAGTGTCTACTTGGCTATATAGGATTGCTCCCTTGCTCTCCTAGGCATTTTGAGAACTGTGTTTTGTGCTTTAAGGTCCTTGCACAGTTTTATCCCTAGTGCTGGTTTTTAGTTTCAGTTTTCAGTTTTATTGTGTGTTGCTGGTGGCTTTTTCTTGTTTTTATCTGACTCATTTTGCTGCCATTTCTTTTTATTGCTACTTCGTGCTTTATGCTTAAAATGTGTACAAAAAGATGTGGCGTGGTGGTAGCTGAGTAGCTCTTACAAAGCCCGCTTTAGGCCTGAGATTTGGGTAGCTGTGCTGAGGCTAATGCAGAGGGCTGGGAAATATGTGTCAGGTTGGCTGCCAATCATTCTTTTCACGTGGTCTTACTAAACTTGTGGGATGGTCCATCCAAAATGTTCAACAGCGACAATGACAGTCAGTGAAGGCTGGTGGCTCTGATGTCAGTGGGGCAGTGAATCTGTTCCAGGTTTCAGTCAGAACACTAAAGGAGCTATCCAAGGTGCTTCTTGGATGAAGTCATGGTTTATATTTAAAAAAAAAAAATAAGTAAACTCATACACTCGAGGGGGAACCCTGTATTCTGTGAAGCATGGATCTGCCACCCAAAATAGCAGCTTTGCACCTTGGGTAGCTTCTTTAGCATTCGGACCAGTTCAGACTGAAACCCGGAGCAGATCCACTGCCCCACTGATGATAGTTAAAATCTCAACCTTTGGGGTTTGCTTGGGTTTTGTGTTTGTTTGTTTGTTTGTTTGTTTGCTTTCCAAAACCCAGTATCAATGGCATTCATCACCACATAGAATACATAGAATTTAATGAACAAGGATTGCTAGAGTTGTAATTGGTTTACAACTGACTTCCTGCCCATTTGGAGGCGTGTCACAACACTGGATTGGATGGCATATAACTCAAGACATGAGAAGATGTCTCTTACTAATGGACTCTAAGATGACTGTAATAAATAAACAAAACCGCCCCCAGAGCTAAACCTATTTGGGATCGTCTTCTGGGCCTGCTTATAGAGACCATGGCTGCACCTGACGGCAGCCTCTATAAGCAGGGCCGAGCTTGTAACTTCTATCCTGCTGCACTGAGCCAACATCTCTAATATAAATATTAACAGAGGACAGGAGAGGGGGAATGCAAGACGGAGGAACCTCCATCTCCATAGCCTTTCTGGGTTTGGATCCGCAAACTTTGCCCCCATCCCAGGGCATGTCGGAGGAACAGGAGGGACTTGAATTAGGAAGATCCAAAGCACTGTCGGTGGAGCAGTGAGGGTGGTGGAGGTTTTGGCACCCACAGCACGGAGGTGGACCTCTTTCTCTGCCTCTGGATCTCCCTTTCCATGGGCGGGGAGAGAGAGCGCTCCCCTCTATCCCATGGCCCCTGGGACCATAGGATTGCAGTCTAAATACATTTGGATAAACAGTTGGTACCTAAACCCTTGTGAGCCTGGTCTCAAATTACATCCTGGTAAAGGCTTTAAATATTTTTTTGGGGGGAGAGAGAGAGAGAGAGAGAGAGAGATCATGCGTTCCAATTGGGACTTTTGTCTGTGGTTCAGGCCCAATCAGCCAACATCACGTAAGCAGAAAACAAGTGAGCTGAGCCAATAACCAAGATGTGAACAATATTTTGCGTCTCATCCCTGTAACAGATACTCGGCGCCAGCTCACGTAGATTTCCTAGTAATGTTTGCACTTCCGCTAACTTTAATTTGACACAGAATTTAACACAGAATTTAATTTAACACAGAAAAGAGCTGTTCAATTTCACCATATCCCCTGCAGGAGATAATTAGAATTAGACAGGTGATAGCACATACCCAGCCATTTAAAAAATTGCATCAGTTACAGTCGACTGTACAGGGCCACCTCTCTCTCTCTCTCTCTCTCTCTCTCAGTCTCTGTCTCTCTGTCTCTCTCTCTCTCTCTCTCACACACACACACACAGAGAGAGAGAGAGAAGGAGTTTTCAAATTTCTCCTTAAAGCCCACATTTTCTGTGAAACTTTCAACTTAAGTCCTTCAGTACTGGGGTACTGAGGAAATTCCATTCACCAGTGTTCTTGGCACCTATGCCTTTTGGCATAGATGGAGAACCTTCAGCCCAGGAACCTACTCCATCCTGTGAAGTTCTCCGCCTGGCCCACAGAGCCTTCTTGGATTCTTCAACCTGTCATCAGAGCCCCCACTACCTCCCCAGTCCCCCTGTTATTGCTGATCACAGATCAGAGATAATAGCCAGGAGGCAGGGGAGGCACAAAGCCAGGGACCAAGCCGGTTCTGGGAGGAGTAGCTCTTCCCAGTGCCAGCCAACTCTTCCTTCGCATCCCTCTCACTGGTGCGAGGTGCATGAAGGAGATGCCCAAGTTGGCCAGCAATGGGAGAAGCAACTCCTCCTAGTGCCGGATGAGTCGCTTTCTCTGTGCTGAGAGAGACACTATCCAAAGCCTCCTTCACTCAGAAATCAGTCATTTTGAAATGGATGCAGCTTTCTACTAAGCAAATAGTGGAGCGGTCGGAAACATGGCAACACCCCCAAAATAGCTTGGCAGAATATCTTTGCTCTGCTTTGGTGCCACCAGTGATTTGTTGCAGGTCACCCCACTTGGCCTTCCTTGTGCAATATCTTGGCCAACACCTTCTTTCTTGCTCCAAGCCCATGGAAGGTAAGACAAACAGAAAAGGCAGAAAGATTATCGTCTTGTATCTTGTTACTCTGAACTGTTTTGCCATTACTCCCATCGCCTGGCTTGAATGCCTATTTACCTTGGCATGCTGTAGAATTCTAAACTAACTGGGCAGGTAAGACCAGGTAAGTTGCCCGCATGCCTTGTACGTGGCCAATGGCACTCCTCCAGATCAGAAAGCAGGAGTCATATAATGAAAGACCTCCCTGTTTATTAGAGATGGGATGGGCATGTTGCAGAAATCTTCATCAAGACAGGGATTGCACAAACACCTGGAACCAACCTGCTCAAGTTCCACCTTGAACACCAGAAGCTTTACCTGAGGCAATTGAAAGTGAAAAGTGAAGGGTTGGATCCAGGATCTGCCTTCCTTGAGAGGAAAGAGTCCACTTCTGGGAAGTCCCTCCACCCAATTTGGGGGGGATCTCCCCTCCCCACAACTCACCCCATTCAGCAAGGTCTCCTCCATTTCTGTGTAGCACATTCAGGGGGCTGGAGGGGATGCTGTGGGAAGGAGGGGGTGGGGAAGTCCACTTTCAGCAGTGCATTTGAGCCAGCTTAAATCTGGATCCAACTCTAGGGGAACATGGAGAGCAGACAATGAGAGGCAGAGCATACTCTGAGGAGGTGAAAGGCAGAAGAAAAGCAAAAGATAATTTCTGGTTCCCCACTGATCTTCTGCACTGATACTCAAGATGCATTTGGGGAAAGGGTAAAAGAAAGGGTAAAAGAAAGTCTGGAATCTCCCTAGTGGACTTTCTATACTCAGATTTTGAAAACAGTTGACAGTCTGGGATGGGGCTGTCCCATGCAGGGACAGCTGCCTCCTCAGTTTTACCAGGTGGGGATTAGGGTTTTACTGGAAAGTACCTTACACAGAAATACTACTCCAGAGAGACCAACCAAAGCTGTCTTGCTACCATAGTAAGTTTTCCACATGGGGCACAATTTTCACATGGCAGTGTTTTCAAGGAGCCAGCCACCCACACAGAAATGGAGGTGGTACAGTCCCCACGTGAGGACTGTATCACTTAAATGCCACATGCTTTATTGAGCTGGGAAGAGTTATATTTTACTTATGTAGACAGTGGATTCATGTATCATCCTTCAATAAGTATTTAAAAAGCTGTTCATATACAAAAAAGATATAAAACCATAAATGGATAATAAATAGTCAGTGAAAGAGCCCAATTAAAAAGATTTCATAAAGTTAAAAGACTGGGGAGAATAAAATAAAGGTTTTCACCTGAAGCTGAAATCACAGCTAAGGAAACTCCCTTAGCTAAGGAAACACACCAAGCAAATCTCCCTTAGCAGACGGTTCCATAAGAAAAGGGCTACCACCAAGGAGGCCTCCTCCACAGTCTCCAGCTACCTCTCTTTGATAAAAAGCTTGCTAAGTGTTTAGTAAACTAAGGGTGCAACCCTATGCATGTTTAGACAGAAAAAGTCCCACATTTCCCAGCATGCCCCCACCAATGGGGCTGACGGGGGCATGCTGGGAATTGTGGGACTTTTTCTGTCGAAACATGCATAGGGTTGCATCCTAAATTGTTCATGTCCACATGATTATGGAAGGACCCTGCTGTCTATCATGGCTTCCCAATGGATGTGCACACTAAAATACACCTAAATATTCAGAAACCGGAGGGAGAACATTTCCCAGGACATTCTGCTGTCAACCTTAAAGTAACCATTCCTGAACAAAAGGAGTTCTGAGGGAGACTCCAGTATGAAACAGCGCTGAATTACAGCTGTTCAAAAAGTTCAATTCTATCATTTGTGGCCAGAATCAAGATAAGGGGTTTTTATTACAGGCCTTTTATTACAGGTCTCTTACTAGTCATAGGGCACAATCCTATTCAGATAGGCGGCCGCCTCCAAACTCAGAGGCTACTGCCTATCCAAATGCAGGGCAGGAGTAGCACGGAGGGGATCGTTCCCTTTGCACTTCAGCCACCCTGCATTTTCTGCTAGATAGCCGATTTCTATTTGGGGGGGGGCGAGCGGGGGAGGAGGCTGCTGTACAACACATTGGCTGTGTCATAGAGGCATTTTCACTGTCCCCGCCCTGGAATGCCCCCAGACACACCCCTTTGGGGCCGCTTTGCGCTCCTCTTGAGGGCGCAGGGGACAGGGCTGTTCCGTGCAGCCTCGAAGGCAATGCAGAAGTACGGGGAGGTCAGTTCTCCAGGAACCGACCTTGGAGCACGGGCTCTGAGGTCAGTTCCCAGAAAACAACATATCCTACGGCCGTCTAGCTGCTGTCTAGTGGCCATAGGATTGCTCCCTCCATTAGCTTATCAACACCAGGATGTTTCTGCTATCGTCACTGCTTTGTGAGTGGTCTCTGTAGCAGTTATACATACATTTAAGTTTTAATGTAATTCTGTACTATTTGTATTTCATATCCCTCTAACCTTATTGATTACAGTCTCCTCCTCTGCATGCATGCACACGCACACACACAATGAAGTGTACTTTAGCCCAAGGAAGTTTATGCCATAATACATTTGTGGATCTTTAAGGTACCACAAGACTCTTTGCCACTTCTCTGCAGTAGACTAACATGGCCCTCCTTCTGTAAATTATTAAAACAAATTTGTGATTTCCACACCTAATGGTTCGAGATGCTGGAGAAATCTGCAATGGAATCAAATGAGTTCGCATTTCTATGGATCCAACCCATGGCTTTTTCTGAGGCGCATGAATGGACTTGTGGATCGATTTTTTTACTTTCTGGAATGTTAGCCAAATTTAGTCGTAAAAAAATACATAAAATAAACACTGGATGAAAATGAGCATTTCCCCATAGGCTAAAGCATGAAAATCTGCATTTGGGGGCGATTTGCTCATGGGGGAGGGGTACAAATTCAGGAAATTGGAAAAAATCCAATTCCGTCAATGAGCAGACGATGAAATGAAAGGCACCTGACAATCCACAAAACACAGACAGAATGGATCTTTACAAAATTCGTACACCCCTACTAACAGTGTTCATGGGTGCCCATGTATTTCCCCCTATAACCCCCTACATCCAGTTAAATAAAATGCCATGTGCGAAATTGCCTGACATCCAGAGTAAGAATTTTTCTGTTGGGAAAAAAACCCTTTGCCTTTGTTCTTATTAAAAGGAGGTATCTGCAAACCTCCCAAAAGGCCACCTGCTGTGGTGTCTGGTTCGTGCTGTTGAGGCTGACGGATCGGGTTACATAGAGTTCCCTTCATTTTGATAGACATGCTGGTCTCACAACACTTGGTCACTTGAAAATGCACAGGGTAACGTTCAGAAGGACTTTGATTACAGATAGGCCCTTGTGTTCCATCAGTGCAACTCTCTGCCGTCTCAGTTCTATGGTGGAGGTGATTAAGGTACAGGAAAGGGTGAGTAAAATGATCGCACATATGTAGATCACCTTCCCTGTGAAGAAAAGCTTAAATAATTGGGGCTTTTCAGCTTAGCAAACTCTTTACATCCAGTGAACACCTTACTTGTGAGGAATCCCTGAGCTTCTGACCCACACACACATACACACACCCAGGCAGGATTTAGGGGAAGGTGACCTTTGCAATTGCCTGAGATGTCAGCCTCCGGGGCACCTGTGAATGTGATGGGCTATAGACTCAACCCTTATTTATATGTGACTTGCAGCACAATTCTCTACATACCTACTCAGTGGCATGAGTTCAATGGGACTTACTCCCAGCAGGTCAATGTGTATAGGACTGCAGCCTTAATAGATTTATACCCAGCCTTTCATGGGGTGGGGTGAGGACCTCGCTTGGGGACTTTAAAAAAGAAAAGAAGCAAGGAAACAATAACTGCTGCGTTGGATCCAGATTTACTTTGCAACAACTATGCTGGCTTTACACTCCTGATGGCTTTTAGTCTTTTCGTTTTATTCTGTTCTAAACATTTAAATATTTTATATGCTGTTATATCATGTTGTATTTTAGTTTCGGTTTTTGTGAAGCGCCCAGAGAACTTTGGCTATTGGGTGGAAGAGAAATGAAACAAACAAATTGAAGAAAGGTGGATTCTTTGTGATGTAGTAGATTATTTCCTTCCTTCCTTCCTTCCCTCTGCCTGTCTGTCTCTGCTCCTCCACCTTCCCCAAGATTTTCTGGGGTAGTGGCTAGATACCATACCAGGCTGCTTCTTGTTTCCACTTGAGCCCTTTGATCAGAAAGCCCTTTGTGGTTGAACTTGCTGCTCTTTTGCCTGTGTGAGAGGTGGGCAGGCGAGGAGGAAGTGACATGGCTTGGGCCCTTAGTGCTTGGTGCTGATCCTCGCCCACATGCATCCCTACTGGGGGGGGGGGTGTTCAACTCCTGCACTAGAGCCCTGAAATGGTGCACAATGCAGCAGGGGTTCCCCCACCCAATTATGGAGGAGATTCCAAAGCTGTTCTTGTTCCCCTCGTGGGGAACATTCTCTTGCGGGTTTCCATGCCTTGCTGGTGTGGGAGGGAGGTCGGGGGGGGGGAGAGATGCAGCCTATGGCTTTGGTGCTATCAGCTACATGACTTTCCTTGCCCAAATGTGGCCCAACCCAGCTCAGAAAGAGGAAGGATTTTAGGGATGGCAGAGAATTCTGCCACGGATTTCAGTGAGACTGAATGCACTGGCATTTGGCCCCCCGAAATCCGTGGTGGAATGGCCTGCCGCCTCCCCCGCCACCCCCCGGGATGAGACTTACCTGGGGCGGATGTTCTGGACGACGGCGGCTCCAGCGGTGGCTTCGGCGGCGGCGGCTGGTCGTCCGAACGGCCGCCACCGCCACCGCCATTTGCAGTCTGGTCTTTTGTTTTTTAAAAAATATTTATGTAGGCTAAAATGGCAAATCAAAAAGGAACGCAAATAGCACCCACTACGCTATTTGTGTTCCCCTTTATTTTCACCATAATAGTCTACATAAATATTTACGTAGACTAAAACGGCGAAAAGTTAGGAACGCAAATGGCGGCCGCCGTAGCCACCACCATTTGCGTACGCATTTTTTGTTTTTGTTTTTACCCAGACGTGATAGGCTACGTAAGTCTTTACGTAGCCTATCACGGTTGAATACAGAGATGCAAATGGCGGCGGCTACAGCCGCCACCATGTGCTTCCCTGCTACCCAGCGGCCGGATGTCCGGCTGCTGGTGGAGCTGGCCGGCGACTCCGCAGAATCCCTGCGGAGCGTATCCGGCCGGGCAGGACTCCAGGGGGAGGGATGGAGCACCTCCCCCTCCCCACCGCGAAGCAGATCCGCGAAACGGTAAATGACTTTCGTACATCCCTAAAGGATTTCAACAATGGTTTAAGAATTCAATGAACAGCGTGTTTCATCCTCTGTAGGAACATCTATCTGACTTCTACTCCTGGCTAAGTTTTGCTTGGCCAGAAAGGAAGTGGGAAATGGGCAGCAAAAGGGCAGCTTCTTACTCCTTCTTCTCATGTTGGATACATGCACATTAGTCTTGGGTGAGTTTCTAAGGAAGGGGTGTCGAATCTTAGGCCCCAGAGGCCAAATCTGGCCTGCCTGGGGTTCCAATCCAGCCCTCCAGGTGGCCACACCCCTTCCTCTGTCCCTGCCCCCTTTTCTCTCCACTGCCAGTCGTTTAGTCGTTTCCCAGCTTCTCTGCGTCCCGCCCCCCTTTCTAATAGGTTGAAATGCCTCTCCTGAGGCTTAGTTACAGACGGTAAGAGCTTTAAAACTAAAAGTTGTTGGTATGTGGCAAAACATAAATCTCCTCTCCAAAACAGAATTCGGCTCTTGGACTGAACTGGATTCAATACCCTGTTATATGGCAATTGGAGGACATAATGGATATGCATGGAGGGGAAAGTCACCACCCCTTGATTCTATGTCCATTTAGCCAAATCATACCGCCACCCACTCTCCCCTTCAAAAAGATAGTCACTAAGGGCGCAATCCTATGCAGATAGGCAGCTGCCTCCAAACTCGGAGGTGACCGCCTATCAAATGCAGAGCAGGAGAAGCACGGAGGGGATCGTTCCCTCCATGCTTCTCCTGCCCTGCATTTGCGGCTAGACGGCCGATTTCGGAGTGGGGGAGGAGGCTGCTGGACAACACATAGGATGTGTCGTATCAGCATTGCTGCCCTCCCCGCCCCGGAACGCCCCCTGGCACACCCCGTTTCAGCCGCTCCACCCTGCGAGCGCCCTGCAGAGGATGGGGCTTCTCCACACTGCCTCATAGGCAGCGTGGAAGGGGGGGAAGGTCGGTTCTCCAGGAACTGACCTCGGAGCGCAGGCTTTGAGGTCAGTTCCCAGAAAACCAGATATCCTCTAGCCGCTTCCTCTGGGACCATCACATTGTGATGCTTTGTCCATTCCCATGTGACCTGACCTGATCTCCCAGACTGATGTGTGGATTGAAATGTAACAATCCTTTGAATTTCACACTTTTCCAAATTTCACAATGCAGTTCTTAGTTCCAAGCAAAAGTATCAAAATGCACTTAGAAATGCATATTTTGTGATAAAAATGTTTAGAAATGTGTACATTTGGATAAAATATGCTCAGAAATGCGTATCTGGCAAGCAAACATGGTCAAAAATACATATTTAAATACATATTTATATATGAACTTTCATGAAGACCTTAAAAAATAAAATAAATCACTCATTAAAGCAGGATCAGGGCACACAATGGATGCACACAAAACTGATGCAGACCCATTTATTTATTAATTTATTTATTTTGGAATGTTTACGTGACAGCCATGAACAGAAGTTCTCAGGGTGGCTTACATCAAAAAAGTAATCTGATACATAAAAGATTAAGTAATGAATTCTAAATACAGAATAAAAAGTGGGGAAGGATGAGAATTTCATTTCAGTTCGGTTTTGAAAGGAATTTACCAATATTTACAAAGTTCTCCATATTCAGGACAAAATGAAGTTGAGATTTAAAAAAAAAAATGTGGGAGAAACTGAAACAGATAGATTCGTCCATCTAGGCACAGGGATTGGGGTGCTTTGCTCTTAAAAGTTTGAATGGAATCCCTCTGTAGTCAACCATGACGGTGCTTAGTTGCCACCTCTTTTTTCTGACACGCTCCTCATCATTAACCACTATACGGCAGGCAGGCACAACATGGTCCTCTCTATGCGGGCAATAGCTGCAGCTATTGAATTTGGCTGGTGCAGATGGGTGGGAGTCTCATTTCAGCTTGTTTTTGATAAGCATTAACAAAGTTCCTCAATTCCGGGAGAGAAAGAAGGTGAGACTTTAAAAATTCGAATGCAGGAGAAAGCAAAACTGATGGATTCGCCCATTCCTAATAAAAACCAGCAGCGAAAGATAAAAGAAATAGTGCTGTGCTGAAAATTTCTCCCACATTTTTTTCGACCACTTTCATTCAATTTGATAGAAGAGAAATTGCTTCTGAAAAGGAATTCAATACTGAAGAAATTTCAGAGAAATTCTCAAGGGTTGAGTTTGGGTTTCTTGGGCTCACCTTACTTAGGAGGTGGCCGAGGAGTGAGCACAAGTGTGCTGTCTTGCATTGTACAATCATCTCTCTGGCTTCCTGTAGCTTCCTCAGCTTCCCACACTTCCATTAAAGCCCAATGGAAGGCAATATGAAGTAATTCCTCCCACAGGGCTTTTTCAGCTCAGGGAATGCAGGCAGTTATGATTAGGTACGCTCCAAAACACCACAAAAATACATTATAAAACACCCTGAGAATGAGGCAGAACAATGGAAGCCTCTTTCATGGGGGGAGGAATCAGGAAAGTGGGGGACAGATTTTGGCAGAGCACTAGCTCCACCTCATCCCTGGAGCTGGACACAACACTGCCCCCCATCTCACACCTGCACTGTGGTGGATGCAAAAAGGGGGCGACCCTGCCAACCCAACTGATGCTGTTGCAACATGAAAAACCCAAAAACCTTTACCAAAAAAGAAAGAAGCTGTGCTACACGCCCTGCCAATGGGGAGCCCTACCTGGGAGAAACTGTGGAGAATTTCTCCTGCCCCTGGAGAAATTCAGTGAAATTGTCTCCAAAATTTCTCTGCCCACAAATAATGTAGAGAATTTCAAGAGGCCATCTATGCACAGCTCTAAAAAGAAATATGATAAAATTCACAGCAGCCTCAGAAATTTCATATGCACATTGATATCACCGTATCAATCAGGGGTGGGTAACCTCTGTCAGTCTGAGAGTCTAATTCAGTTTGAGGGAAGCTCTTAGGAGCTGCATTCCAGTGGTGGGAGATGCCAAAAGTAAAAGGGCGTGGCCAAAGGCAAAAGGGGCAGGGCCAAAAATACCAACATATTTTAGGTTAACGCTCCTACCAGTAACTAAGCCTTAGGAGTGGCCTTAGCAGAGGCCTTTTAGAATGGGGGGCTGCACAAAAGCCAGGAATCTACCCAATGATTAGTGGTACGGGAAAGGGGGTGAGGCCAGGGGAAGGGGGCATGGCCATCTGTGGAACCACAGAGGACCGGATTGGGACCCCAGGCAGGCTGGATTTGGCCCAAAGGCCTGAGGTTCCCCACCCCTGATATGAATAAATAAATTTGGAGAGAGAGGAAGTGGAGATGCAGGACTGTTTTTATATATCTGTATCTATATCTAGCAGCAGTTCTGTGTCTCTGCATTGTGTAGCTAGCATCATCCTTTCATAAATAATGTCCTGAGTCGTTAGTGGCCATTTAGAAAATATCTATACATAGGCTGACCATACGTACGGTTTTAAACAGGACAGTACCATTTTTTTCATATTTCCCGGCCGTCCCGTCGTTTTAATATAAGTGTCAATTTTGTCCCGTTTTTAACTTTTTGTAAAAAAAAAAACTGAACGCGTTTATCATAAGGCTCTATGCTAATCAATGTGTGCAGTAAAACTACTGGTGTGGCGAAAGAGGAAGTTCCATTTACTTTATCCAGTCAGGGCCAGGCTCCTTGAGCTAGCAACGATCAGACGCCACCCCCTTGCTTGTCTGCAGTGGTGGGGAATTCATGAGGTGGTTGCTAAGCCCCATTCGGCATGTGGGAGCCAGGAGGGTGAGACTTGCTGTTATTTCTACCATCATTCTGCCCATAGTGATTCTTTCTGCCCTACATTCAGTTTGATTCAGACTTTTCAGACTCATATTTCAGTTCAACAGGCTGTTAGCTATTTTTTTATTACAGCGGAACTCTCTGGTGGGACATTAGCATATACCGGCTTGTGATAGCAGTCGGGGTGTTCATTCCTTTTTTCTTTTTCTTTTTGGTGTATGTTTATGATTCTTTGCAGTCTGGCCACTGCAGTCCTGCATTAGAGTGTTCAGTGTGGTATGCCACCAAACAGTGTGGTTGTTTACTGCTCGTGTGATAATTTATAAGTATTTTATATATGTATATTTATGAGTGGTTTTTTTGTGTATATGCAGTAAATTAGTGTTATTCATTTGCGCCCCTTTCCATGTTCTTTTGCAGTAAGTTTAGGTTGTTTTTTAGGTCTCTTATAGCTTGAGAGACCACCAAGGGAGCTGCAGTTGTTTTGTTATATTGTGGTTTTTCATGAATACGGAATATTACATAACCCCGTCCCGTTTTTGTCATCCCAATATCCCGTTTTTGTCTCAAGGAAATATGGTCAGCCTATTACGACATCTTCAGTTAGTAGGTGAGGCATGAACCTTGTAGGCAAAAGGGGGACCTCTTTCTTTGCCCAGTGCAATATATGTATGTCTTGGCCTAGAATGATAGAGCAGAGAATATTTGCTTTGTGCATGAAAGACCACTTCAGCCATACTGGTTTCAAATAATCCCAGGAAAATGGTCTTCTGCTATTTTTAGCGGTAATAAGACCTAGGGCGCAATTCTATGCATGTTTAGACAGAAAAAAAGCCCTACAACTCCCAGCATGCCCCAGCCAGCCATGCTGGGAGTTGTAGGACTTTCTTCTGTCTAAACATGCATAGGATTGCACCCCTAAGTGCATAATTCAAGAAGGGGAAATGGTTCACCTCCTCTGGATTGTAAACTATAACCATTATCCACAAGTCACTGACCAGATCGCTAATATTTAATACAATATCCTTTCAAGTTTCCACCACTCTCATCTTCTTATTTATTTTTGTTAGGTAAAATGCCCAAGAGATCAACATTCCTCCCTTTTTCCCCCTGAAGGGAAAGAATAACTTCCATCACCTCAAGTGGAAAATATGTTCTTTTATGGTGACTACAAATGTTTGCTCGTGTTTGCTTTCTATTACAAAGTTTATAAGAGCAATGGATTGCGTGATCCCCTGGAACACGTGAGGCCAAGAATAGGAGGGTGTTTTTATTCCTTTCCTTGAGTCTTATTTATGAACAACAGCTGTCCTCCAAGTTACCACCAGAATGAAGAGGCAGGCCTCCTGTGGAATTCATTTCCGTGAGCTGCTGGCCCTTTCCCCACTCTGCAACAGAGGGGCGGGGCACAAGTCCAAATTCATAGCCAAACCTGGGTCGATGTGGAGGCA
Organism: Heloderma suspectum; assembly: GCF_057233095.1. Classification (NCBI taxonomy): domain Eukaryota; kingdom Metazoa; phylum Chordata; class Lepidosauria; order Squamata; family Helodermatidae; genus Heloderma; species Heloderma suspectum. The sequence continues at coordinate 15,328,092 of NC_139462.1, forward strand.
GTGTAGTGACATGACAAAGCAGATGGTGGCACTAGGGAGTTGTGGCCAAACCTGGGTCGATGGAGAGGCAGTGTAGTGACATGACAAAGCAGATGGTGGCACTAGGGAGTTGTGGCCAAACCTGGGTCGATGGGGAGGCAGTGTAGTGACATGACAAAGCAGATGGTGGCACTAGGGAGTTGTGGCCAAACCTGGGTCGATGGGGAGGCAGTGTAGTGACATGACAAAGCAGGTGGTGGCACTAGGGAGTTGTGGCCAAACCTGGGTCGATGGGGAGGCAGTGTAGTGACATTACAAAGCAGATGGTGGCACTAGGGAGTTGTGGTCAAACCTGGGTCGATGGGGAGGCAGTGTAGTGACATGACAAAGCAGATGGTGGCACTAGGGAGTTGTGGCACGTGGGAGTGATCAGGTTTGGGAAGGCTGTTCTATGGGCTGGATGAGTGTGCAGGTGCCACACGTGACAACGTGCCTGCATCCAATCACCTGCGCATGTGTTTTTCAACAACATCAGGAATCACACCTGGAGCACCCGCCACTTGGTTGGCCCAGCACAAGCAATCATGCCTTTACCCCGGATCCCTGCCCAGACCCATGAGCTAGGCCCTGTAGGAGTGTTGTGAAAAGGTGGCAAGATCAAAGAGCAGCCATGGCCTAGAAGAACCCAGAGTGGCTTGCAGGCAGGACCAGCCCTCTCATAAGGCAGAGTGAGGCAGCAGATTCTGGGAGACGGCAGCAAGGTGTTGGAGAAGAAAACTGTGTGCCACGTGGGCTGCCTTGCTCTTGCTCTCTCTCTCTCTCTCTCTCTCTCAAATTACTCCTAGGCCACCTTTAAGAATGGAACCCTCTCAAGGTGGCATGATCAAAAACCCCACCAAGCGGATACCTCTAAGCTAGCCTGCTGTCTTCAGCTGCAGTGAAGGACACTGTGCCATCCCCAGTGTTGAAGAAAGATCCAGCTCCCAGTCCAGGTGGCTTTTGTACATAGAATGGGAGGGGTCGCCATCTTGTTCTTTGCCTCGGGTAGCAAAAGGTCTCAGGCTGGCCCTGCTTGCAGGGGTGATAGAGCCACTGCTGTGGGCCTCAGGTCAAGCAAATGGGGGCAGTGACAACGACTTGCTTCTGGTTCATTTCTGCAAGTCATGATCTTGAGGGTGTTTGACTTGCTAAAGCCCCAAATCAGAGAGAATGCAAGCCCTGTATTCAGGTGCTCCTTTTTCCACATTATTAGCATTGCGTGGAGAGAGAGAGAGAGAGAGAGAGAGGGAGAGGGCAGGGCCACGCACTTTGGCTGTCACATGCCTCCTGGGGGCTGCCACCCATGCTGCCCATGTCCTGGGGCTTGTCTGCAGAGGGGAAGCCCACAGAAAGCATGCAGGCTGGCCCTGCAAACTTGTGTCCTGATTGTGCAGCAGGGCTTGGGCTCCTGGGGACAGCCCACACATGCACGGCAGGCCTTCATTATGTAGGCAGCATGGGGTGCAGGGTTGGCGGGGAACAGGATGGCAGGGCAAGGCCAGCATATGCAGCCGCACCCTCTCCATACAATGTTACTTTGCAGGAAGAGCAGTCCGTTTGTACTACTGTCTGTGCGTCAGTTCCATTCCTACTCATGCCTAATGTGCTGTCACTGGCCAGTGTGCACATCAGTGTCACAGGTGTGGCCCTTTCACTGTGCACGTTGGCACATCCTCACGTGGCGCCAGGGACGGCATCAAGGGCAGGCATGGTGGGGCACCTGCCAAGGGCCCACACCCCAGCATGGGCCCACGGACAAGAGCCCCTGGAGTGGCTCCTCCTCTTCTCCATTACCACTTGCTTGTCCACCTGGCTCTTGCTCCAGCGCTGGTGGAGAGGAGGAGGAGCAGGAGATGCCACGGCCTGCTTGCTGGCTGGTGCTCTCACCCGATAGCAGTGATGAGAAGGAGGATGAGGAGCAACAGCGGCTGGTGGCGATGGCGTTGAGAAGGTGGAGGCACTACGGGAGGAGGCCCATTGAGGGTGCCTGGCCCAAGGATCATGCTTAGAGCTGGATCAGGACCACGGATCAGGGCTGCCTGTTCGGCAACAGGCAGCCCTACCAGAAATATTGCTTTGAGCTCAGCATCTTTCCATCAGCCCTAGACTGTGCTCAGCAAAGAAGGTGGTGCTTTTCTGGGATGCTGCAGTGCACATCACTCCCTTTCTATGTCGATTATTCCCAGGGTGCAAATTCAGTTCACTAAATGTCATTTGAACCAATAATTCAGGTTCAGCTCAGCCTAGGGATGAAGGCAACTTAAAGCGGGGGGATATACCTGTGACAATAGAAAGCAATTGCTGAAAAATAAATGTAGATGTATAATTAAATACAGCACAGCACATCTCTATCAATCACTATCTATCTATCTATCTATCTATCTATCATCTCTCTCTCTATATATATACACACACACACACACACACACACACACATATATATATATCCATGTTATGTTCTGAACCCGCTGTAGCACAATCAAAATAATTTTAGAGATGGAAGAAAAGCACTTTTGTTCCTGATGACTTCCACTCCTTTTTCACTTCTTCTTTTCTAACTTCTTCTTTTTTTTCCTAACTGTTCTTCTAACCTCAAAACCTGTAGTTTAATCCTCCTGGGAATGTATTTCCCCCCTGTGCTTTATTAGTCAGAATTCTGAGGGCCAAAGTAGACATTCCTTTAAAGCCATATCTAGCAGGTGCATTTTTAATTTCTACTCTAGAGTAGGTAGAGTTTTTGTTTTTGAAAGTTGCCTCCATTCGTAGGCTGAAACGGATCTGGGTGCAATCCTATGTGAGCGGGTTGCCATGGTGAAGAAGAGCAAGCCAGTGGGCCCCTGCTGGTTTCTTGTGCTGCTGACCACTCACAGTTTTAGAAGTATTTGCTTGGAAATCTATTTCTCGACTGAGCTGGAACACCTTTTTAAGATCAACTGCTCTGGTTGATTGATCAATTCAGCAATGGAAGAGGGTTTTTTAGGAGTATAGAACCTGTGACAGCTCAGCAATCTTTGCTCCAGCTCTCCCAGTCACAATGCCACGCAAGGGAATTTCCTCCCAGATAATGAAAAACCCACTTAAACAGATTGAGGGATTCAGACACTGTAATGCCTCTATAAACTTTCATCTCTGACATACAAGGTTGTTGTTGTTGTTCAGTCGTTCAGTCGTGTCCGACTCTTCGTGACCCCATGGACCATAGCACGCCAGGCCTTCCTGTCCTGCGCTCTCTCCCGGAGCATGCTCAAGGTCATATTCATTGCATCCGTGATGCTATCTAGCCATCTCATCCTCTGCCGTCCCCTTCTCCTTTGGCCTTCAGTCTTTCCCAGCATCAGGGTCTTTTCCAGGGAGTTTTCTCTTCGCAGACATACAAGGTACCATTCTATAAAACACGAGGCTATACATACACACTGAGCACAAAGGGACTCTTGGGAACATTTCATTTTATTTTGGTTGGAACAGGGAGTTTAAATTCACATTTGAAACAAACACACCCTGGAAAATTGCTAATCTTTTGAGGCACAGATACACACACGGCCCTCTGGAAGCGTGCTGATCATCTCTCCCATCCTGCAAGGAAGCAGTGTTCCTTCTCCTAGTTTAACCTCCTTCCTTTCTTCTTGCAGGGAAGATAATGGATGCAAGAAACATAGATCCATTCAGAAAATGTATATATAATGTGGTGGGTGTATGAGAGAGGTGGTGGGGAGGGAGAGGAATATATATGAGTGTGTTCTGTACGCAGGGCTGGCATAAAGGACCAGCATGGTTGGGCACCTGCTGAGGGCCCACACCCCATTTTGAAAATCTGGCTGAATTTTGCATTTCAACACTACTTATTTAATGCCTTTCTGCCAGACTCTTCTGACAAACGGATAAATGTGAAAAAGGAGAAACCCGTAAAGCAACAAAATCCAGTAATAGAAGACACAATTATGGCCCGGTTTTAATGACACCTTGGGGCAGGCCACTCCCTGACATGGGCAGCACTGAGTACAAATAAAAACTTTTGACCAAATTATTTGGGCAGATTTCATGGGTGGTACGGTCATCATTCAGAAGACAACCAAACAAAACCATATCGGTGATGGTTTAACACATCACTTGGAGGTTCAAGTAAGGAGAGGCTGTTCCCATCCCACCCTAATAAGCTCTTGCTCAAATCAGGCCTCCTTCTCAATAGTGCCTGGCTTTATAAGGTGCAGGGCCCTTCATTTCTATGAGCCAAATTTCTTAATTTCCATGAGCCAAAGAAATATAGCAGTCAGTGGTTTTTAATGTTAGAAGCAGCGCCTGTGAATCTCTTGGCCTCACCACACAATTAAAGGGGCAAGCAATTCCTTTGGTTACACAGAAGTCAGTGATCATTCTTCTCCACATTGTTTATAAATTATCGTAAGCCAGCCAGAGAACTTTATTTAATAAATGTATATACTACTTAACAAAGAATCTTACAAAAGCGGTATACAAAAATATACACAGCCACAATAAAATACAATATAAGGCTAATAAAAATATACATTTCAGCATATACACATATGAGAGAGTAACCACCTCTATACTTGATTAAAAAAATAGTAAACTGGAAAAGCTGGGGTGAAAAGGAACATTTTTCTCATGTACCTAAAACTCACGTTGGCGCATGCCTTAATTCCAGGATCAGAGTATTGCTCAGGGCAAGGGCAACTAGGGTAACAATGCAATCCTATGCATATCTACTCAGAAGTAGATTCCATTGTATTCAGTGGGGCTTACTCCCAGGTAATATTCGATCTGATCATGGATTCCCTGTCTTGTCTTCAGCCCTGAGCAGCAAAAGAATATTTGCAGTCCAGATCCTAAGAGGGAAGGAAATAATGAGTTGGATCCAGACTTAGTCATACTTCTAATGTCATACTTGGAGCATGATTAACTTAAGTCCCATTGATTTCAATTGGTCCACTCTAAGTGTCGGATTGCAGCTTAAATGACCTTTTCTGAGCTGCTGCTGCCTCATTAATCCATGAAGAAAGGCCTTCTTTAAAGATCAAAGGGAGTGGACAGGGGTGTAAGAGATGAGCATCCACATGTCATAAATAAATAAGCTGCTCACATCCTGAGAAGTACTGTGTTTCTAATTAAATTGTAATTATTTCTACATTTGCATCTATCTATACATGTAAAATAGCATATGCAAATTCTGTTCAAATTGGTGTCTTCTTTTGTCCTTTTTTTAGGCAATGCATTTCCTCTTTTTTTGGCCACCTTAGCAACAGCTCGCTTAATTTGCTGTGACAAACACAGCAATCCACAGAGCCTCTGACCCATGGGGAATGTGGATGACTTTTTTTCAAAGGTCTTGCGAGTGGCATCTTGACCTTCATACATATAATCTTCTAGGGCTATGGATAAAAGAATTGTTGGCTAGCCAAGCTAATTTCCTGGTAACCAAGTGGCGCCTGTTCCTTCCAGACTTTTTCTTGTAAAACAAAAAAGGGCACCTTTTGTGTCTCTTAGCGGGAATAAATTAATGCTAAGGTCAATTGGAAATCCAGGGGCCTCAGAAAGGACTTGCAGCCAGGTGACTGCTAGGAGGATCGCAAGCTCATTCTCTACTAGTTTTTGACAATCTGAAATAGGGCAGGAGTGACCAACAGAAGTCTACAGCGGAGGTTGGTGGCTCTCAATCCATTCTGGGTTTCAGTCAGAACCAGCCAGAACTCTAAAGTAGTTATCCACGGTGCTGTACCTATGATGGGGATAGGGTTCAGTGCCTGGATAGCTCCTTTAGAGTTCTGCCTGGTTCTGACTAAAACCCAGAATGGATTCACAGCCCCACCGAAATCAGAGCTACCAGCACCCTCTGGAAATCTATTGTCTGACAATAACAAACATCCTAGTTCAGGGGTAGGCAATTTGGCTCCCTCCAATTGGACTACAACTCCCATAATACCTGACTATTGTGCATGCTGGCTGAGGCTGATGGGAGTTCTGGAGAGCATCAGGTTACCCCTGTCCTTCTTGCTTATTAAAAATGAATGAACACTGAGCAATAGATGTCAGATTAATTTTGAGAAGATCAGTAGACCCAATAAACTGCAGGCTAATTTTATTTCCAAAGTGAAAAGGGGGAAAAAAGGGAAAAGGGCCAGTTCCTTCTATCAGGATAAATCTATTTTGTACGGTGAAGTTTAATGTCTCAGACCCTGCTCGACTCAGGTACTGTGAATTCACAAAATGTTCCCAGACGTTCCAACTGCTCTGGACACCTGCACATTTTCTTCAGTGAGACAAACAGCAGCTTGAAGGAAGGATTTAAATTGGGAATATCCAGTAGGGAGAAATGATTAGTCCACCACCACCACCCTCAGTGCTGAGGCCCTGGTCCCCGCAGATGCTTTTAAGTGTCACGTGGGAGAAGGAAATGTTAGGAAATCTGATCATAGATTCCCTGACTTGTCTAGGTCAGCCCTGAGCAGCAGAAGAATATTTGCAGTCCAACTCATATGAGGGAAGGAAATAATGAGTTGGATCCAGACTTAGTCACACTTCAAGTGTCATACTTAAGAGTATGATTAACTTGTCCCACTGATTTCAGTGGATCCACTTTAAGTATGACTAAGTCTGCATCCAGTTGTCTGTTTGGCTAGGATCAATGTCTCACACAAACTGGAGGGATAGGAGATCCTATGTGGGGCAGGACGAAAACTGGAAAACCAAGTGACAAGAGCTTCCTGAAGTTAGAGAAGCAAAAATCAGGGAGCATAGCGGCAGGGTGACTGATAGAAGCAGCATAGTAGGCAGTGTGAAACAGGAAGTGGAGGTAAGGATAGGAAATGAAAACAGGTTTAAGAGGTAACAAGGTGCAAGAGAGAAAGAGGGATGAGGAAAGAAGGGACTAAACTCTACCTCTAGAGTTTTTGACAGGTGGTGGAGCACATGTTTTTTGTGAAGAAGGCCCCAGGTTCCATTCCTGGCACCCCCAGATGCAACTGGGGAAGCCCCCAGACCAGCCTTCCCAAACATGGTCCTCTCCAGGTGTGTTGGACTGCAACTCCAACATCTGGAGGGCATCAGGTTGGGAAAGGCCGCTCTAGATGTTCAGAACCAAGATATCTCAAAGACTGTATTTTCTCATGTAAGCCTACCTGCACATTTCAGTCTTCCAATCTTCAATCTATCTGTGTGTCACTCCCAGGAGGTTAGGAGAGAGCATTCTTCTTGGTGGGAACAACTCACCAGTCAGTCACCACAGGAAGACTTGTATAGGCAATACTTAGCTCGACGCACCAAGGATCTGGCTCAGTATAAGACAGCTTCCTACTACACTTACAGTGCAATCCTATGCACATTTAGAGAGAGAAAAGTCCTACAACGCCAAGCATTCCACAGCCAGCCACGGTGGGAGTTGTAGGACTTTTTTCTGTCTAAACATGCATAGGATTGCATCATTAATTATTTAAATTAGAAGTATTTTTCCTGGTATATGAGCAGTTCTATCATGACATTATAGTGTAATATGGTATGGTATTTACCAGTCCACCCTTTTCTTAAAAGACTTTGATTTGAGAGTTTGGCCAACCGACTGTGGTTAGATCCATGGAATATCATTGGAGGCACATAGGGATGTCAGAGAATTTCTCCATGAATCTCGGAGAGGCCAAATGCCAGCGCATTCGGCCCCCCGAAATTGGTGGAGAAACGGTCTGCCACCCCCCCGCCACCCCCCCCCCGGGACAGGACTTACCTTGCTCGAATGTCCCTGGCAGCGGCGGCTCCAGCAGCGGTGCGGCAGCTGCGGCGGCTGGTCTTCCAACCGGCTGCCGCCGCCACCATTTCCAAGTAAAAAAACAAAAACAAACAAACGTGATAGGCTACGTAAAGATTTACGTAGCCTATCACAGCTAGATTTAAAAAAAAATACCGTGATAGGCTACGTAAATCTTTACGTAGCCTATCACGGCTGACTTTGGGGGGGGGGGAAGCGCGTACGCAAATGGCGGCTCCCATGGGCACCGCCATTTGCGTTCCTTATATTGGCACGTGTAGTCTACGTAAACATTTACGTAGACTATGGCAGAAATAAGGGGAATGCAAATAGCGTAGCCCTTATTTTCACCGTAGTCTACGTAAATGTTTACGTAGACTACACGTGCCAAAATAAGGGACGCAAATGGCGGCGCCCATGGGCGCAGCCATTTGCATATGCGCTTTTTTTTTTTTTAAGTCAGCCATGATAGGCTACGTAAAGATTTACGTAGCTTATCACGGCTGACTGCAGGGACGCAAACGGCGGCGGCTACGGCCGCCGCCATTTGCGTCCTGGCAGGAGACGAGGTTTCGCGCCCAGAGGGACGGGGCGCCTCCCCCCTGGCCAGAATTTCGGCGGGGAGGGACGGGGCACCTGCCCCCTGGCCAGAATTTCAGCGGGGAGGGACGGGGCGCCTCTCCCCTGGCCAGAATTTCGGGGGGAGGGATGGAGCGCCTCCCCCCCACCACGAAGCAAACGTCGGGATCAGGTAAGGGACTTTCGTCCATCCCTAGCAGGCACAGTAGTGCTTCCAATAGATAAGGCCATCAGTCAAAAAAATGATTCTGCCATGTTAAATGAAAATCAAGGAGGTGGGTTATTCTAACCTTAATAAAATTGAAAGGGTTTCACCAACCTTCCTAAAAATCACATGTGCCAGACAGAAATGTCTGTGTTACATAATCTGATAATTTCAGGAAAATTGGTTAAAGATTGACAAAGAAAGGGCAGTTAACAGGAAAAAAAATAGAAAAAAATACTTGGTCATGCAGTTTTGGCACTGAAAGCATGTGTTTCCGATTTTTTGTGCCCATTGTTTGCCAAAAGCCTGGAGGACAAATATTAAAGCCATATATGTTTTCCTATTCCATTTCTATTGTAGTTGGTGGAATGGAATTTCTTTCCTTTTTTAAATTCAATTCACTTATTTTTTAAATATTTTTTTTGGTACACTGAATCCCCATGAGATTTCATAAGGGGGCACTCAGAATGTTGTGGGCAAGGGAGGGGAATAACTGCTGTGTGGAGAAAAAGCAGCAGCAGCACCAGCTAACTTTGCTTCTGGGACCTCTGTGTGTCTGTACGCAGACAAGGAATCCCCTCAGCGTGACCGGACCGCACTGCTTCTGTTTACTGGTCTGCACTCCCAGCCATTCCCCTTCTTCCTCTGCTCCCCCCTGTCCCCCGAATCGCTTGTGTTACTAAGGGCACAATCCTACGCATGTTTAGACAGATAAAAGGCCTACACCTCTCAGTATTCTCTTGTCTAAACATGCATGGGATTGTGCAGTAAGTTCCCTTTTTGAATTCAAGTGCTGGGAACAGAGGGCTCAGAAGGAAGCTGTGGCATGGAATAGGAGTGATACTTTGCTTCGTAAGCAGGCCTGTCTTCCCTTGAGGGCAGAAAGTTTTGCTGCCTGGAGTCTGAGAAGCAGGCAATCCTGCTGACAAAGCTGTAGTCAAGCCATGGAACAATGCAGCAGTATGAGAAAAGGTTACATTTGTTACCCCCTGCAGCTAGCGGCTCCAGGAGTCCAGAGTGTTCCCATGTACCCTCATCAGGCCTAGAGTAAGGTTGCCTAAAACAATGCCTAAAACAATGAGAAACTGTCCCTTCAAGTTTCTGCCCCCCCCCCGCGTCATTCAGAACCGATTCAGAACCAAATTTTCCAGTTCGTAACTACAGAAAATAGACAATCAAAAAGTAGAAAATTGAGGGCTGTCAGGGGTTTAAAGAAAGCACAGTACCCTGTGAAAAAGACAAGAACCACATTTGTTCCAACCTGGCATGCTTGTTTTTTACCTTTTGCTTAACTGAACTTTATTGGCAGATTTTGATTTCTTTTGAGAGCTTTTTTGGTTCTTGCCTCCCTTCTGGGAGAAGAAGAGTCTTCTTTTCTCTTTTTGAATGTGTTATTTCTTGGTTTTGAGACTATTTGGGGCTATCTTTCCCTAAGCCTGTTTCTCTGAGCCAGTCACCTGGCACCTGAGCAGCTTGGTGTAGTTTTTGCCCACTATTTTATTTCGCTCACTGGTGAAGCACAGGCTTCACGACACTTTTCAATTTAAAATATTGTCTTCACTCTCTACCTGGATTAATTTTCTCTACCTGGACTTTGCTGACTTCGACACTCGGGATTCTAGGAGAGGTCTCTTTCAACCTTCCTCTGGGTCGAAGTAGAGGTACAGATTACTTACCCTGTTCTGCTGGGGCCGTCAGCTGGGTGGGGGAGGCGATCCATCCCTTCCCCCGGAATCCTCCCCGGCCAGCTCCACTGCGCAGAGAGCCCGCGGAGCCGCTGTCTGGGGCCGCCCACAGCCGGACTTCCATCTGCTGCTGGGCTGTGGCAGCAAATGGCAGCTGCCATAGCGGCCACCATTTGCGTCCCTGCGGTAGCCGTGATAGGCTACGTATATATTTACGTAGCCTTTCACCGCAAAAGGCAGGAAAACAAATGGCGGCCGCTACACCATTTGCATCCCTGCCTTTTGCCGTGATAGGCTACGTAAATATATACGTAGCCTAACATGGCTACCGCAGGGATGCAAATGGCAGCCGCTACGCCATTTGCGTCCCTGCGTTAGCTGTGATAGGCTATGTATATATTTACGTAGCCTAGCACAGCAAAAGGCAGGAACGCAAATGGCGGCCGCTACACCATTTGCGTCCCTGCCTTTTGCTGTGATAGGCTACGTAAATATATACATAGCCGAATCCCCCCGGGACGGAGCCTACCTTTGTCAGCCGTCCACTGCCCCGCGAATGGCTGCCCTGGTCTGTGACTGCCATTTCCTCTGTACTTTAGCCGTGATAGGCTCTGTATATATTTACGTAGCCTATCACGGCTACCGCAGGGATGCAAATGGCGTAGCAGCTGCCATTTGTGTCCCTGCGTTAGCTGTGATAGGCTATGTATATATTTACGTAGCTTAGCACGGCAAAAGGCAAGGACGCAAATGGCAGCCGCTACACCATTTGCATCCCTGCCTTTTGCTGTGATAGGCTACGTAAATATATACATAGCCTATCACGGCTAAAGTACAGAGGAAATGGCGGTCACAGACCAGGGCAGCCATTCGCGGAGCAGTGGACGGCTGACAAAGGTAGGCTCCGTCCCGGGGGGATTCCGCGGGGTGGCGGGGGGGATTGTTCCGTTCAGCCACGGACTCTGGGGGGCCGGAGTCCATGGCAGAATTCTCTAACATCCCTAGGTCCAAGAAAGCCTGGTCTTCAGATCTCTGCTTGGGATAGGTACCTATACATTCCTTTTAATCCCCCCCCCATCCACTCGGCCATGAAGCTCACTGGGTGGCTTTGGGCCACTCACTGACTCTGAGCCTAACCTACCTCACATGGTTGTTATGAGGATGCAATGGACAAGGAGGGTGCCCATGGACGCAGCCTTGGGTTACAAGTGGAAAAGAGGCAGGATATAAATGTAATAATAACAAATGTAATAATAATACTGGTAGTAATAATAATAGTAATAATAATAAATGATCTGGAACTAGGACTAAGCAGCAAGGTGACCAAGTTTGCTGATTACACCAAATTATTTAGGGCAGTTGAAACAAAGAGGGATTTCAAAGAGCTCCAAAAGGATTACTCCATAGTGGAAAAATGGACATCAAAATGACAAATGCAGTTCTATGTAAGCAAGTGTAAAGTGACGCACATGCGGGGTAGGGGGAGATCCCAGCTTCACTTGTGTGCTTGTGACTGACCAAACCAGAGATACTGGGCTTGTGGTTGACAGTTTGATGACACTGTCAACCCAGTGTGCAGCTGCTATGAAAAAAGGTCATTCCATGTATTCCAAGGCATAATTAGGAAAGGAATCGACTTGGCTGAGGGGATGGGAAAATGCTACAAGGCACCAATGTTTCAACATACTCTTAAAGCTCCCCCCCCCCCGTCCCAATCCATGACTTTCTAGTTCAAGGCAGGCAAATACTGTAAAAGGACAGTAATTTCACATCTTCTCAGAGCAATTTCTGAGGATTCAAACAAAAAGAAAAGTGCAAACTTCCCAGTTACAGGGGAATTATTTGTACAAGGATTATTTGTACAACAGAATCAGAAGTACGCCATATCATGCACTCAGAAATTGTCATTAATTTTTATCACAGAAGCTTTCACACCGCCTGTCACTTTTTCAAAACCACTTCTGAGTGAGAGATATAGATTGAAATTGTATGCAAGCCTATTTATTGTTTATTTATTGCATTTTATTCTGCCTATTAGCTCAAAGGTCTCCCAAGGGGACTTATAAAGATAGAAAATAAGACAGCCCCTGTCCACAGGCTTACATTCTAAGAGACATAAAAGGAAAGGGGATTGGGAGGGAGGAGGAAACCAAGATAGAATCATAGAATAGTAGGGTTGGAAGGGGCCTACAAGGCCATTGAGTCCAGCCCCCTGCTCAATGCAGGAATACAAGTCAAAGCATCCCTGACAGATGGCTGTCCAGCCTCGTCTTGAATGCCTCCAGTGTGGGAGAGCCCACCACCTCCCTAGGGAATTGGTTCCATTGTCGTATTGCTCTAACAGGAAGTTTTTCCTGATGTTCAGCCAGAATCTGAATCTGGCTTCCTGTAACTTGAGCCCATTATTCCGTGTCTTGCAGTCTGGGATGATCGAGAAGAGATCCTGGCCTTCCTCTCTGTGACAGCCTTTCAAGTACTTGAAGAGCGCTATGATATCTCCCCTCAGTCTTCTCTTCTCAAGGCTAAACATGCCCAGTTCTTTCAGTCTCTCCTCATGGGGCTTTGTTTCCAGTTCCCTGATCATCTTCGTTGCCCTCCTCTGAACCCTGGAGAAGCCATGTGGTGTAGCTGTTTCTCATTACATATTGCATGGTGCATACAAGAACACAGTGCAAAAGGAGGATCATTGAATTAAACATGCCATAAAGGCTTTGGACAAGTCAAGTTTACGACCCAACAAACCACAGGCACGTTGAACTCAAATAAACAGTAAATGAAGGCAATTCCTGCCTGCAGGCTTACAATCTAAAAAGGCTTACGCACAAGGAAAAAAAGAATAGGGAGGGACGGAGGGAGGGACGGGGGGGCGGGAATAGGATGGAATCCTAGGCACGTTTAGACAGAAATAAGTTCTACAACTCCCAGCGTTCCCCAGCCAGCTTTTCAGTAGGAATGGTGCTGCTTCTCACTCTCATCTCCCTCAGCACAGCCTGCTGGAACTGAATTTTTAGGCCACCTTTATGGGTAGAACTTACAGGATTAAAAAAAATACAAAACTATAGAAGTTGACAATTTTTTTAAAAAAATAAACATTTTATTTTTGAAATAGATTATCTTTTTCTACAAGAAAATAGTGTCGATTCTGAAGTAAATGTGTTCAGCATCAGGATAGCAGAAGCAAGCTCCATTTTATTTCTGTAGTCAGTTGTGATATAATTTAATTTAGTTTAAGTATAAAACTACACAAGCTCAGTTCACTATTATTTTTTAGTCAGAGTTGGCAAACGATTGTACACCATGGATTGGTCAGGCAGGGGTGTGACCTTGTTCCTGTATTCCAAAGGCTGCTTTTCGGTGTGATTCTGAGAATATTACGTGTTATTTTTATTATGGTCATTATCATTGATGTTATGGTTTGGAGTGTTTTTATGTATGTGTGAAGGGGGAGGGTTGCAAAGGATTCCTGCTGGCTTCCAAGGGATATAATCATCATTATCATCGTTACATACAAAGGGCTGCCTATATGTTCTCCTGAGCAGTCCAGTCCTTCTTACAAGATATGCATAATCTAGAGAGCTTCAGCTATTGGGAGGTACAGAAATAAATAAATGAATTTGTACTGTGCTCCTTCTGAGTAGGCCTGCCCTGGTGGATGCTTTGTGATGGATTTTTGGCAGGGATGTATGAAACATCTACCTGGTTTCGCACTGCGACATCCGCGGTGGGGGGGAGGCACTCTGTCCCTCCCCCCAGAATCCTCCTCGGCTGGCTCCGCTCTGCCGCAGGTCCGCAGAGCTGCCGGCCAGGGCGAGCCGCAGCCGGAGTTCCGGCCGCGGCTGGGCTGCTGCGGCTGCAAATGGCGGCCGTCATAGCGGCCGCCATTTGTGTCCTTCCAGGCTGCCGTGATAGGCTACGTAAATATTTACGTAGCCTATCACGGTAAAGGTAGCCATGCAAATGGTGTAGCGGCCGCTGTTTGCGTAGCTTCCTTTACCGTGATAGGCTACGTAAATACTTACATAGCCTATCACAGCAGCCTGGAAGGACACAAATGGCGGCTGCTACAACAGCCGCCATTTGCAGCTGCAGCAGCTGGCCGAGAGACCAGCCGGCGCCGGCGGAGCCACCGCTGCATCCGCCCCAGGTAAGCTTCGTCCCGGGGGGATTCCGCGGGGTGGCGTGGGGGGGAGGCCGTTCCGCCACGGGTTTCAGGGGGCTGGAATTCTCCGCCATCCCTAATTTTTGGATGCTTTAAGAACAAAAGCATGGATGTTGGGAGGCTTTCAGAATTTGTTCCTTTGTTCCAAAGGCTGCTTTTCTATGTGGCTCTGAGAGTATCACATCTTATTTTGACTATTATTGTTATTATGGCTGTGTGGACTCTCTGCTCCCATTCATCATCTTAAAGTCACCTGACTCCCTGTGAAATGGGAATTATTGCTAGGAGAATGCGGATGCAAAGGAGTACTTTTGTGTGCTTATGTGATTCACACACCCCCTTTGCATGTTTTGTACCTCAGTTTTCCCCTTCTGTGGTATGGGTCGGGGATTCAAAGACTGCTCCTCATCCACTGATCCCACTTGGCTCTGCCTCTCATGACCCCTTGGCTATGCCTCTGCTGACTTGTGCTCCATCCCACCATTCAGACTGGCCACTGGCCTCCACTGTATGATAGTGGTGTTTAAAATTATGCATGGTTAGAGAAAGTGGGTAGGGAGACATTTTTCTCCCGTTCTCATAATACTAGAACCCAGGGTCATCCCATGAAGCTGATCGGTGGGAGATTCAGGACAGGTAAAAGAAAATACTTCTTCACACGGCGTAGAGTTAAACTATGGAATTCACTGCCACAAGATGTAGTGAAGGCCACTAATTTGGATGGCTTTAAAGGGGCATTGGACAAATTCATGGAGGATAAAGTTATCAAGGGCTACTAGTCATGATGGCTATAGCTACCTCCAGTATCAGAGTCAGTATGGCTATTCACAGCAGTTGCTGGGGAACATGGGCAGGAAGATGCTGTTGCATTCATGTCATGCTTGTGAGTTCCTTGTGAGCAGCTGGTTGGCCACCGTGTGAACAAAATGCTAGACCCTTGGTCTTATCCAACATGGCTCTTCTTATATTCATATTAGAGATAGGACCTCAATGTTTAGAAGCACTGTACCTCTGACTTCAAAGACAGACAGAGCAGTGTGGATTTCCTTGGTTTTTGAAAAGCAAATGTCTCCCCCAAGGGGTGTGTGTGTGTGTGTGTACACACACACACACACACCCCTTGGGGGAGACATTTGCTTTTCAAAAACCAAGGAAATCCAATCATCAAAAACCCTGCCAGTTTAAGAGACCAAACGATAAGGCTATCTCACGTTGGTCCAAACGCCACAAAGCCAGGACATTCAATGCTAAGGCTGATGCCTTATCTGACATGCCCCGTGATCAAGTCATGATGTTGTGCAATGTCACAAATTGTGCTTGCTTACAACTTACCCTTCATGCACCCACACTTTTCCTGGGTCTTTCAGTCCCAAATCCAGATTGGGAGGATGCAGTGCCAGAGACCAGCAAAGATGCTCCATGTTGTCTTTATCCTGTATTGCCTTATGAAGCATCTGAGCCTTACTGTATTGCTAGAGGAATCCAACTGTGAGGTGATTCATACCTTTATTCTGTGAGCCCGGTTGAGTCACTGCAAGTCTTTACTGGGTGTGTTTATAGTGAGAGATGGGTGCTTCCTTTGACATAGCTGGGCTGAGAGTAGTACTATTGCTAATAATGGGGTGTGGTGCATGTAGCTGTATTTCCTAGCAACAGTATGACTGATCATGTTGCCAGTAATGGTGAGAAATGTCAACGCAAGTTGGGGGGGGGGGAAATTGTTTCAAAGATTATTAGGAGGTGCCAAGAAAAAGTGGAACTTGGTAGTGTGGGGGTGAGGAACATAATGATTTTGAGCAGAAATAGTTGCTACGATTAAATTGAAGTATGTTTGTAGAGGAGTGCCTTCTCCCTACTAAAAGGTACTCGTAGAGACTTACATAGAATATGAAGTTAGGCAATTGAACTCACAAACCCGAACTCATACATCTTTTCTGGGGTGAAGTGGTATTGGGTAGATGCTGTCAAACAAATAAGTAGTTCTGCTGGAAGAGGGTGTTCAAGCCTTCCACTAATCACTTGGTTTAATCTAGAACACCATACCACCACATTGTTTTATCTTCACCGTGTATCTCAAGATCCAAAGCAACCATGGGTAGGTCCTGCAGTACGCGTGCTAGTAGAAATCTTAATATGGTAGAGAATATTTTCCTTTCAGACTCCAAACCTATTCTGTTGCAACCAAACATCTTGTATTAGAAAGCAACCAAAAAAATCTTGCAGCATGGCCGCTGCTCAAAATCTCGGTGTGGTGTTGAATAATTTTTTTCTCTAATTCCTGTTGGTGCAATAGAAAAACCAGAATAAAAAAACTTGAATTACAACGCAATACAGACTTACCTTGTAGTGACACACAATAAGGATGGTGAGGGGTGCAAGAAGAGGGCTCCCTCTCACTGTTCAACCCATCCTGCAAGCCACTGATGTAAGCAACAAACAGGCATGGGTCACCTCACTGTCGGATTCCTTTAGCAATACAGTAGGGCTCAGATGCGTCTTAAGGCAATACAGGACCAAGACAATGTGGAGCATCTTTGCTGGCCTCAGGCACTGCATCCTCCCAATCTGGATTTGGGACAGAAAGACCCAGGAAAAGTGTGGGTGCATGGAGGGTAAGCTGTAAGCAAGCACAATTTGTGACATTGCACAGCATCATGACTGATCACAGGGCACGTCAGATAAGGCATCAGCCTTAGCTTCCAATTTCCTGGCTTTGTGGAGTTTGGACCAACGTAAGATAGCCTTATCGACTGGTCTTTTAAACCGGCAGGTTTTTTAATGATTGAATAATATTACATACAGCCCATAGCCAAAGCTCTCTATATGCTTTAAACTTATGTTTGTGGGGGCCTTTTCATAAAGATCCTTGCAGCCCTACAAGGGGGTGCAAAGACCATAGAAGCCTATTTGGAACAACAGTTGGAGTGTCATGAGAAATTGAGTAGGAGTGCTCACTAAAGGATGGGGGGGGAGTTTGAGCAGCCCAACTGACAATCAACACACACCCTGAAGGATTTTCAATACCTTATCAAGACACTTGAGAGGCCCCAGTTCATTTTCAGGGCAAGCAGTCTGCTGCTCACCCATTGCTAGCTGTCGTTGTTCACTGCTGTATTCATTACATCATTACCATTTTTGAAAGCTCTGTGTATCCCAAAGCACAGCAAGTGGGCATTTTCCATTTCAGGAAGAACGCCCCGCCCCGCCTTCCAAGCACATAAAAATCCCTTTCCTCCTCTAGGGTGGGATGCAACATAACATCCCAGATTTTGAAGTGTTCTATGTGTTTCTAACAAGATGCTGCCATAACAAAGACGCCTTAGGATATATGCCATGCAATTTAATGAACAAGTTAAGTGCCAAGTTAAGGAGTGGAAGCATAGATAAAACATGCACATCTTTGGTTTTCATGTATAAAATTTTGAACAGCAGCACTGCTGTTATCTCAAGGGAAGGCACGGAGGTGTGCAGGACACCACTGGGCCGCCATTTGGGTGGGCAAGAAGCCAGAAGCACCAACCAAGGGAGTGCAGAGAGCCTGCTGCGATAACATGTTTTCTAGCAGAGCTTCGTCTAAGCCTTCCAAAGACAACTAATATTATCTGAAGTTGTAATAATTCCCTTCAGCTCAGCTCTGGAAAGGCCACACCTGGGATCCTGTGGCCAGTTCTGGATGCTGCAATTCAGGGATTTTGAGAATGAAAAAGATTCAAAGGGGAAATTACGAGGGGTGATGAAGGTGCTAAAGGTGCACCATGAGGATTGGCTAAAGGAATCTATGAGATGCAGGGTGGGCAACTTGTGGCCCTCCAGATGCTTTGGCCTACAACTCCCATGATCCGTTACCATTGGTTATGCTGGTTAGGGCTGATGGAAGTTTTAGGCCAAAACAGCTGGAGGGCCACAAGTTGCTCATGCCTGGGCTATAGAAACTAGGATGTGTGCCTGTGTGTATATGTTGGCCACTTGTGAGATGTGTCAGTTCGCTTAATTTTTGATGTAATGAAGGCAACATGGACTGACATTTTCCTCCAATTTTGGTGCGTGCAAGCTTCTTAAATGGCAGAACATGCACATAATTGTCCCAGTTCTCACAGAAGGGTGTGGATGGAAGTCCGCATGCTGAGAAGCCTCTAGAGGACTGTAGCAGCTAGATGTTCTTACGGCTGTAGAGCCCACTGCAGAGAGTCTCCTCCCAAGCCCACTTCAATGCCATGCCTCCTTCTGACTCACTCAACCCCCCTCCAGCACATGGCTTCTTGGATTCTGCAGTGGCTTCCTTGTCCTTCTCCACTGCTAACAGTGCAGTAAAGAAGCCAGGCTTTGCCAGCAAACACGGCAGCAACCATGAGGCTAGGAACATTTCTTAAATGTGAAATGAAACCTAGGATTCTTATGAACCTCACAATCAGACCTTGGGGGTCAATGATGCTCATCCCTGGATTGCTAATACATAACACATTTTTCACAATAGATTATACACAGGGGGGAAAATATCAAAAAAAATATATCAGAAGGCATGCAGACAAATGAAAAATAGACGAAACAAATGCATAAAGTCACTTTATTTTCAGTATACACTTAATTTTGAAAAATATAAATGCTAAAATATCTCATCTTCTTCATTTCTTGATTCCATAAAAGTCACAATATGAAAGCCTCATAAAATTGTAAAATCCTATAATGTTATAATAAGGAATTTCGTTGTTTTCATATTACTGGGAAAAAAATCATTCGACAATTTGAAATGTTTTCTTCTTTTTTGTGAAAAAAATTCCTGTTTGTTCCACTGTGTTGATCTTCTTCATTTCAAACTAAAGTGGCTGCGGGTTTTTTTTTTAATATGTCATTCCTCCAAAGCAAATACAGACTTTTAATAATTTTTAAACGAACAAATAGTAACAACAACAACAATAACAAAAAGTATCAGAAAGTGCATCTTGATTCCAAGAAATAATGCATATGCATATTGTATCAGTGAGGACTAAAGAAATAAGGAATAGAAAAAGGGACAGACAGACAGACAGACAGATAGTCAGTAAGTTCACATTGTAGGGCTGGGACCAAGTTATCTCTGGCTCTTTAAAATTTCACTTCACGTTAGCCCTGAGCAGGTATCTCTTTGCAGAGATTGGCTATGAAGTGGGTCTAAACAGCAAACCTTCCTAAGGCTCTCCTCAATAAGCCTCCGAACGCAGAGGCGACTGCCTATCCAGTGCAGGGCAGGAGAAGCGTGGAATGGATCGTCCCCTCCGTGCTCCAGCCGCCCTGCATTTGCGGCTACACAGCTGATTTCAGCTGTCTAGCTGCGGGAAGGCGGAGCGGGGGAAGCAGCTGCCTGATGACACATAGGATGTGTCATACTGGCATTTCCGCCTTCACACCCTGGAACGCCCTGTTTTTGTTGCTCCGTGCTCCTCTTCCGAGCGTGGAACCATTCCGAGCTGCCTGCGAGGCAGTGCAGGAAGGGGGGAAAGGTCAGTTCCCGGAAACTGACATATCCTATGGCCATCTAGCCGCTGACTAGCAGCCATACGTCTGCTCCCTAAGCCACTTCTTTCTCTCTCTCTCTCCCTGTTCTCTCCCCATCCATACTTTTCCCTGGTGTTCTCAGCAGCTGCTACAGAGACAGAAAAAGATTAGAGTCACCCACTCATAGCCTGAATGTCCGGTTTTAAATTGAAAGATGCCATTGGCCAGGATTCTCTATGGACACAGAGTGGCGTTGCACCATCCCCACCCTCGCTATGATGAAAAACTTTGTGTGTTTTTGCACTGGCAGTTGGAGTTGCCCAAACATTCCGTTTAAGATCAGAAGTGCCAACAAGGACTGCATGGGACTGTATCCCCTTTTGAGGCTGGCACTGCCCAGAACCTGGCCATCATGTATCCTTATGATACTGCACATTGCGTGGGCACAAGAGTTTGGTTCCTGGGATGGGAGCCTGGTGCAGCATGCGCCCAAGGGCATCAGCCCAGGAAGGAGCAAGGCCACAATTTAAAGTAGTAATACTGCACGAAGGAGCCCAGGACTGTAGATTAGCCCTTCAGTGGAGTTCATGGAGAGGGGGCAACCCATTCCACACACACACACACACACACACACACACCCCAACAGGGTGCGGGAAATAAAAGGTTATTATAAATATATAGGAAGTACATGAAACATGATGTCGAAGTCTGAAAAAGTCACTCCAGCTCTGGGGATGTTGAGTCCACACCCTACTAAAAATGGCAAAACTAGTCTAATGGCTCTGAATTGCACCCCCAAGATCTATAGTCTTCAGAACTTTACCCTTTTACTTGATCACCAGTGCAGTCCTATACTTGGAAGTAAGTCCCATCGTGGTCACTGGGGCTTAATCCCTAAAAAGTGTTTTTAGGGGTTGTATCCAAGGTTACTCCTACTTAGGGTAGCTGGTCTAGTAAACTGTAGTATCTCTGAACCTTTTGGGATCTTATAGGTCATTTCCTTAGAAAGGATGAATAGGATTAGTGATTTTTACAGTGCAGGGGCCTGTAGACCATATGGCACCATACACAAGATTATGTCTCTACGCTTTCACATTTCATTCTTGCACAAAACAGTATTCCTTCAGGTCCCATTAGTCCCCCATGGCCTTAAAAGGAGGAGAGCTGTGCCTTTGGTGACAACTGCTGTTATACATACAGGAGCCAAACGTCTTCACCAAACCCCTTTCCGTAAGCCAAATGCTATGCAACAAGTGCTCTTTTCCTGCAGATTCAATATTTGGGGCATGTCTCGACACTACACAGTCTGGTTTTAGAGTTATTCCATCATCCCAAAGGATTCTCGGGGGGGGGGGGGGGCTGGAATCCCTAACAGAAAATTCTCTGTGTTCTCACCTAACGTCAAGTCCCAAGATCCATTGTGGAGGAAAACTGTGACAACTAAACTGGTGCAAAAAGAGCAATTTAATTGCAGTGTAAATACAACCTTAGTGCTAGATTTAAAAAAATAATAATAAAAATAAATAAACCATGCAACCAAGTGCTACTAATGCCAGAAACTCATGAAATGCAACACCTCAAACTCTCGTCCTCACCCCTCCCCGTTCCCGCCCCCAGACTTAAGTGGTAAATAATTGAAATAGAAATCTTTGCCCTCTTCCCCGAACAATGTTGGACTCTGTACAACAAGCCATTGGGTTGAATAGTCAATAGTTACCATGGTGAATTCAAGTACATTTAATAGAGTTTAGGAGTGAAAGACCCTTGTTGGGAGAGACTGGCTACTAGGAACTAACAGATGGGGAAATGTGTGTTTGTATACGTGTGTATTTTTGCACACAGATGCTAGTTACAGCACATCTCAAAAATATCACTGCTGGTTTCAAAATTCTCAGCTTCCTTTTGTGCTTTTTACTATTTACTTTGGTGTGAATATGGAGGCGCCAGGAGAGAAATACACCTATGTTCCCATACTGCTGAAGTTTGCTCCAGCACTGAACTACTTCACTTCTGTACTGTCCACACTGTCAACTGACTGGAGAGTCCAGTTGGTTTGATACCTGTGTGGTTTGATACCTGTGTGGTTTGATACCTGTGATAATAGAAATCTCCACTGAGATGCAAGTATGGACAGATACAAAGGTGAGGTACTTTTCTGCTGGAGTAAACTAGCAGCCCCTGCATCTCCCGAACTGCCCACTGAACTGAGGGGAGCTGTTGGGAAAAGGGAGGCGCTTCGGGCATGCACCCACGTTGCTGCTCATGTTGGAAGGGGTTCTTTGGACAGCAGCCATTGTCCTTAGCAGCAGTGTGGCTAAAGAGCTTTTTGACTGCCACTGTTTCCAATTCTTGCTTTTAACAGCCAGTATATGTAGTGCCTATCCTATTTTTACTCAGTTGTGTTTTATCTACTGTGCAGCTGGACATGGCTGGATTTGGAGCCAATCTATCTGTGCAGCAGAATTGTGCGGGGCAGCTTTTCCTGGATTGTGGATTGCATGTGGGGGATGTCATGCTTTAACTTCTCCCTCAAAGTAAATATGCCCTGCACACAGAGAGATAGCACATCAGGGATTCAGTTAGCTTAAAATCATTCTTAACAATAGGCTAGGTCTCTATGCACACTGCAGGGAGTTTTTGGTGGGGGACTGTCCAATTATGCAATCCTCACATGCAGTCAGAAATGGCATAACCCAGAAAAAAAGGTATCATGAGTTTTTATGGTATGTAGACACAGAATGAACTCTGAGAACCTGACAGACATAATGTGGTAGCAATCCAGCCTAAATATCATACTTGCCTCATGGACCTGAAATCCACTTTGACCCTACATAAGGATTTGCTAGGCCAGTTATGGTATGCAGACTGATAATTAAGGCTTAAAAACCACCACCTCTCCTATCAGATTCGGTCCATTTTATATTAAATCTGCAAATGTGACCACACACACACACACACACACACGTACCAGCAAGTTTGTATAAATGAAATAACATTAACAATACTGGATAGGAAAATCAACACATGACTACACTCTGCATCTGCTCATCTGATATCAGTCATTCCTATTTGAAGGTAATTCACAAATGATTACTGCTGTGCACTCCTCAGTCATGTCAACAGTGTTGGATGGAACAGGACGTCTGCAAAAGTCTCTATGAGATGAACTGAGGCGTACAGCAGCAATGGATTGTGGCGGATTGTGCCAGCTGTGTTTAATTAAAACAGACTCTGCTGAAAAATTATGTCACCATTAAACACAGGTCTTGATTCCTTCATTGTGTAGTCAGATCATTAAAAAGAAAATGGAAATTGAAGAAAGAAAGAAAGAAAGAAAGAAAGAAAGAAAGGGCATTTCCAATAAACAGTGTTATTATAGCTGATTTCAGTTCTATGCTATGTACCCTTGAGATTTGTGGGGTTTTTTTGTTGTTTTGTTGTTCTTTTTGTAAAAATCACATTCTATATTATACAATTATTATTATTAAATCTTTCTTCTTCTTTTTTTGTCTTTTCCTTTTTAAAGAGAAAGTCCAACATCTAGAAATAAGAGGTAGAACTACTCAAAAACTATTACGTTTCCTGCTGCAGGAAAAACAAATTCATTTTCTTTACAGTAATTTTTTTAAAAATGGTTAAAAAAATTGACAAAAAAATATAAGTTGCAGGTTAGGCCCCCATAATTAAAAACAAAAAATAATCTAGGGAAAAAAATAACACTTGTCAATGCAGCTGACAGGTTAAAAATCCATTAAAAGTGTTACAGAATAAAAGTTGCATAGAGGGTCAAATTCTGCACACTCACTACAGTGATGTCAAAATACATTTGTCTGTACAGGGATGTACTGTTTTTGTTTCCTTTGCTTGAGACTACAGAAGCAGAGGAGACGTTAAGAGCGTATGAAGATTAGCAGCATTTTGCAGGAATGGAGAACTATGGGGGAATTAGCCTGGAGGTCAGTTTTGTTCTGCTAGACAAGAGATTTTAAAAAAATAAAAAATAACCCAAAACAAAGAAAAACACTGATTCACAACTAAAAAAAATAAGTCCGCTCTGCTGACATTTCATAAAACCATGATAATATATCCTTAATACTTCTACCCTCTTCTGAAAAGCTCAAGAGGAGGCGTACGTATGCATGTGAATGAAAAGGCAAAACCAAAAAAAAGTGTCTTGGTCAGAATGAAAGAAAAAAATGGACCGAGCAGAAAAATGTACAAGCAGGGTTCAGGCAAGTAGAGGGAATGGGAGAAAAGCCTAAAGGGAGAGGAACAGGAATATGTCTTGCTTTTATCTAGGCAGGGAGCAGTTGAATATTTGGCTAGTAATGAAGAAGAAAAAAGAAAAGAAAAGCCAGTTCAGAAGAAGATTAACAAACAAGTTATAAAGTAGTTTCTGTTCCCTTGCTCCTCCAGAAATAACCACTGTCTTCAGGATCAAGCTCTATTCTAATGTGAGGCACGACTTTCATTGGAGTTCGTGGAGGGCTGGAGAGGGAGAGAGACAGAGGGAGAGACAGAGGGAGAGAAGAAAACAAAACTCATAAAACAGAATTTATACACCCAGATTAACTTCTAGCATCTAGATCAGGACAGGATTAATCCTTATGCTAAGGAAGCTCTACAACTCTTAAACATCATAGCTAATGTGGGGCCGCTGCTTGACCTTGGTGGAAAGAGGAGGCCCCAGAGAGCAACAGGTGTTTGAAATATGGAATACAGTCAAGCACTGGCTGCTTAGCAGAAAACCATGACCAAGCTATGGGATGAGCATTTAGGCCTTTTCCCCATTCACGAGAAAAAAACAAAAACCCCAACCCAAAAATGAAGCCACGAGACATGAAGAAAAACATCACAAGTCCTCCGGCCTTCAGAGGGAATGGTCTGGACTCACTGAGTCCATACACACTTGATTAGGAAAGGGATCTGCTACCATATGCAACAGGGCAGAGGGACTATACAAATAAATAAATGTAAATATACATGAACACAGGCTGGTGTAGTGCAGTGGCTATTAAAAAGAGCTACAAATCAAGAAGTTCCTGATTTGAATGTTGTGTTTCCCATGAACTTGCAAGCTACTCTCACTCACCTTGTCTGTAATATGGGCATAACAATATTAACCAACCTTACAGACTTCCAACGATTACAACACGATTATGTATGTAAATCGCTTTGAATACTTGAAAGTGCAACAAAAACACCAAGTATTGTTGTTGTCCTGTGGGATTTGCCCAGTGCACTGGAATACAGGGCACAGCCTAAAGAGAAGAAAGCCCAGAGAGGTACCTAATTTGGAGAAAAGTGTTCTGTACAAAATGCAGATAATCACTGTCACTAAATAACTGTAATGGCCATGGCATGAGGTATCTTCCTAGGAACATCCCAGGCAAGTATGGTAAAGTGAATAGGGTGTAAGTTTGGGTGGAGGAGATCTGAGTTCAAATTCCTCCTGAATCCATGAAGCTCAGTAGGTAACCTTGGACTAGGGATGTATGAGAATGTTGCTTTTGCTCACAAAACATGGGGGGATGTCCTGTTTGAAACTCCGAATGTTAGCATGAGCACGTGTCCACCAAAAACATTCGTAAACTGTCAAACACATGCTTGCTTTCATCTTGTTCCCGATTCCCAGTGCACAAATTTCCCCCGTAGATTGAATCAGCCCCACTTTAGTCTATGGAGGAAAGTTGTGCAAATTAGAAAATTTGGAGAAAGTTGTGCAAATCTCCAGTTTGATTGCTGCTTCGTTTACACAACTTTTCCGTTCGCGCAGCAATCGCAAATGCGAACAGTAAACAGCCACAAGACGAGTGATGACACAATCCTGATGATCCTGAACATCACTCATTTGCCCATCACTACCTTGGACCAGTTGCTGTCTGTCAGTCTAGCATTGCCCCGGAGTCTTCCAGAGTCAGGGTGGGATAAAAATGTAATTATTAATAAAGAGCGATAAAGAAATACTCTTCCTAGTGAACGTACTCCCTGTTCACATTGCATCTTTGGCCTGCTTTGTATTTGTCTTTTCTTTATCGTCAGCGAACAGTATGTTGTGTCTGGGTATGGGGCTGCTCCAGCTGGCAGGGGTCTTTGCCTGCCCAGCTACCCAAAATCCTATTTTGCTATTTGGGGCTGCATTAATAGAAGTATAGCTTCCAAATCCCATGAAGTACTAGTTCCCCTGTACTCAGCATTGGCTAGGCCTCATCTGGAGTACTGTGTCCAGTTCTGGGCACCACACTTCAAGAAGGATGCAGACAAGCTGGAGTGGGTTCAGAGGAGGGCAACAAAAGATGATCAGGGGACTGGAAACAAAGCCCTATGAGAAGTGACTGAAAGAACTGGGCATGTTTCGCCTTGAGAAGAGAAGACCGAGGGGAGATAGGATAGCGCTCTTGGAAGTAGTTGAAAGGCTGTCACAGAGAGGATGGCCAGGATCTCTTCTCGATCATCCCAGACTGCAGGACCCGGAATAAGGGGCTCAAGTTACAGGAAGCCAGATTCCGACCAAACATCAGGAAAAACTTCCTGACTGTTAGAGCAATATGACAATGGAACCAATTCCCTAGGGAGGTAGTGGGCTCTCCCACACTGGAGGCATTCAAGATGAAGCTGGACAGCCACCTGTCAGGGATGCTTTGACTTGGACTCCTGCACTGAGCAGGGGGTTGGACTTGATGGTCTTACAGGCCCGTTCCACCCCTGCTATTCTGTGATTCTATGATCCTTTAACTGGGAATTGAAGCCTGGACCTTCTGCATTCTGTACACATGATGTACCAGTGAGCTATGGCCCCTTCCCAAGAGGGCATGTCTACAGTTTAAATGTCAGTTTCACCAGCCCCACAATTAACTCTAGGAAGTGTGAAGATGTCAGGCTCCCCATGTCTCAGCACACTCAAACTAAAATGTCTAGCATTTCTTGGGAGAAGCCAGGTTCACTAAAGCAATTTGTGCTTTTTTGTGTAGATAGAAGTTTAAAGGCAGAACTGGATGCACATAAATATATAGGCCCCTTCCAACCCTACTATCCTATGAAATTTGAATCCCTTGCCCATAAAACCCAAGTCATTTGAGATCACAAATGCTAGAATAGAGATTGCCCCAACCTGGAGGATGTGCACAATAAGCCAATCTATTAATGCAGCCTTTCCCAAACAAGCTCCCTCCAGATGTGTTGGACTGCAACTCCCATAATTCCCAGCCAGCATGGCCATTATGGGAGTTGCAGTCCAATCTACCTGGAGGGCACCAGATCAGGGAAGGCTATATTCGTAGGAGGCATAAGTAGGGATGTATGAGAAATTCACTTCAGTTTGTTTTTGATCAGTTCGCACCTTCTGGATTGAACATGGACTCAGATGCACTCTGTGGTTGAAGTCTCTACATTTCCGAGTTTGAAATGTGATTCACAGACCCCCCAAAACGGTGTTTGACAGCATTCATACATTTGAAAAATGCACATGAAAGAATCTGTACTTTTGAAAAATGGACACAAATGCATTTTAATCAATGGGAGAAGAATGCGTACATTTCAACAATGCACACAATTGATGTATCAACTTGGAAAAATATGCACAGAAATACACACAGATTTTCATGCACAAAGGAAAAACAAAACTCGCAATCTGGTACAGAATCAAGTAGGAACGAGCTTCGAAATGGAATTCAGAGAACTTCAGTGACCTCGAGTTTTCCTGGTTTGCATATCCCTAGGCGCAACTACCAGAGATTGAACAAAGAAGATAATATATAAGTACCAGAGACCCTGAATTCAGGTAAAATTCAGGAATTGGTACTCAGGACTGTTAGCTTTAATCAGTTAATAATTGTTACTCTCCTGGAATTCAAAAGGTGATGGAAACCATCAGCAAAGCCAACTGGGTCTTCTGCCCTGTTTTGTAATTCAAAGGTGAGCTTGCTTAGCACTGGGGTGCCTAGTCAAAACCACAGAGGGAGGAAGGATCATGCCAATTTCTATGGATGTCATACTTTCTTCAAAGGACATGTGCTACTATACAATTACTTGTCCTTAAAGGACCGCCCATCTGCCCTGCACTATGTCTTCAGGAGGTGCCGAAAGCAACATGGTGTTGGTGCCTGTCTGGCCTCCAGGGGCAGGGAGTTCCATGGGAGGGGGGCTGCCACACTGGGGGCTCTTTTCCTGGAGGTCTCCAGCCAGACCATGGGGACATGGTCCTCTGGTGACCTCAGTGACCGGTACAGAAGAAGGTGCTCTCTCAGGTATCCTGGTTCCCAAATTGTCTTCTACTCCACAGCCTGGTGAGGAATGAGCTCCCTAGAGAGGTTCGCCTGGCACCTACGTTGTATTCCCTCCAGCACCAGATGAAGACCTTTTTATTATCCCAGGCATTTTAGCTTCCTAGTCTTTTAGCTTTGGTGTTTTAAATCTGTATTTTAAATCTCTGCACTGCTGCTAGCTTTTATCCTGGCTGTATGGTTAAATTGTGTTTTTAATGCTTTTATATTTTATATTGTTTTATCCTGTGCTTTTTGGTTTTAATTTTTGTGAACCGCCCAGAGAGCTTTAGCTACTGAGCAGTATAGAAATGAAATGAAATGAAATAAATATCACCTTGGGGAAAAAATCGTAACTTTTAAGAAGTAATTTTTTTTGCTAGAGAGGGACAGATGCTTTGTTGGCACCAAACGTTCACTGAACCATCAGCTTTTATTTCTGCACATAGGGGAGGGGTTGTGATCCTAGTATAATTATGTTAACATCAAAGTTTACTTTCATTGGTGGTCAGAGTACAGATCAATTAGGGATGGGTGAACAAGTGATGTATCTCACTGCTCATCTTAAGCCCAATTCTTGTTCGGGTTTGCGATCGCTGCTCCCTCTGCGTGAATGGGAAAAAAGTGCAAATCAAGCTGCGATCGAATGTGGATTTTGCACAAATTCCCCCAAATCTGCTTAACTTTCCTCCACAGGCTACAGTGGGGCTTTTAGTCTGCAGGGGTAAAACTGTGCAACTCGAATGCAAGCACATGTCCAGCAATTTGCAAACATTTTCAGCAGACACAGGTTTGCAGTGGCATCCAAGGCTTCAAACATGGTGCGCTCTCATCGTTGCGAGCAAAAATGAAATTCTCATACATCCTCCAAATCAACATCTTCTGCACTGACGAAGAGCCATGCATGCATTATAAAAAAGTGTTTGTATTAAGATCATACATCCATAAAGATTCTTACCTTGGCATTGTGTGGGAGTGGAGGTAAGGAATTTTATCAGCATGATGTATGGCGTTCAAGGAATGTTGGTGATTTTTCTCCTGTTTTATAATTTAAAATACATACATATAGTGATTTCAGACATGTTGACCTCTGCTTTTCTTTAAAAATAAATTCAAAGTGACTATAATAAACCCTTGCGTTACTGCCTCCAGTAACACACTGCTGCTTGGATCTTAACAGAACAAGAGCTAATAAGATGGTCAAAACTGAGAGCTACAGTCAGGGCCAGAAATATTGGAACAAGGATAACTGTTTTGGCAGTTGGCCTCTGTACACCACCACACTGAAGTTGAAAGGAAACACAACCGGATGGGAGCGCAGTCAGGACTTTCAGCTGTAATTCAAGGGGTTTGACAAAAGTGGGGCAAGTACAGCCAGTGGCATACACACACCTCCATCATTGGTGGCTCATAAGTAATGGAACGAATGGCTGACAAGCAGCTGCATGGCCAGGTGTGGCCTGTTTCCTGGGCATCCCATGACCAATCAAGCAGATAAAAGGCCTGGAGGTGGTTCTGAGTGTTACATTTGCATTTGGTCGCTGTTCACTGGAACTCCCAACAGGAGGTCCAAAGAGGTGTCCATGCAAGTGAAGGAGGCCATCATTAGGCCGAGGAAACAAAATAAATCCATCAGAGAGATAGCAAAACAGTGGGAGTGGCCAACACAACAGTTTGGAACATCCTGAAAAAGAAGGAATTAACTGGCAAGCTCAGCAACAGCAGAAGGCCTGGAAGACCACGGAAGACCACTAAAGTGGATGACTGCAGAATTCTGCTCATGGTGAAGAGGAGCCCTTTCACAACATCTAGCCAGGTCAAGAACGCTCTTGAGGAGGTAGGCATGTCATTGTCAACATCTACAGTCAAGAGACGGCTTTATGAATGTAAATACAGAGGCTTGACAACAAGGTGCAAACCACTGGTAACACTCAATAACAGACAGGCCAGATTAGCCTTTGCCAGCAAACACCTAAAAAAGCCTGCCCAGTTCTGGAATAAGATTCTTTGGACTGATGAAACCAAGATTAACTTGTACCAGAATGATGGGAAGAGAAAAGTATGGTGAAGGAAAGGAACAGCTCATGATCCAAAGCATGCCACATCATCTGTCAAACATGGTGGAGGCAGTGTTATGGCATGGGCATGTATGGCTGCCCATGGAACCGAGTCACTGATGTTTATTGATGACCTGACTGCTGGTAAAAGCAGCAGGATGAATTCTGGGGTGTACAGGGCTATACTTTCTGCTCAGATTCAGCCGAATGCTGCCAAACTGATAAGATGCCGCTTCATATTGCAGATGGATAATGACCCAAAACATACAGCAAAAGTTACCCAAGAGTTTCTCAAGGAAAAGAAGTGGGATGTTCTGCAATGGCCAAGTCAGTCACCTGATCTCAACCCAATAGAGCATGCTTTTCACTTACTGAAGACAAGACTGAAGGCAGAAAGACCCACAAACAAGCAGCAGCTGAAGGCAGCTGCAGTAAATGTCTGGCAAAGCATCTCGAGGGAGGAAACTCAGCATTTGGTTATGTCCATGGGTTCCAGACTTTAGGCAGTCATTGACCGCAAAGGATTTTCATCCAGGTATTAAAGGTGATCCTTAAGTTTGAAATGATGTTGGTTTGTTCCATTACTTATAAGCCCCCAACAAGGGGGGGGGGGTATGCCACTGGCTGTACTTCCTGAATGGGTAGTGCCCCACTTTTGTCAAACCCCTTGAATTACAGCTGAAAGTCCTGACTCCGCTCGCATCTGGGTGTGTTTCCTTTCAACTTCAGTGTAGTGGTGTACAGAGGCCAACTGCCAAAATAGTTATCCTTGTTCCAATATTTCTGGCCCTGACTGTATACTGGACAAGTGTCCCAAGTCAGAGGGCTGCAGCTAATTTACAGGCAATTAAAATAACAGATGTAAAAAGCTGAATTACTTTGGTGGTTGTCTGTGGCACGTCCAGTGGAGATTCAGATTGTGTGCCACCACCAATCACTGGCCAAACAAAATAACTACAGGATAACCAGGCAAACCAGCAAGGAAGCTATACACTAGAGAGGTCATACAAGAGGGACCTGTCCAGTTTAATGTGCCTGTACATGATTCCCACAAATACACACCATGACAAGTGTTTACATCAGAATGGGGTTTTACTACATGGAGCAGATAGGAATTCTAGTACCCTCCGCACAGATCTTTCCTGCATTTTCTCACACGTATGGCACCCATGGGAACCAGTCCACAAACATTCCTGGGGAGGCAACAATTAAATACGAATTGATTCCAGGAAATTAGCCTCAGCCTCCTTGCTTGTCCTCACCGAGGGGGAAATGGGCCTCACTCACTTGGGATGGGGTGGGGGAGGAGGACTACTTCAGTTCAGGCAGCACGAAGACATTTTATATTAAGGAATTCGCTACTTTCATATACGTTTTCAGTTACACTTGAAATTTTGCTGCCACCATGTTTACCCCCTGCACCAAACACCTCCTCCACTGCTGGGTGCAGTTTGGGTGATCTCTTCACCCTGCCACCTGTATCTGAACGTTTTGATATTTACAGACTAGCTATTTGCCTTTCCAATCAACACTGCCTTTCATCCCCTGAAATTTGCATGTCTCTATCAGCCACCATCGCTTGCCCCTTTTTCCCTGCCAAAAGCAGATAGTACTTCTCCCACTGCATAACAAACAGGGTAATTACAACTGGGTAACAGCAGGGGCACAGAGGCACAGAGCTGCATTTGAATTTGAAAAACAGACGGGTTGGATTTAAAAGGACCAGAGCGAGTGTAACATGGATTTCACAAAGCACTTGGAACTTGGAAAGTGCTATATGGGAGCCCCTTGAAGACTGGACAATTAGTCTAAGAGGCTACTGAACATACACTTGGTAGAAAACAAGTGTGCACAGTAGCTCTTTATTGAGTGCTTTCCAGAATTGCAAGTGTTGGGTGAACAGGCAATGTGAATGACTTGACCCCTAGATTCAGCCTATGTTGGATGGAGTGAACTCCCCTTGAAGACTCAAATGTGCAGCTTGGGTGAACTCCTGGATTCTGTCCCAAACCTGGATGCCCAGGTTTCAGTGGTGGCCAGGAGTGTGTTCACACAGCTAAGGGTAGTATGCCAACTATTCCCTTTCCTGGAGATTCAGTCTGGCCATTGGTGACATCTGCCTTAGTTAGATCCCATATGGACTACTGCAACAGGGTCTACATGGGACTTCCACTGAAAAGTGTTTGCAACTTCAGCTGGTCCAGAAAGGTTTAGCCAGACTATTGATCGGACCCAGTTATAGGGAGCATGTGACTCCCTTGTTACAACAGCTTCACTGGCTACCAGTCTACTTAAGGGCACAATTCAAAGCGATGACTATGACTTACAAAGCTACAGGGGTGTTTTGTGTACATTTTGCCTGAGATGAGCGGCATTGGAAAGCTCCCCATACTGCGAATTTTGGGGTCGCAATTCTGTCTTGGCTCACCAAAAGGCTCAGGAAGTGCAAATTGGGTAAATCCGTTAAAAAAACTCAACTGAGTGAATTTCTCACCCAGTGCCAGTTCCAGATTCTGAGGGCCCTTGCGTAAGACACCTTCAATGGGCCCCTCCCTCAGTGAATCATCCTTCTCCACCCCATTGTAACTAACTGCTCTTACTCCTCGTTCTCTTTCTCATCATTGCTACCACTTGTTTGCCTGACAGGCAGAGAGGCAGTGAGCATATAGGCAGTGGCATCTACAGGTCCTCCTTCACACCACCACCGTTGTCTGGACCAGAGTAAGAGGAAGGTGAACAAACAGACTGCAATGGTGAAGAAGAGGAGCAAGTCCAGGGAGGTTGTCAGTGGGCCTGGTAGGCTGTGGACCTTTGGCAGGTGCTCAACCATGCCTGCCCTTGATGCCAGCCCTGTTCTCACCCATTCCTAATCTAGTCTTTAAGAAGATAAGAAGAGCCATGCTAGGTCAGACCAAGGCATCCTCTTTCTCCACAGTAGCCAATCAGATGCCTCTGGGATGCCCACAAGTAGGACATGAAGGCAATAGCCCTCTCCAGGTGCTGCTCCCCACCATGCTGCCTCAGAATCCGAAGGTTCCATTTAGCCACTGATAACCTTATTCTCCCTGAATTTGTCTAATCCCCCATTAAAGCCATATAAGTTACAGTGGCCATCACTACATCTTGGAGTACGACCTAAGTGAGCCCCACCCAATCCGAAAGAAAGAAAGAAAGAAAGAAAGAAAGAAAGAAAGAAAGAAAGAAAGAAAGAGAATTCTGGGCCATTCTACATGATACTTGTTTGTAAACTATTTGTCACTTGGGTTATGTTTGCAGAGAGTCAGCTGTGCATTCTTCTTCCCTCTGGTTCTGCTCTTACAAAGCAAAATATTATTCATCGATGAGCTTTGCATGATTCCACCTATTCAGCAAAATACAAACTGAACATAAGACACCCGTCACATGCAATTCCCTTTGGCACCCCATTCTTATCCAGGAAGTTAAAACAATACAAGATGGACAGGGGAGTAAGCAGAGGTGGTGATGGTGTGTTGTTT
The DNA here is from genome assembly GCF_057233095.1 of Heloderma suspectum. Lineage (NCBI taxonomy): Eukaryota > Metazoa > Chordata > Lepidosauria > Squamata > Helodermatidae > Heloderma > Heloderma suspectum. Next base: position 15,361,775 of record NC_139462.1, read on the forward strand.
TAAATGAAAAATACAATCACAATGTGGGTATTAGCACAAATTTAAGATTGGACAAGAAGGAAGCAAATGTAACCCAAGCCACCTAAAGGAAGACAAGCATGTTAATAGTGCTAAATGGTTCACATGATGATCTCGATCTCTCTCTTTTTTTTTTTTTAAAGGACACAGCAGACAAATATTATGCTTAAGTTCTGATTTTTGGCAACTAAGTAGAAATCCTAAGGAAACAAACAGCAAGAGACAGTGGTGTCTGCTTCTATAGGCTGCAAACCAGATTAGCCAGCAAGGAAGGAAACGAAAGGAAGTCATTACAGAGAGTTAGAATGTACATGCATCCACATGTGGGAAATTATATATATATAGAGAGAGAGCCAGAAATGGACTGGATGATTTGGAAGGTTAGAAAAAGAACGAGAGACAGAGAGTGCTAGTGTCTGATCTGTAAGCAGCTGGATAAAAGTGATTAAAAGTGGAGGCACAAAGAAGAGGAGAAAAAAGCAGTGGGAAATCCACAAGATATATTTTTTTAAAAGCAAAAATAATGTTTATAAGCCAATAAAAGATGTACATGCTGCATAAGAAGCCTGGTTTTTTTTAAAAAAAAAACAGGTATGGGAGTAAAAAAGAAAGAAAACATCTACATACAAGTGTTCTTTAAAGAAAAAATCAATTAATATTATAAGTATATATAGATATATAAATATACAGTACTGTGCAAAAGTCTTAGGCCACCACCCGCTTTGTTGTTTTAGCAAAGTTTTAATGACCATCCATAATTATTTTTCGGTCTCTGTATTAAGATACAAACAGAAAATACAGGAAATATGTAGAGGCAAAAGTCAGTATTTAGTGTGACTTCCCTTGGCTCTAAGCACATCTTGAACTCTTTTGGGGAGACTGTCCTGAAGTTTTCTGAAGTAATCTTCTGGTATATTATACCAGGCTTCTTTCAGCACTTCCCAGAGTTCTTCTTAAGATGTAGGTTGTCTTTTATTTCTTTCTCTGTCCAGGTGATCCCATATTGCCTCTATAATATTCAGGTCTGGACTCTGTGGAGGCCAGTCCATGACTGTCAGTATTTTATCAGCTTTTCCTCGCTAAATATGATTTCACTGCATTAGCAGTGTGCTTGGGATCGTTATCATGCTGAAAAATGAAACCATTCCCAATCAGGTGCTTTCCAGAAGGAATGGTATGATGAATTAAAACCTGTCTGCACTTTTCAGCATTCATGATCCCATCAATACGGACAAGATCGCCAACACCACTGGCAGAAATGCAGCCCCAAACCAGGACAGACCCTCCATCATGTTTCACTGCAAACACTCATTTGTCCATCTCTCTCCAACTCTTCTTCTCACATATTGTCAACGATTGGACCCCAACATTTCAAACTTGGATTCATCACTCCATAATACTCTTTTCCACTGATCCTCATTCCAATCTTTGTGAGCTTTACCATATCTTAGCCTTTTCACCCTGTTCCCCTTCCGCAAAAGTGGTTTCTTGGCTGCTACCCTTCCACGAACACCATTCCTGGCCAGGCGCCTGCTGTTACTCTAGTGTAAGGGGAGGTCACACTAAATACTTATCTCTTTAGCCTATGGAAGCTGTTTTTTTCTGATTTTTTTTATATTGTTGAATACTGCATACAAATTTTCCTGTATTTTCTGGTTGTATTCTAATGAAGAGACTGAGAAATAATTACATATGGTTATTATACCATTGCTAAAATAACAAATCTAATGGTGGCCTAAGACTTTTGCACAGTACTGTATATATCACTCTATATCTGCTTTTTGGATGTGCGATTCAGACTGAAGCAGGCATGCAAGATGTTAGTTCTACTCACTGTCGGAAGGTTTGCTATCACTTAGGAAAGGTTCCTGTTCCATGATGTCCATTGGAATTTTAATACTTGGGACATTTTCTGAGTAAGGGCAGTCGGACTGTGAAAGAAACGTGCACAAAATTTCTTAGAATGTTGCCATCTTGCTCACGGTCTCTTTCTCTCTTACTATCCCCACAGATGATCAGCAGAGCATACCAGCCCAGTTCTGGCATTTGTGGGATTCTGCACCAGTTTGCCATTGCTTTAATTGCAGCGTCACATTCAGCAACGGGTCCATCTGCTGGCATTTAAAGAAAAAACCACAGAATGCACTTCAGTACATTTTACGGTTGTTCAATTTATGAATGCACCTTTGAATGGAACCTCAGAACATTTAGGGTGATGGGGATATGCATTTATTTATGTTATTTTTTATCACATGTATCCTTCTGTTCCTCCAAGGAGGTCAAGCCCACATATATTGGGGTCATGAGCGGTTAACTCTAGAGCAGGTCTATATTCAAAAGGCTACAAAGGTGTACTATTCTGCTAATTTAATTTGACTGAAATAACAGGCTTCTAGAAGGGTCTTCATAACAGCTTCAAACAGTTTTCTACTACAGACAAGAAGCAAAAGGAGGTTGCCACCATTTCAGTGAGAATTCCACACTCCACCTCTGTGGTATAAGGAGTGTGTGTGTATATGTGTGTGTCAGGGGTGCACTGTGACCTAAAAACTTACCTCAATTAGTATTTCCTTGTGGTTTCCCTCAACTTTAATTTAGCCTTGGGTGACAGAAATCGTTTCTGAAATGCAACGACCGCTTTTTAGAGGCCAGTTTTAGAGACCAGGAGGCCAACCTAGAGCTGAATGCCATGATGACAGGCCATTTTCAATAAGAACTACCCCTATAAGGCTACTGACAGTGGGGCCGGTGGGGCCAGCCCAAGAAATATTAATGGCTGAGGTGGAAAATCCAAATGGCATTACCATTAATTGTAACTGAGCTTGCATTTTTGTCTTCCTCCCTCACCATCTCTTTTCCCTTGTATGTCACACCTTTTAGATCACCCTTCCCCAACCTGGTGCCCTCCAGATATTTTGGACTTCAACTCCCATCAGCCCCGGCTAGCATGGCTAACGGACGATTATGGGAGTTGTAGTCCAAAAAATCTGGACAATGCCAGGTTGGGGAAGGCTGTTTTAGATTGTAACCCTGAAGGCAGCAACTATCTTACTTGTTATGTTTTAAGCTGCTCTGGGAGCCATTTGGGCTAACCAGCTTAAAATAGTTACATAAATAATTAATACATAAATAACTGTTGTAAACAGCCCTGGAATCAATTTTGACGCAGGACAGTATATAAATATTTTAAATTAAAAAATAGTTGTCCGTCCCCTCCATGCATAACTATAACGAATATATTAAATAGCTGATCCTTTGACTTCCCAAACAGCCCAAAGTCTGTTTGACAATTTTTAATGGTAAAGCCAATTCTAGGGACAGCAGTTGTCAAGTGCAGCTGGTGCTGCCAGCGACATTTTCTTCACCACTGCCACTTTAAGTGGAGATGTGGCCTCTACTCCAAGTAACTTTCTAGCTGGCTTTGTCTCAGGAATTATTAAGGTGGCAAAAGAGTTGAGGGTGGGGATAAATCACGGATGTGATAGCTAAGCATTATCCCGTTCTATGGTGCCTTGAAGCTCACAAGGGAAGCTGGTAGCAAGATCAAGGCAGGAAGAAAGTAGGACCTTGGATAGCTCCAAGTCGGTCCTGCTGGCTGGAACTCTCTCTAGGATAACTGGAGGATGTTGTCTCAGCAGGGAGCAAAATCATACCTGATTTTGCAGTCTTAGACTTGTGCAAGGCTAGGGAGATGGAGGTTTTGTGAGGGAGTCATCCTCTGAGCCAGAAGATAAGGGCAGGGCTTTGTCCTGTGGGTGAGAGGGCCCCGAATAAGGCACCAACTATCCTACCACAGGGGAGGCAGCCTTTCCTTCATCCTCATCAGAATCCTCTGCTGCACACTGGAAGGTCTGAAGGTCATGACAGGCATCATCCATGCAAGTGTCCTAAAACATCTGGGTCACCTGGAAGCAATATGCAATGCTTTGTGGTTCCTCAGCCATCGCAAATAGTGTGCAAGCTCCCGCTTTTTCAATTTACTATTTCCTGAGCCTAGTCAGTATGGAGCTTCCTAGAAAGTTACATGCCTCAATACGAAATGGTAGCAGTGGTGCACATACTGCCACCTCATCCTTCCTATGGCCAACAACGGCCTTCCTCATCCAGATTCTGCCCATAGATGGCCAGTTGCTGTCTTCTAGAACATAAGAGCTTCCTTTCAAGACCTTCCATAGGTTTGCTCCTGCTTTAACACCATGTGGAGACGGTGATGGCGGCATACCGACTCCTGGTAGACCGCCAGCTGAAGGCACAAGGGTGACAATTTCCCTTAAAAATATACAGGATGGAAAACAATTCAACACATTCTAAGGCACAAGGTCAGGTAAGCATGTATGTGTGCATTTGTCTGCATGGTTCAAAAACATGGAATCAGCATTCATGGAAGGCCACACTCCAGACAGGCACTCTTCCTGCTGCCAATTTTTAAAACCTGGGATAACCAAAATGCGGAATATAACTGGAAGAAGTCAAACAATATTTTGTGCATATTAAAAAAGAGAAAAGGATAAACAAAAATGACAGAACACTCAGAAATAATATTTTCTTTGTTAGTAAGTATGATTGCCAAAATATTTTTATATCCTAAAAAAAAGGAAATAAGGAGAAAAATCAAGATTTGGGAGTAGACTGATTAAATACACAAGGAGGAGGAGTGGGGGGAGGAGGAGGAAGAGTCACATTTCAGTAAACTTTGATAAGGAAGAGGAAATAAAGGTTCTTGGAAATTAACGATCTCCCTGTAACTTGAGAAATAAAAAGGTAAAGGTGCCCCCAATCAGTCGTGTCCGACTCTAGGGTGCGGTGCTCATCCCCGTTTCTAAGCCGAAGAGCCAGCGCTGTCCGAAGACCCTTCCGTGGTCATGTGGCCGGCATAACTGAACACTGAGGTGCACGGAACGCTGTTACCTTTCCCGCCGAGGCGGTACCTATTTATCTACTTGCAATTTCTTGCTTTCGAACTGCTAGGTTGGCTGAAGACGGGAGCTCACTCCGTCACGCAGCACTCGGGTCTCGAACTGCTGTCCTGCCGACCTTCCAGTCTGCAGTTCAGCGTCTTAACCACTAAGCCACCGCAGCCCCTAACTTGAGAAAGGTGATGCTGAAAAGTAAGGGTTTACATGGCTTGAATAGCTTCTTCACATAATCTCATACTCTGGGGACATATTCATATGGACTAATGTAATGTGGGAACTGGGTGATCAGAGTTGTTGAGAGCAGCAATTCTTTTGACTGTAGTGACTGGAGAAAATGTCACTGCATTCACGAGAATTTTTGTTGGCCATCCCCTGGTCATGTGTGAGAACCATCCACTTGAGAAGGTTACCAAGAACAGTCAGGACAGTTTGCGTGCACAAAAGCATTGTTGTGTGATAGCCCTTTCCAAAGGGGTTTGGAAATGCATAAGGCAGGAGCCTCACAGGAGCAGTGTCAGACCGATGACATGACAAGGCATTTCCCCTGGAAGCTGCAGACACTTTACCTAGGAAGGTAAGGCTCAAGGTACAAACAGAGGAACTGGCCAACTTTGGATGTGATGATCCCAATGCAGCCAGACAATTATGAGGTCACTTTCACGTTTGGCTGGATACACAGATTCTTCACATCCAGAAGGGGACATTCCACGCACAACTAAAAACTGCATAATTTCCCTGTCAAAGTTTGCCTTTGGATGGGATAATCCAGTGCTGTCAGCCAAATGCAGAAGTAACCATGCATTCAGCTGGCTGATGGGATCCCTGCATCTCCATTTATTGTGCAGCAGAGGCACTGGCAAACAGATGTTCAGGGAATCGTGAGGGGAACCCTTAGAAACGGCAGGCAGTGATGCTCCAAATCCATATTGGGCAGAAGAAGACCATAAGCAGGGCTGTGTATACTTTGAGCTAAAGCAAATTAACATCCAGCATCCTGGCAATCCAAATAAATGCTGAATTCTGCAATCTGATGGAAATTTGCATAATTCCTTTGATTTTGCATAATTTATTCTCTTTCTGCTAGCTTTAGTGAGGGGTTAAGAGGCGAACAAGGCACTGAGACCTGCCTTCCCCAATCACTAGAAATCTCATTCATCAGCCCCTTTCTCACTTTTGAAATTTCAGCAAGCATTGCCCACCTCAGTACCATATTCAGCATCTCCGCAGAATACAGCCAGACCCGAGTATTGGGATTGCCCATGTAGCCTCGCCCACTGTCTCTGGGGTCAGTAATATCCTACTCCAAACCTGCACAGCTGTCTCATGCTAGCCAGGGAGGGCAAAAGCATAAAATATGTTTACAATGGTGAAAATGGCCTTACATCTTCATTGTCACTATCCAGACTGCCTTTCTTTTTCTTCTTTTTCTTCTCGTCCTCCTTCTTCTTCTTGTCCTTTTCTGGAATGACGTCATCAAGGAAACTTAGGTCATGCTGGGAGAAGAGGTAGTCCATGGCCTTTCTGACCGCTACGAGCGCCAGGATCTATCAGGACAGAATTCAGCATTCCCTTACTGGCATGCATCTCTGCAGTTTAAGCTTACCATCTTTGCCACACCTGATCCAGCATGGGGCTCTTCTCTTAGCCTTCAACTGGCAAAGATAGGGTTAAGTATACTTGGGATCCGAACAGCTACTGGAATGAGTTTGACTCAGGCTGGACATCGAAAGCTCCGCCACCAGATTGTACGTTTTGATTTGTCAAGTCACCCACAAATAGGGATATATGAGAAATTCATTTCAGTTCATTTTTATCAGGATTTTACCCAGTTCACATCTTCCAGAATGAACATGGACTCAGATACAATCTGCAGTCAAAGTCTGTACATTTCTGGGCTTGCAATGTGATCCGCAGACCAAAAGTAAAAGAAAAGTGTTCGACAGCATACATACATTTCAAAAACGAGTACATTTCAAAACATGAATACCTTTCAAAAATGAGCAGCTTTCAAAACTGCATACAACTGGTGCGTACATCTGGAAAAATATGCCCGAAAATAAGCATGGGTTTTCATGCAAAAAGAAAAAAAAACCCAAAGCTCGTAATCTGATACAGACTTGAGTCGGAACGAGCTCCAAGATGGAATTTGGAGAACTTGGCGAGCTCAAGTTTTGCAGCTTTGCACATCCCAACTACAAATCAGTATAAAACAGACAAATAGTCAAATTATATTTAGAAAAACAATCCCTCACCCTACACTCTGTCTCACATGGTATTATTAAACTAGGGATGTTGGAGGAATCTACCTGGTGGGTAAACTTTGCCGAGCTTTTAGCAGCTCAACCCCCGAGACATCAACTCGCTTGCCTGCAGACTGAGTCAGGACAGATTACGGATTTTCAGGTTCGGTCTTGTTTTTCTTAAAGAAACATGTATGCAAATTGCAGCTGCAATTTGCATAACCTGCATAAATTTCGGCCGCCATTTGCTTAATTTACACAAATTGCGCCTGCAACTTCATACAAATTGCAGGTGCAATTTGCACAATTAAACATATGGGTGAGATCTGTGCAAATTAAGCAAATTACAGCCAATATTTGTGCAAGTTATGCAAATTGCAGCTGCACGCAAATGTTGCTTTAAGAAGAAAAAAATGGGAGAAAAATTCTCAGATTCTGGGAAAAAGCCTGCAGCTTGGCTCGCAAACACAAGCTGAGCCAGGGGGTCTGGGGAAATCCGGACAGCTTAAAAAGGCCCAGATTTTCCCCAAAAGCCATCCCTGGATTAAACTCATTTTTAGACAAATCAAAATGTAAACATTTCTATTTATTTAGTAGTTGGACACAGTCAGAAGGAGGGATAGGTTGTCCAACAAAGCAGTCCATAGCATTTCAGGTGGCCCTAGAAGGAAAAAAGAATGCCATGGAAAGCAGATGCAATCGTGCTAACCTACCATGACTGGGAATATGATAGCAGCCACTGTAGACTTCAAGATCCAAAGGAGAGCCAGGCACACCACCTGGAGGAAAGTGAAGAGGTGGACCCGGCGGAGGGGGACATGTCGCAGGTAGATAAAATCAGGCTGGTGCTTGAGAGGCATAAGGAGCAACTTCAAGCGATCCATGAACTGAGGAGGAGCAGGAAGGAAAGAGGTGTTCAACGGTATGGCACTGACACTCACCAAGACAGAAAACGTAGGTTGTTTTCTCTGTAGCACTTAACAGGTGAATCAGCAATGCCCCGCTCTTGTTTTGAAATAGAGAAATGGAAGCTGCAGGATTCCATCCTCAAAAACCAAACATGATCTTGCAGATATTCAGTAGTGATGGGAGAGCTCACCCCCACCCCCACCCCCGCACAATCAGATTGGCTCTGATTTAGAAATAAGCAGAGTTTTTCCCCCAAAAGGCAAAAACAGCTTGGCTTAGTTCATGAGCCTAACCAATTTTGGAACCAACCTTCCCACCCAGTCCCCCGCACCCAATCCTCAAAACCCCAGTATCACCAAACTCCAATTTCCCAGCCCCTCCGCTCTATTTCACTCATCCCACTTATTACCACCTGATACGTGTAATTGAAAGAAAAGGGGGGTGTTGGGGATTGGACATAGGCCGCAGCTCCAGTGTACGCATGTCAATGTGATATCCACTGCACACACAGGATTCTGTGTGAGCTAGCACTTTCCCCTTCGTTTCCGTGTTGGGGATAGCTGTGTGCACATATACCCACTGTGTGTGGGAATGCTGTCACCAACACTGATGGAAATGCACCACAGGAATGGCCCTTCTCATGTGAAGCTCCCCGCAGATCAAGGCACCCATGTAAAACTAAGTTTTACCACTGAAGAAAACATCAACGTGGCCATCCTCCTCCATGCCACACAGCCTGTGGAAATGAAGGATTTCCATGCCAGTGTCATATTCTGTTCTTGGCCTGGAACTCTCCAAGGAACAGGAGGTAATCATACAGCAGGCCGTGCAAGACATTACAGCCATGTCAAGGGGAGTCACTGCATTAAAGCCTCCCACCACAGGAATAAGATAATGGAGAGACCCGCCCTAACTCATCTAGAGGGCAAACCTGGGATGAGCCCTCTCCAGAGCACCAGTGAGCTCCACGTGAGCAGGGGGATTCCCTGTTCCCTTTGATCCTGCAGGGGGCATCATTCCCCAGTGCAAATGTTAAGGTGTCCACAGAGCTCTCTCAGTCACTGAAAATGAGGCCAGGGAGTTCTCTGCTTGCATAGAGCTCTACATGCAAACTGCAGCTACCACAGAGACAAAATGATGAGCTCTGTGGAAATGGAACCTGTGTGTTCTTTCAATGTGGTGTTTTATGAAAAGATACTCCCTCACCTGTTTAGCTAGCTTCTAACTCCATGCTGAGAACTCCCCCACCCTCCCACCCCACACACTTGGTCTTCCTGACTTCCCTCCACTTTAGCAGTAGCCTCAGTAACAACCAAAGTACAGGCAAGCATTAACAATAAACTATTTGTCCTCTGGCAGCACCCTGACCCACCGCCCGCTGCTGGCTGACTCTGAAACTAGATTTATCTCAACCCGGTGAATGAAAGCCAGGACCATATTCAAGTAGGCCCCAACACTTCTCTGTGGGGGAGCACAAAATATGCACTCTTTTTTCCATTAAGAGCAGAAGAATAATGCAATTAACAAGGCGCCAGAAAGTTAACAGAAACACGACCAGCTGTTCCTGGTGAAAATTCAAGGCGCTAGGTTCTCTGAGGGGAGGCGCTGCCATGGAGCATTTTCTCAGTGACAAGAGAAAAAAGTGGTGGGGGTTTCAGCTTGGCCACGTTTCTGAAGAGCAAGCTTTCCATGGGCTTATGTCAATAAAGTCAGATCAACTCAAGCCCCTTCACAAATACAAGGGAGCAGACTTCACTTTAGCAACTGGTGTCTGAGCAAGGCTAAATTCACTGACAGATTACAAAGCAGGGCCCAACCAACGTGGGCCTCCTGCTATATACAGAGCCACACAATTGGTTATCCCCTGGGCAGTATCCAATCTGGCACGAGCACTAACGTAAATTACGTTCTGCTAGTGTAAAGGGCCTCTAATGCAAGAGGCGCAATGGGTTTTCTGGGGAATTGTGTCCCATTCCTCCCATTCATGAACGGGCTTGAGTTGATGTGGTTGTATTGACATAATTTACATGAGTACCCAGGTCATGTTGGATACTGCCCTCTGATTACATCCTCCCTGCGCGCGCGTGTGTATATATATATATGTGTGTGTGTGTGTATGTATGTGTGTGTGTATATGTATATGTATATGTGTGTGTGTGTGTGTATATATATATATATATTTTCAAGTCTTGAATCAGAGGGTTGATGATGAAGAGTCTCAAAACCAAGGATTCTCACTGGCATTGTCTTTTCTCAAGAGAAATTATCAGAATTGTAAAACTAATAGCTACTTTGTTTTCTGTAATGTTTACAGTTCCACAGAGAAATGCATTGAGCAGTGAAAGATCCTAGCTGCCCTTAAAACCCTAAGCAGCTTTGGCCGAGTATATCTATGAAAGTCATCGTCTTCCCTGTGAAGCTCCTGTATCCCAAAACCATGTGATCCGGCACTGCTTCAGGTGACACCTGCTGGGGAAGTTAAATCTAGTGGCACCTGCAGCAGAACATTCTCTATGGAGATGCCACAACTGGGGTAAATCTTCTCCAGGGAGCAAGCAACGAGTTAAAACATTATCATTCTATCAGGCCTTAATTGTTTAAATGATCCTCTCACCATTTTTCACTGACATATTAATTTAATCATGTTGTTTCACATAATTCATTTTAATGAATCTGCAGTATTGTTTTATGTTGCCATGGTCACAAATGGTGGAAAGGCCACAGAACTTTTCGTTATGCTTTTATATGCATTTCTTTTGCAGGCTGCCTAAAGGCACCTATCAAATGGCAAAACATACAATCAATCAATCAATCAATCACAGAAAGGTTGGGACAGCAGCCTTTCAATCTTGGATTGTGTAAAATACATTGGTTACTATTACTAGCCCCTTCCAGATGTCCCACCCAACAGATGTCCTAATAATACTAATTAAGGTACTTTAAATCATCACAGACATGGCTCTGAATCAAGCTCTTTTTATAAAAAAAAAAAACATTAACATCTATCATTTTAATTAATTACATTATATAGATAATATATAATATCTCTATAGATAGATGATAGATAGATGATGGATATCTTGCCCTTCAAATAATTCTCTTCTTCCTTCACCATCCCTTTTTCGTTGTGTGTCGTGTCTTTTTAGATTGTTAAGTCTGGGGGGAGGGCCTGCCTTTTTTGCTGATTGATTGTAAGCTACTCCAGGAGCCTTTATTTTTGGCTGAGGAGTGGAATAAAAATACTATAGATATCATCATCATCATCATCATCATCATCAATAATAATAATAATAATAATAATAATAATAATAATAATAATAATAATAATAGAGATCTTGCCCTTCAAAGAATTTTTGTTTTGGGTCAGCTTACACAAAATTTTGAGGAGATAGAATAAAATTTCCACCAATACTGGTCAACTTTAACACTTCTCTTGGAATGAAAATGAGGTAGAGGGCAAAAGGGCGAAATTCCAGAAGAACAATCACATTTGTGTGCAGCAGGAAAACAATACCGGAGGGATGGGGGAGACTGCAGCACTTCACGGGTTAATGGAGCCATGTGCTTTTGCAGGTGATGAATTACCTACTTCAGATGCATAGGAAAGAGAGCTTGGGTTAATGTTTACTATCTTTCCTGACAAAAGCCTTTGTAACATCTATTCCACCGATCAGAAGGGACTTGGTTGCTCAGGAGAAAACTTACCTGTACTCCATTAAGGGAAGCGACGCCCATATATAGGAACACTCCGTACAGCACAGGCATGGGAATAAACTAAGAGAAGGGAGGAGATGGAGAAGAAGAAAACCCTGAAGTAAGCAGTTTTTAAGAAATGAAATGCATCCACAGTTAAGCATCCAAGTCCTGGTTTACTGATAAGTGCACATCAAGATTACTAGATCCTTGATTATTATTATTTTATTGAAAAATCAGTTAAAAATACAGTATCTAATTTACCAGTAGCATATCATCATAAATCGACTGGAGAAACTTTAACAACAAAAGTGCACAACAAAAAGGCCAGGCAGGGAATCAAAGCATCATCCATAATTCCATAATCTTCCTGCCTCCCAGGAAGATCATCACAAGGGGGAGCCCAACCTAGCCCCATACAGCAGTCAGTGATGTATATGCTTTCTTTCCCCTCCTCCCTCCCAATCCCTTTTCCTTTTGTGTTGTGTCTTTTAGACTGTAAGCCTGAGGGCAGGGGCTGTCCTAATAGTATGCATGTATGTATGTATGTATTTCATTTATATCCTGCCTGTTTTCCTCCTTAAGGAACCCAATCCTCCTCCTCTCCATTTTAGCCTCACAACAACAATCCTGTGAGATAGGTTGGGCTGAGGGTCTGTGACTGGCCCAAAGTCACCCGAGTGGGGACTAGAACCCGGATCTCCCAACTTCCAGTCCAGCACTCTAGCCACTACACCACACTGGCTCTCTAATCTTACAAATATTAAACTTAAATAATCTTATATCACGTACAAGACTTCTTGTCTAACTTTTTAATATGGTTTTGTTCTACTCCAGTATCTAAGCAATGGATGCCAATCCCCTGCCTCACTCCCCCCAAATTCTACTTTCAAATTTTCCCAAATTCTTTTACAGTGCTTTTTCTCTCTAGTCCATTCTTCAGCTACTGTGGCCATGGACTAGGCTGTAGGGAGAGAATACAGAGATTCATTCTCATTGGGCACCTCTCGCTTTTCCAAACATAGTTTTGAGAGAAGCTGGACCATTTTTGGTTAGAGTCTAACCTGGGGTCAGCAACATTGGGGGGGGGGGGTTGTCCGGCAGCCACATTTGCACCTTGCCCATGGCATGGATTCTGCAGGGTATTGGGGTGGGGATTGGCAATTTGCCGCTGAAATTCAGCAGCAAACTGCGACAGTGTAATAAACGGGGCAAATTCAGCTTTTTCGCAATCTAAACGTGACCCTTTTAGCATTCAGTAGCGCTAAAAAGGGCAATTTTATTCCCACTGCTGTTGAATTTGGTGGGGATAGCAGGGGCTGCTGGGGGCTGCATGCTGCTTATCCCTGGTCTAACCATTAGACTGAAGCCTCATTCACACAGATCTGGGCGTAATTGCTCCGTAGAGGCCCTGTCTTTGGAAGGAGAAGAAAAAAGTCAGTGCTGACTCTAAGGAATGTGCATTATTTTTCCAGCCTCAGGCCACAGTGACCTCGGAGCAGTGCAAGCTGGGCACATGGCAAAGTAGTCACTTAACGACTTCACCCACTCACCCAGCTCGCCCAATGGACTGAATGTGGTCTTCCCACTGACTTCATCAGGCGCTGAATGGGAGTATGCTGAAGCAATCAAAGGACTGCTGCAATGCACATCCACTTAACCCTCGTCTCTGCATGATCTGAGGCTAGAACAGAGCTGCAAATTCTTAGGAGTCAGCATGAAACTCGAGAACCAGGACCTGTGCGGAGTTAAGGCAATATTTATATTCCTAGGCAGCATTATTAAATTTTTAGAAGCCAAGCACCTGGGATTCTCTTCTATGAGCGGTATGAATTGCCTCCCGAACCACTCTGTTAAGTCACTCCTCCATGTCCCCCGATTCTGGCTTCCACAGTGTGTCGGCAGGCAGTGCTCACACATCATGAAGCCCTTCTTCACAGCCATAAGGACTAGAGACTTGTTTTTCTAAAACCAACCCCCCTGAAATCCTCAGCCTTCTGCACCAAACAGCAAACTTCTCCACACGTACAGCCGCTACAAAACAGAGAACAATTCTGTATCACGGTAGATGAATAACACTAAGTGGCAAAGCAACTCAGAACACAGTCAAACTCCTTGTTGAGAAAAGTAACGCAGAGCAGAGGGAGAGCTTTGCTTCCTATTGTGAATGAAATCAACAACTAAGATTTTAAAACCAGGCAGGCTTCCTAGCAGAGTCACATGCAGCAACGATGAAGCGGTGCTAATGGAGGATTCTTCTTGCAGATTTGCTTCATAGTACAGCTTATTTGTATCTAGGTATCCAAAAGGCAAAACAATGAATATGTCCAATAATATCTCTACTCCAGGGCCCTAGGATAAAAACACAAAAGAAGTGTAGTAACAGGCAGCAGCCACTAAATGGCAGACGGTGCTTACTCAATGGCCTTTCTGAACTCGGGCACAGCAACTTATTTCCATAGACCTGATGGAATTTTTCCATACGTATGGATTCAATTTTTTAAGTACCTTTGGTGCACTGCTGAACAAGCAGCCAAAATAACACAGCAACAACTTTAGGTCTGTTCTCTATTACATGAATAATCTCTTAGCACACTGTATACAGCCCTTCCCCGACCTGCAGTAGCATGCAGTGATTCATGACCAAGGTGTGTCCAGCAAAGAAAGCTCTTTGCTGTAGCCACGCTGAAGTCAACCTGGCTGCCTGTATAGCTAGCTTTGCCTTCCCCAGCCTGGTGCCCCCACCCGCAACGTGGTGGACTGAACTCCCCTCATGCCCAGCCAGCATAACCATGGGCTAGGCTGGCTGGGGATGGTGGGAGATGTTGTTCAACTCATCTGAAGGCTGAGCGAAAATGAAGCCTGGGGACTTTTTAATGTGTTCTTTAAAAGGAAAGAAAACACGATGCAAACATCCCTGTTTCAGAATGCAGGGTGAGAACTGCAGATTGGAATGTCCCCTTCTCTCCGACCATGCAAGAACTCCCTGTATGTGGAAGACTAGCATGTCAGAGAGACAACCCTCTCCTCAAAGTGGTGAAACAGCAGAAACTCTGCAGGAAGAAGATTCACAAAAACATATTCCCACCTGTTTGCCCCACCAGTGGGGATATATTTCATTTGGGCATCGATCTGAGGAAGGAGGTGCAACTTGAGATCAAGATCACACATACACACCCATATGCTAGCCAGGGTTGAGACAAATTTACCTCCCTGGGGAGCAACCTGGCAGCTACAGCTAAACTCTGACCTGCTTTCTTATGACCCTGAAAGCACTTCTGAAGCTCCTCTCCTTCAGCAGTTCCTGCCTGGCAGGGCATGATCCAAGTTCTGCTTGGCCTCTGTGGGTTTTTCCCCACCCTCATCCTGCAGGTAGATCTCTAGCTACGTGCATAAGCAAAAAGACTTTCCAGTTGCTATTTCTATTAAGATGTCCTGAAGGCATTTTTCTTTTTTTCTTTTTTAAGACATATTTAAATCGCTATTTGAATTACCCACGTCTCCACAGTTACATCATCCTGGCAGGCACTACACAGGTTCTCGTTTTATGCTCTTATAAATAATCCCTGCACCATTTTCCAGAGCAGCAGAGATCACCCATCACTGGCCACTGAACTAGAGGGACCGCTGATATGATTCTGAAGGCCTTTTCTTAGTTCTTATTATGAGTACTGAGGAGCATTTTAAGGCACTATCCCATCACACTATCCCACGCACTGCTCCCCTTTACATGCTTACCTTGTTTATCCCAGCAAACATTAGTGAAACACCAGCGTACCCATGGTGCCACATAAATCAGATTCATAACTCTTTAAAGGGAAGGATGGAAAGATGGTTATCTGTAGATGGTATCCATCTTACTAGGCAATTCTTGTTACAGAAACCTGACCAGGGAATTGCTGTGAGCTAAACATTCTACCTTCACTGAAAATTATTATCTTTATTAATATTATTAATTCGTATCTAGGTATCCAAAAGACAAAACAGAGCCAGCATGGGGTAGTGAGAGCCAGTGTGGTACAGTGCCTAGAGTGTTGGACTGGGAGCCGGGAGACCTGGGTTCTAGTCCCCACTTGGCCACGGAAGCTCGCTGTCAGGAGCGCCCTAGTGGCCTCTTTCAGTCTACTCCAATAGCCACCTCAAGATACAGACGAAAGGATTCTTTTCAAGGCTTTAATCCTTTTACAATTTAATAACCCTTTCAGATGCTAATCACCAGTGACTAAGCAATGAACAGCAGAGTAGCCTATGCTCCGGGTTAGGCAGCTGGTCCCCGTTTGAAGGAGACTCACTTGCAGACCCTGAACTTATGGGCCAGGGAGAGTTCCTCCCTCTTTCCCTTGGGTCCATGGGACACGACCGTTGCTTGCGCGCCAAACGGGCGTTACACCTCCTTTCCGTGCCCTCCATCGCTCGTCGCTCCCTGCATCGAGCGTCTAGCAAGCCCCCTCCTGCACTCTCTCACTGCCAGGGTCGCTATCTATCCCAGGAATGCTGGCAAGAGGAATCTCTGCCAGCTGCTGTGCCTGTGAGGGATGAGCGGGCTCCTCTCCCACAGATTGCTGTTCCTCCTCAGAATCAGAACTGTTCTGGGGTTCTATGGGCTCAGTTTCCACTCTGACACTCACTGGGTGACTTTGGGCCAATCACAGACTCTCAGCCCAACCCACCTCACAGGGTTGTTGTTGTGAGGATAAAATGGAGGAGGAGGATTATGTATGCCACCTTGGATTCCTTAAGGAGGAGAAAAGGCAGGATATAAATGGAATGAATGTAATATAGTGTAGTAGTAGTAATAATAATAAAAAATAGAAGCAGTAAGTCATGCACTGGGGGAGGAATGGTCTCTACACCTTGTTACATTTATATTCCTCCTTTCCTCCAGGGAGTTCAAGCCAGCTTACATGATCCTCCTACCCCTCTCCATTTGATCCTCACAACAACCCTGTGGGGTAGGTTAGGCTGAGAGTCAGTGACTAGCCCAAGGTCACCCAGTGAGCTTCATGGCCGGGTGGGGACTAGAACCTGGGTCTCCTGAGTCCCAGCCCAACACTCTAACCGCTAGACCACACTGGCTCTGAGCAAAATGGACCGATTTTCTGACTCATCATAAGACAGAGTCCTATGTCCCTAAGCGAAGAAGCACACTGTCTCTACACTGGAAGATTTTGCCCTAGCCAAATACAGAGGTTGACAGTGGGAAGACTTTGAAGATCAAATGGGGGGGTGCACTTTTTAAAATAAAGCTGCTTACCTTTATCTTATCATGAACTAAGGTTTTAAAGCAGACAGTTCCCCCAACGCCAAGAAGAAGAAGAAAGAGTCACTGAAAAGCCAAACTCTTTAATGGAGTTGATTTTCTGACTGACGCAGCAGTGGAACCCACTGTGGAGTTTTGCTGAAGATGCAGAAATCCCGCCGACGTGGCTCCTACTGTCATCAATTTGGGTCACACCATTCTACCCAGCCCACATTGTCACTTGAAAGCTTCCCCCGCCCCCAGAAACATCCTACAGAGAAGTGAGCGAAACAAAGCAAGCCCTGCTTAAAAATGATAATAAATAGTGCACTGCAGGGAAAAGAAGGAGCGCGATATGCTGCAACAGAAGGTCACACACAAAAATATCCCGATAGAGGAAATCAGGGGTGAAACAAAAAATGGATGTGATTGTATTAAAACACAGCCATGAAAGAAAGGGGAACTTTCACACTTTATTATCTGTCTCTTTCCAAGGAAGCATATAATTTGCTGCCTCCTTTCACCTCTTACATGGCATTCTACTTTCTCATACCATCAGTCCGTACCCTTTCTTATAGCTAAGCTACATGTGACATGGGAAGCCCATGACTGGATCTCTCAACATCTTTTTCTCTGGCTAAAGGCAGCTGAGTGGCTACAGTGCTGGGGGAGAGGGCTGAACCCTTTCTTCCCGCACCATTTCTCCAAGTTAAATCTCCCCCACAAAGCTGCAGAGAGGAAAAAAAAACTGAGTTAACTGCAGGGGTGGCTTGCAAATTCTTGTGAAAGCTAACCCTGGTTAGCACTAGTGGAGATATAATGCCTCACCATGGGAACACTGAAGAGGGAAGAGTATATGTGTGGTGAGGCCGGGGGCACAGGGGGAATCACACAGGAGAGAAAGGAGAAAGAAGGAGCAAGGTGTGCCCTCTCTCCTAACCATGGTTATGAAAACTGAAAATGCTACACCTGGAAATGTTACAGATGTCAATGATGGCTGCTGGTATTGGAAATACTATCTTCATGGAGCTGAACCACATAGTAAGAGCTTGTAAATCCAGGGCAGACAATTCTGATCAGCCCTAACCAGTATAGCCAATGGTGACAGCTGGTGGGAGTTGCAGTCCAGCAATATCTGGAGGGCCACACGTTCCCCATCCCTGCTGTAAATGTTATGGGGGGTGGGGGGAGAGCTGCCCTAAGGAGCTGTTAGCAGAAGCATCCCCATAGCAAATACAGAATACGGTCCAGGTCTCAATAAGGAGAGTTCTGAAAAGGAGGGCAGAGGAATGCAACACGAGAGGTGTGGGCAGAAAAGACCCCGGATGATACTGCAACTGAAACTGACCTGAGTCAGTTCCACGACCTGAGTTCGATCCCAGCGGAAGCTGTGTCCCAGGTAGCCGGCTTAGGTCGACTCAGCCCTCCATCCTTCCGAGGTCGGTAAAATGTGTACCCAGCTTGCTGGGGGAAAGGTAGTTAGGACTGGGGAAGGCAATGGCAAACCACCCCGCTATACAGTCTGCCAGGAAAACACCGAGGAAAAACAGCGTCCCTCTAGGGGTCAGTAATGACTTGGTGCTAGCACAAGAGGAACCTTTCCTTTACCTTCTTCCAAAGCACCCTTGAAACAAGCTGCCTGCCGAGGGACATATGCAACTGACAACACGTACACTGATCTGGAGCACATGTTGAAAACAGGAATGCCTCTGACCCTGGAACCTGCTTAGCACTTTCTCTGGAAGATCAACATCTATACCATATACATGCTGTGCTCTCACACACGCGCACACACACACACACACACACACACACACACTTTTCTCCAAGAAATAAAACAAGAAGCACATTCCTGATCAACTGGTCTGTAGTCAGATTTCCTGGTTCTGTTTTATGCTTTAGGATTGACTTATGAGATACACACACACACACGCACACACACACCTCGGTACCTGTATGCATCTGTAACTTAACCATTAATAAATAACCAAGGAGCTGGAGGGGTAGTAAGGAGGTAAGAATGGATTTTTTAAAGGAACAATGAACTGAAGAGGATCTGGGCTGCACTCTCTCACCCTTGACTTTGTTGTCAAGCAGGAAAAACAACATTTAAGGTGCTGTGTCTCTTTTACAGACACAACACGTTCCTTGTACATTGCTCTGATCAGCAGCCTTTTCTGTGGGGCACTTCACACGCTGCTCTTTGTACTCAAGACATGATTTCTGTACAAGCATATGAACAGCAAGAACTGCACAGGCTGCTTTATACTGAGTCAGATCATGGGTCTTGCTAGACAGCCACTGGCCACGCTGGCTAGAAATGATGGGAGTTGCAGTCCAACACACTTGGAGGGCGTCAAGGGAAGGCTGTGCAGTGGAGGCTGGTGGCTTCTATGTCAGTGGGGTGGTGAATCCACT
Source organism: Heloderma suspectum (assembly GCF_057233095.1). NCBI lineage: Eukaryota > Metazoa > Chordata > Lepidosauria > Squamata > Helodermatidae > Heloderma > Heloderma suspectum. The sequence continues at coordinate 15,381,208 of NC_139462.1, forward strand.
CCAGGTTTCAGTCAGAACCAGTCAGAACACTAAAGGAGCTGTCCAAGGTGCCATCACACAAATGCATGTTTAAAGAAATCAAGATGTGGGCCACCAAGTGCATGTTTGGGCTAAAAGTGGCTGCCAGGTCTGAAAAGGCTGAAATCTATTATGGCTGGTAGTGATTCTCCAGAGTCTCAGCCGGAGGTGTTTCACAAGACCTCCCACGTGAACCGTTTACCTGGAGATGCCAGGGACTGAACCTTTGACCATCTGTGCATAAAGCATGAGCAACACCACTGGAACACAGCCTTCCCTAGCATGCTGGTGAATTGAAATCTTTCCATACTTGATCATGGACATAACATTTGGACATCTTTAGCAGTCTGAGAAACTCCCAGGTTTTTGGTCCACCAAAATGGACCATCAAAACCAGCATTTCAATTCATTTTGACTTTGGGAGTTGGATGAATTTTGTAGAATGAGGGTATGTAAGCACTACTTCTTAATGTCTCAGCTTAAGAAAGGGCTGCAACAATTATCTCTATATATCCTTCAAAATGGGCACAAAATGATCTGCAGTAGTGTGAATATTAAAATTTCAGGTCTTTGGGTAGCTTTCCCATGTTCTGCCCCTAAAAAAAGGAGCGCAAACAAGATATTCCAAGCCGAGATTTGCAGCATGCAACTCCTGCACACACAAAAAAGGGGATTCTACGTCAGAAACGGCGTATAATTAAACTGAGAAAGTCATCAGCAGACACAGGACTTCCACTTAAAAACTTTCCACTTAAAACCAGTAGCCAGCCCCAAGTCAAGCCCCTTCCCCTCTGTAATGGTAGTACAATTTGCCTCATGTTCTGATGCCGTTATGCTAAGTGTTTCTCAGTTGATGGCAGTCAGTGATATGGAACACAGGCAGGGAAGTACAGCTTGCTGTCATGAGGATGAGGGCGGAATTCTACTACACAATGGGGTGGGGGGAATCAACACAGAGCGACTATTTTTTGACGGCAGACCCACACTTCACACAATATGTAGTTCCACCTCAAGTGTATGAATTTACTTATTTATTTTTTATAAACCGTGACTTCATCCCAAGAAAGACTTCAGGGCAGTGTACATAAAATGACCTAAAAACACTACCATAAAAACAACATAAATATAATAAAACCAACTTAAAATCTACACGTTAAACAATCATATCGGAAGCATACAAGTATTTCAACCAGCTGAAAAGATACTGGTTTGAATTTTAAAAATGTGAACTTTGGGGGGGGGGGGAGTTTTAAAATGCCTGTGCAAATAAAAGGGGTTTAACCTGGTGCCCAAAAGAGTACAGTGCACCACCCATGGGAGGGCATTCCAAAGACAGAACGCCACCACAGTGAAGTTCCTTCCAGACAATTAATATACTTCCCTTATAGAAGAGCTTAACCTTAATGCACCAGCAGGGAGGAGGTGCTCCTTCAGATAGTTGAGCCCCAAGTTGTTTAGGGCTTTAAAGGTATGCTTACATGTGAAATGGGCATAAAGCCTCTCACATTTAGTGAAATGCATCCTCTCCAATTCTAAAATGTCTTTCCTCTCCTTTGTATAACTTCCTTAAGTATTTCTTAAACTAGTCCCTGTTTTTTAAAACACCACGATGTTGTTTCAAAATTCCTGTACTGTAATGGTCTCATTATAGTCCTTTTAATATGTAAAAAAAAAAAAAATCATCTGACTATTTATTGCAGACCTAGTGACTTAAGTATATTTTCAGCATTATGTGGTGGATGACGTAGAAACAAAAAAAGAATAAAATAATATTTACCTTCAAGATGGGAGCCATGAAGACTGAAACGCCTGTCAGGACGAACACGATCACTCCAGTCACCCTCTGCTCCCTGAAACCAAACCCAGCAATTACTAGACCAGTTCCTATTTGAAGGCATTTTCTACTGTGACATGGAAAATATTGAGTTGCACTCTCAAAGCATTTGCAACACAATAATTGCACACTTTTCAATGTTTGCTAACATTATTGAAAAGTGCACTCATGTAAAGTAAGTTATGTGAACAGGCCTTTATGTCTGTAATCTTGAGGACTAGAAACTGTTTTTTGAAATGAAACTATTTTTAAAAAGGAACCACAGGATGCACAAAATAGTTGTGTATGTGACGAGCCAATGTCCTTCTTAAAGCTACCCAAACTGATTGTCATAGGTAGATAAAAAAGTTGGTGTGAAATAATTGGTGTCAAACCTCATCTATCAGCATGCGGAAGCCAACAGATTAAGCAAAGCCTCTATAGAATGTGGGTGCACACACCTGTTGGCCCCTTCTAGTTTCTTTGTAGAACTTGCTTTTTCCTAGGGCCTCCTTAACGATCACACTATGAAAAGGTCCCAGATATGCTTAGCTTTACCATGGTTTCTGCCTTGTGTGCCTTCAAACCATACCCTGAACCCAGATATGGCTGCATGAACAAGCTCTCGTTTTGGGGTTGCCATGCAGTCAGCCTTAGACATTTTCTTGACCTAGTCAGGAATGTTAAAATGTGCCCCCTAGTTCTACACTAGAACCTAGAAGCTGCCTTATACAAGATCAGACCATTTATCCATCTAGTCCAGTATGTCTGCTCAGACTGGTAGCGTTCTCTAGGGTTTGGGGCAGAGAAAAGTATGTGTCATCAGTTGCTACCTGCTCCTTTTAACCGGATATGCCAGGGATTGTACCTGGTACCAGCTGCACGCAAAGCATGTGCTCATAGCTGTATGCAAAGCCTAAGGTCTGTTTCCTTCCACTGTCTGTAGGAGACCCAGGTCATGATTGCTGGGGCCACTGTAGGCAGCTTCCTAGCTTGCCTAGTGTCACAACCAGCCCTGCTGGCATACCTGACTCCCAGGAACTTGGGTTGCTCGCCAGGTGCCGATGTCTCCGTCTCCATCTTTAAGCTGTCAATGTGTGCAATGGAGATCACAGTAGCAGCAACGTACCAGGGCAGGCCCATGAAGGAACATATGATCATCAGCACAGCCACCCAGAAAAGATCCAAATGGTAGCCAGCACCTTTCTGCAAAGGTGAGATGGGGAAAAATAACAGTAGCATATTACCTCTGGGGTGATGCCTTTCTCTGGGGAGGAGAGAATCACGGCAGGAAGAATTGTGTTACAACGTGCCAATTTCTTTTCTTCAGTGGGATTGAATGAGTGCTCCAGAGCTGGCTTTATACAGTGGAGACGTATATGGCCAGCAAAGGAAAAGATTTGTTTTTGTTTGCAAAAGCTATAAGTAAAGGTTCCTAAGCAGACATGACATAAGGTTCCTAGTGGAAGAAGCCCAGGAAAGCAAAAGGCACAGGGGTCCCTAGCACCCAGCACAGGTGGCATCTTTTGCCTTTTCTTCACATGAGATTATAAATAATATAATATCGATAATAAAAAGACAACGCGGGGGACCAGGGAGGCTCATAACTCCCCTAGCGAATGCTCAGGGTTGAGAGGGCACCTCAAACCTTGACGACAGTCACTAGAGAGGTAGGGGCAGCCTGGCTTAAGATGGCCATGGTTACTAACACATCAGTCCCACTGAACTGAATGGGGCTTCTTCACATTGCAGAGGGTTGCAGTCTTAAAGCAGAGGGACTCAATGGAGGCTTTTTTTTCTTTTTTAACCCCCACCCATAGTGGTGTGTGTGTGTGTGGGGGGAAAAATTTCAGGGGAAAAACAGGCGAGGAAAGGTTTAACCTTCCCTTCTTGGAACGTGGTGGCCCTGATCTGAATTGGGGCCGTGCAAATTACATGACAGTAAATAAACCTATCAGGCTCAGTTACATGCTACGCGATTAGCATAACGTGTTGTTTGGCTCACATATTGATCTGATTTGCACGATCACGGCAGGTAAAATAAGCCACGGTGGCTTATTTCTCTCACCTCGCATGCCAGGGGGAGTTGCATAATTACCCTCTTTGGTGCGGCTTGCCGTATCACATGAACCCGGCAAGGGTGGCTGGTTGCCGTGGTTAACAAGTCATCCCAGAACCCCAAAACAGCCCGTATCATGTGAACTCGCTGGGTCCACATGATACAGCAAGCCGCACCAGAGAGGGTAATTAAGCACTCCCCCTGGCTTGTGCAGCAGGTGAAATAAGCCACGGTAGCTTATTTCCCCCACTGTGATCATGCAAACCGGGCCATAAAATGAATGCTTCTCTAAGTGAGGGGCACAGTTAAAGCACTAATTTGTCTTCATCCTTCAATATGCAGAGAAATGCAGGTCCATCCAAAGGCAAAGGGACGATACCATCATTATATGATTCAACACATAAGAGAAAAGCCTCAAAATAAAATAAAGCTTTTGAAAGTAACACAGCCTAGGGCAGATTCTCTGCAAATCTTGAAAAGAATCTAATTAACACCAGAATTTGATTCTCCCGCCTGCCTCAAAAAAACATTCCCTATAGGTAACCCAGCAGCGTTATCACTTCTGTTCACACTTTTTGTGCCATTTCAAACACATACACCTTCATTTGATGCACCTTTCCAAAATTAAAATTTCACCCCAATTTATCAAGTCATGTGCTAATGAGAAAAACAATTGCTCAACACAGGCTCATGCCTAAGATCTCGGTGCAAATAAAAAGGAATAATTTCTCATGGCACAACTGTGTTTTGGAAACAAGCAAGAAAATAGTTTGTAAGGAAAACAGTAATTTTTATCCTATTGATTGTGGTGCAAGAACGTTTGGTATTTCTTCTGAAACAGTAAGAACTGGAGAAAGACTATAGTTGAAAAGAGAGTTTTAAGAGTCTTTGAGAGAGAGGCATTGCCTCTCATGGTAGGCACATATTTCCTTTGTCTGACTGTCATTCCTGGTTCAACAGTTTCACAAACAATACCCAAACCTGCATAACCTGTTCATGAAGTGAAAGAGGGAGGCAATCCTTCCTTCAGTTCTTCACTGGCAATAATGGCACGTCTTAAAAAAAACTAAAATATTTTTACTGAAAATAAAATTGCCAAGATCTTACTCCCCTTACACAAATTTATGGTGCAACCACACTTGGAATACTGTGCACAGTCCTGTTCACTGCACCTAAAAAAAAGGGTATTGTGGAGTTGGAAAAAGTGCAGAAAAGGGCAACTAAAATGATCAAGGGGCTGGAGCATTTCCCCTATGAGGGAAGGTTACAACAGCTGGGCTTATTTAGCTTAGAGAAAAGGAAGGTAAGGGGAGACATGACAGAGGTTTACAAAATGATGCATGGTGTGGAGAATGTGGATAGGGAGACATTTCTCTCCCTCTCTCATAATACTAGAACCCAGTGGGGTCATCCCATGAAGCTGATGGGTGGGAGATTCAGGACAGGTAAAGGAAATACTTCTTCACACAGCGCGTAGTTAAACTATGGAATTCACTACCGTAAGACGTAGCGATAGCCACCAATTTGGATGTCTTTAAAAGGGGGTTAAACAAATTCCTGGAGGGGAAGGCTATCAATGGCTTCTAGTCCCGATGGCTATATGCTACCTCTAGTATCAGAGGCAGGATGCATATTTAGACAGAATCCGATGCATATTTAGACAGAAAAAGTCCTACAGCCATGCTGGCTGGGGAATGCTGGGAGTTGTAGGGCTTTTTTTCTGCCTAAACATACATAGGATTGCACCTTAAGGGTGCCAGCACTGGATCCAGATAGGGCTTCATTTCTTTCAAAAGCAGCAGGGTTTAGACAAAAGTATGTGCAGGAGCATCCAGGATCATGCAGGACATGAGTATTGCAGCCTGGATGCACCACATCATAATATGGCTGGAAGTCTAGGAACAGATTCAAAAGGACTGCATTTACCCACAGTTTGTATTCAGTAGGTTTTACCCATCTTCCCTAAAGGGAAGATGCAACAGCAACAGGTCCCTTTCCAAGTCCTGTTTTCAAAAGGGAAATGTGCACAGTCTGAACTTAAGAACAAAACAGACATTACTTTAAATGTGTGTCTAGCAGCTATGTCTTCCCCCGCAGTACCTTCATTTTTACTCTAGAGTAGGTGCAGGGGGGTCAATCTAATCTTAAAAGCCCCGTCTACACTAGGGCCCTGATTTTACTTGAGAGTAAAAATGGGGGGAGGGAGTGTAGCTACTAGACAAATATTTAAAGTAAATGTCTGTTTTGGTCCGTAGAGGCCAAAATTGAGACTGTGAAGTTTGTAACAGGGTTGTGGGATGCTTTGTCTGTCCTTATAATCCTTGTATATTCCTGGGAAGCTGGTTCCAAAATAGACTTTCAGCTGCACTAGCTATGTTTTATAAATTAGTTTATAAATGTCTTATAGTATTTTATAAATTTTATTAGTACAATACTGTTACTTGTGTGCAAAATTTGCAGGTTCATTTCTCTTTGGTGCTTAGAGGCAGCAACTTTATTGACAAGGACTTCCCAAGACAGCGTTCCAGAACATTCCCTTACTGCTGGTGGCCCTGTATCATTAACGGCAGTGCACCATGGGAAAATCCTCAGGGATGCCTCCCCACCCCCTCCACTGCTCCCATCACTGTGCCAGGGCCCTGCCTCACCCCTTGCCTGACTACTCTTGCCAGCGATCAACAGCAGAGATGGAATGCTAAGCAGGATGGGTTAGCAGGATAAGGGTATTTTTGCACTTTAAAATTGACAGCATAATGGGGCTTCTGAGTCCCAATAAGATCTGATGCAAAATGAGCTGTGAGCTGTGACCAATGTGGCATAGCCAACGGGTTCCATCAACATATATGGTTATATTTGCCTTCCAGGCCCTTTTTGTGTAAATGTATAGAACGTCCACCCAGAATCCCCATGTCATTTAGAGGGAGGTTGCCAAATTGTGCAACAGCTGGCTCTGTGAAGCAACGTAGATGCCAAGATTGTGAAACCGCACTTTTGGAAAGCAAATATTACATATATGATTCACCCAACTGCAAAAATATGAGGAACTCAGAACCTGGTGGTGAACAAAATGCTCTGATTACGCAGCACACCATGACCAGTTCTTACCGAGGGGTAAACTTCTGTCTAGGCTGTACATTTCAGACTGCAGGTAGGGGCACAGATGACTGAATGCTTCCATGTGAAAACATCCCTGGTCCTAGAAAACTAGCATGTCAAGGAGAAGACTAAGCTAGACCCAATGAAGGCTGGTGGCTCCAGTGTCGGTGGGGTAGTGCATCCACCCCAGGTTTCAGTCAGAACCAGTCGGAACTCTAAAGCTTGGAAAGCTTCTTTAGAGTTCCGACTGGTTCTGACTGAAACCTGGAGTGGATTCACCACCCCACCCACATCGGAACCACCAGCCTCCTCTGGCTAGACCCTGACATACTAGGTTTCTGCATGGAGCAATATTTTTCAGATGGAGGAACATTCAGTCATGTTAGACTCTGTCCATGTTCTGAAGTGCTATTTATTTATGTATTTATTTTAAATAGTATTTATTTTAAATAGTATTTATTTTAAAGCTTTATATGCTGCCTTTTAGGGTAGCATACATCGCAGGCTAGCATTGAGAGGTCCAGGAAAACTGACAGGGTTGCACTTCTCCCATCCATTCCCAGGCATGAGTCATCCACCGGGGAGACCAAGGCTGTTTCTGTCCCCCAAACGGGTCTGAAACTGGTTTGGAAAGGCTAATGCTGCCTGGAGTTGGGAAGCCACCACACACTCCATTAACTTCCCCAAGAATGGAAGATTAGACACTGGGTAGTAATTATCCCAAATATAAGGAAAATGGAGAATGACTAAGATAGTAGAAATTGGAACTTTGTGGTCCAAGGTGGCCAAATACACCATGGAAATCTGGTCCACAGAGCTATCCCCATAGCCACGACTAACATGGCCTAGGTGAGCTTACTTTTGCTCCTGTAAGGACTTGAAGAAAAGTTAATGTTAACCATGAACATACTCCTGGATGGTGTCCAAATGTCCACTTCACTTTGGATAAGTAAGGTAAGGAAGGTGACAGCAGTTGCCTCAATGGCCTTAGATAGTGATGTGGCGGGGGGGGGGGGGGATCGCCAACTGCAGCCTTTCTGGGGCCAATGGAGTTTGGCAAACTGTGTATACCAAATATCTGATATTGTTTGAAGTTGTACTTTGTGGTTTTAATTCTTGTGAACCACCCAGAGAGCTTCAGCTACTGGGTGGTATACAAATGAAATAAAACAAATAAATAAAAATGTGGAGGAAACAGAAAGGTCCATCTGTTGCACACCCACATGAGCTCGTTTCATGTGCTGAAAACCCATGGAGATGGTTCAAGAGTGCTCCTGGCTGCTGCATCTCACATCTGGCACACACAACTTGCAGAAACCTGTGCATCCAACTCTCCTTTCGTTGTGGAATAGTGACATGAGAAGCATGACAACCATTCACATTACCAGTGCATTGCAGCTATAGAGGCGTTGTCTCTGGGATGGGGGCTAACCACACTGTTCAGCCACCTTTTGGTCCTGGTGGCCTTCTTTCACAATGGATGTGGGACCAGGCTCTATCCAAGCCATAATCAGCCCACATGGAGGTTTGAATAAGATCCTCTACCCTGCTATACTAAAAAAAAAATACTATGGGGATGCTGGGATGAGATAAACAAGGAGTAAAATGCTCACTGCAAAAGAAATAAAGACTAGCGGAGTCCAAAAACATATTTCCTACCAGGCCTAGCAGTTGTCTGGGCAAAGTTTCCTGACCCAAAGCCAAAACAAAGGCCATCCTTATTGCTTTAGAAAACATTTCTAACTCTTCTTCCTAGGGTCAAACTAGATGTGGCCATGGACGCTATGTTTGTTTATTCACATGTCTGCCCCATTCATGTATAAAGCAAGGGGTGGGCGGGGGGCTGAAACTGATCCAAAGGGATGTGTTGATGAGGGGAGCTGAACCCTAGACCCCCTTATCTCCCTCCAGTCTATTACCACAGGCACTCTGATAGCAGCTTATTTCACTGCTGCAATCAGAGCCAGGCCAAAAGAAAATGGCATTTGGGTAACCAACCTCGAGGAGGCTAGACAGGAAAAAAAACTCAATGTACTTCCCTTGTGATATAAAAGTAAGACCTACACACCCTCTATATGAGAAACATGATTAAACTTTCTGCCATCATGCCTACTTCATTGGGTTTTACCATTTCATGTTCGCAAGCAGCCCAGAGAACGATGATATGGGCAGCCTATATAAGTGCTTTAAATGAATGGATGAATGAAATAGTTTGGTCTTCAACATCAGATGTGCCAAAATATGCTTCGTAGCATGATCTTAATTCGGAAGCATCCAAAGGTGAACAGATGCCTCCAACCTGGGAGTGAACCACTTGCTCTGTACCTAATTAAGCTGACACCTAATTGGTCACTGTGGCAGCCCTCTTGGCACACCTCCACCACATGAACCATTTCTCAAAAGCAGTTTACGATGCTAGTTGACTCTATGTTGTGACCAGATTAACCACTAAGAATCTCTTTGATCTGCTGCCTGGGGTTACCAAAAGTTCCTAATGGCAAGGCCAACTTTAGGTGGCACCCAGAAGGAAAGGTGTGTCAAGCTAGGATGTAACCCAAAGTACATTGCTTTAAGCAACAGACTGATCCTAACGATCGCACCAAATGTATTGCCAATGCATTTTCAGACTTCCCTCTGAAAACTTACCCAACATGCTTAGCAGGATTCTTTAAATTCTGCTGTGAGCTCCTGGGCCATAGCTTGCCCCATCCCTGTTCCAGTCTAATGAAAGCAGGCACCAACCTTGAGTTTGTGCTCTTTCCGGTTGATAATAACGGCCGTGATCTGCTGGTCCATGAAGATGAGGATTGTCACCAGCAGTGCAGGGATGGCGGCTGCCATATACACCCACCAGGGGTTCCCTCCAAAAGGTGGGACAAACCAGCCTCTGTGAGGGCTTGTTGGCTTCATGGACAAAGAGATGGAAATGGGCATCAGAGAGACACAGAACAAACAATCTCTGTACCAAATAAACACTTCTTTAAAAAACCACTGAAACATCAAAGCCCACAAAGAAAAAATACAGACTATTCAGGGGCTAGGGAAAAGAATACTCAGCCAACAGCAGCCACTTCCCAATTCTTTATTTATTGTAAAATTTATAAACTGCTCCACATCAAGAAATATCAGAGCAGTGTAGAGTAAATGCTGGACTAGGTGGCCCCTTGGTTTGATCCAGCACGGCTCTTCTGATGTTCTTAAATTAAACCACAACATACAAAGAATTACAGTAAAAATGAATAGATCAATAAAACAGTGGCTCGAATTTACTAATCAGTCAGAAAACATTTGCCTGAAAAGTCTTCAGCAAATGCAAAGTAACGTAGATGCACACTTGATCTCAGTTGGGAGGGTGGGAGCCCCCACAGTAAAGGCCCTACTCCTGGTGGTTTCCAAACAAATCTTTGACCCATGTGGGACCACCAAGAGTGCCTCTTCAGAAGCCATCAGTGAGTGGACAGGAGAAGGAAGGAAACATGTCCTCTCCCTAGGGTGCTTTAGAGAACAAGGTAGGGTGGGGGGACATGCAAAGCGGATGGGAAGAAGCTCAGAAACCCACAGTGCAAAGAACAGGAGCAGCACTTGGCTACTCTGTTAGGAGCACTTGGCTAACAAGTTTCACCCACTTGGCCTGATTTGTATGTAGCTCTGTAACATGGCTGCCATTTCCATGGGGTCTGGCCCCCCACACTGTAGCAATAACATCTGCCAGACGTAGGGATGGGCAAACAAGCAATGTTCCAAGATCGCCAGGATTGTCCAAACATCACCTTGCTGCTTGTCTCGTTCCTGATTCCCACTCGCGATCGCTGCTCGCTCTGCGCAAATTGGAAACTTGCCCAAATCGAGCAGTGATCAAACAGGAGATTTGCGTACATTTCCTCCATAGACTAAAGTGGGAATTGGTAATGAGATGAACGCAAGCATATGTTAGACAATTTGTGAATATTTTCAGTGGACTCATGCTCGGAGCTTTGAACAGAGCATGCTTGCATGTTTTGCGAGCAAAAACAAAATTCTCATACATCCCTAGCCAGAAGGATCAATGTGGGGAAGTCAGGAGAACCCCACAAGAAATGCCAGAAAAACACAGCATAAGAGACTTGGGGTTATGAAGCAAATTATATCCATTACATTCTAACAAATTACCCTGAAGAAGGACCTGAGGGTCTGAAACGCATCAGAGTTATTTTCTTGTATTAAACATCATTTTTTCTACCCCTTTGCCCTGGCTTTTCTGGCATTCCATGCGGTTCCTAGCTACAACCATTACTGCCATGTCATGGAGGCTGGACCAATGAGAAGCAGCAGCCACACCACAGAGGGACATGACGACATGCTTCTATATATGGCCATCCCTTGTCTTCTTATGCAAATTGAGGAAGGAATCTTTGGCATACCTTGAATTCACTTGGCACAAGGAGTTTCGGTGTATCCACACCTACCAGAGCATCAATTCCACAGAAAATCAGAATGGAGAGGATGATGGCGAAGTCACTGATCAACTTCCTTGCCTGAAAGAGGCAAACTACCATGAACAAGTGATTTTGATTTGGCTGCAACTTACATTAGCTAACCCCCCCCCCCCATTGTGTGTTTGATGGCCTTAGAAACAGGGACGAACTCAAAAAACCCATCAAAGGGCTACAGAAAAATAATAGCAAGCCTTGAGCCAGCAAGGATGCAGCAAGGATCATCAACTAGAAACCCCAGGGCTAAATCTTTCCTCCTGAAGCAGATAACCAGCTGGTGCTGGCACTCGACTTTGGTGGAGGAGGGAGGAACTTGCCTCCTTCCCCCCTCCTCAAAGTGTCTCTCCCATAAAACTAGTTCCTACCCGGAGCTTTTAGGATTCCCTATGGCAGAACCAGCTCTGGTTGGCAGCATAACTTGTGATAACCTGCAGAAAGGCAGGATTTTAAAGGAAGCGAGGAAAAGAGATGGAAACAATGCGACTAACAAAGCATTTTGCATGCCTAATTGGCACTCCGCTGCCTTCTGCTTGGCATTAACTGACCTCATAAGAGTTCAGTTCAATGGACAGACCAAGCCTCAGAGTTAACACGGAAAACTAGAACTTCGCTGGGTAAAAAGCCCAATTTTTACAGGTTGGTGGCTAACCTCACAAAGAAGGATAAGAGTTCTTTTTCAGAGCATTTCTCTCTTTACACCTGTATCTACCATGCAGATGTCAATCTAAAGACAGCAGTTTGCTGCTGCTGCTGAGATTTCTATCACTCCCCAGGTTTGATTTTGGCTGTGGATCCAGATAGGTTATTCTGCCTCTCAGTTCCAAAGTTTGCCAAATCTTTTAGTACAGGCGTCAGAAATGCAAGTGATCGAGTAGAACTGCATATAGGATGGATGAAGGGAGGAAGGAAACATCTATCTGTGCAAGGATTCGTATATGGATTTCAAATGCTGGGGCTGTCTGAGGTTTGCTTCAAGCGAAGTACATGCGTGTGGCTTACAGTCATATCCACCATGCTATGTATATAGCTTGTAGTAGAGCTCAGGTGTGGATTTCGTTTCCCTTTCATTAAAAACCAACAGAAGCCCTAATTTAGTGTACTGGCACTGTAAACATCTTAGCGCGCTTGAATCCGTAAGGCAAGAGACAGCCTTGGGCGGGGCAGGCTTTAAAAAAAAAAAAAAACTAGACTTGTTGCATTCTGAAACCTGAAGCTGAAATGAAAATTATCCTGTTTGCCAGGAAGCAAAGTGAGGGGGGGGGGGGGAGAAGAGGGATTCTGTTGCCCACACTTTTACACTCATTCAGAAGAACAGCTGTAATCTTTCCTTGCCCTTGCACCCCTTTGACATTGGTGACAGCATCTTAAGCCCAGGTTAGGTGTAGATGGTTGTTACATTACACCAATTCCAGCACATGGGAGATTCAAAGCAGGTAAATGAATACCTTTTCAATGGGTCACTTGGTGCTAATGTAAGACTTTGAAAAGGACTGCAGAGGATCTTTGTTATACAGCACTCTAATTTCTAAACAAACACCTATACAGACCCTGTAAAAGGCATGCCACAAATGAAGAATAACCTTGCTGAACCCAAAATCTAAGGGGTCATTGTTTATCATATACTCCAATATGCAACATGCGTCACAGTTTTTGTCTTGACAGCCATCTCAGACAATCTTGCCTTAGAGGGGCCATGGCTCAGTGGTAGAGCATCTGTTTTGCATGCAGAAGGTGCCTGGTTCAATGATCCGCGGCATCTTCAGGTAGGGCTGGAAAATTCCTGCCAGAAACCTTGGAGAGCCACCGCTGCCAGTCAGTGTTGACAATACTGTGCTACATAGAACCACAGTCTGACTCAGTATAAGGCAGCTTCTTATGTTCCTATGTCATTATTATTCACATATACTAGACAGAGAAACTGGTGCGAAGAGGCAGTGCCCAAAGCCACCCAATGCATAGAAATGTGACTTCAGTTCTCTATGTCTGAGGTTCTATCCACAAGACGAGACTCCCTCTAGGTTCTACAGTCACTGCAAATGGGTTCTTGGTCAGTATGAGCCTGCTAGGAAGTGTACCATTAGCCCACTACTTGTCTGAAATGGCCACAAAGCGTTTGCATTAGTGTGTGATCTTATTATCACTGTACAGCTGAACAGAGGCTCAGCTTCTGTCCTGAGTAAAGGGATTTGTGTAACTTCAAAGCTTTCACTGCCCTTCCACACTGCGCTTTTAGAAGAGGACTAAACAAATCCAGAGAGGAGGACGGGTCGATCAATAGCTCTTAGCTATGGCAGCTACATGGAACCTACGTCTTCCGAGGCAATTATGTCACTGAAAACCAATTTCTGGGAGCCATAGTGGGAAACTGCTCTTGCCTCCAAGCCCTGCTTATGGCTTTCCCCAGAGCGATCTGGCTAGCCATCATGGGCAGCAGGACACTGGATTAGGTAGACCAGCAAGTCGTACCGATACAAGGCTATCCTTGTTTCACACATTACAAAGCAGCCCAGGTTTGCCCAGAGTGTGTTCTCGGCAGGGATATGCAGCCAGTCCCAGCTCCCTGACAAGCACATTTGGACGATACAGACATTCAGCCAGGAGTGGAACTGGGCGGACAATCAATTTATGGTCCAGGACTGGAGCAGAGGGATGAGGTCCTCTCTCCAGTCCACCCCAAAACCCCACCCAGGACCAGCTGGGTTAAACTGCCATGACATAGCCAAGGAGACTAGCTGCATCCACCTATCTACCCATCTTCCCATTCTAAGCCAGACATTTTATTATGAGTGGTTGGTTGTTGTTTCTTGCTGTATTGGTTTTATTATATGGGAGTTTATTGTTGTAAGCCATCTTCGGAGGGCTCCTGCCATGAAAAGTGGTGCAGAAATATTTTAAAGACATGAAATAAATAAAATGCACTGCCCTCTCCAGCACCAGGCACAACAGAAGGCCCTGGGCTGAAGCGGGGACCAAACTTATATTTTTAGGTGTACACCTAAAGTATGTAATGTGCGATGTCACCCTGGCGGTACTGTAATAATGGTTACATTTAAAAAATAATAATACACACCATCATAAATCAAAATGCTTACAGTGGTGGGGAAATAGCGACTGGTCTTGAATTTCTTCAAGGTCATGGAACAAGTGTAGGTGCCCAAAAAGAGGATACAAGACATGAGGGTGATGTCAGGAACATATCTACAATTGTTTCCCATGAGCAGTCCTCCGTATTTCAAGCACTCCTTCTTGGTCAGCAATGACCAGTCTATCGTGCCATTGCGCTGTAAACCAAAAACAAAGATAGTGCCCATTAATTGGGAGCCCCTTGGAACAAGTCCTCATTGGGTTTCTTCAATCAACACCAAGGGCGTTATAAAACTTGATGGAATTCAAGGGAATCCGAAAAAAAACAGTGAAAATCGGAAAATTTCCGAAAAAATGCAGAAAAAATCCCACAACTCCCATCAGCCTTGGCCACCATGGCCAATGGCTAAGAATTATAGAAGCTGTAGTCCAAAATGTCTGGAGGATACCAAGTTGCCTATCCTTGCTTCAAAGTGTTAGGTACAGACCTTCTGAACTGTGATATCTAACCTCACCCCCTTTAAAAAAAAAAAAACTTTTAAGATGCTGGGACTTGGACCTGAAACCTTTGGGGAGGGGCTGTAGCTCAGTGGTAGAGCACATGCTTTGCATGCAGAAAGTCCCAAGTTCGATCCCCAGTATCTCCAGGTAGAGCAGGAAAAACTCCTGCCTGAAAATCTGGAGAGCTGCTGCCAGTCAGCATTGACAATACTGAGTTAGATGGACCAATGGTCTGAGTCAATATAAGGCAGCTTCCTAAGTTCCTATATGCAAAGCATGTACTTTATCACTTAACTATGGCCTGGTTAAAGGCGAGGATCAAGAGGTTATTTGTATTATATTGCAGCTTCTTCTCCAGTTTTCTCGAAGCTGCAGCCAAGCAAAAGCATTGACAATGTGGACAGGGAGACATTTTTCTCCCTTTCTCATAATACTACAACCCAATGGGGTCACCCCATGAAACTGATCGGTGGAAGATTCGGGACAGATAAAATGAAGGACTTCTTCACACAGCGCAGAGTTAAACTATGGAATTCACTACCACAAGATGTCGTGATGGCCACCAATTTGGTTGGCTTTAAAAGGGGGTTAGACAAATTCCCGGAGGAAAAGGCTATCAACGGCTACTAGTCCTGATGGCTGTGTGCTACCTCCAGTACCAGAGGCAGGATGCCTATGTGCACCAGTTGCTGGGGAACATGGGCGGGAGGGTGCTGTTGCACTCATGCCCTGCTTGTGGGTTCCTGGTCGACAGCTGGTCGGCCACTGTGTGAACTAGATGGACTAGATGGACCCTTGGTCTGATCCAGCATGGCTCTTCTTGTGTTCTTATGGGGAAAAGGATCCTGCCAAGTGCTCGCTTGACAAGGTTCTGTTGCCCCTCGCACTGTTGCGGTCACTCATTCTCATTTTTTCTCCACTCTGAAGTTCTGGGAAGGGCACGACAATATCCCTGATCCCTAAGGTGTCCTTAGATCTGCCTTGACGGTGAATTTTGGGGCTTGAACAAAAAGTGAAGTGGGTGTTGTGTTCTGAAAACTGGGAGATAAAAGAAATAGCTGAAGAAAAGTGCAGGCTCCCAACACAACACGTGTGTGTGTGTGTGTGTGTGTGTGTGTAGGTGGGGGGGGGGAGAGAGAGAGAGAGAGAATAAGGGTTGAAGCATTAGATAACAATCTTCAAAGATGACACAGATGAACAACATGGAGTATCTGTGGAGTGTAGGAAAGGAAGTTAAGAGGCAAAATGTGAACAGTAGAACCAAACAAACAAGAAAGGATCTCCATGAGTTCTTTTTCCGTTACTGCAGCATTAAAACCAGACAAAAAGCTGTCAGCAGGAGCTTTTGCTCTTAACTAAACCACTCCATTTCCAGCATATTTGTAACTAGCAGCTTCTCCTGAAAGGATTTTGGCACTAAAGAATCCAGGCTGTTTCCACTGTCAAAAAATACTATGGCAAACTTCAATGATGCTGCCCACACTTACTTACTAGTGGAAGAAACATTATTGTGTTGTGTTCTGCTTCTAGAATTGGTATCCCAATGCAAAAAGAAAAATGTGCCACATTAAGTGTGTAAGGCATGGGCCTGTAGAATGTGGCACATTTCTTTTAGAAACTTGGAAGCAACTGCTGGGTAAGGGCAGGGTTACTGCTGCTGCAGTTTTCTTTTTAAGAGACTCACACTTAAATTCTATGTGTACATATTTCACATTTGATGGGATGCATGCTCATATGGTATGTGGGTATGCAGAAGTGAGTACAAAAAGTAAAATCAGTATTGGGACTCAGTTGGCTTCAGTTGCCATTCTTTTTTTTTTTGGTGATGTCGAAGAGATTCCTGCACTCATTTTTCAGGGTAATCAAGAGTGATCTTTGGCTTGCTGCCAATGTAATGCTGGCTCCCTGAAAACCATGGTTTGCAAATCTGAAGCCAGAATGAGGTTACACACATTACCTCCCTCTTTGGAATGAATTCCTCCTTCCCTCCCTTGTTGAACACAATTTAGATTTACATGTGCACCGACACTAACCATGATTCCACCATAAACCAGAATTTGAAACTAGAATTTGACATAGTAGCAAACCATAGTTACAAATGAATCATGGTTAGCATATATAACTCTAAGTCATGTCCAACCATGGTTTTCAGGGAGCCAGCATCACAGCTTTAAGCCACAGAGAACACCAACAAGGGTAGTAAGTGGCGAATTCAGTCCACAGAATCCCAGTTTCTGAATTAAATATGGGTTGCAAGGTGCCAGGGTTATGCCTGCACTGGACCGTAGTACATTATTATTAATGAAGATTGCTTTCCATAAGCATAATATATGCACCCTAGTGCTAGCACCCCACAGCCTGACAGAAATGTATGAAGAGACAATAGAACTCTTACAATTCAACATTGCATCCCATGTGTATTTCAACTTCATATCCCAGGTTTGGGCTATCAGGTGCAAAAACACCCTATTTTTTTTTAGAAATCTCTGCCAATTGTCTTGGACAATGAACTTACCAAACTTCAGGTTTCTGGGTGGCTTGGAAGTACCTGAACCACCTGGAGGTAATATTCTGAGTCTCCCATTTTAAGCGAGAACCAGGCCAGGGGAGTCTCCCAGAACCAGGCCAGAGGAGCTCACATAAGGGAGTTCCACTGCTATGCCCCGTTCTAGAAATGAGTGTTTCCATGCATTTCAGAGCTTGCCCCCGGAAGAGCTAAATCTCCGTTCCATAAGCAGTAGGTCCTGCTTATGGAAAGGAATTGGCAGGACTGGCTGCTTGCAGAACAAAAGCAGCCGTGCACTCCACTCGCAGACGGGCATCATTGGATACTGCCCTGTGTGTATATTATAGGTATTATGTATGTAACATCATACGTTTCTAGCTGATGGTGCATGTAACTGAAATGGATACATATTCTCACCCTGTCTACTCCCTCTTCCATCTCCCTCCCCTCCCTCTGTTTTCTCCTCTGCGTCAAAATTGAAACTGTACATTCCTCGGAGCAGAGACCTATCTTCTTGTACTGTGTAAAGCACGCTAGACATCGAGGGCACTATAGAAATAATTATGGCATCTATGGGTAGGGCATGTTACTGGATTACCTAAGCAGAAAAGATGGGTCCCTGACCTGAGGAGCTTACAGGCTACGTTTTGCAACAGAGGGAACCCAAAGGAAAGGGAGAGGAAGGAGAGGCAATGAAAATAAGTAGAGAGAGTGGAGGAATGGGAGAGACAGGGCAGTAAGAGACGAGAGCATGCATGATCTGAAAAAGATAAAACGCAGCAGCAACAATGACGAAAATGCCATAGCAAAGCAGAAGAAAGGTTGGCACTAGGAAGCCAGGCTAGAGAAAGGTGGGGGGGCAGCTGTTTTGGCAACAGATGCACATGGGGACCGATAGGACATGCCATTTCCTCTGCATGTAGGACATCAGCTACAAGCAGCACCTTGCCCCCCAGCACTTCGTCACCGTACACTGTAATACTCAGCACATTTCTCTCTCCTTTGCCAGGCTGCCTAGCAGAATTTCTAACAGGATGCTCTTCCCATTTTTAATGGACACGTGGAACAGAACAAATTGCATTGTGCTCTATGTGGAGAGTGGATGGTTTGTTTGTGAGCAAGTGCGATGGGCCCCAGTAACATGCATGTTATCTGGCTTGTGTTGCTCCACAGGCCTCAGGACAGGCTCAGAAGAGTCCTTTCCCTCCCTACACGTGCCCCTCACTAGGGTTCCTATGTGGCACACACCCCTCTGGCCATCACTCTCTTTGCTGCCATCTTCCTCATCCAGAAACACATCTGGGCTGACCTTCCACATAGGAATTATCATGCTGCTGCCTTTAAACGTCAGCTGAGTGAATAAACCACGTCCCACTCTGGGAATTCCCTGCCCCCATGAAAACAGGGCACAGTTCAGAAAATATTAAGCAGTTTTAAAAATATATCTATTGAAATTAATGGAGCTTAAGCATGCAACAACAAGGAACTTAAGCATAATCAATCATTCTAAAACATCTTTGTATATCCTTCCTCAATTGCATTCGTCTTTGTTTTATCTGATGTATCTTGGTACAGAGGAATTTTAAGGCTGCTATCCTATACCCACTTACCTGGGAGTTAACCTGATGGAACTCAATGGGACTTACTACTAAGGAAACATGTATACGATTGAGCTTTACATCATTTCTTTCCATTAATCTAATGTATTCTGAAATTTATTTGTCTCTTCATCTTTTCTTTCTTCAAGGAGTGAATAGATGTTATATAACGGGTAATTGGTCAATAATAATGAATGTAGTATTAATCAGGCAAATTCATTATCTGAATAAACACATGCAAAAACTGTTTTGTTCCAGCTGGCCTTTGGGGATAACTAGTCTGGACCCGGGAAAATGTGACGTATGGATACCATTTTTATTGTACTGGTTGTCTTTTAATGTTTTAAGATCTTTATAATTTTAATATTGATAATTTAATTATATTTTTAACTTTTATATAGTTGTATTTGTATTTCTATTTATAGGTTTTAATTGTAGCAGTTTTAACGTTGTAAGGCTGCCTTGAGTCCCAGTATTGCGAAAAAGACGGGATATAAATAAATACATACATACATACATACATACATACAGGCTGAAGGGAATAATGCATTTCTAGAGCAAAATCTTGCAAGAATTAGTTATGGTACAACAATAAGGCTGCAATCCTATTCCCGCTTGCCTGGAATTAAGCCCCAATTAACTGAATGAGACTTACTCCTAAGTAATGTGTATAGCACTGAGCTGTAAGTAACTCCTCTCTTTACACTGTCACTTTAAAAAATGTACTAATTCTATTGAATGAGCCTTATTTCAACATAGGGATTAAAAATAGGAATGAAAATGCATTGACATATGATAGTGTAATTGCATAGAACATTGACATTTCAAAGGTCCACTTTTTCCATTAGCTCCATTTACCATCTCAGCAGAGTTACTTCCAGACCAATCAGCTGATGGTGTGGCCGTATCATTGAATAAAGAACCATTAACTGCAACAGACAAGAGAGCAAAATAGAGTGTTGTGAATGCACCACTTCAAAGGTAATGAGAAACAGTTGCAATTTTAAAAAAACCTCTCAGCTGAACAACCCCTTCACCTAACTAAAAATAATATGAAATTAAGACTTACTACCCTCTCAAGCTTCAAGCTATAAAAAGCCCAAATAACTATCCTGAATTACTGCAAAGGCACACAGAAAATTCAAAAAGGAGACAACATTTTATTCAATAACCTGCATCTCTCATCATTTGCTTGCCACACAGGCTAGAAAAAATATATAATTGCCCTGGATTATTTTGGTGCCTGTATGACTAGAGGTTGGAACACTTATCAGTATTTCACTGCAAATTCATCATTAATAAATCCTCATTTTATCCAGAAGATCAAAGTGCATTTTATCTGCATTACAAGAACAGGACTATTGACTCTTTGCCATTTTATCCTTTTATTATATAGGGGTACTAATTTGCGAGATAAAATGGTTAAGCTTGCAATTAAGACAGAAATAGACTCAGCATTTTCCTTTTGTGTGTGTGTTGGGAAAAGAGCCTTCAACCTGTCAGGATTTCAGAAAAGATTGAAACATGTCTATATCTTACAATAAAGGAAAATAATCACTGTAAAAACCAAACACACTTGTTTTAAAACCTTCAGTATTTATATACTTTGGGGAAATCATTCATGATATTTTAAGACCTCACTGTCAGGTCTAGGTATCAGCTCCAAATTGCAGGGTTTGAGAAATTTTGTTGGAGGTAGATGAATCACAGGTTGGAATTAAGATTGCCAGGAGAATTATCAAAAACCTCAGATACGCAGACGATACCACCCTAATGGCAGAATGCAAAGAGGATCTAAAGAGCCCCTTGTTGAGGGTGAAAGTGGAGAGTGCAAAAGATGGTTTGAAACTCAACATTAAAAAAAAACTGAGATCATGGCATCTGGCCCCATCACTTCCTGGCATATAGAAGGGGAAGAAATGGAAGCAGTGAAAGATTTTATTTTCTTGGGCTCCAAGATCACCGCAGACGGTGACTGTAGCCGTGAAATTAAAAGATGCTTGCTCCTTGGGTGGAAAGCTATGGCAAACCTAGACAGCATAGTAAGAAGCAGAGACATCACCTTGCCGACAAAGGTTCGTCTAATTAAAGCTATGGTTTTCCCAGTAGCAACGTATGGCTGTAAGAGCTGGACTATAAGGAAGGCTGAGCGCCGAAGAATTGATGCTTTCAAACTGTGGTGCTGGAGAAGACTCTTACGAGTCCCCTGGACTGCAAGGAGGTCAAATCAGTCCATCCTAAAGGAAATCAACTCTGACTGCTCATTGGAAGGACAGATACTGAAGCTGAAGCTCAAATATTTTGGCCACCTAATGCGAAGAGTAAGACCCTGATGCTTGAGAAGACTGAAGGCAAAAGGAGAAGGGGACGGCAGAGGATGAGATGGCTAGATAGCATCACTGATGCAATGAATATGGACTTGAGCACGCTCCGGGAGAGAGCAGAGGTCAGGGAGGCCTGGCGTGCTATGGTCCATGGGGTCACGAAGAGTCGGACACGACTGAATGACTGAACAACAACAACAAAAAACAAGAAGATATGCTCTGGCTTCATCAAAAATGCTAAGAAGTAAATATACAAATCTTTTCTTCTCTCTTTGAGAGTATGGACTATGGCAGTATGGTTTGGAGGCAATTCTGTATTTCATTTAAAGACATTATCTCCTGTTTTACTATTGATTTTCTGTATGTTAGTAATATACAACTGCTTTTATACAACTATCTAATTGTAATGGCCTTTGATTATATACAATAAAGATTACTACTACAATGAAATTATGTTAGGAAGTATTCAGAAAAGGATAATGAAGGGAGTAAAGGGCAAAACTGATAAGGACAGGGTGGATGAAATTAATCTGTTTACCCAAAGACAAGGCTATTGGGGGTGCGGCTGGTACCTGACAGTTTCCTCACAAGAGAAGGAGAAGCAGGGTGACGGGCTGGTCTTACACAGGGCTTGGACTGCATCCTTGTGCTGATGGAAGGAGAGGAGTTGTCCCCTTGCACTGACACTAGGACCAATATGCCCAATCCTCTACCAAGGTCCCAGTGGAGCACAGGACTTCACAGAACCAGACTGTGAGATTCCGCATTTGAAGTAGAGGTCTGGATAAAGTTGAGTCAATGCTAAGCTCCCTGCCTCCTTGTTCGTGCAGATCCACTAGATTCCGGAAAAACAACAGATGCTTGAATGGAAAACTGCAGATGCTTTAAATAGCAGCAGAACGCCTGCACAGCCTCACCCTGATGCACACTGCTTTCTAAATGTTATACATACTGGGAGCAAGCCAAGCCAAACTTCTTTTTTTTTTATGCTATTAAAAAAACCAGCGCGATGATGCACCGCCATGCTTTTTCTTTCTACAATCCTCTGCCAGACTTTTTAGAATGTCCACCCCTAGGGACAGTCAACAATAAATGCACATGGAGATGAAATGTTGTTGTTCAGTCGTTCAGTCGTGTCCGACTCTTCGTGACCCCATGGACCATAGCACGCCAGGCCTTCCTGTCCTGCGCTCTCCCCCGGAGCGTGCTGAAGTTCATATTCATTGCATCGGTGATGCTATCTAGCCATCTCATCCTCTGCCGTCCCCTTCTCCTTTTGCCTTCAGTCTTTCCCAGCATCAGGGTCTTTTCCAGGGAGTTTTCTCTTCGCATTAGGTGGCCAAAATATTGGAGCTTCAGCTTCATTATCTGTCCTTCCAATGAGCACTCAGGGTTGATTTCCTTTAGGATGGACTGATTTGAC
Organism: Heloderma suspectum; assembly: GCF_057233095.1. Classification (NCBI taxonomy): domain Eukaryota; kingdom Metazoa; phylum Chordata; class Lepidosauria; order Squamata; family Helodermatidae; genus Heloderma; species Heloderma suspectum. The sequence goes on from NC_139462.1 coordinate 15,404,102, forward strand.
CTCCTTGCAGTCCAGGGCACTCGTAAGAGTCTTCTCCAGCACCACAGTTCGAAAGCATCAATTCTTCGGCGCTCAGCCTTCCTTATAGTCCAGCTCTCACAGCCATACATTACTACTGGGAAAACCATAGCTTTGATTAGACGGACCTTTGTCGGCAAGGTGATGTCTCTGCTTCTTACTATGCTGTCTAGGTTGGCCATAGCTTTCCTCCCAAGGAGCAAGCGTCTTTTAATTTCATGGCTACAGTCACCGTCTGCGGTGATCTTGGAGCCCAAGAAAGTAAAATCTGTCACTGCTTCCATTTCTTCCCCTTCTATATGCCAGGAAGTGATGGGGCCAGATGACATGATCTTAGTTTTTTTAATGTTGAGTTTCAAACCATCTTTTGCACTCTCCTCTTTCACCCTCAACAAGAGGCTCTTGAGATCCTCTTCGCTTTCTGCCATTAGGGTGGTATCGTCTGCATATCGGAGGTTGTTGATAATTCTCCCAGCAATCTTAATTCCGACCTCTGATTCATCCAACCCGGCATTTCTCATGATGTACTCTGCATATAAGTTAAATAAGCAGGGTGACAATATGCAGCCTTGTCGTACTCCTTTCCCAATTTTGAACCAATCGGTTGTTCCATGTCTGGTTCTTACTGTTGCTTCTTGACCCTCGTACAGGTTTCTCAGGAGACAGGTAAGGTGGTCTGGTACTCCCATCACTTTAAGAATTTGCCACAGTTTGTTGTGATCCACACAATCAAAGGCTTTAGCGTAGTCAATGAAGCAGAAATAGACGTTTTTCTGGAATTCTCTTGCTTTCTCCATGATGCAGCGAATGTTGGTGATTTGATCTCTAGTTCCTCTGCCTCTTCGAAACCCAGCTTGTACTTCCGGTAGTTCTCGGTTCGCATACTGCTGAAGCCTAGCTTGTAGGATTTTGAGCATCACCTTGCTGACATGTGAAATGAGCGCAATGGTGCGGTAGTCTGAACACTCTTTGGCGTTGCCCTTCTTTGGAATTGGAATGTAAACTGACCTTTTCCAGTCTTGTGGCCACTGTTGAGTGTTCCAGATTTGTTGGCATATTGAATGCAGCACTTTAACAGCATCATCTTTTAGGATTTTAAATAGCTCGGCTGGAATACTGTCATCTCCGCTAGCTTTGTTGTTACTAATGCTTCCTAAGGCCCACTTGACTTCACTCTCGAGGATGTCCAGCTCAAGTTCAGTGACCGCACTATCATGGCTATCAGGGACATTCAGATCTTTCCTGTATAGTTCTTCTGTGTATTCTTGCCACCTCTTCTTAATCTCATCTGCTTCTGTTAGGTCCCTGCCTTCTTTGTCCTTTATCATGCCCGTCTTTGCACAAAACGTTCCCTTGAGATCTCCAATTTTCTTGAAGAGATCTCTAGTCTTTCCCATTCTGTTGTTTTCCTTGATTTCTTTGCATTGTTCACTTAAGAAGGCCTTCTTGTCTCTCCTTGCTATTCTCTGGAACTCTGCATTCAGTTGGGTATATCTTCCCCTTTCTCCCTTGCTTTTCGCTTCCCTTCTTTCGTGAGCTACTTGTAAAGCCTCATCAGACAGCCACTTGGCTTTCTTGCATTTCTTTTTCTTTGGGATGGATTTCGTTGCTGCCTCCTGAACAATGTTAAGGACCTCCGTCCATAGTTCCTCAGGCACTCTGTCTATCAGGTCTAATCCCTGAAATCTATTCCTCACCTCCACTGTATATTCATCAGGGATATGATTTAGGTCATACCTGAACGGTTTAGTGATTTTCCCGACGTTCTTCAATTTAAGCCGAAATTTTGCAAGAAGCAGCTCATGATCTGAGCCACAGTCAGCTCCAGGTCTTGTTTTGACTGACTGTATGGAGCTTCTCCATCTTTGGCTGCAAAGGACATAATCAATCTGATTTCGATATTGACCATCTGGTGACGTCCATGTGTAGAGTCGCCTCTTGTGCTGTTGGAAAAGAGTGTTTGCTATGATCAGCATGTTCTCTTGGCAAAACTCTATTAGCTTTTGTCCTGCTTCATTTTGTACACCAAGGCCATGCCTGCCTGTTATCCCGGTGATTTCTTGACTTCCGACTTTAGCATTCCAATCCCCTATGATGAAGAGGACATCTTTTTTTTGGTGTTAGTTCTAGAAGGTGTTGTAGGTCTTCATAGAACCGATCAACCTCAGCTTCTTCGGCCTCAGTGGTTGGGGCATAGACTTGAATTACTGTGATGTTGAATGGTTTGCCTTGGATTCGTACTGAGATCATTCTATCATTTTTCAGATTGTACCCCAGTACTGCTTTTCCCACCCTTTTGTTGACTATGAGTGCTACTCCATTTCTTCTAAGGGATTCTTGCCCACAATAGTAGATATGATGGTCACCTGAATTAAATTCGCCCATGCCTGTCCATTTTAGTTCGCTGATTCCCAAGATGTCGATGTTCAATCTTGCCATCTCATGTTTGACCACCTCCAGCTTACCTTGATTCATTATTCTGACATTCCAGGTTCCTAAACAATATTGTTCTTTACAGCATCGGATTTTCTTTTCACCACCAGACACATCCACAGCTGAGTGTCCTTTTGGGTTTGGCCCAGCCGCTTCACTCTTTCTGGCGCTACTTGGAAATACCCTCTGCTCTTCCCCAGTAGCATATTGGACACCTTCCGACCTGAGGGGCTCATCTTCCGGCGTCATCTCTTTTAGCCTTGTGATACGTTCCATGGGGTTTTCTTGGCAAGAATACTGGAGTGGGTTGCCATTTCCTTCTCCAGGGGACCACATTTTGTCAGAACTCTCTGCCATGACCTGTCCGTCTTGGGTGGCCCTGCACGGCATGGCTTAAGGCTTCACTGAGTTACGCAAGCCCCTTCGCCACAACAAGGCAGTGATCCATGAAGGGGGTGAGATGAAATAGGGGGCTGCAAACCTTTTGTTTAAAAGCTGCTAGACTGTTTTATATTATATTTGGTGATTTTCTCTCTCCACCCAGCCCACTGCACTTCAAGCAGTACTGGTTGTAGAACAGCAGGAGATGCAGTAATCCAATAACCGAATCTGGCTACTGAGCTAAAGCAAAGGCTTCATTTCTATGGATGGAAAAATGTATTCCACTGTTGGTTACATCTGTCAAAAGAGCCCTGCGTAAGCTGCTTGGGATATAGGTAACTAACAACACAAGTGCATAAGAGAATTCAAGATGTGGTTTTCATAAAAGGGGTGCCATGGAGGGTGATAAAAGGAGCAATCTGATGATATTTTAGGACACAAACATTCACACACAAGTTCTTCCATTTAAGCTTTCCCCAGAGTGCCAAGCAGCTGGTACAGAATTTGAAGAATTAACTGTGGAATCAAGACCAGAAATGTTGGCAGCTGTACAGCAAGGAACTACACTGGGACAAAAATACCCACCTTCTACACCAATAAAATAACTCATGCAAATTTTATGTCAACGGGTCTCCTTTTCTGAATAGTGTGCATGCTTTATTTAAACCCGGTATTTTGACACTGGTGTCTGGCCAGAGCCCTGAAAACGTCAAGTGGCCTTGCAAAATTTCACTGAAGTGATCAAGATTAAGGGATCGTTGGTAATTCTAACAGAACTGTGCAATCCTGTGCTCTCTAGTGGCGCTACACTAATCTTGGGGGTATGGAAGCGGATAGGCTGGTTCCAGATTCTACCTCCAAGCCATACTTGTCCCAGCTCCACACTCTAAAAAGACTTTACAGTATTTATCTCATTTATCCTGATGAAATAAGGAACCTTTCAAGAAAAATCAGAACAAAAGGGACTGTTTTAAAGAAAGAAAAGAAAAAAGGTTAAATTCAAACTGGGGTTCACTCAAGCAGGGAGAGGCAATCTGCAGCCTTCCAGATGTTTTAGACTACAACTCCCACAATCCCTGAGCAGTGGCTGTGCTGGCTGGTGTTAATCGGTCCTGTCCAACTTCAAAACCTATACTATAACCAACCTAGAATAGCTCTAACTTTGCAAGGCTGGCTTTGAAGAAGAGCGAAAAATGCAACTGTCTTTGCAAGTGGCTGCACAGAGCAAGCTCAAGGTCTTCTTGCCTATGGGTCAGCAGTCTGGAATATAAGTCTGGGGTCTTCCTAAATATGATTCTGGGGTCTCTTAGGGGGTCCTCTTGTAGGTCTCCCCCAAACCCTTATTCAGATGATTCAAACATTCCAGATCAAATTAGCCATCTTCAGTTTGAAGTAGCCTCTTCAGTCTTTTGTTAGTAAAATTATTTAACCCTTTTAGGGCCAGATTAGAATCATAGAACCATAGAATAGTAGGGCTGGAAAGGGCCTATAAGAACATCGAGTCCAAATTAATAGCTGGGCATCTACGAGTTGTAGTCCAAAACCTCCGGAAGGCATCAGTTTGCCAATCCCTGGACTAGAGCAAGGGGATTAGATGAACATTCAGTTCCTCTTCCAGACCTATTAATGTACAAAAAACAGTCCCAAAACTTTGCATTATACAGCTAGGATCAGAGTGATGTGCTTACACATTGGAGTATGTGCTTTCCTTCCAGGCACGTTCAAGGTCCAGCACCTGTCATTTTGGAAGTTCAGCACTCTGGCTTCATATTTAATGCACAACTGAAATTAATCCAGGCACAGGCCACCTCAGGCAGGCAGGTAGGACACTGAAGAAGAGTCCTGATCATTTCCTTGTTTGGCAGGCACACCAAATGCTCAACTTTGCTTTGCTCATTGTCAAAGTTCTGACTGATTCCCATTTCAGCAATGAACACATCTTATTACTGGCAAAAGGCAAGTGCCCCACAACCTCTGTTATGTTGCTCAAGTCCAGTCCTTTGCAGACCTGTTTTTTTCAAGCATGGGCAGCTTTCATTTTAATGTTGGGGCGGGGAGGGGGAGCTTGAGAGCCACCATGAGCTTTGGAATGATGGCATGAAAATAGTTCTGTTTACTCCGTTTACTACAGAATTATACAAAGTGAATAAATAACAGCTTTAGGGGTCCTATTAGTTATTGGGCTACAGATTTTATTCAGCTTGATCCTACTGCTGCGGGGGTGTTGAACTTCTTTCAGCCTGAGGGCCAAATTCCATTTCTGAGAGGTGGTCTCGGGGGCTGCATTTCAGTGGTGGGCTGGGGAGAGGCCAGGCCAAAATACCAGCATTTTGTATCTTAAGGGTGCAATCCTATGCATGTTTAGACAGAGAAAAGGCCTACAACTCCCAGCATGCCCCAGCCAGCTCACTGGGGTATGCTGAGAGCTGTAGGCCTTTTCTCTGTCTAAACATGCATAGGATTGCACCCTAAAGCTCGTACTGCCAATAACTAAGCCTTAGGAAGAGGCATTTCAACCTTGTAGAATGGGGGAAAACCTGTATAAAAGGCAGGAAGCCACCAAAAGATTGGTGGAAGGGGAGTAGAGTCAAGAGAAGTGGGTGGTGCCATCTGGGGATCCCAGAAACCAGAGTGGGATCCCAGGTAGACCAAATTTGGCCCCTGGGCCTGAAATTCCACACCCCAGTAATAACTGCTGGAATCAAATGAAACATAGGGGATGGGTAAAAGGTTTTATATGGAACCTGCGTGGCCAAGGCGGGCAATATGGAATGCTAAGAGAGGCATGGATGGTTCCACATTTATTACAATGTCAGAGTGCTGAAAAATCCCCATGCAGAAGAGAGAGTGGGCCACAGAGAACTCAGAAGACAGCTCCCTCTTACCTGGATCTGGTGGCATGCAGGTACAGGAATAAAGTGTAATATAGTCCACTTTAAAATGGGAATTGATGGGGTAATAGTCTGCTAACTTGATCATCTTCTTGAATGCGTCATAGATGAAGATGAAGCTGATCAGGGAAGAGAACCCTTCTTCTGTGAACCGGGTGAAGTACTGGACCAGGAAGCTGGCATCAGTAGCGACCAGAACAAGACACAGGAAGGCCGACCACAAACCAATCCAGAGGCGGAACTCCAGATAATCAAAGCCATTGTCTCTGCAAACAGAGATAACCCAAGAGAAAATAGAAGTTGCATAGAGCATTCCACTTAATTAAAACCCACCTGTTTTTATTTTGGAACAGCTACGGTCAAGGCCATGGGGAGAAAATCACATTATGCAAACGAAGAACATTTGCATATGTATGCATTCTTCTTTTTCTCCTAGTTGTGGGGAAGCAAAGAGCCATGTAGGGCACTGAAGCCCCAACCCCCTAACCACCGGACACCATGTTTGGCCTCCCCCATACCAGCTTTTCAGATTTTGCCAAATACTGGCCACATAATGGCCATTTTCACAGCCATAAGGTCTAAAAACGTTTAAATAATGAAATGGGATAATCAGGATGCCACATTCAATATATTAAGTTCCATTACTGTGCATTGTAAATGGGGAAATTCCCACAGCTCCATCTAGGATTATTCACTTAATGCATTAGGATGGAGATGGACAATATGAGGTCTAAAAGGGAAGGAACTGTAAGCTATGCATGGAGAAGGTCTTAGGTTCAATCCCCAACATCTGCACTCAGAAGGGTTTTAATAAGCAGGTCTGGGAAAGACTTTGCTCTGTCTGGAGAATGACTACAATCAGCATAGGCAATACTAGACTAGATGGACCAATGACCTGACGATGATGCAGCTTCATCAGATCAACATGGCCACACCTTCTGGGGGCATTCCTTCCCTTTCTTGAGCAAGTCTCATAGAAGCTTCTGCCTAAAAGGATGAAGAAAAGCCCTGGATTTAACTGCCTGCTCCGAAAAGCTGGCCTTACATATGCCCCACTTAAAGAAGGGCACTGTCACTTGGGGACGGGACATAGAGGAGAAAAAGACTGGCTAGGCATGTAAGATAAAATGCTGCTCCAGGGCTTTAGAGGCCTGACCACCCGGTACTTTAAATTAGGCCCCAAGGAGACAATGTAGACACCGCAGTACTGGTGTTTGTATGTTCTTGGTAACTGATATGATAGCGGTAATTTCTTTGTAAAAGAGAACTTTGGTTCCAAACAAGGCTGTCTTCATGGAGAAGCAGCAAGGAAGGAATACACCGTTCGAAGTTGCATTTTCTTGTGATTAGGAAATACCCTAAAGCTACAGCAGGAAGTGTGTTGACAGAATCTCTCTTCCCCCTCTCTGTTGTACAACACCCATTGTACAATGGTACATTGTACAAGGACCCCCACTGCATAACTGTAATCTCTCCCTTGCACCACAAACATTCAGATTACAAGTGCAGATTTAGTCCCCTTTACATGTCTGTTTTCTTCTCTTTAAAGACACACACACACACACACAGGGAGGGAGAGGGAGAGCATGCAAGCTTAGTTCTAGGGTAGACTTCCCTAACTGGGTGCCCGCCAGATGTGTTGGACTGCAGTTCCCATTATCCCCAGCCAGCAGGGCCATTGCATCTGGAGGGCACCAGACTTAGAAATCAGACTTAGAAAGCAATCAGCGGCACCAACCCCCCGACCTCTTGCACTTACTTGCTGAAGTTAAATAAAAGCCGTTCGAAGACCAAGACAGGTCCAGTGCTGCTCAGAATGGTGAGTGGCTGGCCGGCGAAAAGGCAAAACAGAGCCCCTGTCACTGCTGTGCCCAGAAAACTTTCCAACACGCCCTAGGGCCAGAGGAAGAAACAGGTAAATGCATTTCACCAGCCATTTCTCTTTCTACTCCATTCTCTACGTACCAGCAACAATTACATAGGGCAGGCTGGGAAACCTCCATGCCACAGTAAATTTGTTTCTTTCCCCTGCCTGGAAAACCTGGATCAGTGGGGAGATGAAGTCATTTGGTGTGGCACAGTGGCTTACAAGGCTGAGCTAGAAGTCATTTCAAATCTCATGCCTGCCATGAACTCATCTGGTGGCCTTAGGCAAGCCACACTCTCAGCCTCAGCTTCCCCCTCCATCTGCTCTATGGGGATAATAATACCGATCTGCACTGGAGGATTGTTGCAATTATTGCTATAAAATAAATGTTAAAAATGCTTTCAACACTCTGAAGCATCAAAGAAATGCTTGTTATTACTACAGTTTTCATTACTATTATTATTACTGCTATTAGTCACATGGAAGACCATAGCTCAACAGGGGTAGAGTACCATAACTCAGACATGGAACACATGCTTTGCATGCAAAAGGTCCCAGGCTCAATCCCCACATCTCCAGTTAAAGGGATCAGGTAGCAGGTGATGGAAAGATCTCTGCCGCAGCTTCCGTGGATCTGCTACAAGTCGAAGTGGACAATACTGGGCATGGGATTAATATAATGCGTTTCATCTGCAGCCACCCTTGAAAACAATTCAGAAATCACCACTGGTGCAAAATGTGGCTGCCAGGATGCTGACAAGGACAGCTGCCAGGAAGCCTGTAACACCAATCTTGAAAGAGCTGCCTTGGTTGCCTATCTTTTTCTGGGATGAATTCAAGGTGCTGGTATAGACCTATTCATTTATTTTATTTATTTAGTATATTTCTAATCTGACCAATAACTAATGTTCTCTGGGGGGATTACAACCAGTTAAAAAAGTAAAATGCCATTTTAATACAGTGTTAAAAATACAAAATACAATACAAACATTTAAAAGAATAAAAATTACAATATCATAAGCAATAAACAGCACAGGAATCAATAAAACAGCCATAATAACCTAAAACTAGAACTAGAACTTAGGACCTACAGAGTCCTCAACAGCTTGGGACTCAGGTATCTGAAGGAACACCTCTCCTTGTATCAGTCTGCCCATGCTCTTAGATTTGGAGGAGCCCCACCTTGTCCTTCTATTAGGTAAAGCACATCTGGTAGTGACATGAAACAGGGCCTTTTTGGGGGTGGCCTTTTTGGGAGTGGCCCATCTGTTTACCCAGGCATTTATGAGTGTTTAGTTGCTGCTGCAATCAATCTTGCTGCTGATTGTTTGACTGGTTTTCTTGTATGACTATTTATTGTATTCTATTGCTGCTTTATTGTTGTTATTTTACCATTGTTATTACCAGCCCTGGGATTTTTTATTTTTTTTTATGAAAGGTGGGATATAAATAGAATGAGATGGATATGTGGATGGATGGATGGATGGATGGATGGATGGACAAATAGGGAGCTGCCACACACCAGGTCAGAGCATGTTTCTAATATTGTCTGAATGGATTCAATAAACAATAGTCTGAACCCATCCAGTCTTCCAACGAAGTAGATATTTGTCACTGGTACAAAAGCAAAACTGCCCATAAAGTGTAACTCAAATGGAAACTACCTGCGTCTCTCCTCTTTGAGATTGTTTCAAGGGGGTATATGGTCTTGAACATTGTGATTTGTAGGACAACCACCTTCAGAACACACTAGGATATCACTGAACACACATTAAGATCCAACATTAAAAACGAAAAGCTCAACCAGTATTATATAAAAACTTAGAACAAGGTATTTATTATACTACAGAACCCTGGCAAATCTGCTCTCAACAGTGGAGTCTTCCAGCCAGCTCAGGAGACCAAGAGCTGTTGCTACCTTCCAAATGTTCAAAACCTATTTTAAAAAGTCATACCCAAAGGTTAAAGGGCTAGCTTAGGATCAGTAAAACATGAAAAACTAATAACTGAAAGATTGGTTCTCTCTGCCTGACAGTTTCAGAACCTTTGAGAACACAACAGCTGGGTGATCTAAAAAAAAGTTCATCTGCCACCCTGAGGGCTAGATGAACAAAAAATAAAAAAAAATCCACAATTCCCAGGATTATTTGCAAGGGCCCACAGGCTATTTAGTTATGATTTAGGGACACAAGGACCATATATTGCCAGTTTTACTTGTAACATGACTATACTGCAATTGAACAGGGAAATATCACTCGCTTTCAGAAGACTGGATGTTCTTTAGTGCAACAGGAGCTTTTGAAACTACTGACTCACTGGCCCTTTTGGGACATAATTGCTTTAGCACTACATGCACAAACAGCAATGAGCATCAGACTCATGTACTCCTCTTCCTCTCTTCCTCTTCCATCACAGCTGCAAGGAAGGGATAAGAACTTCTTGTTTTTGCTTTCAAGGTAACCAGAGTTCCTTGTTATGTCCAGGGGACGACGACTATGGTTTGTTCAAACAAGCCAGGATCAAACCAATGATATATGATCCCAGCTTGTTAACAAACCATAAACTAATCAGTTCCCCCAGTTCAGACGTAATGAGATATTCTTATTAGTTTGGAAGTGGATGCTTCAGATTTTCTCATGGCAGCACTGGAGGAAGAGGAAAGCATGAGCCTGAGATTGACTGTTACTTGTGCATGTAACGCTAAGCCGTTGTTTAGTATTATGTCTGAATGGAGTGCTGAATCAGTATCATTCAGTTTAAAGGGGGGAAATTACAGGCCTAATTTCAGATATTTCAAGAGTCCCTTTGGATCCCTGCAGGTGAAAATGTTTCTGCAGATTACCCGTCTCCTCGCCTAACTTCCTTAATCCATGAACCAGTGTCTCATGGCACAAGCAACAGCAGTTTTTTACCTAGCAAGAGAAGGATTCTTAAAAAAACCCAGTACAATTTTAAAACAAGTTTCTTTAAGGTAGCCATTCTTACACCTCCCATCACCCCCAGCTAATATGGCCAATGACCTGCCTGATGGGAATGGTGGTCAGGTCGCCGGGTGAGGGAAGAATGCTTTAGGATTCGTCTTCTCATTAAAAAAAATGTTAAGTTATAAGCCACGTTGCAACACTAAGAAAGCTTACTTTGTGCCACATTGCAACGCTAAGAAAGGAGTTATATCAGATAACTTTCTCAGTAAGTCATAGATTCCAACTTCTGTGGACACCATAATTTTCCTTTCCTGTTTAGAAACATGAGGAATGAAAAATAAAGGTACTTCACAGAGTTCCCAGGGCAGCCACAGAATACTTAAGCTGGGGGGGGGGGGGGGAGGATTGGAAGGATTGGCTGAAGTATTTCATTTAATTGAATGTAAGCAAAATTCTTAGCAGCAGAAGTTATTGCTTTTACAAAAGCAATAAAAAGAGAGGATTGCATTTCTGAAAGCACACGGCCCTGGCCAAGTCCTATACATTTAGCAGTCCTAGGCTAGCTCTGATTAACGGTAATTGTCAGGTAGGCCCTACGCCTGACCCTGTGAGTATTTGTTTGGGGCCTGTGTAGCACAATCAACCATATTAAAGTCCCCTAAACTCACTTTAATAACTTCTTTTCTTTTGTTTTTTTTAAGAATGGACCTTCAGGTGGGTGGTTACTGTGGAGAGGGTGTTCTCCACAGAGACACCCAAACTGTGGAACAATCTTCCTGGATATGTTTTCTTGGTGCAACTTCAGTTATCTTTTAGGCACCAGATGAAGTCAGCCTTGTTCTCTCATCTCTCAATGGTATTTAAGATCCTTTAAAAAAAAACCTATCCATTTGCCTAATTTCAGAAGCCTTTAGTCCAGGCTAAAGCTAGGGAAGGAAAAAGGAGCATGCTGCTTGGGAACGAAAAAGGAAAAAGAGAAAAGGGGGTGGGACAGAAAGAGAAAAACCCACCCACTTTTGGCTCTGGCCCTGCCTACCACTGGCTTTGGCTCTGCCCACTGCTGACACACCCGCTGCCCCTGAAAGATTGCCTATGAGGGAACGTGGCCCTCGACAGAAAAAAGATTGCCCACCCCTGCTATAAGTGAATAAACCTCACTTTTGGTTTGCACAGTTTAAAGTATTCTTCGGCTAAAAAAAAGAAGCCTACTTTCTCAGAAATGCTAAACCTTGATTCAAGGCCTCAAAACCCCAAACCACCAGCCATATCAGTAGCAAACATCCTCTTTCTCTGTTACAGAGTCAAAATACTCGGACACAGCAATGATAAATTCCTCAAATGCCTTTGAGCCAGTGCTAATATTGAACTAGCTACTATACAAAGAATAAAATACACAGAATTGTAACACAGTTCCCAAGAATCTACTTTCCTCAAAAGTCTTATTTGCAGAGATAAGGAAGAGCCTTCACAGGGGGAAAAAGGTTCCAGTGCGTCATCAAATGTAAATAGAGTAGTTTCATTGAACACACAGAGAGGAAAGAATGGATTTTAAAATGATATTGGCCAAGTTTGGGCAAACGTCAATGTGGGTGGAGGCTATGAGAGAGCAGAATCACACCTGCCTACCTGCCCCGCCCGCTTGGGATTAGAAATGTCAGAGAAATCTGTTTGGAGGGTAGAGCTTGACTAGCTTTCGTTGGCTTGCCCCCCCCCCCCACCTTCAGTTCATTTTTCTGCCAACTGACCCAATGTGGTCTGCAGCGAGTAGGGTTAGTTAGCGGATTTTCCGTGTCTTTTAATTTGTGCAAATTACAGCCACAATTTGCTCAAATTTGCGTAATTTGTGCAAGCTGAACAGAGTATGCCTGCAATTTGCGAAAACTGCAGCCAAAATTTGCACAAATTACACACATTTGTGCAGAATTCAGCCACAGTTGTGCAAATCTCTATTTGTACAAACTGTGGCCACACACACACAAAATACGAAAAAAAGTCACCGGAGTTCGGGGAAAACTCGCAGCTCGGCTCGCAAATACAAGCTAAGTCGGGCAGGCAGCGGAACTCCATCAAGCCCAAAAAGGGCCAAGCGACTGACATCCCTACTTGGGATATCTGACCCACCTCTGCACCAGCTTGTCTTCCTCACAAGGCCATGAGGTTTGCACAGGGACTATATCTGTGTGAAACCCACACATAGGTTGTGTGAAATCCACATTTTGGACTACAATTTCCATCAGCCCCAGCCAGCATGGCAAAAGTTTCTCCAAAGCATCTGGAGGGCACCAGGCTGGGAAAGGCTGCGCTGCACACGGAGAAGCTCTTCTGAGCCAGACAAGCGATGCAGCGATATGTCCCTTTTATAAGACTAGTTGTGCTGCTTGCTTTGCGCCTGCTTCTTGAATAAGTGCTCAAGGGATGGATTCTCTACATCAGGGGGGCAGAACCTCTCTTTTAGCCCGAGGCCCAAAATCTATGTTGGAGAAGCTCTTGGGGGCCACATGCCAGTGGTGGGCAAGGCTAAAGGCAAAAGGGGTGGAGTCACACCAAGAGGGGTGGGGCAAAAGTACAAAAAAAACCCAGCATATTTTAGCTTAAACTAGCAAATTAGGCTTAGGGGTGGCATTTCAACCTCTCACAATGTTAGCAAAACCATGCAAAAGATGGGAAACCATCCAACGAAACGTGGTCAGGTGAAAGGCATGTAGCCATCTGGGGAAAACTGGAGAGCTGGACTGGGACCCCAGGTGGCCCTTGTACCGGAGGTTCTGCACCTATACTCTACGTATTTAATGACCGTACATAAAACAGAAACTCCCTTTCCTGAAGATGAGATACCATCATACACTTTAGAGCATCCATCCATTTCTTTTTCTAAATCTATGGACTGGTATCACTATCCCACTCTTCATCCTAAAGCCCTGACTGCCAGACTTATTTCCTTACCAGTTTCCCTCTCTTGGAGTGTTGTGGACCCAACAGACAGCCTGAAGTTCCAGCCTTGTTTTGTTTTGCCTGTTGTTCCCAAGAAATTATTCTCCAGGGACTGGTGGGTATGCCTGGGGACTCCAGCATATGTGGATTGGCTTTAGGCCTTCCTGGGACTAATTCTGCTGCATGGGTCTGGGACTGAGTGAGCGATACCAGCATGTCCCTCCCACTAACTGAGCCAAGTTTTGGTCTCTAGTCAAAAGACCAGCATCTGTGAAACTCCTGCAATCCTTCCATTCACCTCTTCCCTCCCTGTCTTACAACATGTGCTGGAAGAAGGGAGAGGGGATGTTTAGCACTGGACGCTATCTTCATCTCCAGAGTTAACACACTTTTCCCCTGGCCTCTGAGAAGCTCCCCACTCTCTCCACTGCTCACAAAGCAAAGGGCCAACTAGCTCATATCCTAGAAGTGGCCATGAAATTGAGCCTTCCCCCCCTTCCCCAAATGTTAATCCCACTATCACAGGCACATTTTTTTCCTCTCAGAATTTTAACACATTCTGTTCATGATTTTTGAAGGTTAAAATAACCTACACTCAGGACTGCCACTTCTCATCCAGGAGGAATCATCTGCATGCAGAAAGTTCACTTAAATGTCTAAAAATGTAATATTTGCATCAAACAGGAAGATCTGAGGGGAGAGGGGGGAATGGAAGCCAAACCGGCAGATCAAAACAAACAACAACAAATAAAGCTAAGGGTGCCAGAACTAAGCAACAAAAATAGGGGACCCTAAAAAAAAATAATTGAAGGCTAGACGCCTTGCAGACCAGGAAGCTCTGTAAGAGGTAAAGGAGAGGTATTTGTTAAGCTAACTTCCTTCATATTGAGAACAAATATTTGAGCAGTGAGAGCAAGCCCAGCATTCACTGTTCTTGATAACAGTTTGTCTCATCTCCTGGAGTTTTGTGTAAGTAGATTAATTTTGTTTAGGTTTGCTGCAGACTTGATAAGGAACTGAAAAGTTTCTTGTGTGTGTTTTTTTCCAGTAGGGAGTTCCTGTTTTTAAGGTAAACCACTTTGCTTTGACAGCATCCTTTGTTCATTTCTGGTGGAAATATTAGCATTAGGTTCAATCTACACTGAGAATATTTCAGGGCTTAATCTGCATTTGCTGGGGTTCAGACCCAGAATTTATTTTGAATGCCAGAGGTCAGTCCTGAATCACATGAGAGATTAATAAAGAGTGATGCACAGAGAGCATGCGCAGAGTACTTTTGTGAGCCTCTAAGTAACTATACCACATCTTGCATGTCTGGGATGAGGGGGGGTTCAAATCAGAGGATGTAGCCTCCCAACATATTTAATCCCATTAAAAAAAAAAAATAACTAGAGATAGAATACTGGTTGATCTTCTACTCATCATCTCTCTGATACTGATCAGCCATCTAAAAGCAGAGCGAGGAGTGTTGCACTCTGAAGTATTATTTTGTTCCATCCCTGCCACATCACATGAGCTTAGAGGATCCACACAAGCTTTGATTGAACCAATGACCAATGTCACAGATGCTTTGACTTGGATTCCTGCACTGAGCAGGGGGTTGGACTCGATGGTCTTAAAGGCTCCTTCCAACCCTACTATTTGATGATTCTATGATCTTGGCCTCAAGTGATGAACAGGTTGACAACTGAGGTGGCCAGATGCAAAAGAGGACAGGGCTCCTGCACCTTTCATCGTTGCGTAGAAGAGGGAATTTCAGAGGTGTGGCTTTTGCATCTGGCCACCCTATTGCCAACCCATACTCTTAATTATTGCTATGGTACCGCTGCCATAATTTTAAGAAGGAGCACACCACAAAACACAGAAGTTAAAGCCTGGCTTAGATATAATCCAATACTATGGGTGCTTGCAAGGTGATGCTATTGTACCAGCATTTGCACTGCCTAATGGCCAGCATGCGCCTATTCCTACTTGGCACACAGTGATCAATTTGGGCTACTGGCCTTGGTGTTTGTTTGAATTAATATTCTTGTTTTACTGTTACAAAACCTGTGCAAAAATATGTGGTTGGCTTACTGATCCTGTGGATACACAAGGCTGCTTATACAATTGCCCCTACAGTGTCCAGCCCGCCTCCATTCTGCCTTTCCTCCAAAAACTGATGTATGCAAGTTCTTGCATGGTACAGCTGCCCCAGTATCAATGGAGTTGCACAGCCCAAAGTCACTACACTGATGCAACACTCAAGTGTTTCACTAGAACAGTACAACACTTGACTTACAACAGCGCACTGGTGCAAGAGTTCTTCCTCCTGACCCTGTGCATTTTTTGCTTTTGGCAGCAGACCATAAGATGGAGCTGTTAGATGCGGCCATAGAAAATGATGCATTGACTTAAGTCCAGCCCATTGCACAGGAACATAGGAAGCTGTCTTATACTTAGTGAGTCCATCAAGCCCAGTATTGTTGACCCTGACTGATAGCAACCCTCCAGGGTTTCAGGCAGGAATTTTTCCAGTCCTACCTGGAGATGCTGGGGATTGAACCTGGGACTTTCTGCATGAAACGCACGTGCTCTACCACTGAGCCATGCCACCACCACCACCATCACCACCTCACTGCAAATGCAGAGGCTTGAACTGGATTGTTCAGAACCATGGCTAACCTGCATGTTTTCAGTTGCGTCTCCCAGCAGCCCTCCAAAAGTGATGGCATTGGTTACAGTAGCCAGATAAATGAAGAGAACAGCGGAAAGGGCTTGGATGTTGAATGCGTCGTAGAAGTCGCTGGGAAAGAACGGGGCTTTCCTCTTGATGTCTTTGATTAAACCTCCACAAAATCTGAACAAGGGAACCATACATCAGAATGACATTAATCAAGGCAGAAAATGGAAGATGTGAAAGCAAGACGCGTGTGTGCTAGCATTTATAACCATCTAGCAAAACATCCCTTCTTATGGCTTACCTGCCAGTTCGTTGCAATTCCTCACAGTCCCCATGTCCTCCACCTCCGTTTCCCCCTTCATGAGGGGGATCTCCATTCATCTGCACATTCTCAGTACCTGAATACATGTTTTTCCTGCGTAGAAAAAAGAATGGGAATTCAAATGGGCATGCACACCGGGTAGAAATATAATGGACGACTCTATATACCAATGTGTAATGCTAGCAAAATACCCATCACTAGGGATGTGTGAATCACCAGAACATGAGCTCACTGAAGTTCTCTAAATTCCATCCGAAGCTCATTCCAATTCGGGTCCATATCAGATTCCACACTTTTTTTTTCCTTTTCACATGAAAATACATGTATATTTTTGTGCATATTTTTCCAAATGTACACATCAATTGTGCACATTTTTGAAATGTTCACATTCTTCTCCCATTGTTTAAAGCATATATGGGCATATTTTTCAAAAATACTCATTCTTCCATGCTCATTTTTCAAATGTACATGTACTGTCAAAGGCATTTTTGGAGTCCGCAAATCACACTGCAAGTTCGGAAATGTACGGACTTTGACCACAGATTGCATCTGAGCCCATGCTCGATCAGGAAGGCACAAACTGCATCAATCCTGATAAAAAACAAACTGAAACTAATTTCTCATACGTCCCTTACTCACAACTAAAAACTTAAATGCTACCAGCCACATTACATCTAAGAAAAGATGCGTTTTGTCTATTTAGATCTCATATAAACTGCAACATAGAAGTCCGTACCACAAAAGCATTGGCAACAAAACTACCATAAACACGGACTCAGCCTGGCAGATCACTGGAACGTAAATTAGCCCATGGTTCTGAAACTTCACATAAATCCTTTCATGGCTCCTTAAGAAGAATATGGCTCACACTCTCCACATGGTGGTGCTGATTCTCACAAATAGTACTTCCCATCATGACCACCTCTGCTCACGGGGGGGAACTGCTGTTACGTTTGAACCAGGCACATCTGTTAGTATGTGTAGAAAAAAGTACACAGTATGTCACCCAAAAGGCCTTTCCTTCCTTAATCTTCCTTGGAAAGGTCTGAGCAAGCGTAATCTCCTGGGAAGCTCTTATCTAGGTTTCCCTCTCATCATTCCCTTCTACCTGCATTGTTTGCAGAATGGTTTTGTCTCCTACCACTGCTATGAGAAAAGCTTAGCTATCTATAACATGCATTCAGCTCAAAACAGTGTCAGCAACCAACGGTGCATTACAGCCATATATAAATTTGAGGGCAAGTCTGCCTTGGAAGCACAATCACTGGCTTTTGTTCAAACAGGCATTCTTCTGTCACAGATCAAGTTCAGCAGAAATCAGTCCTGGGGTCTGCAGAAGGCATCAGCTATTTACTGCTGTGACTGACTGGAGCAGGTAACATCATGAAAGCAATTCCCCCTTCCCCAGAGCCATTTTTTTCAACTATTTTACTATTGATTGTGCTTTTGATATGAAAAAAGTGGACAAATGTACATTTAATTTAATTAACACATATGCAGTGCTTAAAGCCCCTTCATGGATCACTGCCTTGTTGTGGCGAAGGGGCTTGCGTAACTCAGTGAAGCCATAAGCTATGCCGTGCAGGGCCACCCAAGACGGACAGGTCATGGCAGAGAGTTCTGACAAAATGTGGTCCCCTGGAGAAGGAAATGGCAACCCACTCCAGTATTCTTGCCAAGAAAACCCCATGGAACGTATCATAAGGCTAAAAGATATGACGCCGGAAGATGAGCCCCTCAGGTCGGAAGGTGTCCAATATGCTACTGGGGAAGAGCAGAGGGTATTTCCAAGTAGCGCCAGAAAGAGTGAAGCGGCTGGGCCAAACCCGAAAGGACACTCAGCTGTGGATGTGTCTGGTGGTGAAAAGAAAATCCGATGCTGTAAAGAACAATATTGTTTAGGAATGTCAGATCAATGAATCAAGGTAAGCTGGAGGTGGTCAAACATGAGATGGCAAGATTGAACATCGACATCTTGGGAATCAGCGAACTAAAATGGACAGGCATGGGCGAATTTAATTCAGGTGACCATCATATCTACTATTGTGGGCAAGAATCCCTTAGAAGAAATGGAGTAGCACTCATAGTCAACAAAAGGGTGGGAAAAGCAGTACTGGGGTACAATCTTAAAAATGATAGAATGATCTCAGTACGAATCCAAGGCAAACCATTCAACATCACAGTAATTCAAGTCTATGCCCCAACCACTGAGGCCGAAGAAGCTGAGGTTGATCGGTTCTATGAAGACCTACAACACCTTCTAGAACTAACACTCAAAAAAGATGTCCTCTTCATCATAGGGGATTGGAATGCTAAAGTCGGAAGTCAAGAAATCACCGGGATAACAGGCAGGCATGGCCTTGGTGTACAAAATGAAGCAGGACAAAAGCTAATAGAGTTTTGCCAAGAGAACACGCTGATCATAGCAAACACTCTTTTCCAACAACACAAGAGGCGACTCTACACATGGACGTCACCAGATGGTCAATATCGAAATCAGATTGATTATGTCCTTTGCAGCCAAAGATGGAGAAGCTCCATACAGTCAGTAAAAACAAGACCTGGAGCTGACTGTGGCTCAGATCATGAGCTGCTTCTTGCAAAATTTCGGCTTAAATTGAAGAACGTTGGGAAAACCACTAAACCGTTCAGGTATGACCTAAATCATATCCCTGATGAATATACAGTGGAGGTGAGGAATAGATTTCAGGGATTAGACCTGATCGACAGAGTGCCTGAGGAACTATGGACGGAGGTCCTTAACATTGTTCAGGAGGCAGCAACGAAATCCATCCCAAAGAAAAAGAAATGCAAGAAAGCCAAGTGGCTGTCTGATGAGGCTTTACAAGTAGCTCACGAAAGAAGGGAAGCGAAAAGCAAGGGAGAAAGGGGAAGATATACCCAACTGAATGCAGAGTTCCAGAGAATAGCAAGGAGAGACAAGAAGGCCTTCTTAAATGAACAATGCAAAGAAATCAAGGAAAACAACAGAATGGGAAAGACTAAGAGATCTCTTCAAGAAAATTGGAGATCTCAAGGGAACGTTTTGTGCAAAGACGGGCATGATAAAGGACAAAGAAGGCAGGAACCTAACAGAAGCAGATGAGATTAAGAAGAGGTGGCAAGAATACACAGAAGAACTATACAGGAAAGATCTGAATGTCCCTGATAGCCATGATAGTGCGCTCACTGAACTTGAGCCGGACATCCTCGAGAGTGAAGTCAAGTGGGCCTTAGGAAGCATTAGTAACAACAAAGCTAGCGGAGATGACAGTATTCCAGCTGAGCTGTTTAAAATCCTAAAAGATGATGCTGTTAAAGTGCTGCATTCAATATGCCAACAAATCTGGAACACTCAACAGTGGCCACAAGACTGGAAAAGGTCAGTTTACATTCCAATTCCAAAGAAGGGCAACGCCAAAGAGTGTTCAAACTACCGCACCATTGTGCTCATTTCACATGCCAGCAAGGTGATGCTCAAAATCCTACAAGCTAGGCTTCAGCAGTATGCAAACCGAGAACTACCGGAAGTACAAGCTGGATTTAGAAGAGGCAGAGGAACTAGAGATCAAATCGCCAACATTCGCTGCATCATGGAGAAAGCAAGAGAATTCCAGAAAAACGTCTATTTCTGCTTCATTGACTACGCTAAAGCCTTTGATTGTGTGGATCACAACAAACTGTGGCAAATTCTTAAAGTGATGGGAGTACCAGACCACCTTACATGTCTCCTGAGAAACCTGTACGAGGGTCAAGAAGCAACAGTAAGAACCAGACATGGAACAACCGATTGGTTCAAAATTGGGAAAGGAGTACGACAAGGCTGCATATTGTCACCCTGCTTATTTAACTTATATGCAGAGTACATCATGAGAAATGCCGGGTTGGATGAATCAGAGGTTGGAATTAAGACTGCTGGGAGAATTATCAACAACCTCCGATATGCAGACGATACCACCCTAATGGCAGAAAGCGAAGAGGATCTCAAGAGCCTCTTGTTGAGGGTGAAAGAGGAGAGTGCAAAAGCTGGTTTGAAACTCAACATTAAAAAAACTAAGATCATGGCATCTGGCCCCATCACTTCCTGGCATATAGAAGGGGAAGAAATGGAAGCAGTGACAGATTTTACTTTCTTGGGCTCCAAGATCACCGCAGACGGTGACTGTAGCCATGAAATTAAAAGACGCTTGCTCCTTGGGAGGAAAGCTATGGCCAACCTAGACAGCATAGTAAGAAGCAGAGACATCACCTTGCCGACAAAGGTCCGTCTAATCAAACCTATGGTTTTCCCAGTAGTAATGTATGGCTGTGAGAGCTGGACTATAAGGAAGGCTGAGCGCCGAAGAATTGATGCTTTCGAACTGTGGTGCTGGAGAAGACTCTTACGAGTCCCCTGGACTGCAAGGAGGTCAAATCAGTCCATCCTAAAGGAAATCAACCCTGACTGCTCATTGGAAGGACAGATAATGAAGCTGAAGCTCCAATATTCTGGCCACCTAATGCGAAGAGAAAACTCCCTGGAAAAGACCCTGATGCCGGGAAAGACTGAAGGCAAAAGGAGAAGGGGACGGCAGAGGATGAGATGGCTAGATAGCATCACGGATGTAATGAATATGAACTTGAGCACGCTCCGGGAGAGAGCGCAGGACAGGAAGGCCTGGCGTGCTATGGTCCATGGGGTCACGAAGAGTCGGACGCGACTGAACGACTGAACAACAACAACAAGTGCTTAAAGAAAAACTGAAGGCATGGGCAGATGGGGTAAGACAATCAACTCTCAGGGTTCATTTCCTATCTTTTGTAAGCCGCCTTGAGTACCATTTTTTGGTAGAAAGGTGGGGTATAAATCAATTAAATAAATGAATGTCTAATACACCTTCTTAGCATTCCAAAAAGAGGAAAAAAACTGGTTCATCCTATTGGGGGGAAATCTGGTTTTTGTACTCTAAATTAGCCAGTGGTGGGCCAATCCAGTGCAGAGCACTGAGCTGAGGGGTAGCCACGTTTGATTTCTTACTAGTGCTCCTCTTCTCTTTTTCCAGCTTAATCATTTATATTTCAGCCAGCAGAAATATAACCTGATCAACCTGATCGAGAAGCTGCCGACACCATGCCCAAATTTCAAGTGGCAGCAACACTTGAAAAGGGCCAGGAGCATCATGAACACAATCCCTGGGACCACAGGGCAGATTTTATCCACTGGCTGCCAGTTGCTGGTCCTTAGCTTAGAAGCTCAGTCCAATACATCCTGTCTTTTCTAAAGCCAGTGGCTGTGCCTATTTGGTTCCAAATCAACACATCTTTGAGAGTTCAACCAGCTATATTCTATACATTCCCTTCAATAGCATCTCTGGCCAGTGATGTGGTATTCACCAGCTACAAAGAGGCATGCACAGCATGCAACTCTGTTACCTTTTGTCAGAAGAAGGGAGGGATTTGGGGGGTTCTATCCTGATGGCAGGGTCCCACTCCCCAGGGGGAAGCACAATGACTTCATCCAAGAACTCATCGATTCCAGCAATCAGATCCTGTCTGTCTTTGGCTTTGTAGGCAATGTCATGGAACACCTGCAGAGGAGGAAAAAAAGAAGAGGGTGCTATTCGGCACATCTTTCTGTAGGTACACAGAAAGGTGCCTTATACCAGGTCAGACTGCCCATGGAACCAAGAATTGTCTGTTTTGACTGGCAGCAGCACTCCACATTATACAGGAAGAGGTATTTCATATCAGCTGCTACCAAATCCTTTTAACTGAAGATGCGAAGGACTGAATCTGGGACCTTCTGTATGCAGGGTACATCCTGTACTGATGAGCCATGGTCCCTCCCTGTTAGGGAGCATCAAAAGGAGCCAAAGCACCACCAGGTGATGGCTTTTCCCTTAAAACAGGGATGGGGAATAGGTGGTCCTCCAGATGGTGTTGTACCGCAACTCATGCCAGCTCCAGCCAGCATTGCCAATAGTGAGGGATGCTGGGACTTGCAGTCCAACAACATCTGGAGGGCCACAACTTCTCCACCCCTGTCCTGAAGGCTTTTTCTCTTAAGTCCCAATGTCTCAAACTAACCGAGGATGCCTTCTTCATAATCCCATCAGCACCTCAAGCTGGAACATCACATGCAATTAAGAGTGGCCTTCTTGGTGGCTGTCAAATGACTCTCAGTGCTACTTCACAAAATATTATTGTAAAAAAACAAATACAAACATGCACCTAAGATTTCTTAAGAATCTCCACATCACACAGCAGACTCATATCTTCGAATACAGGGCACCACAACACAGCACTGTAAGTACAAGTGAGATATTTTCAGAAAAGACGTAGTAGGTGGGAGAGGGGTACTGAGCTCTTCTTCCACCTACTGCTTTCCCCCATAACCCTTCCCCAGGGACATTCTCTACCACCCGAGCTGGGCTAATTTTTGGTTGCTGCTGGAGTTTGGAAGGGACCAATAGGTAGGATAAGGATTGAGCAGTATCCTCTTACCACCACTTCCCCACTGGAAATGACCACTTCCCCACTGGAAATGACCACTTCCCCACTGAAAGTTACCACTTCCCCACTGAAAGTAACCCCCCAATCCTGCCACTTTACTGCTATTCAGTGGCAACCTGTGTTAAAAGACACAGGACCGTCACTGTCGCATGCAGTTTGCCCTGAGAGAGCTGAGATTCACCACAGTTCCTTGTCACTGAATGGCAAACTCACTCTTGCTGCAATGTAACACGCCAAATGGCCTTCAAAATCCCCATCCCTGGAGGCTCAGGGAAGCCCATCCTGAACATTTTCTGTAAGCGCAACAGAATCCGCTCTTTGTGTTCGCAGGGAGAAATGCTTCCAGCGCAAGCTAATGCAAAGTAAGCTAATCTACCACACTCATCAACGTGGAAGGGAGATTACCTCATCCGACATCAATGTGGCAATGGCGCGCCCAATCTCATGGTACGATTTAGCTTTGCCTTTGGGACCCAGCAAAATGAAGAGAAACCTGACCCCAAAGTGGGGGGGGGGGGGAGAGAAATATATAGTTATGATTATTAATGTTTCTTTGTTAAAAAAAAGAATAGATATAATATGCTCAGTAAAATATGTGCTAATTAGATAAAGGCAATGGAACATGGAGGTCCAGAAAACACACACCAGTAGCATTTTTTTAAAAAAAGATTTAGAAGAGCTTATTGTATCATCAGCATTAGAAAGATGTAAGTGCCCACTTTCTGGGAGCATAGCAACAAATTATGCAAAGAAGAATTTTTTCCCCCAGAAGTTCATAGCGTTCCAAAACTCCCACTGAGGACCAGCAAAGACACAATGAGCATGATCCAGAAAATGTTAAAGGTTACTAAATTGGGGGAGACTCTGTCCTCCACACAGTGGGCTAGATCCAGACATAGTCATACTTAGAGTAGACCCACTGAAATCAATGGGACTTAAGTTAATCATGACTAACATTTATATTTATTATGTTTATTTCAGTGGGTCTACTCGAAGTATGATTACATCTGGATCCAACCCAGAGTTTCAGGGTCTGGGAGCATATTTTGCCATAAAATGTGAGCCCTTCAGGGGCTATAATGGTCAGTATCACTGAACAGTAATGGCATCATAGTTAAAGAGCCCATGTGTTAATGCATGCACAGGTCATGATAAGTTGCATCTCTCTTTCACTGTTGAACATTATAATACAGGTTCTCTCTCATGCTTTTGAAAACCTTTACAAGAAAAATTGTTGCAAAATCTTAACCATACCTTTACTACAATACTGATAAAAGTTATTCTACAAGCCACGTCTGTCCCTTGGGTGACTACCTGGCCACTCCAGATTGCACTGATGTTGTCAAGGTTAAGAGAACACGGTTAAGAGAAAAAGGTTATTCCATCAACAAATGCTTGAGCTACTCAACAAATATTGAGAGAAGATACGGGCCATGATCAAGCATGCAGAGTATTGTTTTATTTATTTAGAAAATGTACTGCTTGTCTTTGTATATAACATTTCTCAAGGCATGGAACAAAATGAAACCAAATATAATTGAATCATCAATAAGACTGAGACAAAAAGTGGGAAAACACAAATAAATCAACCAATAAAAACACCCAAAAAGAATCCCATAAGCAGCTTATTTAAGACTGCAATCTTATGCACACTCACCTGAGAGAAAGCCCCATTGAACAAAATAAGGTCTACTTCTGAGTGAACATGTATCAGATTCTGTTGCATATAAATTGGCCTTTAAATTTAATTTCAGTTGGGTTGATTTCAATGGGCCTAAATGCCTCTTTAGCCATTGCTTTGAGGGTTTAAAGATTGAAATTCAGCAAATTGTTGAAGTAATGGTGTTCAGAGTATTTGATGTAGCTAATACTACAGGTAGAGAACCTGTCTAAAGCTTTTGCTATAGTTCTTACACTCTCTCATTCTCTTTCTCTCTCTCTCTCTCACACACACACACACACACACATGTAATGAGAAAAGCAGTTCCCTCAGGGAAGGAGCACCCGCCAGATATAAGTAAGTGAAAGAAGAAGAGAAAAATAAGATGGTAACGCCTGGCACCATCGGACGACAAGAAGCACACTTGTGGCCTCAGGGCTGAAAAGAACTGCCGATTGTTCCCTGACATTTAAACCTATCCGGCTCTTCAATGATCTAGTCAATGTGCATGATGGTATATAAACACATTCATAAAATAAATAATACTGACATTTTGCAGTAAAGAAAACTTTTTGCTGTAAAACAAATAGCAGTCGCTAAAACAAATAATTTCTGCAAGAGGTGTTGAGGGACACTTTCTACAGATGCCAGAAAGGTTTGCCAGGCCAGGGCCCAGAAATGAGCTTTGGAAGCTTGCTCATGCTAGTCTCAAAGGAGAAGCAAGCATTAGAAACTCCCAAATTCTTCTCCCACTTGGATTAAAATCCAAGCTGAAACAACAATTCCAGCGTTCCCTACCAACACTGCCACAAAATGCTTGGGTAGGGGGCAAAGAAAGCTGCCTTATGCCGGGATGGGGGGGAGGGAGGGAGGGGGGGAGGGAGGGAGGGAGGGAGGGAGGGAGGGAGAGAGAAAGAAAGAAAGAAAGAAAGAAAGAAAGAAAGAAAGAAAGAAAGAAAGAAAGAAAGAAAGGTTCACATCAGCCCCCGCCCACCCCAACACACACAATGAAATAATGTGGGAGGGGATTGCTCCTGTGAGCCCCCTCCTGTGTTCTTTCATATGCGTATGTGGCAGGGCGGGGATGTGAACCCCCTACTGTTTGACCATCTAACCCAGTATTGTCGACTCTGACTAGCAGTGACTCTCCAGGCAGGTTCTCAGGCAGACCTTTCTGACATCACAGCAGCTGCAGCCTGATGGTTTTAAGTAGAGATGCCAGTGATAGAGCCTGGGAGATTCCATATGCAAATCGACCACTGAGCTATAGTCCTTCCCTGAATGGTCCCACTACGTCTTACCTGCTAAGCGAGGGCTCTCGCACCTCAGCTAATTCCCCACTGCGCAGGGAGTCTTGGGGCTGTGCTTTTAGCAGCAGCTGCCGCTCATCTACTACTATCCTCAGAAATGGCTACTCGCAGTCCACAGAATATACTGGAGCACAGAATATTACTTATCTCACAGCAACTGTGAGGACAGTTTGGTGGTGGCTGGTCAGCAACATCCTTCTATCCCCCTCCTCCTCTGATGCCTTCTTGCTTTCAATCACTCTTTCTACCCATGGCCATCAGTTGCCTCCCCATTTCAAACCTCCACCACACACATTCTAGTCCACACCCCATGACAAAAGCCGTTTGATGCAAAATTTCAAACTCACTCCTCCAGTGATTCAGTAGGGCCGACTACTCCCTTCATTTATTACAAGCCAATCATTGGAACGCAGTCTCCATAATTAGCACAAAATTCTACCCAACCCGCCCCCCCCCTCCCTGCGATATGTGTATGTTTCTAGAGTGTGCTGACAGGAGAGATTAGACTACTGCCTGAAATTAAATTACTGGCGCTTTATTTTTATACTGACCAGATGGCTTTTTATTACCGTCACATCACATGCGTGTTTATGCATATTAATGTGATATTAAATACTATAATATCTACACAAAAACAAAGCATTAGGCTTCATGGAAGCTGCTGAGGAAGGAAAGCAATGCCATTGTGGATTACAGCAGCACATGGGTTGGGATTCAAAGCGCAACCAAGGACTTAGGCGTCCCTGATGGAGTGCTTGGCTCCTCCCCACCCCCGCTTTGAACCACCGACACATACATTCTCATGCCAAATTGTGAATTTCTTTTGGAACTTTCTTGAGTTCCTTAATTTAAAATAGAGGTCTGCAATGTGAAAAGAGGAGCTCCTGATAACAGCAACAGAAGTTCAAAGTTCCCTTGGGTACACAGAGGCAACATAACCTAAGAACATACGAAGAGCCCTGCTGGATCAGATCAAAGGCTGATGCCATCCAGCATTCTCTTTGCACAGTGGCCAACCAAATGTCCGTGGGAAGCCCACAAGCAGGACATGAGTGCAACAGCACTAGTTGCAGAAGTTTTCGAACCCAGGCTTAGCCTTTAATGGAGGCACAGAAAGCAGAAGTTCTATTATAAATCAGCACCAAATCCAAATTTTGTTATCAGAATGTATTGTGCAAATGAAGTTTTTTTTAACGATTTGCACAATTTGTCATGAAAGCAGATGCACATGATGGAGGACAGGCAAAATTTATGTTAGCAGCACAGAATTTGGAGTCAATTTTATCAATGAGAAGGAGTATGCTCTTGTAGTATCACTTTATCCAGTAATAACTGTTTTATTTATTTAAGTATCTCTATTTTTTTTTAAAAAAAAATTATACTGCCTGTCATGCTCAACATATCCAGGTAGTTTACAATGATAAGAGCTGTGGTGCAAATATAAATTAGGCTAAAAACTGATAAATGATGGGCAAAATCCACATTTGGTATAATGTACCAGTTTTAAAATAATGCATGATCCAAGAGCATCCTGTTCAGTAAGGCAGCTATCAGGGTTGGAACTGAGCCCACAGAGCCCCAAAGCAGCTCTGATTCTGAGGAAGAACAGCAATCCGTAGGAGAGGAGCCCGCTCGTCTCTCAGAGGCACAGCTGCAGGGAGAGGGCCCCCCTGCTTGCATTCCTGAGAGAGATAGTGACCCTGGCAGCGGAAGAGTGGGGGATCGGTTGTTGCTAGACGCAAGGCGCCGGCGCAGAGAGAGGCGTGAGGTGGGGGGCACTGAGAGGAGGCGCTCAGCCCGCTTGGTGCTATGGCAATGGCTGCGCCCCGATGCCGCACGGGTAAAGGGGGGAGCCTCCCCTCCAAACCCATACGTTTCAGAGCTTTCCCGCCCTTCTCCTCAAAACGGGAAGCAACTGCGTAGATGGAGCTTAGGTTACCCTGTTAGGATACCCTCTGCAGTTCCTTGCTTAGTCGCTGGCAATCAGCATCTGAAAGAGTCGTTAAGTTGTAAAGGAACAAAGCCTTGGAGAGAATCCCTTTTGTCTGCGTCTTGTTTGGGCTACTGGAGGGGACTTTAAGAGGCAGCTAGGGTGCTCCTGACAGCAGCCTCCCACCAACTCCCTCCACATGTATTTGGATTACAACTCCTATCATCCCCACCCAGCCTGGCCACTGGCAGGAGGGAGGGAAATTGTAGTCCAAAACATGTGGAACGCTCCAGGTTAGGGAAGTCTGCTGTAGTGGATACCGGAGCAATGCCAGGAAGCAGTGAACAAAACCTTTCTCCCAACTATCCACTGTGACATGACAGACAGTGGGTGATTTGCATGATCACTATGGCTTGTTTAGCAAACGGCAACCAGCATGCGCAGCTGCTTAATCACCTGCCTGGGCGTGGCTTGTCGTGTCATCTAAATCTGGGCAGCATGGCTTGTTGGAAGGGGAAACAATCCTCAAATAACCCAACAACAACCGATGGGTTATTTCCCTCTCCAAGAACCCATAATGCATGGGTTCAGATGACATGACAAGCTGCACCAAGGTGGATGATTAGGCAAATCGAGGCTTGTTTAACCCACAGTTAATTGTGTGAACCAGGTCAATGATTCAGAATAATGCTATATTATTATCATCGTCGTTGTCGTCATCATCATCCCGCCTTTTCCCTAATACTGGGGCTCCAGGCGGCTTTACAACATTAAAACTTGTACAGTTAAAACCTATAAATAGAAGTATACAAAAGTTAAAAATATAAGTAAATCATCAATAATATTAAAATAGTATAAAATATCAAATGTTAAAAGACAACAAGAAATATCTAGGGAATGATCTAAACATCTATGTTGCAGTTCTACTGCGGATGCTACATAGAAGCTAAATGTGGCCTTCACATGCCTTGGTTGGAAGACTGCCTAAGAGCCATAAGCAAGCCACTCTGATGGTCAAACTATACATTAAATATGTGTTGTGCAGCTCCTTTCTGTTTTTACTCAAAAGTAACTATGGGAGGACCAATACAGATCAGGTACACAATGTGACTCCACAAGACCTTCCGAACCCAAGTCGCTGGTAGTTTAAAAAAAAAAAAAATCTACTGGTGTCATAGAGGGCTTGTCTTACTGTTAGGCGGCAATTTGGGGGGAAGGGATGCAGATAGAGAGGGAAGGATTAACCATCTCCTCCCCATGTGCTATGTTCCAGATCCATATTGCCCCCCCACACACACACACACACACTTACTTTTGAGTAAAAGTAAAAAGCAGAAAGGGAGCTGTATGCTACGTCTGTAACGTAACATGCAGTTTGACACCGCGTAGTTTCAAGGAAGAGCAGGGTACAAGCGGAACAAACAAAACAGCAGCGTCATCACAAGGGATCTTGGAGCACCTTCCTCAGATCTGCTGTTGCAGCCATTTGCGGTGACATGGTGTTTGGGGTAGGGCCATTCTCCTCCTCTCTCCACATACCAAACTCTCTGTCGTGCTCTCTCTCTCTCTCTCTCTCTCTCTCAAAAAAAAAAAAGAGACCAGCTTGGACACTGGCCATGCTGGCTAGATGTTGATGGGGGTGGTAGTCCAACGCATCTGAAGGGCACCTGGTCAGAACAATTCTGTGATACTACAACATTCCAGATATTACACTACCACTGGGAAGAAGACATTGGCTACTGTAGGTCTGCCACCAGTCACTACACCCAACCCACCAATAATGTAAAGTTCCCAAAATGAAGTTTCCCACGAACTCGGAACTGAAAACAATAAGACTTCTGCTTGGCTTACTAAAGTGGTTATTGTAAATCTGAGTACAAGTTTTTCCCCTCTTGTTTTGATTTGAGTAACTTGGCAACACCTTTGAGGGCACTCATTTACCGGGTAGGTACAGGGACTTCTGTTAGAGCACCAAGCATAACTGCTTGCTGCAGCCGAACAAAGGCAATAAAAGGAGCTTCCAAGAAGTCAACTTCTCCGACCAGTACGTTGGAGGCCTCAGCATCTCGAGGTAACTTTTTCATGAACTTGTTCTTCAGCTGCATGGAAAAGAGGGAAATAGAGTAGACTCGTTAGGACAAATACATCTGACTTGAGAATTTGAGACACAAAATAGGTAAGATATCTTTTATTGGGCCAACCAAAGCTTGCCCACTCTTACATCAACAGAAATTGGGCCAAAGAAGAGCCATTTCTTGTCTAAACACTGACCATTGAGATCTGAGCCCCCTATCCCAGCCCCCTATCTGATGCCACAAGATCCATGCCATTATCTTGTAATCCACCAAAGTTTCCAATTTCAATATTCACTACAAAAGGAACGCATGAACAGATTACTAGAACACAATATTTATTTATTGACTAATACACCACTTACTATAATAAAATCCCTAAGGGGTTTTCACTTATACTCATCATACTTACACATAAAATTCTTAGGTAATACAATAGAAAAATAAGGAACAATTAAAAAATCACAGCGAAAACAATAAACGGTACAACAGAGCAGCATTGCAGGCCAGGTAAACATGTAAGTTTACAGGTAAATTTCCCACAGTTTCTGCCTCTCAGACTACATGTGGGGGGAGTGCTCCAGGGGGTAGGTGCCACTACGACGAAAGCCCACTCTCATTATAGTACTTGAAGACATTCTACTGGTTGCAGAACAACCAATATGTATACAGACATTTGTGTTGTTTTGATGACATTCAGTGCCCCTAGCTGCTGCTTATTCTCAGCAATTGCTTCCTTCTCCATTGCCTTCACTGTTCTTGCCTCCATTTAATCTGAGTAGCTGTGATTTACTTTACAAGCACTTGTGATGTCATCACATCAGATGCAGCAATGCGGCACCACTGACAAAATCACATGAGCCACCGTAGCCACTAGAACTAAACAGCAGCATGGGCAACTGAGAGTGAGGAGCAAGGGGGGGGGAGGAAAATGGTGCCAAAAACATCATCAAAACAATAGGAATGTGTTAGCGATGAGTGGAAAAAATCACTGAAAATGGGAGGTGATACTCATGGAAATGAGAAGGTAAGGTAGAACAAGAAACAAGGTAAGTTGTTTCAGTTTAGCACAAATCTCTACACTCTGATGACATCTTCATTTACCATGAATGGGTTGCTTTATACCCATCCTTCCTTATTCCGCATTCCTTATGACTTATTCCTTATGCCTTCCTTATGTCCATCCTTCCTCATCCCTATTAGGTGATTTGCTGCTTCTTCCACACAGGGCCCTGAGCAAATCCCAGAATGGTTCCTGCTGATCTATACGGCAACCAGGGACAGTAGCTGGGTTACTGCAGGCAATGCGATTTGCACAAATTGAGAGGTTATGCTGGATATCGGGGGAGGGGGCATGAAGAATTATCCTAAGGAGAGGATGGAGTTCTTAAAAAGGGAGGGCTTTTTCTGCTGTGGCACCCCGGCTCTGGAATGAGCTCCGTAGTGAGGTTCGCCTGGCACCTACATTGTACTCCTTTCGGCGCCAGGTGAAGACCTTTTTATTTTCCCAGGCATTTTAGCATTTTAGCTTTCTAAATTTTTATCTTTGCTGTTTTAAATCTGTATTTTAAACTCCTGTACTGCTGCTAGGTTTTATTGTGGTTGTATTGTTATATTGTGGTTTTAATGTTCTATATATTTTAAATTGTTTTATTGTGTGTTGTTTGGTTTTAATTTTTGTGAACCGCCCGGAGAGCTTCGGCTATTGGGCGGTATAGAAATGAAATAAATAAATAAATAAATAATGCAGATACCCCCTAAAGGATTTATTGTATTTGTATGCCTCTTTTCTGTTAAAACAACCAAGTTGGCTTACAAAAAAGAAGAAATACAATCATGTACAAAATAAAGTAAAATTGAACACAGTACAAAACAAAATGGAATCACTAGAATAATAATAATAGACCATAAGAGTTCCTTAAAACAGCATATCATCAAAATGTTAAAAGCTAGCTGAAATTTAAAACAACAACCAAAAGCCATCTAAAAGTGGAAAGAGAGGAATAAAGTAATGTTATTTGGATTGGGGAGAGCAACACGTGGCCCACAAACCACAAACAGACCTCCTGGCCCTTTCTATGACCCCCACTTGCCCCATTGCTGGCCCACCACCAAAATTCAGTGGTGTGGCAGCAGGGAAAACAGGGACCTTTTAAAAGGAAACACAGCATTTCAGTGATGGCGACAGCAAAAAGAGGCTATTTGAAAGCATAATAGCCCCTTTTTGCCACCCACTGCCAAAATTCACTGGCAAACTGCTTTTTTCCTTTTAATGGGGCTTTCTTTTCCTACCACCCTGCTGCCAAATTTCAGTGGCAGGGCAAGTGGGGGCAGAGAGGTATGGCCCCCACTGGGGTTCAAAGGTGCAATATGGAAGTTGCTCACCCCTGATTTATAGTCTAGGGTTGGCCCAACAGTCAACTGACCAGTCAAATATTGTCAGATATCCCATAATGCTAGTAACGCTTGAAGATCTGAACTGCTGCCTACTTAGCACAACTGCCTTTAAAAGCTTATTTTTGTGATTTTAATTGTTACTGTTATGCTACTTTGTTTCTCTTTTAATTTCATATTTCTTCTCATTTTGTAAGTGAACCCTGACCCTGACATTCCAAGATAAAAGCCAAAGAGGAGAGCTGTTCGGTGATTCATTCATAATATAATTCATTTTTAAAATTTAATTTCATTATTTCACAGTAACAGTTAAGAAAGTATCCTAAGTATCAACCCTGACGGCAATTATTGCATGTCTAAACATTATTCTAACAACGCTATGCTTAAAAAAAGAAAATCAGGACCAATATTTGACGGGTCAGTTGACCAAACCTTTTTTTGGCCAATCAAATGCCCAATATTCTCAGTGTTTGAAGAATGGCATATGCAGTTTCAACAGGACAAGAGAACTGCCTGGTTCACGCATCACAATATTACACAATACTGCTGTAAGCCCTTGGGAGGGCTTCTGCCCTGAAAGGTGGCCAAGAAATATTTTAAATAAATAAAATAACCCAGATTTTTAAATTGGATTGTTGTGAATCAAATGAGAAAGAACGGCTGCTGCCCAGTCACTCCTACTGCAAGTGGGAAGGGCCCCCAAACCCAGGAACGCTGTGTCGCTGGGTCGTTTAATGTTGCGTACAAATCAGGGTTTAACTCTGGGTTCCAACTCTAGGTTGTCTCTCCTCCAGTCACCTAGAGTTCCTGGTTTACACACAATACTAAACAACCCAGGGATGGAAGTTTGTTTAGCCACTTGCAGCAGGAGCACTCAGGTGACGTGAGTCAGCACACTCACTTGTTCACAACAACCCAGGTTTTAAAAAAAATCAACCTGGGTTGTTGCGATGTGCGAATTGGGCCAACACATCGTAAGGCCAATAATGTGTACGCTTTCCTTTGTACAACCATCAACACACGTTTGCAATATGTGCATTCTACCAGTCTAGAATTTGACCTATGTCATGACAAAACCATGGATTATGAAGATTTAGGTTGACAATGGCTATACAGTCAACTGTCATAGTGACAGAGATAGAGTCCCATTCATTTTAATGGGATTACACAAGAGTAAATCTATCTGCTGAACTGGAGTATTTGCAGTATTACTAGTGAGCACCAGAGTTTCATAACTGGGAAGGGAGACAAATATTAATGGAATAAACTATGGCCCTTACTATTCCCTGATTTATTGTTGGCGGAAACTGCATAAGAAAAGATCTTAACTTCGGACTGACTCGATGTGATGAATTGATTTCAGATGCTTCTAGAGCGGGGGGAAAGTTTCCATTTCTTATTCCATTTTTTTTTAAAGTACAGATGGAATGATAATCTAACTGTAATTATTTGTGTCTTTTGTGTTCTAGCCGACATCGTATACACAACACTCTGCATATCCCTTTCAGATAAATTAGGAACCGACATTTGCATCTGAAAGCACACACAAACTGTATGATGTGCAGAGTGAAGGATATCTTGGAATGTTGCTTTTTCCCATGGCACACATGTTTTTCTCCTGAAGAGAATTCATGAGCTGCCTGGCTACATACATATACTGCCCAATGATGCACTCTTGTGGTCTCACAGCTGCTTAAGGCCTCCCACAATCCGAACAATAAGGATGGAAGAGGAAGCTGCCCAACCGTGGTTCTAGTTGTCCAAGAAATGCAGCGAAGCCATTATTCACTGGTTTTCAGGGGTCCTCAAAAGCCGATCAAGGGGTCCTCAATGAGAAAATCAGTAATATCAAGGCAAACTTCTCTGAAACACAGCATGAACACCGCTACCAATCATCTGCAATGTGCAACCAGAGGGAATCTTTGGTATGCTTTAGGGCACATTCTCAGTTCACATGGGGCAAAACTGTGGTTCAACAGGACTTGATCAGAGCCCTGCACAAACTGAGCATGCGCTCCCCAGAATCCTCTGCAGCATCCAATGGTTTCAATGTGTAAAGAGTTCTCTGAAGGCCAAACGTTTGAAAACCAATCAGGTTGCTGACCCAGAAATGCACTAAAGACATGTAGGCAGCATAATGCCTTATCCTCTGGGCACAGCGTATGCCATAATTGCACTAGAACAAACTTATAGCATAAAATTCAAATAAATAAGGGTGTTTTTTTTAATTTTACAGATTCAGTAGGCACCTGCTCCTTGTTATTTTGAATGTCAGTGCATATAAAGGGAGCCTCAAGACTGACTAGAAGGCTTGGGAAGAGCGTCTGAGGTCATAGAATCATAAGTAAGAGCTACAAAGCTTTAAGTCACAAAGACTTGGGAAGAGCATCTGAGATCATAGAATCTTAAGTAAGAGGTACAAAGCTTTAAGCAGCATGTCCAGAATACACAGCTGAGTGTCTGCAGTGTAACAGTGCTGCAGGGATTATACAACCTTGCATGGGTCTTAATGGGAGACAAACCACAAATGCTGGATAAACAGTTATCACCCCAACAGACGACCTTGATCTCGTAATTGCTCCGGCTGGGTGCCAAAGGTGACACTCAGCCTTACTCTGGAATATCCACTGTATGAACAGGACTGGGAAAATTCCCCAAGCACCTAGCTGTCTGGATTCCTAGAAATTTGATTCAGGCATCGAGGAATCTGGAGGGTTTTGCACAGGGCTAGAACATCATCACCACCACCCCTCAAAATCCCCTGCAGTTGTTTACACCTTTGAAAATACTTTCCTATTCCTCTGTGGGATGCTCTGTTAGTTTTAGTGGTTTCAACTGGAAAGAGAAGAGGCACTGTACAAGTGTTCAAAGAGGAAATTCTAGGCACAGAGAGCAAAAAGAGAATGGCTGGTTTTAAAAGTGCAGAAGACGTTCAGGAGTAGTGGGGCAGCTAGGCCTGGACTTGGGAGCAGAGCCCTCAGCCCAGGGCACCCCCATATAACCAACCAGAGGTGTTTTGCACCTTGGAGAGCTCCTTTAGAGTTCTGACTGATTCTGACTGAACCCCGGAGTGGATTCACCACCCCACTGACATTGGAGCCACCAGCCTCCACTGAAAATTACCTAGCTGTGCAGTTTTTCAGGAAACTGACATTATCAGAAGTTGACCGTCATTCTCCTCAATTCCCCATTCTCCTCAATTCCCTGCCTTTGCATTTTATATGGACATCCTTTCCCCTGCAAGGATTTCTTTTGCCAGTTTCCTTCTATTTGAATAGATGAACAGAAAGAAGAAGGATAGTGTGGGCGGGGAGGGGGGCAGTTAACACACAGCAGTCTCCAAGCTATAATACATAGGCAGCCCTAAGGAAATGCCACAGTTGCACCTTGACTTTCTTTCCTTTTCTCTTTTCTCTCTCCCTCCTCCAGTGTTCGTTTCCTTTCACCCCCAACATCCTAGTTCAGGATCGCACAACACAAACAAACAAACAAACAAACATAAATTGCCTTAAGATGAAGTGAAAAGGCAATTCAAGATGATTTGCATGTCTAATTCATTATGATGAAGCCCATTTAGCAAACTCCACGAGCTAATTGGTCCAATGGGAACCTCTGCAATGCAGGGAAAAATGGGAGTGACTTTTCACAATTTTGTCTGGAACCTACTTGCTTTAAACAGCTCAAACCAAACCAGAACCATCTGTCAAGAGATCTAAAAGTCATGATAAAACATACCACTGACTGTGTGCTTTAGGAGCACATCAGACACTCTGAAATTTAGGTATTCAGACAGGTTGGTTGTGATCTATACAGGTGGTGGAATCCAGCCATTATGCAAAAGGTGCATCCTTTTTGCTTGAGTCCTGTAGGGTGAATTGAGGACATTATGGCAATCAGATAGAGGCATTAGGAAACTGCAAGAGACTGCAGAGGTTAAACAATCGCTAGCACAGATCGAGGAAAGAAAGGAGAGGCTGCAAGAGGTCCTTCCATCTATGAAAAGAGATCAGAACAGCAAGAAATCCTGGACACATCTCTGTTAGGACTGAGCATGACGTCCTTCATTCAGACCAACTTCTTTTTAAACTTTAGAATTTTCTTTGGCCCCCAAAGGCTGGGGAGGGGGGACTCTCTTGTTGATATGGAAACACAGGAGTCAGGAAAGTGCCACAAACACCGGGACAAGGGAGTGTTGTGTACATCATCAATTCAATGGTCCAGCTGGCAACACTCAGTTAAACACATTCTGCATCTTAAGCATGTGTTTCTCCCAAAGAAAGGGGAAACCTATTTATGTGTACCGTGGTGTATACACATCAAAGCATATTTTCTGCTATTTCCATACACCACTGCAGAAAACTGAGTACTAAGCATAGCCAGCAATACTGATTTCCAAAATATTTGTTTAACCTTTAAAAACCTAAAATGCTAGCTGACGGGGGGAGGGGGCGGAAAGGAGGCCCTTAAGATTCACTGTCCATGGGGACTGCCAAGGACATTTCAACAAAGCACAGAGAACTGAATGATTCCTTTTGAGTCCTGGGAATGCAGGCACCGGGGGAGGGGGGGGGAGAACAGAAACAGATGATCATCAAAGAACTGCCTTTTCAAAAGTGTCAATATTCCCAGCTCAGTGGCTGGGAATGATGGGAGTTGCAGTCCAACACATCTGGAGGGCACCAGGTTGGGGGTGGCTGGTATATACCCACTCTCTCTTTCACTGCCTAAATTCAGCAGTGGTGCCAAATTTGGGCAGCAAATCAATGCTTTTTCACTTTGCACTAGCAAGTGCTAATGACACTGCACTAGTGATGGTTTAATCCAGTGCAACATCATTAATGCTGTGCCACCATTGGATACACCCCTTGCTACTCATATTTGGCCCGAGTTTCATCCTCCTTAATCTATACATCCCAGCCAAATGATACATTTTTAAAAAAGAAAAGACTCTGTTTGTGACTCATACATTGCAACAGCAGCTCAACACCACGTGTGTGAAAACCATTCGCTACAAATTTCAGCAAGTGCAAACATAGGTGAAAATGACAGTTCTATTTTCAATGAATCTGAGAAACAAGGATGCTAGCAGAATAGTAATGAAAAGCATAGGTATTAGTTGAAGGGAAAGAGCAACCCCTTTTTTTTGGTTGTATCAGGAGACATAAATGTAAATGTTGCTTAATAGTTAAACTTCTGTAGAACATATAGGGTAGTATCCAATGGTGTCTCAGAGCTAGTACTAATGGAGTTGCGCTAGCGTAAATCGACGTTTGCGCAATGTAAATGGCACTAATGATGTTGTGTAACATAAACCACTGCTTTCACAATGCAACTTACACAATGGGAAAAAAGCAGGGATGTGCCACTGAATTTCGGGAGCAAATCACTGCTTTTTCTCATTGCACTAGTTACATTGTGGAAGAATTGGTTTACACTAGCGCAGTGACATTACCACTATTACTGGGACACCACTGGATACTACCAGTGGTTTCCTGGCGGGGGGGGCGATGTCAACAGTCTTAACAATCTGAAAGGGGGAAACCCTGTCAAAAGGTACAGAATGACTCTCAGGTTAAAAGTTTTTAAAAAATCAACCTACATAAAGCCTGAGTTGTATAACTACAGTGTTGATAAATTCATATAATATTGTCATGCTATCATGGTGGGACTGGCTTCCACAACTGGCTAGCAGAAACTACTGCTTAGCTACCAAGCCTAGCCATAATTTGTAGACCCCTGGACACAAGGAACCATCACCAGATTCTGCTTCGGATCCTGCCATCACCTTCCAGATTCCAGATTCTGTCATCTCATCACTACTGACACAGCTGATTCCACCAGGCTCTACCTCTGCCCCCTCCTGAGGTTATGCTTAACCCTCACCTTCCTTGGCCTTGCACAAGCCAGCCTTTCTGCAATAAAATATTGGTAACCTGAAGTTCAAAACTAAAAGCTAGGAACCTATGAGCAAATTTCCAGTGGGGTGTTGGTAACAGGTAGATTTTTTAATATCCAGTTTTCTTCATGTTTTAAAAGTATTTTGCTGAGTTAACTAGAAGAGACCTGTGCTTCTTATTTTAAACTAGTCCTTCACTGTTGTTCTGCCTTATTAGCCCAACATGCAGCTTTAACGGCCTTGCATATACTATATCCCCTTTCATCATCATCAGATAGATCACCTTTTCATGTTCAATCAGCAATTTCCAAGTACGGCAAATGAAACCTTGAATAAGCTTCTAGCCCAAATTCTGATGAAGAAAACTGGTTTGTTTGTTTTTAAATCTACCTACAGGCAGTAATTAGTTATCATTTACAATCAATAGCCTGAAATCAACAAGAACTCTGAGTTCTTTGTGAATCATGCAGTAAGTTTATAAAGGTCAGGTGAAGAAGAGTAAAGTTATTCAGCATTCAGTGAACTGGAACTCAAACCATTTTGCAACCATTGTGGTGTTTAACATCTAGTCTAAATATATAGAAATGCCTGATAATTCTCCATAGAGAAGTATTCTGTCCCGGGTGCCAGATCTCCAGTGAGCAAATCCTATGTAAAGGTGAATCTAGACATGACAATTTCTGAAGTAGGGTGGCCTATTTGAAAGGCTGTCAGAGGACAGTCCTCTATTGGAAGGCATCCTCTATTTAAAGGGCTGACCAGTCCCAGTATGGTTTACAGTCAAAGAATTTTAAGAAGGTACAGCAGGGGTGTTGAAGCTGCCCATCAACAGTTAGTACCTGGACAGCAGTCTGAGGACCAGGCACACAGGTCACCTGGTCAGAGTCTTCCCCATCAGGGTGAGATGTATCATATTTCTCTTTAAATCACAGTATTTATTTCTAAATTTCTATCTCTATTTAACTATCTATGCTTCTTTGGCAACGCATAAGCGGCCAGCCTATTACAGAGCCTAGATGGGAAACTGCTTGGGAACACTATACATTAGGGGTCCCCAACCTTTTGGGACCTGTGGGAACATTTAGAAATTTGAGAAACTGCTGTGGGCACCACCACAAAATGGCTCCCATGGAGGATGTGGCTACTCACATAATGGCTGTCATGGGGGCCTGGCTGGTCAAGAGGTGGTGGGAAAAGGAATAGCAAGGCTAAAGGCTTGGAGGGAGGCAGAAATGGAAAGAGTTGCTTCCTGGCCTACCCTATCTTCTTCCATCCAAGAGACCTTTCCCCTTTGTTCTCTCTCTCTCCTCTCCCAGCCTCTAGCCTCACTGTTTCTCTCCCCCAACCCCTTTCCTTGCTATTTCTCTCCCTTCCCCATCCCTAGCCATCTTCTTTCTCTCCCTTCCTAGCCCCTAGCCTTGCTCTTTCTCTCCCACCCACCCCTTTATCTTGCTGATCTCTCCACTCCTAGCCTCTAGCCTCACTCCTTCTCTCCCCTCTACCCCTTTGCCTTGCTTTCTCTTCCTGCCTGCTGAATAGCTGATCAGTGGCAGGTCCAGGAACAGGAAGGAAAACCTGGCATCCTAATGTTTTTCAGTTTTTTCTTTAATTTTTTTTTTGAAGGGGGCAGGGGGTGAAAAGCAGCATGGGCACCACTGGAGGTTCCATCACAGAAGAAAGAAGCATAATAATAAACATAATAATAAATAACAAACATGCAGCTGCCATGGAAAATGGCAACCCCATGTCTTACTCTCCTACCCTACTCTTCCGTAATGTCTGTCTCCATTTATCCCATGTCCTGACACCATTATGATGTGTGCCCTCCTGCTCTACATCATGGGCGGCTGGCGGTAAAGGCACGGAGATGCCTGTCATAATGACAGAAGGATACAGAGCGAGTTGAGCTAAAGATTACAGAAGGGGAGAAAGAGAATTGATGCAGGGCCACCACATAGTTCCACCGTAAAAGCGCCTCTAAAGAGGTGCGTTTTCTAGACACTAAGGGTGTAATCCTAGGTGTGTTGAGATGAAAAAAAAGTCCTACAACTTCCAGCGATTCCCAGCTGAGAACTGTAGGACTTTTTCCTGTCTAAACATGCATAGGATTGCACCGTGTTCATGTTCAAAAAGTGCTTTGTTACCCAGGAATGGCAAGGTACATTCTATCCAACTGAAAGTAACAACTGCTGATTGAAAGTGCAAAGAAAGAACCGGGGAAGGAGCGGGGGCGGGGGGCACACGAAGTCCAGCAGACATTATTCTGCATCTCCAGCAATTTCAGATTACTCTGGGTGCTTTTTTTCTTTTTCTTTTTTTTGGCTTAATAAGGCCCTGCTAGAACACAGATTAACTCAAATCTTGGTTACTGTCTTACTACACTGCTGACAGTAATGTTCTTACTTATTATATTGTGTAACTGAGTCCACATACTTTAATACCACATACTTGCAGGCAGTTTCCACTAGAATCACAGGTCCGCTAAAAGCAGCGGGAACACCATCTATTTACTAAACATGAGCAAAGTGGCTCAACTCATAAATGGAAAACATGATGGACAGAGTAGATTGATTTAATTAGGGAGATGTAAATTAGCAATTTAAGTCACCAAAGGAATAACCCTATTGAAACCACAGATATAAATAACTTCTCCCATTGTTTCATATGTCCTGAACATGGTTGCATGCCAATTGTCTTTTGTACTACTATACAAATGGCTACATGCTATCTCCAGTATCAGAGGCAGCGAGCCTATGTACACCAGTTGCTGGGGAACCCATGTCTTGCTTGTGGGCTTCCCATCAACAGCTGGTTGACCACTGTGTGAACAAACTGCTGGACTAGAATCATTAGCTTAGAGACAAGGAGTGTATATTAATGGATTTCTGAGAAATTAATGGATTTGTTTGCTTCTCTGTACACACATGCAAGGACAGCAAGCTCAGTGATTAATGGTATAAGCCCTTCTTATACCATTAAGAAGGGTATAATGGTATAAGTCCTGTTCAGACATTCTTCTTACTGGTTTCACTGCATACATGCATGAGGAGAGAAGCACTCAAGCATCACCCCCCCCCCCAGGAAAATCAGGGTCATGTGGGGAGCCTCCACAGATAGAGGAGGTCTTCCTGTTCAGGTTCTCACCCTTCATGCATACAGGACAATGGATGCAATAGCCTCTCCTCACATGTTCAGTGAAACCAGAAAGAATGCCTGGACAGGACTACTGTTACTGAGCAGAACAGCACTGCTACATCAGATGGGAAATAAGAGCACAGCCCAGTCCAAGTTTATGTACTACTTACATATATTACTCTGAGAGCTTTGGCTATAGGCAACTGACAAACTGAATGAATAAATCAATTGATTAATTAATAAAGTTAAGCATATTTCCCATTTATTCACATGGGAGAGTAAAACATGGGCCCAACTCTCTCCCTTTGGCACCAATGGGATTTAAAGTGGTTCAACTAGGTGAATTTTGCCCTCGATGTCCATGCTGTTTGGTTGACAGTCATAAATATTGTGGGTGGACTGGCTGATGGCCAAGAAGCTGATGTATGTTAGCAGCCCCTCTATTTATCTTATGTGATAGTTGACATCATTCAACAGTTCCCACATCAGGGTATTCAGCATTCAATAGCTGCCATGCAATCCTATTTCATATTCGGTACTGCTCTGGCAGTAATATTTAATATCTGGCAAATGGGGCCTGCAACAAAATGTTACATGTGGACTGCTCCTCTTCATGGTTCCAGCCAGCCAGCCAGCCAGCCATGCTCTTTTCCAAGATACTCCATTTCACTCCCACTCCCCCACCAAACACCAATTTTCCATACCTCGCACCTCATAGTCAGTCAGCATTTTATGCCCAGTTAACATGTGCAATCCTTATTTGGGTGTTTTGGGGGGAGGGAGGGTCTCCCGTGAAGACCTTTTTCTAAAGTTTTTGTGTTACTACTGTAAAACATGGGGTTCCCCCAAGCCTGCTGATACCTCTGTCTTGTGCATGGATGGTCTCATTTTAGTTACGTAAGGACAGGCACTTAGAGAATGAGTTCACTATTAGCATATATCAGCCTTCCCCAACCTGTTGCCCAACACACACAACCTGGTGTGCTGAACTGCTAGGATAGGACTACAACTGCCATCATCCCCAGCCAGCATAGCCATTGACACTAGCTTGGGCAAAAGCTGATACGATATTTGAGATGTGATGGCAGTATTTGCCAAATACTCAAATCCACTGCATATTGACAGTTCATAGAATCATAGATTAGTAGGGTTGGAAGGGGCCTACAAGGCCATCGAGTCCAATCCCCTGCTCAATGCAGAAATCCAAGCAGAGCATCCCTGACAGATGGCTGTCCAGCCTCGTCTTGAATGCCTCC
Source organism: Heloderma suspectum (assembly GCF_057233095.1). NCBI lineage: Eukaryota > Metazoa > Chordata > Lepidosauria > Squamata > Helodermatidae > Heloderma > Heloderma suspectum. The sequence continues at coordinate 15,446,676 of NC_139462.1, forward strand.
AGCGTGGGAGAGCCCACCACCTCCCTAGGTCATTGGTTCTATTGTTGTATTGCTCTAACAGTTAGGAAGTTTTTCCTGATGTTCAGCCAGAATCTGGCTTCCTGTAACTTGAGCCCATTATTCCGTGTCCTGCACTCTGGCATGATCGAGAAGAGATCCTGGCCTTCCTCTCTCTGACAACCTTTCAAGGACTTGAAGAGCGCTATCATATTTCCCCTCAGTCTTCTCTCCTCAAGGCGAAACATGCCCAGTTATTTCAGTCTCTCTTCATAGGGCTTTGTTTCCAGTCCCCTGATCACTTTGTTGCCCTCCTCTGAACCCTCTCCAGTTTGTCTGCATCCTTCTTAACGCGTGGTGCCCAGAACTGGACACAGTACTCCAGATGAGGCCTAACCAGTGCTGAGTAGAGGGAAACTAATACTTCCTGGGATTTGGAAGCTATGCTTCTATGAATGCAGCCCAAAAGAGCATTGGCCTTTTTTGCAGCCACATCACATTGTTGGCTCATATTCAGCTGGTGATCGACAACAATTCCAAGATCCTTCTTGCTTGTAGTGTTGTTGAGCCACGTATCTCCATTTGGAACTGTGCATTTTGTGTCATCTGCAAATCTGATCTGCATTCCCTGCACCTTCTCCTCCAAGTCATTAATACAAATGTTGAAGAGCACTGGGCCCAGGACTGAGCCCTGCGGTACCTCACTCGTTACCTCTCCCCAGTTTGAGAAGGTCCCATTCATAAGCACTCTTTGAGTCCAATTCTGTAGCCAACTATGGATCCGCTGGATCGTTGTTCCATCTAGCGCACTTTGAGCTAGTTTGCTCATCAGGATATCATGGGGCACTTTGTCGAAAGCTTTGCTGAAGTCAAGGTATATTATGTCTACAGCATTCCCACAGTCCACAAGGGAGGTTGTTGTTGTTGTTGTTGTTCAGTCGTGAAGTCGTGTCCGTTACTTGATCAAAAAATGAGATCAGATTCGTCTGGCAGGACTTGTTCTTGAGAAATCGATGTTGGCTTCGCGTAATCACTGCATTGTTTTCAAGGTGCTTACAGATGGATTGCTTGATCATCTGCTCCAGAATTTTCCCAGGGATTGATGTCAGACTGACTGGTCTGTAGTTCCCAGGTTCCTCCTTTTTACCCTTTTTGAAGATAGGGACAACATTAGCCCTCCTCCAGTCATCTGGCACTTCCCCCGTCCTCCATGATTTCTCAAAGAGAATAGACAGAGGTTCTGAGAGTTCTTCTGCCTGTCCCTTTATTACTCTAGGATGCAGTTCATCTGGCCCTGGAGATTTGAACTCATTCAAAGGAATTAGGTGTTCCTTGACCATATGCCTATCGATCTCAAGCTGCAATCCTGCCCCTTCAGCCTGTACTTCACCTTTGCCAGGGGGGTCATAGACCCTCTTTTGGGAGAAGACTGAGCCAAAGTAGGAATTGAGCACCTCTGCCTTTTCTTTGTCATCTGTTATTGTTATGCCATCCTTATTTAATAGCTGAACAACCATTTCTTTCCTCTGCCTTTTACTACGCATGTAGCTGAAGAAAGCCTTTTTGTTGTTTTTAGCATCCCTCGCTAACCTCAGCTCATTCTCAGTTTTAGCCTTCCTGACGCCATCCCTGCAATTCTGTGCCACCTGCCTGTACTCTTCCTTTGTTACTTGGCCTTCTTTCCACTTCCTATATGTGTCCTTTTTTGTTTTCAGGTCATCTCTAAGCTTTTTGTGAAGCCACATTGGCTTGTTCTGTTGTCTTCCACCTTTTCTTCTTGTTGGAATTGTTTGTAATTGTGCCTTGAGAATTTCCTTTTTTAAAAGCTCCCACCCATCTTGGACTCCTTTTCTCGTTAGCGTCGCTTGCCATGAGACCTTACTGATCATTGTTCTGAGTTTATTAAAATCAGCTTTCCTAAAATCCAGGGTACACATTTGACTACACTCTGCTTTTGCTTCCCTTAGAACTCAGAACTCAAGTACAACGTGGTCACTTTCCCCCAGAGTTCCTGTAACTGCTACTTTATCCACTAAGTCATCTCTGTTGGTTAGGATCAAGTCAAGGATAGCCAATCCTCTAGTTCCTTCCTCTGCTTTCTGTAGGAGGAAGTTATCCGCCACAAAAGTCAGGAATTTCCTGGAGGGGCCATGTTTTGCAGAATTTGTCTCCCAACAAATATCGGGGAAATTGAATTCCCCCATTACTACTACATCATGCTTCCTTAAAACATTGGCTATTTGCTTCTCAAAAGTTTCATCCTTGTCTTCTCTTTGATTGGGTGGCCGGTAGTAGACTCCGACCACCAGGTTCCTTTTATTCTTTGCTCCATTTATTTTCACCCAGATGCTCTCAATGGGGCTACCAAGCTCCTCCTCCTGTATTTATGTGCAGAGATATGTATTTTTCACATGCAGTGCAACCCCACCTCCCTTTCTGTTCCTCCTGTTCTTTTTGAACAAGTTATATCCTGCAATTGCTGTATTCCAGTCATGAGAGTCATCCCACCAAGTCTCAGTTATATCTATCAAGTCATAATTTCCCTCTTGTATTAAGAGTTCAAGTTCGTTCTGTTTGTTTCCCATACTCTGAGCATTAGCATATAGACATCGAAGACCATGTGCTTCATAGTCTGGCTTTCTTCCTACATGTGTCTGAAGACTATTATTGGGCGCTATTAGAGCTGTTCTCTCCGTTGCAGTGCATGAGCCTACGTCCATTGTTACCCCCAACTTTACATCTCCCTTCCCCATAGGATTCAGTTTATAGCCCTCCTGTTGAAGTTCTTCATACTGTGGCCAAACACATTCTTCCCAGCCTTTGTGAGGTGCAACCTGTCCCTAGCCAACAGCCCATCTTCCAGGAAGTATAGCCCGTGGTCCCAGAATCCAAATCTCTCTCGTCGGCACCACCTTCATAGCCAGTCATTCACCCGGAGTATTTTTCGTTCCCTTTCTAGCCCTCTTCTAACTACTGGAAGGATGGATGAGAATACTATCTGGGCCCCCAAGTTCTTGAGTTTCCTTCCCAAAGCTTCAAAGTCTGACGTGACTTCTTCGTAACTCCGCTGGGCGGTATCATTTGTTCCCACATGGATGAGAAGAAAGGGATACCTGTCAGTGGGCTTGATGAGTGCAGGCAACCTTTCAGTCACGTCTCTAATCCGTCCTCCCGGGAGACAACATACCTGGCGAGTACACGGGTCTTCGCGACATACTTGGGTCTCGATCCCACGCAGCAAGGAGTCTCCCACTACTACCACTCTTCTCTTCTTCTTGTTGTAGGCCTGGGTTTCATCGCCTCTGTTTGACTGACCTTCAGCCTCTTGCTCGCTCTCATGCAGGTTCCCCTGTGATTCTTCCTCTGCAGGCTGTCCTCCAGTCTCATCCGCAAGTACCTGGAATCAGTTCCACAGCTCCACTGCTTCCACTGGTGCAGAGTGGCGTCTAGTTCTTCTTCTCCTAACTGTCACCCTTTTCCAAGGAGTATCCTCTACTCCATTTTTCTTCACCTCAGCATTTCCCACTTCTGCCTCCTCTTGCTGTTGCTCTTCAAGCTTCTGGTCTTCCCTTTGCTGCTGTAGTTCGCCCATTCTGTCCAAGAACTCTTCGTGTTCTCTTATTCCCTGGAGGGTCGACAGTCACCGCTCCAGTCCACTTACTTTTTCTTCCAGCAGCGTGATCAACTTGCACTTGTTGCAAGTGTAGGCCACATTGTTCTCAGGCAAGAAAACAAACATTGCACACACCTTGCAGGTCACCACCAGTGGAGAGTCTTGTCCCTCCACAGCCGTCTTTTCCCTTTTTGTGTCTAGCTTTGTGATTGTTCTAGACTAGCCTGTGCCTGCTCCTCTACTCAGTAGAGGTTAAAAGCAGAGTCCCACTGGTATGGAAGTGTCTGTTACAAGACAAATAAATGGGGGGGGGGGAGTTTGTTAAAAAAGAAAAAAAATGTTAGGGGCCTCCCTCTTGGCATCCCCTGCCGAACTCCCCCGGCCAACTCCTGCTTGCTCCCCCTATCTGCTCGCTGTGGTCACTCGCTCTCTGGGAGCTTGCTTGCTTCTGTAGTCCCTGGACCAGCTGGAGCAGCTTGCTCTGCTCTGCTCAGCTGGGAGGCGGGAAACAGCAACAGCTGACAGCTTTAAAAGTGATCCCTGCCAAATTCAGAACAGCAAGGAAGTGGCCCAACAACACAAGTTTCAAATCTGAAGTACATTTAAACATTCCAATGCAAATTAAAAAATTCTGCATTCAACACCCGAATGTCAAATCTGGGTGTTCTGCCAAACTTTTTTCGCATTTGCTTCCTAAACAGCATGGCATTTCAAAACACAGCCTTGATGATTGTCAGACTTGTAGGAAGCATAGCAAAATGATGACAGCTAGCCACTCAGCTGTCAAGGGAAACACAAAAGCCTTCTCGTCCTCCTCAAGATGTCACTAAATAATGAATTATCCCTTGCTGCACATATCGATTGCTAAAGCAAGCATATCGCACAAGCCCTTTCTGGTGTAAGGCAGAATCCGAAGGCTCAGCATTTTCATGTCTGCTGGTGATTTCTGTGTTGTATTTATGGGACACACACAACCCTGTGCAGTACTTCAACCTACTAAGAACTGATTGACTGACTTTGGCTCAATGGCCATCAGTAAACGACAGGGAAGCATTCACTCAGGTTGAGGATACAGAAACATTGCTACCCATTCTGACATTTAGCTTCAGTCTAAACATTATGCTTACTGGATCTATAAGTGTGTTTTCGCATAACACTTAAGTTTGTTTGTTATGTCTGCCCCATACGGCTGATGTGATGCATCTTCGGTTTTCACCAGTGGAGGCTGGTGGCTCCAATGTCAGTGGGGCAGTGAAGCCGCTTCAGGTTTCAGATCAGAGCCAGCCAGAACTCTATATGCATTAACCAGGGTGTTGAACCTATTTTGGAGATAGGGTCCAGCACTTTTGACAGCTCCTTTAGAGTTCTGGCTGGTTTTGACCGAAATCCAGAATGGATTCACAGAGCCACCAGACTCCACCAGTTTTCAGCCTCAAGAGTTCATCTCCTTGATTCCGAGATAATTTGACGTGCCAACATTTTCCCTGTGGCCTTTGGAACATCTGTATTCTGCTCGTAGGCAATGAAATTCTGTCTGCAGTCATGCATCCACCCAAGCAGTTAGCTTGGTGCAAGACTGCCTGAGTGACCATAGACTATCTAGCATTCCATTTTCTACGGTTATTCTTTCAATGGGCACAAATCTCTTTTTGTCTCTCTCCACAAGATTACTGTCTTTTCAGCACCAGAGGAAAGCCCAGGCTGGGAAAGCCCAGCTGTGGCCCTAGGAGGGCCAGATCTGGCCCCCGACCTGAGGTTCTACACCCCTGTAATAGTGGATACAGATGGCACAACACTGACCCAAGGGGATCCCACCCAATATTTTAGCCAACTGTAATTGCTTCACCAAACCTTCGCAATAGGTGTAGCTGATGCTTATCTGTTCCAGCAAAGAAATTTACCCAGTAGCCCCCAGAATCGCAAACAAACATCAGAATTACTGCAGCTTTTAAGAATCAGAAGCAGTGCCCCTTACTGGGGTAAGACTGTTGCTATTTTGTGTCTCCCATTCCCCACATCCCTCTCTCATGTTTTGAGGAGAGACAGCAGCCAGAAGCCACTCTTAAATATGCTGCAGGCTGACAATGGAGGAGAAATCCCACCGTCCTCCGTTTTCCTGATGCCAGATTTTTCTAATGGCCAATTCCAAGGGGCTGGAGGAGAAAGAGGGCTACTGGGCATGGAGGATAATGCTTGATTGCTGGTGGCACATTTGGAGAAAACCTAACTCATTGTGAGGTACCACACAGGTGAGACAGAGAGATAAAATGTTTCAAGAACATACACATGGCAGGACCTCTAAAAAATGCAAAGGAAAAAAACAACAACCTGAAAGTTGTCCGCAGCTAGCCTGACACCTGAAAGAGATTCCCAAGACAAGTGGAAGCTTTAAATTCAGTCAACTCAAGACTTTTAAATCATTTGATTAATCTTGCTCGCCTTTACTTAAGCTTTGCTCATGTGCCTTGTTTCAGATCAGGGTGCAACTGAAAAGTGACTGATAGTTATGAACCTTAAATGCAGGTAGGGTGAGGCGGAGGGTGACTGACTGAGTGAACGAGTGAGTGAAGAACTGTGACACCAAATTTATGTGAAAGGCAGGGGAAAACCTTGGCTGAATTTAGAGTTCTCTAACGGTAAAAACTTTGGACAGGCTTGTTCTGGTCCATTGACAGAATAGAGGAATCCTGCAGAAATTATGAATTGGCAATTGAAACAGCTGGCAGATCTCTTAGGAACAGTGCTCATCCACCATGTCAGGAGCCCCTGTCTCATCACTGGCAATAACACAACAGCTTTTTAAAATGACCAGTTCTTAAAAGTGGCAACCAGCCAACTGCTCATGCCTCCCTCCCCCCATCCTCAAGCTCTCATCTCCTCTTAAGCACCGTCACACGTTCTCGCACATCATCACAAAGGGATGCTGACCAGGAACTCCAAGCTTACCTGCTCTTTGTCAGGTTTGTCAGAGATGTCATTCAAACTGCAGGAAGTCAAGTTTCTATGTGTCATGGCTGGGCTGCCTGTAAGTATAAGATCAATACCCCGTTAAAGCATCTTTTGCAAAGTACTAAAGAGGACACAGAGGCCCAGGTCACAGTAATACTTGACCAAGGCAGTTTGCTGATTTATATGGAGGGAATTTGAAAGCCTAATATAAGATAAAATATAAGATAAAATATTACTATAATAGTCAAACCAATCTAAGGTAGAAGATTATCCCTATAAGCTAAAGCAAGTATTCTCACTGAGCTACTGCGGAATAAGTTTATATGGCACCTTCAACATCCGTTATCCTCCACAGGCCATTGAGAGCAGTGCTACTGCCTTCATTTCCTGCTTCTGGACTTCCCAGAGACATTTCATTGGCCACTGTAGGTAATTGGACGCAGGACTAAATGGACCCTTGTTTTGATCCAGCAGGGCTGCTTATAAATTCATGGTTGACTTGACTTGTTTTGGGGGGGCACCAAGAAGCACTGCCCTGATTTAGCCAGCCAGGAAATCATAGCTTGTAAAACATTCCTGAATGATGCCCTGACATATAAACGCCCCCCACCCCTGCCTCCATCAAGTCAGACAGTGGACAAGGTAACTGTAAAAAGCATGATTACTTTCCTGGAAATGTTCTAGAACTCTAGATGAACTGCCCAAATTAATAACAGCTGTACTTAACACTATAGAATGTAGCATGTTCTGGGCCACTGGATGGCAACCAGTGGGGAGAAGAAACCTTTTGTCCTTCATTAATGAAATCCTCCAACCTATGCTAATTCTGCAGATGGTAAACAAACTAATTAAGGTTTGCTTACCATGGCTGACTGGGGAATGCCGGATTTTTTTATGTCTAAACATGTGTAAGATTGGCCCTTAAAAGTGTGGGTTTTTTGGCTGGATGCCATTCACCCTAAGCTCTGGCTAGCTGGCTAGTTGAGAGACTTCACGGACATTACAAAATGGCAACTGGCAAGAAAGGCACTGCTAGTTCTTAAGCCAACAACTAGCTCTGGCTACCACAGCATTTAGTGACTGCTTCCATACCATTCCTTTAGCTAAAGGTGTTGTTTTCAGAGGCCTTACTAAGGGGGGCTGGTTGAAGAACTTGCAGAAAGGAAGGATCAACCTGAGCTTTTATTTATACCTGAAACAACAAGATGTTAGAAAGAAGAAAGATTTGCTCCCCCTACCAATTGTCAATGGTACAAACAGCAGCACACTGATTAAGCTATAAGTTTAGGATCACCAGAAGAGTAAACAAAATTTCCCTGAATTGGTTAGGATCCATAATAATCTGGGGTGAGGGATGCCCCACACCTTCAGCAAACTTCTGCTTGTAACTCACATAAAGAATACGTAAATGACATAAGCAAGTACAGCCAGTATGCAATGACTCCATGTTCGGTTGGAACACTCCAACACTCCATGTTCACAGAATCATAGAATCATAGAATAGTAGGGTTGGAAGGGGCCTACAAGACCATTGAGTCCAACCCCCTGCTCAATGCAGAAATCCAAGCAGAGCATCCCTGACAGGTGGCTGTCCAGCCTCAACTTGAAGGCCTCCAGTGTGGGACAGCCCACCACCTCCCTAGGGAATTGGTTCCACTGTTGTATTGCTCTAACAGTCAGGAAGTTTTTCCTGATGTTCAGCCAGAATCTGGCTTCCTGTAACTTGAGCCCATTATTCCGTGTCCTGCACTCTGGCATGATCGAGAAGAGATTCCTCTCTCTGACAACCATTCAAGGACTTGAAGAGCGCTATCCTATCTCCCCTCAGTCTTCTCTTCCCAAGGGTAAACATGCCCAGTTCTTTCAGTTTCTCTTCATAGGGCTTTGTTTCCAGTCCCCTGATCATCTTTGTTGCCCTCCTCTGAACCCTCTCCAGTTTGTCTGCATCCTTCTTAAAATGTGGTGCCCAGAACTGGACACAGTACTCCAGATGAGGCCTAACCAGTGCTGAGTAGAGGGGAACTAGTACTTCCTGGGATTTGGAAGCTATGCTTCTATGAATGCAGCCCAAAATAGCATTTGCCTGTTTTGCAGCCACATCACAATATTGGCTCATATTCAGCTGGTGATCTACAGCAATTCCAAGATCCTTCTCGCTTGCAGTGTTGTTGAGCCACGTATCCCCCATCTTGTAATTGTGCATTTGGTTTCTTTTTCCTAGATGCAGAACTTGGCATTTATCTCTATTAAATGTCATTCTGTTGTTTTCTGCCCAGCACTCCAGTCTATCAAGATCACTTTGAATTTTGTTTCTGTCTTCCAAGGTATTAGCTATCCCGCCCAATTTTGTGTCATCTGCAAATTTGATCAGCATTCCCTGCACCTCCTCCTCCAAGTCATTAATACAAATGTTGAAGAGCACTGGGCCCAGGACTGAGCCCTGCAGTACCCCACTCGGTACCTCTCCGCAGTTTGAGAAGGTCCCATTCATAAGCACTCTTTGAGTCCGATTCTGTACCCAACTGTGGATCCACCTGATCGTTGTTTCATCTAGCCCGCTTTGAGCTAGTTTGCTCATCAGGATATCATGGGGCACTTTGTCAAAAGCTTTGCTGAAGTCAAGGTATATTATGTCTACAGCATTCCCACGGTCCACAAGGGAGGTTACTTGATTAAAAAATGAGATCAGATTAGTCTAGCAGGATTTGTTCTTGACAAATCCATGTTGGCTTCGAGTAATCACTGCATTGTTTTCAAGGTGCTTACAGCACCTATTGCTTCATAACTCCATGTTCATGAAGCACTCTGGTACAAATCCCCATTCAGACATGAGTGGGTAGAGACTTAACAAATCATGAGGTATCATCCTCACTACACAGGATGTAGTTGTCACAGGTTGTCATGAGGACAAATGAGAGTTGTAATATGTTTCACATGTGATAAGCCACCACCAGCAGTAGATAACTGGTATGCAAGCAAGGCCAGTGAGTTCAATGCAGCAGCAAAATGGAAAAGAAAGCAATCCCTGCATCACAACTTTGCAACCAACCTGCACTGAACTGGTCTAGGGCTCAGGGTAGCCATACCCGAACTCCACTTCTAGGTCCGTGAGGTCAATGGCTTGAGCTGGACGGTGGGGAAGCTGTGGGCTGGAGACTGGCAAGTAGCAGCCAGAAACTTGTGTTCTTTTGACCAGGCAGAGCTTCAGGTATCTATACTGCTGCCTATTAAAGGGGCACTCTGCAACGTGGAGGCCTGAATCCACACAGTCACTAGGCTTAGAGTAAAAGAATCATAAGAGTGGGAAGGGGCCATTTCGGCCATCGAGTCCAACCCCCTGCTCAGTGCAGGAATCTAGTTTAAAGCATCCCTGACAGATGGCTGTCCAGCCTCTGCTTGAATACCTCCAGTGACAGAGAGCCCACCACCTCCCCAGACAGTTGGTTCCATTGTCTGACTGCTCTGACCGTTAGGAAGTTTCTCCTGCTGTTCAACAAAAATCTGCCTTCCTGTAACTGTAGCCCATTATTTCACATCCTACAGTCCTGGACGATGGAGAGCAGGAGAACAGCCCTTTTCTGTGTGACCACCTTTTAGGTACTCAGTCCCAGCCTCAGACTCTGTGGTTTCTGATTCAAACCCCAAGTTCCTGATATGAATGGGGGCAGTTTCCATGTTCAAAGATGAATCTGAGAATTTTAACTTCTCTGTAGCTGTTTTTTACATGTTGATCACCAGAATAACACCACCCCAACACACACAAGTAGGCACGTGTACACACCTTCAAGCACGGTTTCCGGGGAAATCTGCTCCCACACTCCACCCACCCCCCTTCACCATCCACTTACTTAGCCATCCCACGCTGGGGCTGCGCTGCACCCGGATTTCATGATCCATTGTGCGGGTTGCTAGGCAAGGCACAGAACTCTCAAGCGGGCTGCGGGCTTTAGTGTTGCAAGCAGCAGGTACAGCAGAAGTCAGGAGCAGCAGCAACAGTAAGGAAGAGGAGGTGGAAGACAGCAGAGTTAAGAAGGAGGAAGAGGAGAGCTAAAGCAACTGCATAAGCAAGAAAGTTAAGACAGAAAGGCATTCGGACACTCATATTAGCACACCACAGAGAACAACATGCATCCGTACATCGATAAGAGACAATTCAGGTGCCAAATTCGCCAGCTTCCTGCAGGCATGTACTTGTGAAAATCGCACTGTGCACATTTGTAAGCTTCAGGGAGAAGAAAGAAAATGGGCCTGGTGCAAGTGGATCATCCCTACAACATTCTCATAGACAATCCAGGAAACTAAGAATTCAGCTATGGTTTCTGGGATTTTGTCTGTTGATTTGGTAGCCTATTCACACAACTGTTTTTCATGCCTGTGCAGATATGGAAACCAACCTCTGGGAATCAGCCCACGGCTGCAAGATATATCACAACCCTCTGAATGATAGCATTCTATTTACTGTAAGATTCAGTCTCGCCAATCAGCTAGATGCCGTTATCTCACTGGGAGTACAAAAGCCCCCTTGTCATTAGGGTTTTGCTCCTGAGCTGCTCCCACAGAATGAAAAAGGTGCACATGAAGCAGATTGCATATTTTACAGGACCAAGTCTGTACTATTTAAATTTATTCAACAAACAAGTTTTACCAAGCCTAATGTGGTTTTAATGTTCTATATATTTTAAATTGTTTTATTGTGTGTTGTTTGGTTTTAATTTTTGTGAACCGCCCAGAGAGCTTTGGCTATTGGGCGGTATAGAAATGAAATGAATGAATGAATGAATAAATAAATAATCCACAAATGGCTTCTGTATTCTTAAGTGGTAGCCATGTTAACCTTTTACAACAAAAAGGCAAAGGAGTATTATGGCACCTTAAAGACTAACATTCTTTATGGCATAAGCTTTCTTGTCTAGTCCTCCCGAAATGTTCCAGCCCATGACAGCTTCTGCCACAATAAATCTGTTCAGCTGCAATCCTACGCACATTTACTTGGGAGTAAACCACGTTGAATACAGCGGGATTTACTTCTAAGTAAACATACACAGGGTTGTGCTGTGTTGACTTGTTGACTTTAAGGTTCCACGAGGCTTTGTTTTTTCTGCACCCTTGAGGCCATTCCATTCTCCAGTCCAAATGGCCAGAAGTGTGTCACAAGTAGGTGTCTGTGCACTTTGGTTGTTTGAATTTATGTATTCCTAATTTGCACAATTATAGATGCAATACATGGTCTATAGTGTCACATTCAGAATGCCTCACCTTAAAAAAAAAAAGAGAGAGCCAATGTGGTATAGTGGTTAGAGTGTTGGACTGGGAGTCAGGAGTCAGGGAGTCCCCACTCAGCCATGGAAGTTCACTGGGTGACTTTGGACCAGTCACAGACTCTCAGCCCATCCTACCTCACAGGGTTGTTGTGAGGATAAAATGGAGTGGAGGAAGATTATGTCTGCTGCCTTGGGTTCCTTAAGGAGGAAAAAAGGCAGGATATAAATGTAATAAATAAATAAATAAATAAACAAAAATAAATACAATATCATGTATTTTCACCCTAGTTCACTCTTTAACACAGAAAAGCTTCAACTGAACCAATCCGATAAAGAATCATGAATTCAGTTGTATGATGCACATATTCTTTAAAATAAAAATCTTATTACGCTGAAAATCAGTTTCTTATTATGGTGATTGCATCTAGTCTGAGCAATACACAGAAATTTACCACAGCCTGATTAAGATATGGTGGCTATCAGGGGCAAAATAAAATTGCTTTGGAGGGCACATCTGACCCTTGCCACCCCAGCGATGTGTGAGAATAGCCATTATTCCCACTGCAAACATGTTCTAGGTGTTATTTAAGTTTCTAAATGTAATCTGTTTAACTCTTGTTCTGAACACCTATACCCAATGAATAGGTCTCCAAAACTTCCTTGTAGAACATTTGGTAACTAACTATAGGTGACTCTGCAACCAATGGCATACAGGTTGGACAAAACGTTGCAAGCTTTCTTTGGACTGTAATTTGTGTTGAGAAATGGGCCACTTTCGGACATTAGCACTCAGAATACAGCTATCTGAGTGTTTGGAAAAAAAGATGGCTTCTGACCATTATTCATAGCCAATATGCACATCAGTGAACAAAAACATATTCCATTTTGTAACTCTTCAAACAGTGTGCTAATAACTTATCTGCTTGCTCTTTTTAACTGTCACCTGGAGAGACGTCTTTTCTTTCACACACCCTTCCCTTCTGTTCTTCTCTCTACTCTCATTATTTTTATAATGCATTATTTAGCTACTTAGAAAGAATAACCTGAATTACACTCAAATGAATAAAATTCCCTTGTTCTGTCCAACAATAAGCCTTATTGTTTACTGCTGAGTTCTTGATGCATTTTTAACAACTTCTAGTTTAAATAAGTAATCATTATAAATAAATGATTAAATTCTCTGTTTCCAAACAATTGTTTTATACTAAGGGGTATAGACCCCTTCATGGATCACTGCCTTGTTGTGGCGAAGGGGCTTGCGTAACTCAGTGAAGCCATAAGCTATGCCGTGCAGGGCCACCCAAGACGGACAGGTCATGGCAGAGAGTTCTGACAAAATGTGGTCCACTGGAGAAGGAAATGGCAACCCACTCCAGTATTCTTGCCAAGAAAACCCCATGGAACGTATCACAAGGCTAAAAGAGATGACGCCGGAAGATGAGCCCCTCAGGTCGGAAGGTGTCCAATATGCTACTGGGGAAGAGCAGAGGGTATTTCCAAGTAGCGCCAGAAAGAGTGAAGTGGCTGGGCCAAACCCGAAAGGACACTCAGCTGTGGATGTGTCTGGTGGTGAAAAGAAAATCCGATGCTGTAAAGAACAATATTGTTTAGGAACCTGGAATGTCAGATCAATGAATCAAGGTAAGCTGGAGGTGGTCAAACATGAGATGGCAAGATTGAACATCGACATCTTGGGAATCAGCGAACTCAAATGGACAGGCATGGGCGAATTTAATTCAGGTGACCATCATATCTACTATTGTGGGCAAGAATCCCTTAGAAGAAATGGAGTAGCACTCATAGTCAACAAAAAGGTGGGAAAAGCAGTACTGGGGTACAATCTTAAAAATGATAGAATGATCTCAGTACGAATCCAAGGCAAACCATTCAACATCACAGTAATTCAAGTCTATGCCCCAACCACTGATGCCAAAGAAGCTGAGGTTGATCGGTTCTATGAAGACCTACAACACCTTCTAGAACTAACACCCAAAAAAGATGTCCTCTTCATCATAGGGGATTGGAATGCTAAAGTAGGAAGTCAAGAAATCACCGGGATAACAGGCAGGCATGGCCTTGGTGTACAAAATGAAGCAGGACAAAAGCTAATAGAGTTTTGCCAAGAGAACATGCTGATCATAGCAAACACTCTTTTCCAACAGCACAAGAGGCGACTCTACACATGGACGTCACCAGATGGTCAATATCGAAATCAGATTGATTATGTCCTTTGCAGCCAAAGATGGAGAAGCTCCATACAGTCAGTCAAAACAAGACCTGGAGCTGACTGTGGCTCAGATCATGAGCTGCTTCTTGCAAAATTTTGGCTTAAATTGAAGAACGTCGGGAAAACCACTAAACCGTTCAGGTATGACCTAAATCATATCCCTGATGAATATACAGTGGAGGTGAGGAATAGATTTCAGGGATTAGACCTGATAGACAGAGTGCCTGAGGAACTATGGACGGAGGTCCGTAACATTGTTCAGGAGGCAGCAACGAAATCCATCCCAAAGAAAAAGAAATGCAAGAAAGCCAAGTGGCTGTCTGATGAGGCTTTACAAGTAGCTCACGAAAGAAGGGAAGCGAAAAGCAAGGGAGAAAGGGGAAGATATACCCAACTGAATGCAGAGTTCCAGAGAATAGCAAGGAGAGACAAGAAGGCCTTCTTAAATGAACAATGCAAAGAAATCAAGGAAAACAACAGAATGGGAAAGACTAGAGATCTCTTCAAGAAAATTGGAGATCTCAAGGGAACGTTTTGTGCAAAGACGGGCATGATAAAGGACAAAGAAGGCAGGGACCTAACAGAAGCAGATGAGATTAAGAAGAGGTGGCAAGAATACACAGAAGAACTCTACAGGAAAGATCTGAATGTCCCTGATAGCCATGATAGTGCGCTCACTGAACTTGAGCCGGACATCCTCGAGAGTGAAGTCAAGTGGGCCTTAGGAAGCATTAGTAACAACAAAGCTAGCGGAGATGACAGTATTCCAGCCGAGCTATTTAAAATCCTAAAAGATGATGCTGTTAAAGTGCTGCATTCAATATGTCAACAAATCTGGAACAATCAACAGTGGCCACAAGACTGGAAAAGGTCAGTTTACATTCCAATTCCAAAGAAGGGCAACGACAAAGAGTGTTCAAACTACCGCACCATTGCGCTCATTTCACATGTCAGCAAGGTGATGCTCAAAATCCTACAAGCTAGGCTTCAGCAGTATGCGAACCAAGAACTACCAGAAGTACAAGCTGGGTTTCGAAGAGGCAGAGGAACTAGAGATCAAATCGCCAACATTCGCTGCATCATGGAGAAAGCAAGAGAATTCCAGAAAAACGTCTATTTCTGCTTCATTGACTACGCTAAAGCCTTTGATTGTGTGGATCACAACAAACTGTGGCAAATTCTGAAAGTGATGGGAGTACCAGACCACCTTACCTGTCTCCTGAGAAACCTGTACGAGGGTCAAGAAGCAACAGTCAGAACCAGACATGGAACAACCGATTGGTTCAAAATTGGGAAAGGAGTATGACAAGGCTGCATATTGTCACCCCGCTTATTTAACTTATATGCAGAGTACATCATGAGAAATGCCGGGTTGGATGAATCAGAGGTCGGAATTAAGATTGCTGGGAGAATTATCAACAACCTCCGATATGCAGACGATACCACCCTAATGGCAGAAAGCGAAGAGGATCTAAAGAGCCTCTTGTTGAGGGTGAAAGTGGAGAGTGCAAAAGCTGGTTTGAAACTCAACATTAAAAAAACGAAGATCATGGCATCTGGCCCCATCACTTCCTGGCATTTGGAAGGGGAAGAAATGGAAGCAGTGACAGATTTTACTTTCTTGGGCTCCAAGATCACCGCAGACAGTGACTGTAGCCATGAAATTAAAAGACGCTTGCTCCTTGGGAGGAAAGCTATGGCAAAGCTAGACAGCATAGTAAGAAGCAGAGACATCACCTTGCCGACAAAGGTCCATCTAACCAAAGCTATGGTTTTCCCAGTAGTAATGTATGGCTGTGAGAACTGGACTATAAGGAAGGCTGAGCGCCGAAGAATTGATGCTTTCCAACTGTGGTGCTGGAGAAGACTCTTACGAGTCCCCTAGACTGCAAGGAGGTCAAATCAGTCCATCCTAAAGGAAATCAACCCTGCCTGCTCATTGGAAGGACAGATACTGAAGCTGAAGCTCCAATATTTTGGCCACCTAATGCGAAGAGAAAACTCCCTGGAAAAGACCCTGATGCTGGGAAAGACTGAAGGCAAAAGGAGAAGGGGACGGCAGAGGATGAGATGGCTAGATAGCATCACGGATGCAATGAATATGAACTTGAGCACGCTCCGGGAGAGAGCGCAGGACAGGAAGGCCTGGCGTGCTATGGTCCATGGGGTCACGAAGAGTCGGACACGACTGAACGACTGAACAACAACAACAACAACAAAGTTATAAAAATATTGCAGAACATGTGCTGAAAGCCAGATCTTGTGTACTGTGGGAGGTGAGCACAGCCAGCTGCAGGCTATAACGTGTATTTATTCATTTATGAACTATGTATTTAATGCATTCTTGGCCCTTTCCAAGATTTCAGTCTTTCAGAGATTTCTTGCAATCTGAGACATATAGTTCCAGATCTATACAAGTCATATTCATTCATATTTTGAATTTTTAGTGTGGCAGGGGTGCGCTCACAAAATGGCTTCCATGGGGGACTTGCCCACTCATAAGATGCCTACTATGGTGGGCATGGCTGGTCACAAAACACCCATTTCCCAGAAGGCAAAGTAGTAGGTCCATTAAAAAAAGTAGCTTGCCCAAGAACCTAAGTACAAGGTAGAGGCAAGGGGCTGAGCTCCAAAACAGAAAAATACTCTTTTGAACCCAAATATTGATGGCACTGGAAGGCTGCACTTTGCTTTGCAGCATGGAAAAAAAAATGCAGCAGTTTAAAAAAAATAATTTAAAAAGCATCTTAAGAAATAAAATAAAAATCAGGAGGGGCAGAAATAATGTCAGCCACCAAAGCCAGTGTCCATGGTCATCCTGATGCCCACAGGCAGCCCATGGGAGACCCCAAGTCTACACAGTCCACAGTAGCTCACTAGATTTGGTCTCAGCCTCCCCTTGCTTTTAGCTGCACTGCCACTGAGCGTGTCCAGATAGTTCAATGCAAGTCCCACTTGGGTAAATTTATGTTTAAGTCCAGAATCTAGACACACACTGAAGTAGTTATCTAAATCCTCTGCCTGGCCACATCCCTGCTACTCATATGTCAAATCCTTGACTTTTCCACTCCAGCCCAGTCTTCTTCATTTGTATCAGGGGTGGGGAGCTTCTGTCAGTGAGAGAAGTTCCTGGGGGCCGCAGCAGTGGGAGGTGAAAAGGTGTGGAGCCAAAGAAAGACGATGTGAGATCAAAAATACAAAAAAATAAATAAATACCAACCTATTGTAGCTAAAAGCTGTCACTGCCAGCAACTAGGCCTCGGGAGAAGCATTTCATTCTTTCACAATGTGTGTGTCTGTGTGGGGTGGGAGGGGGACTGCACAACAACCCCTAACCATGAGTGAGTGGGAGAAATGGGGTAGGGCCAAGAGAAGGGGGTGTGATCATCTGGGAAACTAAAGAGGGCCAGATTGGTACCCCCAAGAGGGCCAAATCTGGCCCCCGGGGCCTGAGATTCCCCACCCATGATCTATATACCACATTCAGATACTGTTGGTGCTACATTAAATACTCGCCCTAAGAGAAGATGTGCAGGAAATATGGAGCATGACACACAACATGACACAGCCTGGAACAAAAGACAGGGGCCAGCAGGAACAGTATTTGAGAATGGTCCAGCTCTTGACATTGAGATCCTCTCCTAAGGAATACAAATATCTTACAGCCCCTGTGAGTCCAGCGGATATAGAAATGTGCTAAGATTTGGGATGCATAGGTTGCAGAATCCAGCCTCTGCCATAGACTCATTGTGGCAACTCAGACTTTCCCATCAGTCCAGTGGGAACAATCTCAGAAAATGCCTTCTTCCATATGAATCTTCCTCCATGTCTTGAGATCAGCTGGGGAGGCTCTGCTCTGGGGCCATCTGTAAATGAGATGTGTTTGGCTAGGGCATGGAGCAAGACCTTCTTTGGGGGTATGCCAGTCCTTGGCTATAGTCTCTCCTGGGGTGGGGTCATCTACTTATGCCTTTTGCAAATAAAAATACATATCTTAAAAAATATCTCAAAGGCTCTGAACTGTAGTCTACTGCTGTCCAGGGTTGTTTTATCACTACTACAGTAATGCTTCATTGTAGCTTTGTAGTTTTTATTTTTATTAGGTTTGTGCTTTAGTTTTCTTTTGTTTAATGTTGAACGTAGCCTTCCAAAGACACAAACACACAGCCAGGAAAACCCTTCCAACCACTGCTGCCATGACATCTCTCTTGACATCAATGTACACATGACTTTCAAAGCACTCATTGTGTCTCTCCCCAGACATTTCTGTTTTTGCATGTCCATACTAACAACACAAGGACGAAAGCAGTCTTGAGCAGATATGTTATTCTGTAACGGGGACTGAAGGGGCCTAACACAACTGCGTGGTTGGGAGGACACGCAAGATGAAGATGGGAAAGCAGTGGAGGCTTGTGGCTCCGATTTCAGTGGGGCAATGCATCCGCTCCAGGTTTCAGTCAGAAATCTGAAAGAACTATCCAAGGTGCTTTACACCTTGGATAGCTCCTTTAGAGTTCCAACTGATTCTGATTGAAACCCCACTGACATTGGAGCCACCAGCCTCCACTGCTGGAAAGAATTCTGCGTATCAAATCTGTATTTACTGCAGAAGGAATCACTTCATGGGGGGACTAAGAGGGGCAAGGTGGCATTTGGCTCTAGGGCAGGGATGTTTCAGCCCAAAGGCCTCACTCCATTTTGAAGATGGGCCGTGTTGCAGTGGTGGGCAGGTCCAAAGGCAAAGGGGGAAGGACAAAAATACAAAAAAACCCACCCAGTTTATTTTAGCTTAAAGCTCTTCCTGACCATGATGAAGCCTTAGGAGAGGAATTTCAACCTTTTAGAATAGGGTAAAAACTGCACAAAAGCCAGGAAACTACCAAATTATCAATGGTTGAGGGAAAGGGGGTGGGTCCAGCGAAATGGGCACATGGAGCAGATAAAAGGTGCAGATAAAAGGGGGCTATAGAGAAGGAATAGATGTTCATATAGGAGGAAAGCTGAGATCCACCTCCACAGTAGGAGAAGCTTAAAAGGGTGGTGGAAACCTATTTCCCAAGGCCTTTCCCCTTGCTGGAGCCATTTGTCGTGCCCAGTGGAGGCTGGTGGCTCTGATGTCAATGAGGCGGTGAATCCACTCTGGGTTTCAGTCAGAACCAGTCAGAACTCTAAAAGGGATATCCAAAGTTTGCACCTTGGATAGCTCCTTTCAAGTTCTGACTGAAATTTGGAGCGGATTCACTGCCCCACTGACCTCAGAACCACCAGCCTCCACTGGTCCTGCCTCTTCGCCCTCTTCCCACTACGCTGGGCTGTCTTCTTTGGTCTCCTCCTTAGCCCACATCCCTCCCCATTAGGGCTGCTCTGGGAAGTGGGAGTAAGTGGGTGGCTTAATGTGTTAACACAACTCTTGCTAAAGATGCCATTAATTCACATAACATTGCTCTGTGCTCCAATTTCTGTAATAGCCCAACCATCTATGCATGACTATTCAGATGTGAGCCACATTTTGTTCAATAGGACTTCTTTTCACATAAAATTATTTTTTTAAAAAATGAGCAAAGCACATATCAGCCTGAATAGAATAGCCCAGGGGTGCAGAATCCCTGGCCCACGGGCTTAATGGGGTTCCACTGGGCGTCCCCATCCAGTCTGCCCAGATATAGGTTCCTCCAAGGGGCGGGGCTTGGCTTCCAAACCCCACCCCCTGGAGGAACCCTCACTGATGTCCCTGGTCTGAGTCACTTCTCACAGCAATGCAAAGCACTGGGCAGACGCTGGGCGCTGTGCAAAGCTAGGGACCCAGCAGGACCAGTCCTACCGTTAGGCAGAGTGAGGCAGCTGTCTCAGGAGACAGATGCTGGGAGACGGCAGCAAGGTGTTGGAGGAGAGAGCTGTGTCCCAAACAGCCTGCCCTGTCCCTCCTAAGATGGCCTGCTGCCTTCAGATGCAGTGGAAGAAGCTGTCTCATAGCTAGTGTCGAAGAAATATTCACCTGCTAGTAAAATCAACTTTTGTACGTGGAACTGGAGGGAACGCCATCTTGTTCTTTGCCTCAGGCAGCAAAATGTCTTGTGCCATCCATGAAACCCAGACAGCTGCTCCTCCCAGTGCTGGCCAAGTCCCTTTGCACATGCCTCTGTCAGCACGGAGGAAAGCTAAAATAGGTGGTGAGTTAAAATGGGTGTGGCCACTCCTGCTGACATCATCCAAGCCGTGGGAGGCCTGGTGTGGGGCAATCTGCCCCACCATCCCACTCATAGCTAGTTCTGCATCCCTGGAATAGCCAAACATTAGAGGACAAGAAGCCCAGGATACTACCTACATAACTCAATGGATGTCCCAGTTGTGCAAATGCATATTTACAGGTGGAATTTGAGGCCACCCAAAGCAGTTATTGCATCCAGCTTTAAATAGCCTAAGTTATCATAGTTCTAGCAATGCAATTTCTCCCAGTCCCCTCATATCACCAGCATGTGATTCCACCAGCCTGCTGAAAGGCCTCCCCCATGAAGGCTCCTCCTCCCACAACTGTCACCGCCAGCAGCCATCCCAGCAGGCTGTGCGGAAGGAGATGAGACGAAGAGCAGGGCCATTTCACCAGCCCTGCTAAAAGAATTTGTCCCCATTCCTTTTTCCGTGTGTCGTGTCTTTTTAGATTGTGAGCCTGTAGGGAGGGACTGTCTTGTTTAACTGATTGTATGTAAGCTGCTTTGGGAGCCTTTTGGTTGAGGAGCAGCCTGAAAATACTTCAGATAGATAGAGTCAGCTTGAAGTATATTTTAATAGACACATATGGAATATTTATTGGAATTATTTTTTTCCTAAAACCTGAATAAAGCATCATGCAAACCAGTGTTACCCACACTGGGCAGTGAAGATCATACCTTTTCTCTTAGGAGGCTGCTTTTAATGGTAATTTTAATTAAATATTGCATTTCACATGAGCATTTTTGTATCATGCATTTTGCTGAATTATGTTGTAAGTGCTGGACTTTAAGCTCGTTGGGGACAGGAACTCTGGAAGACACCATGTGCACCAGGGGTGGGCAACTTGGGGGCCTCCAGATGTTCTTGGATTGCAACTCCCATCATCTTTCACCATTGGCTATGTTGGTTAGGGCTCATGGGAGCTGCAGCCAGCCCATATCTGGACAGCCACACATTCCCCACCCTGCTAAGGCTGTATGCAAATAGAAAGCTGCAAAGTAAAGTAGTGCTGCATGTAAGACTTCCAGCTGCTAGGAATCTAGCAAATCAGGATGAAGGTTAGTTTTTAAGCTTTCTCCCTGATATACTAATTTTCTACATGCCATTTTTGTGGGTTTTCTTTAAAAAAAAAATATGATGGGAGACTGTACCCTGTTGGTACAGTCCCAACAGGTTCGTAAAAGCCAACTCTGGCTCCCGCACTGTGCATTACACAGAAACTAGAAACATTTGTCTCCACTGCTTCCCTGACCCTTGTACCAGGGGAAAGCCCCAAAAGGTGTCCTTACCACAGACTAGGACAAAGTGCTTAAAACAAAGATGCAACTTATCACTTGCATTCCTGAAAGGAGCGTCTTACAACTGTACTAATATCTTGGAATAATAAAATTTGCATGTCTATGGAGTGGATACCTGACCACAGAAGGTCGATACCCTGCGTCTTTTTTGTTGCAGTCATGTGAGTTGTAAATCTTTAATTAGGGGCCTCAGGTTTTTCTTTCCTTTTAAATCATTTTTTTTCTTGCAATGTTGAGAAGCAGGATATGCCCCCTCTCACCCAGGCAGTGATGCAGATCCTTAAGCACTGCTAACTCCTACATGTTTAAAATCACGAGATAAGCTTAGAAATCATGAGATTTCAGAACAGTCATGCTGATGATAATGGTTTCGCTTGCCTTTCGATTTCTGAAGCTTTTGGACGTAACACGATTGCACTTCCAAACTTTTCTCCATGAGAACTAAGGCGGGGAGAGGGAAGGAAACTTAACCCATCCCTTCCCAATTAATGCACTGATCCTTCAAATTTGTTCTCAGAACAAAAACCTTCAGGCTGCCCAAAACAGCATCGGAGACTCTTAAGTTGCCCATCTGTGTTCATGCACCCCAGTATTCAAAATGGCTGTAGACTGATGGCAGCATCACCAGTCACAGAGACAAACAGGCCTCCCATGCCTGGTGGGTTCCACATCACTCAATATTTCATATTCAGCTTCAGAGGACATGTTATACGTGTGTAACACTAGATGCTTTACTCAATGTTTTACTTGTCGAAGCGATTAACTAAGACTAACACAAACAAAAACACGCCCATAGCTTTTTTCCCCCAGGGAGCAGCGGCGATATGGTTAGAGCAATGTGCCACAGCGTTAGAAGCCTTCAGAAGCTATAACTGACACGTTGGTCAGCATGGTCTGCTAATCTAGTCATGGGTTAGATGCGGTGCCATGAGGTGACGTGGAGTTAGTGGGGGGGTTTCCGTGGGTCGCTAAGGGAAGGCCACAGCCCACTGGCCTCTGCATTACCATTATCGGGGTTGGTAAACATCCTACTTGCACTGGAGACGGTTTTCCCGATGTCAGCCAATGAACGCAGGTTGGATTTTTTGGTCTGGTGCCGATGCTTCCTGAGCAGCGTGTAGGTGACCTTGTCCTTCATGTCTTGCTTCAGAAGCCCTGTCTCGATCTGATTGTCCACAACCATCTCTGGGGTTGGAGAGTGGGGAGAGAAGGAGAAAACAATAAATCAAAAGAAGGAAGTTGTTTGGAAGTTCACTGCTAGGCTGGTGAATTCCCCTCTACACATACATGTAGGACAACCTTGTTCAACCTGATGACTTCCAGAAGTGATGGACTACGTCTGGACAATAATGGCCATGTTGGGTGGGAGTTGTAGTCCAACATAGTTCGAAGGTACCAGGTTTGGGAAGGCTGATGTAGGATTTTGCAGCTTCGTTTGGCAAACAAGTGTATTTTAAAAGACTAGCTTTTGAAATAGCTTGTACTTCTTTCCATTGTATTAATAAAGCAGATGAGGAGTCCACCACCCCAGCTCAAGAGGCTGCATACATTGCAGTACCATGCAGTCACCTAAACGTGCCAGTAGTTCCAAAGTCAGCTGGTAGCACAGGATGGTAATGTTGGCTGTGCAACCCACCCTCCTCTTCAGCTGTTACGTTCCTACACCACCAGCACATTCACCTTTACACATAGGATTGTAACATCTGTAAATACTCTCAGTGAAATATAAATGGTTCCTTGCATGTCCTGCATAATGCACTAGACAGCTGGAATCTGATACAGAACTTTGTTTCCTAAAAATCTTTTCCAGTTCCTTTTGTAAATCAAGCTTCTAGCCCCCATGCTTTGAGGAAAGTGTTGTAATTGTGTAAGCATTCTCTGCTAAAGACTTTGGAAACTGGGACAGGGATTCCATAGTGGACAAAATATTGCCCACACCCCCCTATGCCCCATTACCCCCTGACCCTACTTACCTCCTCAGCCTAACTCTACCCCAATTCCTCTATGTCCTTTATCATCCCACTTCTTTCTAGTAGACTCCAAGTTCTGCAAATCCACCCCAGAACACTGTGTTTAGAAAAAGCAATGGAATTTAAATGTACAATCTCATGGAGACGCAACAGGACTTAATTCTGAATAATCATGCACAGGACTGGGCTGTTTCATGGAACTTGGAATGCAGAACATTGTTTCTCTTGGCAAAAAAAAACAACCACGCCCCCATAAACTATAGGGAACCATCCTGCACTTCCACTGAATTCTGTGGAATTTACAGAAAGGAACCATCATGCCAGAGGGGAGTGCAGACTTTGCCTTGAGTCTCATCCCCTTATGCTCCTGGTATGAGTACCATCTAGATGGTAGGACTACCATCTTCATACACCAGCCTTCCCCAACCTGGTGCCCTCCAGATGTGTTGAACTACAGCTCCCATTATCCCCAGCAAGCATGGGCAAGCCCCATGCTGGCTGGGATGATAGGAGATACAGTCCAACACATCTGGAGGGCACCAAGGTATTCAACTATGAGCAGAGATTTGAAACCTAGCCTTTCATGGCCAAATCCAACATCCTGTTCAACAGACCAGACTGGTTCTTATAAAACAGGACAGTCGTTTACAGTCTTTGAGACCACTTACCTACAACCTGAGGGAGCGATGAGGCCTCTAAATCCAACATGATTGACCCTTTCTCTATACACATCCTCAACTCAAACAAGCTGTGAAGGGATAATGTGGCGACGTGCGGTTTACTCCATCTCTCTCCTCCTTGTTCCACCTTTTCTTCAAATTTTATCCACCTGCAACAGGCAAACAAGTGAATGAAGGTGAACTTACAAAAAGTGCTGCTTTTTAGCACTGCCTTTTCAGCTGGTTGTGAGGCTTATGAAGAAAAACGGTCTAAGAAATGTAGAACAGCCTCAAAGAACTCCTTTCTACAGTCAGGGCCAGAAATATTGGAACAACGATAACCGTTTTGGCAGTTGGCCTCTGTACACCACCACACTGAGGTTGAAAGGAAACACCCAGATGGGAGCGAAGTCAGGACTTTCAGCTGTAATTCAAGGGGTTTGACAAAAGTGGGGCACTAACCATTCAGGAAGGACAGCCAGTGGCATACACACACACCCATCGTTGGGGGCTCACAAGTAATGGAACGAATGGCTGACAAGCAGCTGTTTGGCCAGGTGTGGCCTGTTTCCTGGGTACCCCATGACCAATCAAGCAGATAAAAGGCCTGGAGGTGGTTCTGAGTGTTACATTTGCATTTGGTAGCTGTTCACTGGAACCCCCAACAGGAGGTCCAAAGAGGTGTCCATGCGAGTGAAGGAGGCCATCATTAGGCAGAGGAAACAAATCCATCAGAGAGATAGCAAAAACAGTGGGAGTGGCCAATACAACCGTTTGGAACATCCTGGAAAAGAAGGAATTAACTGGCAAGCTCAGCAACGGCAAAAGGTCTGGAAGACCACTAAAGTGGATGACTGCAGAATTCTGCTCATGGTGAAGAGGAACCCTTTCACAACATCTAGCCAGGTCAAGAACGCTCTTGAGGAGGTAGGCATGTCATTGTCAACATCTACAGTCAAGAGACGGCTTTATGAATGTAAACACAGAGGCTTCACAACAAGGTGCAAACCACTGGTAACGCTCAAGAACAGAAAGGCCAGATTAGCCTTTGCCAGCAAACACCTAAAAAAGCCTGCCCAGTTCTGGAATAAGATTCTTTGGACTGATGAAACCAAGATTAACTTCTACCAGAATGATGGGAAGAGAAAAGTATAGAGAAGGAAAGGAACAGCTCATGATCCAAAGCATACCACATCATCTGTCAAACATGGTGGAGGCAGTGGTATGGCATGGGCATGTATGGCTGCCCATGGAACTGGGTCACTGGTGTTTATTGATGACCTGACTGCTGGTAAAAGCAGCAGGATGAATTCTGAAGTGTATAGGGCTATACTTTCTGCTCAGATTCAGCCGAATGCTGCCAAACTGATAGGATGCCGCTTCATACTGCAGATGGATAATGACCCAAAACATACAGCAAAAGCTACCCAAGAGTTTCTCAAGGCAAAGAAATAGGATGTTCTTCAATGGCCAAGTCAGTCACCTGATTTCTACCCAATAGAGCCTGCTTTTCACTTACTGAAGACAAGACTGAAGGCAGAAAGACCCACAAACAAGCAGCAGCTGAAGGCAGCTGCAGTAAAGGCATAGGTGCAGTAATCTTTGGCAGCAAAGAAATGACAGAAACTATGGCTTGTCAATTCAGACACCATAGTGACCATGGGCACAAACCATGGTTTGCAAAACTATTTCAAAATATGGTTTCCAATGCTGGTTTGCCAGCCAACTGATAACCTTGGTTTGTGAACCACCCAGAAAGCTTTGGCTACTAGCAGGTATAGAAATGTAGTATGTAAATACATAAATAAATTTGCCTATTCAGATTTCATGCCAAACTCCAGTTATGCTTCCTAGAACATGGCTTGACGAGACGTCTCAATTGTGCCACTGCAATCAGAGGGTTCCACTTCCTGTGTGGTCTCCCTCCAAGACAGGGTTAAAATAATGCATGTCAAACAAAACCACCAAATGCTAGCTCTTCCATGATAATGGTGGGAGAGTTTTGCTGTTACACCTGCTGGACTTCTCCCTCCCACCTATTAAAAGGTAAAGTCACTCCCATCAGGTCAGGAGTTCAACCCTTGCATGTGGTTATGAAACAGCCCTTAGGCGTGGAAAAAACGTTTTACATGGGACAGCGTTTGCCCTTTGCCCTAATCTTCAACTAAAACAAGAGAAAGACAGGCTTGCTCTTTTCTTTTCTTTTTCATATTTGATCAAGATTTCCCTGAACCATTACAGCAACTGGAAGAAAAATCAGGAAACATTAGATTCTGTCGTTTTCATTAACACAGTCTTCTTTTTCCATAAAACAGACTTAAGGTCTGCTCTTTGTTCTGCATTTACATTTCAGGACATAATAAGTATCTTATCCTGTCTCACTGACTGCTGAACAACAGTGCCAAATTGGAGACTCAAATAATTTCTTTTCTTTTTTTCCTTCACAAAGTTTGAGAATGCCAGAGCTACATTGGAGTTACTTGGGTTCAGGGTTCTACCTCATTGTGGACACTTAATTAATATGAAATTCAGGATCACAATATGAATCATCAACTGTACAGGAGGAAATTGGGAGGAAAAGAGACATTCCAAGTAAGGCTAAAAGCTTAATGACGCTTAATTGGTAGATTAACCAGAGTGGGCTAATTTTAATCAGTGGGTCTTTTATGTTGCTCTTTTGGTTATGGTGTGTTACCATAAACATAGAATGGGGGAAAACAACACAGAGTGTTACACACATAGCTCTTTTTTTAATCCAACTGCATGTTCTTACATTTACTTCAATATCTTAAAAAGCAAAAAGGAATCTCTAAGAATGCTTTAGTAGTATACACATTTATTTAGGGTGCAATCCTATGCATGTTTAGACAGAAAAAAGTCCAACTCTATCCAGCATTCCCCAGCTAGCCATGCTGGCTGGGGAATGCTGGGAGTTGTAGGACTTTGTTCTGTCTAAATATGCATAGTATTGCACCTTTCATTGATTAAAGGGATAGAAGGCATCTGAATGGTCTTTAATTGGTTGACAGCTCTAATTTTAGGAAATAAAATTTATGCTAGGACTCCTATAAAAAGGCACGTTCCCTTCCCAGACACTTTCTGCCTTATCAGTTTTATATATTTATTTCATTCCATCTTTCTGGCAATGAGCTCAGTGAAACATATGTAGCTCCCCCACTTTTATGTCCTACACCACTCCAAACAGACATATTCCTCCAGTAAGGCTGTCTTGTAACACCCATTGCACCCCAAATACACACCCAAATCGATGAGCTATACTAATAAAGACTGATCTCAAAGCTGAAACTCAGCCTCAGCTCAGCCCAAAGAAAGGGTCTCTCTGCAGCCACACATCTCTCCAAACCTAGCCAATGAAACAAGATGAAGGACTGAAATGGACAGTAACAAAACCGGTATACATCAGCCTCATCATAAAACTGGAGCCCAAGTCAAGGCTGTGGAGCCAAGCAAAACTGACAGTATTTTTACAGTGTTTACTGTTTGTACTGTTTATATAGCGGTTTTTATATTGTATTATGTTTTGTAATATTGTGCTGTGTATGTGTTTTTATGTAATACACTTGGAAATCCTGGGATGTCAAGTGGTATAGAAGCAGCTTGAATACATAAAAAGAAATAAATAAGTGCTTCGTTATCTATGAGCCCTGAAAGAGGCCCTGCTCTTTCTTAGGAGGAAGCCACAGCTAGGGATGTATGAGAATTTCATTTCAGTCTGCAAATCACTCAAAAATGCCCCGTTTGTAATCCCAAGCACAAACGGCAGTACATTCTCTCCAAAAATGTTCACAAATCCCCAAACGTGCATTCACATTCACAAAATGTGTACTTGAAAATGCACAACTTTCTTAAACTGCACAGATTTTGAAAAATAAACAACTTTTAAATCACCGACACTTTAGTCAATGGAAATGCACAGTTTTCTCAAAGTGCACAACTTTTAAAGCATCCATGCTTTAGTCTATGAGGAACATCCACACAAATCTGGGGATTTGGAGACAACTTTCATGTTCGATAGTTGTTTTGGGGGGAGGGGTTGCACAATTTTCTCGTTCGCACAAAACAGTGAGCGCAAATCAAGGAGAGACTAGCAGTGAGTTGATGTTCGGAGAGTCTTGGTGAACTCAAACACTGCTTGTGCACCTATCCCTAGCCACAACGCAGTGTTAGTGCTCCAACTTTGCTTCTAAAATGTCCTGGGTTTAATAACTGGCTTCTCCAGTTAAAAAGAGCCCCATAGTTGTATGGCTGGAGAACCCTCTGCCTTTGGCATGAGAGAACAACTACTAGCCAGAGCAGAGAGTACTAGACTAGATGGGCCAATGGGTTGCCATCATATAGGACAGCATCCCAGTCAAGGGAGGGGGAAGGATGAACAGGGAGGGTACTGCTGTAGGTCACATAGAGACAGAAATTAGTGCCTTCATGCCCAGGCTTTTGGAAGCACACAAAAATAAAGCCATGGACAGAATGAGAAAGTTGTTGTTGTTGCCATGGGCAGAGTGAGAAAGTTGTTGATGTTGTTATATTTATTTATATCCTGCCTTTTTCCCCATACTGGGACTCAAGGCGGCTTTACTTAAAACTTATAAAATTAAAACCAATAAATAGAAATATAAATACAAGTGTACAAAAGTTAAAAATATAATTAAATCATCAAAATTAAAATTGTAAAAATATCAAAACATTAAAAGACAACAAGACAAATAGTGTCCATCTGTCATATTTTCACAGGTCCAGACTAGTTATCCCCAAAGGCCTGCTGGAACAAAAAAGTTTTTACATGCCTACAAAAGCATATCAAGGAGGGTGCCACTCTCACCTCCCTGGGAAGGGAGTTCCAGAGCCTTGGGGCAGCCACCGAGAAGGCCCTCTCCCACGTTCCCACTAGGTGTGCCTGTGATGGTGGCGGGACGGCGAGAAGAGCTTCCCCTGAAGATCTCAGGGCACAAGTATGGTCTGTCATATAACCTGGACCCGAGCCGTATAGGGCTTTATAGGACATGACCAGCACTTTTAATTGTGCCCCGATACAGACTGGAAGCCAATGAAGCTGTTTTAACAGGGGAGTTGTATGCTCCCTATAACCAGCCCCAGTCAGCAGTCTGGCAGCAGCTCTTTGAACCAGGTGAAGTTTCCAAACACTCTTTGGGGCAGCCCCACGTAGTGTGCGTTACAGTAATCCAAACGGGATGTAACTAAGGCATGTGTTACTGTGGCCAAGTCAGACATCTCAAGGAATGGGAGCAGCTGGCGCACGAGCTTTAACTGTGCAAATGCACTCCTGGCCACTGCTGAAACCTGGGCATCCAGGCTCAGGGATGAATCCAGAAGTACACCCAAGCTGGGAACCTGTGTCTTCAGCGGGAGTGTAACTCCATCTAGCACAAGCTGGATTCCTATTCCCTGATCTACCTTTCGACTGATCAGGAGCACCTCTGGCTTGTCTGGATTAAGCTTCAATTTGTTTGCCCTCATCCAGTCCATTACTGCCAACAGACAGTTTCAGGCATCTTATTTTGCTGCCAATCTTTATTTATTTATATCCTGCCCTTCTTTGCAAGGGGCACAGGGCTTATCTCTTGCTTAAGTTACAAAACAGCAGAAGAATTCCTCGCGGTTGCACAATATCTTCTCCAGATCAGCACCAACCTTGTCAATTAATCTAAGCGCATTATACTGAGAGCCAACGTAACAAAAGAAGCTCTCCAAGTGTCCTTACTCTTTCAAATTGTTCAATCCTCAAGTGACATTTAACAGTCATTTATCCCATTTTCAATTGTGGCTGTTATATCTAGGACTTTGTCTAGTACTACAACAGGGAAAGCTTGGCAAAAATTCCCCCAAAAAGGAAATCTATGTACACCAAAGCAGCAGTTGAACATCATCCTTTGAATTGTTGTGCTGACTACATTTGCTTTAGAGTAGAATTAAAAATGCATCTGTGCTGCATTAGATGAAACTGCCGTGACAGGGGATGCAGACATAACATTCCGGACTGCGGTGGCCTTCATTCCCTATTTGTTAAGTGCAAAGAAACCAAGAGAAGAAAAGTTCTCTTTTGGGGTCCTCAAAGTTAACTTTAACATATTCACTAAATGCCACACCAGAACAAATAAAGTGTCAGCAGTTCTCCTTGCAACCATCTTCAGCTAATACCGTAATGAAACGAGAAGGCTATAAAAGCAGCAAAATGTTCTCCAGACACCAGGAAGACAAAAGCTTTCTATCCCAACAATGGGGGTATCTGACTACTAGCCTTTGGTGTGATGGTACACCTGTGTCTGGGTTGGATGGCTTCACGCTACAGGTGAGGGCTAATGTGACTGAACGTCCTTCCATACAAAAAACTCCATCCATGCATTAAACTATGTGGGAGAAAGGACCAAAACCTACTCTCTTCCCCAACTTCATGTTATTTCAGTCATTTGGCAGGGAAGATGGCTCTCTAGTAGAGAACATGCTTTCCATGTAGATCAGGGGTGCACAACATCCAGGGGTTGGAGGGCCAACCCCCTGAGAACTGCGCACACACCCCACTGCCACCAAAATTGCCACTGCTGACAAATTTGCTGCTGGGATTTTGCAGAAAAACACAGCACACCTTGTTCAGATGGAGGGACGCTTCCAGGAGTATGATTCTTCTAAACAAGGTATATGTCCTCCCCGCATGTCATGTTTTATTGAAAAATCATTCTGAGGGGAAGGGGTTGCCGCTGCTGCCACCACAGAAAGTTCAGTGGCGGCAGGGTCAGTGACGGGCCAGGTGTCGCCCATATATGATGAAGAAGGTCCCAAACTCAGTCCACAGCATCTCCAGTTAAAAGGAACGGGCAGTAAGTGATGAAAAAATGTCTGCCTGAGGCCTTAAAGAGCTGCTGAGAGGTAAGAAATTAGGTACCCTCCAGATGTTTTGAACTACAACTCCCATAATCCCTTATCATTGTCCATGCTGGCTGGGACTTATGGGAGTTGTAGTCAAAACATATGGAGGACACCAGCTTACCTACCCCTTGTGTAGACAATATGGGGCTAGATGGACAAATACTCTGATCTGGTGTACTTCCTACATTCCTATGTCAGCCCCTCCCTACAGTTTGAAATAGTACCAGTTTCACTCTGTCAGAATTAGGCCTAAATGACAACAAAAAACATGTCTAAAAAGGCAGCTTTGGAGGAGGGATCAATCCATCCCCCACAGCATATGAAGGCCTATCTGCTATCATTCATCTTTCCCTGCAACATGAAGCCACCAGGGAGAATTAGGCATGCTCTACAGTGCTCTCCAAGTTCATAGAATCACAGGATAGTAGGGTTGGAAGGGGCCTACAAGACCATCGAGTCCAACCCCCTGCTCAAGTTCATGCAGTGTGACAGATAAAACACATATAGGGTTGCAGTGTGTCCTAGTACGTCTCCATGACACACAGTGATTTCAAGGTAAGTGCACAGTGTGGTTCTGCGACAGCATCAGAGACAAACACAGTTTTTGACTGGCAAGCCAATGTTTGTGGAGTCCCTACTGATCTGTGTAGTAGCTTATTTCCAAATGTCAACACAGAGGTTTCCCAAGAAGAAGGGACCGTGCAGAGGGAATATAGCTCAGTGCTTGAGTACATGCCTTCAGTGCAAGTGTGACTGATTTAGAATGTTTATATGCTACCTTTCCTAAAAATTCTAAAAGGCTACCAAAAAAATACAAATGCAGTTTAAAAATATATATAGAATCATTCCCTGGCATCTCCTGTGAAAAGGATCAGGTAGCAGTTGTTGGGAGAGGCCTTCTGCTTGGGACCCACTGAAATAAGTTAGTGTGGAAGCAGGGAAGAAAAGCTCCTTTTAAAAGCAGAAATTTTTAGTTTGCGGATGAAATTCAGTGGCATGGCAGAAAAAGTAGTCCTCCCCCTTGCTTCCCTGCCACTGAAATTCGGTGACACATTCAGCTGCGTAGCAGCAGGGCAGGGGTGCAGATCCATGGCCTTCTGTAGAGCCACTGCCCGCTAGATATTACTGGGCTAACTGGACAAGTAGGTTGACCTGCGGGAAAAGGATCAAGTACTATCCATTTTTCCTAACACTGTCTTTTCCAAGATGCTTCCAGTGTAACACTACATTGATATATATTCAGGAGGCTGCTTCATGGATACAGTCCTAGACACTGAACTATTTGCCCACCTACAGCGACCATACAGTGAAGTCCAATTCAGAATTCAATGAAACGGAAATATGCTATTGTGGGTAAGTTTTAGCTCCATAACTGGACAAAGGGTGAAATTGGTTTATTTGAAATGAATTATGGTGGCATCACACAGGCATTTAAGTTCATCATAGGAATGGCTTTGCTGGATTTAGCCCAAAGATCAACTTAGTCCAGCATTCTACTACCAACAGCAGCTAGCCACATACACTTCTGGACACTCCAAACTGTATTTCTTCCCAACAGCTCCCATTGCCCCCTCTTTTAGGGAAACCTCTGCACTGACATCTGGAAAGAACCTACTTGGACAACACAGATAATCAGGCACTCCACAAATTTAGGAATGTCCAAGATCCCAGGCTCAACCTCTGGCATCTCCAGTTCAAAAAAAAAAAGGGACCAGGTACTAGGCGATGTAAAAGAGCTCTACTGGAGAGCCAGTACAGACTAGACTAGACTTGGCTAGATGGACAAATGTCTGAGCTAGCATAAAGCAGCTGCATAAGAACATAAGAAGAGCCATGCTGGATCAGACCAAGGATCCATCTAGTCCAACCTTCTGTTCACACAGTGGCGAACCAGCTTCCTATGTTTCATGTACAAATCGAACCTTATTTGCATATAAGTTGGCTTGCAACAAATGTGTAAGATCAGCTTAAATCGAAGGGCTTCATCTTAACTGGATATGAGTGCTAAGACTGCACGAGATACCTTCATTGCATGCAATATCTCACACACATAATACAGATCACCTTAGACACTAAGGGAGCAATCCTATACGGGTAGGTGGCGACCTCCGAATGCAGAGGTGACTGCCTATCCAATGCAGGATGGGTGGAGTGCAGAAGGGATCTTCTCCATGCTCCGGCCGCCCTTCATTACCTGCTAGATGGCCAATTTCAGCCATCTAGCCAGAGCAATGGGCGGGGGGGGGGGGGGGACAGATCATGCATTGGAAGCCTTGTAAGGAGGCTTTTGCTGCCCCCACCCCTCCCAACCCAGGAACGCCCCCTTTTGCCCTGCTCTATGCTGCTCTTATGAGCCCAGAGACAATCTGTACCGCCTACAAGGCATTGAGGGAATGGGGGAGGCAGTTCTCCAGGAACCGACCAATCCTATGGCCATCTAGCCTCTGCCTAGCGACCAAAGGATTGTGCCCTAAAGGATTTATTGTGGCATGACCTTCCTAAGAAAACATCTGATGAAGTGGACCAACCTTCCCCAACCTGATGCCCTCCAGACGTGTTGGACTAAAACTCCCAGTATCTGTCGGGAACCCATAAACACTCATGCCACAGTCAATTCATCAGTCTTTTCAGGTACCACAGATATGGGTGGAAGGATCAGTCTTACTTCCAGTCCATGTCAGTTTCTCATGAGATCACTCACAAGTCCATTCCATCCTGTTCCCACATTAATGTACAATTTTTTAAAAAAAATCCACATAAAAATTTGTGTATTTTTAAGTATGTATTTTGAGTACATTTTCTCACAAAATACACATTTCTAGACATATTTTACCTAAATATTTTTAAAATATGCATTTTTAAATGCATTTTGGTACTTCTTGAGCCAAGTACTGCATCACAAAATTCAGAGAAGTGCAAAATCTGAAGGATAATTATGTTCAGATCTGCATATTAGTCCAGGAGGTGCAAAGCAGATCAGTTCACACTGGAATTCATAAAGCTCAAATTCCTCAAGCCAGAGGCCTCTTTGTTGTTTCTGCTGGAATAGACAGAAACAGCTACCCTTCTGGAAAAACTAGAGGTGTATGCAGGGCAAATGCTGGGAGTGGGACGAATGTAACTAATGCAAATCTGCATATAAAACCCCAGATTAAGGTGTCCCTACATGAGTTCTTCCCATTACTGAAGATAGCTCCACATTTTGTGATCGATGTAGGAAATATTATCAAAATCAGAGTCTCCCATAGCATGCATGCAACACGCATGAATATGGAAACATCCAGTATTCACATGCCTCGGAAATCTGGTCCAATCAGTTTTCCCAAATGATTGTACACTGGCATTGAAAGACACGAGTGTAGTGTGTGATGGCCACATGTTACGTATTTGCTGTGCGAGACATCAGTGTGGAACACTAGTGTTTCTCCACAGTAATCATAATATATGGAGCTGCTCTAAGAAGGAGGAATTCTGGAGTTAACATGAACAAGGTGTTATTCACCGGTAGGGGGTTAATATGTCCAAACACAGCCAGAGGCACAAGTTAGAATGTTGAGTGGGAGATTTAGCAGAACTCCAATAATAAGAGAAAACTGAAAAGCTAATATTTAAATGTGTCAGGGGAAAGACAGAGAACACGGACCCTGGAAAATACTGACTCAGCGTTCCATTCTCCAGTGGATTGCCTGACACTGTTCTTTTCCTCAAAGAGAAAAATAAAAGTCTAGATTTGAGAGAGAGAGAGGTTATTGTAATGTCACAGTAAAGTCACAGTCAAACAAACTCCACTGGAATTATTGCTAGGTTGATTTCACTGATGGCAGTTCAATTAATTATTTTCTAACTGTGTCATCACTCCAGCACAGTTTATCTGTATGCATTGTTCTCAAGCGATCATAAATCTATTTGAATCTACTAAGAAACCAAACATGGGCTTGTTTGTTCCTTTGTTTAAATTAACACCAAAACTCAAAGTGTTGCCTCTAACCAATCCCAAAAAGAAATTACTAAATGATGGGGGGGGGGGGAATTGGGCACATTAGACTGTTGCATTAAAATGATTTCAACTGACAATTATTCAGCTCATAGACCATAGAAACAACACTTTGCATTTACATCCTGCGTTCTGAGTGAACAAAGTGTTTCTGGGATAGCATATGAGTGAACATATGCTATCCCAGAAATCCTTAGAACAACCCTGTGAAGCAGACCAGTACTTTTATCACCATATTGCAAATGGAGAACTGAGGCTGAGAAATAGCAGCTTGCCTAAAACCATCTAGTGATTTTTAGTGAGTTAATGGCCAAGGTGAGATTTGAATGGGGGACTTCCTAGCTCAAATCATATATTTAGCTGCTGCACTATAATCATTTTCTAAAAATTAGAAGAGTAGATATTTGAAATCTGTTTTTAAACATAAATGGTTTTCATATGGATTCCTGATGTTAAAACTCAAGTATCCCTTCCTTACAAGTGTCACCTTTGTGAGAAACCAAGACTACCACCATCCCTCTGTTGATCTTTTGAATAAATGATACTTTAGTAGCTCTATTAACCAACATTAAAAATGTATGTTGAAACAAATCCTCAGGTACCATTTTACTGGAAAAGCTTTCCAGAACATCAGAAAATAATTACTATCTTTGTGGAATCCCATCTCAGGGAAAAGATCCCCCCAAATTAACACACAACTTTGTAACAGGTTCTTCTGTCTTCTTCAGAAGCCACCCCGCAAAAAACCCAACCAACTCATAAAACTGCACTCACCTTGCTGTCTCCTTCCACTCCATCTCTTGTCCATCGACAGCCAGGAGTTCGTCCAGCTCTGTGAAGAGCTGGGGTGGAGCAGGGCTGTCATCATCTTCACCCAAAATGAAGCGGATGCGTTCGGCGGCGGGGGAGACTGCAGAGGTGAAAATACTGCGGTTAACAGACTGGAGGATGATCAAGGAAGCACGGTTCCTCTCCTTCCCCTTCTCCCCACATCCATTCGGCTGTTTCTCCTGGTTGTCTGCTCCATCTGACATTTTAGCTCCGACTGTGGGCTGTCGCTTTTTTTTCCCCCCTAGGTGTCTATGTCACTTTTTTCTTACACTTACTTCTAAAAACTTCAAGCTCGGGGTAAAGTTCAAGAGGATGTGTGTCTT
The DNA here is from genome assembly GCF_057233095.1 of Heloderma suspectum. Classification (NCBI taxonomy): domain Eukaryota; kingdom Metazoa; phylum Chordata; class Lepidosauria; order Squamata; family Helodermatidae; genus Heloderma; species Heloderma suspectum. Next base: position 15,482,911 of record NC_139462.1, read on the forward strand.
CTTCCCCCACTCCTTTAAGCTGCGTGTTAACAGCAAACCCACACAGCTCCTTGTCAAAAAATAGTAGAAAACTTCTAGGCTCAGCACCAATTTGCTCTATGGTGCATGCCCAGGGACCTTTAGTACTCTCATCAGCTGAGGTCCTTTAAAGTCTTTTTCTTTATAGGCAGAGAACCAGTTTAAGCCAAACTATTTGGGGGGCACCTCACGGAAAGGAAGTGGCTTCCCACTGCCAACTCTCCCCTCCCTTTGTACAAAGCTGGAACTTTCATTGGCTTGCGAGGCAGCATGTAGCCCCCTCCAAGACTCATTACCAGTGTAAAAGGGAATATTTAACAAAATAGGCCGTCTCCTCTTATTCATGGGAGACTGTGCTCTGGTCCATTTAGTCAAGTATCAAATACACTGAAAAAAGAAGGGAGGAAGAAAAGGCACAAAGCAGCCAACCCATCTACAGGTAAAACACTGTCAATGTAACTAAACCGAACATCAATTTTGGTCACATAGTCTCCGGGTATCGCAAATAACTGTATGTTCTCAGGGCTCCTTTTGACTTTGTAAGCAAAGGAAGGAAGAAGCAAGTTTTAGGGCCATTTCACACAGTATGCAGAGGCAAACTCAAGTATGCTCAGCAAGGAGCTGCAGCCAAATACAGTTCCCAATCAAGTGCATCTATATGATATACAACAAAGAGCCTTGTGGCAGCTTAAAGATTATCCGATTTATAATGGTATAAGCTTTCAAGGACCAGAGTCCACATCATCAGATGCAGATGGATTTCCATTTGATATGGCTAAACCTGATGCCTTCCATTGAAAGGGCAACGCCAAAGAGTGTTCAAACTACCGCACAATTGCGCTCATTTCACATGCCAGCAAGGTGATGCTCAAAATCCTACAAGCTAGGCTTCAGCAGTATGCGAACCGAGAACTACCGGAAGTACAAGCTGGGTTTAGAAGAGGCAGAGGAACTAGAGATCAAATCGCCAACATTCGCTGCATCATGGAGAAAGCAAGAGAATTCCAGAAAAACGTCTATTTCTGCTTCATTGACTACACTAAAGCCTTTGATTGTGTGGATCACAACAAACTGTGGCAAATTCTGAAAGTGATGGGAGTACCAGACCACCTTACCTGTCTCCTGAGAAACCTGTACGAGGGTCAAGAAGCAACAGTCAGAACCAGACATGGAACAACCGATTGGTTCAAAATTGGGAAAGGAGTACGACAAGGCTGCATATTGTCACCCTGCTTATTTAACTTATATGCAGAGTACATCATGAGAAATGCCAAGTTGGATGAATCAGAGGTCGGAATTAAGATTGCCGGGAGAATTATCAACAATCTCCGATATGCAGACGATACCACCCTAATGGCAGAAAGCGAAGAGGATCTCAAGAGCCTCTTGTTGAGGGTGAAAGAGGAGAGTGCAAAAACTGGTTTGAAACTCAACATTAAAAAAAGTAAGATCATGTCATCTGGCCCTATCACTTCCTGGCATATAGAAGGAGAAGAAATGGAAGCAGTGACAGATTTTACTTTCTTGGGCTCCAAGATCACCGCAGACGGTGACTGTAGCCATGAAATTAAAAGACGCTTGCTCCTTGGGAGGAAAGCTATGGCAAACCTAGACAGCATAGTAAGAAGCAGAGACATCACCTTGCCGACAAAGGTCCGTCTAGTCAAAGCTATGGTTTTCCCAGTAGTAATGTATGGCTGTGAGAGCTGGACTATAAGGAAGGCTGAGCGCCGAAGAATTGATGCTTTCGAACTGTGGTGCTGGAGAAGACTCTTACGAGTCCCCTGGACTGCAAGGAGGTCAAATCAGTCCATCCTAAAGGAAATCAACCCTGAGTGCTCATTGGAAGGACAGATACTGAAGCTGAAGCTCCAATATTTTGGCCACCTAATGCGAAGAGAAAACTCCCTGGAAAAGACCCTGATGCTGGGAAAGACTGAAGGCAAAAGGAGAAGGGGACGGCAGAGGATGAGATGGCTAGATAGCATCACGGATGCAATGAATATGAACTTGAGCACGCTCCGGGAGAGAGCGCAGGACAGGAAGGCCTGGCATGCTATGGTCCATGGGGTCACGAAGAGTCGGACACGACTGAACGACTGAACAACAACAAGCCATGTTAGTTTGTTGAAGTAAAAACAACATTTATTATGGCATATGTTTTCACAGACCAGAGTCCACAAAAGCTTATGCCATAATAAATTTGTTAGTCTTTAAGACTTTAACAGACCACAAGAGTTTAACAGCCTAACACAGCCACCCCTCTGGAAACGGTATGTGTTCGCCCCATTCACATTTTACATTTTTAGATGTACAGTTAACACATCATAGGTACATGCCTAAACATTGTTGTGTGTAGTGTCCCTTAATCAGTCCTTAGGACAAAAAAATGACCAAGGACTGAAAAAGTTGTGTTTTCTTCATTTTTCTATTGGGGCAGGGAGGACTGAGTCACCATCACCGATCACCACCTACTAGAACTTTACCTAAAGGGGTTATTTAAATAAAATATCCTGGTCACAAACCTTACTAGTATATTTGTAAGAGCATGTGATTAAAATGTTTTCATGCATCAAGACCAGATAGTACAGGATCTTCAGGAGCTGTAAGACTAGAACCTGGAACCACTGGCTCTGTGCACAACAGCTCTGTGTGGTGAGCCACGAGTTACAAGGATGGAGCATCTCCCAGATAGGAAGGAGTTCCCAAGTACTGGAGTTACTCCAGCCACTCAGGAAAGTGTTTATGGCCTTTCAACAGGAAAGGCCATAAACACTTCCTGTTCTGGCTGGGACAATGGTTTTCCTGACCCTTGGGTGTGTTCTTCTGACTCCATTCCTGACCTCCCACTCCACAGCTGCCTACAGCTGAGCTCTGACAGGGGTCACAACAAGAGTTAACAGGCATGCCTTTACTTCACGTGTGTTTCTCTAATTTTAAAGAGTGACCCCTTGTTCTAGAAGAATGCCACCGAACACTATGAATATTTCTTACACAGAAAATTCAACTCAAAGAACGTAGCTGATGCATCCTAGGTTAGAACTCTAACATTCTCTCTCTAGAATGTCCCATTATTTTAACATTTTGTTCAGGTACTTCAGCCTGCAACTTAAGTTGAAATCAGTACTGTCAACCAATTAAAGAATTTAGTTGGGCAATCAGCTGCCTTTTGACCAATTAAGCAACTAGATTTTAAAGCGATTTTCACATCACCAAAGCCTCAATACACATGACTTTTTGAGACTGTGGTTTTAAGCTTTCATATTTTATATTGTTTTATGATGCACTCTGTGGTTTTAATTCTTGTGAATTGCCCAGAGAGCTTTGGCTATTGGCCAGTGAAGGTAGGTAGGTAGGTAGGTAGGAAGGAAGGAAAGAAGGTGTGGAAAGTAGGACCAGGTGGTGATAGTGGGAGACTCTCCGTGATAGTAGCACATGATCTGCCAATAAATAAATGCTACTGTTCACTTTGGGGTGGGAGGGGGAGGCATTGCTAATATATTGTTAATTGTTAATATATTGTTTTTTATTACCTATCACACCAGAACCAAAACAACAAGAGGGTGCTTAGTTTGCAGCCCTAGCAATTAAAACTTTTTCCTATTAATTAATCAACTAAAAGTTTTGCTAGATTTAATATACTGGTTAAAGACTGTAGTTAAAAAGAGATGTTTGTTTGTTTGTTTATTTGTTAAATTTCTTAATCGCCCATCTGGCTGGTTACCCAGCCACTCTGGGCAATGTACAACAGTACAATTTAAAACAATAAAATTCAACATTAAAAACATCAGATTTCTAAAAATACCCTAACCCACCCCAAATGCCTGCCTGAACAACCACGTTTTTAATGCATGGCAGAAGCTCATTAAAGAGGGGGCATGGCGGAGTTCCCTAGGGAGGGAGTTCCACAGAGTGGGGGCCACCACAGAAAAGGCCCTCTCCCTTGTCCTCACCAGCCTAGCTGTCCTGGCTGATGGGACAGAGGGAAAGCCATCTGAGGCTGATCTTGTTGAGCGGCCTGTCTGGTGTTGCTGGAAGCGCTCCTTGAGATAGGCTGGGCTGGAACCGTATAGGTTTTTAAAGGTCAAAAGCAACACCTTGAATTTGACCTGGAAAACAACAGACAGACAGACACTTTTTAAAATGCTCAGCTTTTGAAATATCATTTTCTCACTGGCTTTCCTGGTAACCAACGTGCCTCTGACACAGCACAACCCAAATTGTTCTTGACGTAACTCTTATTCAGTAGTTCCCAGGAAATTCTAAGAGCCCAATTTCCATTATTTACACTTGGGCAGATTCCACGCTTTTATCAGAGGACAGCCCTGGTCACAAACTTTTTAAATTATAATTAAATGGGACTATCTTAGGCACTGGACAAGAAGTGCTGAAGGGTCAACTATATTTGCTTCTTCCATTGACTCATTTCCCATGCAAACCAAGACAGAGGCAAGCAGCCCTCCTGCAGGGTGGCCAAGTGTCCTACTTTACAGAGGACAGTTCTCTACTGGAACGTGTCCTCTATTTGAACAGCTGTCCAGTCCACATCTGGTTTACAGCCAAAGAACCCTAAGGAGGCAGAGTAAACCAGGGGCCTTGAAGTTGCCGGTCAGCAGCTGGCACCTGGACAGCAGACTGAGCAGGCACAAAGGTCACCCAGTCAGTCTCCCCCACTGTATTGTATTTCTATTTAAATTATCACTATCGTTTCTCAATTTGCACCTATATATATATATATATATTCATATGCAAATTGGTGTCCTCCTCCATCTTCTTTTTTGGCGATGCATAAGTGGCCACCCTACCAACCAGCATGAACAGCAACAGAAGCTCTGCTGGACTTCTCACCATTTGCATGCCAGCGGCTTATTCCCATCTCCTGCCTTGGCTCATGCCCAGGAATAAGCACCTGCGGTGTGGAAAACAGTGATGCGAACAGAGCTTCTGTTGCTGTCATGTAGCAGGGAGGGGGTTAATGAGCCCCTTGCCTACATCTCAGGCAGAACTACACATCCCCCCACAACCTTGTGTCTTTACCGCCAGACCACTGCCACTTCTCCTATGTAAACTATGAGGCGGTGGGGGTGGGTCAACTTGCAGCAGAGAAACTCTGGACAGGAGAACAGCACAGGGATGGGCAACACAGCCCCTTTCACAAAGAACAGCTCTCCTCAGAGGAGAAGGCAGGGCCTAGGGCAATACATCTCCCTCACATAACTATTTCAGCCTCGGGAGTCTCCGGATTACTGGCTCCCTGTTGAAGGCGCTGTTGGCTAACCTGGTCTTGCCTCTGGCTCCCACAAGGCACTGACCAAGGTGCTGACTTTGGACTTGGGCTGCACGCTCAGCCTTTGCTTGCCTTCCCATCTCCGGAGCCCTGCTTTCCATTCATTTTCATTTTATTATATTTATTATGTTATTATTTATTAAAATAATAAATATTGTTAAAATAATAAATAGATAAATATTAAATCTTTATTAAATATAATTAAATAAGATAAATTTAAATATTAAATATTGTGTATTTATTTAAATTATTACTAATGAATAATAAATAAAATAAATATTTTATTATTTATTATATTATGTTTATATTGTCCAAAGAGCTCAAGGAACTCTACATGATTCTGTCCTCCCCATTTTATCCTCCTAATAACTCTGGTAGAGAATGGCTGTCCCAGAAATCTCTGTCTCGTCATTTATTTATTTATTATTAAATTTATTAATCACCCATCTGGTTGGTCACCCAGCCACTCTGGGCGATGTACAACATACAATAAAACAGTTTAAAACAATAAAATTCTACAATAAAAACATTTTCTAAAATACCCTAACCCACCCCAAATGCCTGCCTGAACAACCACGTTTTTAATGCACGACGGAAGCTCATTAAAGAGGGGGCATGACGGAGTTCCCTAAGGAGGGAGTTCCACAGAGTGGGGGCCACCACAGAAAAGCCTCATCATGGCTGAGTAGAGATTTGAACCCAGGTCTTCCCGGTCCTACTCTGATACTCTAACACAAGGATGGATAATTTGTGGCCTTCCAAATGTTTTGGCCTACAATTCCCATCATCCCTCACCATTGGCTATGCTGGCTAGGATTGCAGGTACCAGAGGGTAGCACTAGGAGAGGAGGTTTCAGACCCGTAGCCGCTCACTTGTGGGGTGCCACAGGGTTCCATCCTCTCCCTGATGCTTCTGGGCCAAATTCAAGGTATTGGTTTTGACCTTTAAAGCCCTATACGGTTCCGGCCCAGCCTATCTCAAGGAGCGCCTCCAGCAACATCAGATAGGCCACTCAACAAGATCAGCCTCGGATGGCCTTCTCTCTGTCCCATCAGCCAGGACAGCTAGGCTGGTGAGGACGAGGGAGAGGGCCTTCTCTGTGGTGGGGCCCCCACTCTGTGGAACACCCTCCCTAGGGAACTCCGCCATGCCCCCTCTTTAATGAGCTTCCACCACGCATTAAAAACGTGTTTGTTCAGGCAGGCATTTGGGATGGGTTAGGGTAATTTTAGAAATGTGATGTTTTTAATGTTGAATTTTATTGTTTTGAACTGTTTTTATTGTTGTACATAACCCAGAATGGCTGGGTGACCAGCCAGATGGGCGATTAATAAATTTAATAAATAAGTAAAATAAATAGCATGGATGGGAGCTGTAAGCAAAAACATCTGGAGGGCCACATGTTGCTGATCCCATGCTCTAACTGCTTCACCACACGTCCCCAAAAAGACTGCCGGTACCTGAACTCTCCACCCTCAACAGTGACTCCTCTGTGGGTGCCAGACCTTCCATGGAGAGATTTATACTTTGCAGCTGAGGAAATGCAACTGGCAATCCATGCCAGTGGCTCATACCGTCTTGCCTAAGTGTACTCTAGGATTGTTGTACAGCGGCTGCAAGTCCATTCAGCACACCTTCACTTACTCCAGCATCCTACTTGTTTGCTCATTCAGGCAAAGAATCAGAAGCTGAGAGACAAAAAGCCACCCCAAAAATATCAGGGGCTCTTGACTTACCTCCCATCCATGCTAGAATAACCCAAAACATTGGCAATCTCTAACATTAAAAAAAAGACAGAGAGTGAAGAGCTTAGTTCCCTCAAACACATAGCATTGGATCCTAAGGGCAGTATCCAGTGCAGCCGCTCCATCTCCACTTGCTCTCATGCAACCCACCACTTGCGCAATGGGGCTTTTGCACTTCTAAAAATAACCCCAGAAATGAGCAGAAATGCTCTATTCCTCATCAGGAATAGCTCCCTTCTGCAAGATCTGCTGACCTACTCCATTCTGCAAATGAGCATTTCCACTCATTTTGGGTTTTTAGAACTACAAAAGCCCCATTTCGCAATCGGTGGTTCCACAAGCGAACGGGCATAATAGAATAATCTGCCTTAGTCCCACTGAAAACAGTTAGCTCTGCTTTAGTCCCACTGAAATCTGTGGGACAAGTTAGCGATGACTAAATTGAGTCCTTTTGATTTCAATGGGAGTGAAGCATAGTTATTGGGTGGATTAGAAATGCACTAAATAAATAAATAAAATGTTGGTGTCACAATTGAAAAGTCTTTGAACCCTGAACCAACTTCTGAATTTGCCATAATCTCAGGTAGCCCTCAGGCAGGCACTCCCTTTGCATAATGTCTGAGTGCTATTCACTCATACAAAAGTAGTACACGATAGTTCTTCTGTATTACACACCGTTACCATGTTGCCCGGCATGCTAAGTGCTGCAGAAGTGAGACCCACCCTCTGAAACACTCTCCCACGCGTGATTCAAGAGGCAGGACCTGGCAAGCTTCAAACACCTCTTGGAAATATATCTGTTTACAGAGACTTTCCCTGACCTGTAAGGGACTATGAAACTGCCCTGTTTTATTGTCTTTCCTGTAATGTGTTCAATTACTTATTATTTTATAGTTTCTATATTGCATGATATATGCATTTTAGTGTGAACCACTTGGACATTTCATTATATTAAGCCTGGCTTCCCCAACCTGGGTCCCTCCAGACGTTTTCATGTACAACTCCCAGAATTCCTGATCATTAGCCATGCTGTTTGGGGGTGATGGGAGTTGAAGTCCAAAACATTTGGAGGCTGTATTAAGCAGTACAGAAATATTGTAAATAAATACATGAATATATCTTGCCTCTCTAACATTTGGAAAGGTAAGGAGAAGGCTAGGAAAAACTCCTTCTGACTGGTGTGATAGTTTCTATGTGCACACAGAGGTTGTGGGTGTTTTTCCACATGCAGGAAGCATTCAAAATGCAACACCACCACCCACCTGCAGACGTAAGTGGCACAGCCCAGAAAGGACAGTACCACATGCTACTTCTCCTTAATTGAATTCACCCATTCCCACAGCATTAAAACAGATACCGTATCAGTACAAATTCCTTTTTTCTTCAGTTTCTTTATTTCAGCTTCAGCGGCATTTTAAAACAAGCATGTTAAAAGTCCAAAATCCAAATACAGAATTTGCTGGGTCACAAGGCCCTGCTCCGGCTTCACCACATGCTCTTTTTAGTGCCACTGTAGATTAATGGGCCATTCACTGATTATTTTACATGCTCTCTTAGCAGGAACAACGTATTTTCATCTTCACCTCCGGAGGGAACAGGTTGTACTAAGCACACCTAAGGCCCATGCTAAAAACTGGAGGCCAATTAACCTGAAGTAATGAACTTTGATCCTCGCCCACCTACTGTTTGACCTGCAAGTGCCGCACACAAACTCCCTCAGCTAAAATTCCCCTGGCCATACCTACCACTTCCTGCTAATTCCACAAACTGAATAAGCCACCGAAGGAAGTGCCATTAAGGAGAACAGTCTCTAGTTTTACAAGTTCTCCTTTTCATCACTGCTTCAATCCTGTAACAACCCAAGGATGCAAGCATATAGGAAAAATGAAATCTATGATCTGAGGAGTAATTTACTTTCAGTGTGCAAAAGTATGAACTGCATATAACCAATCAATGGCACAAAAGACACATAATTTTACATAGTATTTTTAAAACGTTTTTCCCCGTTTGTTTAGCCCACAAATGACAACTACAGGTGGATACTTTTGAAACTACAGTGCAATATATTTTATATACTGCAATACAACACTTACCACATTTTATACATGTGTACACATACACACACACACACACACACACACACTTTATTTAGTTTTTGCTAATCTTGCATCATCTTTTTCCCCCCACAATCCCAGAACCCATTTGAGGGTCAATGCACTAACACACTGCTTCTGCAGAGCTTTTTCATTCATTCATTCATTTATGCATTCATTCATTCCAATGGAGCAGCTCAAAATAAAATAAATGGAGCGGGACTTACCACCCACTCATGCAACCTGCCTCTTTTGTTTCATCTGTAAAAGGTAGCGAATCCTTACAACAGAAGGACCGTTTGCTAGCTAAAAATCACACACATCAGCAGTTTCTTTCCAGTTCAGCTAAGGCCGCTCTTGTGTGCTCAAGTTATGCCCTCGTTGCCAAGGGTAAACATCAGTTTACATCAGTGCCGGAAGAATCCCAAGGATCTTGCACATACAAAGAGACGTCTTGGCACATCAGAACGTCCAACTGCAACATGACCTAATTGCATATACCTCTGCAATATATAAAAGCTGCAGTGTAATACTGTCTTACGATTATTTCCTTATTTTGAGTCTCATGCCTGGCAAAGGAGTCCGTAGCTATACACCGGAAGCACAATCCACCAAAAAGGAACAGGAACATGGGAGGCTGCCTTGTACTGAATCAGACCATCGGCCCATCTAGCCCAGTATTGTCGACACGGACTGGCAGCAGCTCTCCGGGATTTTAGCCACGTGTGTGGGTTGCTGTTGTTGTTGCCAGCCTTAACCGAAGATGCCGGGGATTGAACCTAGGACATTCTGCGTGCAAAGCAGACGCTCTACCACTGCCCCACTCAAATGAGTGCAAGTTGCAAGACTTTTTGGAATTTCCATGGGCTTTGATGGAGCTGCCAAAGATTGAGTGGATTTTAAATCCCTCTTTTTTCATAGAAATCCAAAGCAGATTTTAATACACAATGCAAATTAGGTATTTCTGAGGTTAATCAAGTCTTTCTATCCAAAATCTGGTTGTTCTGATACCAGGGCGGGGAGCAGGGCATGGGGAAGAGAACAGAATGCCTACAAATGTCATGTCATTTGGATAAAGACACCACTTACAAGCAGGAGAAGAGGACATGGGTTTTTCCATTCAAAGTAAGGAGAAGTTTAAAGGATGTCCCCCTTTTTTAATTGCCTCTAACGTGGCATCCCTTTGTTGAATCTGTCTGAAACCCATGTGCCCGAGGACACCTCTCTTGGCAACCTGAGAGGCTTCCTGCCTCTCCTGATTTTTTTTAAAATTTCTTAAGATATTTATTTATGTATTTATTTATTTTAAATCTTGGAGGCTGGCATGCTGCAAATTAAAGGGCTGCTGTCCAGCACCACATTACCAGGGTTGAAAATAGTGGCTTTGTGTTTTAGAGCTGAGGCCTCATCTCTGCCTCATATTTAGATTCTTGAGCAAGATACTTTTCTTTTCATCTCACCAGTTTGTATTATGGGGAAATTAGTATTTTGTGACCAGCCATGCCCACCACAGCAGCCTTTTTATGAATGAGCAAGCCACCTGGCAGCCATTTTGTGAGAGTGCCCACAACCCTTTCAAAATTCCAAATCTGCCCACTGACTCAAAAAGGTTGGAGATCCCCTAGTGTGGTGCTGTCGACAGACCAATTCTCCATAGATTTATCAAATTCCTTTTTTAAAAAATTCTAACCCAGTGGCCATTACATCTTGTGGGAGTAAATTAAATAAGGTAATTTTGCATTGTGTAAAGAAGTCATTTCTTTTGTCTGTCCTGAACTGACCATCCATCAACATCATTGGGTGACTCCTAGTATTATGTTACCTAAACCAATGGCTTTTTGAAAAGCAAATATAACCAGCTGTTTGCCATATAAATTGATTCTCATATTTAATTCACACATTACACACACACACACACAAAAATATCATCCACATAGATGCTTTATGTTCAGTCAATCCTTATCAAACATCTATGTAAGAATCAAAATAGGTTAAATACAGACAAATGAAAACTATTCTGGCCCTTGAAAGGTAGGGAGCAGTCTTAATTATTCACAAGGGATAAATGCAACCACAGATGTTCTACCAATTAAGCCACTTCACATGGGAATGGTTCCAAACCAACTCAAGTGTGGCTTCTAAACTAAGATAAACTTCTGCTCTTATATTGAAGCTGATTAGTGGGAGATTCAGGACAGCCAAAAGAAAGTACTTCTTCACACAGCACTTAATTAACTTATAGAATTTGCTGCTACCAGTTGAGGATCACTAGTTAAGTTAGACGGCATTTTTAAAAAATAGACCAAAGGCCTGGTTCGCACATAATGCTAAGCCATGGTGTGGCTTGTTGAAGTTGGCTTGCCGTTGTGTCTGAACTCATCTCTACAAACAGACCATGGTCTGTTGACCAATTATAAACCACAAATAGGACCCATGGTTTGTTATTGGCTAACAAAGTCTGGCTTGTTTGAAACCTGGCTTGTTGTGAAGTCTGAACCCAGAACGCTGGCTTATCCCTGCCTTGTTTGCGCTGCTGTTTTCCCTGAAACAGAGGACAAGAGCAGCCTGAAAATGAAACCACTCTGAAGGCTGGCAAAATAAATGAGAAAGAAACAAACCAGAAAAAGAGAAAACAAGCAGCAGTTTGTTTGCTCGTCTGCAAGACAATTCACGTCTAAAGCAACTAACCATTATTAACATAAACCATGACCTAGCAATATGTGGTCATGCAACCAGGTTCTTGTACCCCTGTTTCAACTGATATTAGTAATTCTAGCTAAACAGAAATTCAATGTACACAAGCACCATACTTCAGAATGGCAGATACAGGAGCAAGCTACAAAGCCAATGTGGTGTAGTGGTTAGTGAGCTGGACTGGGACTCGGGAGACCCAATGAGCTTCTGCCATGGAGCTCATTGGGTGACTTTGGGCCAGTCACTGACTCTTAGCGTAACCTACCTCACAGGGTTGTTGTAAGGATAAAATGGAGAGGAGGGGGACCACGAAGCTACCTTAGGTCACTTGCAAGAGGAAAAAAATGGGATATATACCGTATGTAATAATAAATAAAATAAAATAAACTTCATACCCTAGCTGAAGACTTCCAAGTAGGTCGGCTACATAGGAAACAAAATGCTACAGTAGATGGCCCTTGGCCTGAGCAGCAAGGCAATCCTTGCATTCTTAATATGGTTTCTTTTATCAAGAAGTTCCCAGCCGAGGAATAAATGAGAAAAAGTGCCTATTCTCTTTATATCCCCTCTCTCTTTATCAGCCACTAGATGGAAAAAAGGGAGCTCACTGCTCAAAACTATTTGCTGAGAGACAAGAGTTTCTGTTGCTGCAGGAGAGAAGATCTGAAACATGCTATGGGAGATATGGCCAAGGGGAAAGGCAGATAAAACCAATGGTGGCAGAAGACATTTATGCTTTAGGCCTACAGTCATGTAAGGGAGTTTGGCCATGCATCATGCAAGAGCTATCTTCAGCCATGGCTATTTACAGTATGTCTAGCATTAATATTCAGTTTATACCGATGTTTGCCCAAGCTGAGAACCTGGATTTGTTTTCAGTCCCAGGAATGTGTGTCCTGGAATATGTAGCAATAAGGAAAATCGTTCTGCTGCCTTTCACCAGGCAATCACAGCCTGCCCGGCATGCTTAGGATTAAAGAGCGGCGCTATTATTCAAAATAATGTGTGTCACGATTGCGTAAGCCACTTTGTAAAGGCTATACCCTAAAATCCCTGCTAACGTCAGGCCCACGGGCCAACTCCAGTCTACCTAGGGTCCCAATGTGGCTCTCTGGGGTTCTGCAGAGAGCCCCACCCACTTCCCCTGGTTGCACCCCCTTTCTACGCCCACCATCATTGGGTGGTTTCATGGCATCTGTGGAGCCATTTTTCCCCATTCTAAACGGTTGAAATGCCTCTCCTAAGGCTTAGTTACTGACAGGAAGGAATATAAGCTAAAATATGATGGCATTTTTGATATTTTGGGACCACCCCCTTTTGTCTTTGTCCCCACCCCCCACCAAAAGCTTCTTTGAAACTGAATTCAGCCCTCAGGCTAAAAGAGGTTCAACTCCTCTGCCCTAAAATGCAGCCTATAAATAAGTAGATCCAATAAACAAAATCCTGCCTTTGGAGGATGCTCAAAGCCGTTCACATTCAAAAATGTTAAAAACTTTAGAATAGCAAGCAGAAGTTCTTCCCGTCTTGGTTGAGCCCCAGCTCCTCTCTCTCTTTAGAAATTAAGCACTCCTTAATATTTACTGATGTACATATCCCTTTAAATGATCTACCTGCTTCCTGGAAATTGACCAGCACAAATGGATTCCCCCCACCCTTTTGACAGCTAAAAGACTGATATTACAACATTGGAAGAACACTCACTCACTTGTATTGTATTCCTACAATACAATGGACTGAAGACCTTATAACGCTTTCAACATTTGAATGGGTGGTGTATAGATGCCACCTGCAAATGGATACTTATTTGGATATTTGGTCTGCTTTTGTTGAAGTTTATGTATAATTCTTAGAAAGCAACTTAGAAAGCATGTATCGAAATTGATGTATTTAAATTTGTGTAGCTACAATTTTTGCTTTTCCTCTTTGTTTTGTTGAAAAATTTACAATGAAAATTTAATTATTAAAAAATAGAAATTAAGCACTAGCAACCAGTGGATTCAGCTGTAATGAAATACATTTTGCTACTGCTGCAGAGATGACATCACAGGGTTAAATCCCCCGGACCCCACCGCAAGGCCTCTGCCATGCCAGGAAGACGGGTGACCTAAAATCTTATTCAACTGACTCCTCTGGGCAAGAGGAACAGAGAGTTCTGCTAAAGGAACAACCTGGGCAGCACTGAAGTGCCTGGCATCCCATAACTGTGACTCTTTCAAGCCACTTTAATGAATGGTGGCAACTGTCTTGAAAGACTGAATAAGATCTCCGCATCCTCTCCTCCTTCCCCTGAACTGTAGACTTCTGCCCTGCCTCTCCTCTTTATTATTAATTTGTGTGCTATTCTAAATGTTCCTCTTTGTAGACCATACTTTCTTTCGTGACCAGCAAAACCCTAAGGCCAAAATTAGGGGCGAGAGGAGGGAGGGAGGGAGACATTGGGACCAAAGAACCAGACTATATTATTAAGGGAAGATGAATACATCAAATACGAATGCACCCTTGAATGGATTTTCATCTGAGGCTTCAGTAGAACTTGGGAGGGGAAGAATAAGGACAGCTTCAAACATTTGAGCTAATGGGCAGCGCTGCGAGTCTTTTAGGGGATGGGGGCTGAATATCTCAATGTTCACACATAAAGAAAATCTCCCTGTATGTAGAAAAATAGCATGTCAAAGAAAAGATAAGGATAAGGATGAATATGAGCCAACAATGTGATGTGGCTGCAAAAAAGGCAAATGCTATTTTGGGCTGCATTCATAGAAGCATCGCTTCCAAATCCCGGGAAGTACTAGTTCCCCTCTACTCAGCACTGGTTAGGCCTCATCTGGAGTACTGTGTCCAGTTCTGGGCACCACACTTTAAGAAGGATGCAGACAAACTGGAGAGGGTTCAGAGGAGGGCAAAAAAGATGATCAGGGGACTGGAAACAAAGCCCTATGAAGAGAGACTGAAAGAACTGGGCATGTTTAGCCTTGAGAAGAGAAGACTGAGGGGAGATATGATAGCACTCTTCAAGTACTTGAAAGGTTGTCACAGAGAAGAAGGCCAGGATCTCTTCTTGATCATCCCAGAGTGCAGGACACGGAATAATGGGCTCAAGTTACAGGAAGCCAGATTCCGGCTGAACATCAGGAAAAACTTCCTGAGTGTCAGAGCAATACGACAATGGAACCAATTACCTGGGGAGGTGGTGGGCTCTCCCACACTGGAGGCCTTCAAGACGAGGCTGGACAGCCATTTGTCAGGGATGCTCTGACTTAGATTCCTGCATTGAACAGGGGGTTGGACTTGATGGCCTTGTAGGCCCCTTCCAACCCTACTATTCTATGATTCTATGAACCTTTTATCCTGGCATCCTATGCGCAGGAATGGGGGGGGGTTGGTTTGGGGTTTTGGTAAAGGAACATTCAAACATGACATACCGTTCTTATGATAGACAGACAGACATTGAATTTGGTTCCTCCACAGAAGTGTCACATATACTATACCTTGCATTTCATAGCCACTGGGCCATATTGCCTACAAGCTTTTTTCGCTTTACCTGAGTGTATTGAAATGGGCTCTAATTCACAAAAGCAAAAATGCCACAATATCACTGCTAGTCTTTGAGGTGACAGAAGACTCTTTTTTGTTTTTGCCGCAACAGACTGCCACAGTTGCTCCTCTGGAATTCATTACCATACTGAAACAATATACTAAAACGTTGAAATCAGCACTGCATACTATGAAATTTAGGCAGCAACATATAACACCTAATTGGTAATTAGATAATGACTGCACACATTTGTGAGGGATTGTCAAGTGACATACAGAGTCCCAGTTTGTCCATTTGCCTTTTAATGAGGCAGCTTAAGAGAAGAAGCCTCACTACAGTAGCTGTAGCGGCTATCAGTTCAAAAGCAGCTATGCTTAGCAATCCTGCATCCAGCCCCCTCCTCTCCCCATGCCTCAGGTAAGAAGAAAGTCACTTCACTCCCCATCACAGCAACACAGTGTGTGGGTGTGCACAGGTGAGTGCGAGGGAGAGAGAGATGGGGGGAGCACACACAGGCAGGCAGGCGCTATAGCCCATGGAAAGCTTCTTTCCATGTGATGCCTCCTTAAGCAAACATATGAACGAGGCCGGAGTGAATACATCTGTGCAGAACAGTTACGAAGCAGAATAGCATCTGCAACGTATAAGCCAGCCCTACACAGATAAGACTACTTTCCACTGACCAGATACACATGCTCATTTGTTATGCAATGTATCACTTAGACAACTGCAAACTCACAACAATTCACCTGTTCTTTGCTCCTCCTCATTTCAGCGATGATGAGAGGAAAGTGGCATTCTCAAATGGATGAGAGGAAAGTGGCATTCTCAAATGGCTCCGTTTAAACCTTTTAAACCTTTTTCCCCCATTGATAATCAGAGATATCCTGCCCCTTCCCTCACCCCCAGGCCGAAGTAGCCCATTTGATGCCTATTTTTAAAACTCTTTGGCCTGAGCACTGTTTTTGGCCAATAAGTCATGAAGAAAGCCTCATGTCGGCACTGCTTATCCAAACAAAAGCATGATAGCAACGCATATATTTACACCCTTCAAGTCTGCTAACCCCTTATTCTACTCTCCATGTTTTCCATGCTTACTGTGAACAGCTACTGAGACAAAAAGAAAAGTGGTTCCTGTTTGCCACCTGAAGTATTTCTTTCAATGCAAGACACAGTTCACAGCTTCGTCTTACACTGGAGATGCCTTCCAGATGATTTGGACTTCACTCCCATCTACCCCAGCCAGCCTGGCTGATGGTCAGAAAGCCTGGGAGCTGTAGTCCAAAACATTTGGAGAGCACCAGGTCGGGAAAGACCGTTCTAGTGTCACCGAGAAATGGAACCCCAAAAAGGGCTATGCATATGAAGGGGTATAGCTATGCAGACAGGAGCTGGCTCAATTCTCAAAAGATATTTTCAAGTTCTATAACAAAAATTAAACAGGATACAGGGGGGAAAACTCTGCCACTCACCAAAGACAAGGGACAGGTTTAGCCCTGCCTCGATGGTGTCCCTAAGTGTAATACAGAAGGTTTACTAAGCCCCTGGTAGACTGTTATGCCTGGCCAGTGGGCTGCATTCACCTTAGTGGGTTACATCTAAAGATGTAAAATTTCTGGAAATTTTACAGCCATGGCGGGGGGTCCCCCCAGGGAATTTGAAACTCAGAAACTCAGGGGGAAATTGGGGGAAAAAAATAAAATGGATCACTATTTTGCAATAGAAATTGCAAGCATGGGGGGAGGAGTGATCTGGATTGAGTCCATGGGGGGAGCTTAAAGCCCCCCTACACTCCACTGGGGTCCAGATCCAGACAGGGCCCTCTGCACTTACTCTAGAGTAAAAATATAGCTGCTAGCTACATCTTTCAAGTAATGTCTGTTGCAATCCTTAGATTTATCTGCCATTGGAGAGTGGGCTGGGTTTTAGAGCTTTTCATGATTGGATTTTTAGTCTATTTAATTCTATTTTAAATGGTTTTCTGATGTGTGTTGCTGATACCTTTAGCTGTCCTGAGACTATGAGATGGGGTGGGTAATGCATGAAAACTGATTAAAATGTCACATGGAGGTAACAAGCAAGTAAGGTTTGCATCGAGCTGACATCTTTCTCCCTGTGCAAATGAACCCCACCTCCCGCCCCCCAAAAATAGCTTCTCACAGCTCAGTAAAAATCAAGCCCGCCTGGGATAGACCGACATTGCTAGGACTGTGACAAATGCTCCGAAAATTAATAACTACAGCTTTAGTTTTAAGTGGCTTAGCGCTGAATGCAGCTCTCATCTGTTTTAGGCAGGTCTCAAGTTTTAAATAAATTAATATAAAATAAATACACAATCCAACTGGAAGTTAAAATACATTGTGACATTTCAACTATCCATCACGAAGAAACAAATCAAGTTAAACATTCCACCTATTCTATATTATTTGTTCCCAGCTCTCCCAATTACTGATGTACAGAGTTTGTTAAATCCATTCCATCTGCGTTTTGCAGATTGTCAGCCGTCGTTCATTCCATTGCCCGCTCATTGACCAAGTCAGATTTTTCGTTCGAGAATTTCATTCGTTTGCAACTGCGCATAAGTGCTGATGTGCATTTGCAGTAATGCACGCGCAAGTATACATTTGCATAAATTCAAAAGTAAAAAATTGGTATGCAAGTCCACAGAATCCGCAGGTCGGATTCATAAAAATCCAAACCTCTTTGAATCTGTTGTGGATTTCTGTGACATCCCTACTTCCAATCTACTGACATATCAAGCATGTAGCACTGGTTTACATCTTCAGCACTGCCACCAAAATTTCATCCTGGTAGGCAGGTGTCCACCCCAACACATATGACTAATGTTGTGAACCTTGTACAAGTGCATTTGTCCTGCTCTAGATTGAGTCTTAGCTGTTTGCAGGCACGTACAGGGAGCAAGGCAATAGAGTAGTCAAGTTGGCAAGCAATGGCTCAAGCACACAGGTTTCAGTCCAAGGAGGTTTAAGCTAAAGCAGGAGTGGTCAAAATCCAGGCAGAGATCAGAACACCAGCAGTCAGTCAGGCAACAAGGATCAGGCAGCAGCAGGAGTAATCAAGATCACAAGCAAGAGGTCAAACACAGTAAAACAGTCAGGTACATTCCACAGTCCAGAAGCAAGGGCACTGAGCAGTCCAAAAGGTCAGGAAACAGAGCATCAGACACAGGGCACGATTCAGGAGGCAAGGTACATGACAGAGGCTGGATGGACCAAGTTGTTCTAAAACTGGCTAGATATCCAGTAAATGCTTTTAAGCCCAAAGCCAGCCAGACCCCACCCAGAGCTCAGCTGCAGCAATCAGAGCTCCCTTTCCAGAGCCTACTCCTGAGGAGTCCCTTTCTCCTGAGGAAACCTTTTCTGGAGGTGAGCACTCCTTCGCACAGGAGCCCTGCTAGCCTGTCGCTTGAGGTGACAACACTCCAGGGGATCAGGGGGTGGCTCAGCCTCTGCTTCAGAGGCGAAATCCCTCCCTCCTGACGAGGATCGCCCTACTACCACTTCCCCCGAGGCTCCTGTGGGTGTGGTGGCAATCCCTGGTCTGGGGCATCCCGGGCTTCTGAGGCCTCTGGCTTTGCCTCTGAGGAGGGCTCCACCAGTCGAGGCAAGACTGTTCACACAGCATTCCCTCCAAGTGATGATTCCAGGGGAGCAGAAGTCTATGAAGAGCTATATGCAAACCCTAGAACAGAGATGGTTTATTTCTACAATCTCAGAGGCCCCTCTCTTCGCTATTCTCTCCAAAGTGGATCAGGGGCCAGAAAGTTACCCCGCTGCACAAGTCGCTCTCCCTCACAAGCAGTCAGGCTCCAGAATTCATTTGCTGCCATCAAACTGTAAGGATAAGGCACTGCTTACAAAATCAAGGAGGGGGAATATACACCAGCCTTCCCCAACCTGGTGCCCTCCAGATGTGTTGGACTGCAACTCTTATCATTCCCAGCCAAGATGGGAATTGCAGTCCAACACATTTGGAAGGCACCAGGTTGGGGAAGGCTGGTGTATGCACACTGGAGAAGACTGAGTCAGGAATATGTGCTTTTTAAAAGGCAGTTCTTTGATGCCCATCTGTTTCTGTTCAGAAACATAAGCAAACTCTAGCAACTCCCAACATAAAACACCCAGAATGTATCATTTCTTAGGTGTTAAGCTGTAGAATATCTGCATTTCTTGAAACTCAGAAACATTTTTCATTTCCTTCCATGTAAAATCAAGGGTAAACTTTCTACCATCCCTTAATTCAACATTTCGTAGGACTCCCCAGGGCCAGATAAAGATGCTTCAGGGGCTGCATCCAGCCTATGGTCCACAAGTACACCTGACCTATGAAACTGTGCAGAGGAAATTCAGCAGAGGTACCCAACATAGGAACCAAGCCTTAGGCAGGCCAAGAGCAGAACTCTAGTTCCCAGTGTACTGCAAGCAAGATACTGTAACTCCAAGCTCCTTAGAGGAAGAATAAAACACAGATATAAGAAAAAATAAACAGGGTGAACACAATTTCTTTATAGCATTATGCTGTGTGCCATCTAGAATGGCCTCTGACTGGCTACAGCTCTCCAAGGCCTATCACATGCTAACAGTGGTGTTGTGGTCAATTCTGAAGTGCAGGTGCTCACCATGACAGCCCCCACAGCCATGTCCCCAAGGAGAGTCCAACAATGCAGGCAGCTATGTTGATCCATATCAACAAACCAGCTCTAGCTGTTTTCATCTCCACCAGGAGCAGGGCTTTCGATAAGCTAATGGGTCTTAATCGCCCATTCCAGACCAAGCCACCCCAAAATACTTTGCATTACAACAGGGAAAAGTCATGTCCCCTCCAGCTAGAGTGAGGATTGCAGCTAAGCTCAGAGACAGCAGGGAAGTCTGTGGGGGATGGCAGATGATGTCAGCATCCCTGCTCATCACAAAGTGCCAGTGCTGTGTCCCTGTGAGCCCTGACTCCACTACACCACTACATGCTACTCTCTCCTTTTAGTGGAAACGTTAAGTCCTGAATAAGAGGCCTTCTGCAGGCTCTGTCACTGAGCTACAGCCTGCCTCTCCCTGAGCTATCCTCCTAGGAACGTAAGAAGAGTCCTGCTGGATCAGACCAAGGGTCCATGTAGTCCAGCATTCTGTTCACATAGTAGCCAACCAGCTGTCGACCGGGAACCCACAAGCAGGGCATGAGCGCAACAGTACCCTCCCACCCACGTTCCCCAGCAACTGGTGTGCATAGGCTCATTGCCTCTGGTACTGGAGGTAGCACATGGCCATCAGGACTAGTAGCCATTTATAGCCTTTTCGTTCAGGAATTTGTCCTCAAGATCAAACTCCAGTGTTCTCAAAGTATGGGATGGGCACAATTGCTAAGAAAAGACTCTACACAATACTCATGCAAACACACACGCGTAATGAATATATGCATTCACAATCATCACAAAACTGTAAATATCTGCCACTGCTTTGCACTCAACACTGCGTGTTAAAAAAATTAAAAATAAATGTTTGGATAAACAATAAGAAAGAGAGGTTTCCTCAGAACTTCCTCTCCATCTGACAAAGTAGTGGGGAGGGTATTAGATGACCTTTGGATACTATCAACAGATTAGTTATGACTGTTTGCTGTTTTAAAAACACAGGGGGGGTGCAGACAGTAATGCATTTTGTGCTTTGAAATGAGGGCAGGTTCCTGAATGACAGCTCTCAGTTCTCCCCAAGCTCATTAGAGAGGAATCAGAAAGGTAGCAAGGTGCCAAACAGCAGGTGTTGCAGCAAAATGTCAACTCCAAAAATTAGCAACTGTGGAAAAGGAAGAGAAACCGAGATGAAAGGGGAGACGCTTGGATGATGCAGAAGTGGGCCAAGGAACCAAAACCAGTCATCCCTCAAGAAAAGTTTGTAAGAAGGTTCAGTTTTGCCTTGGGGTGAATAAAGCAGATCCTGAGGATTAACTGTTGATTCTACAAAACAGAGGAAAGGTTCCAAACAGCAGGTGCTACTGCCAAATATCAACACCCAAGTAAGCAACTCTAGAAAGGAAAAGAAGCTGAGATTAAAACAGGCTGCTTGTGGATTAGGCCTAAGTGGAAAAGAAACATATATTACTAGAACAGGATGAAGAGGAGCCTGAAGAAAAGCATTGTGCAAACAGCTCAGACCACACACACACACACACACACACGTGTGTGTGTGTGTGTGTCTTGCTCCGGGGGAGAAAACAGAGTCAGCAGAGGGAAAGAAAGATCTTGTATCCTGACTTTTGTTGCATATACTCTAAATCTCACTCATATATGGACAGGACAGGGAATGCACAGCAAACAACTGGAAAACTGTTAAGTGTGAGCAGTGGAACAGGTAAGGATAAGGAGCAACCAATAAAAGCTGTTCAAGGTTAGGCTACTAAAATGGGAGAAAATATTTAAGTGTTCGTTATTTATTTTTCAGTCATATACAGTTGAATAGACCCAACCAGCACAATACTGAATTTTTGTGTGTGCATCTCCTAGCATTATTGACTGAACTTCAGAATTAATTATCTGTCCCACTTTAAGAAATAAGGCAGGTAATAGGTAAACTGAGAAAAATAACGCTGTAGGTATGGATAGGTTTCATCATCAGACATATATGGATAAATTCATACATCCTTTACAAGACGTGATTACAGACCTTTACCAATATGGAATTATCCCTCAATCATGAAAACCTATTCTGGGGTGTAAGTGGTAGAATGTGATGAAAATTATCCTCTTTATCTAAGAAAAACATAGATGCATAATTATATGTAAAACCTTTTTGACCTGGGAGTTATGACAGAGTTCCTTTACTGTTCTTATACACTGTTATTTATGGTAGGAAGGTCAGAGGCTCCAGGTGGTTCTCACATTTGAATAAAATAAATTCAGCATCTTTAGAAGATCAAAAATGTGGAAAGTAGCACTTGGACCATCTCTGTCCTTTCCTCTCACAGGAGGAATGCAACGTAGCCAACATGGGATGCAACTCACAAAATCCAATAAAAATAGAAGTGGAGAAAGAACTGGGGTGGAGGGAAGGGAAGAGAAGAGCAGAGCTGAAAACATTTACATAAACTAAACAACAACCTGTCACCTTGACTGTTCTGCTTATCCAAGTGTCCCACAAGAGCTCAATCCATATTTCGATTTTTATCAACATCCTCTATTGTGTCAAATCTATGAGCGCAATGCTCATTTGTGGACAGCCAGTTAAAAATTAAAAAATTAATTACATTTAATTCAAAATTAATTAAATTAAAATTAATGTCAATGAAATTCAGTTCAGTTCAATTAAAAAATTGGAGTGGTCCTGCAGCTCTAAATATCACACACTATAACTCTGCTCTTGGGTCTCACGTAATCTGAGTGAAAGCTCTGAGGAAGGTCGCCTTCAGCATGTCCAAGCAATCCTGTGAACCCCTCCAAAGTAGGAACAACACCTGCTGCTTTTCACCTTCCCCAACAAAGCTTTGGCGATGGATGACAATAGTAATAGTAATTACTACCTGGCTTGTAGTAAGGGTGGACGAACAGCAATGTTCGAGAGCACCAGGATTCTCCAAACATCGTCTCGCCGTTCACCTCGTGCCCGATTGCCATTTGCGGTCGGCACAAACAAGAAATTTGCACAAATTGAGCAGCAATCAAACAAGAGATTTGCACAAGTTTCCCCAAGTTTGCGCAAAGCTCCCCAAATTTGCACAAATTTCCTTCCTTCGACTAAAACGGAGCCAGTTCAGTCTACTGAGGAAATTTACGCAAATCGAACTGGGAATCAGGAACAAGATGAACACAAGCACGTGTTTGACAATTTGCGAATACTTTTGGTAGATACATGCTCATGCTCAGAGCTTCAAACGGGCCTTGCTTGCATGTTTTGCAAGTGGAAACTAAATTCTCATACATTCCTAGCTTGTAGGTCTTTCCTTTTCCTTTGATGCCCTTGTTCTGCAACAAGCACAAATCCTGCCAACCCATCTATCTCACTTTGTTTCATCTTAGGGTGCCTCCAGACAGCTGTAATTCCACGTACCAGGTATCTTATTTCAGCACTTCCTATCCTGCAGTCCAAAGACATAGGACAGCCTTCCCGAATCTCGGTGCCCTCCAGATATTTTGGGCTTCAATTCTTGTCAGCCCCAACCAGCATGGGCAAAAGCCAGGAATGCTGGGAGTTGTAGTCTAAATCATCTGGAGGGGACCATGCTGGGTAATGATGGAAATTGCAGTCCAACACATCTGGAGGGCACCAGGTTGGGGAAGGCTGTTTTAGAGGGGAAATTCTACAGTGAACTTGAGCTGCCCTCAAGTTAAGACTTACTCCTACCTGGACAGCTGCAGTAAACACATACACACTCAGAGCCATTTACTGGAGTTTTTCTTACCTAATTACAGTTCCACCTAAGCAAAGTTCTTCTTCCTTGAAGCGCTGTTAATGAAACTTTAGCAATTAATGCTTTAAGTAATTGCATGGCATTTAAAACTTAGGGTAACATTTTATAACCCATTTACGTGCTGTTTTCCTAGTGCTTTAGAGTTAATTGGTTTTTTTGGTAGTACACTAAATACCTTGTTAGTTATTAGTCAACAACGCAAGAAAGAACAGCTGGGGGAGATCGTGTTTATGGCAAACTGGATCACATAAAGAAACAATTTTCAATTAGCAATCTCAAACCTAGTACCTTCTGGCAGAAGAATGGATCTTATGATTAGCCCTGCAGCTAGATGTAAAGAAGGTAGGTCATAAAGGACAGCCATAATTTTACTAGGTTTACAAGTTCATAACTGAAGGAAGAAATAAAGACAACCAATTAATACCTTGATTTTTGCTTCTTAAAGCTTGCACAAGGGATGGAAACAGGAAGAAAAGGGAAACTAAGTAACCCAATATTAATTCATTCAACATAAATGGAGGAAACCAGAGAAAGAAGCATATTAAGTCATACAAACAACTAAAATGGATGAATGGGAGGATAGCAGGAAGAGGTTTAAAAGGGAGTACAAACGTACTGGTGAGTTCCAATTATTTACTTAAAGGCTTTTTAGAACAGAAAGTACATAGTTTGGGGTGGGCTTTCTCCCATATTCAATGAAAATCATAAGGCGAGCCTAAAGTCAGGTTTGGGAAGTTATTCTATGCTTTGCAAAAAGTTGGGCGCCTTTCATATTGGGTTCTTATTTATACGCCAAGAAAGAAAGATGTATCGATGATGGGGAAGTCTGGGGGGGGGGGGGGCAACATGACAGAGCTTTATAGAATCAGAAATAACAGACAGAGTGAAAAAGACTTCCCTCTGTGTCTCTCAAATCCCAAGAATGCCGAGTCATTCAATGAAAAAATGACAGACTCAGGAGAAACAAAACTAAATGAAGAAATAACTTATGCAATGGCTAACAGCACTGATGGACACATTCAGTGATATGTTTATCAGGGGCTACTAGACACATTATCTATGGATAGAACGTTCATGTTCACATGCAGTATGCCTTTGATTGCCAGATGCTGGGGATGAAGAATGGGAGATGGCTATCTCCAGGATTCCTTGCTTCTGCGCTACTCTGGTGAATATGGGCAATATCCAACCTCGTCCAAGCGCTAGTGATATGGTGCAATTGTAAACCAACATTTGCACAATGTAACTAGCACAATGTGGAAATGCTGTGATCTGACACTGAATTTTGCCAGTAAATCAATGCTTCTTCTCATCGCACTAGTTACGTTGCACGAGAGTTGGTTTACACTAGCACAACATCATTAGTGCTAGTGCTGGGATTAAGTTAGATACTACCCTATATATCTAGTCACTGTTGCAGAACAGCTTCCTAAAAAGTTGGCGAAATGGTTCATTCGTTCTCCAACTAGGCTTTCTATACATTGTTGGGAAACAATCCCTGTCTACAGAGAAAGAAGGAATTCCAGAGTACTTCAGGCACACGTCCTTCCTTACTACTTGTGGGTAATTCATAGCCCAGTTTCATGATAACACCTGCTTTGCATTAAAAAGAATGAAAGGAAACCTCTGGCCGCTCAAAACGCATTACAGCAGACTTCCTCAACCTGGTACCCCCCATATGTTTTGACCTATACCTCCAATTAGCCCCAGCCAGCATGGTCAGTCATCAGGCATGATGGGAGCCATAGTCCAAAACATCTTGAGTACGCCAGGATGGGGAAGGCTGATTTATATAACAAATCTATCAACAGCTATTATCCACATCAGCTAAATGGAACCTCGAAGTATAGAGGCTGTATACCGGAAGCTATAACAAAAAAAAGTCATATCCTGTTTGAGAGACATCTGTCTAACCAACTATTGGAAAACAGAATGCTGGACTAGATGGTTCCCATATCTCACTTCAGGGCATGAGAGTCCATAATCTGACCTGGTTCTCTCATACACTACCAGCACATCTAGTATGTCCAGTCCAACCTGTCAGGCAACAACCTCTTATTGCACCACCATAGCCACAAACAGTGGACCAGGCAGCCTGTGAGTCATATCAGCTTGTAGATCTTCCAGGAGTGCCTGCTGGAATTATACAGTCCAACCTCTGTCTGCTCAGCTGAGAGTTCAAAGCACAGGAGCCAAGGAGGGCACCATTAAGGCAAGATATTCAACAGGGCTTTATCCTACTGCCAAGCAGCTCACTGGGTCTCACAAGGGTCTCTTTGTCTTGGACCATCCCCGCCAGCCCCCTCCGAATGCATGGGAAACGAAACAAATCCCCATCTGAAGAGGGACAACTAAGCCGAGCTACTTGGCAGTGCTGGATCTAAAGTTATTCAGTCATTTGAGCCAAGACATATTTTCAGTATGTCTCTGCTTTCACACATAGCTTTCTGCCGCTCCTAACAACTTGTCTTTTTAAAAAAAAATTTAATGGGGGATTTGGGGGGATATTTCTCTAGCTAATACCTTAATATCCAGTTAATCATAAGAAAAAGCAAACCAGTAAGTATCCAACGTATGTTAATTGCTTGTTTTCTCCTGCTGTTGGCATGTCATCAAGAGTTTACATTAATTTGTCTTTAAGTTGAAAGACCATAAAAGTTTAGAGTTCTCAAAATTCCCATATTTGGTTTTTCAGGGGGAAGAATGTTACCTTTCTATAATTACAAATTCTTTCCTACCTTCTATTATGGGCTCTAACAATGGTTTAGCATTATACCTGCCACAGGGATCAAGTCATCTGCAGTCCTGCCCATACGCCAATATTGTCAAATCCTGATTGCACCATCTCAAACTGAGCTCTCAGTCAGACATGTTGCCTGATCACCAAACCATGGTTTGATCTTTGGGAGCAATGATGGACTTTAACACAGCTCTGCCCTCCCTCCTCCTCTCTCACATGGCCACGTCCTCCTCCACTCCCCTGCCTTCCAGCTTTGGAGGTAACCTGGATTACTGTTAAACCTGCTGTTTTCACTCACCGTGGTTAACCCAAACTGCAGTTTCTACACCTGCTTCTGACCATGGTTTCAAAATGTGGCTAGGCATTAAGCAAGGTTAGCCAACGCTGACTGTAGTTATTGCCACAGGAGATGGGAGGAGAGGGGGGAATGGCCACACAAGTCTGCATTGGCACCTGACTGCCAAACTACTGCAGCACCACAACCAAAGATGCCAAGGACTGAATCTGGGACTTCAGGCATAGAAAAACAAAACTCAGGTACTATTCCAATGAGCCACATTCCTTATTTTTGGAAGAACAACACAAAATGTTCAAGATGATGGCAGCTTGAAGACTTGATTCAAGGCTTGGGACAAACAGAAGGAACAGCCCCATTCAGACTAGCATTCTGCCCATACATGCAACCCCTTTGCTCCCTCCTTCATGGCATGATGAGCAATTCAACCATGACACGTCTAATTAACCATGTTCTTCTGTACCATCCGAACCAGAAAGCTATGGTTACTAGCTTCAGAACAAGCTGTGATATTAAACCCAATTAAACCATGGTTTAATATCCTGGCTTGTTCCAAAGCTGGTAACTACTTTCCCGGTTTGGACGTAAAAGGCAAGTATTGTTAATCAGCAGTTTCCTGGTTTGATTGCAAAAGCAGAGGCAAAGGGGCTACATGGGATAGGGTGGTCATGTGTCCTCTTTCACAGAAGATAGTCCTCTATTTGAAGGGCTGCCAAAGGACTGCCCTCTATTTTGAAGGTGTCCTCTATCTGAAAGACTGTCCAGTCTAAATCTGGTTTAAAGATAAAGAACCCTCAGAAGGAAGAACTGCCCATCAACAGCAGACTGAGCAAGTCTTCCATACTGTGGTAAGATTAAATTGTAATAATTATTTCTAAATTTGCAGCTGTACATATAAATTAGCATATACAAATTTTATGCAAATATGTGGCCTTTTTTGTCTTCTCTTTTGGTTATGCATATTTCCTTTTTTGGCAACAGGCTTGTTCATATCTTGCAGCAACAGGAGGCTAAAGGACCAGCATATTCAAATCTGAAAACTTCTTTGTCCTGAATTTCACTGATAAAGGGCCATTAGGGTCCAAAACAGATTGGATTATAATAAATATTTTCTCTCGTGTGCCCCATTGTTTTTCTACTCTTGGCCTGTTTTGGGGGTTCCCATTTCATTTAATTTTGTTATATCTCAGTTTATTAGGTCAAGGTGAGATAATCCAAACACAGCCACTGAAGATCACCTCCTAAGTCAAGGGTCCCCAATGAGGCCCCAACAGGCACCACAGTGCTCCCAGGCACCTCCAATAGCACCAATGAATGGGTCCCCAACATGGTGCCTGTGGGCAACCTATATATATATATAGAGAGAGAGAGAGAGAGAGATTTGATTTTCCAAAACAAAATTAAACCAACAGAAACAGACAAACATGCATCGAATTTAACTCTACATTTGTTATTTTTTCATTTTTAAAAAATTCCCCATTTTTTAAATATACATCCATGGATTTGTATGAAATGCATACAACATTCTAGCAATTATACATGGGCTTCAACAAAAGTGGACCAGATAGTCAAATAAGTATCCATCTGAAGGTGGCAATTATATGCCACCTGTTCAAATATTGAAAGCGTTATAAGGTCCTTATTCCATTGCACTATAGGAGGTGAGTGTCTTATCCTTTCAATGTTGTAATATCAGTCTTTTAGCTGTCAGAAAGGTGCAGAGAATCCATTTACACTGACAATTTGTTAATTTCCATAAAGCAGGTAAATTATTAAAAGAGCATGTACATCAGTGAATATTAAAGACTGTTCCAGTACAAAATTTTTCTGTGTAATAACCTCCCCACAAAAAGAAGCAACTACTGGACATTGCCAAAACATACATTTAAAAGAAGCTTTCAC
The DNA here is from genome assembly GCF_057233095.1 of Heloderma suspectum. NCBI lineage: Eukaryota > Metazoa > Chordata > Lepidosauria > Squamata > Helodermatidae > Heloderma > Heloderma suspectum. The sequence goes on from NC_139462.1 coordinate 15,511,636, forward strand.
TGTATTGCATGGCCAGCAATTAGCTGAATTCGACAATCCCTTATTAAAGAGACTTTGCAGTGTCCAACAGACATAGAGCAAAAGTTTTTGCTGAATAAGACACAGTCTAAGATCCATAGACACGAAAGGTAGACACCAAAGTGGTGATCCACTGATTAGGCATTTTGTGGTGGTTCCCACAGCAGTATCTCAAATTCCCAAATATGCCCGCTGGTCTAAAAAGTTTGGGAACCCCTGCCCTAAGCAGTAGCTGACACTGTCAAATCCAGTTCCAACAAAGAATGGAAGCTCCGAAGCAGTAAGGTTTCAACGGCTGGCCGAGCCGCACAGTGCCAAGACTGCAAAGGATTCCAGAAAACAAAAACGGAAGAAGAGCAACAAAGACAATTTTCTTCTCCAGTGGTTTATGAAGGTGCCAGGAGGTGAAACACTGAACAATCTTTCACTGATGCATTGCAACGCATACTTGATTTAGGAAGGTCAGACAGTCCTTCAGCAAATCAAGAAATGAGTGTGCACTGGACTCATGGACGGTCGAAGGAAACACAATAGCCAGGACACAAATACACAGTGGGCATCCTTCAGGAAAGGAATTTCGAAGTCCAGAAGACCAAAGGCTGCTTTCCAGACTGAGCAATTATACTGGGAAACGTGCATCTATAATGCACCAATTTCAGTTTGACATCCACCAGAGACACGTATCATAAAGTTATTGCATTTGTTCAACTGCACATGTGCTAATACCCACCTAGATCCCCCCTTCCCTACTCCCACCACAAAAACACACCATGTGTGGTATTTTTAATCATTCTTTCTCATTCTTCATTGGAAGACTTGGTGCAACTTGGGCCTCAAGTACAGCCACCTCCTTCCATTCCCTCAGTCTATCCAAAAAAACCCACTCCAGGTTCTTTGAAAACGTGGCTTGTGTAAAATACAAAAGATATTCAAAATAACCAAATAATATTTAGTGTTCATATATCGTGTTTCAACAGGTCAAAGTGCTTCGCATGCATTGTTAGTAATCCTGTAAACGACTTTGTCCCTGTAAAGTAGGCCAATATTATTATCCCTATTTTGCACATTGAGAGAATAGTGATTTACTTATAGCTACCTAATGAGTTTGTGGTTCAGGTGCAATTTGAACCCAAAATTTCTCCGCATTTCACATGTGCCTACTTTGGTAAGCCAGAGAAATTTGTGTTACCTTTTTAAAGTGTATACATTGAGAGACAACTTGGTCGCAAAGAATCCAGGTCAACTCCTTAAATGTAGTGGGGCGATTTCCCCACATCCCCAAATGTTGTGCATTAACCATAGATGCTATTTTGTAGTTTTGGTATAGCTAGTCAAAAGTCCTTAGAGGAGAACTTTCTGCTCAAATTTTTGGAAGGGTCAGTGGGGTGAAATTGAGCGGGGGGCAGGGGGTTTACTGGATTACTTTTTTCACCAGCTTCCCCTTTTCACCGCTACCAATTTTGCCAAATGCCAGCATGCCCCTGAAAATATGCCCTTTCACAGCTGCCAGCATACCCCCTGAAAAGATGCCCATTCACAGGGGCTTGTGGAGGGAAGAATGGCAACCCACCCACACACACAGTTGGGAGAATCACCCTACCACCACCACCACCACCGGTAAGCATTTTGCCCCCACCCTCACCTGAAAATCACTGAAATGTACCTGTCCATTTTCAGCATCTAGTTGGCCATTCCTGCTCTCTAGGATTGAATGTGTATACACTGGGAATAATTCCAATCACCACTGTTGTTTTTTCAGGACCATGTTGATGTTGAAGCATACACTTTTTGGGCCAGGAAATGGTGATGCCCAGTACATCAATATTCTTGAGCCCAAGCCAGAAATAGCAGCCAGTGTTTCCAGGTTACTACAGGCTTTTTAATAGCAACAATTACTGCCAATTCCCATATTACAACCACCAAATGGAAGACTCATTCCGCAGGTCAATGCAGGGGAGCTGTAACAAAGAAATGTTCAGCATGTTGATTCCTCAAATCGCACAAGGTTAGGTAACTCTATACTTTATTTCCCTCTCAAAACATGGGATCGTCGCCATGCTGTAGCACTTTCTGACAGCTGTCATGTGGGAGCTGGGCCCCAGGGACTAGCTCTGGATGACAACATGGCGTTATTTTGTGAAGGGATACATATGTGATTGTATACATCCCCTCCAAGGGATTTCTCTGTTTCCATCATCGCCAGTTTTGCATTAGTCACCGCATTCATATACTCTGCTTTCACTAGACCTGCTAGGGGTCTGGATTAGAAAGTTTGGCCGTGTATACATTTGTACGCCATGGCAATCTATGGGCTGCAAACAGAGGCGGACAAAAGTTCCCTGGGGAACGTCGAAACAGGAGATTTCGTGGCTACAACTACAGGTGTTTAGCACTAATTCTGGATCTGTTTAATTTAGGGAAAGGGGCTGATTATAATAATATTTCGCATTTGTGTAGCATTTTAAATGGCTTGAAGTATTTCTCATACGTTATCTCAGTAATCCTAAGAACAGCCCTGTAAGATAAGTCAATATTATTATCTCTCCATTACAGAGGGGGGCTTGGAGAGAGCAGCTTGCCTGAGCTTGCCTAGTGAATGAGTGAGAATTCACCAGAGAATTCCCAGCTCACACTCTTAGCTGCTATACCAGCTCTGATACATAGCAGTGGTTAAGTCTGATTGCGTTGCCTAAGGGTCCCCAACCTTTCTGGGCCAGTGGGTACATTTGGAATTTTGATAGAGTGTTGCGGGCACTCTCACAAAATGGCTGCCATGGGGCAACTTGCCCATTCATAAAATGACTGCCATGGTGGGCACAGCTGATCACAAAACACTCATTTCCCAGAAGGCAAACTGGTGAGACTATGAGACTAAAAGAGAAGTAACTTATCCAAGAACCTAATACAAGGTAGAGGTCTGAGCTCCAAAACACAAAACCACTCTTTTGAATCCAAATAAAGATGGTGCTAGAGGGTGGTACTTCATTTTGCAGTATGCCAGCCTCTCGGTTTAAGAATTGATTTATTTATCGTATGGCACATTCACATCGCGTTACAATAAAAACATAGAGCATAATAAATATAAAATATAGACAGGACAATTACAAACGTATGTCTAGGTTACAGATATAGTTTTCTACTTCAGTTGTTACAGCCAGGAAATCAGCAAAGTCTCCGTTGTAAGCTCAGTTTAAGAAAAAAAGGTAATTAAAAAAATTAAGAAATAAATTAAAAATCAGGAGGGCCAGGGAGTCTGGCAGACACCAAGAGAGATGTTTGCGGGCACACTGGTGCCCATCGGTTATCATGCCCAGGCTATGGCATAAGCCATAACCACAGCTTTGATACAGCCAACTACACATTGTTAAAAGACTGTGCTTAGGACCTGTTTTGCCTCTTTCTTAACAAAAGGCATCCACCCAGGGGGAGGGCAATACAGACTGTGACCCCCCAGTGCAGAGAGGGGGATATGTTAAATACATAAATAAGCAAATAAGCACAGAGAGAGGGGGAGAGAGAGAGAGAGATGTTACTGCTGCAGCGTAGGAACTGGAATCAGTTTCTATGCTACAACACACAGTAACACGTGGAGCGGCTCTAAATATTACGAAAGCCCGGGCTGCAATAGGTGAACACTGTACAACACTAACATGGACTGTTGTTTAAAAAAGCAAATACAGTTGTTTTTACAGACATACCGAACGCTGAGCTTGCGTTTTAATTGTAAGAGTTATCTCGCCTTGCCCTACGTTACTATATCCTTCAAATGAGAAAACAGGTGATAGCCTTATAAGATAAGGCATACTAAAACAATTACAGCACAGTGTATTACTCATTGACTAAAGATATCAAAACCTTCTCACTCTGCAGTGCCAAATGTTTAGAGGATACCAGCTCCAACATGCTGCTGTGTCAATGACAAATATCAAGTCATCTCAAGTTCCCAGCGCCAACTTAGGGAGCTGAATAAACCAGCTAACTCCTAAGGGGACCCTGCTGTTTGCCACATGCTCTCAGCAAGAATTTCTCCCAGGTGCTGAGCTCACCAGACCCTGTCATTCCAATCAATCTGGGATATATATCTCAGGGCTAAAGAAGGTGCTAATTTTATTAAATGAGTTAATAATGGGTGGGTGGGCGTGTTTTGCTCAATCTGCAAGGCTGCCATAATTTGATGCAAATATTTGCAGAGACTTTGATTTTTATCCACTGAAAGGTTTTGGCAATTGACCGTGAGGGGGTAGTGTTGAGGGCACACGTGTTTCAACAAGTTGCCACTTGTTGATTAAGGGGCCCTTTATACCAGGCAGAATCCAACACAGCTCCAGTGTAAGAATTTCCTGCATCACTGTGGAGTGCACACACAGAGCATGAGAAATTCTCAACAGAACAGCGTGAAGCCACTGCAGAAGCATCACTCACAGGGGTTCTTCACACAACATGTTAACCCACACTCAATGGTTGAGTGTGGGTTGTTATGAACCATGGGTTGTTTGTTGAACTATGGGTTACCTTGTTGTCTGAACGCAGAACGTTTTCAACAGGGTGGGTTGTCTGAACACAGCCAGGGTAGCTTGTTAACCATGCAGTGTGGCTTGTTAACCACCCCGAACAACCCACCAACAAACCATGGGTTCTCATGGTAGCTTGTTCAAGAAATAAGGCACACTGCATGGTTAACAAGCCACCCTGGCTGCATTCAGACAACACACTAACCCGGGGTTCAACAAACAACCCACGGTTCAGATCAACCACTGAGTGAATTAGCATGTTGTGTGAACAGCCCTAAGAGTCGTGAAGATCCATTTCTTCAGCATAGGGGGGGTTGATTCTTCCCAACAGGGCCAGCCCAAGACATTTTGCTGCCTGAGCCAAAGGACAAGATGCCCCACTCCAATTTCACATACAGAAGCTGACTGGACAGGCAGCTGAAATTCACTTCAACACTGGTGACAGGACAGCATGTCCACTGCACTTGAGGGCAGGCTAGCTTATGGGGTACAGGACAGGCTGCCCTGCACAAAGAGTTCTATCCTCCAACACCTTGTCACAGCTCTGCGTCCCCCAGCTTCTGCACCTGATGCAGCTGCAACACTCTTCCTAATGGTAGGGCCGGCCCTACTTCCCAGTCATGTTGCACAAGGGCCAAAGCTGCCACTTGCTAATTCATACAGATCAAGCTTCTGGTAAAGGTACAGGACCAGCCCAAGCCATGGGGAGGGGTCAGCTGGCAACTCTGTTTTTATCAGAAAGAGAGCTAAAGAAGAGATATGGGTCAACTCTGAGAAGTCACTAAGTCCACAGCAAATACTGTTGTTTGAACTTGGGACTCCTGGATTCAACTAGATTATCACTCCTGTGCTCACATGCACAAAAATCAATGCCAAACACATTTGTCCCTATTTTCAAGGTTTAATCAGCTGTAATTTGTTGCTGCCACTCTAATCTAAAATTGTACCAGTTACGTAGATGTGTAAACACTGTGCTTCATCACTGAGGCACTTTCCACCTAGAGAACACCACATGAATTAAAACTACAAAACCCACCATTTCTGATGAACTTCCCTCTAGAAACAAACAGCCATAAAAAACATACTGAGGTATGATTATCGCGAGTTCAAGGCTAATGGGCACACTTGTCAGTGTTTTTATCAACTAAATGTTTACACACCTACCAAGTAACATGCTAACATTTCTGCTTCTCTTTCCAAATGGTTCTATGCCCACCAGTGTGGTGTAGTGGCTAGGGTGTTGGACTGAGAGCTGGGAGATCCGGGTTCTAGTCCCCACTCAGCCATGGAAGCTCACTGGGTGACTTTGGGTCAGTCACAGACTCTCAGCCCAACAGGGTTGTTGTTGTGAGGGTAAAATGGAGAGGAGGAGGATTATGTACACTGCCTTGAGTTCCTTGGAGGAAAAAAGGTGGGATATAAATGCAATAATAATAATAATTTTTGCTTATTCTTGAGTATTCCTTGAATGTTTACAAGAAGCGATTGGACTCACATCTGCCAGGGATGCTTTGGGTATAAGATAACCTGTTTCAAGATAGTAGTTTGGAATGGACTGAGACGTTCAAGCTACGTATAGTCAGCAGGGTGGGAAAGAACAGCACCAGCTGTGTAGACAAAAAATTATCATCAGTTCCCAACACATCTTGAACATCAGCCTTTCTCAAGGGAATAATTGCTTCACAAATTATCAAGTTAAGGCTGCGTATCAGACCTGCTAGTGCTGTTTTTCCCTCCTCTGCTTTTTCACAACTGTTGGATCTCCTTCTTGTTGTTTCTTATATTCAAGTAGCTCTTTTTCCATCCAACTACTACGGAATGCCTGCATATTGCAGAGGATTCTGGGATGTGTCTGCAAATGCACCTTTTATTTGCACTGGGCACCACCAAGTCCTGTTGGGCCACACCGTCTCCCTGGGCAAACTGACAGTACAGCCTAGAACACCCTCAGCAACCCCCTGCAACTCAGGCCAATGGTCACAGCATGGCATAACTATGCCACAAATTACTAGATGGCATTTTCTGGCATAGTGTCCATTAGGTTTCAGCTGCAAATTTTACTTTAAAGGTTTCTAGCCCTCATGGTTGCACAGATCAGATTTAAAAACAGAAGGCTGCGACTACTAAGTGAATCCAGAGGACTGGACTACTTTCAAGGAACACTTTCAATCCCCACAGCTCCCTAACTTAGAGGGTGGGGTGCCCTCTTCAAATCTTTTTATGTTTTACATACAAATTAGTAACTGAGAATCCAGCAATACAAAAGGCCAGGCATATTACCGAAACTCCCTCTTGCCAGACCTGCACTCCATTCCTCATCCTATAACCTTCTTGAATTATTATTACTATTTTTTATTATTATTATTATTATTACATTTATACTCCACCTTTTTTCCTCTTGCAAGGAACCCAGGGTGGTTCACATGGTTCTCCTCTTCATTTTATCCTCACAGCAACCCTGTGAGGTAGGTTAGGCTGAGAGCCAGTGACTGGCCCAAAAGTCACCCTGTGAGCCTCATGGCTGAGTGGGGCCTAGAACCTGGATCTCCCAACATTCTAACCACTACACCACACAGGCTCTCATATTTGTCAGGCATGCTGATCTCTTTGCATGCCCCCCTCCCTGCCTCCCAATGCCATTCTGATCGGCTCCAAAATTGCCATGGACCAGTATTATTTCCAAAAGCAAGTCAGCTGCCCAAGCAGCCTGATGCAGGCCCTCACGCAAGCCATTGGCTCACATGCTACGCTGTCACAGAAGGGTTTATAAACCGAATGCCAGAAATGGGGAAAGTCTGTCCAGTCCACACCTAAATCTGGATCCAACCCACTGACTTTCAAGTAAACAGGCACAGGATCACACACAAACCAAGTGTTTTAAGTTCAGGACAAAGACTGTTTATAACAGTGTTGAAAATGGCAAACAACTTGGATAAAGGTCTGTTATCCAGAGAGAACACTGAGCCCTGTATTAAATCCCCCCAACTGTATTAACATCTGTGTTAAATCCCCCCAACTCTACGCCAAAACATAATGGGTGAATAAAGGGAATATCAAGTCTCTCTCCTGCCTATAAGTACATTAACCAGCAGGACCATTTAACTTTAACAGCAGGTGGGGACATTGGCTTAGTCGTGGTAGAGAAAAAGTATTATTGACCCAGCCTGAATCTGATCTGTTGTGAAGGCTGCACCCTGCAGTGACAGGGTCATAACCACAATTCAGTGTCTGCAAGGAAGTGGGCTCTGAAAAGCAAGAGGCTCTTTGTTTTTACTTGATGCACTACTTTAAATGGCAGCGCAGAATTCTATGGAGACCTTATTTTTTTATTTATTTTTTTATTTATTTATTTATTTATTTATTTCTATACTGCCCAATAGCCGAAGCTTCCATGTCACAAGGCCACACAAAATAATGGGAGGGAAGCACTGAAATTGGAGTGTGCTACAATTGGGTCACTACGGAAAAAACTGTGAAATCTTATTCTGTTTCAAGAGAGAAGCATCAAAGCTAAATAAAGCTCGTAGTCAGTTCTCCCATGAACAGACAGCTCTGCTCATCTTTCCATCTGCTCTTCATTCCAAGATCAGTTTACAGTAAGTCCTGCAAAGGATATCTTCTGAGACTGTCACTCAGGCCAAATCTAAAAACAATGGGGAAATGCACGCATGAATGCACACGCGCTTCATCAGCCTGCAATGTTATGTCCCAGAATAAAGGCATATTTTCACATTTATCTAACCATCGCTTTATTGCACTGAATTTCCATTTTGAAATACAAAGCTGCCTACTCCAAAATAGGATATCAAAAGTCATATATTTAGAGTTGGGTTTCCCTTTCCAGCAGATCAATACCTCTATTTAAATTCCCAAGTCCTTTGTTGCCAAGTCAACATTTATATAGAACCAACAATGAGCCTGGCTATGCAGAAAACCAGCAAGGACTAACCCAAGTTACGTTGGCACTTAACGTGGGAAATCCAAATGGCATCTTGGCTCCCATGGATTAACACGGGACCCAATCCACCAGAGAGTTATCCTGCACACACCTTGTTGCTCTTGTGCAGATGCTGTTTATTTAAATAGGGCTTGCACAGGAGAATCTCCTGATGGGTTGTACCTTCACTCCTCCACCCTTAATGGCAACTATAATCAGCTGCCCAAAGCAAATGGTTCACCTTGTCTCATGAAACAGGCTGCTTCTGAAATCTAAGTGACATGGTTCTTTCAAAGAAGGACATCTTGTTCAAATACAAATGTATAGGAGAATATGACCCTTGGTTATTTTTTAAGGGTGCAATCGAATATATATTTAGACAGAAAGAAGTCCTACAGCTCCCAGTATTCCCCAGACAGCCATGCTGGCTGGGGCATGCTGGGAGTTGTGGGACTTTTTTCTGTCTAAACATGCATAGGATTGTGCCCTAAAGTAGTTAAGATGGGGTAGGAAAGATTAATTATAGATAGACCATGGACTTAGGATGCTGGGGGGGGGGGGGCAGGGACCTAAAACAAAGAACTCTCAATACTCAACTACCAAACAATTCCTAAGTTGTTTGAGGGAAGGCCATGTTGCTTAAATTGATACAAAACTGCAGTAGATTTATTAATGTAGTTCCGCTCAGTGAAGCTGACAGATGAGCCATTATCTACTTTTTTATCAATTCAATTTGTTTCCATCATGTAAAAGAATATTCCACAAGAAAAAAGATTCCTGCCTATGCTATATCTGCCACAAACCACTATCATGCATCACAACATTAACCCAAGATAGATTTGTTTGTTTGTTTGTTTACAATGTTTGTATACTGCTCCATATCTAGAACAGATTTGGGAGCGGTGAACACAAGAGATAAAACAGTAACAGGATAAACAGATTAAAACACCAGATTAAAATTATGCTATGTTTAAAAACAGAATACCAATAGAAACCGTGACCGGTCAATTAAGAAATGCCTCCTGGAGAGTGGTGTTTTCAGGAGGTGCCAGAAACAGCAGTGTTGGTGCCTGCCTGACCTCCATGGCAGGGAATTCCAAAGAATGGGAGTAGCCACACTGAAGGCTCCTCTCCATAGGTCCATGTGGAACCACCAGGAACATGCCCTCCGATGACCTCAGTGATCAGGCCGGTTGGTAAGAGAGAAGGCGCTCTCTCAGGTATCCTGGTCTGAAGTCGTTTAGGGCTTTGTACACTAGTACTAAAACCTTAAACCTGGCCCGGTAGCAAATAGGCAGCCAGTGCAGTTTCCTCAGCAAAGGAGTTACATGCTGAAAAGGGGCAGCTCCCAACAAGAGCCAAGCTGCTGTGTTCTGCAGCAGATGGCTGTCGCCTCTGAGAATATTGTACTCATCTGGTGTCATCTGACCTGCGGATCAGCAACTATCACTTAACACATCAGCCACTCGATAGACCATGATTCTTAATGTTCATTCTGGCCTGCTAGTCTAACCTTTAGCTATACTGGTGCAAGCCTCAAGAACCACAGTGTTAGGAACACACTGAGTCAGACCATGGTCCATTAAGCCCAGTATTATCAACACTGACTGGCAGCAATGGCTCTCCACAGTTTCAGGCAGGATTCTTTCCTACCTCTACCTCAGACTGCTATACCTCAGAAAGCCCTCCCGCTCACCACCAGAACTGTAAGCAAAGGCAACCCAGCTCTACAAAATGTGGAACTTCAGGGCATTAAACTAGATGGCCCCAGACACAGACTTCAAAGCCACATCACTGTAGCTGCTTCTGGAGTATAAGCTGAGTTCACAGCAACTGCTAAACATGTCTGGCCACATCAGGCTGCTCAAAATACCTCTCCTTTCCCATGTATCCTTCTCAGGCTGACTGAAATGGAAGGGGAGGGAACAGCTCAGCAGGGCCCATGCGTTGGATGAGCTCAGCTTTGACAACTACTGTCTTTAAATATCAAGCTGGCCACCTGAGTGCAGAAATGAAGGTAAATGTGGCACAAGATTTTAAAACAAAGGGTATCGCCATTTGCATTTCCCCTTAAAAATTAAAAAAAAAAAGTAGCAGCACGTAGCTTCTGCTATCCTTTGACATTATGCATCCATTACCCACTACACTTCTACTTGCTGGGATTTTTCTCTCCAAGAAAGAAAGAAAAAGTCAGGATTATTTATGTGGAAAGAGAATTAGAAAAGCAAGAAAATGTGTGAAACAACTCATTTCCTGCAACTTCCCCACAATATTGTATTTCCAGTTTTAAACAAAAATAGCCTAGAAATTATATTATAACTGTGCACCATGGTAAAACAAAAAGAACTACCTTTCTTTTTTAAAAAAATAATCACTATAACACCCTCCCTTTATATCTGTTCAGTCACAACACATCTATAATTCATAGACATTTAATATTCCAGTTCAGGCAACAGAGGAGAGAGATAGCAAATAATGGGGCACAGCTATGAGCTATTATGGCTGGAAACATAACATTGAAAAAGAGACCAGATTTGTTCAAATGGTGACAGCTTTCCATGCTACATGCTTTCTACATACTCTGCCGAACACGCTGTACTATCGGGGGAGTAATTGTATTCCCCAAGGCTTTGTAGAAATCAGATACACATACAAATATCTGGTTTCACTGGGACATTCACTGAATCTGCCTCTTTGAGCGGCAGCAACAGCACTCCGCATGTCTACCATCTGTGCACCAGCACTCAGAAAGAGAACTACAGACCAGAGGAGGTTAGTAGGTCACGGAGGTAATTCTTTCCCCTGCCTCTCAGGCACATGTACATGTTCTGGCCAAAATGCCACATGCGCAGCAAAGCAGTGATGTACCTGGCACTGAGAAAGCATTGAAAGACAGATGCAAACGGAGCTGTTCTGCTCCTGAATGGATGGACTGAGTAGCAATGCAGCCCTGAGAAGCATTTCCACAAGCTAGGCAGAAATTGGCCTAAGAGATTTCCCACTAAATGTGACATGCTTCCCAACCTGCTCAAAGTTACAACGGCACAAGATTCTGGACTGCCACAGGCCTGCAGGTCAAAATCCACTGGATGGAGCCTGAGCACCAAAGCAAAACACACACGCGCGCGCGCGGCTTTTCCAAGTTACTGGTTAGTTATAAAATGTTCTCAGTAGGAAATTATTCTGAAAAAACTTTACCAATAAAAGAGAGTAACAAAAGAGAGCTGACAAAAAGAAAGCATAGCAACCTTGATTATTTCTACAGATAGGACTCTCCAAAGGTGAGGCAGGCCTCTCTAAGGAGACAGAACTGGTTGCTAAGGAAAGCAGTTGTTGAGATACTTGGAAGGTTCGAGGCCCTTCCCTAATTCAGAAAATCTTCATTGGAGGTGGTCTTGAAGGTCATCTAGTCTGCTAATTTAGATGGCTTTTTAACAAGGGTTAGACATATCTGTGGAGGGTAGGTCTGTCAGTGGTTACTAGCCATGAGAGCTAAATGGAACCTCCAGGATCAGAAGTGGTATATCACTGAACTACATATGCTGCAAACATACAACAGGAATAGCTGTTGCCTCATGCCCTTCTTGTAGGCTTCCAGAGACATCCCAGTGGCCATAATGTTGAAAGCAGGATGCCAAATGGGCTGTCTGTATCAGGTGCTGAAAGACTTGTCAGATCTACTTGTTTTTCACTAAAACCCTAAGATCCATAGACCAGAGCCCATTGCAAAAGACATACAATTAGAATTCCAGAACAAGGTGTCTCTGAGCACATTCTGAGCCTAGGAATTTTTGTTCAGTACCAAAAATGAACTGATCTTACAGTCTTTCACATGACAGTCAACTCCAGGTAACCCCAAGCTTTCTTAATGGGGTGGAGATTGTTGTTGCTATTGTTAAATAATTGAGAGTCAGAAACACTTTACAATCTATTGCAGTTTACCCAAAGATCTGCCACAAGATTCAAGTCTACCTTCTGCCCACCACTGTTCTCGGTATCCAACAGAGCTTCTCCTAGGTTCAGAAATGACCTACAAGAAGTAATTATATTGGACTTGTACCCAGAAGACTTTATTTTACTTAGGACGCAATCCTATGCACGTTTAGACAGAAAAAAGTCCTACAACTCCCAGCATTCCTCAGCCAGCCCCAGAAATAATATATTTCTAGTCCACCCCATCAGCGAAAACTGTTTTGAGGCAGCTTACAAGTAATGTAAGACTATCGTAGGTTCAAACTCAAAGCTAAGACTCAGACTCACTGAGTAGTGTCGGGCAAGTCTCTATACTTTTCTACCCAATATTATTAAGGACTAACCACACAGGATTATTATGAGGATTAACTGGAACCCCAAGCACTATTCTTTCTTATCATAGGAAAGCCCAAAGAGCAGTTGGGTCTACTTAAAAGGGAAAAAATATGGAACCGAATTTGTTACTTAAAATTAAGCAAGTGGATGTGACATGGCAGATTCATGAACAGGATGGCCTTCTCGCTTTTGCGCTCTCTCTCTCTCTCTCTCTCTCTATATATATATATATATATACATATATATACACACACACACATATATATATATATATATATATATATATATATATATAAAAATGGATGTCATATGCAATATGTAGGGAAAACTACAATGGACCTAAGAATAAGATTCTGCAACCACAAATCTGCGATTCTTACCAGACAACTGGAGCAGCCTGTTGTAAGTCAGTTCAACTCACCTTCACATAGTCTCTCAGATTTACAGTTGCTTCCAATAAAACAAACAAAAGACAGTGACATACTTGACAAAAAGGAAAATTCTGGATCTACAGACTGAGAAATCTTTGTCTAAATGGCCTTAATCTGAAGGACAATTCGTAGGCACTATACAACTCATACCTCTGTTTTTTCTCCCAAGGAACTTTAATCTCCCGGTATTCCAAACTGCCACTCCTGGTATCCATTTAACAGCACAGCTACTGATGAGGGCAGAAGCCAAGACATTTAGTTTAAAATATATTTCTTGAATACTCTGTTGTTAGTCTTTCTATCTTTCATATATCACTCTACATAAGAAATCTCCAAGTGGTTTACAAATTAAAAAACAACAATACAATACATGAGCATAACAAAACAATACTACTGAACTCTAAAAGTAAGTAGTCTACTTAGAGTTTAGGGCAAGATCAGATTGGTGCTGTGGCACTCCTCCCCCCCACACACACACACATGGTCTGATTTTCCTGATCATGTGGGAGGTGGGGACATGTCGGTGGCATACATCTAAATCGGGGACACGCACACACATACGCACAGACATGTATTTTTTAAAAATACTGTGACTAATATTTGGTACTAATAAAGAAAGCATAGAAAAACTAATAATCTGAGAAGTGGGGTTATCCCACATGTTCTGAGAAATAAGAACTGTCAGAGTTTTTTTGACCTTATTTAGGAGCTCGGTTGCCATTCTTGCCCAGTATAAATAGGTCAAGGTAAGTAACATGAGAAATAATAAACCCACACTTCTTACACTTGAGAGAGGTCCATACCATGTGCTTCTCCATTTATCAATACAATAACAGACCCCTGGAGTCTTAGCTTTGAGAAAGGGAGTCCTCCAAACTCCACTTTATTCCCCCCCCCAATGAGGGGAGGGGTCATACAGGAGGGTTGCAAGCAAAAACACCAGTTCCCACACATTCAAAGTCTATGTCAGCCTCTTCGTACTCTGCAAAGTCATGAGATCCGATTTAAAATAATAATACGATTTTACGGAGCAAAGCAAATCCTTCAGCTTTCAGGAATCTTATGAATTCTCACGACGACAACAATTCACACTGCTTTAAGAAAGCACTGCTAAGTATCGTTTATTTGCACCATTTGCAGCACCTCTGCCAACCATCTCGACCACTGTGCCAGTCACTTGCAAACCATATATTTTACATACAAGCAAACATCCAAAGAGAACAGCAACTTGCCCAAACCTCCCACAGAGCACACCTCCAAGACAGCAGCTTTCTGATATGCAAGGATTTGTTCAATGTTCCGTGTGAAGAACAGCTACCTGGGAGTTCTCCTACGTAGCTGTTTCAGCAACCAACCCCACTGTTGAGCAGGGTCCAGCTGAAAGAGACTATCCAGAAAGCACACAAGGAGGTTGCAGTGGTCATGTCCAGAGCACATCCACTTTGTGGACAAGAGCTGAGCAAATCATTGTGGCAGCACTAACCATCCAGCTGGAATCACCTGGATGAATGCGAAAGGGGTAAGTAATGACCTGCCTCCATCTGCCCCTTATCTAATCTAGTGGGGATTGGTCCCATGTACATTGTGTGGGGGCGGGGCGGGGGTCTCTATATAAAAACAGTATAAGATTGTATATAATTTGAACCCAGTTCTCCAGTGTTCAAATGCAACATTCTATCCACGCTATCGCACTGGTTCGTGCAACCTGTCACAGCATATCCACACTGATCTTATGGATATACATAACTCACAATGAATGCTGCGAATGCTGCAATGTTCACACCACGTCCACAGCACCAGAAGTAACCTGATCAGCCGAGGTTTTAGTGCGGTGCAACATTCAGAAGTGAGACTACACCACCACAGCTCCATATTGGTAGCTGAAAGACAATTAGGTTGGCTTACGAGCACTCTCCATTCCTGCTGATGGCCAGTTCCAACCTCTTCCATCACTGCTGTGTTGCATAAAGGCTTTGCTTTTCATCACAATGCTGTGCTGGCTGTCCCTTGCAAAGTATTTTTATTTTAAAATATTCAATTTTTCTTTCCAAAAGAAAATTCTAAGTGGCTAACAACAAATCATCATCATCTCAACCTGAGATGATGGCACACAGTTTCATAAACTGGGCCACATTGCCTTCATTATTCCAAATTGCAAGAAACACAGACTTGCCATGAAAAATGGCAGCCCCGTGAAGAATTCTCCCCTTCCCCAACACCTAGTGCACTTTACCCCTGGCCCCAACATCAAAACGTTATGTGTTACCCCATCCCTGCTAATAGTGGCCAATGAGGTGGAACTGGGACAGGGATACACACAGCATAATGAGATCAAGACAAGGATTGCACTACATATTCCAGTGGAGGGGAAAGGGAGTTATTACCCTTTTCAGCAGCAGCCCTGAGTTTCATGTAATCTGTAGTTTCACTTTAAGCTTCTGCTGCAGTTCATACACACTATCCCTGGCAGGATCGGGCAGGTAGTTTCTAAGCTTTCCCACACTTCTCAGGAGATTTGGAGAGAGATTGTTTAATAAAATAAAAAAAGAAAGCTGCGCTGGGTTTCGTTTTTGTTTTGTTTTTTGAGTGCATGTAAAAATCTCTCTGGCTTGCAAGTAGAACTTTACCCAGTGAGATTTATTTATTTTTTTGGCTTTGTTTTAAACTCTTTCTCGACACAGCGAATTCCTATGAGTTTTTCTGTCCCTCAGCAGTTTCACGTGAACACGCACAGAACAGAATTAGGCGAAGAATTAAGGTGGCTTAGATCATTATAGCCACACATGCTAGTGATCTGAGACAGGATCACTACGTGCTATGAAAGGGGGGGACACCCATTTTTATTCAGCCACTGGGTGGGTTTCAGATGCGCTTAGACGAGGCCACAGTTCATATGCTGCTTTTTCAATGGCATGTTGCTTTGAAGTGTGTTATTGGAAAGGATCACAAGTATGCACTGCAGGTCAGCGATTGCAAACATGATAATTAACATATGAAAATGCCTTGCAGTGAGTCACACCATTGGTCTATCTAGCCCAGTACTGTATCCTCTGATTAGTAGCAACCTTTTAGGGTGTCAAGCAGAAGTTTCTCCCACCTCTACTCTCTGAGATCATTTTACCTGGAGATACGAGGGATGGAACCTGGGATCTTCTACACTCACAGCATGATCTCTACCAAAGCATGACTTCTACCTACCTCCCCCCACCTCAAAAACAATGAACAGTGGCATGAGAAATGTATGTCCGAAGCCTCTAGTGGGAAGCCTTCAATACATCTGAAAACATTTCAAATATGTTTGTTTGCTTTGAAATGAACAGAGGCCATGCAATAGCAGCAGCAGCAGCACCTAGATTTAGCCCTTATGTCATATTGTTTACACCGACTCAAGATGCATCTGGTAAAAGTCAGTCCTATTCTGTTCAGCACAATGGTGCAAGATCTATTAGAGAAAGGCCATGATCAAACACCATGCTAAACCATTGTTCACAACTTGGATAAGCTGTGGCGAACCTTAAGCATGCCCCCCTCCTGCTCCATGGCCAAGGGGAAGAAGTCTGGAAGCTTTCACTTTCACTTTTGTGTCTAATGTTAAACTGTGGGTTAACATTAACTATGGTTAGCTGAAAACAAGCCAACTTCAAACTCTGGTTTCTGAAGCTGGCTTGTGTTATCTAACATAGTTACTTTAAGCTAACCACAATTTCAGGTCCAGACAGCACAGTAAGCAAAACCCTCAAAATGTCATGTTCTGGAGGTAAGTAAAAGAACCAGTGTTCTATGCTATCCCTTCAAGTGTTATTATGTATATAATCGTCCTTCGAACACAATACTTATCAAAAGCACACTTTTGTTCCCTTGATAAAGGATCATTAGCTTCCTCCTGATCTGTTGTTCCATTTTGGCTAATGACAAATACAGAGAAGGCAGACACAAGAGTTTTCTGACCAATATTGGACCAACAGAATTGCCTGTTGCCATGGCTCAAGAGGCAATGGCACCTCTAGAAATCACAGTGGTATTCTAGTCTTATTCATTAAATTACACCTCAGCACTTCTTTGTATCCCCCATTCTCACAACATCCTTTGTCACAAACCCTTTCCACACTAAGTGCTCAGGTGTGCTACCCTAACACAACAAGGAATACTGGAGAGATGTGAGAGATGTTAGTGATAGAGAACTATAAATAGAACAAGTATTATCATCCCTACAGGACACTTGTTTTCCACCTTAATTCTCTGAAAACCCTGAGACTTCCCCTAGTACAGATGCAGTTAAAAAGAACTGGTGGTAGTAAGTTTATTTGAGGGTAGGAGAGAGACAGGCCAGGGGAAAGGGATGGTTACAGATGACCAACTGACTGCACATCTTGACCTGATGTGATGTATGGATAAAGTTCTCCTCATCCATTGGTTGTATGATACAGGTGACAAAAACTACAGAGCAAGGTTGAGAAACCTTTTCTGTCAAGTGCTGCATTTCCTTGAGGATAAACTTTTGAGGCCCATATGACAGCACTGAGCAGCCCCCCCCCTTCATTTCCTCTCTCTCTCTCTCTCTCTCTCTCTCTGCCACTGCCACCCTCTTCTCTCTCCCGCCCACCCCTCACCACCCAATCCACTGCCAGGAGAAGGTCAGACAACTCTTGCCAGATGTCTGAGCCAAGCACTTGCAGAAGGCTGTTGAAATTAGGCCAATGGCTGCAGGATTCCCATCCCTGCAACAGAGTGAGATGCCCATTCTAGGATAGTTTGGTTGTCTTTATGGACTATGGAAAGCAACTAGCAGAGGTGGGGAACAATTAGGATATTGTTCACGTTTATTCACTCAAGAGCCTCTCTCAAAAGCAACCCATTGTAAGGCTGTCGAGCAACGCCTTCTGATATCAAGGCCATGATGGTCATGAATCATTATGTAGCAGAATGTGGCTTTTACCTGTACTGCTGTCATGCTGCCCACCTGATCATGCACACCCAACAACACCCCAAGTGTATGATTGTATGAGAACTTCTTTTACTCTTGGTTCAAGAAGAGGGTCAGACAGCAGTACAAAGCATTCTCTCAAAGGACAAATAATAATTCTATTATTTCCTTCTGCACCATGAGGTTCACGCCTCTTTTTCTGATCTGGATTTCATGTTGCTCCTTTTTATCCCCCGCAGTTACAAGTTCCTCAAGTGAGTAGACAAATTGAGGACTGTACAACTAGGAATTCAGGCTGTCATCCATTAAAGGAAAATGTAGTCGGTTAATCAGATGAGTTTTAACTGATTTATCAATTAAGTTTCCCTATGAACAAAAACAGTAAGTTTTAAAGTTAAAGAAGTACTTTGGTTTAAGACAATACCTTTGTGTATTATGGCATACGTCATCCTAGAAGAGGCATTCCTGTGAGGGGGAGAATGCCTCTCCCAAGATGTTACCTACCACTTGCCATTTTTGTAAGTATTTATCTTTAAAAGAATGTAAGCGAAGAGGATCTAAAGAGCCTCTTGTTGAGGGTGAAAGTGGAGAGTGCAAAAGCTGGTTTGAAACTCAACATTACAAAAACGAAGATCATGGCATCTGGCCCCATCCCTTCCTGGCATATAGAAGGGGAAGAAATGGAAGCAGTGACAGATTTTATTTTCTTGGGTTCCAAGATCACCGCAGACAGTGACTGTAGCCATGAAATTAAAAGACGCTGCTCCTTAGGAGGAAAGCTATGGCAAACCTAGACAGCATAGTAAGAAGGAGAGACATCACCATACTGACAAAGGTTTGTATAATCAAAGCTATGGTTTTCCCAGTAGCAACGTATGGCTGTGAGAGCTGGACTATAAGGAAGGCTGAGCACCGAAGAATTGATGCCTTCGAACTGTGGTGCTGGAGAAGACTCTTACGAGTCCCCTGGACTGCAAGGAGGTCCAATCAGTCCATCCTAAAGGAACTCAACCCTGAGTGCTCAATGGAAGGACAGATACTGAAGTTGAAGCTCATCTATTTTGGCTACCTAATGCGAAGAGAAAACTCCCTGGAAAAGACCCTGATGCTGGGAAAGATTGAAGGCAAAAGGAGAAGGGGATGGCAGAGGATGAGATGGCTAGATAGCATCACTGATGCAATGAATATGAACTTGAGCACACTCCGGGAGAGAGCGCAGGACAGGAAGGCCTGGCGTGCTATGGTCCATGGGGTCACAAAGAGTCGGACACGACTGAATGACTGAACAACAACAACAATTGTTATTTTTAAAATACCTGCTGATTGAGGGCAACTTTCTAATTAAAATGTTTTTAACTGGTTAACCATATGTTGCAACACCTTATGGAATGATCAGCTAATATGGCACAGGTGCAACTAAGTGTGGGATGGACAATACACATGCCCACACAAGCACACGTGATTGCATGTGAATATACAGAAGGAAACACCTTGTGAGTGCCCACTAGCAAAATGGTTGTATTTACAAAATTGATGTGCTACTTAAGGTTGGCAAACCTCACCACACCCTGCTACTTTTCTCAAGAAATTGTCAATGGCCAACACAAAAC
This sequence comes from Heloderma suspectum, assembly GCF_057233095.1. NCBI lineage: Eukaryota > Metazoa > Chordata > Lepidosauria > Squamata > Helodermatidae > Heloderma > Heloderma suspectum. The sequence goes on from NC_139462.1 coordinate 15,531,375, forward strand.
CCTGTTCAATGGGTAGATTAAAGACGGGAACTCCGTCATGCCCCCTCTTTAATGAGCTTCCGTCGTGCATTAAAAACATGGTTGTTCAGGCAGGCATTTGGGGTGGGTTAGGGTATTTTAAAAAAAAAAATTATGGTAAATTTTTATTGTTTTAAATTGTTTTATGGTGGGTTGTACATCGCCCAGAGTGGCTGGGTGACCAGTAAGATGGGCGATTAATAAATTTAATAAATAAATAAATAAATAGATCTCCACAAACGCTCTTTTTCTTGACAAGAGTATCACTCATCCCAAAATGCAGGAAATATTATAGATATTAACCTGAGTAACCAAAGCAAAACAAACAGAAAGCTGAGGGGTGGGGAGTGAAGAGGTTGCATGCTTCTAAAAGGAATCCTGCCCAAAGGTTATCAATCATCCTAGAACACCCAAATCCTGATGTCAATTCGAGTCTTATATCTTCTTCCTTAAAACCACCCACATCCACTGATTGATTCACTTCTCTCCTGCTCATATATTTTTATTATTAACAGTACTTTAATTCTAAAGTTAATTACAGTGAACAAAATCAATTACATGCATGTACATCCCCAGACTTTTCATCTGAATATGCAACAGAGCAAGGGTGGGTTGAAGGCAGATCAGGATTTACTAGTAGACCTCTGGGTGATTTGTAGTAGATCACAAGGGTTTCTGACTCTCAATTGTTAATACCAACAACAAAATGATTTTTCCACCTAAATTAGGATACTGAAATGAAGAAAGCTTGGGGCAACCAGGAATGGACTTTCGTGTGAAACTATTTTGAGCTCAGTTTAGTTCTGTACTGAACAAAGGAATTCTAGGATCAGGATGTGCTCAGAAGCACCCATGTTCTTTAATTCTAAGTGTATGTCTTTTGCACCAGGGTATGGTTGGGATCTTGGGATTCCAGTAAAAACCAAAGTAGATCTGACAAGCCTAAACTCTGCCCACGCCTGCAATACAGAGTCCAATTTTGTTCAAATGCTTCTCTTGTTGCTTTCCTTCTCTTATATACAGTTGGTGAGTTCAATCATGTATGCAATATCCCATATTCTACAACAGGAGTGGGCATAAGGCAGATTAGCAAGGTTTCTGACTTCCAATTGTTTAACAATAGAACAATCCCATTCCCCCTCCCAAAAAAGAAATTAGGTTGTTGGAATCCCTGATCTATAGATTTGTACATGCAGGTCAGCCCAATGCATTAGGTAACTGGCATTGAAACATCATAGGGCATCTTGCTCTGTCACCACCATTATAGCCTCTATTTTGCTCTGCTTGGTGGATCTTGAGATTCTAGTAAAAAAATAAAATAAAGTAGATCCTGCAAGCCTGAAGTCTGTCTACCTCTGTTCTATAAAACCAGTCCTGAATGAGGAGGAGGGTCCTTCGTTTCCCATATTTTGGTAATTGACATCTTTATAGCTGTTAAGTTTGCCAGCATTTCCCAATTATTGTGGTCTAGGCAAATAACCTAGCAGAATTTAGCTGCATGCTCCATCAGTATTAAATAGCTAATCATTTCACCCTGCTTCAGATGAGCCAGGTTGGCTTCTGAGGTTTCTCCTGCACTGTATTCTTTTACAGCTGAGTGTGTGAAAGGTTTAATGTGAATGATTAGGTGCCCTGGGTGTCTTTAAGACAGAAAGGCGAAATATGAACATTTAAATAAATAAAATGAACTAGCATGCAGCCTACTGCAAAAGGTCCAGGGTGTAGAGGTGGGAAAGGATTTGGAGCTCTAAAGAGATTATGCCAGCCACAACTGCTACCAGCAAAGGTCACAAATAAGAGGGTAACTCAAACTGGAGGGCTGCAAAGTAATTGCTTAGCTTGCCCAATGCTGTACCTGAAATTCTTCATTTCTTTTTCCCTTTAATTGCAAAGGTTCTTGCTGGTTCTCCAAATGAGAAGCTGAGCAAAGTGCCAAGGGAAAAGGAAAGGTGGGCGAGATTTGGCTTCAAGCAAATGAAAAAGAAGAAGAAAAAACTAGTACACAAATGAAATAATTTCCTTTGTCGATCCAAACCCACAAAACAATCAGCCTGGCAGATGAAATGGGTCAGTGAATAGGCAGTGATGATTAATTTATGGGATACTCTCTGTATTCTGTATACTATATCCGGCTCACATAACCGAATCGCCAATTGCTTTGTTAATGTGTTTTGTGGGACCAGGTCACCCAATCAGTGCCCTGACGCAGCTGCAATTAGTCTGCCAAGCAAAGACACAGCAGGTGACCAGAAGCAGTGCAAGTGACGTTGCCAGAAGTGGACAGGGAGGTAGCCAATGCTCTGCTATGCAGGGAGCAAATGCCAGTATGAAATGTAACCACTTAATGGCTTAGCCACAGACCCTTTCCATATCCATAACAAAACCTTTGGGAAATGATTGCTTGCTGTATTGACCCCAAGATCTCATTGTTCTTTAAAATCAAAGGAGGTAACTAGGTTTTAATCCCTGATCCCACCTTTTGGAAGCATTCTCCTGGTCTACTTTTAGAAGGGCAGATGCCACATTTACAGGTTACCTCCATGGCATGCATGGGGCTGCCATATAACCGCTTTCCGGTAGTTGGCTCCAATGGGCCATGAGTAAGTGGTAAAAGCAATCACACCAGTTCATACCAAGCCACCAATTTGTACCTCCACTGGGGCCAGAGGGCATGGGAATGACCGATGTAAACTGGTATTTTTACACATTACTAGGTCTGTCACCCAAATAAAGAAACCTTACTTCTTTAATCAAATGAAGCTTAAATAATTAACTGATTAAATGTGCATAAATCTATGTCCGACTAAAACAGCCGTTTTGAATTTTTAAAAGCACATTATTTTTTTAGATGGTGAATGCATGTGTTGCAGCAGGCGCAACCTTAGAACAGGCTCCTGTGTGACAGTGAAAGAGGATGCTTGCCATCTCCATTTTTTAAAGTACTTATATTAAGAATAATTAACATTTTCAAAGACAAGTGTCTCGTTAATTGGGGATGCCTTTTTAGTCAATAAACAATGCAATCCTATACATATCTACTCAGAAGGAAGCCCCACTGAATTCAGTGGGACTTACTCTCGGGGAAGTGTTGATGGGATTGCAACTTAAAACATTTTTAATCAACCAGTCCCACCAGTTAATCAGTTCAAGGTTGCAGCCCTAAACATTAAGTTTGCAGCATGTGAACAGAGGTTGGGGAAGCATTGGTGAAGCACCAGCCATGATGCAGGGGCGTGAGAACTGGGCTTCAGAGTTGTGTTTGTGTTGTTCTCTCTGATGACAAGCTGTACCTTTCCATAACAATTTTTTCTGGATTCGTGTAAGGTAAGACAGAGAGCCAGGTAGCCAGGTTCAGATGGAAGCACAGGCAAGATGCACACAACGTGGCCCGACGTGAAACAACACACCACTACCGTTGCAACAAGTTGGCTGAGGGGTCGGGACATCAGTGGTGGGTGGCACAAAAACACACAAGGAGAGCATTTGAGCACATGCTTGGACTGCAAGCTGGTGTGGCACAGTGGCATGAGCCAGAAAGTCCCCAGTTTGAGTTTCATCTCACTAGTTGGCCTTGGGCAACCGCAAGCCAGGTTCTACCCTCTGTAATATGGGGATAATAAATAACAGAAGCCTACCTTATAAGCAAGTCGTAAGGATTACAAGAGATAATATAGACAGCTCATTTCAAGAGATTAGGGTGCTTTTTTACATTCATCCTAAACCAGTCCTCCCCAACCTGGTGCCCTCCAGATGTGTTGGACTACAACCCCCATGCTGCCTGGGGGATGCTAGGAGTTGTAGTCCAACACATCTGGAGGGCACCAGGTTTGGAGAGGCTGCCCTAAGCACTATTGTTATTAACAGCTGTACAGGAAAAGACCTTCCAGAGGCATTCCAGGGAATAAGAAGCTGCCTTATAGAGTGCCAATTTTCCCATTTAGGAGAGAATTGTCTACTCCGACAGGCAAAAGCTCTCTGGCAGAGGTCTTTCCTTCCCGTCACTGCTACTTAATTCTTTTAATCCTATCTCTTTTCCCAGGCATTTGGCAGCACATGATGAGTTTTAATCAGTCCTGGATGTGTCTTTAGTTATGACTGACTGTTCAAAGTTGTTTTTAGTTATATGTTGTTTGTGTATACTGTCTGTGTGCTTAAATGGATTTTATTTATTTATTAAATTTATTAATCGCCCATCTGGCTGGTCACCCAGCCACTCTGGACGATGTAAAATAATAAAAACAGTTTAAGACAATAAAATTCTACATTAAAAACATCATATTTCTAAAAAATACCCTAACCCACCCCAAATGCCTGCCTGAACAACCACGTTTTTAATGCGTGGCGGAAGCTCATTAAACATTGTATATTGCATTTTAATGTTTTAACTTCTGTAAACCGCCCAGAGAGCTTTGGCTATGGGGTGGTATAGAAATGTAATTAATAATAATAATAATAATAATTTAACTAGAGTTGCCAGGGGTTGAACCCAGAGCCTCTACATGCAGACCGTGTGCTTTCCCACTGAGCTAGTCTCCCCCTTCTTGGATATGATTCACAGCATAGCTAAACAAAAAGCTTCCAGGGATGAAACAGAAACAAAGCTTCTTACATGGCCCTCTTGCAAGTGCACAAATACACAAAATGGACTCAAGTCAGCCTGACATATTGGACTTCTGATCAGTTCAAATACCTCTACAGGTGGCTGCGGCCTCTTTCTATGCTCTTCATCAGACATGACAGGTAGAGCTAATGGTAGCAGCAGCAAGTAATTTCTTGTGTTGAGATCTTGTACGGGAGGCCAGTACAGTGCTCAGATTATGGGATGGGGGGGCGGTGTTGGCCCTCTTAAAAACAGTCACTAATAGATCCGTTAGTGACTGTTTTTGAAAGGGGGGGGCTTCAACTAAAATTGAGGGCAGATTAGGGGTGGGGCTTGTGGATTTCACTAAGGACCCCCTCACATTTTCCCACATAATTCAAGCACTGGACTGGTATTATTAACACCATATTGCAGGTGGTCAATCTGATTTGCCATTAACCTACGGCCACAGAGTGACCTGGTTCACATAAGAACAATGCAGAGCATGGGGTGAGTAGGTGCTGTCGATGAACTGTGAGTTGTTGTTGAATCGTGAGTTGTCATTATGTGCATACCCTGCACAATGGTTTAACTATAGGCTGTTAACCACGAACAACCCAGAGTTCACAACCCAAGAACAAACCATGGGTTCTTTTCCCAGGTTGTTCGTGGTTCAGAACCCATAGTTAAACCACAGTGTACATAACAACTATTCACAATTCAACAACAACCCATATTCAATGCATACTCTGGGTTGTCATTACATGTGAACCAGGCAACTGAGTTTGTAGCCGAGGTTGGATTTCTATCCTGTAAGGTAGGTTAGCATTATCTAGGCTGACCATATTTCCTTGAGACAAAAACGGGATATTGGGATGACAAAAATGGGACGGGGTTTTTATTACAGCGGAGAGTTCTGCTGTAATAAAAAAACAGCTAACAGCCTGTTGAACGAAAATATTAGTATGAAAAGTCCGAATCAAACTGAATGTAGGGCAGAAAGAATCTCTGTGGGCAGAATGATGGTAGAAATAGCAGCAAGACTCGCCCTCCTGGCTCCCACACGCTGAATGGGGCTTAGCGATGCCTCTTGAATTCCCCGCCACTGCAGACAAGCAAGGGGGTGGCGTCTGATCGTTGCTAGCTCAAGAAGCCTGGCCCTGACTGGATAAAAGTAAATGGAACTTCCTCTTTCATCACACTAGTAGTTTTACTGCACGCATTGATTAGCACAGAGCCTTATGATAAACGCGTTCACTTTTTTACAGAAAATTAAAAACAGGACAAAATTGATATTTATATTAAAATGACGGGACGGTTGGGAAATATGAAAAAAATGGTACTGACCCGTTTAAAACAGTACGTATGGTCAGCCTAGCATTATCCCACATATTGCAGTGGCGGGGAGGGTGCTGAGGGTAAGAGACTGCTGAAAAACTAAGAGTACCTGGAGAATCATGACCAATGTGAGACATGAACCTGGGACATCCCAGATCTCAGTCATTATGCTGTACCAGCTCTTGTTTTACCTCTCCTCTCTGCTTTGGAACTTTGGTACAAATATGCTCTTATGCAGCTCCCATTTTGCTCAAGGCTGTGTAGGAGATACTTTCAGTGGATCATGTCCAGTCTTTGTAGGAAGCAATTTACACAATACTGAATCCAGTACACAGATGAATCCAGTGGACAAGGTGGTGGATCTGAAAGACCCAGCTTGAGCATGAACTCAACAGGCTGCTTCATATGCAGCAACAGACCATGGTTTGTCTTTGCAAGAACAACCTTGCAGGTTCACACATTCTGCCCGCTTCTGTCCTCTGCACAGGATATCAAAAATTTCTGCTTTCAAATTAAACACAGCTCCCTCTTCCATCTGAACTTGGAGAAGTGTGGTCTGTTCAAACTCAGGTTAGTTAAAGTCACAATTAAAACTGTGGCTTAATATCATGTTTGTTAAGTAACCACAGTTATTTCCCCAAGCTTGGACATAACAGAGAACTCTGGTTAGTGAAAGCTTTTTATCTTTCCTTCATGTGTGAAAGGAACACAGGGGAAGAGGGGGAGCACGGAAACCCTAATCTCATGCAGACTCAATTTCATAATGAATAACTATAGTTTGTCATTACATCTGAACAGACCACTGAATATTTAAAACAAGCCATTGTCCTGGTTCAAATGTACCACTAAACCATAGTTTGCTGTTATATCATTGAGAAGCCACAAGCCATAGGCTCACATACTCCTCCCCTCCTCTGGTGTGGCTGCAAAGAGAAGACTGGAAGCGTTCTTTCCCTGGTTTAAACTAACCAGTATTTAAACTAACCACACGTTGTCCTTTTTGGATGTAACAATAAACCATAATTGGTTAAAAACAGGAAGACGAAGGACAAGCATTCCTGAGGCTCGTTCATCTTCCACTAAACTATGGTTTACTGTTATATCAAAACTGGCCCGTTTTCTGTCAACCTCTGTTCCTTACCTAGATAATTATACTACTTACCTGCGTCATAGGACTCTTGCTTTGAAAGTAAGAAGCAGAGACATCACCTTGCCGACAAAGGTCCGTCTAATCAAAGCTATGGTTTTCCCAGTAGTAATGTATGGCTGTGAGAGCTGGACTATAAGGAAGGCTGAGCGCCGAAGAATTGATGCTTTCGAACTGTGGTGCTGGAGAAGACTCTTACGAGTGCCCTGGACTGCAAGGAGGTCAAATCAGTCCATCCTAAAGGAAATCAACCCTGAGTGCTCATTGGAAGGACAGATAATGAAGCTGAAGCTCCAATATTTTGGCCACCTAATGCGAAGAGAAAACTCCCTGGAAAAGACCCTGATGCTGGGAAAGACTGAAGGCAAAAGGAGAAGGGGACGGCAGAGGATGAGATGGCTAGATAGCATCACGGATGCAATGAATATGAACTTGAGCACGCTCCGGGAGAGAGCGCAGGACAGGAAGGCCTGGCGTGCTATGGTCCATGGGGTCACGAAGAGTCGGACACGACTGAACGACTAAACAACAACAACAACAACAAATGATCAATAAAGATCAAACGCAACAAGTATATACTGTCTGTTGGTGTGTGTTTTATGTTTTTAAATTTTGCATGTTGTAAATGTTTTAAATCTTTGTAAACTGCCCAGAGAGCTTCGGCTATGCGGCAGTATAGAAATTTAATGGAGGAGGAGGAGGAACTGTGGTAGCCAAGAGTACCTCCCAGCTCAATGACACCATCTACTAGTGACCAACCACACTGAACATGTTCAACCAGCCTTTGTATTATTCCCCTCCCCAGGTGTTTGACAGCTCCTGTTTTTGCAGTCCCAGGAAGGCAGTAAAAACAAGAAGACTCATCAAGCCCCTGGCGGGCTGCCATACATCTTTGTTAGGCTGTATTTGGACTGGCAGGTCACAAGTTGTGCTGGCTTGCTCTACAGGCAAAATGGTAGCTGCCAGTAACTGATATTAACAAGTATCCTCTGGGACACCAGAAGAGTCAGTGAATCTGCTGGCTCGACATGGAAGTAAAAAAAAATGCAAGGTCAAGGTGACCGATGATAATTAATATCACCACTTCCCAGTAATATTTTGAGGTGGGAATTCAGAGTACTGAACTCCCACATCATTCCACTGAAGATGACTTGTGGCTTAGTAGCATTACCTAGAACCACAAAGTTTGTAAAGTACTTTTCACTGGGTGGAGCAGAGGCTATCCTGTCCAAGACAGCACCATTGTTCATCATGTTACGAGGCAGCTTTACCATGTGAATGTTGCAGAATCCTGGATATACAAATAAGTCACACTGGCTTAGTGCAAACAGGATGTTTAACCATGGTTACTGTTATTTACTGCCTTACCCCTTGTTAAATGTACGGTTAACTTGAGCTAAACTGTGCCCACAGAGGTGCTTTAGAGACCAGCTTGTCACCTTGCAAGCAGAGAGGCTGGAGAGAAAGAGAAACTGGTTTTTACCACAATAAGCTCAGCGCAGTTGGAAAAATTATAACTTATACCTAACATATAAACCATGGTTTACATATCCACTTTGAACCACAATTTTCCATTTCTGGTTTCCAGTCAATCCTTACATATACTTTAGAATAGATATTCAGACATAACCATGGTATAATATCATCTGTATAGGCCTACATAGGGCCATGCAGTTTAGCTAATTTTTTAAATCTGATAATGGATTTACTGGCATCTCTTTCCAATAGTCCATTCCAAGTGCTTAAATCATTACTTATCTCAACTTCTAATTTTCAAGCACATTCCCTAAAGACAGGTACTGCCCAGCACCATCCAAGCATGAAGCCAAACAGATGGCTGCCTTCCAAAAAACTGGAGTCTGAATTATGCTAGCTTTCTGCCTAATCAGATTATGCAGCATTTACTTTCCAGGGAAAGCTGCATTTTGAATCACAAACGTTAAAAGCTGCACATTAACCTCAGGCCTTGGATGACACGGTTACCGCTGAGACAGTAGCAAAGGTTACATTACACACTCACAGAAAACACACACACAGAGAAAGAGAGAGAACAGCAAAGCACAGATTAATTTTAGAAGCTAAGTCAGATCCACATTAGTGGTCACTTCTTTTTCCAAATGAAACCAAAGCCATACGTATGGCATTTCAGCTCAATCATTCAAGTGCCCATGCAAACAAGATCAAATATTGTGAGATAACAACCCTTCACTCAGAGATACTTTGGATGCTACAAGCAGTGGCGAAACAGGACCTGAATATTGCACCTAGTGTTGAAGGGGGAAACACGTGAATCTCATTTATTTTTAAATCTGCGCTTCTACTGTGGTATGAAAAGAGAAGATTTTTGTATCTGCCTTGTAGAGGATGCTACACTGCTAGGTTTTGCTTTTAAAGCCCTAAGCAGGCTGAGACAGAGTAACTGAAATAGCCTCTTTTCAGGCTTAAAAGTAGGGGATATTCTCTGAAACAAAGTAAAACCCCTTCCTCCGAGTCATTAAGGTGCAAAACAGGACTTCCAAAAGAAGATGTTGTTTGGCGAATGGGTGAATATCTAAGAACATAAGAAGAGCCCTGCTGGATCAGACCAAGGGTCCATCTCGTCCAGCATTCTGTTCACACAGTGGCCAACCAGCTGCCTGTGGGAAACCCACAAGCAGGGCATGAGTGCAACAGCACCCTCCCACCCATGATCCCCAGCAACTGGTGTACATAGGCATATTGCCTCTGATACTGGAGGTAGCACATAACCATCAGGACTACTAGCCACTGATAGCCTTCTCCTCCAGGAATTTGTCTAACCCTCTCCAAATTGCTGGCCATCACTATGTCTTGTGGTAGCGAATTCCATGCTTTAACTATGCACTGTGTGAAGAAGTACTTCCTTTTATCTGTCTTCCTACCAATCGGCTTAATGGGATGACCCTGAGTTCTAGTATTATGAAAGAAAAATCTCCCAGGCCCCAATCCACCACCACCACCACCACCAAAAAAAGGTTATGCCTGTCTTGACTGGGCCAAATATTAGAGGATACGCACCTCTTTACTTGTGGACCTGTTCTGATAGTGACCTTTCCTGCCCACCCCCACCCCTCCATTGCAACTTTTTAACAGGCTTTTTATTAGGCTGTTCATCTTTATTTATCTCTTTGTAAAGGTTGGAATTATTTTACTTCCCCACTGCATTCTGCTCCTCACTACAAAACTCCAACGATGCTCATTCTCTTTGTCCATCCATTCTCTTTGTTAATTCACACTTACAAGAGCAGTTTACTAGGTAGAAGGCAAAAGGAGAAGGGGACGGCAGAGGATGAGATGGCCAGATAGCATCACCGATGCAATGAATATGAACTTGAGCACACTCCGGGAGAGAGCGCAGGACAGGAAGGCCTGGCATGCTATGGTCCATGGGGTCACGAAGAGTCGGACACGACTGAACGACTGAACAACAAAAGAACCAAAGGAATGTGTATTCAGAATATCCCTTTATAGGTATAATATATTGTGGAGATCATCTGTGTTTTCATTATATATTTTATTTTGCTCTCTGGAACAGCAAAGTAATGTTGTACAAGTATTTTGGACTGCTACAAATGTTAACAAATTTGGTTTCTATTAACTTTATTTTAAGTACATTTTTTTTGCTAATTTGACTTTTGTAAATAGCATATGGGTAAAAGGAACACAGAAGGCTGCCTTATACAGAGTCAGACCATTGGCCCACCTAGCCCAGTACTGTCGACACTGGCAGGCAGTGGCTCTCCAGGGTTTCAGGCAGGATTGTTTCCTATTCCTACCTCAAGATGCCAGGGATCGAGCCTGGGTCCCTCTGCATGCAAATCATGTTCTCTGCGACTGAGCCATGGCCCTTAAACCACATTCTAACTAGATCTGAGGTGGAAGTGGTAACGTGGTACAAATGCCTGTGACTGAATCATTTAAGGCAAGAATTTAGCATTTATGTACAAATTAACAGGAGTCTTGTTGTTGTTGTTTAGTCGTTAAGTCATGTCCAACTCTTCGTGACCCCATGGACCATAGCACACCACGCCTTCCTGTCCTCCGCTCTCTCCCGGAGCGTGCACAAGTTCATGTTCATTGCATCCGTGATGCTATCTAGCCATCTCATCCTCTGCCGTCCCCTTCTTCTTTTGCCTTCAGTCTTTCCCAGCATCAGGGTCTTTTCCAGGGAGTTTTCTCTTCGCATTAGGTGGCCAAAATAGTTGAGCTTCAGCTTCAGTATCTGTCCTTCTAATGAGCAGTCAGGGTTGATTTCCTTTAGGATGGACTGATTTGACCTCCTTGCAGTCCAGGGCACTCGTAAGAGTCTTCTCCAGCACCACAGTTCGAAAGCATCAATTCTTCGGTGCTCAGCCTTCCTTATAGTCCAGCTCTCACAGCCATACATTACTACTGGGAAAACCATAGCTTTGATTAGACTAATCTTTGTCGGCAAGGTGATGTCTCTGCTTCTTACTACGCTGTCTAGGTTTGCCATAGCTTTCCTCCCAAGGAGCAAGTGTCTTTTAATTTCATGGCTACAGTCACCGTCTGCGGTGATCTTGGAGCCCAAGAAAATAAAATCTGTCACTGCTTCCATTTCTTCCCCTTCTATATGCCAGGAAGGGATGGGGCCAGATGCCACGATCTTCGTTTTTGTAATGTTGAGTTTCAAACCAGCTTTTGCACTCTCCACTTTCACCCTCAACAAGAGGCTCTTTAGATCCTCTTCGCTTTCTGCCATTAGGGTGGTATCGTCTGCGTATCTGAGGTTGTTGAAAATTCTCCCAGCAATCTTAATTCCAACCTGTGATTCATCCAACTTGGCATTTCTCATGATGTACTCTGCATATAAGTTAAATAAGCAGGGCGACAATACACAGCCTTGTCGTACTCCTTTCCCAATTTTGAACCAATCGGTTGTTCCATGTCCGGTTCTTACTGTTGCTTCTTGACCCTCGTACAGGTTTCTCAGGAGACAGGTAAGGTGGTCTGGTACTCCCATCACTTTAAGAATTTGCCACAGTTTGTTGTGATCCACACAATCAAAGGCTTTAGCGTAGTCAATGAAGCAGAAATAGACGTTTTTCTGGAATTCTCTTGCTTTCTCCATGATCCAGCGAATGTTGGCGATTTGGTCTCTAGTTCCTCTGCCTCTTCGAAACCCAGCTTGTACTTCCGGTAGTTCTCGGTTCACATACTGCTGAAGCCTAGCTTGTAGGATTTTGAGCATCACCTTCCTGGCATGTGAAATGAGCGCAATTGTACGGTAGTTTTAACACTCTTTGGTGCTGCCCTTCTTTGGAACTGGAATGTCAACTGACCTTTTCCAGTCTTGTGGCCACTGTTGAGTGTTCCAAATGTGTTGGCATATTGAGTGCAGCACTTTAACAGCATCATCTTTTAGGATTTTAAATAGCTCAGCTGGAAGACTGTCATCTCCACCAGCTTTGTTGTTAGTAATGCTTCCTAAGGCCCACTTGACTTCACTCTCGAGGATGTCCGGCTCAAGTTCAGTGATCGCACTATCATGGCTATCAGGGACATTCAGATCTTTCCTGTATAGTTCTTCTGTGTATTCTTGCCACCTCTTCTTAATCTCATCTGCTTCTGTTAGGTCCCTGCCTTCTTTGTCCTTTATCATGCCCATCTTTGCACAAAACATTCCCTTGGTATCTCCAATTTTCTTGAAGAGATCTCCAGTCTTTCCCATTCTATTGTTTTCCTCGATTTCTTTGCATTGTTCATTTAAGAAGGCCTTCTTATCTCTCCTTGCTATTCTCTGGAAATCTGCATTCAGTTGGGTATATCTTCCCCTTTCTCCCTTGCTTTTCGCTTCCCTTCTTTCCGCAGCTACTTGTAAAGCCTCATCAGACAGCCACTTGGCTTTCTTGCATTTCTTTTTCTTTGGGATGGATTGAGTTGCTGCCTCCTGAACAATGTTACAGACCTCCGTCCATAGTTCCTCAGGCACTCTGTCTATCAGGTCTAATCCCTTAAAACTATTCCTCACCTCCACTGTATATTCATAAGGGATATGTTTTAGGTCATACCTGAATGGTTTAATGGTTTTCCCTACGTTCTTCAATTTAAGCTGAAATTTTGCAAGAAGCAGCTCATGATCTGAGCCACAGTCAGCTCCAGGTCTTGTTTTTACTGACTGTATAGAGCTTCCCCATCTTTGGCTGCAAAGGACATAATCAATCTGATTTCGATATTGACCATCTGGTGATGTCCATGTGTAGAGTCATCTCTTGTCCTGTTGGAAAAGAGTGTTTGCTATGATCAGTGTGTTCTCTTCGCAAAACTCTATTAGCCTTTGTCCTGCTTCATTTTGTACACCAAGGCCATGCTTGCCTGTTATCCCAGTTATTTCTTGACTTCCTACTTTGGCATTCCAATCCCCTATGATGAAAAGTACATCTTTTTTTGGTGTTAGTTCTAGGTGTTGTAGGTCTTCACAGAACCAATCAACCTCAGCTTCTTCGGCCTCAGTGGTTGGGGCATAGACTTGAATTACTGTGATGTTGAATGGTTTGTCTTGGATTCGTACTGAGATCATTCTATCATTTTTGAGATTGTACCCCAGTACTGCTTTTCCCACCCTTTTGTTGACTATGAGTGCTACTCCATTTCTTCTAAGGGATTCTTGCACACAGTAGTAGATATGATGGTCACCTGAATTAAATTCGCCCATGCTTGTCCATTTTAGTTCGCTGATTCCCAAGATGTCGATGTTCAATCTTGCCATCTCATGTTTGACCACCTCCAGCTTGCCTGGATTCATTAATCTGACATTCCAGGTTCCTAAACAATATTGTTCTCTACAGCATCGGATTTTCCTTTCACCACCAGACACATCCACAGCTGAGTGTCCTTTTGGCTTTGGCCCAGCCGCTTCACTCTTTCTGGCACTACTTGGAAATTCCCTCTGCTCTTCCCCAGTAGTATATTGGACACCTTCCGACCTGAGGGGCTCATCTTCCGGCGTCATATCTTTTAGCCTTGTGATACGTTCCATGGGGTTTTCTTGGCAAGAATACTGGAGTGGGTTGCCATTTCCTTCTCCAGTGGACCACCTTTTGTCAGAACTGTCTGCCATGAGTCCGTCTTGGGTGGCCCTGCACGGCATAGCTTATGGCTTCACTGAGTTACGCAATCCCCTTCGCCACAACAAGGCAGTGATCCATGAAGGGGAACAGGAGTCTTACCAGGTTCGAAAATCTCATAGCAAAATAGTTACTCTGTCAAAGGGTTAACCTCAGTACTCTATGATGCGCTGGGTCTCATGTGTGGCAAAAAGCACACCTCCACATGGTGCTGGATGGTCCCAGGACTTACAGACACAAATAGAGGCAGGGAAGTGGCCCAAACTGTAATCTTCAACCCCATGTTCATCTTTCTCAAACAGAGAAATCTTTTTAGGTAATAGCAAGATGTCATCCTACTCCAGCTAAGCTGCATAATATAAACAAACAACTTTCTGTCAATTGCTGGAGGAAATGTGAAGCTAGAGGGAGATATTACCACTTTTGTTGGTCACGCTCCAAAGTCAGGAGACACTGAGCATGGATGCTGCAGTGTATTAAATTGTTGATAAGCTATGTCATCCCATTAGAGTCGTCTTCCCCAATGTGGTGGCCTCCAGATGTTTTGGACTATAACTCACATCTTCCCCAACTGTTTGCTGTGCTGGCTAGGGCTAATGGAAGTAATAGTCCAAGATATCTAGAAGGCACCATGTGAGGGAAAGCTGCATTAGAGACTACTGCAGTCTTGCTAGGATGCTTAGATGCAGAGGCCTTACCCAGTATTAGAAGGGATCTAATCTTAGTATTAACGGCTGCTAAATTACAAGTCTCAGCTAGATGGAAAGACAAGCATCTGCCACCCATTATGGGTTGATTTGATAAAACATTGGGGACTTTTAGTTATGGGCAACATTTCAACTCAGCCTGTAACTCATTCTTTGTGGACAACTTTCTAGAAATCTGGTTTCTATGCATTACATTGTAGTCTCAGCAAAAACAATGCATAGAAGACCACTACATCCCGGGGGGGGGGGGGGGGACAAGCAAGCCAAATGGCTCTGGGATTATACTTTTTGCCACTTTTGGATTTTCTGATACTCTTTATAACTTGAAATGTACTAGTAACATGCCTATTTTGTAATTTAATTTTTCCTTTAAAAAAAATTAAACACCTTTTTAAAAAATACCCACTAAATTACAAGCCCCTCTGGGCAAGGCCTGTGTCACTTCTGTATAGTACCTAGCACAGTGCAGGTACAACGCAAATAGAAGAATTTGGGAGATTCACAACGTTTGAGTACCCCTGCTATAAAATGCATTCTTGATTCAAAACAACATGAGAATATCTGTAAAAATATTCCCAAAGTTTAGATGGTAACAATGTGGATGGCCATGTTATGATCTAGAAGCCCCGTCAGTCTTTCCTGAAATCTGCATCTAGACTTCCAGTCAGACTCAGTAGCTTTGTTAGCATTTGCTAAATCAGATCTGGCTGGAGCCAGTCTTAGAGCAAATCAGCCTTACACAAGCTTCATGCACACCAGCAACCCATCGCCCCTTAATCTTGTGAACTGCAACAGCCCCTGCAAGTCTATTCCTGGAACTCTTAAGAGACAAGACAGTTGTGTTAAAATCTCCTAGACTGCAGGTTAGTAGCAATGTCAGGGAAGAGGGTGGTTTTAATGATCATTTTCATTATAGTGAGGGGTAGTCTTACAGTCCAAACCTATGCAAGTCTGGGAGAGGAGAGTACAAAAACTAAGAAACCCTGATCCAATAGGGGGAAGATAACATGGAATTTTTGCCATCCCAGTCTAGGGCTCCATGGGTCTATCTTAAGTTGACATCTTGGGAAACATATCCTCAAATAATTCCAAAGTGCATGAAAACCCAAAATGTCTAATCAAATCAATTCAATCAATTCTGAAAACAAAGCAAATTCTACACATCCTTACATACGTGTACTCTAAGGGTAGGATGCATGCCAAACGGGCACTACACCTCCTTTCCGCGCCCTCCATCGCTCGTCACTTATGTCATTTTGCATCACATAATGCTACTGCGCACGCTTTTTCAGTTATTTTCTTCCCTTCAATAGCCATCACAATTACTCTCATTGGTACTGTCACCTTTTTTGAGAAACACTGCAAAAGTTCTCATTACTCACTGAGTGGTTTGAGGATGCTACTACTCGTCTCATCAGCATTTTCAACATCAGATTTGTCAGAGTTTTCAGAAATTTTCTCCCTTTCTTTCTTTTCCTTGGGCCTTCTTCTGTGGCGTCTCCTTCTCCGGTAACTCTTGGGCACGTGAACCCCAATGTAGACTGTATGATGACCTAGGGAACATAAACGTATTGCAAACTTTTAAACAATTGGTGGATTGTATCAACTGAGGATAATATATCTTTGTCATCTAATTAATGCAAAAGTAATATAAGTTGCTTATCATTCTCAGGCACACAGTAGATGCCAAAATGTCATAGATAAGGGTGGAACTAGATATGGCTCTTAACATGGGGCTGCCATTAAAAGTGGTAGCACAGGGTCAGGTTCTTCCCGCTCTCCCTGCAACCTTTAGGCGGCCTTATCCTTACCTATGTTGAATTTTCTGACCCCACAAAGGAATGATGTGGAATGTGCAGGCAAAGAGGAAGACATGCACAATGTGATGGTAGCATGATATGCCAAAATATTACAGGAAAAGGTGGGAGAACTTAACACAGGGCTGCCATTTTAGTGGCAGCTTCATCTCCAGCATATTGCCCAGTTCCACTCTAGTTATAAAACAGAAATATTCTTAATTAAACTTCAGTGCAGAAGAGACTGTTCAACCCTTTAAAAAGATCCCCTGGCTTTCTTATTTGGAAACCACTGATGATTAGAATTCTTTAGACATTGGCAGTCTTCATTTGAGTGCCTTTCCCGATGATTGATGGGTGCATGGCAGCCATGGGAAAAACACTCAAAAAATCCTGTTTATGAGTAATCCTTTGGTGAACTGGTCATGTGCATAAGATTGGGGTTTGGGAAGGGGCATTCTGGTACCCCCCAACATGTGCTAAACACCAAACCTTGTATTATTATTTATTTTTTTATTATATTTATTTATATCCCGCCTTTTTCCCAATACTGGGACTTGTACATGTAAACAGGCATTTTCTATAGCCATTATGCACACCAATGGCCATTTAAACAGATCCTTTAGCATTTTTTGCCTTCACATATCGCTAAAATCATGATGACTAGAATTTTTTTCCTTCAAAAGAATAACGTGGAACTTGATTGCCAAGAGGACAGAAAGTGGAAGAATACTAGTTTTGAAACTAGATATACATTCTAGCCAATGTAGGTTTTACAGATGACATTAATGGGGAAAGTGCTTTGAGTGTCATATGCAAAACACCTTAAGAAATTAGTTAGATGTTATTTCATAATCTGATAGCCTATCATCCTCTCTTAAAAGTGAATCCACTCTCCTTAATTTCACACAGAACACAAATGCAAAATCTTTTGATGTGGTTAAATAAACTTTGGTTTACCCACTCAGTTCTCAAGGATTTAGGGTGGAGAACTACAGGTAAACATGCATACACTGCCACCATCAGAAATATGTTTATTTGAAGGTGTGCTTGCCATAAATTCAAGAACAAGTTTATTATCTCTCTGTGCCATCAGCTACTTTCCTTCAAACTAAAATTTCAGTGGTTACTGTGCTCAGCAAGTATTTAGCAGGCTAGAGAAAAGGGAAAGAGCAATCATTTGTAACAGAGATGGGTGGGCAAAAGAGGAGAGGGCCATCTCAGTGGTGGCACTCCACATATGAAATTTTCTCCCTATGGCTCATCTCTCACGTTCTGCCTCCCTCTTGACTTCTGCCCTGTCGGCAAGAGCCAACAGAGACATTTAGACACCAGTAAGACCATTTCAATACCAAAAGAATCAATAGGATCACATAACCTATTCACAAAAAGCAACCTGAAATAAGTCCTTACTACCCACGTCAAGGCCTCTAAAAAAAAGGTTATACATATCCCACCCAGGAGAAAAATCCCTAGTCGTAGCTTGCCTAAGGGCACCTAGTGTGTAGTGCCCTTGAGGAATATGGCTTATGGGGCTACTATATGTGACAGGGCCTTCTTGGCAGTGGCACCCCAGCTGTGAAAATCCTTTCTGGTAGAGATTTGGCTGTCCCTTGCACTGCTGTCATTTAGGCACCAGTTGAAGACATCTTTATTAGTGCAAGCTTTGGGGGTATAGGCGAATGCTCTATTCGTTTCTCTGGTGGTTGCACTGATGGTTTTATTGTATTTTATTGCCTATTTGTGATTTTAGAATGATGGTTTTAACGGTGTTTATGTACAATGTTTTTTCATATAGGTTGCTAGCTATTCTGGGCTCCTTGGGAGGAAGGGCAGGACATAAATCAAATACCAACAACAACAACAACAACAACCCCATCTCTTGCGGGAGCCACACAACCTAGAGACCTGACCTTTACCAAGGCTAGCAACACCTCCTAGAGGTGGGTTAGCTTGGTGCTGAGCATGACCGCTGGATGCGCCCAAACTCGTCTGATCTTGGAAGCTAAGCAAGGTCAGCCCTAATTAGTACTTGGATGGGAGTCCGGCTGGGAATTAGGCTTCCTGCACCGAGCAGGGGGTTGGACTGCTCTTGTAGGCAGTCCTACAAGAGGTCTTGTAGGCCCCTTCCAGCCCTATGGTTGTATGAAAGTCTATGAAAGAGCTATTTATGGTCTTGTTCTCATGGGAAAACTCTGTTGTACTAGTAAACGTGAAAAGGTCTCAAACATAAAGGCGCATTGAGAAACTGTGTCAAGTGTTTCCTGCTGAGGCACTCCTGGGGAGGAAAGTCCAGAAGTTTATCTTCACATTGTAAACAAGTGCAACTGCTTCCTCCAAGCAAGTCTCTGATGAGGAAAGAGGAAACAGAAAACCCCTCTCTCTTACTCAGGCCTGAAGCACTGAAAGCAATACTGCAATTTTATCTCTCTTGTAGAATAGGGGGAGAACAGGAAAGTAACACAGATGTTTTTTGCCTGCACAGACACAACTTTCGTTTCCTGCTACCAAAATCTGCACCGTGCCCATGTGATGAAAAGATTAAAGACATTGTCTAGTTCTGTTTGGCAGCATATTAAAGTACTAGGACTATAGGCTTACCATGATGTGTTTCTATTATCAAGCTGACCAAAGTATTAAAGCAATTCAATAGAGGTGGTGACTGCTGCAACCTCCAAGGGAAGCACCAATTCCAACCAAATGTGCCTTGCAGATTTGATCCAGCTTGCTCTGTTTCATTAGCAGGTATTGCTGCTGCCCTTAGAGGCACCCTAAGCTCTTCAAGCCCTTGAAAGGTTGTCACAGAGAGGAAGGCCAGCATCTCTTCTCGATCATCCCAGAGTGCAGGACACGGAATAATGGGCTCAAGTGACAGGAAGCCAGATTCCGGCTGAACATCAGGAAAAACTCCTGACTGTCAGAGCAATACGACAATGGAACCAGTGAGCTAGGGAGGTGGTGGGCTACATAGGAAGCTGCCCTATACTGAGTCGACGCATTGGTCCATCTAGTCCAGTACTGTCGACACTGACTGGCAGCAGCTCTCCAGAGTTTCAGGCAAGATTCTTTCCTAGCCCTCTAGTGAACAAGACAAGCTGGAGGTTTCCTACCAGCCCTGGAGCTTAGGAACATAGGAAGCTGCCCTATACTGTGTCAGTGCATTGGTCCATCTAGTCCAGTACTGTCGACACTGACTGGCAACAGCTCTCCAGAGTTTCAGGAAAGATTCTTTCCTAGCCCAACGTGGAGATGCCGGGGACTGAACCTGAGACCTTCTGTATGCTAAGTATGTACCACTGATCTGCAGCCCTCCATCAACCTCATCAGGAGCTTACCCACCCCCACCCCCAAAACTGGATGGAGGACTAGGGTTTGTTTTGGCTCTGTGCCACGCCCAAAAGACCTGGAGACTTAGAGACTAGAAACCTTCGTTAAAAAAAATGAAAGCTGAGATTCTTGTGAGTGTCAGTAAAGCTATATAAACAACAACACAACCACCACCAGCAGCTATCATCAACCCTTACTTTTCATATTCTCTGTATCTATATAAGCAAATCTAAGTGAAGATTCAGCACTTGTTTCAAGATTATGGAAGGTACAAGGATAGCAAAATAAAAAAAAGATTCTTCTCAACAAAAAGAAGAAAGGGGAACATAACAGACCAAGTATATGACAGTACAACCGCCTGATAGGTTTCAAAGGACTGATTAGACATTAAGCATCTTCCAAAGGTCAGGGTACTCTTTTATATAAATGACCTCTGAAATCTTTAAAAAGATTCACATCTAACAGCGCTGCAGAAGTCTTTGGCTGCAGGAGGTGAAAGAACAGCCACACAACCTTCACACTGAGCTTTTATCCTGCTATTGAGATTGCTCACTCACGGAAGTTTGCGGGGGGTTTTCATGACATCGTCAACCTCCAGGGCACAACTAGAGGTATTTCCTAGTTATTCCATTTTCAAAAAGATCCGGAACTAATGAACTATCTTTTTAAGTCAGAATGTTACGTGATTAAAACAGCCACTAGATGGCACAGTTTCATACAGTTCTACGGAACCTTGAAAATTAAAAGCTTCCCCTCTCAGCAATCACATGGTCGCCATCTGGGAGTTGCTGTAAATGCGGAAAGGCTCTACAGTGGGAGGACTACGGGGGGGGGGGGGGTTCTTTAATATAAAGGCAGCCCCAGTCTCCTACGTGCCAAAAAATCTGTCTTTCCCATTCTCTATTTCCTAAAAAGACACAGAACCAGTTCCCATGTTTTACCCATTCTGCACTGAATTGTGCCCTGCTCAGTGCTTTATTCACAATGCAAAGCAGCCAGTGTGATGTGGGAGAGGTCTCGATAAAGACCTTGTCACCCTATCCATGCTACATATGCTCATTCACTTCCTTACAATGCAGGGAGGGAATCTAACATAACCTGGCCTGAGCAGGATGGAGCCACTGGCCATTTGGCTGGTTAAATATGGCCAGTTGACCACCTATTATTTGACCATAGAAAAATACCCAAAGACGTCTTCGTAGGCTGCCTTTGTGGTGTATCATGATGGCGTCTTCCCTCAACGCCCCTTAAACAACATCAAACATCTATGACAGCAGCCTTCCCCGACGTGGTGCCCTCTAGATGTTTTGGATGACAAGATCTAATGTCAGTTGGCCATGCTAGCTGAGGAGTGTAGGAGTTGTAGTACAAAATATATGAAGGGCACCGGATTGGGGAAGGCTGTACAGCAGCATGGTGTGGAGCACATAGGATTCCATGTTCTACATATTTCTGGATTTCTTATACAATTACAACCATCTGTGATTTTTTAAAAAACTGTATTGTAGCACAGAGTCATCTGGCAGCAGTGGCAGAATTGAGGGCTCCCCAGCTCCAAAGGAGGCCAGATCTTTCTCTTCCTCTCTCTCTCTCTCTCTCTCTCTCTCTCTCTCACACACACACACACACACTTCCTAACTCAGAAGCTTCAGAGAGCTTCTGCCCTTTCCTATCCTGATTAAGCCGCATGAAGCAGATTTTCCTACTAGCCAGATGCTGTAACTGAAGGCACCTCTCAAGAGCAGAGGTGGGCAACTTGCGGCCCTCCAAATGTTTTGGTCTACCACTCCCATCAGGCCTAGCCAACACAGCTAACGGTGAAGGATGTTGGGAGCTGTAAGCCAAAACATCTGAAGGGCCATGCAAGTTTCCCATTCCTTGTATAACTGCTGCCAGAAAAACACAGCACCGGCATACAGACACCCCATGCAATATGCAAGAAAAACATGGTAACCAACACTAGATCGGCACCCAAAGGACTACTCAGGATTATGGTGTCACCAGAACTTGCATACAAAGCCTCACTTTGCAACACTGTTGCAAAGGCAGACAAGGAAAAGTATATCCAGGGGGGTGGGGGCACATTTCATTCATCAGCTGTAAACCCGTTGCAAGAGTCTCACTCTCAGACACATAAGCAGCTTTTCTTCCTTTGTAAGCGTGAGAGGTTAGAGAAGCTACCAAGACTCCACGGCCATGATCCTTTTCTAATCAGGCAATACCACTTGGATCCTACTTAAAAAGCCAAAGCTTTAAAAGTGACACTGACATAAAACAGCACATTAATATACATAATAAAAAGTCAATCAACTGAAGTTATACTACACTGATTTTTTGCAAGCTTTCATATGTATCAAAGTTGCTGCTTCAGCGACAGCTCCCCCACCTCACATTCTACTTTTTGTGCCCGTTCACAGCTTTTGTTTGCCTGACATGCAGGGGGAAAGGTCTCCTTTGCTGCATGATTGTGGCAAATCAGGGATCACACCGTGAATATGACAATACTGCAACTTTAGCTGTAACAAATTTGGCTATATAACAGTGTGACCGAGGCAAAAAAATAAAGTTCCTCCAATGCCTTCACTCTAAAGGAGAGAGAAGGATTGCATCCCATTGCCCAGGCAACTAGGCAGACGCCCCCTGTCTTGATGTGCTGCATTGGTAGTCCCATGCACAATTAGCTGGGGAACTCACAAAAACTAAGGATGCCTTGCTCGCACATGAGAAAAAAATCCAAAATCCACAAGCAGACAATACCTTTATTAGGGCCAACGAAAATGTCACTCAATAGTGAGCAAGCTTTTGAGTTCTTCAGAACATTTCACCAGGCTGGATGTTACAACAAAACAAGGAGTGGGAAGGGAGGAATCATGCTGGTATGGTGCTGAAGTCATGGAGTGTGCATTAGTTGGGGCAGAACGTGCAGTGGATACGCACTTGAATATAAATCCAAATACACATCCCATTGAAAGTCAGGCAACACAGGTGGAGACAATGGGCAATGTACTATTCAATACTTGCGCCAACATAAATGACATCCCTGGAAAACCCATTGCGACAGCAAACGCTACTGGTGTTGCACTAGAGGTTGCTCAAGCTAGCACAATGTAATTTACATTGGTGCTAGTGTCAAATAGGATACTGCTTACTTGCATACAGATATCATTTATCCACATTCAGATGCACATCCCAATCACATTCTGTCCCAACTACTAGTCAACAACACGTGACTGATTGGGTCGATGGAATGTTGTCCCGATTACTCATCAATGGAGACACGTACCCTTTCCCAACACCCATCTCCTTGTCAACAGTTTTGTGTGCTTTTTTGAAGGAACACAAAAAATATTCTTGAAAAAGGGGGTGCATTTCTTGGTTGGCCAAAACGTTCACAAAAAACACACAAATGTTCAAAGAAGACACAGAGATCCATTTCAGCTAAGCAGTAATTTTGATTAGGAGCTGAGACTAGTAGGTGATATGGCAGGGGGATTAAAGAACTATAGAAGAGAAGTTAGAGAGAAAATACAAGTTTATTATTGGGGCAGGCAGAGAATGTAGAGGACAAACTGACATTAGTATTAACTTCCCCAGTAGATTATATCCACATTATAAATTGTGATTTACATCAAATTAAGTTACCCAGAGATATCTGAATTCATATATTGCATAGTGTACAAGACTGTTGGCAACATTTTGGATAGACTGTGTCCAGTGCTGAAAACCAATGAAAAAAACATTAAGGGCACAATCCTATCAGGATGGCCATAAGCCTCCGAACTCAGAGGCTTATGGCCATCCAATGCAGAGCGGGAGGAGTAGCAGGGGGAAGGACGTTGGGGAGGCCCAAGGATACATTGTAAGCTGGCCTCCCCCTTTCCCTCCTCTCCAAGGCTGCTCCACACCGGCTGCGAGGGGGCGGGGGCGGTGAGCTCAGATTCCTGGCACCGAGTCAGAGTGCTATCTCCCCCCTTGTATCCAGAATCCGAACAATCGTAACTGAACCACACAGCAAGTGTAACTCAGCCCCAAAAATACAGGCAGTCCACTTTTCTTGAAAGTCATAGAATCATAGAACAGTAGGGTTGGAAGGGGCCTACAAGACCATCGAGTCCAACCCCCTGCTCAGTGCAGGAATCCAAGTCAGAGCATCCATGGCAAATGGCTGTCCAGCCTCATCTTGAATGCCTCCAGTGTGGGAGAGCCCACCACCTCCCTAGGTAATTGGTTCCATTGTCATATTGCTCTAACAGTCAGGAAGTTTTTCCTGATGTTCAGCCGGTACAATAAGTCAATAAATCTACACAGATTAGGAAGAGAGTTCGGGTTTTGCTTTATAAATCCAAAGAGTAATATCCAGCTGTGCCCCAGCACTAGTGCTAATGATGCTGCACTAGCATAAACCAAAGCTTGCTAGGGCAATGAGGAAAAGCAGAAATTAGCATGCCATCCTGCTAATGATGCTGCATGAGCGTAAACCAATGCTTGCACAACATAACCAGCGCTTGCTAGGAGAATGGGGGAAAGCGGAGATTTGCCACCAAAATTTGGCTTTTTCCCATTGCTCTAGCAAGCACTGGTCACACTGCACAAGTGTTGGTTTACACTAGCACAACCTCGTTAGCACTAGCTAACAGCTGGATACTATGCAAAGTCGTTCATGGAAAAAAGTCTCCTAAGGACAAAATTTCAGGACCACTGGCAGAAGCACTGTGCCCCTGGTCAGCAACGAAATTGATAGGATGGCCACTTTGTGAATGGAGCCAGAGATAAAGGTCAAAGGCCCCTAATTCCTATCTCCCGAACTGGCTGTTGCCATAGAACTTCACACAGCACTCTTCCAACCGCATTTGCAATTGGGATGCCAGACACACCCCACCAGAAACAAGTTGTGGATCCCAACACTAGACTTCTCTTAACACCAGCAAAGATGGAGGGAGCTGCTATTGCCAAGGTCACCCATCCTCATCCCAGCCACAGAAAACTTTAAAGATTAAACTCAGCTTCTTGAATCTCACCCGGAGACAATCAAGAAGCCCCTGCAATTGCTGTGAGGATGAATAAGGTAAAGCGTCTCTAAAGCACTCAGTCTAATGAGTACAACACACGTACAAATTGCAAATAATTTGTGGCTAACTTCCATCCACGTTAATGGAAGCCATGTTAATCTACTTTCCATTCTACAGTGTCTCCTAATTAACCGTCTGCACCAGACAAACTAAGCAATTGCTCAACATCCATCAGTCTGTTACAGGAACAAAAAAATTAACACCTTAAGCCCCCTGTGACCCCTTCCTGTTTCCTCTAAAATTCCAGTAACTGAATTGTTGAACAAGAAATCTGGAGTCCTCCACTCCCCTATGAGGTCACAGAGGCTGCCACCACTTTCACATGAACACATACTTGTTGAGCCAAAGCCTTATCTAAAAAAGAATAAAGGTGGAGCTCTAAAATGTTTTCCGTTCCTCACAGAATTGGGTTATCTTGTAACACACATCTGAAGCTCCACCAGGTTAGGAATTTAAGACTACTTTACCTATCAAGAAAGGAATGTATCAAGAAGCGTATGAAAGGAGATCCTGCTCCTATTATGACACCCCTTGCCAGGAACTGATGGGGGCAGAGAGGAAGAAGAATAAGTCCAGGAACCGCTCTTGGCATTTTTCTTTGATTCAGTAAGGACTTTCAGAGGACTAGGACTGGACCACCTTCTGAAGGGGGAAGCCAACAATGAGGGAATGATTAAAAGCAATGTGGCCCCCAAGAGCTTCCCGGAAACCGAATGCAGCCCTACAAATAAGCACGGCCCAAAGAAGCTTTCAGGGATGCTGTATTTCTACACTCTCTTCTGGCCTCCCTGTCCTTGCAAGGGAGGAGATGTTGCTGGTCTATTGATTGGCTTTGCCTCTTGGGCAAAGGCAGTAATAACTCAGCAGCAGAGATGGAAGGAGAACAATAATGGGGAACAAGTTAGCAGCCATCTCACGTCACGGTGGAGTTCGCTAGGAGAGACAACGATTTATTAGAAGCATAAGGGCATGTGAGGTTTGGACATCTGACTTGGAAAACCTGGGTTCAAATCTCAAACCAAAGCCTAGGTCTGGCAAACAGCAGATGAGGTGGTAAAACTGAGACTGGACTGCACGTTGCGCTCACATGGTTAAATGATCCTCTGTGCAAAAGTAAAAGTCCCTGCATGTAGAAAATATGATGCTAGGGAGAAGAGTTCTAGCACAGCATTCCTAACATGCGATTTTTCTAAGCGTCAGGATTTTTTTTTCCTGAACGAAGAAGCATTATATCATGTGAGCCCACAGAGCAGCCTTTGAACCCGGTGCCTTCCAGATGTGTGGGAATGGGAATGGCTATGCTGGCTGGGGATAATGGGAACTGCAGTCCAACATATCTGGAGGACACCAGGTTGAGGCTGTACTAGAGACTAGAGACTAGTTTGCCACCTTACCTGTGAGAACAAGGCCTCTGTCATCTGGCATATTTGGGCAAGGTAGTCTCAAAGGCTAACCTAACTCTCAAAGTTGCTAAAATGATAAAATGAGGTAATTCCATAAAAAGTAGTCTCCGTTTCTTGGTGGAAGGATGGGATACAAATATGATTTATAGTACTAATTCTCATATTGCAGTGTCAAGGTTTTGCCTGTGCAGAAAAATATCACTTGTGGATTAGCTCCTGCGCTGCTGACCTCTATGACAAAACAAATCGTTCCAGTCTCAAAAGCGTTTCTAATCACCGGAAGGCAGTTGGTATGAATACACAAAGGTTTATAATAAATACATTTTTATAGTGTAACAGAGAAGCCGTTCCCCCACCCGCCACCCCCCTGAAAGCTGCCCAGAGACAGTATTGCAACCTGATACTATATAACTTTGGCACCAATTGTAAAACCCACAGGAAACACATCAAGAAATTAATTTTAAGTTCCACTCTTTTGTGCCAACCCTTTTTAAAAACAAACATATATACCCTTTTTAAAAAAACACACACACACAATAGGACTATTTTCAGCAGGCCAAGACTTCCCTGAGCAGGGGGGGAGATATTCTCTCTGAAGTAACCCCTGCAAGAACTTCACGTGTAAACAAGCCCTCATTAAGGTCAATCGACTTGCTCCCATGTAAACCTGCAGCCCAAGGGTGGGAATTTGAAAAATGTTACCGTTCTCTTGAGGTGCTTTTAACAAACATATGCAAAAAATCTACCAGTACATTGTATGGAATGGTTCTGGAGGGTGCGAGGTAGAAATTAACTAACAGACTTTAATTTAGTCTTTGCAGAAAGGGGGCAGGGGACACGTCTCTGTTCTTCTGTTCAATGAATTTGGGGGGGAGGGACTAGGGAGGAAAACCTCTCTTCATACAAAGTCATGTCCTGATCTGCAAGTGATCCTCTTAGAGACAGACTACAGCCTCCTATCTGAGCCAGTCCTGCCGGTCCCATTTAGTGTCAGGTTCTCCGGATCTGTTGCCGGCTGCATTATCCTCCCCACAGTTGCCATTTAGTAAGCACCGCTAAGTATTCCACATACCCAAAGCCACCTCAAAGCCTAACTACTAACCGAGAAGTACATATAAACTCGGAGACATGGAGACATGACAGCAACCAGGGCATATGCAAGCATTCCACAGATACTTTCAAAATGGGATCATTTTCTGAAGACACCTCCACATTCATCATCACTGCTGTTCTGCTCTAATTTCACATGCAGTTCAGACTGTCGTCTCCCAGTGCCTCTAGACCCTCCAGATGTTTTGCACTACTAGTCCCATAATCCCTTACCATACCACATGCTGACTGGTGCTGATGGGAGTTGTAGTCCAAAACCACTGAAAGTCACCAGGTTGTCTACCACCGCAAGATGTTTTGGTCCACTAAAAAAAAGAAACAGAACATCCAACAGCCAGCCACACCGTCACCCCCTCAGAACATGATGATTTCTTACCTTCCACCTCCTCGTCATCACACACATGCTTAAGGAAGGAGGCCCCTCTGTCCAACACCGCTTCATCCTCCATCCTGTAGTAGTAGAAAAGAAAGAAAGAGTGTTCAGACTTTTCCTGGAGGGAGCCGCTAGAACTGGCCCAACTCCTGGGAAGGTTAACTTGCAGGCTATTGTTCATGTTACAAGAGAGGAGAGTCACTTTTCAGCTTTCCAGTGGTGCTCAGCCAGCTCAATGGGGCTCAGCTCCTAACCTCAGGAGGGCATCGCATCAGGTGGCGGAGGGCGGCAGGAAGTAATCTCAGCTAGCAGTCTTTTCTTTTTAATTAAAAAGAGAAGTCACAGATAAACACAGAGGCACACGCAAGAGCCGTTCACAGCGTTCAAGTCAAAGATCTCCTGCAAGGTAGCTGTCCACAGAAAGAGCTACAGAAGGTGATGTGTAGAAGATGATAGATGCGTGCAAACACCCTGAATGCACAGAAGCAGTCAAGGCTCCTGCCAGCCCCTTAATATCAGCAAAGCACACTTCTTCACTGCAAGGCAAAGCTGCATGTCACATGTTGGCCTTACGGAAATCTGACATCTGAGGATTATCCAGAGCCTAAACTCCGGCAAGTCAGGCCATCGGAGCAAAAGGCTCACTTGTATATTTCAGAGGGTCACTCACATGTCGTTCTCTCCATCTCCCTCGCTCTCAAGCATATGAGCCTCATCGCTTCCCTCCAGCCCCCTATAATAAATAAAAAGTAGGGCTGCAATATTTAATCGATCAGGTTCATTGATCAGAAAAAAAAAGAATTACATTGACTGAAAATGTTCTCCCAAATTAACTAGGCAGCAGGTTTTTATACATATATCATACATGTGCAGTTAGCAAGCACCATCTTACAAGAGGCACGCTCCCTTCTCGGACAAAAGGAAGCCTTTTCTAAGGTGATGCTTGCTACAACACACAAGAGAATTAGCCAGGGCATTCAAGGCACTAAATATCACCTTGCACATTTCCTAAGTCAATGTATCTCAGAATTGTTTGATTCATGTATCACAGTACACTGAGGATCAGCAACTAGAAGCTCCAGGGCCAAATCTGGCCTAGCTAGCCACACCCCCTGCCCTAGTCACTTATGAAAGACAAAAAGGTGTACAGTAAGAACAGGATACTGCCTTGGCACTTGCCAACAGCCAACTTTAGGGAATAGCAGAGGATACCTCAACCCACCACTCTTCACCCCTTCTCAGAGATGTCCCCTGGAAAAGGGAGCTCCTAAACAGGGTATACACATTAAAATTAGCATATTTCCATTTCTCCTACACTGTGCATGAAGCAGATATTCATCTCTTTTTACCTACTGGCTGCGAATTGTAGAAATGCGCATAAGGAGTTGGAATCAGGTGTAGCTTCCCACAGGACACTCCCACCATGTACTATAGCCAAACAGATTAAATAACGGTAAGGACAAATAAGACCAGCAACAAAGAAAATGAAGGAAAATGGCATCAAGAATAACACCATTAAAACAATACATTAAAACGATGGTGTTGCATGCAGCTGAACGTTAGCTTTTTCTTTATTCTAGAGTAAGTGTGTGTGGCCTCAATTTGGACTGGGACCACTATGCACCAAGAAGAGATAATTAAACCTCCCCCCATGCCCATCGCTGGAAGAAACGTTAACAATCTCAGATATGCAGATGATACCACTTTGATGGCTGAAAGTGAGGAGGAGCTGAGGAACCTCATGACGAAGGTGAAAGAAGAAAGTGCAAAAGCTGGGTTGCAGTTCAACCTCAAAAAAACCAAGATGATAGCAATCAGCTTGATTGATAACTGGCAAAGAGAGGGAGAAAACGTGGAGGCAGTGACAGACTTTGTCTTTCTAGGCACAAAGATTACTGCAGACGCTGACTGCAGCCAGGAAATCAGAAGACGTTTACTTCTTGGGAGGACAGCAATGACAAATCTTGATCAAATAGTGAAGCGCAGAGACATCACACTGACAACAAAGGTCCACATAGTTAAAGCAATGGTATTCCCCGTAGTAACCTATGGCTGAGAGAACTGGGCCATAAGGAAGGCTGAGCGAAGGAAGATCGATGCTTTTGAACTGTGGTGCTGGAGGGAAATTCTGAGAGTGCCTTGGACTGCAAGAAGATCAAACCAGTCCATCCTCCAGGAAATCAAGCCAGACTGCTCACTTGAGGGAAGGATATTAAAGGCAAAACTGAAGTACTTTGGCCACATCATGAGAAGACAGAATACCCTGGAGAAGATGCTGATGCTAGGGAAAGTGGAAGGCAAAAGGAAGAGGGGCCGACCAAGGGCAAGGTGGATGGATGATATTCTGGAGGTGACGGACTCGACCTTGGGGGAGCTGGGGGTGGCGACAGCCCACAGGAGGCTCTGGCGTGGGCTGGTCCATGAAGTCACGAAGAGTCGGAAGCGACTGACTGAATAAACAACAACAACAACAACACACCCATCACCACCATGTTTTTCCTGAAATCCCCTCCCTTCTGAGGGCAGGGTTTCTTAAAAAAAGAAAGTTTTAATTGGTATGGATGCAAGCTTTTTTCCTAACCCACACATATTGGGGGGGGGGGAAATGAATTGGGACCATGTACACTTACACTATAGTAAAGAAACTACTAACCCTCAGATACATGATTAGCATAACATGTACTTTGACTGTAAGGCTAGCAATGGGGGTCAATCGAAGCAAAAACTTTTTGACACTCAGGGAAACAAAATGAGGCAACTACTTTTGGCTCACACTGCACAAGAATTAACGTTTCATTGACTTATCCTCAAAAATAGGATGAGTTAGCTTTTAAGAAAAAAAAGTGGTTTCAAATATTCAGAAGCAGGTTGAAAAGCATATCATAACTGAGTAGTCCACTAGGTATTTGATCATCGCAGGTTTGCAAAAATCCAACCCTACTATTCTATGATTCTATGTATGTCAAACTCCAAATATTCTTCTATTATTGTTGATAATAATACATGTATATATACACGTATACACGTAGATAAACACACGTATACATATAGTTGTGTTTATCTTTCTCTACAAGGGTTGGATATTTCGATTAGCCGTGGTCTTTGGGTTGGCAATATGGATAATTCATTCACTGCATTCTGAATAATTCCCCACATCTGTGCAGAAAAATGGCTTCTACACGCGCACACACGCACACACACACATTGTACATAGCATGCAAGAATGTATCTTCTTTGGGCAAAATGAAAATCCTACAACTTTATCAGCATGTGCAACTTTATCAGCTATTCCATGAGCCTGTGTGATTAAATAAGGTGCCACATTCTCCTCCAGCTACCGTTTGCTAACTAAACACATAACACCTGTCCCTCATGCACACGTACGCACACAACAATGTTCCCTCGGAGTTCACTGTGTTCATGAAATTATTCAGTGTCACTTATGCAACTTTTGTTATACACACAAAGTAACAGGTTCTGGCCCATCAGCAGTCCTTGTGTCTATATATTCATGAAATTCTTTTTAAGCAGCAAAACACTTGTTTGATATAAATGCAGCTGAGCAACAGCTAGAACAGATGGTGTGGAATTTCTAGTCTGTGCAGAAATCTTATGCACATGTATTTCTCCCTTGAGTACTGCACAAAACCTGCATGTACACACACACACACATCCACATATACACATATGTGCACGTGCACGCACACACAAACACACACACACACATATATAGGTAGCAAAAAGTTCTCTCCCCCAAAAATCAAGGATTTTGCAACTGCATATTGTAAAGAAGGGTTGGAAGCACACAAATAATTTATTATACATTTATCTATTTAAGATCATTTTCACAAAGATCTATTACTTAGATGAGTTTTAGCTCAGTGACAATAATGAATTGGATCCAGGGCCGGCCCAAGCCATTTTGCTGCCTGAGGCGAAGGACAAGATGACTCCTTATCCCATTCCATGTACAAAAGCTGACTGGACAAGAGGTTGAATCTTTCTTTGACATTGGCAATGGGACAGCATCCTCCACCACAACTGAGGGCTGCAGGCTTGCTTAGGGAATGCAGGGTAAGCTGCATGGCCCACAGCTCTCTCCTTCAACATCTTGCTACTGCCTCCCAGGATCTGCTGCCTGAAGCAATTGCCTCACTCTGTCTAATGGCAGGGCTGGCCCTGGTTGGATCCTGGGAACTGCAAGTGGATGGACACTCACAGAAGGAGGCTTTCCTGCTCACAGCATCTCCCTGTGGCCCTTGAAAAGCCACTCCTGAGGGACACAAGACCATCCCAGATGAGTGGGATGAGGCTCCACTTGCAACAAGGCACCCCTACCCAATTTTGGCCGATTCCCCCTCCCTCAGCAGCTCCTTATGCCCCATCCCACCCACCCCTATTCTGGAGGATCTCCCAACTCTGAAACGTATTGCAACAGCACGTTCAAAAAGTAATTGCAGTAGAGCTGCTTGTGAACATCTATACCAGCTTTCCCCAACCTGGTGCCCTCCAGATGTTATGGACTACAATCCCCATCATCCCTGATCATTGACTCCCCTGGTTGTGCCCGCCTGATGGAGTTGTAGTCCAAAATTTATGGAGGGCTCCACACTGGGGCTTATACTGCATTAACTAGAATATCGCGTGACATATACCAGAATACCAAATGGTAGCAAAACCTTGTAATGCTTCTAATTATGGGAGCTGCTATTTTAGTCTGCAGTCTAGATACAGGGGACACTTCAGGCCCCCTGGTAGGGACCAGCATAGTAGGCTAAGGCAGGGATCCCCAACCTTTTTAGACCCGTGGGTACATTTGGGAATTTGAGAAACTGCTGTGGGCTCCACTACAAAATGGCTCCCATGGAGGATGCGGCTAGTCACATAATGGCTGCCATGGTGGCCCTGCTAGTCAAAAGAGTTCAGGGGAGGGAAAGAGCGAGGATAGAGGCTGGGAGGGAGGGGGAAATAGCATGGTAAAGGGGTAGAGGGATGAGAAAGAGCAAGGCTAGAATCTAGGAGGGGGAGGGGGATAAACAGTGAGGTAAAGAGGTGGAGGGGAGAAATAACAAGGCTAGAAACTGGGAGTCAAGAAAGAGAAATGGTAAGTGGGAGAGAAAGAGCAAGGCTAGGGGCTAGGAAGAGAAAAAAGAAGGTTGGGGATAGAGAAGGGAGAGAAACAGCAAGGAAAGGGATTGGGTGGAGAGAAATAGCAAGGCTATGTATAAGTGCTAGAAAGTTGTGTTTTCATATATAGGTATTTCATATGTATTCATTGCTATAGATATATACAAAGCCATTATGCATATTAATAAAATGGAAAATTTAAAAAGAAGTTTCTGGGTGCCCATGGGCACTATGTTGGGGATTCCTTTGTGGGTGCATTGGAATCTTTGAGTAGCCTATCACGGCCGGGTGGGTTAAAAAAAAACCAAAACTCACGTATGCAAATGGCCGCGGCTACGGCTGCCAGCATTTGCATTCCTTATTTTTGCCCGTCTTAGTCTACGTAAATATTTATGTAGGCTATGACGGCGAAAATAAAGGGGAACGCAAATAGCGTAGCGGGCACTATTTGCGTCCCTTTTTGATTCCCCGTTTTAGCCTACGTAAATATTTACGTAGGCTAAAACGTAAATATTTACGTAGATTAAGAGGGCAAAAATAAGGAATGCAAATGGCGGCGGCCGTAGCCGCCATTTGCGTATGCAGTTTTTTGTTTTTTGTTTTTACCCAGAGCCCTCCGCGGCCGGAAATCCGGCTGTGGACAGCTCTGGCCTGGCTGGGGCTGGCTGGCTGCTCCGCAGAGCTGCCGCGGACCACAACCGGCCGCGGAGGATTCCGGGGGGGAGGAACGGAGCACCTCCCCCCCCGTCCAGGATTCCGGGGGGAGGGACGGAACACCTCCCCCCCACCATAAACATAATCCGCGAACAGGTAAGTGACTTCCGTACATCCCTAATTGGAAGGCCCTGGGGTGTGCCATGGCGCCCACAGGCACCATATGGGGGACCCCTGGGCTAAGGGGTTTGCTCAGCTGACTTCCTACAAATGTTCCAGCCTTTTCCCAGGAGGTTTTCTGCATGGAACATGATCAAAGTCAATCAGACAGCTTGCTTTCTGTGACAAGAAGACACGCCTTGGAAGACTGCAATTGCTTCCCTTCCGGAGCTGGCCAAAATCCAGTATTGCATTCCCACAAGAGGCCCACCAAATGTTCTCAAAATAATCAAAATCAAGCCATGAAATGAGCAGCATTTCCTTGGTCCCATCAGCACCTGG
The DNA here is from genome assembly GCF_057233095.1 of Heloderma suspectum. Lineage (NCBI taxonomy): Eukaryota > Metazoa > Chordata > Lepidosauria > Squamata > Helodermatidae > Heloderma > Heloderma suspectum. The sequence continues at coordinate 15,565,630 of NC_139462.1, forward strand.
GTCTCAACGGAGGTTGTTAGGGCTGGGCCATAGCCAACAATCTAAGGTGAGCCAGGAGCCACGAGACCAACCAGTGCTAGGACTGAAGTACGTCACAGCCAAAGAACAAATCAAGAGGCAGCACTGAGGCGCAAGCAGAGTCAGTCGAGGGACTGAATGTACTTCACTGAGCAGCGGCCACCTGCAGTTCAGGGGTTCACCACATGGGGCAGCTGCACACAGATCCAGCAGTTCGTTAGATGCATACAGAGGAACGGGCAGTTTGTGGTCCATGTCAGTTTCTCATGTTTTCACCCTCAGGTCTGCTCTGTCCTGTTTCCATAATGACCTGTGAACTATTATTTTTAAATCCACATGAAACTACATATTTAAATATTCCCAGAGGTGTAGCTATGTTTGTTGTTTTTGTTGCAACAAACTAAAAGCCTTGTGGTACTTCAAAGACTAACAAATTTATTATGGCATAAGCTTTCATGGGCCATGGACAGTAGTCCATGAAAGCTTGTGATATAATACATTTGGTGGTCTTTAAGGTTCCACAAAACTCTTCATTGTATTTAAATAAGTATTTAAACATATTTAAGTATGTATTTTAAACATATTTTCTCTCATTTCTAAACTATTTTCTCTCAAAATATGCATCTGTAAATACTTTTTTGAGCCGAGAATATTTGGGAAGCGTGAAATCTGGTAGGAAACTTAGTTCCAATCCACACATTCATCCAGGAGATGTGGATCAAGTCAGTTTTTATCGGAATTCGCAAAGATCGAATTCCTCAGTCATACCTACTATACAGCCCCCACTTGTGGAAGTCCCTTTGAGTTATCATCGCTACTAGCTCTCGACAGGCCTGTCCTTCATGGATCTGTGTGAACCAACCTTCCCCAACTTGGAGCCTTCCAGATGTGTTGGACTACAACTCCTACCTCCCCTAGCCAACATGGCCAATGGCTGTGCTTGCCAGGGATTATGGGAGTTGCAGTCTAACACATCTAGAGGGCACCAGGCTGGGAAAGGCTGGTCTAACACTTTTTAAAAGCCACCTAAGCTAGTGGGCCTCACCACACTTTGTGGTGATGAATTCCATACATTAATGTGTGAAAATGGCCTCCCGTTTTGTCTGTTATGAACCGACTGCCCAAGCAATTTCACTGGGGAAAATCACAGGTCACCTTCAAGCTAAAAAGCTTTTGCACTGTGCCAAGGAAAACATTCCTCAGAACCGGGGATTCTGAGGGGTTTGCTAGAAGAGCTGTGTTTATTTATTCATCACACTGGTATATCCTGCACTTCCTCTAAAAAGCTAAGGGCAGTTTCTATGGGGTTATGTTATTTTATCCTCCAAACCACTCAGTGATGTAAGTGAGGTTGGGGGATGGCAAAAGGCCCAGTTGATGTCTACCATGCTACCTATCACCTAACAGGCTAGTTCTATCATCTATAACTCTGAGAAGCTGCTTCCTGTGCTATGTTGTTGATGTCCAACTGTATCCTACATGCTAAAAACATAACTTCTGATGCGTTCAGAACACAAGAATACACACCAAAAGGAACTCCCAATTGACTGAGGCCTCCTACAGCCTTAGGATGGACATGTGTCCTATTACAGAGAGGAGATTCCTCTATTGGAAGGGTTATCCAAGGACAGCCCTCTATTTTGAAGGTGTCCTCTGTTTGAAGAGCTGTCCACTCCAAGACCAGTTTAAGGATAAAGAACAATAACAATCTGGACAGAAGACTGAACCAGCACACAGGTCACCTCATCACAATCTTCCCTGCCGTGGTGAGATATATTGTATTCCTCTTTAATTGTAAAAATTCTTTCTAAAGTTGCATATATACATATATTAGCACATGCACATTCTATGCAAAACGGTGTCTTCTTTTTTGGCGATGCCTGCACGTCTATGAGTAAATGTTCACTTCCCCCTAGTAGTGTGAAGCAATCTTGAGAAGTTTCCAATGAAGAAGTTAACTGGAATTAGGCTGTTTTTCCACAGAGGGCACCAGCTAAACAAGATGAAGCACTGCCACCTTTTGGCTCTGGAGTCTCATCACAGCCTTGGGATTCAAATAAAATCAAAAAGAGCTTTTAATGCAAATGAGCAACACTTCAAAGCCAAGGAATCTGGCACGTTTAAATTGAAAATTACTCACCACCGGTAACTTTGTTCTCTCTCTTGGTATACTGAGAGAAGAAGCAAGTTCAAAATTAATAAAGATATTAATAATGCACTTAATGAAGCTATGTGGCAAAACTCTTTTTATATCAGGCAAGTGTGAGTTTTGTGGTGATCCAGAAAGCTTTCTAGTCAAGATCTCCCATCTGTTTTTTAGATGCTGGTTATTACCTTTAAAACTTAAACAATCTGGGCCCTGCATTTTCTAGAGCAGGGGTGAACAACATCTGGCCCTCCAGATGTTTTAACTCTCATGATCCCTCACCATTGGCTATGCTGACTAGGGCTGATGGGAGGTGTAAGCAAAAACATCTGGAGGACCACAAGTTGCGCACTTCTATTCTAGAGCATCGGCCTTCAAAACTGGTGTGTCAGATTCCACTGCTAGGTTGCATCCTGACCTAAGGTGGGTTGCCACAGCAGCACTACCACTAAACAGATATATGGAGTATTTTTTTTAAAAAAAAAATGGTCCCTAAAAGTATGTTTGTGCTAAAACTGGGTCCCAGGTGTGAAAAGGCTAGAGACTGCTGCTCTAGAGAACATCTCCCATAAATGATCCCCCTCCACAGATGCCTATGTACACCAGTTGCTGGGGAACTTGGGCAGGAGGGTGCTCCTGAACTCATATCCCACTTGTGAGCTTCCCACAGGCAGCTGGCTGGCCACTGTGTAAACAGAATCCTGGACTAGATGGCCCCTTGGTCTAATCCAGCATGGCTCTTCTTATGTTCTTATTAACGGTTGTGGCCTTGATCCATGCATGGGTTGTGTCCAATGTAGTCCTTCTTAGAGTAGACCCACTGAAATGACTGGGACTTGACTGAGACTAACACTGGATACCACACATTGGATACAACCCCATGTCCCCCTACTTACTGAAGTTAAATCAAGAGTAGAGTTTTTATAGAGTAGAAGTTTTCTCTACAGGAACCCCATCTCTCTGGAATGGCCTGCCCACATGCAGCTGGGAGTGTCTAGCCCCTGGTCACTGGCAATGGCCTGTCTGCAAACTACTCTGCATAGCTTCCACTGAAAACTGTATATCAAAGGGCCCTGCCTCCATACTCACTGACTTACGTATTCAAACCGATTGTGCTGCTGTCATTGATTTCCTCTTATAAGGTTTGTGTTTTTTTTTCAATGAGGAACATACATTCCATTCTAAATACATTCATTACAAGAATGATAATGTATAATGAATATAATGCAACCATTAGAGAAACAAAGGATAAATGTAAAGTATATTAATTAGAGCTGTGCACAAACGCCCTCTGAAACGTCTCCAGCCTATTTGTGGGCAGAGAAATGGGGGGGGGGGGCAATTTCACTGAATGTCTCCTAGAGGAAGAGAAATTCTCCAACAGTATCTCACAGACAGCGCTCACTATTTGTAGGGGTTGTAGCACAGGTTCTTTCTTTTTTCCGAAGCGTTTTTGGTTTATTGCACTGCTTCTGCAAGTGGCAACAGCATCAACTGTGTTGAGGCTTCCACTCTTCTGAGGCAGAATTTTAAATTACTTTTGGTGGTATTTTTGAGCTTATCTAATCACTGCGAGGTAGCCGAGGGTGCTGGGTGTGTTTTCTCTCTATGTTACACATCTTTCCATTGTTCTGCAGCTTCCCAGGCCACCTGCCCTTCCTGAACTGAAAAAGTCCTATGGGAGGAATGGCCTCATGATGTCTTCCTCATGATGGCTTTAATTGGAGTGCGGGAAGCTGAGGAGGCTACAGACTGCCACAGAGATTGTTGTAGAATTAATCTCTGTATGCTCCATGCCCACCTCATAAGTAAATTAAGTACAAGAATCCCAAACCCAACCCATGCGAATTTCTCTGAAATTTCTCCCTCTTTTGAATTTCTTTTCGAAAGCAATTTCTCTTCTATCAAATTGAACAAGAATGGTCGAAAAAATGTGGGATAAATTTTCACCATGGCACTAATGGTCACCATTAATGGCGGTGCAAAAAAGCAAATCAAGAGACTTCCTGCTGACACCTGTAGTGACCCCAAAAGCAAATGAATGGTTTCCATTTTTGTTTGAAGTTATTACTGAGTCCCTTCCCAATGCTGATCCAGATTAAACTGGTAAATTTAATTAAACCTGACACCATCCCGTTTCCATGTGTTATATATTTTTATCGGAACACCTGGTAGTTTCCATTTTCCCACAATCTCAATTTTAATCAGTGTTATTGTATTTATTTAAACCTCACCCTTACACAAAAAAGGTGTCCTCAGCATGTAACAATCCATAACATCATAAAAATGCAAAAACATAATAAGCTAAATCCAATCCAACACCCAGCAGCAAAATATAAGATAAGCCACAGCAATATAAAATACGCAGCTCCCATTAGGGATGGGAAGATCTGGCAAGCTCAATTTCGCTCAGGTTCTCCTTTTCCCAACACTAAGTTTGTTTTATCTTGATTCCACATTTAACAGCAGGGATGTTGTTTTTAGTTCACATGAAAAACACATTTTCATGCACATTTCTTAAACTGCATTTTTGTATGTCTTTTTCAAACTGTCCGCAGATTTGTACCCACTTTTTTTTCTTTTCTTTTCTTTTTGCAAACTGCATCGCAAACTTTGGAAATGTACAGATTTCGATGGCAATCTGCACCTGGTTTGTGTCTAAGTTCAGGAACTGCAAATCTGGTGAGCTCGCATTGAAATGTGGACCGAGCTAATTTCTCACCCATCCCCTTCAAAGCAGTTCAATATCATTGTTAGATATAAGATCCTTTACATAACCCAAGAAAGAAGACTGTGTCCTGTAGTTTTGGTTATTAATATCATAACATTTATCCAAATCAACTTAATTTTAGGATGCAGCCACCAGCAACGTGTTGTAGCCAATGTTACTCTAACTCAAGTCCAATTCATTTCAATGGGTCTACTCTAAGTACGACTAAGATTGGATACAACCCGAAGTATGTCAGTGTTTAAAACACCATGTTTCCAACAACTCCTTGTAGATCTTGTTCAGTCTTAACCATAGTGGTTTGTCCAGGTTCAGATGTCACAATAAGCTGCGGCTAGGCTAAACTGGAAGTGAAACCTTCTGCATTCCTCCCCACTGTACTAGAACAGGAGGGGAGCATGCAAGCCAAAGGCTCACTGCGGCTTGTCTTCAAAATGCAGCAAAAAAATGCAGCCAATCATTCAAACTTCTAATCTATTAACATTAAACTATTCTTGTAACCAAGATTTCTTTTTACAGAATATAACAGTGCAATCCTATGCCCATCTACACAGAAGTCCCACTTACTCCCAGGTAAGTGTGCTTAGGATTCTACCTTAAGCTGTAGATATTGGTTTTTAAAAAGATGCAGATACTGTGAAGTTATTACAAACTTCAATTATATGACAATATAATTCAGATAACAAGAAAATCACAAATTCTATCTATGCCTTTCCAATCCACCAAATTAAGGTTTCTGAAAGTAACATACCAAATAATGTTAGCGTTATATATAACTATAATAATGGGGAGACTACCAGACTAAGAAATTATAAAACTTTGTCCAAGACATTAAAGGAAAAGGAAAGCTTCCTCCTGAGCAAGCACCAGGTCATTACTGATCCCTAGAGAGACGCTGCTTGTGCTGGCATTTTCATGGCACACTATAGTGGGGTGGTTTGCCATTGCCTTCCCCAGTCGTGACTACCTTTCCCCCAGCAAGCTGGGTACTCATTTTACCAACCTCGGAAGGATGGAAGGCTGAGTTGACCTGAGCCAGCTACCCAAGACCCGGCTTCCGCTGGGATCGAACTCAGGTCATGGGAAGAGTTTCGGTTGCAATACTGCCACCTACCACTCTGCGCCACACGAGGCTCTAAGACATTAAAAGTAAATCTAATATTTGTTTATTCTTCATCTGTGTTAGTCTTGTCTCTAAACAATTCCCATATCAAATATGAAAGATAACATTATCAGCTCTTGGCATTATCAATTCTTGATCTGCATAACTATTTCTATGACCATAAGAGATTTGGGAAATATTTAGATTAAGGTTGCAATTGTATACACACTTACCTCGGAGTAAGTACTACCAAACTCAATGGAACTTACTTCCAAGTCAACATGCATAGAACTGCACTGTAAGAATCTAAAGAGATGTTCACAAATGGATTATCAAAAGAATCCAGGTTTTCATAACCTTTGATAAACTTTCATAGGTCTCTTCTGTCATGATGGGAATTGTTATCTCTGTCCTTTATTTTAGTAACACTAATAGTTTGTTTCTTCTTCACAAGTTTCCATACCAATAGCCTATCAGCTTTACTACCTAATTCAAAATATTACTATTTAACATGGAATTTTTACTCTCTCAGATATTCTCAAAATATCCCATTTCTTTCTTACTACATGCAATAGCTGTACATTCTGAGTAAATCTGCCTATGCTCCTTTTCTAGCTATCTAATTTCCTTCACAAGCATTTGTTCTGTCCTTGCCCTCTCTTTTTAAAACCACACAAGAAATATATGTCCCCTTGTTAAAGCTTTGTACACAAGATGTTTACAGCTGTTTTGTGTCAGAACCAAAGTTCAGAGCTCTGCCACAGTCCTGGGAAACTCTAGACAGAAAATTCCAGCTCAGTGAGAAAAAAGTACGACTGTTGTCACCTAAAGATTGCTTTTGAAATCTGCAGGGAAAAACCTAGCAAAACTTTACGCCAAACACACCAAAGGAACGTCAGCCAGCTGAGGAACCTATATGGGTAGTGTTCGCTATGTCCAATGAAAAAGCCCAGTTGAAATACCACTCCCTTTGCAGTCAGTGAAGTCAGAACAAGCTACAAGGACATGCGTACGCAAGGGACAGGGAGGGAAGTAAGACAGTGAACATGCAGGAAGAAAGAGAGAGAGAGAGAGAGAGAGAGAGAGAGAGAGAGAGAGAGAACAGCAGCTCCATTAATAGTAGAAGCCTGTTGGTCAACACATGAGCAATATGTTAGAATTACACAGAAAGAGTCTGTTTCACCTCTCCCAGTTGTAAAATTAGATCTTCTGGCTATACAAATTAGAATTACGGACACCATAAAGCAAGACCTGGTTGCAAAAAGGCAAGATGTTATGTTCGCACCAGTATTTTCCCACTGGGGCTTAGAAACACGCTACCTCCACCTAGGATTTGCACTTCAACAACAATCTGATGTTAAAATTCAGGTTAAGAGCCAGACTACTAGATCCAATACAGTCTTGGTTCAAAGATATTATGTTGAACTGCTTGTGCTGGGTAAGCACAAGCAGTGGTTTTCAAATGCCTGACCCCTTGAGAACCCTTTCCACACTTAGATGTCTTCTGAGGTGTCCCTGCAAGTCAACCTTGTACAAGAGACAGTCAAGCAGTTCTAGGGTACACTATGTATAAGATTTAATCTAATTCAGTGACATTTCCCCACCATTTCCAGAATTTTCCTGAGTCATGGTAGATCGTAAAAGACGGGCTAAGATAGGTCTTACAGGGCTTCTGAGAGATACTTATCTGTGGACTTTGGCAATTCAGCAGTCCAGTCCAATTCATTTCCATTCATGGAGAAGCAAAATTAGAGCATATCACCACACAAGGGACAAAAAGGGCAAAGTATTTACTATGTCTGAAAGCTTCAATCAGTAGATCAAACAAACTAAATTTTCACTTGGTTATCAGTATTGCTAAGGGCAAATTTTACTTGGTCTACAAGTTAAGGCACACTTGCATGGTTTGGGGGTAAGGGTAGAAATCCTGTTTTACTGAAATAGAGAATGAAAAAAAAGGAAATAAAGATGACCTTTCATCCTTGCAATATGGTAGCTTTTGTTTATTGAATTGCAAATTTTATTTATTTATTTATTTATTTATTTCATTTCTATACCGCCCAATAGCCGAAGCTCTCTGGGCGGTTCACAAAAACTAAAACAAAACAACACACAATAAAACAATTTAAAATATATAGAACATTAAAACCACAATATAACAATACAACCACAATAAAACCTAGCAGCAGTGCAAGAGTTTAAAATACAGATTTAAAACAGCAAAGATAAAAATTTAGAAAGCTAAAATGCTAAAATGCCTGGGAAAATAAAAAGGTCTTCACCTGGCGCCGAAAGGAATACAATGTAGGTGCCAGGCGAACCTCACTAGGGAGCTCATTCCAGAGCCGGGGTGCCACAGCAGAAAAAGCCCTCCTCCTAGTAGCCACCCACCTCACTTCCTTTGGCAGGGGCTCGCGGAGAAGGGCCGCTGATGATGATCTTAAGGTCCGGGCAGGCACATATGGGAGGAGGCGATCCTTCAGGTAACCTGGCCCCAAGCCATTAAGGGCTTTGAATGTTAACACCAGCACTTTGAAGCGGGCCCGGAAATGGACTGGCAGCCAGTGCAGCTGGAAAAGTACTGGCGTAATATGAGCTCGCAGGCCAGTCCCTGTTAACAATCTTGCTGCCCTATTTTGGACCAGCTGAAGTTTCCGGACCGTTTTCAAAGGCAGCCCCACGTATAACGCATTGCAGTAATCCAGACGAGAAGTTATCAGAGCATGGATAACTGTAGCTAGGCTATCTCTGTCCAGATAAGGGCGTAGTTGGTATACCAGCCTAAGCTGATAAAAAGTGCTCCGTGCCACTGAGTTCACCTGTGCCTCAAGTGACAGTTCTGGATCCAAGAGCACCCCCAAACTACGAACCTGATCCTTTAGGGGGAGTGCAACCCCCTCCAGAACAGGTTGAATATCACCTAGCCGAACCACCCACTAACAGTACCTCCGTCTTGTCTGGATTGAGTTTCAGTTTATTAGCCCTCATCCAGTCCATTACCGTGCCCAGGCACTGATTCAGAACAGCCACTGCCTCACCTGGTTTTGATGAGAAAGAGAGGGAGAGCTGGGTGTCATCTGCATATTGATGGCACCTCAGCCCACACCTCCGGATAACCTCCCCCAGAGGTTTCATGTAGATGTTAAACAGCATGGGGGATAAAATAGAGCCCTGTGGAACCCCATGGCACAATTGCTATGGCACAGAGCAATAATCCCCCAGCACCACCTTCTGGAATCGGCCATCCAAGTAGGAGCGGAACCACTGTAGTGCAGTGCCTCCAACTCCTAACCCAGACAACCTATCCAGAAGGATACCATGGTCGATGGTATCGAAAGCCGCTGAGAGGTCCAGGAGAATCAACAGGGTTACACTCCCCCTGTCCCTCTCCCGGCAGAGGTCATCCCACAGGGCGACCAAGGCAGTTTCCGTTCCAAAACCAGGCCTGAAGCCCGATTGAAATGGATCTAGATAATCCATTTCATTCAAGAGTGCCTGGAGCTGTCCTACAACCACCCGCTCAAGCACCTTGCCCAGGAAGGGGATGTTGGCCACTGGCCTATAATTGTTAACATCCTCTGAGTCCAGGTTAGGCTTTTTCAGGAGTGGTCTAATTACTGCCTCTTTTAAAGCGGCAGGCACCACTCCTTCTCTCAAGGAGGAATTTACAACCTCCTGGACCCAGCCAGACAACCCCTCCTTGTTTGATTTAATAAGCCATGAAGGGCAAGGGTCAAGCACACAAGTGGTCGATCGGACTTGGCCAAGCACCTTGTCCGCATCCTCAGGCCTCAGTAACTGAAACTCATCCAATAAAACTGGACCAGACGGTGCTCTGAACGCCTCTACCAATGGAACTGCATTAATGGTGGTGTCCAATTCATGACGAATCTGAGCGACTTTATCCTCAAAGTGCCGTGCAAACTTGTCACAGCGTGCTACCGAGGGTTCCACCGTCTCTCTCCCTGGCCCAGAATGTAACAGGCCGCGAACCACTCGGAAAAGCTCCGCTGGACGACACTGAGAAGATGCAATGCTGGTGGAAAAGAACTGTCTCTTTGCCACCCGCACCGCCACAGAGTAGGCTCGATAGTGGGCTCTTACCTGTGTTCGGTCAGACTCAGCACGAGTTTTCCTCCACCTGCGTTCTAGCCGTCTCCCCTCTTGCTTCATTGCCCTCAGCTCAGGTGTATACCAAGGAGCTGGCCGGGCTCTGCTCAGAGGGAGAGGGCGCTTGGGCACGATCGTGTCAACCGCCCGAGTCATCTCTGCATTCCACAGAGCGACCTGGGCTTCGACAGGCGCACCAGCCATACCAGCAGGAAAATCCCCCAGAGCCCTCTGGAATCCATCGGAATCCATTAATCTCTGGGGGCGGACCATTTTAATAGGTCCCCCACCCATGCAGAGGGGAAAGGCCGCCAGGAGACTAAATTTACTTGCATTTATATACCACGTTATCTGCTAAAAAGCCATCAAGTAGATGGTTACTGTATACTTCCTTCAGGATCCCAAAATGAAGGGCTTGGTATTGTACAAAATTTACTTTATTGATTTATCAGTTTAAAAGCATTTGTTGCATCAAGTAGAATTCTTTAAACCAGTTGAGGGCCCTAACCAACCAATGACTCATGTATGTTCTCACTAAAAAGGAATTTCTCAATACAAGTAGGAAGTTTCAATTAATAGCTCAGAATGACCATATCCTTCACTGGAAACCAGGATGCCTTGCAAAAATAACTCAACACTCACTATCTACACTTTCAATTATCTAAAAATATTTCCCCAGACACATTCTTAAACCAGTCAACCACCCCGCTCCCACCTCCAAAATACCTTAAAATTCAAAGAGGTCTTGGGTGGGATTCATGACAGCAGACAGAATTTCATTGCCCACAAGAAGAATAGAGATGTTCCAAGGGGCACAGGAAAAATGTTGGCATGCCAAATTATCATGGAATCATGAGATGGAACTCCTGAGGGTGGAGGCTGGTGGCTCCGATCTCAGTGGGTCTGTGAATCCATGCCAGGTCTCAGTCAGAAACAGTCAGAACTCTAAAGGAACCATCCAAGGGGCTGAACCTTACCTCCAAAATAGGTTCCGTACCTTGGATAGCTCCTTTAGAGGTATGGCTGGTTCTGAATGAAACGAGTGGATTCACCGCCCCACTGACATTGGACCCACCAGCCTCCACTGTCGGAAGGTATTCAGGCACCAACTGTGGAGTGTTTTTGGTGCCAATTAAAGTCCCATCTCTTCAGCAAACCCTTCCCTAACTGACTGTGCTGTCTAAGTGTTTGTTAATGACAATGTTTTGAATATTTGGTCTTAGTATTATTATACATGTTCTATATAAATGTTTTCGTATTTATTATGATGTATTTTAATGTATTCTAATCTTTCTTTGTAAACTGCTTAGAGATTTTTTTTTAATATGGTAAGTGGTATACAAATCTATTAAATAATACAATTAGAATTGTATTTTGAAAACATCCCAAGTTGAGTTCAGAAAAGGAGCAACAAAGAAATAATGGCCTTTTCAAAAGCCAGAGAATGTTAAGTCCCAAAGCATGCCTTATGGGGAAAGTATGTTTGCTACATAGACACCGCTAAGCAATCTCCCTGCCACAAAGAGACTTCTTAAGGTGGGAAGTCCATGATTCGAATCTCATCTTCACCTTGAATGTGCTCAGTGGCCAGAGGGAACCCTGTTAGCCTAAACACACGCACCCTGGCAATGATGGGATAATAACTTACAGCAGCCTTCCCTAACCTGATGCCTTCCAGCTATGTTGGACACAACTCCCATTATCCCCCAGCCAGCATGTTGATGGGAATTGTAGTCCAGCACTAGGTTGAGAACACTGGGTTGAGGAAAGCTGCCTGACCATGTTATTGGCTGCTCCCAGCCTGTGGAAGTCCCTGCCGAGGAAGGCAAGGTTAGCTCCCATTCTGTTGTCCTTCCGCTGGCAGGAAAAGATGTTTTTATTCAAGCATGTAAGCGGGTCTGCTGGGTTGGGTGCTGTTTTTATCCTAATACTGTTGTGTTTCAATTGTGTTTTAATGTATTTCTTTTATTATCGTTTTGATCAAGTTTTTGTATATCTATAATTGTAAACCATCTTGAGTGCCATCTTCTTGATAGAAAGGCAGGGCACAAATCAAATACATAAATGGGTTTTCGATCCTTTTTCCCTTCCACTAGGGTTGTGTTTTCACCCTATCGACTTCACTTTGTTTGCATCTTCGTTGCGATGTTTCCCCAATCGCAGCTTCTCCTTTTCCAGTTTCCACAGTGCTTAAAGTCCTGGCTTATCATCGCTGTAACATGGGGCTCTGTGCTGTTTCCACTGAGCTCTAATCAAATTATTTTCTTGATGTCTGGGTGGAGTCTGGGTTGGGTCTGGTTACCTCATGAGTGTTCCTACCTCCTCAGCCGTGTTTCCAGGACAACAGAAGAAGAAACTAATGGAGGACTATGGGATTTTTTAAAAGGAATCAGCTTTGTTGTGGAAAGAGGCTTTCCCCTTCCCCTACTTCCTCCTTTCCCCTGAAAGTCCGGATGCACCTGCATTTCAACAGCAAGCCTCATTGAGCACAATGGGAGTTACTTTTGAGTAGACACATATATGCTTGTGCTGGGAAAGGGGGGGGGAGAACACAAAGAGGGAAACTATCCCCTATTTCAACCCAGAGGACCTCATTGACCACAATGGGAGTTACTTCTGACTAGACAGTAATGGGTTTGTTGTGGGAAAGAGGGTGAAACCAGCCCCCATTTTAACACACAGGATCTCTATATGGAAGCTGTGAATAAGTTACATCCTAAGGCAATGGACCAAAGCCTCAAGATTGCGCTTAATCGCATTTAAGGAATAGGGCTTAAAAGTGTGCCATTTCAGTTGAGGGGGAATCTCTGTAAGTTCCGATGTAGGCATTCAAAGGCAAGTCTCATTCAGCACAATGAGAGTTACTTCTGAGGAGACGATAATGCGTTTGTTGTGGGAAAGAGAGTAGACAAAGACGGAATCCAGCCCCCGCTGTAACCCGCAGGATAGCTTTAACGAAGCTGCGAAGCACTTTCTTCCTAAGGCAATTCATCAGAGCTTCGGAGCTTCACTTGGTTACTTAAATGCATTTAAGGAACTGGGCTTCAATGTGTGCCATTTCAATTGAGGGGGAATCTCAGCCTCATCCACCGCAATGGGAGTTACTTCTGAGGAGACACTAATGGGTTTGTTGTGGGAAAGAGACTGAAACCAGCCCCCATTTTAATGCACAGGATCTCTATATGGAAGCTGTGAAGGAGTTACGTCCTAAGGCAATTGACTGAAGCTTAATCGCATTTAAGGGATTGAGGGCTTTGATATGTGCCGTGTCAATTGAGGGGCTTCTCTGTCATTTCTGTGGTCCTTGAGAGGGCAAGCCTCATTCAGCACAATGGGTGAAAAAAAAAAAAAACTTGACTGGGGTCATGGGCTGTGTTCTAGTGCTTATTTTCAATAATATTTTAAAAGTTGCTCCCTCAGCATCCTGCTTCAAATGGCGATGCAACTTTCAGAAAACAGGGAGGGAAAGGGTTGGGTCACTGAGGTCAGAGCGACACACCCATAAAGGCTGGACTACATGCCCCATGGGCAGGACTACGATACCGGACCCAGTGCGATTGTGGAAACAGGCCAGAAATGGAGCTGCAGTAAGCTGGAAAAGTCGGACTATAAGCAGCCTCAGAAGGTTTGTTCAGCGATAGAATGCAGGGCTGGTGCTGAATGGCCACGACGTCATGGAAACACAGAGACCTCACCGCGCAGCCAGGCTGAAGTAAATCGCTGGTGGAAACACAGCCTAGGTCACTTCATTGTAAAGTTCTGTTTCCAAAGAACACCAACAGCCATTAGCTGGGCTGCTCCTCTTCAAATCTTTTCTACCCTTTCATCAGATAGTGGCTCATTTCAGCCAGCATTATGCTGGTGCCTGCAGGATCCACTCAAAGCATTCTCCTTATCACTTTGCAAGCAGAGTTGCCACTCAGTTTACTAGCTCCCTACGAAAATACCAACATGAAATAATTCAGAGACCAGAGGGAAATCTGACAAAGTGTATAATACATTGAGAGGAGGGGGGGGGGGTAGGGAGGGTAACAAGAGATAAACAATGAACAAGAAAGGAGACAGGCACAGCAACAGACTGTTTGCATGGGAACTATTTCCATTACAGATCACGGTTACAAAGCAGCTCTTTTATGTCTGATCATATGCCCAGCATCCCGCTGTTACATTCTTTGACAAAATGGGCTATCTAGACCAGTGTTCTCTCCACCAGAGGAGAGGAAACTGTGGCTCTTCCAGATGTTGTTCAACTCCAACTCCCACCAGCCGCAGCCAACATGGCTAAAGGATGGGGATTACGGGAGCTGGAGTCCAAAAGCATCTGAAGGGCTACAGGTTCCCCACCCCTGGTCTACACTGGCTGGCAGGAGCTGCTCTCCAGGGGTCTCCAGGCAGAGCTCTTTCCCTGGCCAGTTCTCAGAGATCCTTCAACTGGAGATGCTGAAGACCAGACCTGGGTACTGATGAATGCACCACATGGGCTCTTCCTCTAAGCTATAGACTAGAGTGGCCATGTGCCCTACTTTACAGAGGACAGTCATCTATTTGAAGGCATCCTCTGTTTCAAGGGCCATCCAGTCCAACCTCCGTTTAAGGACCAAGATTCACTGAACATTTCTGCCCATGAACAGTTTGAACCTGGAGAGCAGACTAAGCAGGCACACAGGTCACCCGGTCACAGCTTTCCCCACTATGATGAGATGTCTTGGTTTCCTACTTAAATTATAGCAGTTATTTCCAAATTTGCATCTATCAATATAAATAAGCATAGGCACACTTCATGCAAATGTGTGTCTTTTTTTGGCGACTGTGTAAGTGGCTGCCCCACCATGGACCTTCCCCAACTGAGGCTGCCTTCACTGGCCCCCCGCCCCTTGTGTTGTGAAAGAAAAAAGTCCTACAACTTTCTTCTGTGTAAACATACATAGGGTCACACCCTGAGCTATTTAAGTTTAATTTAATTGTAATTCTAATTTTATAAACCCTTTGGTCAGGTCAGGGCCTGTAACTCGGATGACACAATCAAAGCAGCCTTGAAGAGCCACTAGTTCGTATCAGGCCCATGCCTGCTGATTCCCCCACACATTTAATTGTGGACTTCCTACAGGCAGCTGGTTGTGTAAACAGAATCCAAGACTAGGTACACCATTGGTCTGAATTCCCCATGGCTCTTCTTATGTCCTTATATTTGAAGTGCTCCACAAAAGCTCAGATTAGTGGTTCTGTATGCCATGCGGTACCTTTTCAACACGATTTCTGAACCTGCATAACACAGCAGGACAGTCTGTATTACCAATTTAAAAACAACCAAATTTGAACCTTCAAAGAAAAACTTAGATCTCCAGTTGTCTTGTCACTCTACCAAACTGCAACTGCACAATAGGACTGTCAGGTCCAGGTTAATCCTTCAAAACGTATTTCTGGCTTGGGTCCTGCTGGGCCATCAGACAGGCAGTCACTCTTTAATATTTCAACCATAAGTCACACCAGAAAACAATCAAAGAAAAGAATAATAAAGGCAACAACAACAACAAATTCACAATGGCAATCAAATCTAACTTTACATCCTCCTGGGTGTCTTTTGACTTGATTTTGAATTGAGGGGGGCTCAGAGATTCAGGCCAAACTTTGCTCCCAGAATTTTACCCAGGAAGACATCTGAGACAAGCTTAGGGCTAGGTGGCTGTTTCCATTTTAGAGAACAAGGGAGACATCCCCCCCCCCACAATCTCTTGAATTAGGAACACAGCAAGCTGCCCTGTACTGATGCATACCATTGGCCCATCTAGCCCAGTATTGTCAACACTGACTGGCAGCAGCTCTGCAGGGTTCCAGGCAGGAATTTTTCCAACCCTACTTGGAGAGATGCCAGGGATTGAACCTGGGACCTTCTGCATGCAAAGCAGGTGTTCTACCATTGAGCCACGCCTCCTCCACAATTCAGACAAATGCAGTATCTCCCTGGTACATCTTTAAGCTTCTCCCCTGGTTAAGGAAAGAGTGGAGGCAGTCTGAAAGCCCAAGGACCGCTCCTTCACTCTCCCCAGGCAGAAGCCCAGGTGCAAAATATTGACTGAACAAGCCCTAAGTTAAAAGCAGGTATCTCTTGGCAACGAACCCCTATAATGGTTTTATAGATGCTCAGGCAGAACTGCTTTAAATAAACCATCGCTGGATAAATCTTATGCAATGTTTCCCTAGCTCTCTTCACCCTCAAAAACTTGCCCTGATGACAGAATTCACATTTATGCCCGTAAGCTAAAAGAAGAGAGGCCCACTTACTCAGCATTATGCAGAGCACTCTCTTTCTCCCTACAGTTTTAAGAGGCTTTTAGACCAGAAAACGTTGCTGTAGACAAAAGTCTACTTTAAGACCCTCCTGATGTGTTTATATGTCTCTGTCCAAAACTTCCACAGCAGGATTCGTACTTTTGCTTTAAGAGGACCGCTGTTTAAGAGCAATAACACAGTAGGTATGATTTGAAGTGATTTGAGATATACAATGATGTTGACTTGTTTACACCATGGCAGTAATCCTTTAACTTGCTATAAACTTGAAGCAAATTCAGACAACTATCAGTCAGTTCCGAGAAGACGGAGATAAGACTGCACACAAAAAACTGATCGGAAGTTAAGTCCACTCGTGTGATCGATGTAATGTGGGAACAGCAGTTCATGTGAAATCACCCTGTTCTTTTCCATGGAGAATTTCAACTTGCCATTTTTTCATTCATGGAGGGAGACCCATAATCTTGCTCCCACTTTTCACTGCTTATGCTTGAGACTGCTTGTGGGAGTGAGGTTTTTAGCATACTACCTTAAAGACCCATGCAGATAGCCTCTCCGAATGTGTGCCTCATGGAAAGGTGGGTTGTCTATAAACTCTGGCAATATGGGTAGGCCCAGTGTTACCATCCCTCTGCTTCAAGGAATGTCTTTGACAAAAATGTCACATCCATAAAGCAAATGGAATCACCAATAGGACCTTATCATGATAATGCTAACCTTGACACAAAGATGTTAACATGGACCAAGGCATGTGCTGATTTTACCCCAGCAAATCATTATGGACATTCTTAGCTGGTCCAAAAACAGGTATTGCCTCACACACTCTATGTTTCACGTTACCACTGTGAGAATTAAAGTTATCAAGAATACAAAGAACACATCCTAATAGCTAAGTTACAAAACAGGAACACAGTACACAAAGCAAACATCTGTTAGAGAATTAAAGCACAAATACTAAAACAATAAAACACACCATCAGTGGTCAACATGGAACATGCATCTACAAGAAACCAAACTCTGGCGAGGGGACTTCCACCAACCGGAATCTGAGCCTCCAAGATGCTGGCATTTTGGTTTGCCATCTGTACATTCTCTGATATGCACTCAGAGCTCCATCTCCTCAACAGAGCTGTTCTTATGAAGCTACTATATACTTGCTCACCTGCTCTCTCCCCTGATGGGCCCAATGGGTGATGGGAGTAAAGAAGAGGAGGCCAACACCAGCTGCCAGGAAAGTGGCAACAGCAGCTGCAAGGAGAAGATGCAACAGCTGTCACTGGAAGAGGATGAAGGCAAATGATGGGCAATAGTAAGGAAGAGCCAAGTCAAGGGCCCACTCAGATCCAATGTCAGCATGCGAAGTAGCTTCAAGGGACCTAGAGCCCTGGCAGTGCCCCCTGCTGCACTGGGGCCTACCTTGGGCCCTCCATTCGAAGCAGCTTGAAGCCACCATTTTGATTTTCCACAGTGCTTCAGAGTGACACTATGTCTGGGACATGGCGGGAAAGTTAAATGACGGCTGCTGCTGCCACCACCCATTGACCAAGAAAAGGGCCCCCACCAGAGGACACTTTGCCAAGAGCCCCCCTCAAGCCTGGAGCAGGCCCTCAGCCCCCTGCTGCTTGAAGGCCCACCAAAACATGGCACCAGCCCCAAAACAATGCCTATGATACCAAATTGGGCAAGGAGGAAATGGCAGGGGTGGGGGGAAGGAACATAAATCAGGGCTGAGCTTAAACCATAACTGCACAGTGGAAGTGTAAGAAATTCATATTGGACACAGAATTCAGTATCCTTAAAATCTCAGCTGTCATTTAAAAAAAACAGCAAGTTTCTAGTCCTTAAAATTAGAAAGGTAGGCTTGATTAAAATGTGTGGGAAATACCCTGTGAGATTTCAGAAGCCAGAAAGGTCAGGGAGGTGGGGGGACAAAGCGGGATTTGCCATAGCTTCGTGCCCTTCCCCATGAGTAGGGGAAGAAGAATGAAATTATGCAAACAAAGTTGGCACCGAATCTGAATTAGCTTGGCACACAGCATTATTTTTCTCTTTACTGCAGAGTATGCATTGAGCCACCTCTAATTCTTATTGAGTTACATGAGTTACAGTATCAACATCTGTTAATGAATCAGAGACCTGATTTCAAATCCTTACTCAACCACGAGCCCAGAGGGTGACCTTGGGCCAAGACATTTATCTCTTCGCATCAGCTCCCCTTCTGTGAAAAGTGCCACCTTCAGGGCTTATTGCAAAGACAAACGGTATAATGATTACAACAGACTTTGCACACTAGAAGAGGCGGTATAATAAATCAGCCGCCGATGACACGATATTTTCCATGGGACTAACTATTCTATATTTGAGCCATGCACCCTCTGAGCCATGCAACCCCTTAGCTGAGCAAACAGGTTTTGGAGAGAAACCTATTAGCAATGTGCTCTTTTGCACCCAACTTCCATACGGAATCTATAGCTGCTTAAAAGGTAACAGGAAGCTAATCATACTAAAATCTGGTTATCTACACTCGTTATCTTGGATTTCTTTATGAGTCTAGTAAGTGGAACGAGTGCCCTAGGACTACAGCCAGATGCTAGATAAAGCGTACAAGATCTTTAAATCAACCCCACAGAATGGCTGGCCCTCAGACTGTTTGAAGGGCTGTCAAAGGACAGCCCTCTATTTGAAGGCCAAGTCCAAATCCGGTTCAAAGTTAAAGAATCATAAGAAGGGAGACCAGGGACCTTGACGCTGCAGCCCAAAGGTTTGCTCTCAGAAGCAGGCTGAGTAGCAAGCACACAGACCACAGTGTGGTCAAAGCCTGTCAAAGCTCACAGTCTTCCCACTGAGGTAAGACGTACTGCGTTTCTATTTAAATTGCAGTAATTATTTCTAAGCTTGCATCTTTACATATAGACTGGGTTTGCACAGAATGCTAAGCCACACTCAGTGGTTTGAGCGTGGGTTGTTGCTGAACTGTGGGTGGCTTGTTGAACCATGGGTTAACATGTTGTCTGAACCCAGGACGTTTTCTCCAGGTTGGCTTGTTAACTATGCAGTGTGGCTTATTTTTCTCAAAGAAGCCACCTTGAGAACCCATGTTTTGTTATTTGGTTGTTCGGCGTGGTTAACAAGCCACCCTGCAGAAAATGTCCTGGGATCAGACACAGCGCTAATCCATGGTTCAACAACAACCCACACTCAACCACTTAAGTGTGGGTTGGCAAGCCGTCTGAACAGCCCCATAAATTTACATATGCAAATGTTATGCAAATCTGTAACCTGCTTGAAACCCTGGAGTGCCACTACCTGTCAATGTCAACAATACTGGGCTAGATAGACCCATGGTCTGACTTAGTATAAGGCAGCTTTCCATGTTCCTGTGAAATGCAATTCTACAGATAGATAGATAGATAGATAGAGAGCGAGCGAGCGAGCTGGCACCTGTGCAATTGGATGACTTATTTTCCTGCTCCAGAGGAAATCCTGGCTCCAAAGCCAAGGGATAAAGCTTTTCTCCACAGCCAAAACATACATTTCCCCATGCCAATTCTTTCAGTAATCAATCAGGTAATCTTTCTTTGGATCACCTCCCTTCTTCTTCAAATGATTAATCAAGATCCAAGTTGTTGTTTTTTTAAGGCCTATGTATTCGAATCCATATAATGCACCCCAAAAATATTAAAAGTGGCCTCCTCCTTCAAATGGAAGTATTTTCCCCATCATTCTTACCAATACATTACACTAGCTTTCTGCATTAAACAAGGCATAGCTTACTTCCCTCTCTTTGCTAATACTCTAATTAAAGAAAACTGTTTACAAGCCAAAAAGACAACAGCTTAAAGTCACCTTTCCCCCTTTTGCACTGCAGGAACTGCAATTAAGCTTCTGAATTGGTCTATAAGCAAGATTTGGACTCAAACACCAGACAGGTATCAAAGTAAAAAAAAAAAATTCTGAATAAAAATTAAACACCCACACACGCTATCCACTGAAGGTGAGGGATAAGATTTCTTTTCAAAGCATACTTTGAAATAAGTGGTGTGGGAGGTTATTCATACTCTGCCCTGATTGCCCATTTTCGCCACCCCACCTGACTTCTGCCTGCCAACACCAGAGGAAAGAGAACATGCAGGAGCAGTAAGTACACAGCTGGGGGGGAAAGTACAACATCAAGGCTATTGCCTGTCTTTTAGTGTACCTTCAAGTCCCTACCTACAAGGCTATTTTCAGCGATTCGGCAACAGCACAGTATATGGAAGACTTGAAACAGCCTCTTCTCATTCTCTCAAAGCCAACAGGTAGTGCCACAAAAACATTATGAACTGACAGGTATGACCTAAACACGGAGTGAGGAAATGAATACAGGCTGTTCTATATATATGTTACAGCAGCCTTCCCCCAAGCCAGCACTCTCCAGATGTGTTGGACTACAAATCCAATCATCCCTCCACCATCTGTGCTAGGTGTGGATGATGAAAGTTGTAGCCCAACACATTTGGAAGGTGCCAAGTTCGGGAATGCTGCATTAAAGGCATAATCACCAATGAGATCTTACAAAAGTTATGCAGGTAAGATGTCCGCTCACCAAAGGTCTACCGTTTACCTAAAAGGAGAAAACAAATCCTTCTGCATCTGATTTGCATGCGCTGCATGACTTGGTATGTTCCATAGAGCAGAGCATCATGGGAGCAGCCCATGAGGAGATACTGCTAAAAAGGTAAAAAAAAAAAATGATAACAGTACTTTAAATACATCAGCCACAGGAAGTTGGCAAGAGAGGCAAGAGGATCTGCTTAAGATGACAAAAGTGTAACTCCAGGGTGCAACTTCACTCAAGACAGAGAAATCGCAGTTCAACTCCCAATGCCTACAGCGCCGGGTTTCCCATCTGCAACACACCACGAACACAAATCTTCTGCTAGACTATTTTACAGTCCTACGTTACAGCCGAAGCAGGTCATGAGACATTCAACAATATAAATAAAGCTGCCCTCAGAACACCCTGCGCTGTGGTGAGGTTGATCGAAGTTCAGGCAGGATTTCAAGCTGAAACACAGGCTGGAAAAGACAAAGACATATCTACGACCTCTTTCTGTTCATTGTTTTCGGGCTCAAACAAAATGGTCCAGGAAGGCAGCAGGCCTGAGAGAAGAAGCACAATCATTCTCCTTCAAGGGCAGACTAGAGGGAAGAAGCAGTGGTCAGAAACAAAAGCAGCTGGTGAATTTAAGCATATTCCTTCCCTCTGGTGACCCAAAGTCACTGAAAATCAAGGTTTCTCCTACCTGCATACCCTATATTCAGGTTGTCTTTTGGTCACATTAGAATGTGACATGAGGACGGATTGGACAATACCTCTCCCCGATGCAGCCAACACCCATAGACAAGAGAGTACGTGAGAGCAACTACACAAACTTGGCCTATGCACATTGGATTTTATGAACATAGGCCTTCTTCAGACATCACAGTCCTGTGTGAATATCAGAGACAGGGCAGGAACTTTGGGTAGGCAGGGAAGGCAGGTGCATCCTCACTCCCCTCCGCGCATATGGGCTGGTTCAGGAAAAGATATTCTCCAATCACACCTAGAATATTGAGGACTGGCTATTTTCTATTATGGGGCCATGGTGGCTTAGTGGTTAAGACGCTGAACTGCAGACTGGAAGGTTGGCAGGACAGCAGTTCGAGACCCGAGTGCTGCATGACGGAGTGAGCTCCCGTCTTCAGTCCCAGCTTCTGCCAACCTAGCAGTTCAAAAGCAAGAAATTGCAAGTAGATAAATAGGCACCGCTTCGGCGGGAAAGGTAACAGCGTTCCGTGCATCTCGGTGTTCAGTCATGCCAGCCACATGACCACGGCTCTTTGGCTTAGAAATGGAGATGAGCACCACCCCCTAGAGTCGGACACGACTGGTTGGGGACACCTTTACCTTTACCTTTTTATTTTCTATTATATATGAAATGATGGTGCTGGTACTTAAGCAGCCTACAAGCCTTCAAAACATGAACAATACTGTCATTCCCCATTATGCTTCCCATAATTTCAATGGGGCCTGCTGATGACGTGCACGCGCACGCGCGCACACACACACACACACACACAGAGTGATTATACTACCAAGTACTAAAGGAACATGGACCCTAATTTTAGTTATCACTCTCAGAGACCAAAGGCCAATGCAAGGTACTTGGAATCAGGTTTCAAGTTCAACTGCAATGTTGGCTTGATAGCCAGAGACAATAAAAGCAGTTAACTTTGATCGGAAAGTTTCTGGTAAGAGTAGAAAGCTAAAGACAGGAAATCCCATAGACAATAAAAATCAATGATGCAAGCTCCCTTCAAAGTCTTTGAGCTTCATTTCTGACTCTACCATGAAGAGGACCTGTACTTCCTAGGGCTAGAATGCACTACTCTGCCTCAGGATTATACATGTAGAAAACTGCAAAAATGTTTAGGATAACCTATTTGCCATTTCGGTATACAACAATAACAACAAAAGTGGTGATTTCTATGGATGTGCAAGAGGTAGGAAGTAGTAGAGTAGACTGTTTGGCACAAGAACCTCTACGCCATATTGTGCAATAAACTAGGTCACAATTCAAGCAGCCCCTTCTGCGTTTCTATCAGGGCAGGCCCAAGAGATTTTGATGCCTGAGGGCAAGAACTAGATAGTGCCCCCTCCCATTCCATGTAGAAAAGCATACTGGACTGGTAGTTGAATCTTTCAACACAGAGGGAATGGGACAACATCCCCCACCCCACCTGAAGGCAGCAGGCTAGCTTAGACTACCTAGGGCAAGCCTCACAACTCTCTCCTCCAACACTTTGCTGCCACCTCCCAGCATTTGCTGCCTGAGGCAACTGCTTCACTTGGCCCAGTACAGCCGGCCTTGGTTTCTATTCAGATGCTATACAAAACTGTCTTCTATAGGCAGCCAAATGCCACTAGGTCCCAAGGTCTTAAGAAGAGGACAACCAACCTATTGTCTTTATCAATGTGAGGAAAAGATGGAACTTAATGTCTTCCCCAGAAAGGCCCACATGACCAGGCGTCCACAAGTTTGCTTGCCATATGTGCTGTGGTGAGCATGCTGCCGCCCCCTCACAAGGGTGATAAGCCTCACCCTTCCCTTCAACCTTGGAATTGCAAAGATGAGCAGGGATGATCCCAGCAGTTGCAATCCTTACCCTTTCCCCAACTCCAAGCTGGTAAAACTCCAAACTAGTAAAGTTCAAGCTATGACTATGACCTTTGAGCATGGAAACGCAAAGCTCTATACACCCTCAGGTAAGGCATATCTGCAGCACTATAAGTGTCAGTGCTAACTTTGACAAGACAAATGGAAGCTATTCCTTTTAGACCTATTGCAAACACTGAGCAAACAATAACCGCCAAGAAGTCAAAGATATATATTTATAAGATAAGCAATACTAGGAACACAGTATAACATTACTGCACGTATTTCATAATTTTCATAATTACGTACTTACACAACACACTGAAGCAACAGCCCTAAGCAAGAGCAGAAAGAAATATGCCCACAAATAAAGAAGCTGGGAAATGAGTGTGGTATAGGAAGTTTACTAGTCCTCAAGGAGTTTGAAGCTCAAGCAAATGCACAATAAACGCACAATCACATGAAGGAAGAAGGGTGCATCTCTGAATCATCTGTTTAGATTTCTGTACTGGTCAGAGAGTAGAAAGGCAAGTTTTATACTGGCTTTTCCTGTTTTCCTATTCCAGGTTTCTCTGCTTATTTGAGACAGCAATTTATAACATGGTGCTACTTGAACCATATACACTGCTCCACAAGCGGCCATCATACTCTGTTCACATTTAGAAACCTCCTTCAAACAGCATTAATTCCCGCGTTGTTACGCCACCAAAGACCTGCAAACGCTGTGACCCCTCAAGCCCAAGGCAGCCTATTCACCTTGTTCTGTGCCTTTCCAGGTACTCTCCCTGTTTTTGCAATGCTAGGCATGGAGCAAAAACAGGATGGTTATCAGGCCCTTGGTGGGTCGCCCTACATCAGTGACCTTTGTTTGCCTCTGTGGCTCATGCGTTTCACAGGTGTGCCATACAGGTAACCAGCTCACTTTGACACAGGTTGACACAGAGCTTGTCAACAGGGAGGCTATTGTAAGGCAAAAATAGCTGCTCAAGGGAGGGAGCGGTAGGAGTTAAATCACTCAATTACTGACACCTTGTTTTTGGTTTGTATTTTCACATAGCGATGTACCATCTTCCACATCCCTGAGGTAAAGCACTCCAGAAGACAGGGATGGATATGCCTGTAAGGAACAAACCAGCCCTGCTAATAACTCCCCCACCCTGTTTACTGTAAATAATGAATGCATCCAAGCTTGCCGTGGTAAATGCAACAAAACTCAGCATCTCCTAAAGGGCATCAGAGGAACATACTGGGTCAGGGCATTAGTCCATTTAGCTTAGTACTATTGACACTAACTGGCAGCAGCTCTCCAGGGTTTCTGGCAGGGATTTTTCCTACCTGGAGATGCTGGGGATCGAACCTGGTACCTTCTGCATGCAAAGCAGGTGCTCCACCACTGAGCTATGGCCCCTCCCCTGAAGCACACAATGTCCATGACCAGCTAAAGTTAGTTGTGCTTAAGCCCCATTGAAAGCAAATGGACTTAACTAACTTAAGCCTCAATGATGGCAATGGGGCTTAAAACCACCATTAACTTTGGCTGGATCACAGCCAATATCCATACTGCAGATTGACAGGCAGTTCAAACGTGACATGCAGCATACGGTACAGCCTTCAGTACAGACTGCAAGTGTGGGAGAGCATTCTGTCTCAATTCTCTTCCCTGTTTAAGAACAAAATTCCCCTGTTCATGGAAAGTTAACCCATCAGGGAGAAGATTAGCCACAATCCTTCTCCACAGGCTATAAAAGAGTTGGATATCCAACGTGAGAACAAAACTCAAGAAGTCTCATTGTTCCTACCATATCCTTGTAATAAGCCCACACAAGTTACTTGCCTGCAAAAATTCTCATTGGCCTGCTAAGAAGCTAGTAGCTTGAGTTTCAAGGCTGGTCGTGGATTCCTTCCTCCACAACCAGCATGGAAACCCAGGTTTTTAGCCTTTTAGTAGGCTAATTTTTTTCTTTTTAAATGCCTTCTATCAAGAGGACTGGTGGAGGAGAGACAGAGCATTTTCACACTTCCCTTCCTCCATGACTACCATGGAAATCGATAAGGCTGATGGAGGAGGGACAGATCATCCCTTGTCCACCAGCACACCCGTTCACCTGCATGAAATTCCTAGTCAGACTGCAACTACCAGGCAAGTTGTTAAAACACAAGGCTGCTACCACCTCTTTTGCAACGGAGCTGTGAGCTCCTAGATTTTCAAACTGCAATCTCCATATACATTATTGATTTTTAATTGCTCATACTTCTAGCTATGCCACTTTAAAATAAAAAATCCAAAGCAGTTTACAAAATGAAGCAAAAATTAAAACTCAATACATTTAAAAGCAGCAATAACAACAACCATCAACATTTAAAACATCCTGGTACACATTCAAGAAGCCAGGTCAACCAAACCAGTAAAACCTCAACATGAAAGGCTAAACACCCTTCTTAGCCAAAGGCAACCCCAAATTTTAAAAAGTCTGAAGGCCTTGTCTGAAAATTAGCAGGAAAGAAGCCAACCATGTATCCTTGGGAAGGGAGTTTATTATTATTAATATTAATATTATTATGTACATACTGCCTTATTTGCTAAAAAGCCAACAAGGCAGTGTACAACAATCTAAAACCATAAAACCACAACACAATACCATTAATGTATTACTAGAGACAAAGTAAAGGGTGAATTCATATCTGTGAAAACAGTCACATGCCTTTCCAGTAAGACTACATTACCAATAACGCTTCTCTACCTGCAAGCACAGAGGCTTCTTCTAACAGGGGCAAGCCTGTGCTGGGTGCTTCTGTAACCTCTGTGATACACATATGCTCAGATTTGTGTATTACACTGCTCATTACAGGCCATCTCCCACCCATGCTTACACCATACCAGGTGAAGGGGAAAAACTGTATTTATCAACACTACGTGCCACATTGGCTTAGAACACCACCAGGAAGTAAATGAAAGCTTTCCCCAACCCCAAAAAGAGATTTCCCGTACTTCTAGTTAAGTATTGCTAAAAAAATTGTGAAGAGGAAGTTTCTGTGCTAATCTGCACTTTTGACATATTTTGCATCAGTGTGGAAGGTACAGGTAGGTAAGGGGGGGGGAGAAATTCACCTCCCCTTTCTCACCTATATGAGCTATGATCTTCTCATTAAGGAGAAAAGTGACAGCATTTAGAGTCTACAGGCTATAAAGGTGTATGCCAACTCTGTTCCTGGACATTTGCACATCCAAGGATGACGGCTGACCTAACGCTGGACAAGTCAACCCAGTTCTGTACATCTTCATACTCTGGACACTTGGCTGCCTTAATTGCAACAGATGGTCAGACACAGGAGCTATCATTTTAACCAAGCAAACCACTAATGTTTTGTCAATATTTACACATTCTTTTAAACAACGCAACCATTACAAAGCTTGTGGCAATTTGCACTTAAGAGAACTGGAGATTGTAGCAATTACCAAGGAGCATGCATCCACTTATCCTCATTAATTCCAGGTTAAATGGATGGGATACCTGATCAGAATATTTATTCCCTCCAAAGAGGAATGTTTGGTATTCAGGATCTTTCTCCCTCTCCTTTTTTTAAAAAAAGGAAGAAATAACAGTCTATTTAAAAAAATTCAAAGCTGCCAGGCATCAGATATTACCAGGTCTCTGAAGTGTTATAGATCTTTATTAGCAAACATCTACATTTTGTTAAGAATGGGTCTATTCAAATGCAGATGCCCCCAGAGCTCTTGGGGAATCAACCTGACTTGACCATGATAGAACTGCTGTTGTTATAACTATAGGGATGTCAAGAGAATTTCGCCATGAATCTCGGAGAGGCCGAATGCCAGCGCATTCGGCCCCCCGAAATCAGTGGCGGAACTGTCTGCCACCCCACACCACCCAGGACGGGACTTACCTTGGGCGAATCTTCCTGGCGGCGGAAGCTCCGGTGGTGGTTCGGCGGCGGTGGCTGCGGCGGCCAGTCTTCCGACCGGCTGCCACCGCCGCCATTTCCAGTAAAAAAAAAAACGTGATAGGCTACGTAAAGATTTACGTAGCCTATCACGGCTAGATTTTTAAAAAACACCGTGATACGCTACTTAAATGTTTACGTAGCCTATCATGGCTGATTTAAAAGAAAAAAAAAAACACCGTGCATATGCAAATGGCGGCGCCCATGGGCGCCGCCATTTGCGTTCCTTATTTTGGCATGTCTTAGTCTATGTAAACATTTACGTAGACTAAGACGGCGAAAATAAGGGGAACGTAAATAGCGTAGACGCTACGCTATTTACGTTCCCCTTATTTTCGCCATCTTAGTCTATGTAAACATTTACGTAGCCTATCACGGCTGACTGCAGGGACGCAAACGGCGGCGGCTACAGCCGCCGCCATTTGCAGAGCCGGCCGGCCAGGATTTGGGGGGGGGGAAGGACGGAGCACCTCCCCCCCGGCCAGAATTTCGGGGGGAGGGACGGAGCACCTCCCCCGCCGGCCAGAATTTTGGGGGGAGGGACGAAGCGCCTCCCTCCCACCGCGAATGTCACCCTTCGAAAAGGTAAGTGACTTTCATACATCCCTATAATAACTAAACGTTCTCCAATTAGGTTCTAGCGCCCTCGCTAACAGCCAGGTAAGCTTGAGAACAACATATTATACAGGCAAACACTCTCTTAAACCTGAACACCAAGGATAATGTGCCTCACCTAGTTATCTGTAAGCTAAATGCTTGCCTTCCACAGGGAAAAAAAAAAACCTAGTTTACCGAAGGAAAAAACCCCACCCATAATCTGAACTACATACCCTTTCCTTCTTTGGCTCCTTATTTTCTCCACTCTCTGTCCCTTCCATCCTTTCTTCCTCCTCCACCCATTTTCTTACAATTACCTGCTCTTTAGTCAAGTTTCCTACACAGCATCCCTGACCTCCAGACATCTTCCCACGATTTTCCAGCACTCAAGTCTCTGTGCCAGCCCTACAGTGTGGTCTCCCCCCCACAGGCAACATAATGCAAGCTCTCCTGGCACTAGGCCCTGTGTAAAGTTATTCTTGAGTCCTGCTTTTTCCTGTTACCCCCTTTTCCTCTACCCAGTTTCCCTCTGGCCTTTGTCTCATCTACACAGACTTCCCTCAAGCTCCTATTTCTCAGTCTGCACTGTTCTTTAGATCACCTACCTCTTTGGTCCTCTTCTCACAGCTTCTAAAGCCTTAATCCTCCCATCTCCCTAGCAGCCTTTTTGTGAAAGCATGTGTGTCTTCCTGCCACTCTACCTTATGTGAATTTCCTTCCATCCAAACTAATCTTTCACTTCACTCACAGAAACTGCACTCTCGAGATTCTATTGCCAGCATCTTCACCCTGAACAATGAGAACATTCCATGACACCAAAGCAGACTGGCCAATGGCTGGTGACTGCCACAAGAATAACCAGCCAGGTTTATATTCTATAGCTGTCTGCTACAGAACCTATTGAGCCCTTTTCATATTATGCAAAACTAGCAAGGGAAGATATTCTACTGATAACACACAGGAGATTTAAATCTTGAAAACTGTCATGAACTAGCTGGAGGTGGGGGGGAGTTCAGACTTATCAGCTGAATGGAATGCTGACAGGATCTGCCAGGAACATAACTCGCTGATGTACAGGGGCATTAATTCTCTAGGAGTGTCCCATACATACAGAGTGAAACTGCATCGCCCATTAACAAAAACACACATAAGCCTATACTTCTCCACAGCCCCACTTTCAACCTACGATAGCAACAATACACTGGATATTTACCTCTCCGTGTTTCCATTGCAAAATACAACTCTGCCCTCAGCTACTAGCACTCTAATCCTGCAACTGCTGCAGCTCTTCTATAACATTGTGTGGACATTTTCAGCAGAGGTTTGCCAATGGTAGTGGTAAAAATTGGGGCAAAGGAGCAGCCTAATGTCCTGGAGCCCAAAATGTAAATGCCACCTTATTGTGTTTGGCAGAGGGGAGTGTGGCTTGTTCCCCAGAAGAATCCCTGGGAACCCGACATTGGCAGGAGAACCACGGGGGCAATAAAAAAACCCATGGGGCTACATGTTGCCCACCTGTGTCTTAGAATACTGAAAGATTGGAACATTTAAGCAGGTGGCATTGCTTCTCTATAGTCCACTACAGACATAAAGCTGGCTTCTTGCATACCATGGTTTGCAAACTGGAAGCTGGCCTCAGGCATGTGGGCTCCCATTTATTTACCTAAAATATTTCTTGACCGCCTTTCAGGGCAGGAGCCTTCCCATGGTGGTGTACAACAATGAAACACATAACAAAAACCAATATGGTAATAAAAACAGGAAAAACACAGGAAAAACAGCAACCGCAGGAAACATTCTAAAGAACAACAAACACCAGCATAAAACAAGTCTTGCAACAGACAACTGAAGCTACAACCTAGTCTGCAATGTGCAACATGTATCTAAGCCTCATTCACATGATCTATCTACCATTGTTTCTTGATGGGAAAGAACCATGTGAATCAGGTCTGCACAATTCCAGAGCTTCACATGGAGGGACCACATTTTACATCAGGTACGTGACGGAGGGAGAAGGGTACACACCTGCTCCTCCACCATGGGAACCACATTGCTGCCACACAGTAAGCACCTGAACGACGTCTTAATCTAGAAGGGAGAATGGGCCATGTGAACAGCATTCACTGCTCTGCCCCCAGTTAAAACTATTCCATTAGATCACCACTTGCTCTAGCCAGTTTTGCCAGGGCATGTTTCCAAGAATCCTGAATGAGTTACCACAGCCTTGGATTTAAGCACTTGCCCAGTCACCATAGGTGGCAAGGAACTCCATGTAGGCAAGTGAGTGGGCTGCAAGGGGAAGGACGGAGTGCTCCAACCCTCTCTGTGCCCAGCATGGAAACCAAGTGGGCTGCCAGAGAAGAGAGGCTGCGTCCTCCGTGCCTAGCACAGAAATGTAGGGAGGAGGGACGGAGGTATCCATCCCTCATCTGCTAACCCCCAGCAAGCTAGTAAAAAACTTGCAGGCCAGTAAGGTCAGTCTGTGCACAGACACCCTGGAACCCCTGCGGAATTCTGACAGTGAGGGCTGAGGGCAGATTTTGCCTCACTGCACCCAATATCACCCATTATCAGTGCTTCTTCACATTCATATGTATGGGAGAAAAAAGGCGATTCATTGGGACAGAGGCTAATCCTGCTTTCTGTGCCCTGGTGACTCCAGCCATTGAAAATCAACCCTACTTCTACCTGCACAAGCCCATTTTAGGTTGTGTCTCTTGGACACACTCGAGTGTGACAGAATGTCAGGAACTGACCTTTAAAGATTAGCTCATGTAACAGACAAAGCCTATATCCATCCAAATTACACCGTGTCACAAGAGAGCAGGAAAAACCAAAGTGCAGATGGCTGATAAGATTCTAGATCAAGAGCATATATGATTATTAATATGCAAATCCAGATGACTCAGGGTGTACAGGTTACACCATGAACAGGATAGTGATGAAAGAAAAATTACTAAGCAAAATACTTATCTAAATCCTAATACAATTTGATAATCAACACAACCTCCACCCCTCTTCCAAGAAACATCTGCAATATAGATCCACTCACATATGCTACCTTCAGTCACACCAAACAGTGAAGCCTCCATTGAATAGAAACCAAAGCAGGGAGTGGGAGGATTGCAAACAAAGGACAAGCTTATTACAACATTATAATGATGTAACAGGGGGACAAAAAAAAGGATAGAGAACAAAAGGATACTAAGACAGCAAGCTTAGCAGGCGAGAAAGAGGACAAGCGGCACACTGGAGTTAGCGGGAAGTTCAAGAAGGGTGGGCAAGAAATTAATTCCACTACAGTATGAGTGTGGGATATTTCTTCCTAGCACTATGTCAGATACAGGGATATTAAATGGCTTATGGAAACACATTTTCTTAGAAATGAGGAATTAATGCCACTTCACTCAGTTTAACCAACCCAACGTCTTTAAGGGTGCAATCCTATGCATGTTTAGACACAAAAAAAGTCCTACAACTCCCAGCATGCTCCAGCCATGCTGGCTGGAGCATGCTGGGAGTTCTAGGATGTTTTTCTGTCTAAATATGTAGGACGTTTTTCCTGTCTAAACATGCATAGGATTGTGCGAGAAATAAAGCTTTACTTTTGCCTGCCATTTGTTCTTTTCTAAATGTAAGTGCTGGATGGATTGGAAATGACATATAAATCCATTCTGGCTGGGGATGATGGGAGCTGCAGTCCAATACCTCTGGAGGCCACCAGGTTGGGGAAGGTTGGCTTAAATTAGAATTTAAATTCTCAGAATTGGAGAAGACTCAATATTTTAAACGGTGTCGAAAAGTTTTGTATTTTAGATCCAGGAGGGACGATGGCTATCCTCTTCCTCTATTACTTTGACATTTTCCAAGGGGCTTCCTATAATGAGCTCATCTCTAATAATTTACAGTACTTTTACTCTCTCTCTCTCTCTCTCTCTCTCTCTCAATCAAATGCAAGCAAGTTTCTACTGACACCAACACTGGCATAACAAACACAAGGCAAAAACAGCTGTTTAGAGAGATGTACATGGAGCAACCAGACCAGCACATGGAGCAATACATACATGGAGCAACTACACCAGCAGAACACGTCTCTGCATTGCACTGCATGGCCCTTTAACTCCAGACAGAACATAAATGCATGCAGCCACCATTCAGACAGCAGGAGCAAGAGTAGGTTCACACATGCGTGTTTCCACCACTCCACTGCTGCAACATCAATCAATGGGTTCCATGGGTGAAGCTGCTCTCACAGATAAGAAAGAGCTTTCATATTGCTCCAAACCATACTTGGGGGCTTTGCACATTGTAACTGCAAGTCAGCAAGAAATGAGTAAGAGAGGCACATTTATTTACCTATTAAAGGAAGTATATATACTGCTTTTCATTTTTACAAAACATCCCAAAGCAGTTCACAACATAAAAGCATAACAAATGCATCTGCTCTGAGACCACAGTACAGCAGGTGTCGCATGCACACCTATATGCATTCCTGCCTAGTGCTTTCCTGAATGCCAGTCATATATATATCAAGGAATATAGCACAGGTGTATATACTGTACCCTGTTCATAACTGATGCAATATGCATGTTTTTTGTACTAGAATACCTTCATCCAAGCACAAAATGCATTGTCAGAAGAAGACCCTAAGGAGCTAGGCTGTGGTAAAACCCAAACATAAGCAAACTGAGATGAGTGACATATTTGTTTTCCCTTATTTCTGCACAAACTTCTGAACATATAAATGGATACTAGCTGTCACTTTTTCAGGCACTAGTACTATATGAATGACTGAGTTATTTCACAGAATCATAGAATATAGGGTTGGAAGGGGCCTATAAGACCATCGACTCCAACCCCCTGCTCAACACAGGAATCCAAGTCAGAGCATCCCTGACAGATGGCTGTCCAGCCTCATCTTGAAGGCCTCCAGTGTGGGACAGCCCACCACCAACCTAGGGAATTGGTTCCATTGTCGTATTGCTCTCACAGTCAGGAAGTTTCTCCTGATGTTCAGCCGGAACCTGGCTTCCTGTAACTTGAGCCCCTTATTCCGTGTCCTGCATTCTGGGATGATCAAGAAGAGATCCTGGCCTTCCTCCCTGTGACAACCTTTCAAGTACTTGAAGAGCGCTCTCCTATCTCCCCTCAGTCTTCTCTTCTCAGGGCTAAACATGCCCAGTTCTTTCAGTCTCTCCACATAGGACTTTGTTTCCAGTCCCCTGATCATCTTCATTGCCCTCCTCTGAACCCTCTCCAGTTTGTCTGCATCCTTCTTAAAGTGTGGCACCCAGTACTGGAAACAGTGCTCCAGATCAGGCCTAATCAGTGCTGAGTAGAGGGGAACTAGTATTTCACATGATTTGGAAGCTGTACTTCTATTAATGCAGCCCAAAATAGCATTTGCCTTTTTTGCAGCCACATCACATTGTTGGCTCGTATTCAGCTTGCTCACGGTTTTCTACCCTATGGAGATTACAAGTGTGTACCTGAAAATCAAAATCAGAGAATAGCCTGCACAGCTATTCTTAGTCTTTTGCTTTAAAAGTGAGATCAGCACCTGGAAGGATTACGACAAATCAAGTTGTAGTTAAACACAAGAAACACTTAGAGCAGCCTTCCCGCATCTGCTGCTCTTGAGATGTGTTGGACTACAACCCTGATAATCTCCAGCCATTTTACCATGCTACATGGGAGTTGTAGTCCAACACATCTGGGTGGTGCCAGGTTAGGAAGTCTGATTTAGACCAGCAGGAGGGGCATGGGGAAGGATGTCCCTTTCTCCCACATACATCCACACAGTTCTGTACGGGGTACATGAACAAGATTCATGCAGCACCTCCTAAGACAACCCTACTTTGCAGCACCAAAACTGCAAGTTCAGGCATGATCTGGGCCATGATTTCACACCTTCCAGACCAAACACAGACTCAGACACAATCTGCAGTTAAAGTCTGTAAGTTTCCAAGCTTGCAATGTGATTCGCGGGCCAAAAAAATGCATTCAACAGACTAGTTACATTTGAAAAATGTGCATGAAAAATTGCATACTTTTGACAAATGCGCACAAATGCGCTTTAATCAACGGGAGAAGAATGCGTACATACATTTCAAAGATGAGCACAACTGATGCGTACTTTTGGAAAAATATGCACACACAGACTGTCATGCAGAAAGAAAAAAACAAAGTTCAAATGTGATATGGACTCAAGTCAGAACAAGCTTTGAGATTGAATTCAGAGCACTTCAGCGACCTCAAGTTTTCTGATTTGCACATCCCTACCTGTGTCCAGTCAAAACCTGTACCAACACAGTCACATCTCCAACACTTCCAGTAGGATTCAGCTTGGTGCCCTGTGGTTACACTCCTCAAACATCTGTCAAAACCTTCTGCTCTCTCCCCTGTCTAGACCCAAAGCTCACCATCATTTCTTCTACCAATGCCCAGTAGAAGCCTTTGCCTGCTGCACTGGTGAGGATGGGCAGCAATGGACAGGTAGGGATAGAACAGGTATGGACAAAACAGAGTTCCAGAAAGACCATTTTATCACTGAATTTATATAATAGCGGCAAAAGATGGGGTTTTGTCAAAGTATGTAAACCAGTCAACAGCTCAGCCAGCACTACTTCATAATGCCCTCTGCCCAAACCTTCATCAGTATATCCCCCTGCCCCTGAATCCCCCAACCATCACTGCACAATGCATCCTTCCTGAACTAGCTCCACATCTCAATAATCCAACTCCATCCAACTTGCAGTGGATATCCCCAAACCACTCCTAACTCAAGTCCAAACCAAAGGTTACGTGCAGATACATGTTACTTTCTCTCGACCACTGTGATCTTGACCGGCGTACCAGAAGGACGGTTTTTAGCTCTCCTCTGCTTGGAGATGTTTTTCTGCTCAAAATCACACAGACACCACAAAGTTGATCTTCCCCACAGTGGGCAAATGTACACATCTCCATATCTCCCACCCACCCACCCACCGCCGAAAAACAGCGGGGGGGGGGAGATTTAGAGCGCGCAAACGACAGGAAAAGAAAGATTGAGGTCTTCTTCACACAGAGCTTTTATCCTGCTATTGAGATTGGTTACTCACAGAAGTTTGCAGGCCCTTTAGATGAAGTCGTCAACCTTCAGGGCGTCTTCAACACTAAATGAAATTTATTCCATTTTTTAAAAGATTGGAGATAATGAGCTATCAAATTACAGCGCTTGAGTTCCACTTGAGTTCTTGCAAAAAAGGAAAACCCGCAATAAGAGGAGCTAGACCACAGCGCCATCTAGCAGCTGTATAATGAAACATATGGAAGACTCAGATAAGGGGGGAAAGGAGGGGGAAAGGGGGGGAAGGAAGTGCATGTAAAGGGGGTCCGTCATGATCCTGCGCTTAAAATGGAAGCAGAAAGCCCCATTTTAAATGCGGGATTTTAGGCTGATGTAGAGATGCTCTTAAGTCCATTCAAGATTTCAACCTCCAGTGGCTGGTTTTCATATTAACAAGAAGAAAAACAGGGGAAAGTTACACAGCTATCTATATAACATGTAGCTTCGTCCTTAATTCCAGTATCTGTCCACCTAGCTTTTCCCCTGGAGAAGTGACAAGAACCTGCCTCCAAAGACCAGCTCCAAATATTCCATAACTATCTTAATATTGCCTGCCTACCTTGCTAATTTAGATTGAGGCAGGGACTTGTGTTTTGATTATGAAACTGTGTACATGGGCAATGCTGTAGAAGAAACACTCTGCATTCTAATATTTCTCTGCCCCCAAATCCACAGTTCAACCCCAGCTGCCCTCAGATTCCAACATTTTTCTGCCATGCTGCAGCGGCTCCTTTGCAGACTACAACCTGCCCATTATTCCCAAATCCCTGTGTACCAATATATCCCAATCCAGTACCTGCTGACCACTAGATCAGAAACTCTTCTAACTCCCATCCAAACCACAGCTTGTATGTCATAAACCTCAATGCTATTCCATCCACCTCTTCCACAGCAGCTTCCCTCTACCCAGAAAAACCTCTCCTGGTCCCAATATCCCACTTGCCCTAAACATATTTCTCCAGGAAAACTATCCCTACAGATCCAGTCACACCGTTAAACCACAGCCCCTGCAACCCAAACTCTAGAATTGCTTTCCCCACCAACTCCCTCTTGGCCATCTGTACCCTAAAAACCCTCCTGCTCAAACCCTAACCTCTCTTCCCCAACCCTACAGCCAATTTCCAGTACCATCTAGCCCAAGAACTTTCTCTGGACAACCAACACAGAAATTCTCCTTGCCCTTTTTACCTTTCTGACAAATTGCCTCATCCTAGTAATCCTCTATCATACCCCTAAAAACCCTGCAAACAACTCCTGAGTCCTCTGTCGTCCTGCTACATGTCCCAAACCTCACAAATATTATCCTCTTCTTTCTCAGCCAACCCCAAATTGCCCCATACTCTGTTTGGCCCTCTGCATTACTTGAATCTTACCAGAATTCACCAAAGCTTAATTCTGGCACATGTTTTCAGTGCTGAGGGTCAGCCTTCACAAGCATGTTAAATCATTAGAGAGTTCCTCAGAGTATGTGCGAAGTGCTTTTCCATCACAACCTAGGAACCACAACCACATCTGAAGGGTCAGGAGATGCAACTTTCAGGCAGGAGTACACCTCCCCACCCCCTAGAGGGAACCACTCATGGCAGAACTTACACTGAGCCTTTGCCCAAACAATCCTCTGCCTATATCCCCCCTGCACCCTTAGTCACCCACCCTCTATGCCTAAACAGTGGCCATTGCCAAATATGTGGAAGTTATCTGCATGAGGAAGACACTCTGCACATGCTCTAGAGCATGCACTTTTATAGAGCTGTATTCAATGTTAGTCTAACTTAAGTTACATTTATTTCAATGGGTCTGCTCTAAATAGGATTAACACCGGATAAAACCCATAATTATGACTTTGTATGTCCCTATTTTCTTCCCCAGCAATGCCTTATTTTATGTGTACTGCTGTCTTTCTTCCCCTCTTCATGCCTATACATTATTTAAACATTGTATGCTTCCTTGAGCAAAGGTTTTATTTTATTCTTATTTTTAAAAGCCGAGCTATAAATAAAATAAAGTAAAACTGAAGAGAGTTTGGGCAGCAGAGCAACTGAGGCGAAGTCCTGCCCCAACTCCAATCCTATCCTGTGGCGGCAGCGGTCGATACTGTCAGACCAGGGACTGGGGACTCCAGGTTCAAATCCCCACCGAGGGACCTTAGGCAAGCCCCTTTCCTTCAGTCTACATCACAGGGTTGTCGTGAGCATAAAAATACCAGAGGGACAGGGAGGGAGAGAGACAGAACAGGGCAACCTTCCCCAACCTGGCGCCCTGCAGATAGGTTACAACTCCCATCATTCCACCAGCCAGCACACTGACTGGGGGAATGATGGGAGTTGTAGGCCGACGCATCTGGAGGGCGCCAGATTGGGGAAGGCTGGAATAGGAGGCAAAGCACATAAGAGCAGCCATGCTGGATCAAACCAAGAGTAGAACCCAACCTAAGTCCTACTTGGAATACACCAATTGAAATGAATAGGGCTCAAGTCGTGACTAAGTTAAGCCCCATTCATTGCAATGGGTCTACTCGAAGTAGGAGTTACGTTGGATTTTGCCCCAAGTGCCTATCTAGTCCAGCATTCCGTTCACACAGCGGCCGCCCGGGGGCAGATCAATAGCAGGACCCGAGCGCAACCACGTGCGC
This sequence comes from Heloderma suspectum, assembly GCF_057233095.1. Lineage (NCBI taxonomy): Eukaryota > Metazoa > Chordata > Lepidosauria > Squamata > Helodermatidae > Heloderma > Heloderma suspectum. The sequence goes on from NC_139462.1 coordinate 15,603,500, forward strand.
CGCCTCGCGCCCCTCGGACGAAAGGCGGGCTATCCGCGCCGGGCAGAAACACCCCGCTGCAGCCACCGCCGCCCCTCGCCTGCCAAGCCCCACATCGCGCATCTCTTCCCCGCCCTCCTCACCTCCTGGGGTCTCCTTTGCGTCGCTCCTCCAGCGCGGCGGCTGGCGGGGGCTGCCGGGGCAGCAGCACGCGGGGAAGCCGGGAGAGCAAGGAAGCCTGAGCAGGACCCGCGCGGGGCAGGAGGCTGGGCGGGCGAGCGCGCGCGCCTCTTCTTCTCCTTCTCCTTCTGCGAAGTTCTCCTCCTCACAAACGCGGGCCGGCGGGCGGGCAAGCGGCGGATTCAGCCGCGGCAAAAGCCTCCGCGGCAGCAGGAGCCGCCGCACAAACCCGGCGAGGGAGCCGAAGAGAAGTCCGCCCGCTGCCCAACTTCGCCGCGCTCGGCGACAAGCTGCGCGGGACTGGGAAGCGCGCGCGAGGGGCGGCCGCCGCCGGCGGCGCGGTCCCCTCTGGAAGAGGCGAGCGCGTGGGTCGCCCGCTCAATGGCTCCCTCGAAGCCGACCGCCCGCCTTGTCCCCCCCCCCCGCTCTTCACACGCCTCCTGTCTGGGTCTGGCGGGCGCCCCGGCGAGCCAAGGCGGGCGGACAGCCACGCGCGCACAGCCCGCGGTGCCAAACGCGTTTCCCCCGGCCCTTCCAGGCAGAAAGCGAGACTAGAGCGGAGACCGCCGCCTCCAGCGCTGGGAGCTTTCTCTCGTAGCCCGAGCAAGATTTAAAGCCGTGAGTCGCCGCTGCGGGGCCGTCCCGGTCTGTCCCCTCCTCCGCGGGTCCCTCCCACCCGCCGCCGTGCGCTCTCGCCGCCGAAAAGCGTCACAGGGCCCCGGGCAGCCAGAAAAGGAGGAGCCAGGCCGCCCGCCCGCCCGCCAGCCTGTCTGCCTGCCTGCCTGGGGCTTCTGGTGTTACAGCTCTCGCTTCTCATTTCATCCGCCACCCCTCTGCCCACCGCTTTTAGGTCACTTTTCCTGCCGGGGCGGGGGTGTTTTTAAAGTGGCTCCGCTTCTGCCCAAAGGTTGCCAGGCTGAGGCGCGCCGTTCTTGGCGGCTTACGTCTGGGTCAGCGTGCGCGGGACTGGGCGCCGGGTAACAGGTTGCTGGGCTAGTAGGTTGTTGGGAAGGGATGTCTTCTTTCTCTCGAGGCCCGCCTCAAATCCCCTTCGACTCTGAGCAGGTGCTTGGATTAAAAGAGGTTCCCCCTTTCAAAACAAAAGGCCAAATAGGCTGTGCAAAAGGCCCCCAAAAACTTGTACGAAAAGCCCCCCCCCCCGAAGCTGCACAAAAGTCCAGGCATGTAGGAGAAAAGGTCCAGAGAGGTAGCCATTATCAGGCTGCAATCCTATGTTCAGTTTCCTAGGGGTAACTCCCATTGAACTCAATGGGGCTTACGTCTGAGTAGACATGTATCTACACTGTGTTGCACACTGCAGTAGAAGCACTGTGTGTGTTGCACTGTGTGGCTACTGAAGGAGAAACAACGAACAGCGCAATCCCGTATATGTTTACTCAGAAATAAGTCTTAATCGAATTCAGTGAGACTTACTCAGGGAAGTGTATATAGGATTGCAGGCAAAGAATTTATGGCATATTAAAGACTGACCAGATTTATCGTGGCATAAGCTTTGGTAAGGGAGAGTCCTCTTTGTCAGATGCATGAAGTGTTATCCTCAGTTTGCAGGTATTATACACAGGGCCCTTTTAAGGGCACCCTCTCTTGCAGAAGCCCACTTGTCAGGCACATGAGAAAGGGCTTCTTCCTGTGTTTCTCCCAAACTCTGGAACTCCCTTTGGGTGTGCAACTGTTCCCCACTGTGCATTCAAGAAGGGGTCAAGACACATCTTTTGAACTTGGCTTTTAAAATCAACGTTAGGATTTTTAAAGTTGTTTAAGGACACAGTCCTATGCATCTTTAGATAGGAAAAAAGTCTGACAACTCTGAGCATTCCCCAGCCAGCCATGCTGGCTGGGGAATGCTGGGAGTTGTCAGACTTTGTTCTATCTAAGCATGCATAGGATTGTATCCTATTTTTATTTGATTATGGTTTTTAAGGCAAACTCCTATACATGTTTAGACATTGAAAAGGCCTACAACTCCCAGCATGCCACAGCCAGTCATGTTGGGATTTGTAGGCCTTTTCAATGTCTAAACATGCTTAGGATTGAGCTCTAATTATTCTCTGATATTTTTATAAACTGCCTTGGTTAGCTCAGAAAGGTGGTATAGAAATACTACTACTGCTGCTACTATGATGCCAAATAATAATAATGGAGGAAAGGAATTGAAAGGCAAAAAGTCTATGGCACTCTGGCAAATTAAGGTTTACATGCAATTTAAGCACAGTGAGCGTAGTTCACATCAGCAGTAATTAGTAATAACACAATCATCTTAGCATTGCTAGGGTAAAAGAATTTTGATAGGAAGTCACTGATTCTGTGAAAAAGTGGTGACACCTTAAAGACTAATCCATTTATTGTGGATTAGCTCCCTAGTGAGGTTCGCCTGGCGCCTACATTGTACTCTTTTCGGCGCCAGGTGAAGACCTTTTTATTTTCCCAGGCATTTTAGCTTTCTAAATTTTTATCTTTGCTGTTTTAAATCTGTATTTTAAACTCCTGTACTGCTGCTAGGTTTTATTGTGGTTGTATTGTTATATTGTGGTTTTAATGTTCTATATATTTTAAATTGTTTTATTGTGTGTTGTTTGGTTTTAGTTTTTGTGAACCGCCCAGAGAGCTTCGGCTATTGGGCGGTATAGAAATGAAATAAATAAATAAATAAAATATTGTGGCATGAGCATCATGCATCAGGCTAGGTGGGCTCTGGCCCACAAAAGCTTCTGCCACAGTCGTGCTGTCAACTATAAAATGCCACCAGATTCTTTGTCCCTTTTTGCTGCTAGAGACAAACACATCTACTCCTCTAGAATTTAGTACAACTGTGTGATATTTACCTAGCCATATGTGCAAGGTAAGGAACAGAGGTTTCCCTCTCTACGACTGAGCTCCAGGCCCTCCCCATAGCTGTGTTGATAGCATTGCTATAATCTCATAAAAATGCACTACTTTTTGCCATTTCATCTTGAATTAAAGCACATCACCACTACCTTTTTTTAAAAAAAATGGCAAACACCAGCAAGGCTGCCACCCACCTACTATAAAAAAAATTCCTGCCTTTTCACACAACTGCTTTAAAATAAAATGTATTTGCTTCTTTCAAGGTTGTATACTCCTCTCCAGCATTGAAACGCACTCTTATGAGCCCTACTTCCTGCACCTCTGCTGCTTGCACAGTTTCTGTTGGGCCTTCAGTGGGTTATTTATCTATTGAGATAATTTTCAGAAGGGTAGCCAAGTTAGTTTGTTGAAGCAAAAACAAGGCGTCTTGCAGCATCTTAAAGACTAACATAATTTATTATGACATAAGCTTTCGTGGACTAGAGCCCACTTCATCATATGCATGGAGTGTGATCCTCAGTTGGGTGTGAAGGGGGGAACATGAGTTAAATGGCAATGCAATGCACAAAGTACAGTCTGTGATCATTCAATGAGATCTTAAATGTACGCAAAATGACCCTTCACAGCAGCAGTAATAATTGGTGATAACTCAGTCCTCTTAGCATTGTCGAGTAAGGGCACAATCCTATGCATGTTTAGAAAGCAAAAAGTCCTACAGCTCCCAGGTACATACTGGGAAAAGAATTGTCTAGGTAGCAATGGCCCAGTTTGCAGGATCCCCATCTAGGTAGGATTGTGGCTTTTGCAGGGGAGGTAAAGAAGGAGAAGTGATCTGGGCAAAGATATCACTGAGGAGAACAAAGCAGCCGCAATTGTATCTTATTTATGGCTTTTGACTCTGAAGAAGAACCCATGGGGTCAAAGTACTCCTCTCATCAAGGAACCACAATCAGAGGCTTGTGTTTGCCGGGAATGTTGCTTCACTGCCCCGTAGTGACTTCTCTTTTGTTGTTCAGTCGTGTCCGACTCTTCGTGACCCCATGGACTATAGCACACCAGGCCTTCCTGTCCTGCGCTCTCTCCCGGAGTGTGCTCAAGTTCATATTCATTGCATCGGTGATGCTATCTAGCCATCTCATCCTCTGCCGTCCCCTTCTCCTTTTGCCTTCAGTCTTTCCCAGCATCAGGGTCTTTTCCAGAGAGTTTTCTCTTCGCATTAGGTGGACAAAATATTTGAGCTTCAGCTTCAGTATCTGTCCTTCCAATGAGCAGTCAGGGTTGATTTCCTTTAGGATGGACTGATTTGACCTCCTTGCAGTCCAGGGGACTCGTAAGAGTCTTCTCCAGCACCACAGTTCGAAAGCATCAATTCTTCGGCGCTCAGCCTTCCTTATAGTCCAGCTCTCACAGCCATACATTACTACTGGGAAAACCATAGCTTTGATTAGACGGACCTTTGTCGGCAAGGTGATGTCTCTGCTTCTTACTATGCTGTCTAGGTTTGCCATAGCTTTCCTCCCAAGGAGCAAGCATCTTTTAATTTCATGGCTACAGTCACCGTCTGCGGTGATCTTGGAGCCCAAGAAAGTAAAATCTGTCACTGCTTCCATTTCTTCCCCTTCTATATGCCAGGAAGTGATAGGGCCAGATGCTATGATCTTAGTTTTTTTAATGTTGAGTTTCAAACCAGCTTTTGCACTCTCCTCTTTCACCCTCAACAAGAGTCTCTTTAGATCCTCTTCGCTTTCTGCTTTAGGGTGGTATCATCTGCATATCGGAGGAAGGGCATAATCCAACATCGTACAAGTGGACTTCTACTTGTGCAGCAGGATGTCCCCTTTCTCCCCCTACACCTCCCCAAATCTGTTCCACAAGGTCCCCCAACGCTCTGGAGTGGATCTGGGGATTGTGCAGGGGGACAGGGAATCTTCCACCAATAGCATCCATTCTATTAGTGGACAGACACCATTGGATTTCACCCCAAAATATAATCTGATGTCCAGCCCTTGGGGATTTGGGCACACCTAGCATAATTGGAAGAGATCTCCAAGCAGAAAGTGAGCCTTGCAATAACAAGACACATGCAGTCGTAGAAAGGTTTTGGTATCCTTTTAGACCTTCATCTCTGCCTTTGTTTTATATTGGAATTGGGCAATTTGGAGGCGCCTGATCTGTGCAACAAGCAGCCACATGCTTCAGTTGTACTAATAGGCAGCAAAAAGCATCTGCTCTACAGTTTGCAGAAAGTGCAGTTTTCTCTTGCAGCTCACACTGCTGCTGTCCTATTTCCATCAGTTTTATTGGCATTGTGCTGGCTCTCAGTTTCTTCATGCTGATGTGTTTTAATTGTTTGATATTGCTCGATTTTTAATTGTTACTGTTTTTGCTGTTTTCCTTGTTTTGCAAGCTGCCTTGGCGAAAGATATTTTTAAAGGTGGGGTGTAAGTGATTTAAAAAAAAAAAATCCACGCCCTTGAAGACTGCTCAGGTGTTTGTTTTGTATTTTAATTTGGGAAGGCTCAAGACAGGATTTTGTCTTGAGGAGACTCAAGGTGGCACAAATACGAATGCCTGTTGTGTATTGCAACAAAGAAGACAGAAGTACTGCCAGTAATTTAGTCTTATTTTCAACAATGCTTGTTTTTATTTTAAGATGTGGGTTGAAGGAAGGATATGGTCACTCTTTTGGAATTGATGCAATACTTTGCACATACAGGAGTAAGACAGATGGTAGCTCTGGCCAGCAGAACACCTGGAAGTTAATTGCTTTCCCACAAACTCTCTATTCGGTCACTTTAGGCTGCTTTGCTTTTCAACGATCTAGCACAAACGGTGTAAAGTATCTAACTTGCTACAAAAAAAGTAGAGCAATCCTATCATAACAGTAGGATGGAAAAAGGTAGAGCAACATTTTTCTTTCTCCCCCTCCCCGCCATTTTATTTTTTTTTCTCTTTACCGTTACCATTTCCCTCTCATTGGTCATAATGAGAGGGAAAATATGTATGCTCCACCTCCATAGGATTGAAGCCTAAGTAGTGATTTCCCCCCCTGAGCATCAGTCCTGTTTGGCCCATTGCTAGTTATCTATACAACTCAAACATTACAAATGTCAGCAGTTTTTTTTCCAGTTAGGTGGTTATAAACAGGACTGTATGAACCATACAAAAAAAAAAGTCATCAGAACTCTGAAACCAAAATTCTGTGACCTATATTTGCATGTATCTGCTTATTTTGCATAATTTGTTCTGCTTCTGAGCATCATGGGATTCAGCAAGGAGACACAGAGATAATGTATGCCCTCCCTCTGATCATTGCAAATGGTTCTGAACCTCACCCTACTCCATTTTCTAAGACTTTTATACACTGTCCACTCTGGACTCTTTTAAGTCTGTCTTCACAGTCTCAGGATTCTGCACTGAAAGCCAAATTACCTGCTTTTATTCATTTGGGGGAATTCCAGCATACCCCCAGACCACCATGGATGGTTTTATGGCTGCTGGCCAGCCATTGTTTTATTAGACAAATCGCTGACTAATAGTCCAGGATGATAGGTTGATGTTAGGAGATGGTCTCTTGATAGCAAGGAATCTCTCTCTGATTTTGCATGAGACACCCATCAGAGTTAGGAGGAGTATGGGACCAGTTTTGGATGATGCACCATAGCCTCACCATGGGTTAAATAACCCACAGCGAACTATTGTCAACAGCCCCTGTGTATGAGAGAAACAGCACTTGGCACTTAGGAAGACACAGACAACGACGGTGGGGCCAGTAGGAGGGGCTGTTCGCACAACATGACAGGACACCATGGGTTATTTAACATATGGTGAGTCTGCCGGGTGCATGTGGCTGCCATTTTGAATATGCAGCCCCCACTTGGGGTTGTCATGTCATCTGAACCCGGGATTAAATAACTCACATAAACCATGGTCTGTTTTAGGGTCATGTGAGGGTTGTTTAACCCTCCCCAAATCCACACTCGTTGGGTTCACATGATATGACAACCCCCAGGCAAGGTTTGCATATGCAACCTGGCGCCCACAAGCCGCAGCATGTGTCTGAACCTGTTCAGTGTGTGGAAGGAGAGGAAATCTGAGAGGAAAGTTTCCAGATGGAGTTAACTGAAATGGGAGTGCAACCCTGTCTTTGGGCTCTTCTGCCTTGTAGGAATGCCTCTTTGCCTCCACTTAATTTGCAAATCAAGCAAATATTACAAAGACATTGTAAGTCTTCAGTGTTCTCTCATCCAGAAGAAACCAGAATGAGTAGCACTGCCCCAGAACTTTCTCTGCTCAAGAAGTGGGGAACATGCAACAATTTTATTGCAGCAATGTAAGGAACTTGTGAATACCACAGAGAAATCATGAATTTTCTTGGGAGTCATGATTACATCTATCATAAAGCATAACAAGAAAACAAACCTGAAATTCAAGCTCTCTGACGCCAATTCTGATGTTATGTTTACCAGTAAAGGTCATGAAATCATTGATTAGAACTATTCTCAAATTACCTTTATAACCATTTACTGGCAAAAGTCAGCGGAACTTGAGAATGATTGCATGTTGGACTATTTCAATATCAAAAGGTAAGTTCAACAGTAGCTAACCTTATCTCTGTTTAAATGTGTGTTTTGAAATTGAATATGATGGAGGCAATGCTTTGTACCTTGGATAGCGCCATTAGAGTTCTGACTGGTTCTGACTGAAACCCAGAGGGGATTCACAGCCCCGCTGACATCGGAGCCACCAGCCTCCAGCAAATAGGCCTCCTGAGCGAGCCTTTTTAAAGTGAATAGGTGCTGCACAAGAGCGCTGTATCTCCCATTCACCTTAATGGGGCTTGTGCAGGAGACCTCCTTATTGGATCATGCCCAGGATTTCCACTGACAAACAAGCAGGTCAGTACAATAGACTTCACTTCCCCAGTTATAACCTCACTTCCATGAGAGTGTTGGAGTAAAGCAAATCCATATTTATGTTGCTATAAGCGATAACCTTTAAAAAGTAAAGGTGTCCCCAAGCAGTCGTGTCCGACTCTAGGGTGCGGTGCTCATCCCCGTTTCTAAGCCGAAGAGCCAGCGCTGTCCGAAGAAGCTTCCATGGTCGTGTGGCCGGCATGACTGAACACCGAGGTGCACGGAACGCTGCTACCTTTCCCGCCGAGGCGGTACCTATTTATCTACTTGCAATTTCTTGCTTTCAAACTGCTAGGTTGGCAGAAGCTGGGACTGAAGACGGGAGCTCACTCGGTCACCCAGCACTCGGGTCTCGAACTGCTGACCTGCCGACCTTCCAGTCTGCAGCTCAGCGTCTTAACCACTAAGCCACCGCGGCCCCTCCGAGTGTTGGGGTAAAGCAAATCCATATTTATGTTGCTATAAGCGATAACCTTTACCCCCCCCAAAAAAACACTTTCTTCTGCTTGAGAATTCTTCCAAGCTTAAAAGTTTTACATTTCTAATTCCTCCCACTCTGTAAACACAATAGACTGCTGGATGCCCAGCTATACAGAAGTAACATAATGCAAGACTCAGCATCACTCATTGTACAGAATCTTCTCGTTGACTGCTGGAAATTTTACACCTATGCATCTCACCATCATTTGCAAAACTCATTTTCAAAGATGCTTTTTTAAAAACAAATCCCCTTTTCCATCTGTAGAAAAGACTTTGGCTGGAAGATTAACAGGGGCAGGTGGGGGAAAAAATCTCATGCCAGCTTTATAAACAACACTGTAATAGTGGACTTCCAATGGTGACGCTGAAATGGTGGATTTCCAGTGGACCTGCTCATGCATAGTATTTGTTGATAGCGGTCCGGACCACCACATCCATAACATTCTGTTGCCTCAAGTGGATGTACTGCATGATCTGAAAAGTTCGCCCCAGCATTCCTTCCTGAGGGTGTTGAGGTACAATGATCAGATCATGCAAGATGCTTCTTTGGTGTACTTTGGTGACATCTGCACTGTCAAGCTGGCCCTGGAAGATGTAATTATACCTTTAGAAAATCCCATAGGACTGTGAGTGGTAGAATACTACTAGAAATTAAGTACTGATACAGCAGTTGGCTTGCCATTCTTTTGTGAGGCAAATAGCTGGTTAATAATCCAGGATGATTGGTTGATGTTTCATCAATAGGAGAGTCTTGTTAGCATTGCTCTCACGTTTTGCATAACTTTTGCAGCGGTGAGCCTCCTGTATTCATAAGGACTCCTCATGCATGTTAGAACCCTGATTATGCCTCCGCACACCCACTTCAGAGCTACAGAGAACATGGCAACAGGAAAGGTGAGGGTAAGAGCAGCAGCTTGACTTTGGGGGAGGGACTATAAACACCGCCACACTTCCCCTTTCACCCTAGATACCATGAAGAGGACTGAAACGTTTTGTGTGATGGTTCTTGGGCATACACCAGCCTTGTTAGGTAGGACAGCATGTCACACCCTCACCGGATTTGACCATTCATTGACATCACCCTCCTGTCCTCCTTGGCAGTGCAGTGGAGGGAGCACTCAGGCCAAAAGACTTAGATCAGGAAAAGGATTAGCAAGCAGCTCAGCCTCCCAGCCCTTGGAAAGGGAGCGCCTGAGACCCTTCCTCCCTTTAAAAGCAAATGATAGCATGGGTGAGAAGCAAACTATTCCCCTGAGCTTGTCAGAAACTCACTCCAAACCCCCAATTCCAAAGAAAGCAAGATTTTGTTAGGAGGCAGAAGTAAAGGACAAAGAGAAAACAGGAAGGGGCTTTAAAGAAAACAAGCACTAATTAACCTGCACTGTCACTATTGATGGGGATTTCATAGACACTGATTAGGCATACAGGTCACCCAGGATGACAAAGGAATTAAATAGTGGAGCCATATTTGTGAGTGATAGACTGGCATGGGTAGCACAGTATTCATGTAGCACAGCCCTCTGCAACCTGGCGCGCTCCAGATGTGTTGGACTGCAACTCCCATCATTCCAGCCACTTGCAGCCCAACACATCTGGAGGGCAGGTTGGCATAGCAGGAAGACACTCTTGTCACCCATTTAAGCTAGGAGATGGGTCCCAAAAGGCAATAATTGGAAAAGGGATGGCTCTGTCTGCTGTCTGACTTGACATATCAGCAGAGCTCTCAGGTTGTGTATTTGAAAGTAGGGCTGTGCCCCGATCCAACTCAGAAGCCGCTTCGTGGCTATGGAGGCGGGCCCAATTAGACTTGGGCAGATTGGGGGGGGGCCCGACCCGACTCAGCCCCAAACCTGAAGCAGGATTTGGATGCCAAACCCTGCTTCGGGTCCCCCCGATGCCCCCCGCAAACCCCCTTACCTTGCCGCCGTCTCCGCTTCCGTCCTCGCTGCCACCGCTGTCATCCTTGCCACCACCTCTACCACCACCATCACCATCCTTGCCGCCACTGTCCTCACTGCCGCCACCGCCTCCATTGCCATCCTCACTGCCGTTTTAAAAATGACGACTCCCTGCAGTAAGAGTCGGCGCATGCATCCAGGCCTCAGAAGTTGGCAGCAGCGAGAACAGCAGTGGAGAAGGCAGCGAGGACGCAGCGGCGGCAGCAAGGGCGGTGGCAATGGCAGAGGTGAGGACAGCGATGGCGGCAGTGATGGTGGTGGCGGAGGAGGCGGCGGCAGCTCAGGTAAGGGCCTGGCGCAGCCGGGCCAGGGGTGCTGAAGCTCCAAAGCACACTGAGTGCTTCGGAGAGCTCCCAACCCACTCCCGGTCATGTCGTGCTCCCTCCGCTTCATCTCAGAAGGGGCTCAAAGTTATCTGAAGCAGCCCACTTCGACTCGGGGTTCGGGCCAAAGCAGTGCACAGCCCTATTTGAAAGTGCCAGCATCGGTCACCTTGGAGAGATGGAACTGGCTATGTTGGCCAAGGTGTGGCCGTTTTAAATGTACATACTCTCTGGAAGGGCAGACCTGCATCACAGTTCTTTTACACAGTGACTATGTAAAAAGTAACCCAAGAGCAAGTAACGTAAGAGATAGCCATGGGTGTGTCTCAGCATTATGTCAAGCATAAATGGATACCGAACCCAATCAAAAAAATGTGTTAGCTTTTAATGTGTTGCCAGACCCAATGTACCAATATAAAACCTTATCCAATATACAATATTTTTCCAATATCATGCTGCATGGCATACTTATAATAGTTGCTAATCCGGGCCAGGACCTGCATTGAAGATATTGTCGCTAATGTTGTCAGCCAGATTTATATACCCAAGTTGGTTGTAAGGAAATTCTAGAGTACAGATAGAGATAAGCTCCTGTTCCCTTAATCTGTGCAGAATTTGGAGAAAATGTACCCTGGAGTGGAGGTTCTTCCTTGACTGCCTGGCACAATTTGTTCCTGGAGAACCCAACACAGGATATAGCACAAGATGAACAGCTAGTCCAACCCAGTGCTGTAATTGCTACATTCCTAGTATTGTGTAACCTACTAAGGCAGGTCTGCCAGATGTTGCGTAGGGCGGTGCTGAAATCTACTCTCCCTTTTGATTCAGCCATACAATGGGCTCTCTTTACTCAAGCCACATGCTCAGGGTAGGGATGAGGGAGAAATTTGTTCAGTTCGCATTAATGCGAACTTCCCTGATTTTGCACTTTCGAACTGGTACGAATTGGTACACCCTTCAAAATGTGCACTTCTCCGAAATTTGCAACAGAGTTCTCCAATCATGAAATGCATACACAATTGTGTATGTCAAGAAAAGTATCATTCAAAAATGCATTCTATTAGGAAAATTGCCTGTCAAAATGTGTGCATTAGATTAAAATGCCTATGAATTCTCATGCAAACTTTAAAAACATCTCAAAGTTCAGAATAACTGAATGGAGAAATTGTCAAAGATCCGGAAGAACTGAACTTAACATTGGAAAAATGAGGAACCCGAAGAGACTGAAATTGACAGGTTCATCCATCCCTAGGTTCATCCATCCAAATTGCCAGGTTCATCCATCCCATGAGGATGGTTACTCACTATTCTCATGTTGGGGGCTGTCATTCAAGCAGCACTGGGACACCAAGGATGTGTGGGGAGAGAGGCATACACCTCATAATAGCACCAGAACAAAAAAATTATGCAATAGACCAGAGGTGGGCAACTTCCAGAGATCTGGGGGCCATTTTGCTCCCTGGTCCACCACCCCCACAAGCTGGTGCACAGGGTGCTCCCCCCAAAAGGGCTGAAATCACCGGTTGGCTGCCAAAATTCAGAGGCAAACCACTCCTTAGCACTACAGAGCACTACAGTGGTTAAATTTAGCTTGCTTGCAAGATAAAGTTAACCCTTTGGGGGCTCCATAGCAGCTACAGAGTACCAAAAGGGCAAAATTTAGCTGCAAACAAGCCAAATTTGGTCCTTAGGGTGCCCTATAGCCACTATTGATTACTTTTCTTTTTAATGGGTGCAGAGGGGGTCACACGCAGCTGGCGTTCTGTATGTTTCCCACCCCTGCGCATGGACCTTTTAATGCAAACTCAGTTTCACAGGTTGTGACCCACCAAACAGATTGCAGCTCACCAGCCCTGTCTTGTGTGCTGCCATGTCCTCAATAACACCCCAGTCCCAGGTGGGCAGGAAAACCAGGAGGTTCCTGAAGCCACCGTACATGGTTGGGAGTCTACATTTGACTTGGCAGGTCACATGTTGTGCAGCCCTCTTTTAGTGCACAGCTCAACATAGTTTTCTTTTTTTAATTTGAGCTGGAGTGGGGTGTCACATCTTTTGCCTGCAGCATGTGGGCTTGGTGAAATTGCTCGTTATTAATAATGCTTAGCATCTCTATTGCATTTTAGAGCAGTTGTGGGGAATGTGTGGCCCTCCAAATGTTATTGGAGTACAACTCCCATCATCTCTCACCATTGGCCTTGCTGGCTAGGGCTGATAGGAGTTGCAGTCCAACAATATCTGGAGGGCCACACTTTCTTCATCGCTGCTTTGGAGTGTTCAAAGCACGTCACATACATTCCTTCAGTCATCTTTACAACAGTCCTGTATGGTTGGCCACTGTTATGATCTCCATGATACAGGGTGGTGAAAAGGAAAAGGGAGGTAAAAACTGTGGCTTACCAGGTACCACCTCTGTGCAAGTGGGACAGGGAGGCAAAGGACACAGTGATGTGGATGGAACATTGTGAGATATAAGCACTAAATAAATAGTCATGGTATATTTCCTCAGATGCATGAAGCCCCAATTGTCGCCTTCCAACTGATTGCAGAAAGGCAATGCTTCAGCAGACCTAAAAGATTCTAGGGTCTACCTATCTAATAATTCTACCTACTGAGTTCATCATGACACCGTTGAAATATGAAGTGGTGACTTCCTGGTTCACCTTACTCACTATGCTACAATAGTTCTCAATTGAATAAGCTAGCCTGGAGCCTTTTTACTCTGCAAACACCTAATCTCAGCTTCTGTCATACTGTACTCTGGATTGCATAATGCATCTTCCCCCAACCTGATGCCCTCCAGATGTTTTGGACTACAACTTGCAGTGTTCCTGATCATCAGCCATGCTGGCTGGGCCTTACTGGGAGCTGAAGTCCAAAACATCTGGAAGGTACCAGGTTGGGTAAGGCTGGCATAATGGATCCAGTAACTGGGTTATAATATGGAGGGTCTTGCCTCTTCAGCAGTGTGTGTGTGTGTGTTGTGTTATGTGCGTGTGTTGCGTGTGTGTATACAAGATGGCTCATTTGGGATGGAGGCCAGGTAGATGAGGACACATCACAGAATGCAGAACCTTTTCTGTAATTGCTCCCACACAATAGAACCAGCTCCCCTCAGAGATTCACTTGTTTTAGCCCAACACTACTGAAAGCCTGTGGGTGGCAATTCCTGGTCAGACACTCTTTTGAAGGGATTTGTTCTTTGTAGGATTGCCAACTTTTCCCCCAACATCTGCTCCTGCACCAGTAATGGCAGCTTGATCTAGTAAAATAAAATCATAAGAAGAGTCATTCTGGATCAGACCAAAGGTCCATCTAGTCCAGCATTCTGTTCACTAAGTAGCCAACCATCTGCCTGTGGGAAACCCACAAGCAGGACATGACTGCAACAGAACTCTCCCACCCATCTTCCCCAGCAACTGGTGTACGTGGGCATACTGACTCTGAGACAGGAGGTAGCATATATAGCCATCAGGACTAGTAGCCATTGATAGCCTAAGCCTCTATGAATTTGTCCAGTCCCCTTTAAAGGTAAAGGTGTCCCCAGCCAGTCATGTCCGACCCTAGGGGGTGGTACTCATCTCCATTTCTAAGCCGAAGACGCTTCCGTGGTCATGTGGCCGGTATGACTGAACACCGAGGTGCATGGAACGCTGTCACCTTTCCCGCCGAAGCAGTACCTATTTATCTACTTGCAATTTCTTGCTTTTGAACTGCTAGGTTGGCAGGAGCTGGGACTGAAGATGGGAGCTCACTCCATCACACAGCACTTGGATCTCGAACTGCTGTCCTGCCGGTCTGCTGTTCAGCATCCACTAAGCCACCAGTCCCCTTTAAAGTCATCCAAATTGGTGGTAGCGAATTCCATAGTTTAACTCTGTGCTGTGTGAAGAAGTACTTCCTTTTATCTGACCTGAATCTCCCACCAGGCAGCTTCATGGGGTGACTCCATTGGGTTCTAGTATTATGAGAGAGGGAGAAATATGTCTCCCTATCCACTTTCTCCACAGTATGCAGAGTTATGTAACCTCCACCCTTACACATCTTTTTTCTAAACTAAACAGTCCCAGACATTGTAACCTTCTTTCATAGGGGAATTGCTCCAGCCCCTTAATCATTTTAGGGCACCATTCTATTCATGCTTAGACAGGAAAAAGTCCTATAACTCCCAGCACACCCCAGCCAGTATGGTATGCATAGGATTGTGCCTTTAGTTGCTTTTTTCTGCACTTTTTCCAACTCTACAATATCCTTTTTAGGTGTGATGACCAGAACTGTACACAGTATTCTAAGTGTGGTCGCACCATAGATTTGTATAAGACAAGTATGATCTTGGCAATTTTATTTTCAATGCCTTTCCTAATTATGCCTAACATGGAGTTTGCCTTTTTTACAGTGGCTGCACACTGGGTTGACATTTTCATTGTGCTGCCCACCACAACCCCATGATCTCTTTTTTGGTCGGTCACCGCTAGCTCAGATCCCTTCAGCTTAGACTTGAAGTTGGGATTTTTTGCCCTAATGTGCATCACTTTACACTTGTTTACACTGAACCGCATTTGCCATTTTGATTTTGATGCCCATTTTCCCAGTTTGGTGAGATCTTTTTGGAACTCCTCACAATCTTTTTTTTTTTGTTTTAACCACCCTAAATAATTTGGTGCCTTCAGCAAACTTGGCCACCTCACTGCTCACTCCTAATTCCAGATCATTTATGAACAAGTGAGAAAGCATTGGTCCCAACACAGATTTCTTTGGAACCCCACTGTTTACATCCCTCCATTGGGAGAATTTATGATTTATTCCTACTCTCTGCTTTCTGTTCTTTAAGCAGTTACTGATCTGTAAGAGGACCTCTCCTCTTATTCCATGACTGCTAAGTTTGCTCAGGAGTCTGTGGTGATGGACTTTGTCAAAAGCCTTTTGGATGTCCAAGTACATGTTAGGGAGGTGATAAAGCTTCTCTAGATGCTGTAGAAAACTTCCCCTGGTGGTTTCTGCAGAACTAGCTGCTGCTAAAAGACACTGCAACCCTATTTTGGATTAAACTGTAAACTCCCTGGGGTAGGGACCTGAATTTCCTTGCTTATATTACTGCTTAAAGCACCATGTGCATTAATGGCACAATGATAATGATTATACTCTACACACACACACACACAGTGTATACACAGTATATACACAGTGTGTGTGTGTGTGTGTGTGTGTGTGTATCAGCTGTGTGTTGTTTTATTGGTTTTGTTATTGTAATCCGCTTGGAATCCAGGTTCCAAATATTTAATATGAATAGCGCAATCCTATGCCTACTCAGAAGTAAAGCCCATTGTGTTCAATGGGACTCATTCCCAGGTAGGTGCACACTTACAAAAGTTTCACTGATCACAATAAGAATTTTGTTGTTGTTCAGTCGTTAAGTCGTGTCTTCGTGACCCCATGGACCATAGCACGCCAGGCCTTCCTGTCCTCCGCTCTCTCCCGGAGCATGCTCAAGTTCATAATAAGAATTTACTTCTGAGTAAACATGCTTAAGAGCACACTGTTAATAAAATAAACTAGACATAAAATAATAGGAAAACTTGGTAAAGTAAAGATGCATTTTAGCTACATTTGGAGAAAGGACTGAATCTCACATGCTTTTAGTCTACTCTATGTGGACACTGCAGTTCAGCCACTGAGCAAATTGGCTGTAATGCAGCATGAACCAGTAGCGTGGATGGCATCTGTAAGAAAAATGCATGTCACTCTGCTGGATGCATTTTGCAAAAGATCCTCTTCTTCTCTTGAAACTGTCTGAAAAATGGGCCTCTCCCTCCTACCTGGATCTCTGCTTCTGTTATTTCGAAGCCCCCTTCTGGAGAACCTAGACCCTGCCCTGTGCGCACGTTAAGTCACCCAGCCTACAAATCCCAGCATAATCAGCTGTGAAAGGCACAAAGAACATATAGATAAGTCCATTCCTGGTAACAGCAGAGCCCCTGTTTGAAAAGAAAGAAAAAATCCAAGGCAGTAAATGTCATTTGTTGGATGTGCCTGATCTTGTCTGATCTTGGAAGCTAAGCAGGGTCAGCCCTGGTTAGTACTTGGATGGGAGACCAGCTGGGAATCAGGCTTCCTGCACTGAGCAGGGGGTTGGGCTCAATGGTCTTGTAGACCCCTTCCAACCCTATGATTCTATGATTCTATGACTGCTGTCCTCTGTTGAACCTCAGTTCCAGAGTTCAGGCTCCACATAAGTTTATTAAAGAGGGGTCTACGCAGCTGGCTGGCCGGGCTCTCAGTACATGCCTGCAGCAGGGTTTCTCCCAGTCCATGGGAAGAGAGCACAGTAGCTACTTTCTCATTACCAAAAAAAGAGGAATTGCATCCTCTAGAAAGAGAACAAAAGAGGATACCAATTTGCATAACATTTGCACATGTAAATGTGTGGCTGTGTGCAAATTTTGAAATAATGACTATAATTTAAATAAAAATACAGTACTGCACCATAATGGAGAAGCCTGTGAGCAGGTGTCCTTTGTGTCTGTTCCGTCTGCTGCTGCGCAGGTGCTGTTGAGGGTGACTCCAAGGCCCCTGATGCTTTTCCTTTTTATGGTTCTTTGACTTTAAACCAGCTATGCAGTGGACACCTTTTCAAATAGAGGACTGCCCTCTGCCAGCTCTCCAAAACAGAGAACTGTCCTCTGTGAAATAGGACACCTGGCCACCTTGGAAAGGAGGGAGTGGTGACTCTGGAGGCTGAGTAGTACCTACAGTTGTGAAAGTTTCCTGTGGATTCAGCATTACTCTGGCAAAACCCCCACAATATTGTTTTAGCTGTCCCTTGATGAGAACGAGTCAGCTGAATTAAGGACAGGCTCAAACTGAGGTCAGAACAGTGAATGAAATGTTGTATATTATTTATGCCACTAGATGCAATCATTTTACTTTTTAATTTTGTGAAACATGTTGCACTTGTGTAGCGTACCAAAACATTTTGCTATGGAATTTGCCACCGTGCATAATGTAGTGATAGCCACCACTCTGGAGGGTTTTAGAATGGGACTGGACAAATTCATGGAGGATAAGACTATCAATGGCTACAGATCCTGATGGCTATATGCTACCTCCAGTATGCCTATATATACCAGTTGCTGGGGAACTTGGGCAGAAGGGTGCTGTTGCACTCATACCCTGTTTGTGGGCTTCTCAGAAGCAGCTGGTTGGCCACGGCATGAATAGAAGGCTGGACTAGATGGACCCTTGGTCTGATCCAGCATGAATCATAGAATCACAGAATAGTAGGGTTGGAAGGGGCCTACAAGACCATCGAGTCCAACCCCCTGCTCAATGCAGGAATCCAAGTCAAAGCATCCCTGAAAGGTGGCTGTCCAGCCTCATCTTGAAGGCCTCCAGTGTGGGACAGCCCACCACCTCCCTAGGGAATTGGTTCCATTGTCGTATTGCTCTAACAGGAAGTTTTTCCTGATGTTCAGCCAGAATCTGGCTTCCTGTAACGTGAGCCCATTATTCCGTGTCCTGCACTCTGGGATAATCGAGAAGAGATCCTGGCCTTCCTCTCTGTGACAGCCTTTTAAGTACTTGAAGAGTGCTATCATGTCTCCCTTCAGTCTTCTCTTCTCAAGGCTAAACATGCCCAGTTCTTTCAGTCTCTCTTTATAGGGCTTTGTTTCCAGTCCCCTGATCATCTTTGTTGGCCTCCTCTGAACCCTCTCCAGCTTGTTTGCATCCTTCTTCAAGTGTGGTGCCCAGAACTGGACACAGTACTCCAGATGAGGCCTAACCAGTGCTGAGTAGAGGGGAACTAGTACTTCATGGGATTTGGAAGCTATACTTCTATTAATGCAGCCCAAAAGAGCATTGGCCTTTTTTGCAGCCACATCATATTGTTGGCTCAAATTCAGCTTGTGAGCTACAACAGTTCCAAGATCCTTCTCGCTTGTAGTGTTGTTGAGCCACGTATCCCCCATCTTGTAACTGCATTTGGTTTCTTTTTCCTAGGTGCAGAACTTGGCATTTATCCCTATGAAATGTCATTTTGTTGTTTTCTGCCCAGCACTCCAGTCTATCAAGATCACTTTGAATTTTGTTTCTGTCTTCCAAGGTATTAGCTATCCCGCCCAATTTTGTTTCATCTGCAAATCTGATACACATTCCCTGCACCTCCTCCTCCAAGTCATTAATAAAAATGTTGAAGAGCACTGGGCCCAGGACTGAGCCCTGTGGTACCCCGCTCGTTACATCTCTCCAGTTTGAGAAGATCCCATTGATAAGCACTCTTTGAGTCCGATCCTGTAGCCAACTGTGGATACACCGGATTGTTGTTTCATCTAGTGCACTTTGAACTAGTTTGCTCGTCAGGATATCATGGGGCACTTTGTCGGAAGCTTTCCTGAAGTCGAGGTATATGATGTCCACAACATTCCCACAGTCCATAACGGAGGTTACCTGATCAAAAAATGAGATCAGATTCATCTGGCAGGATTTGTTCTTGACAAATCCATATTGGGTTCGAGTAATCACTGCACTGTTTTCAAGGTGCTTACAGATGGATTGCTTTATCGTCTGCTCCAGAATTTTCCCAGAGATTGATGTCAGACTGACTGGTCTGTGGTTCCCAAGTTCCTCCTTTTTGCCCTCTTTGAAGATAGGGACAACATTAGCCCTCCTTCAACCATCTGGCACTTCACCCGTCCTCCACGATTTCTCAAAGATATGTTAAAAATACGTATGTCTGCATATCTGTGCAGAGATATGTATTTTTAACATATAGTGCAACTACACCTCCCTTTCTGTTCCTTTGTTCTTTTTGAACAAGTTATATCCTTCAATTGCTGTATTCCAGTCATGGGAGTCATCCCACCAAGTTTCAGATACACCTATCAAATCGTAATTTTCCTCCTGTATTAAGAGTTCAAGTTCATTCTGTTTGTTTCCCATACTCTGGGCATTAGTGTGTAGACATTGAAGACCATGTGCTTTATGTGGTTTTATAAGTGCTTTATCTGGCTTTCTTCCTACATGTTTCTGAAGACTATTTTTGGGCGCTATTACAGCTATTCTCTCCGTTACAGTGCATGAGCCTCCATCCATTGTTACCCCCAACTTTACACCTCCCTCCCCTGTAGGATTCAGTTTAAAGCCCTCCTGATGAAGTTCTTCATGCTGCGGCCAGCATGGTTCTTCTTATGATCTTATGAGGATACCAGGTTGGGGAAGGGTGAGATATACAATTGTTTTCTTTCTTTACTTGCTGTAATCAAAAATATATGAAGGAAGGTGAAAGACTTATTTTTTCTGGAGGCCTTGGAGAGCCATTGCCAGTGAGTAAACAATACCAGGTTAGATGGACACATAATCTGACTTTGCATAAGGCAGCTTCCTGTATCTTCCATGTTGTTGTTGTTGTTCAGTCGTTCAGTCGTGTCCGACTCTTCGTGACCCCATGGACCATAGCACGCCAGGCCTTCCTGTCCTGCGCTCTCTCCCGGAGCGTGCTCAAGTTATCTGTATCTTCCATACAGGAATTTTATACATTGTGAAGGAGCAACCCTAAGAGAGCTTTAAAAAAAGAAAATAGTATTCAAAATGTGTAGAAAGTACTTGAAAATCTTTTTGTTTTGTTTTCTTTTTTGTACTTGCATCTCATTTAAAACTTGATTGCAATGAGTTACAGTGCATTTTGAAGCCAATCACACATTTATCATGAGTTATCTGGAAATGAATAGTCAAATAACCAGAATTATGAGCAGCTGGCTGCCTTTTTTCCCATGCCGGCACACTTCATGTCATCATTCCCAGACTGTAAACAAGTCAAAGCAAGAAGAATGTCAGCTTCTTATGTTTTTCCATTAACTCATAAATAATAAGGTCTGTGCTCTGTTAATCTGTTCATGACCTTCTGCGTCACATAAGCTAAACAATTGGTTGTCCAGTAATCCCAGCTTCAAACCCCAAATGTTTGTTAACCTGAAAGCAGAAAGCACATAAAGGAACGTGACTTTCAAAAACTGGATCACACGATCAGCAGTATCACATGATGTGTAATGTGAGTAGGAACTAAAGTGATTTAGAAATCGTTGTAACGGGGAATCAGTTCTGGCTGAGACCAGAAAAGAATATGTTTCGATCCAAGAGACATGAACAGAGCAATTTTAAGAAAAACATTTCAATTGCCTACTGTAGAAGAAATCACCAGTAAGTTAGCAGAAGCGGAATTGTTTATTGTCCTTGATCCCAGCAGTGGATTCTGGCAAATTCAGCTAGATGACAAAAGTTCCAAGCTATGTACATTTAATACTCCTTTTGGCAGGTACCGGTTTACAAAGATGCCATTTGGTATCTCTTCAGCTCCCAAAGTCCATCCAACAGACTTTTGAGGGTACTGATGGGGTCACATGCTACATTGATGATATCCTGGTGTGGAGGAAGACCAAACAAAAACATAACAAGAGACCAGAGTGATTCAAACAGTAAAGAGGATATTGAAGAAATCTAGTTGGGATAACACAAATCCAAATCTTAGTTTATAGGATTACAGAACTACACCTATAATAGATACAGTATCACCTGCACAACTTTTAATGAGGAGACGTTTGAGAACCAAGTTGCCTATCTCCACACCTTTGTTACAACCTCAGGAGATAAAAGGTGACATACAGGCAAACCAGAGAGAAGGCAAGAAAATCAGAAACATTATTATGATAGAGATACAAAGCCTTTACCTCCTTTGCAGGTGGGTGATTTAGTTAACATTCATCAAAATGGAGTGTGGAAACCTGCGTGAGTGGACAACACATGACCCCAAGAACATATTTGGTTCAGACTGATGATGCAGCTGTCTACAAGAGGAACAGAATCCTTTTGTATAAAAGGATTTTTATTGATTTTTTTTTGAGCCAGGGCCTGCAGGAGAAGCCACCACCACCACCGGGGAAGAGGCGTGCTTGCCGCCGCTGGGCCTGCTGCTGCCACCGCTGGGCCTGCTGCCGCCGCCGCTGCCACCACCACCAGGCCTTCCTTGTGGACTTCTGCCTGGCAGACCGCCAGTCCCTGCAGGACCAGGCCCCCAGGTACCGTGCCAGCTGTGCTGCTCCACCTGCCCCTCCCTGGAGGGGCTACATAAGCTGGCTGGCTGAGGTGGCCTGGGAGAGCCAGGGCCTGCAGGAGAAGCCGCCACCACCACCACCGGGGAAGAGGCGTGCTTGCCGCCGCTGGGCCTGCTGCTGCCGTCACCGCTACCACCGCCACCAGGCCTTCCCTGTGGACTCCTGCCTGGCATTTTTAAGGGGATTTTAATTGTTTTGTTTGTTTGTTTTATTTTGTTGGGGGGGATTTTGTTGTGTTTTTAGGGGTGGGTAGCCTGCCTGATAGGTGGGAGCGAGGGGGCATGTGTCCACCTGATGGAGGCAGTGGGGGGAGTGTTGGGGGCCAGAACATACCGAGGCTGGGCGGCAGGCGCTGGCGGAGCGCTAGGGGCAGGCCATGCCAGGTAAGGGGAACAAGGGAGAGATGTGTAGTATCTGTCCCCTGCTCCGGGCCTGTCCAGAGCCAAAGGATGGCTGGGGGAGGCGTGACCCCATCTTCTGGCCTTCGTTTGCTGCTCTGCAATGCCAGGTCTGTTACCCAGAAAACCTCCCTCATCCATGACATGATCCTGGATGAGGGTGCAGACCTGGCATGTATTACGGAGACCTGGCTGGCCGAGGCTGCTGCTCCAACCCTTGCAGCCATGTGTCCAGCTGGATTTTCGTATGCACAGCAGCCGAGGGCTGGGGATCGGGGAGGGGGAGTGGCTGTTATCTACCGAGAGTCCTTGGTCTTCACCAGACCCCCTCTCCGGGAGACCAAGGTTGTTGAGTGCATGTACTGGAGGTTGGGCCCGAAGGGCAGTCTGGGGATTCTGCTCGTGTACCGTCCACCCCGCTGCACAACTGACTTCCTGGCCGAGGTGCTTGAGGTGGTCTCTGATGTGCATGTACAGTCCCCTAACTTACTGGTGTTGGGGGACTTCAACGTACATTCGGAGGCCATCCTCACAGGAGCACCTCGGGACTTCATGGAGACCATGGCCTCCTGGGAGCTGCACCATATTCTAACTGGGCCCACCCATGTAGCCGGTCATGCACTAGACCTTGTGTTTGTTTCTGGAGAAGCGGGGAGTGATCTGGAAGTCGGGGGTATATCCACCACCCCCTTGTCATGGTCAGATCACTATCTGGTGATGTTGGACTTCTCGGTTCCACAACCCCTCCGCAGGGGTGGAGGACCCATTAAAATGGTCCGCCCCAGGCGTCTTATGGATCCAAATGGATTCCTGAACGCGCTTGGGGATTCTCTGGGGCATGCCAACGGCCACTCGGTCGAGACCCTGGTGGGTGGCTGGAATGCCGCAATCACTGGGGCATTAGATCGGGTGGCTCCGAAACGCCCTCTCCCCCTGAACAGGGCTCGGACTGCACCATGGTTCAATCCGCGGTTACGAGCTCTGAAACAGGAGGTGAGACGGCTAGAGCGCCGGTGGCGGAAGTCTCGCTCCAAAGACGATCAGACACGGGCTAGAGCTATATTTTCAGCCTATCACGTGGCGGTGAAGGCAGCAAAAAAGGAATATTATGCTGCCTCCATCGCGTCTGCAGAGTGCTGCCCCAGGAGGCTGTTCCAAGTGGTCCGGAGCCTGGTCGGTCCTGTGGCTCCGGAACCACTGGAGCATTCTAAGGCCTCCTGTGAGGCTTTGGCAAGGCACTTTGCAGATAAAATTGATCAGATTAGGTGTGTTACTCTGCACACTGTGGATACAGTTAGTGAGCAAGAGGCGGCCTGTGGCAAACTGGTTTTGTGGGATCGGTTCCAGCTTCTTCCTCCTGATGAAGTGGACAAGGTGCTTTCATCTGTAAGGCCGACCACCTGCTTACTTGATCCTTGCCCATCTTGGCTCATTATGAGCTGCAGAGAGAGACTGGGTGAGGGGATCAGGGTGGTGGTGAACGCCTCCCTTGAGGAGGGAGTGATGCCATCAGCCCTCAAGGAGGCAGTGATAAGACCGCTCTTAAAGAAGCCCTCCTTGGATCCTCAAATTCTGAACAACTTTCGCCCAGTCTCAAATCTGCCATTTTTGGGCAAGGTGATTGAGCGGGTGGTGGCGGTGCAGTTGAAGGCACACTTGGAAGAAACTGATTATCTAGACCCATTTCAGTCGGGCTTCAGGCCTGGGCATGGGACAGAAACGGCCTTGGTCGCCTTGGTGGATGATATGAGGAGGGCTCTGGATAGGGGTGAATGCTCCTTCCTTGTTCTCCTCGACCTCTCAGCGGCTTTTGATACCGTTGACCACGGTATCCTCCCGGACCGCCTGGAGGGGTTGGGCATTGGAGACACTGTATTGCGGTGGTTCCGGTCCTTCCTCTCCGGCAGGTACCAGAGGGTAGCACTGGGAGAGGAGGTTTCAGACCCGTGGCCACTTACTTGTGGGGTGCCACAGGGTTCCATCCTCTCCCCGATGCTATTTAACATCTATGTGAAGCCACTGGGGGCTATCATCAGGAGGTTTGGGGTGCGGTGTCATCAATATGCGGATGACACTCAGCTCTACCTCTCATTCAAATCTTCACCAAGGTTGGCCGTAGAATCCCTGTCCAAATGTCTGGAGACGGTGAGTGGCTGGATGGGGAGGAATAAGCTGAAGCTCAACCCTGACAAGACCGAGGTACTTTTGGTGGGAGACAAGAGGAGGCTGGGGGATGTTGACCTGGTGTTGAATGGGGTACAGCTACCCTTGAAAGACCAGGTCCGCAGCCTGGGGGTCATTTTGGACTCCCAGCTGTCCATGGAGGCTCAGGTGTCAGCTGTGAGCCGGACAGCGCTGTATCAACTCCATCTGATACGGCGGCTGCGCCCCTACCTTCCCGACCATCTGCTCCCATCGGTAGTACATGCCCTGGTCTCCTCTCGTTTAGACTACTGTAATGCGCTCTACGTGGGGTTACCCTTGAAGACGGTTCGGAAACTGCAGCTGGTACAGAACGCGGCGGCTCGCCTGATTAAAGGCAGCCGCCGGCGAGATCACATCACTCCAGTGCTGAAGGAGTTGCACTGGTTACCAGTTGTTTTCCGGGCCAAATTCAAGGTGTTGGTTTTGACCTTTAAAACCCTATATGGTTCCGGCCCAGCCTATCTTAAGGAGCGCCTCCAGCAACACCAGACAGGCCGCTTAACAAGATCAGCCTCGGATGGCCTTCTCTCTGTCCCATCAGCCAGGACAGCTAGACTGGTGGGGACGAGGGAGAGGGCCTTCTCTGTGGTGGCCCCCACTCTGTGGAACTCCCTCCCTAGGGAACTCCGTCATGCCCCCTCTTTAATGAGCTTCCGTAGTGCATTAAAAACGTGGTTGTTCAGGCAGGCATTTGGGGTGGGTTAGGGTATTTAAAAAAAAAAAAAATTTGGTAACATTTTATTGTTTTAAATTGTTTATGGTGGGTTGTACATCGCCCAGAGTGGCTGGGTGACCAGTCAGATGGGCGATTAATAAATTTAATAAATAAATAAATAAATAAATAAATTTGTATATCCCCCAGAATTCTCAGTCATGGCCATCAGCTGTTGCAGTGATCAAAAGAATAACCCACAGTCTTGCTTTTCCAGCAGTAGCTTGCATGCTCAGATATATTCTGAAGATGTAAAACATTTCTGATGGGACAGCTATGAAGGGACATAGAAATGTGACTCATAAAAACAGCAGTGAATTTATGTCAACAAAGATTATCATTGTATAAACTATTATTCCAGCTGCATTAACTATGGCTATAGTAAATACTAGTAAATTTAGCTTGTATTCGGCACGTATTGTTTAGCTTAGAAAAAAGGCGAGCAAGGGGAGAGATAATAGAGGTGTACAAAATTATGCATGGTGTGGAGAAAGTGGATAGGGAGATGTTTTTCTCCCTCTGTCATAATGCTAGAACCCAATGGAGTCATCCCATGAAGCTCATTGGTGGGAGATTCACGACAGATAAAAAAAGTACTACCTCACATAGCGCATAAACCATGGAATTCACTTCCACAAGACATAGTGATGGCCACCACTTTGGATGGCTTTTTAAAGGGGTTAGACAAATTCCTGGAGGAGAAGGCTATCAATGGCTACTAGAAATGGTGGCGATGTGCTACCTCCAGTATCAGAGGCAGTATGCCTATGTACACCAGTTGCTGGGGAACATGGGTGGAAGGGTGTTATTGCACTCATGTCCTGCTTGTGGGTTTCCTGTGTGCAGCTGGTTGGCCACTGTGTGAACAGAATGCTGGACTAGATGGACCCTTGGTCTGATCCAGCATGGCTCTCCTTATGTTCTTAAGGATATCCATACCTGGCTGCTACGGCTAGTCCACCTTCATTGCATTCCCGCCACCCTTGACTTGCTCTGTGTTGGAGTTCTGGCCTCAATTATGTAGTAAACCTGCCTTCTCCAAACTGGTGCACTCCAGATGTGTGAGATTACAACTCCCATCATTCCCAGCATAGTAAACCCACGTGTCTAACTAATGTGAAAATAACTACCTTGGTTTTAATGTATGCATTTGGGGGCAAAGGATAAGATTTCAGCTATTCAGCTAATATGAAAATACCTCAACTATATTAGGATACACTAATTATCCCCCATTTTGAGGAAGTGACATACAAAGCTTCAATTTCCCCCCTCCTAATCACAGTGTCCTAAATTATTTGTGTATCAAATTTCAAGTCTGTAGCTTATGGAGAAATACCCTAGTTGCAGTGTTGATACCCCTGTATGGTAATGCCCAATATTACTCTTCACGGCATGCCACTGCATGTTCTGAGAAGATCTTGAACAAAAGCCGACATAATGTGCTTTTTTTATAAAGCTCAGCTACTCCTGAATCTTAACTGAGTGCCCCCTTCTGGTTGTATGAGAAAAGAGAATAAATAAGAAAGCCACTGTGCTTGCTAGTTTATTTTATAAAATTATAGTTCTCTCTATCCTGTACAGATTTCCCTCTGTATAAAAATGTTTATGATTGCTTGGTATTGGTATTCATCTGTTTGGTAAATTATGACTCAGACATTAACTTTTGTTACAGTTTCTTTCTTTTTAAATTACTGTTGTGGTAGCTGTTTTATTGTTTGGGGCAACCTTTTCTCATAATTTTTGTACCAATCTGCTGCCTTATCCTGGTTATGTGTTGTTGTTTTTTTAATGTTGCAACTTGCTAAAGCTATACTGGAGTATGGGAAAAATGAGTCCCAGGAATCCCATTTTGTGACTCATTTCGGAGTAAGCACTGCATTCAGTGGGACATTGAATCCCGAAATTGCCTACTCCAAGCTAGGATTACTCTGAACTAAGCAGTTTGTACATTGTGATGTGATGAAAAATATTTGGAAGATGGACCCAAATATTTTAATGGAACTTACACGAATGGCTCCGATCCAGGTACACAGATGTATAGCATAGATGTATTTGCATCCACATATAGAAATGGATGAAAGCCAGAGTGTAATGTCCATTTCATGTGGATGTGTCTGGTATGCACTCTGCACCTTATGGAAGATCTTCTCCTATATATCCCTTTCTGTGTGGCAAATTTTGAAGTTCAGGAGCTCGTTGTGACACAGTCTCCATAGCCATGCCTCCAAGGAGAATCCAAAAACGCAGCTCTCCTATGCTAATCAGTCACAAGCAACGGTGAAACTTAAAAGCCATGTTATCACCTTGCCCACAGCCAGGAGGGTCCTCTGATTACCCCAGTGCTCTTGCAGATTATATCATGAAGAAGTCCTGGAGCTACATTCCCCCATGTTCCTTCACCACCACATCACTGATCCCTCCCTCTCTGTCACCTCAGATCAAAATGGGAGGCCTTGCTCCATGAGTCTCTGTGAGACTCGTAGGGATGTTGCTAGTGCCTCTTCTGTTGTGGCACCCACTTTTTGGAACTTTCTGCCCAGGGAAATTGATTGATTGATGAAACAGTTCCATACAACCTTTCAGCTCTAAAAAGAGCCCCGAAGGCAACAATAAAACATCGATACAAGTAAAAAACAGCATTCAACGCTAGAATAAAAGAGAGAAAACAAAACCATAGCCAGATAAAATTAAACCACGCTAAAATGTCACGGAACCCAACATGTCTTAACCACCTGTGTAACAGACAACAGACAAGGGGCCAGTGTAACCTCACTTGCTGGTGGAGAGTTCTACATTCAGGATGCTGCCACCGAAAAGGCCCTGTCATATATCCCTACCAATCACACCACCAATATTGGTGGTGGAATGCAGAGCAGGCTTCCAAAGATGACCATGATTGATGGACAGGTACATGAAGGAAGAGGTGTTTCTTCAAATTCCCTGCTCTTAAGCCATTTAGGGCACAACCTCACGCATGTTTAGACAGAAACAAGTCCTATAATTACCAGCCAGCCTTGCTGGCTGGGGAATGCTGGGAGTTGTATGATTATTTCTGTCTAAATATGCATAGCATATGATCATGCCCTTAGGTTATTAAAGGTAGCAACCACACCTAAAAAATATCACACCTAAAAAAAGATACTGTAGACCTGGAAAAAGTGCAGAGGAGGGCAACTAAAATGATCAAGGGGCTGGAGCATCACCCTATGAGGGAAGGTTACAACAGCTGGGATTGTTTAGCTTGGGAAAAAAGGTGAGTCAGGGGAGACATGATTTGTTGTTGTTGTTCAGTCGTTCAGTCGTGTCCGACTCTTCGTGACCCCATGGACCATAGCACGCCAGGCCTTCCTGTCCTGCGCTCTCTCCCGGAGCGTGCTCAAGTCCATATTCATTGCATCGGTGATGCTATCTAGCCATCTCATCCTCTGCCGTCCCCTTCTCCTTTGGCCTTCAGTCTTTCCCAGCATCAGGGTCTTTTCCAGGGAGTTTTCTCTTCGCATTAGGTGGCCAAAATATTTGAGCTTCAGCTTCAGTATCTGTCCTTCCAATGAGCACTCAGGGTTGATTTCCTTTAGGAGGAGACATGATAGAGATGTACAGAATTATGCACGGTGTGGAGAATGTGGATAGGGAGACATTTCTCTCCCTCTCTCATAATCCTAGCACCCAGTGGGGTCATCCCATGAAGCTGATTGGCGGGAGATTCAGAATAAAGGGATGTACTTCTTCACACAACACATAGTTAAATTATGGAATTCACTGCCACAAGATGTAGTGATGGCCACCGCTTTGAATGGCTTTAAAAGGGGGTTGGACAAATTCTTGGAGGAAAGGCAATAGCTACTAGTCTTGATAGCTATACACTATTTCCAGTATCCGAAGCAATATGCCTGTTGTACAGGTAGAAGGAATGACTGCAGAATCAGCAAGCCTCAAACATAACTGTTCTTTAATTCAGCACGCACAGAAGTGACCACTTAGCAGAAGGCTCTGCCCACTGTGGCTACTCCCAGCTCTACAGGAGCTGCCAAGGCTCAAAACAATAACTAAGCCACAGTACATACACACACACGATACATAACAATACCTATGTACACCAGTTGCTGGGAAACATGGGCAGGAGGGTGCTGATGCACTCGTGTCCTGCTTGTGGGTTTCCCGTGGGCAGCTGGCTGGCCACTGTGTGAAGAGAATGCTGGACTAGATGGACCCTTGGTCTGATCCAGCCGGGCTCTTCTTACGTTCTTATATCCGGCATCTTGAACTGGGCCTGGAAACAAAATGGAAGTCAGTGCCATTTTAATAAGACCACTGTAGCGCGGTCAGAAAAATAACCAGAAGTAATTCTGGTCACAGCATTTTGCACCAGCTTTCGCTTCCAAACACTTTTCATAGGCAGCCCCACAAAGAGTGAATTGCAGGATTCTAACCTGGATGTGCCTGAGGCATCTGACTAACCACTTCTCTGTTCTCCTTCTGCCTGCTGGCGAAGACTTTTTTAGTACACAAAAGCGTTCCGGGGTTGCTGAGACTCTGCAGCTGCTGCTGCTGCTGTCTTCTTCTCCTTTTTAATCTTAGCTGGTGCATGTTTGCTTTTAATAATATAATTTGGAGTTGTTGTTTTAAAAAGATTTTAACAGGCCAATCTTCTATAACTCACTTTGGGAGTTATAAGTAATAAAACTGTGCAAGTTGCACTGGCCTGCGCTTTGCATAAGCGCGTGTATGCATTTCAATGGGATGTTGGGTGCTTCCAGACAGGGCTGGTGTCAAGGGAAGGCATGGTCAGGCACCTGCCAAGGGCCCACAGCCCAGCAGGGGCCCACTGACAAGAGCCCCCTGGAGTTGCCCATCTTCTTCACCACTGTAACCTGCTTATTCACCTGCCTCTCACTCCAGCCCAGACAAGGGTGGTGGTGAGAAGGAGGAGCAGGAGATGCCACGGCTTGCTTGCTCACTGGCACTCTGCCTGCCAAGAAAGCAAGTGGGAGCAATGATGAGGAAGAAGATGAGGAATTATTGCAACAGGTGACAATGATGGTGGGGGGGGGGCCATGGAGGGTGGCTTGCTCAAGGGCAGGCCTAGTGTCAGGGGTCGGAATGGGCAGGCAACTGCCGAGGGCCCAGAGGCTCAGAAGGGCCCATCCCTGCCCCTGAGCCTGCCACAGCTTGTTGTTGTTCCTTCATTAAGTCGTGTCCGACTCTTCATGACCCCATGGACCATAGCACACCAGGCCTTCCTGTCCTGCGCTCTCTCCCGGAGTGTGCTCAAGTTCATATTCATTGCATCGGTGATGCTATCTAGCCATCTCATCCTCTGCCGTCCCCTTCTCCTTTTGCCTTCAATCTTTCCCAGAATCAAGGTCTTTTCCAGTGACTTTTCTCTTCGCATTAGGTGGCTTCAGCTTTATTTGAGCTTCAGCTTCAGTATCTGTCCTTCCAATGAGCAGTCAGGGTTGATTTCCTTTAGGATGGACTGATTTGACCTCCTTGCAGTCCAGGGGACTTGTAAGAGTCTTCTCCAGCACCACAGTTTGAAGACATCAATTCTTCGGTGCTCAGCCTTCCTTATAGTCCAGCTCTCACAGCCATACATTCCCAAGATGTCAATGCTCAATCTTGCCATCTCATGTTTGACCACCTCCAGCTTACCATGATTCAATGATCTTACATTCCAGGTTCCTAAACAATATTGTTCTTTACAGCATCGGATTTTCTTTTCACCACCAGACACATCCACAGCTGAGTGTCCTTTTGGCTTTGGCCCAGCCACTTCACGCTTTCTGGCGCTACTTGGAAATTCCCTCTGCTCTTCCCCAGTAGTATATTGGACACCTTCCGACCTGAGGGGCTCATCTTCCGGCGTCATCTCTTTTAGCCTTGTGATACGTTCCATGGGGTTTTCTTGGCAAGAATACTGGAGTGGGTTGCCATTTCCTTCTCCAGTGGACCACCTTTTGTCAGAACTCTCCACCATGACCTGTCCGTCTTGGGTGGCCCTGCACGGCATAGCTTATGGCTTCACTGAGTTACGCAAGCCCCTTCGCCACAACAAGGCAGTGATCCATGAAGGGGCTGCCACAGCTACTGCACGCCTAATTCTCTTCTCTACTACTCCAGCTAGCCAAGTCTGCAGGCCCCATTTTCATATTCATATATATATATATATATATATATATATATACATACTTACATTTTGAGTAGCAGCTATCTGTACCAATCAGATGCTGCCTGGGGCGGAGGGGGGCAACTAATGTTGGAACAGAGCAGTCTTCACGTCAATCGTGTGCCCTCATTGGACATTCCCCCCAAAAGGCAGCATCTGATTGGTTCAGGTTTCTGCTCCTCAAAAAGCAATTAAAACAAATATTTTAAAAATGTGCACCATGGGGCTTGGGGGCTTGGCCAGCCGCCTGCCATGGTGCTTTCTGAGCAGGGCTGGCCAGGGGAGGAGGAGGAGACAGACGAGGAGGAGGAACCCCCACCCCACACCACCACATTAAAAAATGGAGGGCCCTAAAACACCTGGAATTGGCGCAACTTCCAGACAAGGCTTTTATTGTGCCATTGCCTTGCCTCATTCATGGAATGGTGTAGATGGTCCAGGCGTCATCGTCTTCCACTCATAAGCCCCCCCTTGTTTTCCCACCACTCATATCTTTCTTCTTACCAGAGAAAATCCATTAAGGAGAAAAAGATGGAATCTCCGCACAGTGCCTTCTAACTGCTTGTGCTAGGAGCCCTCAGTCTGGACTCACCCTTTGTTCCCCTTTATGCGGCTTGCTCAGTTTTCTCACCCGCAGCAGTATGCAGTACTTGTACACACAGTACTTGCATACAATCTCTGGGTATGCTTTCCCCCCACACACACACACCCTACTTACTTGAATCCAGTATGCATTTTTGCATGCATGGAACAGTTAAAGCGCACTCCTGCCAAATGTGAGGCAACTGCTGGATTTGGGTTAGTGTTTTGGTTATTAGAGTGATGTAGGGATTTGATGTGAAACAAGTCCACAGTTTCCATCTCCTATTAACTCAATTTTTTTGTGTCACCCTTGACGTTTTTCGTGGTTTATCGTCTCCTTTGGGGCTGAAAATAGCATCTGTACAGTTTACATTCCCCTTTCCCATATGGAGCACATTTCATTTTGACACTCTTGGGCAAACACTGTCTAAAGAGAACTATAAAGAGAAGGGGGGGATACTAAAAAAATCAAACAGACCCCCTCCCTACAAACAAACAAACAAACAAAAAACACCTTTGCAGTGAACAAGTTAGTAAAGCAAGGGTGGGCAACATGTAATCTGTGGGCCACGTGTGGTCTCCGATGCCCCCTGGTGCAGCCCCAGACACCCCCAACACACTAACAAATGTGGCAGCAGCAAAATATATATACAAAGTGTAAAGGGATCTAATTTAACTTGTCCTGAAGCGAAATTTGACTTTTTTAATGCTCTGTAGCCATTAAGGAGCACTAAAGGGGTTAAATTTAGCTTGAGAACCAGCTAAATTTAACCCATTCTCCAGCAAACCACCATTTTTCCCCTGGTGTCCTGCAGACCATGGGGTGGGGGGTCCTGGGGGGGAAAATGCCCCCTGGACCTCCTGATGTTGCCCGCCCCTGTTATAAAGGATTAGAAATGGAAGTGTTTAATGCTAGGGTCAAGTTCAATTATTCTAAGCACTATTCATTCACTGTGAATTTCTCCTTCATATGAATTGAAATGAATTGGAGACACACAAGGATACAAGCATGCACTTTCTCCTTGAATGACTCAATGCTGCACTCTTGGCAAATGTCTCTTATAAACTAAGCCTCCATTTAAGCAACCAACTATATATGTTGTAAGAGGGAGTAGCAATGGTGATACTGAGATATATACCTATAGTCTTCTCAGGATTTTCGCAGGTTCAGAACACACAGAACAGGAGAGTTGTGGAAGTTTCCCCAAATTTCCCTCAACCCAACACAAGGTGTGTTTATTTTTTCCAGTAGCAGAAATATTCCCAGCCATTTGCTTTTGTCAGGAGCCACATCATTCCATGTGCAGGAAAAGACAATACTACATGTACTTGCTTAAGTCTTATTGGCTTCAGTAGGGCTTAATAACCCATAAGTTTGCTGCAGGTTCACAGGCAGTATGAGCATTTGGATCCAGTTATGCCAATATCCATAAAAACAAACCAGTCTGAAAGCCATCCCTGTTGGCTGATATAAAAGGAAACACTTATGCTTTTTTAAAAAAGAAAGAGTGATGCTGGACAAATGTCTCCTGCTTTTCCAAAATCATCAACACCGGGGCTTCACCTCGGCGTTTACACAGCAATGGGAGACCATTGTCTTGGTGTGGCCGTTCTGTTCCATTGACTTTATGGGGT
This sequence comes from Heloderma suspectum, assembly GCF_057233095.1. Classification (NCBI taxonomy): domain Eukaryota; kingdom Metazoa; phylum Chordata; class Lepidosauria; order Squamata; family Helodermatidae; genus Heloderma; species Heloderma suspectum. The sequence goes on from NC_139462.1 coordinate 15,636,983, forward strand.
TTGAACAAGGCACGACAGGATACTGATGTGCATGGAGAAGACAGAGTGTTCCGGACTCACATGCCGAGCATAAACATTTGTGCTGTCAAAGGGCAGGCTTTCATTTCAGGCTCTCAAAGCACCAGGATAAAATATTTCCTTTGGAGGATCTCACACATCATTTTGGCTGGATAAACACTTGCACCGAACATCCACATCCTGCCTTCTCCTCCTCTCAAAGCCTTGCATCAGTTCTGCACTTCTGGCTGAAGGGGTGGCCTGCCTCACCTTTACTGGCTACCTTGATGGCTGGTACTGGCCGTAGAGTGACAGCCCTTAGGGCCACTCCTCTTGCATGGGCTGGTCCTGAGTGCATCCTCCCTGGCTCAGCACACCATGTCCTTTCCTGAGGCCAAGGCTTCTGAGATGTTGGGTACTTTGGACCCTGGTGTCATGCCCCCGCTGGAGGAATCCTCTCCAAAGGAAGAACTAGAGCTCCTGAAGTCAAACCACATCAAGGAACAGCCCATGCCAGGATACTGGAAGGTGGACCAGGAGGAACTTGGGCCCTTGGGGGAGATGGCTACAGGACCATCCCTGCAAGAGCAAGGTCCCAGGGCACAGTCTGAAGGCACGAGGCAGCCACCTTGCTGAAGCTAAGCAAGTCTGGGTCTGGTCAGTGCTTGGAGGGGAGACCAACTGGGAACCACATCTAGCCACCTTGAGTTCCATGATGGAAGAAAGGTGGGATATGAAAGGAAGGAAGGAAGGAAGGAAGGAAGGAAGGAAGGACAGAGGAGCTTCAGTTCTGAGACAGAGGCTGAGCGACCACCTAGCCCCCGAGAGCGGCAACATCTCAAGAGGCAAGCCAGAACAATCACTGTAAGAAGACATGCCCAGTTTCAAAGGAAGGCTCTTTGTGAGTAAACCCCTTGTGAAGAGAGCCCTCCTCATGAGGAGGACTTCTTATTTATTTATGTATTTATTTATTTCTATACCGCCCAATAGCTGAAGCTCTCTTCCAGAAGCCTCTGAAGTTCTGCAGCTAAGCCCTGGGTTGGACTCTGAAAGCTTCCGTTTATATGCCTTAGTTCTCAGCAGGGAGGGCTGCTGGAGCAATGTCTTTACACCAGCTTTGGTCCCTGATTGCCTAGCCCACCCTCAGCTGGACCTCCTGTGAGTAGACCCTGGATTGCCTAGTGACTGTGTGTTTGGTCTCTTCCTTGCCTGGTGCTGTACTCTTTCACTGAACCTTGCTGGTTTAGACTGTGGATTGCTCTGTGACTTGCATTTGTACTGATCTTTTTTTGGTGCTGCACTCTTAGTGTGAACCCTGCTGGCTTGACCTTGGACTACTGCAAACTCTGCACAAGAAACTCCTCCAGCCTTGTCCCCCCGCCCCACCCCTGATAATCAGGATGCCTGGGGACAGCAGCAATACCCAGCAGAGAGTCACACACCACTTCTGGGTTGTGCAAAGCCTTCAGATAAGCCAGCAAAACGTGAATCTTGACATGGCAGTGTGTCATCGATAGGTAGGTAAATGGGGTTAAATCTACCTGTGAGTCATTCAGTGCTTCAATTTTAAAAGGCAAGTAAACGTGCAACTGCAAAGCATCTTAAACTTGATTTTTATTACATTAATAGAGTGACGTTAACAAAGGACTTGCCTAAACCTGAGGAAAATATTTTGCCCTCATATGCTGTGGAGATACCAACATGCAAGCAATAAAGGGCCTTATGCAAAAGAAGCCCTGAGGAGTATATCAAAGGTATTCAGATTTGGCTGACAATGGATCATGATGCCAGAATTAACAGGACCAGCTTCATCTGCCCTACAAGCCCAGTAAGGAAAGGACTCATGAGAGGGAGCAGAGGTTGCCCACCTGAGAGCTACTTCAACCAGCTTGCCCGGTTTTCATCTGGAAAATCCCCTACCAGCTCTGCAAATAACCTCAATATAAGTTGTCATATCCTCACCACAACAGGAAGCAGTACAACCTCCCTTTGGTCTTCCTCCTTTCTCTGCTAGTGTTCAAGGGGGCTGAAACCATCTCCACCACTTAGGCCTTTAACCTGCAGATAACATGGGATCCTTCCAGTGCATGACTTCAGACTCAGAGTCATGTAGTTCATGGGTTTTTCAAGGAGCAGGCAATGCATGATACACTTTCAAACAAAACATTTTTGTGTATGTATGCACACAGCTAGGGCTGTCTCCAGGGGGCAATCTACATTACAACTTTAAACTGGTTTCAAACGTGTTTTTAGCGATTACAGCTACCAAATCCTGGAATTCTGGGAATTGTAGCTCTAGGAAGAGGGGCCACTTGGGCAGGGGACGGGGGTCTCTAGCAAAGAATACTCAGTACCCTCATGAAACTTCAGGATCCCTTTAGATAAACCGGTTTGAAACCAGTTTAAAGTTGTAATGTAGATTGCCTCCAGGTTTGAGCTGCCCTCAGCCAAGTTCCATTTGGTGGGCCCCCTTCTGCATCACTTCCACTATCAACACTCCCACCTCCATCACCACCCATAGCAGACTTATTTAGTGGTTGCAGCAGCGCTACACTTGAGCTGCCTTTTACATTCCCCACAATGCCCCCAGAGTGATGCTGCACTGGGAGCATTGCGGGAAATTAAAATGGCGGCTACCAAACCTAGCAGCCCAGCGCAAGCTTCTTTTTTGTGTGTGGGCCCAGACCAGGGTTCAGCAATGGGCCCTGCTGGGGTGCTGAGGATGCTGCATGCTGACACAACCTGGACATGGAAGCGACTCTCTCGAGCCATGCCCCATGTCCAAATAAACATAAAATAAGGAACAGCCAAGAACTAACCCCAGGTCTACTATAAATAGATGGCAGTATAGATAGACACACACAAATTGGGTTATAATTAGCTCTTACTCCTTCAGGAAAGAGATGTGATAGTCATTGTGGGTAACACACTGAAACCATCTGCTACACCATGGCAGCCAAAACGGCAAATGGAACGCTAAGCTGTATTAGGAAACGAAGAGCAAATAATATATAATTGGTAATAATAGTGCAGCTAGAACATACCACTCAGAGCTGATTCAGATGTGTGAGTGGCAAATGTGCATCTCATTTGCCAACTCTTATATAGCCACGTCCCCCAACCTGATGCCCTCTAAATGTGTTGGATTACAACTCCCAGCATGCCCCAGCCTGACTGGGGCATGCTGGGAGTTGTAATCCAACACATCCGGCACCAGGTTGGGGGACGCTGCTATATAGTGTGAGAATGAAACTCTGAATGTGATCGATGAGCCATGTCTTTAAGTCCAGTTGTGGACTTCACATCAGGAGAGACAGCCCCCAAAATGTTGTTGCCCAAGGAAGACATTCCAAATAGCAACCCCTTGTGATGGTAACAATCTCATAATGATACGAAGTATAATAATATGTATTTATGAAGTATGATGATACATCACCAAGAGCAACCATAGCTCGGTGACAAAGCACATCCTTTGAAAGCAGAAGGTCCAGTGTTCCATCTCCAGCATCTCTAGGATAAAAACAAGGTTCAGGTAGCAGGTGATGGGAAAGAACTCTGCTGGACCCAAACTACACACAACACCTTTTATGTACTTAGCAGTTGAGGAAAGTGGTTTTTAAAGCAGGGGTGGAGAGGGGACAATTGGGATTGGGATCTGGCAGAAAGAGGGGGCATCAACTCTTTGTCCCTGCTGTGATCTGGATCACAATGCTATTTGCATCGGGAGGGAAGGCATGAACCATTTAGGCCCTAAACCCCAGAGAGCTGTTGCTACTCATAGTAGACAGTGCTTGACAGTGTGACCTGGTATAAAGCAGCTTCCTATGTTCTAATTTGCTATCCTTGGATAGTGCCTCTTACCAAGCGTGCAGGCACATGCAAAAGCATGCTATGCTGACATGTGACCCTGACACAGGTAGGGTTCTTTTAATTTTGAGTGCCCCCCCCTCAAAAAACGGGCACCTTAATAGTTAAGGTGAGTTGGAGATTAAAGACACACTTGCTTAACCAAGGATTAGTTTACTGAGGACAATTAAAACCTACATTCCAAGAGTTAAACGAAGGCTTGCACTGAAAAGTGTAGACTAGCAATAGCCATTTATACAGTTAGAACTCATTCCTACAGACTAATATCTCTAAGGTTGGAGTCTCCAGCATGGCATCCATAGGTGTCAAAGTGCCCACACACCCTTCTCTTGGAGCCCACCAGGCTCTGTTCCCCTCCTGATTTTTAGTTTATTTCTTGATTTTAAAAAACAAATTAAATTGAGAGGCTGGCTTGTGGCAAACCAAAGGGCTGCCCTCCAGCACCATTTTGATTTGGGCTCAAAAGAGTGGTTTTGTGTTTGGGGCCTCAGACCCCACCTCTGCCTTTTACTTAGATTCTTGGCAAGTTACTTTTCTTTTAGTCTCACCAGTGTGACTTCTGAGAAGTAAATGTTCAGTGACAAGCCATGTACATCATGGCAGCCACTTTGTGAAAACGCCCATGACACACTCTCAAAATTTCAAAATGGCCACTGACCCCAAAAGGTTCGGAATCCTTGTTCTAAAGCCTTAACAAGCCTTGGTGTGATGGAACTGGGGGGAGGGGGGGTCTGGCAGTGTGGAGGTGGGAGGGAGATGGGGACAGAGATAGACACAAAGTGGGTCCAATGGTGGAAAAGGGAAGGAGGGTTGCATGAATGTTTTTTAAAGATGCATTTCATGGCTTGTCTTGACCCTCGGCCTGCATTATCAGTAGGGCTTCCTCCTTCCTCTACCCCGCTTTTTTCTCTAGTGAACCCAAGACTTCACCCCTGGACCCCCACGGGCCACACTCTTGCTGCCACTGCACCAGCAGTTGGAACTCCCTCCCCAAAAATTAGTAGTTTGCCATCAAATTTCGGTGGCTAACCGCTACAGAGGGTAGGAGTGACAAATTTAATTCAAGAACAAGGTAAGTGCGTTGCTTCTAACACTCCGTAAGGGTGAAATTCAGCAGCAAACCCCCAGTTTGGGACAGGGGGTTGCTGCCACCAAATTTCAAAGACACAGCAAGGGGGGGGACCCATGCAACCTGCGGGCTGAGTGTTGCCCCCTTCCGCCTAGAGTTGAGGGGTTCAGATGAATCGCTGCAGTTAAACTTTAGAATATGTGTAAAAGACCCACCCACATCCTGATACATCTTTGACCAAATTACAATTCTTTTTAACTTTCGTTGAAATCCCTTTGAACATTTCACTTGACCAGTGCCTTTACTCAAATGTGCTTTAGGCAAAACTGAATGGGGGAAAACCTCCTGTACACTTTGGCTTTCACAAATCCAGCTCCCCAGATGTTTGCCTGGTAGCACACGTAGTCAATCATCCACCTGCCCCAAACTGTCTTTTTATATAATTGTCTGTGTCAGTTCCAACGCACATCAGCAAAAGATCCACTTGATCATTGCAGGTTAGGGAAGGACCAGTCAGTTCTGTCTGTGCAAGATCCTCAAGAGCTCTCTCCTCCTGTAGTTTATGTCAGGATTGATCCAACAGAGCAAAATGAGGATGAGAGATCCTCAGTAATTAAACAACTCCTGAGTCATTTTGCTCGAATTCCTCTGTTTGAGGAGGTGGGGAGAGACACCAGGTGGAAAGAGATTAGTAAATCCCCCCTTCTCTCTCCCCCCTCTCTCTGCTCAAAGATGAAATGCTCAGCTCGCCCAGTTGTTGTGGTTATGATGTCATTCTTATATTGTCGGTTGCAACAGATCAGAACTGTGGTTCACTTACTGACTGCATTGACAAACGACATATTTGATGAGGCCAAAACAGTCAGCAGGTAGACCAAAAACAGCGATGCTCCTCTCCAATGTGTGCAATATTTCATCAGGTGATGGGATCACCAGAAACGTTTGATGAAGACTCAAGAACCTCTGCTTCCATTTGTTCTTAGGAGTCGGACCGGTGCCAGGGTCAGCACTGTTGGTCACCTGCCAAAACAGAGGCCTGTCCTCTGAAAAGTAGTACACCTGGCCGCCCCATGACTCCTCCCCCTCGTTATCACTACCTAGTCACCAGTCCCTGAGCCTACACAAGTGAGCAATGATAGGAGCAAGGAGAAGGGGTAGCAGCCTCTGCTCACCAAGCCATCTCCTTTCTGGGTGGCTGTGTGGATGGGTCCCAAAGGGGAGAGGACAAGCAAATGTGCAGCAGCTGCAGCATCAGGGAAGACGTGGGCCCACTGAGGGAGGGTCCCTGAAAACCAGGAGTTGGGACCACTTAGCTTTTAGCTTCTTTTGGGTGCTTCCAGGTGGAAGGCTCCAGGTCTACCAAGTAGAAGGCACTGAGCAGCTATTCTGCCTTTCTCTGTAGAAAGGAAAAAGTAGGAAGAGGCAGTGGGAAAACATGAGAGGGCTACACACGGAAGTCGTTGTCGTCTGGGCCCCCTATAAAATTCTGTGAACGAGGCAGGGCAATTTCACAATAAAAGCCTCATCCGGAAGCCTCTAAAATCTGGAGACAACATAGAAAGATGAACGCCGGAGTATATCGCCATTCCACTCTCTCAGCATGGAGATCATGTGACATCCCTCTTCAAGGGCCTGCACATCACTTCCTGGCACAAGTGTTGCATTTAAAACTCGCCACAGCCATACCCCACCCAGAAATGGCCCATTTTAGCAGCTGAGGCAGAATATCCAATAACGCCAATGGTGTCGCACGCACACATGGCGGCACACATAAAACCAGCTAAATAACTGACAACTGATTCCTCTTCACTGGTTCCTAGAAATCTGAGGCAGGCTGCCTCATGCAGCCTAATGGTAGTACAGGGCCTCTCTTTAGGATTAACCCACACCCTGTCTTTAGGATTAACCATATCTTTCTGCTCTTATTTCACAATATACCCTGCCTGTGTCCTTCAGTTCTGCACCCACCCTTACCAGTCTCGGGGTCTTCCCCTCTTAAATACCACTACTCATTCCCACATGTTGCCCTTCTGCCTGGAACGTCATTCCAGGACTCCTATGTACTTCCAGCTCGGCCTGCCGGCCTGCCTCCCCACACCCTCTCTCTCCCATCAAAACCCTCCTCCAAGCCTACCTTTTGTTTGGATTTTTTTACTTAAATTCTTAGTCCCCACCCAGAACCAAAACAAAACCTAAATGTATACAACTACAGCAGCAAACATTACACTATGCCAATTTGGTTGTGTGAATTCATCCTTCAGCTTCTAAGTCTTAGAGGAGTGAAGGATGCGTAGCAGGAGAACTTAGGAAAATAAGGGACCGCCCAGTAGAAACAGTGAAGCAGAAAGGAACATCTGTAACACTACCCTAAATGGCACCTCCCAAACATCTTCATGCTGTCAAGTGCTTTTTAATAACAATAACTTGCTTCAACCTGATTATCTCTTCCTTGCCACTTCAAACTCCCTTGCAGCAGGCTGACAATTAAACCAACTCATTGTCCTGCTGTGCCCCTCTTCCTAGAGAACCCGAGTCCATTTCTATTATTTCAGGGTTAACCAGGACTCGACTGCCTAGCTCAACGTTGATATTGGCATACTTCTCTGCTGAATGCACAATGGCGGGAGCAGTTTGTAAAGACATGCTTGGCTTGCCCAGTCCTCTTTGGGAGTGTTCCTTTTTAGGGAGTCACCCAGTCATCTAAAAACTGATTCTGTGTGTGTGAACCAAGCAGAGAAATCCAGTCAGCATATTTGAGGAGAAAAATTCAGCCATTAGATATGCGCTTGCATAGCCAGAAAGCCACCTGGTGGCTAAGCTGGCTAGGACTGGGTCATGCCCATTCTATTTATGTTCTCCGTCTGGGAAGCTGACCCAATAACCCAGTGAAACAAAGATAAAGGAAAGCAAACAGCGACACACATGAACCACCAAACTGATTGACCAGCAAAAAACAAAACAAACAAAAAGCTGTCTAAAGACAAAAAGGCATTTCCCACGTCCACCGGTAAGCATCCTTGTTGTGGGGGAGGAATCAGAGAGTAGCAGCCGCCATCTTGGAGGGCTTCAGGAACAAGTCTGTTGATGGCTGGCCACTTTGCTCTACCTCTCTTGTCTTCCACTCCGTGATGTTCACATTACCAGCTGAATCAACCCTATGCCTGTTCTAGAAATTGGAGAAACACATGGAGAGTTGTTTTAACAGCCACCCACAGACAGACTGGCAGTGAATTTATCCATTTGGATTTATTTCACATGCAAGAATGGCAGGCGTCAAACCTGCAAATCTATCGTTATTGAAATGATTATCAACAGAAATCTTTGAACTCTAAAAGGCTCTGCACTGTGCTCACATTGTATGTGGTTATGGTGGGCAGCTGGATAGACTGGATAAAAACCCAAAATTAAATCGCAACCCCCTCAATATTATACACTGTTTAAACTGGAGCAAAAATTCCAAGTAAACCATCAAAAAGTTAAGGTACTCAGCAATGATAAAGTTTCTCATTGTGCTATTGTGTTTTGTTTAAAACCTATAATCTTTTCCTCAAATGAAGGGGAACCATAACCACCACAGAGCAAAGAATTATAAATTAAGATTACCAACTTTTGCTTCAATTCTGGACAGTTAGCTTCTTGATCATCCATTTTAAAAGTGTCTCTTCATGTTAAATTCTAAATGGCAGTGGCCTTAGCTAATGCTTATTCTATCCACTTTGTACCGTATCATCCAATCGTAGTAGACAACATTAATGGGCATCAGTGTGCTTGGTTATAAAAGGGGTACAGTACATATCAGCCCTACACATGTCAGTTGCAGAACGTAGCAGATCCAATACAGCCATCAACCAAATTTTCCAACAGAATCGAAAGCTGAAATTCTAAGGATTGAGAGTAACAGGGATGTAAAAATCACTGGGACTTAATAACGATAGGCTCAGGATCAGAAAATGCCGTCTCACACAGTACATTCTTCACCCACAGGAACAGTGGATGAAGCTCTTTGCTGGAATGAGTTCCTGTGGACACGATCAGGGTGGCTGTACTTTTCATCATGGAAATTGCTGCCGATCCTGTTTGTGACCACCTGGTTCACACTTTGTGACTTGTGCAAGTGTGTGCATCACTGAGAATGGTTGGGAAAGGCTGCAGGGATTGTGCAAATCCACACTAGGTAGAAGAGAAAATAAGGGTTAAAATGCAAGCTAACAGTACACTCCTATACTTGTCTACTCAGAAGTAGGACACATAGTGTTCAATGGGGCTTGCTCCTGCATAAGTGCATAGGACTGCAGCCCAAGTGTGGATTTGCACATTCAAAAATTTGTGTGGCTTCCCAGTGTGTTGGGCTATTACTCTTCAGTGGTATCAAAAGGCATGTTGCCAGAAATAAGTGGATTTCACTCTTCCATGTATACACCCTTCTTCATGGCAACAAGCAACATGCAAGCAGAGTGGATTCTAGATGCCACTTCATCAGATGCATAACGTATTATCTTCAGTTGGCAAATTTATTTCTTATTTAATTCTGTTTATATGCCACCCTTCATAAAAATCCCAGGGTGGATAACAATATTAAAACAATAGAACGCAATGATAAAACACAGCACATCTAATAAAAACAACAACCAGCTGAACAAATACACAGCAGATCCAATCATACTCATTTACCCCTCCTAAATGCCGGGGTAAACAGATTGGTCTTAGCCTGGTGCTGAAACGCAAATAAAGTTGGCACCAGGAATACCTCTTGAGGGAGGGCATTCCAGAGCTGGGTGCCAACACAGATAAGGCCCTATGTTGTGTCACTACATAGTGTCCTTGCCCTAGTGGTGGGACAACAAAATGTGCCTCTCCCCCAGATCTAGGGGCATGGGCAGGCTGATAGAAGGAGAGGCGATCTATTTATATACACACACTCACGTACAGAGGACAGTCCCTGAGCTAGTGAAAAAATTCACATGAATATTGTTGCGGATAAAAACAGCCCTTCACCTATGGCTGAACTATTCTGCGAAAATAGCTGCTCAACCTTTGACTTCTCCACCCATGTCCGAAAACAAGAAATTGCACATTTTTAAAAGACACGGATGAGAATTAACTGTTATTATATTGCTGTATTCCAAAATCAACTGAGGGAATAGAATAGCTGTTCCTTTGAGTCAATATACAAAGCCAAAGATCATGTTGCCGGTTCTCAAGCCAGTAATTGATGTTTGAAGGGCTAAGAATATCTTTGGTTAGAACCCTAATGATCCAGTAGATATATTACAGCAGCCACTTGGAAAAGTTTTTTAATTGTTCCATGTAGCTGCCATGGTAAAACTATAAAGCAATAAAATATAGGATACAGTTAACTACAACGGCAACACAAAACATTTATTAAAATAACAGCAACAGTAAAAGCTCCAAGTTATAAAATAAAGATCTAATTCAAATGGACTAGAACATCTAGGTCTTGAAGGCCCATTTAAAACCAGTCAAGGAGGAAACCAAGCACACTTCCTGTGATAGAGTATTCTAGAAGGATGGGGCCACCACAGAGAAGGCCCTATTTCTTGTGCCCACCAACTTCATAGATCTTACCAGCAGGCAGACGAGCAAGGCTTCCATAGCTGATATTAGGGCCCAGGAAGTTCATGCAGGTGTAGCAGTCCCTCAAAGAACCTGGTCCCAAGCCATTTAGGGTTTTAAAGGTGATCACCAGCAGCAGTGGCACAAGATGTCCCGCCACCTGCGGTGGGAGGACGTGCACTGCTACTGCAGCTGCCACTCCCACCTCCCAGATGAGAGAGACTCCAGGGCCACCTCCCAATGCCTTGCTCTGAGGAAGGACCTCTCAAAGTATGGCATTTGAGCTCTGGACAGCTCTCCAGAGAGGACTACCTGCCCAATCACTCATTCAAGGGTCCCCTGAGTAACAGATCGGGTGGCAGCTTCTCCAGAGAGGCTCATCAGATGCTTTGCGGGACTTCGGGGTCCTTACAGCGAGAAATCAGGCGGGCAGGCAGGTAGGCAAGCAGCCTCTCCTGAGAGCCCGGCCCGCCCCCCACCTCTTGCCCTAAGCCCTCTCCCAAAGTGAGAGATCAGGTGGCCACTCTCTCTGAAGAGCCTGCCTGCCTGATTCCTCACTTCGGGAAAGGGCTTACGGTGAGAGACGGGGACGCAAATGGTGCTCAGAGGAGCCCTGCTTGCTGTTGTCCCCCTGTGGCATTTGCTTCAACGGGCAAGTGGGGCTGTTGTGGTGGCAGCAGTGCTCATGGGGGGTGCAATTTGCCACCCCTCCCACTCCTATATCTGAGCAGGGGATTCACCCTGCCTCATGAGAGGGCCAGCCCTGATCACCAGCATTTTGAATTGTTCCAGAAATGCACTGGCAACCAGTCAACTGGTACTGGATCAGTGTTAAATCTTTGAATAGTGTAGCCCAAAGGTGGGCGGAAGGTAGATCTCCAGATATTTTTTAACTTCAGCTCCCAGAAGCCCCTACCAGCATAAACATTGGTCAGGAATGCTGGGAGTTGAAGTTCAAAACACCTGGAGATCTACTTTCTGCCCACTCCTGGCCTAGCCTCTGCATTCTGGGTGACTATATTCTGCACCAGCTCAAGCTTCTGAACAGCCTTCAAAGGTAGCCCCATGTAGAGTATGTCACAGTAGTCTAGTCTGGATGTAAGCAAGGTGCGGAGGACTGTAGCAAGGTCCACTTATTCCTGATAGGGATGCAGCTGGCTAGTCATCTGAAGCTGATTAAAAGCATCTCTTGTAACTACCTGCACTTCTACAGATAGTGCTGAGCCCAGAACCCCCAACCTGTGCACTTGGTTCTTCAGTGGGAGTGCAACCCCATCCAACACCGGTCTCACACCTCCATCTAAATCAGCAAGTTGAAGTTTCACCACCCACAGTACCTCTGTCTTAACTGGATTAAGCCTCAGCTTTTGCCTTCCTCCATCCCCAAACTGCCTCCAGACACCTGTTTAGGATTTCCACAGCATCCCTGTCACCAGTCAGAGGAAACAAAAGGTAGATCATAGAATCATAGAATAGTAGGGTTGGAGGGGGCCAATAAGACCATCGAGTCCAACCCCCTGCTCAATGCAGGAGTCCAAGTCAGAGCATCCCCGACAGATGGCTGTCCAGCCTCGTCTTGAACGCCTCCAGTGTGGGAGAGCCCACCACCTCCCCAGGTAATTGGTTCCATTGTCGTATTGCTCTAACAGTCAGGACGTTTTTCCTGATGTTCAGCCGGAACCTGGCTTCCTGTAACTTGAGCCCATTATTCCGTGTCCTGTACTCTGGGATGATCGAGAAGAGATCCTGGCCATCCTCTCTGTGACAAGCTGTGAGGGCTATAGCTCGTCCTGGAATGACAAATCCCCCAGGAGAGTCATGATATCTGCTGTTTAGTTTAGTTTTTAAATTCCCCCCAATGGATTCACTGGGAGGGAAATTATGTCAGCTCCAGGCTGGTGTAATTAATGGGGCTGATACTGAAGGGGGGGGGGGGATTCAGTGGCTCCAGAGCTGCGCTGCCACACCCTCTTTTGGGGTCTACCACTTGCAGAAACAACATCTCCGGCACTCGTAGGCCCACGGAGCTTTCTGGGGGGCTTCAAAGCAGACATGCTACCCTGCAAGTGGTGGGCTTGCATTAGGGCTGCTCTGCCCAATACGTTCTAGAAATGAGCAGTGGCGTAGTGGGAAATTTTGAAGTGCAGGTGCTGCTCATGACAGTCTCCACAGCCCTGCTTCCAAGGAGATTCCAGAAATCCAGGCAGCTGTGCGGATCCATATCAACAAACCAATTCTAGCAGTTTTATCTCCACCAGGAGCAGGTCTGTTGTAAAGTTAATGTGTCTTAAGGCACAACCCTATGCATCTTTAGACAGAAAAAAGGTCTACAACTCCCAGCATGCCCCAGCCGGCCACGGCTGGCTGGGGCATGCCAGGAATTGTAAGACTTTTTTTTCTGTCTAAAGATGCATAGGATCGCACCCTTGATTGCCAGTTCACGACCAAGCCACTGCAAAATACCTTGCATTAAAACAGGGGAAAATATGTCGTTGCTGCCTTGTGTTGTTCTGAGAGGGGTGGCAGATGATGTTAGTGACCCTGCCGATAAAGAAGTGCCATTGTTCCCTCCCTGTGAGCCCTGGCTCCACTGGAAATGATGCTTGCCTAAGATCTTTGGAAGTAAAGCTGGATCCCGTTCTGCCTCAGAGTAATGTACACAGATCTAATAAATGGATGCATTTATACTTCTTTGGAATGTGTTTGCATGTTTTCAATTGCAAATTCTCATTTAATTTCAGCTGAAGAATTTGTGTCCCCCCCCCTTTTCTTTTTCTTTTACAGAGGAAACTGGTGTCAGAAGGGCAGGTGGGATGTTTGTTTCATTTCTATCCCGCCCTTACCCCCAAAGAACTTAAGGTGGCATACTTGGTTCTTCCTGCCTCCTTTTTATCCATGCAACAGCCTTGTAAGGTAGGTTAGGCGAAGAGATTGTGACTGACCCCAAGATCACCCAGTGAGAGCTTCATGGCGAAGTGAGGATTTGAACCTGGGCCTCCCCAGTCCTAGCTTGACACCAGCCACCACATTTCTGGAGGGTCTTTCTGAACACCAGTGCATGTTTCAGGCACTGCTGGCATTTGCCAGGAATCATCATCACAAAGAAAGGCGAAAAACATGTTTCTGTTTGCTTGTTTTTAAATGATACGATCCTCGGAATCCAAATCTTGTGCAAGATACCATTTGTAGTGGAGTCTTGCTTTACCCTGAGTGTGCAATTAGTTTGTATCAATTGTTGTCCTTTTGCTGATTGTTTTGGAAACTTTATTTCCCATCAGCTAATTCAAGGTGGCAGGCAAGGAATTCAAGATCTGTTTTCACTAACTTACCCTGATAACATTTGCTTTGGTATGGAGTGCCGTGGCAAATCCCGCCCGCTCATCAGGAATAGAGCAAGCTAGTTGGTGTTTTCCTTTCAAAGGACAAGGCGAAATAGTACTAGTTCCATATGCTTTTATAGTCTTTGGGGCATGTCGTCTTGATGATAGAGTTACCAAGTCAACAAGATATTACAATATTTATGGAAAACTTTAGAAAAGAAAGCTGTTGGAAATGCGGGCTCATGTAAATGTATCTGATGTAAAATATACAGAACAGGATAACCTGGACCCCTTTCGGATAACCTGGACCCCTTTTGGCTATGGAGCCTGCCAAAGATATCGCTAAAGAGGAGAGGGTGGTGAGGAGGTGCAGGGAAAGCAAAGCTTTGCTGTTGTTGTTATTATTTTACCCCTCCCTATCATTAAAATATTACCTGGTACTGTTTAATTTGGTACTGTGTGGAAAGTTACACCTTTCCTGAGAAAATCTCCCTGGAACCCTCACAAGTATTCTTGTTTCCAGAGTTTAGGTGAGGGCAGCAGTGTTGATCTGTTGCAGCAAAGACAGCAAAAGAGTCTAGTGGCATTTTGAAGACTAACCAATTGATGTTGGCCTGGGCTTTTGTGGCCCAGACTGTGGGTGCTTCCAGACAAAGTGTCTCAGAGCTAACAGCCAGGAGGCATTGTGCAGCTATTCCATCTTTTCGTCCTTAACGGATTTTCCATGGTAAGAAATAAGACAGAAGTGGCAGGAAAACATGGAAGCATTATGGTAAGGTGGCCATAGATCCCCTTCTACAGAGAACCAACCTATATTTGAAGGTGTACTTTATTTGAGGGGCTGTCCAGTTCAGTTCTGGGTTGACAATAAAGTACCCTAAGAACTGTTGCCCATGCGCAATTAGCACCGGGCAGCAGACTGAACAGGTAGGCACACAGATCACCTGGTTGCGTTCTTCCACACTATGGTGAGATGTACTGTATTTCTATTAAAATTATAATAATAATTTCTACATTTGCATCTATATACTCAGTCACCCTGGGACTACAACTCCGAACATTTGTGACCATTAGCCATGCTGGCTGAGGCTGATGAGAGTTGAAGGCCCCAACATCTGTAGGCACCAGATTGGGGAAGGCTGGTCTACTCTGACAGTGCCCCCACCACCACCACTGCTGGGATGTGGGCTCTTGGCAGTTGCCCAGTCATGCCTACCCTTGACACCAGCCTGGCATGCAGTGTGCCACTGAACTCTTGCCCCTCCCCATTTCATTAATGTCATAGACTCATGTTTCTTGAACATCAGCCCCCTCGCTTTGCATGGCAATCTGCTTTTGAATCTTGAGGGGCCTTTCAAAAGCAGGTTGTGATATTGCAAAGAAAAGAAGTAAAAAATACAGCTGCGTGTGCCCGAGATCTTCTTTGGATCTTGACCATGTACTTCGTTAACCGGCACTGTTGCATTTCCCTTTTGCCCCTTGACTTACTGTCGGACCCGGATCTTATCAGCATGGATGACGGTATGTTGGCGAGGGTTCATTTTTGCACGTTTGGGCTGTGAGCAATCGGCACAACAGGCTGAATCTCTGTCAGTAGGGCAGTTGTTTATAAACCACCTGTGATGCAAAAATATATTTCGGAAAGGAAAAAAGGTTAGACAATTATAACTCACCCTGGAAGCTGCCTCTGCAGTGAGATGATGTACAAGCAATTAATTGCGTTTGTGGTGTCCTGGATACACCATTGTTAAAATAGCAGCAAGGGGAGAACCGAAGTCACACAGAACCTTCAGGGGGATTTCACATCATGGTTCATTCTGAGGGCTTCTGGCAGTTGGTTGACAAGGCAGCACAAAATCACTGTGTAGAGAAGCTTTTGTATTACCCTATATATAAGAGGTGGGAAACCTGTTCAGATGTTGTCGGACTCCAACTCCTATCAGCCCCAGACAGCAAGGTGCTCCTTGTAGTCTGGGTGTGCTCATTGATCTAGCACTGTCATCACAGGCATCTTCAGTGGCTAGGAGTAGGGATGTATGAACCCCCCACTGTTTGGTCCAGGGGGGTCTGTTGCGGGGCAATTCGGGCTGCGAGGGGCCCTGCAGAGTCCTCTGGAGCCCTGCCGCGTCCGCCAGAGTTAGCAGAGAGGCTCTCTAGCTTCCTATAAAATGTGATATGCTAATGGCGGCTGCCATTAGTCTCTCGCAGGAAAAATTACAGCCATAAATGGTGTATTTTATGCCATTTGTGGCCGTAAAACACTTTTACTTCAATTGCAGCTTTTTATGGCTGCATTTAGGTAAAAGTGAGGGCTTTACGGCCGCAAATTGTGTACAATTTGCCATTCACAGTTGAAACTTTCCTGCAATAAGCTAATGGCAGCCGTCATTAGTGTATCGTGTTTTATAGGAAGCCGGAGAGCTGCCTCATGGGAAATCCTCCAGACCCGGAGGTGAGTGCGGCCAGTCTGCCACGGACTTTGGAGATTGGATTCTTTGGAATCCGGCCTCATTTGAGCAGTGTTCTCCAGCATTCCTAGCTAGGAGTGCCTTTTACCAGCTCCGGCAGGTAAGACAGTTAAGTTCATTCCGGTGGCTACTGTGGTCCATCCATTGGTAGCCTTAAAATTGGATTACTGCAATGTCGGGAAGGGTGGAGCTACCCAGGGCCATCTCACACACCGCTCAACAGATCCCTGCCACCCACCGGACCCTGTTCGGCATGGGGTGTGAGTCGCCGGCGGTCCACAGGCACCCAGCGAGCTGTGCCCAGCTGCCCGCTCCCTCGCTGAGCCATCATTCTGTGGCAAATGGCAGCTTGTTCCTTTACGTAAAGGGGCTTTTTACGCAAATAGCAGCTGCAAATAAGCCCATTTATACAACATTACAGGTGTAAATGGTCTATTTAGCCCCACACCAAACAGGGTCAGGAATCTGGTGGGGTCCACAGACTCCAGTCCAGGGGGCCAAGCAGGTGGATGGCCATTGGACTTCGCACACATAGACACGCACACATGGATATCCACAACATCCCTGCTGCGATGTGTGTTATGAGCGGCTGCCCTTAAGGTTGGTCCAGAAGCTGGTGGTGGTGCTGAATGCTGCAGCCAGACCGGTAATGGGAATGGCCTGTTGCCGGCATATTTCGCCTATACCAGGGGAACTGCACTAGCTGCTTATATGCTGCCGAAACAGGTTTAAGGTTTTGGTGCTTGTTTACAAAGCCCTGAACAACTCAGGACCAGGATACTTAAGAGATCCCCTGATCCTTCACTGGCCTGCTCAGCGGCTGTGCTCATCAGGAGATACCCTCCTGGTGGTACCCAAAATGTCGGAGGTTCAGTCCATGATGGCTCGGAATAGGGTTTTCGGTGCCATAGCACCCAGTCTCTGGAACTCCCTACCTCTACAAATTAGGCAGGCGCCAACTCTTCAGGGTTCTTGGCACCTAATAAAAACTTATCTTTTGCGACAGGCGTTCTTGGGAGAGTGATCTTGTCTTCTGTACATCGCTTAGACATGCCTTTAATATAAACAAATCCATAAATATTGCTAAATAAATAAATAATAAAAGCAGTTAAACCCTTCAAGACACCTGGGGGAATTTATTGTAATGTTTTGGCTTAGTGCCAAAAGGACTACCTCGTAGGTGTCTTGGGAGCAAGTTCCACAAATGGGGTGCCACCACAGAGAAGGCCCTCTCTTCTGTCGCCGCCTGCCTCATTCTAGGTGGTCTCCGAAGACATCCTCTAACCACGTCCATCGCTGTCTTGGTGCCAGGAGACCAGCTTGGAAAGTGAATTAAGCGATGCATACTGAACAAGCAATGTGCTCAGCCTGGGGGAATGGAAGGTCTCTTACCCAGGGGAGGCCACTGCTGGTCTCTTGCCAGGAAGGACGTCTGGGGACACACAACACAACTGAGCCAATCACATGATGTCAAGCAAATCTGCTCTCTCAAGAGGATCTGCCAACTTTTCTCTGCAGGCTATGCCATTGCTATTTCTATGGGTAAACTACTTCCTCTTTAAACGTTTATCTACTCCTTCTAATTTAGCTTTGTTTTATTTATTTATTTAAGTCTAAAGAGCTACCAAGTGTTCATGGCTGCAATAGTATTCCCAAGACATGTTACTGAGAGCTAGAGAAACTTGCAAGAACCCAGCTGCTACACCAAGGCAGAGTTCCTTGCAACCGCTCCTCTGCAAATTTAAGACTTAAAATCTATGTGGATGATTGGTTGCTCTGTTTTTTAAACCCTTTATTGAAACTGTGCCCTGCACCCCACACCCATTATTCTGTTTTTCTATAATAATGCATCTGCCAGCCTCCATCACCCAGAGGCAAACAAAAAAGGAGGAGTGCAAAAAAAAAAAAAATGAAATTCATATAAGTACATATACTTATATATGTGTGTGTGAATTTCATGCCTGTTTTTGGAACCAATCCCCCCACCCCTAGCAAAATAGCTAGTATGGGTGGAACAATGGGGCAAATGCTGTTTTAGGCATTTAGATATTTGTGGTTTATTTTAACATGCCCAGATGCCACAAAGATTGTCACATAACAGCTCTATGTGAAAAAAGAATGATGCAGGCAAGTGACAGCACAAATGTTTGGTGCAGTTATCTGGCATCCCTGGCTGTTCTATGCATAGGTTTGCCCATTCTGCAGCAGCAGGGGATGCATTTCACCTGAAAGGTTCACTTCAACCCCCTGCTAAATAAAGCAAACAAGCTACAAGGAGAGCGCAGGGAATCACGGCATTGAAGGAAGCCGCCACGCTGATGGGTTTTTCGCCTCCTAAAAATAGCACCCGTGGAGTCGTATAAAAATGGGATGCAGTTTCATTTTTTTGGCTGGCAAGTCACAGTAACAGAGAAATAAAAGTCTTGTCTATTTGCAGCAAATCCACAGATTGCACAGCGGCTGCAATTAATTTATAGCATCTGAATGGGCTCCTTCCCTGGTCAACCCAAAGCAGAGCTTGGATTGGCCTCTAGCCATTGCTCCACCCTTTTCCCAGGGCCAGCAACTGACTTAAGCCAGAGAGCACGCCAACTGCTAACCACAGCAGAATTAGCCCAGTCACAGCCACGTGCGTATGGTGTTGGGGGTCGTAATTATGTTCCTTGGAGTTCAAGGAACCTTGCAGGTTTGGGGGGTCCTTTGGGCAGGACGCCTTCAGTCAAGAGTGCCTCATGCACCCCAGACCTTCTGTTCACATCTCTGCTGCTGTCCTGCCCTTCAACACACCATTTATGGCGCCCACTGTGCCAGCTCTGCTTGCCAACAACATATGGCTGTGAGAGCTGGACTATAAGGAAGGCTGAGCACCAAAGAATCGATGCTTTCGAACTGTGGTGCTGGAGAAGACTCTTGCGAGTCCCCTGGACTGCAAGGAGGTCAAATCAGTCCATCCTAAAGGAAATCAACCCTGCCTGCTCATTGGAAGGACAGATACTGAAGCTGAAGCTCAACTATTTTGGCCACCTAATACGAAGAGAAAACTCCCTGGAAAAGACCCTGATGCTGGGAAAGATTGAAGGCAAAAGGAGAAGGGGACGGCAGAGGATGAGATGGCTAGATAGTATCACCGATGCAATGAATATGAACTTGAGCACACTCCGGGAGAGAGCGCAGGACAGGAAGGCCTGGTGTGCTATGGTCCATGGGGTCACGAAGAGTCGGACACGACTTAACGACTGAACAAGACATCTTAGTGCCCTTTGCCAATCTTTGCTGTGGTTTCTGGCCTTTGGCATCTGTTCAGAAGCATTTTTATTTTCCCCTGTGCTGCTGTTAGCTCCGTCCCTCCGCTAATTGCTTGCCTTGATCCCTTTGGTAAATTATGCAATGTTTGTTTGCCATCCGATCTCCACTGATTGTGTCATAGAAACGCTGGATTGTTTACAATGGATATCATGTGAGCCCTCTCCTGTGGGTATGTTTGGACATTGCACCGAGATCTTGGGTAACGTAGGCAGTCAATAATACATGTTTATCTCTTTTTTCTAGTCAATAATAGATGTTTATCTCTTTTTTCTAGTCAATAATACGTGTTTATCTCTTTTTTCTTCTTTAAGATCATGACCTTTGAATTAGGGTTGAGAGAGGTTATAATAACAGCAGCAGAAATGGCTTCTTGGGCTCCCGTAAGAGTTGCTCTTGGTTTTGTTTTATTTGTCAAGGTGGAAACTGAGCCAGTAGAGCCCCAGAGCAATACAGCCTTCTGATTCTGAGGAGGAACAGCAATCCGTGGGAGAGGAGCTCGCTCATCTCTCACAAGCACAGCTGCTGGCAGAGATTCCTCCTGCCAGCATTCCTGGGATAGATATTGACCCTTCAAACGGGGACCAACTGCCTTACCTGGAGCTTAGGCTACTCAGCTATCTTTCCCCAGTGCTGTTCCTTGCTTTGGCGCTAGCAACTAGTATTCTGAAAGAGTCATAAAGTAATAAAGGAATAAAGTCTTGGAAAGAATTCCTCGTCATCTGTGTCCTGAGTTGGCAATTGGTGGGGACTGCAAGAGGCAGCTAGGGCGCTCCTGACAGCATTCATTTGACTTTCTGATTTTATTGCATTGTGCTTTATTACTTTTAATGTGTATCTTAATTATTGTAACCTGCCCTGGGTTTATAAAGAAGGGGAAGTGGCAGTTGGATGTGGAGGGGGTTCCAAGCAAAACAGCTCTGGTGGGCCCTGCAAATGGTGGTGGGCCCTGGCAAATGCCCCAGTATTCCGGATGCTGATGTCAGCTCTGACCTCTTCTCGGTAGCTTATTTAATTGGTCATAAACATATTAAGGTTGCCATGATGTAGCCCCCATCACCAGATGGCCCTCCATGAGGAGATACGCTTTTGCATCACAACCAGAATAAATCAGCCATTTGCATGTAGCCTGAAATTTGTGGATGGGAAAACTCCAAGGAACACACAGCTATTTTCAGGATTGGTGTTCATGATTCAACCAAGTAGCACTTTTCTCTGAGTTAGTCACACAACCAAATGTATGTTAATTAGTTCAATCATACCTCAGTGCTTTGAGAAGAGTGTTAAAGTAGTATATGGATCATTCTTGCTCCACCAGTGCGAGGTGGCTTCTTTCTGTATTGCCAAGGTGCATATTTTTTTTATGTGGTAAAATCAAAGGGTGATTTTACAATAGACTGCCCCCACACACACCTCTGCAGGGCTGGCCCTACCGTTAGGCAGAGTGAAGCAACCACTTCAGGCAGCAGATGCTGGGTGGTGGCAGCAGCACCTCCCCAGCTGTTCCTTCTGGGCCCCTGGCTGTTTCCCTGTATCGGAGGACAGAGCTCTGTGTGCTTATCCTTCACCCCTTAAATTAACCTGCTGCCCTCAAATGTGGTGGAGGATGCTATCCCATAGCCAGTATTAAAGTAAGTCAGCTTCTGGTCTGCAGAATGGGGTTGAGCCGCCATCTTGTCTTTTGCCTCATGAAGCAAAATGTCTTGGACCAGCCCTGCCCCTCTGTGGTGAGGTTTAGTATTTACCACATCAGAAACAACTAATGTTTTCAAAAAGATTTCCTCATGGAATAAATACCAGATCTGATCATATGAGAGGCCTACAAATAAAACGTAGTGCTCACAGTACATTAAGTACTGATAAAATGGGGATATTGATTTCACACACACCCCTTTATACATTATCTGTGTGAATATGGATGCATGCAGAGAAGGGGCCATTTCTCTGCCCCCCAACGTCACAACAGACCCTGTTGCCACCTTCCCAATCCCACTGAGCCTGTCCTACCTAGATTGGCAATTCCTTCATCCTCCCTCCCACCAGATGCTTCATTGAACAGTGCTAACCCCTTCACAGACATCAGTGTTAACCTCATTGGTCTGATCATGCAAGTGCTGATCAGCTCAAGCATGGACCATCCATACCACTAATTATGGAAGCTAACAAGGTACTTAGACTCTCAGCGTCAACTATGAGAGCTCAGCTTTACCATTCACAATCTTTGTCCAAGAACAGGCAAAGGACAAGATGATGTCCCCGTCCCTACCATTAAGCAGAGTAAGGTGACTGCCTCAGATCAGATGCTAGGGGCATAAGAACATAAGAAGAGCCCTGCTGGATCAGACCAAGGGTCCATCTAATCCAGCATTCTGTTCACACAGTGGCCAAGCAGCTGTTGACTGGGAACCCACAAGCAGGGCATGAGCGCAACAGCATCCTCCCACCCATGTTCCCTAGCAACTGGTGTACTGGCTCTGGTACTGGAGGTAGCACATAGCCATCAGGAGTAGTAGCTATCAATTGCCTTCTCCTCCATGAATTTGTCCAACCCCCCTTTTAAAGCCACTGAAAACATTAAAACAGCCACATAATTGTAAAGCCTAAATTAAAAAGAGGTGTCTTCACACCGTTTCTAAAAGCCAGGAAAGTGGGGGCCAATCGTAGTTCCTGAGAAAGCCCATTCGAGAGTTTGGGAGTGACACAAGAGAAAGCCCTTTCCCGCGTGGCTGATAAACAGTCCTTTGCGGGTAACGGTGCCTTCAAAAGGGCCTCTCCTGCAAATCTTAACAACCAGTCAGGCTCATACTGAGACAGGTGGTCCCTTAAATGGCCAGGTCCTAAGCCATTTAGGGCTTGAAAGGTTAAAACGTCTGGATTACTCCAATGTGTTATACATGAAAATTTGAACATGGCCTTTGAAAATGGTCCGGAAACTTCAGTTGGTCCAAAATAGGGCAGCGAGATTGTTAACAGGGACTGGACAATGTGATTTTCCATCTGCACTGGCTGTCAGTCCATTTCTGGGCCCAATTCAAAGTGCTGGTATTAACATTCAAAGCCCTAAACTGCCTGGGGGCAGGTTACCTGAAGGATTGTCTGGACCCTCAGATCATCCTCGGCAGTCCTTCTCCGTGAGCCCCCATCAGATGAAGTGAGGTGGGTGGCTACTAAGAAGAGGGCCTTTTCTGTTGTGACACCCCAGTCATGGAATGAGCTTCTCAGAGAGGATCGTCTGGCACCTACATTGTACTCTTTACAGTGTCAGATAAAGACCTTATTTTCCCAAGCATTTTAGCCTTTCCGTTTCTGTTCTTTTAAATCTGTGACGGTATTTTAAACCTTTGCATCGCTGCTAGGTTTTATTTTTATTTTTATTCCATACTGTAGTTCAATATAAAGTTCTAAACTTTTATATTGCATTTTATCATGTTGTATTTTATGGTTTTTTTATAGGGCCGCGGTGGCTTAGTGGTTAAGACGCTGAACTGCAGACCAGAAGATCGGCAGGACAGCAGTTCGAGACCCGAGTGCTGCGTGATGGAGTGAGCTCCCATCTTCAGTCCCAGCTTCTGCCAACCTAGCAGTTCGAAAGCAAGACATTGCAAGTAGATAAATAGGTACCGCCTCGGCGGGAAAGGTGACAGCGTTCCGTGCACCTCGGTGTTCAGTCATGCCGGCCACATGACCACGGAAGTGTCTTCGGACAGCGCTGGCTCTTCAGCTTAGAAACGGGGATGAGCACTGCACCCTAGAGTCGGACACGACTGGTTGGGGGACACCTTTACCTTTTTATTTTATGGTTTAAATTGTTGTAGACTGCTCAGGGAGATTCAACTATTCGGCAGTATATAAATGTAGTCAATATATAAATAAATATAAATAACCAACACCTTGAATTGAGCTCAGAAAGCAATCAGCAACCAGTGCAGTTCTTTCAGGACAAGTGTCATATGGTCCCGTAATGTGGTGCTGCCACATTTTGCACCAATTGAAACTTCTGGGCACTCTTCAGGGGTAGTCCCATGTAGAGCTCATGACAGTAACCTAAATGTGATGTAACCCAGGTATGGATAACTGTTCCCAAGTCAGAGTGACTCAGGAAGGATCGTAGCTGGCGCACCAAGAGCAACCGTGTACACACATTCCTTACCAAGCCTGCTACTTGAAGGCACAGTGCAGGATCAAGGAGCGCTCCCTGTTTAAACATATGGAGCAGCTGGCATCGTGTCAAATTTAAGTAAGGTTTGCATTAGGCAGAATCTGCCTTGTTATAGCGGCAGTAGCACAGACACACAATGCTTCTGTTGCAGCGTCCTGGGCTAGATCTACCCTAGTGCTTTTTATCGGTATTGAAGTGCACCAATAACCGTTGGGGCACATTAGGCATCCCGTATCCCATTTTCCTAGCATTATTTCCTGCTTTTTATTCCATATTATCCAAAACACCACAACAGATGTCACTGTGTGCACTACGAGCTATAAATGTGCAAGTGCGATATAGCGTCACCGTGATGGGATCGTATCAATATGACAGGAGGTGTAGATCTGATCCTGGGCAATGGTGGAGTGGTGAATTCTGACGTGCAGGCACTCATCATGACAGTCCTCACAGCCACGCCCCCAAGGAGGGTCCAAAAATGCAGGCAGCTGTGTCAGTCCATATCAACAAAACCAGTTCCAGCAGTTTTGATCACCAGGAGCTGGCCTTTCATAAAGATGAATTGCCCATTCAAGAGCAAGACCGCCCCCCCCCCACACACACACAAATACTTTGCATTATGACAGGGAACAATATACTGTTGTTGGGGAAAATAATTTCCCATCCCCCGCAGCTACTATGAAGATTGCAGCTAAGCTCAGAGAGGACAGGTACTTCTGAGGGGGTGGCAGATGACGCCAGCGTCCCTGCTAATCAAAGAGGGCCGGCACCATGTCCCTACGAGCCCTGATGTCAGGTTGCGCCCTAGCTGCCTCTTACCGTTTACTCCAATAGCCAACTCAAGACACAGACAAAAGGATTCTTTTCAAGGCTTTAATCCTTTTACAACTTAATGACTCTTTCAGATGCTAATCACCAGTGACTAAGCAAGGAACAGCACTGGGGAAAGATAGCAGAGTATCCGATGCTCCAGGTTAGGCAGTTGGTCCCCGTTTGAAGGAGAATCACGGGAAGACCCTGAACTTATGGGCTAGGGAGAGATCCTCCCTCTTTCCCTTGGGTCCTCGGGATGCGACCGTTGTTTGCGCGCCAAACGAGCGCTACGCCTCCTTTCTGCGTCCTCCATCTGTCGTCGCTCCCTGCTTCAGCATCGAGCATCCAACAAGCCGCCTCCAGCGTTCTCTCACTGCCAGGGTCACTATCTATCCCAGGAACGCTGGCAGGAGGAATCTCTGCCAGCTGCTGTGCCTGTGAGGGATGAGCTGGCTCCTCTCCCACGGATTGCTGTTCTTCCTCAGAATCAGAACTGCTCTGGGGTTCTATCGGCTCAGTTTCCACCCTGACACCTGACTCCACTACACCGCTGGTCCTGGGTAGTGATAATGCCGTCTTACGAATCGATCACCACGTTTCCCCCAGAAATTATTCTCCAACTCCAAATGTTAAATGAAACTGTGTTCATGCATGGTCAGTATCTAAGGGTGCAATCCTATGGGGATAGTTGGCCACCTCCGAACTCAGAGGCGACTGACTATCCAATGCAGGGCGGGTGGAGCGTGGAGGGGATCTTCTCCTCCACTCTCTGGACGCCCTGCATTTGCACTGGATGGCTGATTTTGGCAGTCTAGTCAGGGCACCTCGGAGTGGGTGGGGGGAGGCTGGACAGTGCATAAGAAGCATCGTAACGGTGCTTCTGCCCTCCCCACCCTGCCCCTGGGAACACCACCTTTTCGCCCATTCCACACTGCTCTTACAAACACAGAGCTAGGGACGAACTGCGCCGCCAACGAGGGGGCAGGGGCGGGGGCAGGGAGGCAGTTTTCTGGGAACCGATCTTGGAGCGCTGGCTCCGAGCTCCGTTCCCAGAAAACAAAAAATCCTATGGCCGTCTAGCCTCTTTCGAGCAGCCATAGGATTGTGCCCTAAGCGCCCAAACCCAGCAGCTTTGTGGATGCCTGCACAGAAGTTCTTTAACTGCAATGAAATTAAACCCTTAATTGCAATGAAATTCTTGTTGCTTGCGGTGAACTAGGTGACCAGACCACCCAAACAAAGCAGTGGTTTAATTTTAACGGGGAAATTTCCTTGCTAGTTCCTTGCAAACATTTTTCAATGCCCCATCTACATCTAAAACTCTCTTGTGTTTCTAGATGTGTCTATGGGGGTGGGGGTAGGGGTTGAATTGCCAAGCCGCTCTCCTCCATGTCTGGTGCTGAGCAGTGGGTCCAAGACAGGAACCTAAATTACAATTCCCAATAGGCAATACGATAGCGCAGACGTGTGAACCACCATTGGAATGCATGCACCAGCATTCCAAGGTGGGAGAGTACTTTTGGACAGCAGACAAGATTGTTTCCAAAAGCTCACCAAAAAAGCTCATAAATACTCACTGATCACTAATCCTAGGTTAACATAAATTGCTGCTGTGACAGCATAAATTGTGATATTCCACTGACACAATAGTTTAGTTATGGGTAAAACTACCCATTTATTTTCTGCGCTGGAAACTCGCAAGATCAGGCCTTTACGAGTGAAAACCTACTTTAAGCTTCAGAGAAGTTTGAGGGGTAACCAAAACAACGGCATGACAAATTATACCCCAGGATTATATTGGATCCACCTGCTAGACCCAGAGAAATGCCTTTATTGGAGTCTATGATAATTCCTCCTTCTTTGACCTTTTGTGAGTCACTTCTTATTTTTGTAAACAACATTTTGTGTTATTGCACTGTAGAGGAGTGGTTCGACACAACAGATAATTAAAAAGGGAAGAAAAATGGACCTTCGAGAAGTTGAAATCTTCAAAGGAACATACAAGCAATAAAGTATCTTGGCACCCTAAATAATGAGAGTTTGTAAAAGTTCTGTAATCCTTGGGGGTGTTAGCAAGAAGCAAGACAGGCAGTGATGAAGCAGGAGCCAAATGGCTTTCATGGAATCACTAAGCTGCCTGGGAGGCACCCAACGGATTATCTATGTTCGTTTAGAACTTGCAACCCCCAAAAAACGAGCATGTGTGGAGGAGCCAATTTTAACCCCGCAAAGAATCCAGACGCAAAAGCCCCATTAAAGTTGCAGGATAAAAAGCCTGGTGTGGAGAAGCTCTGAGAGTAATTCAGAGTTTTTCACACTTTCTGCACTTGAGCCCCTACTAAACTCACTCTCCTTTCAGTCCCCCTACTCCTATAGATACAAGGGGGTGTTGAAATTGTTAGGGTGTTTCCACTTGTCCTAGAAAACAGAAATCTGGAATGTACTTAGTCCAAAGCACCCTGATGACTAGGGAGGGAAATCAGAAAATGGAAATATTCCCTTGAATTTGGGACTCAAAGTGTTGTCCCCCCTACCCCGGAAACACACACACAAATGGTTACCATTCTACATTAGCCAGAAGAGCCATCCCGACACATTTTGCTGCTTGAGTTGATGGGCAAGATGGTGCTTACAGCCCCATTCCACATACAGAAGCCGACTGGACTCAGGGAATCTTACTTCAACACTGGCTACGGGACAGTGAGCTCCAGTACACCTGAGAGCAACAGGCTAGCCGGGGGCTGGGCCAGCTGCATGACACACCCAGCTCTGTCCTCCAGCACTGGGGAATGACTGGGGGAGCTCAGAAGGAAGTGCTGGGGGGGCTGCCACTGCTGCTGCCCGATATCTGCCACATAGCGCTTCTTCTCTCTGCCTAACGGTAGGGCTGGGCCTGCTAACAAGAGAGATACAATTTGGTACTCATGTGACAAAGACACACTGATTGCTAGAAAAGCTTAATGGGAGGGGGGATAATTTATATGTCTCCTTCAGTGTAATGGGGAACATATCAGCCCTTTTCAGATACTGGCAAGGGCTAAATATGCATGGGAGTGAGCAGCATCAACGCACACTCACTGGAGCCCGCGCAGAGAGCCCTGCCACCTAGGGCTCTCTATCTAGGCAAAATAGTGGTGTACAAAATGATGCGTGGTGTGGAGAAACTGCATAGGGAGGCATTTTTCTCCTGCTCTCACACTAAAACCCAGGTCATTCCCATGAAGTTGACTGGTGGGAGATTCAGGACGGATAAAAGGACTTCTTCACACAGCGCATAGTTAAGCTGTGGAATTTGCTACCATAAGACATGGTGATGGCCACCACTTTGGATGGCTTTAAAAGGAGGTTAGACAAATTCCTGGAGGAGGAGGCTGTCCGTGGCTACTAGTCCTGATGGCTCTGTGCTCCTTCCAGTATTCGAGGCAGCGTGCCTGTGTACATCAGTTGCCAGGGAACATGGGCGGGAGGGTGCTGATGCACTCATGTCCTGCTTGTGGGTTCCCGTGGGCAGCTGGTTGGCCACTGTGTGAACAGATTGCTGGACTAAATGGACCCGTGGTCTGATCCAGCAGAGCTCTTCTTAGGTTCTTAATTCTTATCCACTTTCCCATTAATGCACGTAGGTTGAGGAAGGGGCCTGCCACTTTCTCCACCAGTAGTGTAGTGGTAAATTTTAAAGGGCAGGTGTTCATCACAGCAGTCCCCATAGCCCCCCACCCAAGAGAATCCAAAAATTCAGTCTGCTTTGTTGATCCATATCAACAAACCAGTTCTAGTAGTTTTCATCTCCATCAGGAGAAGGCCTTTTGTACAGAGAATGGGTCTTAATTGCCCATTCAAGAGCAAGCCAACCCCAAATACTTTGGAATAGATTGTTGCTGGGAAAATTCATTTCCTGAGGAAGTGAAGTGAGGGAACAGGGAATTCTGGGGTGGGGGGGCAGATGACGTCAGCATCCCAGCTAACCAAAAAGTGCTGGTGCTCTGTCCCGTCGAGCCCTGGCTCCAGTACGCCCCAGCCTCCACGCATGTTGATTTAGCCTCCATAACATCTAAAAGGGAATAAAGTTGACTCCAAAAAAGCTAAGATGCTTCCACAACACCTACAAATCTGAGATCTGATATACTGTACACGCAGCGGAGTAGTGGAGCCAGGACTCCTCTACACATCACCAACATGTTTTTATTAGCTCAGCCTTCCTTGTTCCCTCTGAGCTTAGCTGCCTGCAATCCTCACCGTAGCTGAGGGGAAATTAATTTTATTTATTTATTTAAAACATTTATATCCCGCCCTATATCATTAAGATCGCAGGGTGGCATACAGATAAAATCAATTTAAACATTATAAAACAGTAAATAATTTAAACACCTAAAAACATATTAAACTATTAAGCAAGCTAAAACCAGTTAAGATCTAAAACGATAAAACAGTTAAAACAATGTGCTAGGAAATGCTTTTAGCCCTCAAAGCCTTTGGTAAAAAGCCATTTTTTACTTGGCGCTGAAACAAGACCAATGTCTGCGCCAATTGGGCCTCCAAGGGGAGGGCATTCCACAACCACGGTGCCACAGCAGAGAAAGCCCTCTCCCACATCCCACCACAGTGTATGTCTTGCACTGGTGGGACGCAGAGGAAGGCCCCTCCAACAGATCTCAGTCCTCGAGCAGGCATATATAGGCAGAGGCGCTCCCTCAAATATCGAGGTCCCAAGCCATTCAAGGCTTTAAAAGTCATCACCAAAATCTTGAATTCTGACCGGAAGCGTATTGGCAGCCAGTGCAATCCCTTTAAAACTGGTGTTATATGGTTTTTATGAGGTGTTCTGTTCAGCCGCTGCATTTTGCACTAGCTGCAACTTCCGAGTCAACTTCAAGGGCAGATCCACGTAAAATGCATTGCAGTAGTCTAACTGGGAAGTTACCAGCGCATGTACTACTGTGGCTAGGTTATCCCTGTCCAGGAAAGGCCGTAGCTGGCAGATCAGCTGAAGCTGGCCCCAAGTACTCCGGGCCATGAAGTCCACCTGGGGCTCCAGTGACAGGGATGGACCTAGGCGTACCCCCAAGCTATGCACCTGCTCCTTCAGGGGGAGTGCAACCCCATCCAGGACAGCTTACCCAATTCCCAGACTCAGGAACCAACAATCCACAAAGCTTCCATCTTTTCAGGATTTAGCTTCAGTTTATTGGCCCTCATTCAGCCCATTATAGCCTCCAGGCACTGGTCCAGCACCTTCACCGCCTCAGCCAACTCCGACGACAAGGAGAAATAGAGCTGAGTATTATCAGTGTACTGGTGACACCCCCCCCCTAAAAAAACCTCCTAATGACCTCTCCCAACAGCTTCATACAGATGTTGAACAGCATGGGGGATAGAATAGAACCCTGTGGCACCCCACAGCTTAATAGCCATGGGGTAGAAAAGGAATCCCCCAATACCACTCTCTGGAATCGGCCCTGCAGGTTGGAGCAGAACTACCATAGCATAGTGCCCCCAACTCCCATCCTGCAGAGCCGATCCAGTAAGACACCAAGATCAATGGTGTCACAAGCCGCGGAGAGATCCAGGAAGATCAACAGGGTCTTACCCCCCTGTCTTTCACCCAGAGTAGGTCGCCAGTCAGAGCAACCAAGTCTGTTTCAGTGCCGTACCCTGGCCTGAAACCAGACTGAAATGGGTCCAGATAATCAATGTCCTCAAGAACGTCTGAAGTTTCAAACGGGGACCAAGCTGTCACGGGCTCCTTGGAGGCCTCTCTCAGTCTAATCCAGTAGCCAAGTCCAGACACAGACAAAGGGATTCCTTTCAAAGCTTTATTCTTCTTTTACAACTTAACAACTATACTGTTTGCAACTAGATCTGAGCAGCACAGTACCTATGCCCTAAGTTGGAACAGTTGGTCCCCGTTTGAAAGGGA
Source organism: Heloderma suspectum (assembly GCF_057233095.1). Lineage (NCBI taxonomy): Eukaryota > Metazoa > Chordata > Lepidosauria > Squamata > Helodermatidae > Heloderma > Heloderma suspectum. Next base: position 15,667,470 of record NC_139462.1, read on the forward strand.
ATTACTGGCAAACCCCTGAACTTAAGGACTAGGGAGAGTCCCTCCCCTTTTCCCTTGGATCCTCTGGGCGCAGCTGTTGTTTGGGGCACTGCGCCTCCTTTCCGTGCCCTCCATCTGGCGCCACTCTCTGCGTCTGCGTCGCGCGTCCACCAAGTCTGCTATCTGCGCTCCGTTACTCCCTGGACTGCTTTCTAATCTAGGAATGCTGGTGGGAGGAATCTTTGTCAGCTGTTGGCCCTGGGAAAGAGGAGCGCGCTCCCCTCCCAGGAGCAACTGCTCTTCCTCAGAATCAGAACTACTCTGGGATTCTATGGGCTCAGTGTCCACCCTGACACTTGCCCCAAAAGGGGATATTGACGATGGGGCGATAGTTCTCACACACCTCTGGGTCCAGGGAGGGCCTCTTCAGGAGAGGGTGCACTACAGCCTCTTCCAAGGCAGCAGGCACCACCCCCTGGCAGAGTGAAGCATTTACCACCCCCTGGACCCACCCAGCCAATCCACCCCTGCTAGATCATATTCGCCAAGATGGGCAAGGGTCAAGCTTACATGTGGTGGGACGGACTGATTCGAGCGTCTTGTCCACATCATCAGGCTGCAACAGCTGAAACTGATCCCAGGAAACACAACCAGACGGAACACTGGACACCTCCCCAGACTCTGCAATAACTGTGGCGTCAAGTTCTGAGCGAATATGAGTGACTTTCTCCTCAAAGTGCCTAGCAAATTTATTACAGTAAACAATAGAGAGTCCAATTCCAATTTCTCTGAGCCCGAGCAAGACCCCAACAGGCTCTTCAGTACTCGGAACGATTCTGCTGGGCGACATTTCAAGGATGAGATGATGGACGTATAGTAAGATTTTTTTTGCCATCCTCACTGCTGCATAATAGGCAGAACTAAGAGTCTTTGCTAATCGTTGATTATACTCGCTCCGAGACCCGTGCCACCTGCACGCTAGCTGTCGTCCGGCCTATTTCATTGCCCGTAGATCCTCTGTAAACCAAGGAGAATTACGGGCTCCACAGCACCAGAGTGGGCGCTTTGGAGCGATTGTATCAATGGCCCCTCCCATCTCACCATTCCATAGTGAGACCAGAGCCTCGACTGAATCGAATTTTCCTAGCAACATTACATTGTTCCCTGTTTATTATTCTCAGGGAGCAATAGCATTACAAAAGACCTACCCCTGGTGAAAATGGCAACTGTTAGAACGGGTTTGTTGATAAGGATCAACACACAGCCGCCTGCTATTTTTGGACTCTGCTTGGGGGTGTGGCTATTGGGACTGTCATGATGAATGCCTGCACTTCAAAATGCACCACTACGTCACTGGAAGTCCAAGCCGCCCCGTCACAAAACACGTCTGGAAGGGAAACATTTGTACGTCTCAGAACTAGTGACAGAAAGTATGCACCCGAAGAGTTAAGGCGCTATCCAGAAACCCGACAGTTGGTACACACGTAGTCCAAGAAATCCTGAATACTCAAAAATGTCTGAAAATTGGGTATTTTTATATCTAAGAGTCAGAACTTGTATCATTATTATCAGCCAGCACAGACTGAGCCAAGCTGGGTAGGTAACCAGATCTTGTGCTGTAAGAGTCCTGTTGCCTTTTCACATGCTTAAATTAGATGATGTTGCTCTGCCAGTCCCGCAGGAAGAGAGGTGATGAAATTATCTTTGTTTAATTAGATGACCAGTCTGCACTGTTTACTGAAATAGAGATTCTTCTCTAAAACATGCACTAAACCCAATTTGCATTCTGCAACCACAGATATGTTCCTTGTTGCCAGTGAAAAGTTCCAGTCACGCACCGATCCCTCCGTTCTGTGACATATGTGGCTTGTCCTGTTTTCGGGTTGATGTTGTCAGCTGCCGCTTCAATCCCCCCCTTTTCCCAGTCTGAGGCTAACTCAGGTGTGTGAAGGACCTTGCTCTGCACAGGAACAATGGCCTCTGTTATCAAGTAAACTTCATCTCTTAGGTTTTGAGGATTAAAAAAAAATTAAGTCCAATTTTCAGACTTTCTAGTAATCAGGGAGTGTTGGATTAGGAACGTACCAGTTTTCTAGCTGTTGGAGAAGTCCTAGAATCGTAAAGCTGGGTACACTTAGAGATGGTGGAGAAATCTGCAATGGATTCAAATGAGTTTGAATTTCTATGAATCCGACCTGTGGATTTCACAGTGGACCAGCTTTTCCCAAGTTGCATGGATTCTGTTGACCTATCGTCTGTTGTTGTCTTTTCTTTTCTTTCAGGGGAGATTTCTGCAAATTCGCACTTGTGCTAATGTGCATTTGTGCTAATGTGCGCTTGCTCAAGTACAACAAATTGTCATACACCCCTAAAAATATTCTGATTCTGTTAATGAGCGGATGATGGAACGAAAAATGCCTTACAATCCATGAAACACAGATAGAATGGATTTAACAAAATCTGTATTTCCCTAGGCTCGCTTTAGCTGTATTTGGGTGTTATCCCTCATGCGACTAGCAATCTCATGAGAGGGAGAGCAAGGACACGCCTGTTGGCCTGAGCATCACACCCCCTGTGTAGAGGGGGCACATCTGTAATGGGGAGGTGGATCCTGGCACAGAAAATGATTGCTACAAAGCTGCTTCCAATTTTGCACAATGGTGCTCAGCTTCGCACTACCTCCATGCATGATGTTGTCCTGACAGTAGCATAGCATTAGTCCTTGTCCTGTCATTTTTCTTATTTGTAGTGCAACCTTATATATGTCTCCTCAGAAGTAAGACCCATTGAATTTAATTTGGCTTACTCCTAGGCGAGTTGGTATAGGATTGTAGCCTTGATTGACTAAATGAGAAGATGTTTTAAGAGTGCAATCCTATGCATGCTTAGATAGAAAAAAATCCTATAACTCCCAGCATTCCCCAGCCAGATGGAACAGCTGGGGAATGCTGGGAGTTGTAGGACTTTTTTCTGTCTAAACATGCATAGGATTGCACCCTAAAATGTTTTACCTGTGGCAGGGGACTAGACTAGATGAACTTCGGTGTCCCTTACAACTATGTAGATGGTATTAGTTGCCAGTTCGGTACCTGTAACATGGAATGGTAGCTTCAGTTGCACGATAGCTTCAGTTGCATAGACTCTGTGTGTCTGTTCCAGCAAACAGACAAATCTGGGGCTTGGGTCCACTACTCTGCCACTGACAGCCATCCAGCTCCAAGGCAGTGGTGAAGCTGGAACTAACCACAACACAGGATGCCACACCTGAACAGCCATAAATTCCCAGGATTTTAAGACTCAAGTGAACACGGTAAGTCCTCCACACAACATGTTAAATCAAAAGGGTTTCTGTTTATTGAATATTCCCATCAGTGAGCAAGTCCTTCTGAGAGGTGGAGAGAGAGACAGATATTCCTTCAAATGGAATCTCTGTTGTCAAATGCAGAAGCACACGGTCACCACACCTATATCCCCCTGAGCAAAAGGTCAACTTTCTCAGTATTCACTTTTACAGTACAATTAAAACTACTATGTAAATAGTTTAGTCATACGGGCAGAAGTGTGATTTGCATATCACAGTTGATGAAACCAGGGGTTGGGGGTGGGGGAAGTTTGCATATCAGATTCAAAGCTGGAGGGCAAGGTGCCAAGTTGGCACTTGAAGCAGAAGCATGAGTCAGTTTAAGGCAGAAGCTGGATCCAGAAATGTGCCGTTGCTGCAGTTACCTAGCCAAAACAGTGAGAATCAAGAAAATCAGAAGCGATCCATGAAGTTGAATGGCTCCCAAGGGCAGCCCTACCTCAAGGCAAAGCTAGATGACCATCTAGGGCAGCAGTTGGTGGTGGAGGGGGCATCAAAAGCAGCATAATTAGGCCAGCTTTTACCTTGTGCAGTCTTGCCTGGCCAGGTGTGCAAGCAAGCGGTCACATGTGGTAGAGCCAGGAGCTACACACAGCGGCTGAATATAAATGAATAGAGTCATAAACAAACACATTTAAACTTGCTTGCTTGTCTGTTGCTTTGCCCCAAAGGGACCGATAGGCATATGGTCAAGGAACACCTAATTACTGAGTGAGTTCAAATCTCCAGGGCCAGATGAACTGCATCCTAGAGTAATAAAGGAACTGGCAGAAGAACTGGCAGAACCACTGTCTATTCTCTTTGAGCAATCATGGAGGATGGGTGAAGTGCCAGATGACTGGAGGGCTAATGTTATCCCTATCTTCAAAAAGGGCAAAAAGGAGGAACCTGAGAACTACAGACCAGTCAGTCTGACATCAATCCCTGGGAAAATTCTGGAGCAGATGATAAAGCAATCCATCTGGAAGCACCTTGAAAACAATACAGTGATTACTCAAAGCCAACGTGGATTTGTCAAGAACAAATCCTGCCAGATGAATCTGATCTCATTTTTTGATCAAGTCACCTCCCTTGTGGACTGTGGAAATGTTGTGGACATAATATACCTGGACTTCAGCAAAGCTTTCAACAAAGTGCCCCATGATCTCCTGATGAGCAAACTAGCTCAAAGTGGGCCAGATGAAAGAACTATCACGTGGATCCACAGTTGGCTACAGAATCGGACTCAAAGAGTGCTTATCAATGGGATAAACTGGGGAGGGGTAAAAAGCAGAGTACCGCAGGGCTCAGTCCTGGGCCCAGTGCTCTTCAACATTTGTATTCATGACTTGGAGGAGGAAGAGGTGCAGGGAATGCTGATCACATTTGCAGATGACACAAAATTGGGCGGGATAGCTAATACCTTGGAAGACAGAAACAAAATTCAAAATGATCTGGATAGACTGGAGCGCTGGGCAGAAAACAACAGAATGACATTTAATAGGGATAAATGCCAAGTTCTGCACCTAGGAAAAAGAAACCAAATGCACAGTTACAAGATGGGGGATACGTGGCTCAACAACATGACAAGCGAGAAGGAACTTGGAATTGTTGTCGATCACAAGCTGAATATGAGCCAACAATGTGATGTAGCTGCAAAAAAGGCCAATGCTCTTTTGGGCTGCATTCATAGACGCATAGCTTCCAAATCCCAGGAAGTACTAGTTTCCCTCTACTCAGCACTGGTTAGGCCTCATCTGGAGTACTGTGTCCAGTTCTGGGCACCACATTTCAAGAAGGATGCAGACAAACTGGAGAGGGTTCAGAGGAGGGCAACAAAGATGAACAGAGGACTGGAAACAAAGCCTATGAAGAGACACTGAAAGAACTGGGCATGTTTCGCCTTGAGAAGAGACGACTGAGGGGAGATAGGATAGCGCTCTTCAAGTACTTGAAAGGCTGTCACAAAGAGGAAGGCCAGGATCTCTTCTTGATCATCCCAGAGTGCAGGACACGGAATAAGGGGCTCAAGTTACAGGAAGCCAGATTCAGGCTGAACATCAGGAAAAACATCCTGACCGTCAAAGCAACACTGGAACCAATGACCTAGGGAGGTGGCGGGCTCTCCCACACTGGAAGCGTTCAAGACGAGGCTGGACAGCCATCTGTCAGGGATGCTCTGCTTGGATTTCTGCATTGAGCAGGGGGTTGGACTCGATGGCCTTGTGGGCCCCTTCCAACCCTACTACTACTATTCTATGACCCTGGGAGCTGTAGTTTTGTGAAAGTAGAGGTAAATGTTTGTTAGAGGCTCATAGCCACTCATAAGACCATAAGAGCCCTGCTGGATCAGACCAAGGGTCCATTTGGGCTGCCTTTACATTAAAGTAAAAACCCGTAGTCCTCCCACTGTGGAGCCTTTCCACGCTTATTGTGGGCTCCCAGACAGCGACGTGATTGCTGAGAGGGGACGCTTTTAATTTTCAAGGTTCCATAGAACTCAATGAAACAGTGCCATCTAGTGGCTGTTTTAATCACATTACATTCCGAGTTTTAAAAAAAAAAGTTCATTCGTTCCGGATCTTTTTGAGATGGAATAAGCAGGAAATACCTCTGGATGTGCCCTGGAGGTTAATGACATCATGAAAATGCTGGGAGTTGTAGGACTTTTTTCTGTCTAAACATGTCTGGGATTGCACCCTATGTGTTTCGATTCAGGTTCTGTGACCACCACAGCCAGCCCTACCATTAGGGAGGGTGAGATAGCCTGCCTGAGGCAACGAATTTTGAAGTGCTATTAAAGAATAGAAATGCTTTATTTTTATGCTATTTTTACCATGGTGGTAGGTGCCATCTGAATTTTCTGCCTCAGGCATCCCAATGCCTTGGGCCAAGAGGAGAATGCTGAGGGCAGAGTCAAGTCTAGAGGCAGTGGCCAGATCCTAGTTCTTAACATTCTGTGCCTATCTTATCGCTCACTCACCTCAAAGGAACTTCGGCTTCCCTGAGAGGGGCCGCCTCAGCCCATATATTCCTCCCCTGGGTTCTCAGATCTGAGGATGATATTCGGCTTTGTGTACCAATATTTGGAGAGATTTGATCAGCAAGTGCACAGGGCGAGGTGTTCCCAGGGGTGGCACCCACACTGCAGACTGACCTCCCAGGAGAGACCTATCAGCCTTCATCTCCTATGGAATTTCATCAGAGGGCGAAGAAGAAACCAAAAGGGGGCTCCAAGGGCATATGCTGTTGGTCTCTAGGTAAACAGATGCTTTGTCTAGTTGCTTTGCCCACTCCCTCATATTCAGTCTGTGTGCTTTTCTAAGTAAACAGAAATGACAAAAGCACCTTAAGTGTGCACTTCTATGCATATTTAGACAGAAATAAGTTCTACAACATGCTGGCTGGGGGTGCTGGGAGTTGTAGGACTTATTTCTGTCTAAACATGCATAGGATTGCGCCCTAAGACTCCAACACTCTCTCCTTACCAGACCATGATCTTGGATCTTCCAGCCATTTCAACCATTTCTAGCTTAATACGATTACAATTTTAAAATTAATTCTGGTTTAAATGGTGCTGGTTTGGGGATTCTTTGTTCTGTTTTTTTTTTTTTAATTATGAATGTTGCTGAATTTTAAAATATCTGATTTTGTATTACTTTAATGCTGTTGAAAGTCACCTTGAGGCTCTTAAGTGAGCAATAAATATCTTTCTGGAATTATTTGAGAAAAGATTGAATTCTGCAATTGCTGCCAAGTTCCTACAGGACAATTGATGCATATTTCCTGCTCTTCCTTAGAAATATGAATGTTAAGCACTGAGGAGCAGGCAAAGAACTGAGACAGATCACACTCATCTTTGAAGTAGCATCAGTTCCTCCAAAAACAAACACATGCTCTTGGCTTCCTCTTGCCAGTCAGACACAAAACGTCAGGCTTCTGTCACTGTGATGGCTGCAATCAAACTGCTAAGCTCTTTCTCTCAGCTCGCACCCAAGCCCGTTGGCTGTATGCAGTGGCTAGTAGCTGCCAACCAACAAAAAACATGAGTGCTCATTTAAGCGAGCATCTGCTAGCCAGCACCAAAGAAACATCTTCAATTTCTCTCCCCAGTCTGTTTCTATTTACATAATCTACATAATATAATTGGTAATAGCACCAATTAGCCTTTCAAGGGAAGCAAGAGAAAGACTACACCTCTTTCCTAGGGCTTCTTCACATGGAGCTTTCATCCTGCTATTGAGATTGCTCACTCACGGAAGTTTGCAGATCCTTTTTATGATGTTGTTAACCTCCAGGGCACATCCAGAGGTATTTCCTGGTTATTTTGCTCCAAAAAGATCCAGAACAAATGAACCATCTTTTAAAGTCAGAATGTCATGCAATTAAAACAGCCACTAGATGGCGATGTTTCATACAGTTCTATGGAACCTTGAAAATTAAAAGCTTCCTCTCTCAGCAATCTCATGGTTGCCATCTGGGAACCTGCTGTAAATGTAGAAAGGCTCCAGAATGGGAGGACTGTGTAGTTTTTCTTTAGTGTAAAGGCAGCCCTAATCAGCTAATCGGCACTATTGCTGATTTTCATACTAGGGCTAGTATGCCCAGTCCCAGCAGTTGGAGTGGGGGAGGAATACCTGTATGGGTGTGCAGGTCAACATCCTATAGAGCAGGGATGCTGAACCTCTTTCAGCCAGAGGGCCAAATGCCATTTTGGAGATGCTCTTGAGGGCTGCATTCCAGAGGTGGGAAGGGCTTGAAGGCAAAAGGGGTGGGGCCAAAAATACCAGCATATTTTAGTTTACAGCTCTTTCTACCGGTAACTAAGCTGTAGGAGAGGCATTTCAACTTTCTAGAATGGAGGAAAACCTGTACAAAACCTGGAAAACCACCAAAACATTGATGATAGGGGTAACGGGGGGGCAGCCAGGTAAGGAGGTGTGGCTCTCTGGGGACCCCAGGGGGGGCAGATTTGGTCCCTGCTCTGTAGAAGCTTTCCCCAACCTGGTGCCTGTGTTGGCCCACATAATTATGGAGTTGTAGTCCAAGACATCTGGAAGGCACCAGATTGGGGAAGGGTTAGTTAGAGCTACATCTGTGGAATGGTTGCTCCCATATATGAATATGCCCCTGCTTGTACTGGGGCAGTTAATTATGCAGAAGACTACAGAAAAAGTCATCCCCTCACTTGATGAGTTTAGTGCTACGTTTGTCCATATGAGTGTAAACTGAGGAGAAAGAGGATCTACTCAAGTGGACCCCCAAAAAAGTATTCTGTGGACCAGCCCCATTTCTTTGATTATGAGGAAGCCATCCTGGCTTTTGCCAATTCTTTGCACAAACAGAACTCCAGTGCTTCAGCCACTCAGTGTCAGGAATGTTTTATTAACATGGAAAACCCAGAAGGATCAGGAGAGTAAAGCATTTCTTTCAGATTTCCTCCCTCACTGCCAAGGGGGAATAGGAAGAGGCCTCCTAACGGCCTAAACGGATGTTTTTTAGCAAGAGAAAGTGCCAACAACCCTAAAGGTTCACACCTGGGCATTTGAGCAACAAATACAGGGTGATAACAAGTCCCGGAAACAGATGCTTCAGGTTCCCATTTAGGCATGTATACCTCACCCTACGGTTTCAGGGCAGTGTTTGAAAACAGCCTTATAGATACTGCTCGGACTCCCTAGAACCATAGTGAGACGGTACTGTGGAGATGCATGAGGCAGGGCAGGGCCAGCCGGCCTTTTTTCTGCCAAGGGCCTCATTCCCTTGTGGCAGTGGAGGTTGGAAGCCTTGGGTAGCTCCCTTAGAGTTCTGACTGGTTCTGAATGAAACCCGGAGCGAGTTCACCACCTCACTGACATTGGATCCTCCACTGCCTTGCAGGCAATCTGTCAGGGGCCGCATGTCAGTAGTGAGTGGAGCCAAAGCCAGCAGTGAGCAGGACCAAAGCCAAAAGCGGGCGGGTCACCCCTTTTCCCTTTCTCCCTTCCTCCCTCCCTCCCTCTCTCTTCCTTCCCACCCAGCAGGCGGCCAGGGAAGGGACAGCTGACTCTTGCCAGAGGTCTTGACTGATCGCATGCAGATGGCTTTTTAAATCAGGCTGAGGGTCCTACGGTCACAGGTTGCCACCCCAGAGCTAGAGAATCATGTGCCACTTCAGATTCTGATCCTTTGTGCCTTCTGCCTTTCTCATTTATTCCTTGTCCTCTCTCTCATTTTGTTCCCCTTGCTTCTCTCCCCCCCCCCCGTTCCCAACTGTATCACACTTTTAAAATTCAGACTGTAAGCTCCTAGAGGGCAGGGACCTGACTTTCTTTCCTTTTTCTTTTTTGCTTGTTACTCTCAAATGCCATTATGCTGAAAGAAGAAAGACAGGCAGATAGAACCTCTGATTAATGTAATTGGACCAACTCTCAGTCTCATCCACCTGTCTTAAAAATGGGAAGATTGATGTCCTACATCAGAGGGCTGTTATAAGAATGAGCAAGATATTGATTGCAAACTATTTGGCACATGCAAAGTGAAATACGAATGGTTAACAGTGATTCCTCCTCTGCCTCTGGCACGCCTGCCCACATGAGTTATTACTTCCCAGGAATAGTCTTTCTTTTCCTTGGGTGGAATCCAGTGCTGCAGCCTTCCTTTCCTTGTTCTCATGAGGAAGCGTCTCCTAAGTCCTTCCCACGCAACACCCAGAGCCAGCAAGCCAGAAATCACTGACTCCACCCGCCAAATTCCCAGCAGTGCCTGAGCACTCCTGCGCAGTTCTTTGCCAAATCGTCAGAGTTTACACTCCGGGCTCGAAGAGAAAGAAGGCGACCTAGGAATGAGCATCACAATAGTATCACGGGGATGAATATTCTCCACTCTCTGGCTTCTGTTCCTACTCCCTCCTTCCCTCCCCCTCTCTCCCTTTGTGCTCCCTTGTCTCCTCTGGTCCCCTGGCCTGGTCTTAATGCTGCTCACTGTCTTTGGGGTGCTTTATCTGCTGGGATCTTATGTGCCTCCTTCTGCTGGCCTATTTAAACCCCCAATAAGAATGTCACCTTTCAGCACACCATTCTCCAAGGGTGTGCACAATCACTCATGTGGATCAGGACTTGCTGTGGCCTTTTCTGGCACAGCTCAAGCCCGGCTCCTCCCAAAAGCATTTGCTAGATGTAGGTATGGAGGGTGGTGGAAGCCAACATTGCGCCAGCTAGCGAATCATGCCCGATTCGGTAGTCCGCCTTGCCACTCCTGCCATGCTTCAGGTGGGATGCCCACTTTTGTTTTCCAGTGCTGTGTGTACATTCATTCCATTAAATCACAGCTGGGGAATCTCTTTCAGTCTGAGGGCCAAATGCCATTTCAGAGAAGCTCTTGGGGGCTGTATTCTAGTGGTGGGTTGGGCCAAAGGCAAAGCGGGTTGGACCAAAAATGCAAAGAAATGACAGCATGTTGCAGCTTAAAGCCCTTGCTGGCAGTAACTAAGCCTTAGGAGAGGCATTTCAACCTTTTAGAGCAAAGGATCATGCTGGAGGCAAAGGGGGTGGGGCCAGGGGTAGGGGGCAGGGCCATCTGGGAAACATAAGAACGTCAGAAGAGCCTGCTGGATCAGACCAAGGGTCCATGTAGTCCAGCATTCTGTTCACACAGTGGCCAACCAGCTGTCAGCCGGGAACCCACAAGCAGGGCATGAGCACAACAGCACCCTCCCACCCATGTTCCCCAGCAACTGGTGTACATAGGCTCACTGGCTCTGGTACTGGAGGTAGGACATGGCCATCAGGACTAGTAGCCATTGATAGCCTTTTCCTCCAGGAATTTGTCCCACCCCCTTTTAAAGCCATCCAAGTTGGTGGCCATCACTACATCCTGTGGTAGCGAGTGCCATAGTTTAACTAGGTGCTGTCCTGAATCTCTCACCATTCAGCTTCATAGGCTGACCCCAGATTCTAGTATTTTCAGAAAGGGAGAAAAATGTCTCCCTATCCACTTTCTCCGCACCATGCATAGTTCTGTAGACCTCTATCATGTCTCCCTTTACCCTCCTTTTTTTCCAAGCTAAACAATCCCAGAGGTTGGAACCTTCTCTCATAGGGGAGATGCTCCAGCCCCGTGATCATTTTAGTTGCCCTTTTCTGCACTTTTTCCAACTCTACAATATCTTTTTTTAGGTGCAGTGACCAGAACTGTACACAGTATTCCAAGTGTGGTTGCACCATATATTTGTATAGGGGCAGTATGATATTGGCAGTTTTATTCTACAGAGGGCCAGATTGGGACCCCAAGGGCAGGGGCAGATTTGGCTCCCAGATTTGAGATTTCCCACCTAAATGTACATTTGTGCCTGAACACTTTTTTCAAAGCAGAATTGATTTTTCCAAACTTGAAAAAAAAATTGAGGGCAAAGAGGTGAGTTAGTGAGGTTACCTGTTACCAACTAATCAGTACTGTGCTCAGCCAAATTTGGCTTAAAAACACAAAACCGGTTTCCCTTGAACTTGATCTGGAAGGAGAATTGAATATCTAAATAAAATATGGTGCGTGTGCTACCACAGTGAGCTCACTGTTTATATTATATATTTAAATAAATCCCTTTCTCATGCAATGTAGTCCTTCATTCATTCTTTTTATTGTATTTCTACACCACCTTTCTGATGCCAACCAAGACAGTTTACAAAAATATAAAAAACTAAAAACTAAAATCAAATAAAAGCATAGTAGAACATTTAAAACATTTAAAAACATATCAATAATTTAAAAATCTGTCTTGACCCCCTTCCTGAATGCAGAGAGTGGATACCAGTCACAACTCCAAAGGCAGTGCATTCCAGAGTTTGAGAGCAACACAGGAGAAACCCATTTCCCATGTGCCCAACAAGTGGGCCTCTGTAAGCGAGGGTGCCTTCAAAAGGGCCTCTCCTGCCGGTCTTATTAACCAAGCAGGTTCATACTGAGATAGGTGGTCCCTCAGACAGCTGGGGTGTAAGCCATTTGGAACGTTAGAAAAACAACACCTTGAATTTAGACTGGAAAACAATGGGCAACCAGTGCAATCTTTCGGTATTAGGGTGATGTGATCATGATACCATGCACTGGTTAGCAGCTGTGCTGCTGCATTTTGCACCAACTAAAGCTCCAGACACTCTTCAAGGGCAGCACCACAGAAGAGTGCATTGCAGTAGTCTAACTGTGATGTAACCAAGGCATGGATAACTGTTGCCCGATCAGACTGACTCAGGAATGACCACAGCTGGTGCACTAGATGTAGTTGTGCAAATGCATTCCTCGCCACTGCTGCGCCTGAAAGTCCAGGTACAACACAGGATGCAGGAGCACTTCCAAGCGACAAACCTGATCCTTCAGTGGGAAAGCTGAAATATCAGCTTTGTGAGCTGAGATCCCACACTGAGCTGACATATTCAGCGAGCCACTCCAAGTTGTCTTTTTTGGATTGCCGGTCACAGCCAATTCAGACTCCAACAGATTGGTTTTGTTCTTTGTTTCTTTTTGTTCCAATTTGTATCAGTTTGCATGTATGGTGGATATTTAGTGAGATAACATTTCTAAAGCAGTGGGGTATGTTTGGAAGCCTCTGCACCACAAATGTACCTGCCTCTTTCCAGGCTTGATTGCTCAGGGGGGAAATGTTCTGCAAGTTTGCAGCAAAAGCCAGATGTGAATAGAGAGATTGGCTAGCTCTCATGACGTCAAGACACATTTTTCACACATACACACACACTCCTTAGAGCAGTTTTGTAATTCTTTTTTAAAAAAACAAACATTTCATTTTTTAAAGCCTAATGATGAACATAAAAAGGTAAAGGTGTCCCCAACCAGTCGTGTCCGACTCTAGGGTGCGGTGCTCATCCCCGTTTCTAAGCCGAAGAGCCAGCGCTGTCCGAAGACGCTTCCGTGGTCATGTGGCCGGCATGACTGAACACCGAGGTGCACGGAACGCTGTTACCTTTCCCACCGAGGCGGTACCTATTTATCTACTTGCAATTTCTTGCTTTCGAGCTGCTAGGTTGGCAGGAGCTGGGACTGAAGATGGGAGCTCACTCCGTCACGCAGCACTCGGGTCTCGAACTGCTGACCTGCCAACCTTCCAGATCACAGAAAACAGAGGTGATGTAGCTCGAACAACACCCTCAAGACAAACTACAGTACTTTAAAGGCAAATCCTCAGGTGCCTCCTTCTGATGTCCTGGATCCCAGCTCAGACCAGGGGAGGAATGGTCAAAAATGGTCACCATTGAAGTACATGGAATGCTGGTGTCTGGCGTAACCATTATGCTAAGTGTACTACAGTAAAACATCATCAGAAGACTTGTGGCACCTTAACCCCGAACAGATTTATTGCAGCATAAACTTGACTTAAGACCCTTGACCAAAGCGGGCATAGCTGTACCTTCAGCAGCCTCCCCCAACCTGGTGCCCTCCAGATGTGTTGGACTACAACTCCCAGCATGGCTTGCTGGGGGATGCTGGGAATTGTAGTCCAGCACATCTGGAGAGCAGCACGTTGAGGAAAGCTGACCTACAGGGCTACTCCAGATTGCTTCCTGGAATTTTCAGCCTTCCATTAAAAACAAAGTATATAATCATTTTACTTATGGGCTGGAAGGGAAAAAATGGCAAGCTGTATTCTATCCAGTTGCTTTATAAAGAATAAATCTTGTTCCTGCCTATCAGTGTTCTGACCACTGAGTGCAAAGGCACTGGAATGATTGACAAGTCCTTGGCACTTGTGTTTTTAATTGTATTGCATTTAAATGTTATTAAAATATCTCCATGTTTTTGGTTTTTACTGTTTTGCACTATTACAATGCCCCACATGCCCCCAGAGTACCCCAAGGGCAACCTTCCACCATAATTTTTATGACCACCAGCTTGGAAGCATAAAATGGCAACCAGGTAACACCGCTCTCCTCACCCCCACCCCACCCCTGCCCCCCTCACATCACTCTTTAAAAAAAGTTGCTCCAATGTGTTTTAAGAAATATCAGGTCAGCTCTGCTCTCCCTGTCAGGGTGAGGAAAGCACCATCCTTCCGCTTGACTGGAGACTTAGCATGGAGCTGAATAAGCAAGTGCATTTCATTTTCAATCAGCATCTTCCCTAATTGTTCCCTTCCAGCTGGACTTTCAACAGCATACATAGGAAGGTCCCTGTGGTTGCACTACCTTGGATGATGTTGCTTGTTTTAAGGTTGTGACCCTGTCACTTTTTCAGAGAGTCCATCCACACCTTCCTAACCAGGAAGAACATATTGTCCTCTGAAAACCTATTCCTTGGATTCCATTGCTCCTTTGGTTCTTCTTTCTCTCTCTTTCCTTTGGTGTTTTGGTTGCAGTCTTTAAGCAAGCTGTGATTTCTCCTGTACTTAAAAAGCCATCTCTCAGTGCTTCTCTTCTTGCATATCATCATCTTGTGTCTCTTTTCCTTTTATCTCTGGGACCCTTGAGCATCTTAGGTGCTTCCAGACAGAGCAGTCCTAGTGCTAACAATAAGGCATTGTGGATAAGCTGTTCTGTCTTTTCTTCCTTAACAGGTTTTCTGCAGCATAAGAAAAGCCAGAAAAACCAGTGGGATAACACAGGTGGGTTATAAGTTGATGACATTTGACACACACACCCTTATAAAATTCTGTGAATGAGGCAGGATGTTGGCACCTTAAAAGCCCTTTCTGGAAGCACCCCATGTCTATTCATTGTATTTTCTCTTTTTTCCCACTCTCATCTTCACTTTATCTCCTTCTACTTTATCTCTATTCTTCTGCTTCTTGATCTTGATCTTTCCTCAGCCTTCAATACCATTAATCACTCTGTTCTTCTCTTGTCTCTTTCTAGCTTATTTATCAGGCTGGTCTTTTTAAGTTTTCCAAATACCTGCTTAACAGTCTTTGTAGTGGTTCCTTCTCTTTAGTTTCGGGTTTCTGCTGGGTTGTGCATTCAGGCATCCACTATTCACTATTTATATTCTTCTTCCGTTTTCTCATTTGGTCCTTGTTATCACTTTTATTTCAGTGATTTACAATTTTATCTGCTCCTACCCTAGTCCCCTTTTCAGCTCTATCTACCTAGTATCTCTGTTGCTTTGCTATCACATCTGCTTGCATATTTGCATAATCTCAATCTCAATAAAAGCCATTTCTCTTCACCTTGGTGGTTTCCCATTCAGTTTCCTCAAGCTAGGTGTCATGTTTCATTCTGTTTTATGTTTCCCAAATTCATTTTCATGCTAAATCTTCCCGCTGTCATCTTAATACTTCTAAGATTCACTCCCTCCTTTCTTCTCATACTAATACTTGCTTATTCCCTAATAATTTCTTGCCTTGATGACTGCATTGTTCTTCTCATTGGTCTTCTTGCATCTCTTCTCCACCCTCATTTGCTATTGATGCTACTGCACATCTTAGGAAGCTGCCAGATCGACAGCTCGTAGCAACTACCAGTTAAAGGCACCATGCAGCTATATCATCTTTCGCTCAACAGATGTTGAGATGTTCCTTTGCAGCAAGATGTTTCTTTGTGGTAAGAAAAAAGGCAAAACAAGCAGTGGAAAACTTGGGAGGTTACAAATTGAATATGTTGTCTGCCCCCCCCCCCACCCCCAACGTTGTGCTTGAAACAGAGCAATTGCACAATAAAAGCCTTGTCTGGAAGCACCTTTGGTTTCTATTCTCTCTGCTTGGAGCATCGCTCTTTTGTTTTGTGAGACTGGCTAGTGCTCATCTCCTATATTGCTTTTAGAATTCTCCCATCTTTAAATCATTTTGGACACAATCCTATGCATGTTTAGACAGACAAAAGTCCTACAACTCCCAGCATAGCTGGCTGGGGGATGCTGGGAGTTGTAGGACTTTTGTCTGTCTAAACATGCCTAGGCTTGTGCCTTTTATTCACTTGCACCTTCTTAGCTGTCATCTCTTCCTTCCGCTGTTTCCTTAGGTTCTGACACATACCCCCACGTTAAGCCATACCTGCTCTCTCATGTTACCCTTTCTGTTATTGGTCTGTACCTTTCACATTTTTTTCCTACTGATATTCATTCTGCTGTCTCTTCATCAATGTCATCCTTCCCCAATCTGGTGCCCTCCCAGTGTTTTGGACTTCAGCTCCTATCAGCCCCAGCCACTGCAGCTACTGGTCAGGAATTAGGGGAGTTGTAGTCCCAAACATCTCGGGGACACCAGGTTGGAGAAGGCTGATTTATGTCCTTGTAAGACTTATCTTTTTTCCTCAGGCTTTCTCAGATTGGTTTTACCATTCGCTTCTTTTTGCTTTCAGACTCCCATAAAAAGAAAACATGTCATGACCTTTATATTATAAGCCTTCTTCATGCAGGCCCTTTTATTGTTGCCTTTCTCCATTTGTAAAGTGCCTAAGGGAGCAATCCTATGGCCGCTAGACAGCCATAGGATATGCTGTTATCCGGCAAACGACCTCAGAGCCTATGCTCTGAGGTTGATTCCCGGAGAACCAAGCTCCCCCCACTTCCGCGCTGCCTCAGAGGCAGCACGGAACAGCCCCATCCTCTGCGCTTGCAAAAGGAGCATGGAGAGGCCAGAAAGGGGCGTGGCCTGGGGCGTTCCGGGCGTAGCTGCGTGTACGACACACCCTTTGTGTCATACAGCAGCCTCCTTCCCCACTCCGTGCTCCCGCGGCTAGACTGCTGCAATAGGGTGTCTAGCAGAAAAGGCAGGGCAGGAGAAGTGCAGAGGGGACGATCTCTGCCGCACTTCTCCTGCCCTGCTTCGGATAGGTGCTCACTTCCGAGTTCGGAGGCAGCTGCCTCTCCGGATAGGATTGCTCCCTAACTGCATGTGTAATGATACGTCATCATAACTTGCCCTTCCTAAGCCAATAATAGTTTGTGGGAACGTTGCCAGCACTGTCAGTAAGTATAGTAAGGTGGATATCTTGGGCAGCAAAAGACTAGGGTCAACAGCAGAAACCGCAGTTCTACTAAGAAAGCAGTAAGCAGGGCCTAATTTAAACAGAACTGAACCAGCTTTCAATTCCAGGGCTCAGCTTCTGTAATACAGAAAAGGTCGTCTCGGTGCATGTTCAGAACACTTCTGCCTAACCACTGAAAAATCACAGCTGGCCACATGTCTAGAATTAGGGGCAATTCTGTTTGCCTTGCCTTAAAAAAAAATATTTTGTATAGTTGCGGAAAACACGCAGAGAAGGACAATTTAAATTATCAAAGCATTACAGCATCTTCCCTACAAGGAAAGGCTAAAACATTCAGGCCTTTTCATTTAGGGAAAACAAGAGCCAGGGGTGGCGGTGCACGTGATGAAGATCTACAAAATTATGAACCGTGGGGAGAGAGCAGAGAAAGACAACTGTTTCTCCCTCTCATATAATACTGGAATCTAGGTTCACTCAAATGATACTGATCAGGAAAGACAAAACAGGATATACAACTATTTAAAACGAACAAACAGGTAGTTTTAAAAAACATTATGAATTTGACCTGCTGCTTCAACCAGTGACCTCTGTTAATGAAATGCCTAATTGCGGGGTGTGTGTTGTGTTGCTAGCCTGCCAGTGTTAGAACCTCCAGCTGCCTGGATCCGAGCCCGAGAGATTCTGCCCTAGAAGATGGTTCTCATGCAGCCATGCCAGGATTAGTATTATCTGTGCATTAATATCTCACCACAGAGCTGAAACAGCTGGGAGCTAGAGAGAAAACCTCCTGGTGTCAAAAATAATTCCCAGCCTTCAGAAAACCCTATTGCTTAAGCCACTGGGTCTTACTTTTAGTTCATAAAATAATAGTTGCCCATTCAGAAGTCTTTATTAATCAATGCCTGTGCTTTGGGGCTAGGAGAAAAATTGACTCCCTTGTCACTTTGCCTAAAGCCATTTGTGGCAGGGGCATTAATGCTGCTTTCTTCAGTCAGCAAGCAAGCATGTAGCGGCCCCACGTGGCACAGTTCAGCATAATCCCAACTATGTGTTTTAGCCATCCAGTTTCTCATCTCAAGAACAAGCTGTGGCATGAAACCCTTAACCAATGTTTATGGAGTTCTACACAGAACAGCATTTTTTTGCCAGAGTGCTCAGTGAAGGGAGCCATCATTCCAAGGTCAATTATATTCACCAAATGAACCTGCATGAAAATGAGATTTTTGAGGACGGATTTTTATAATCTGATTTAAACCCAAATAAGTAATCTCTCCTGGTCATGACTCTGAAATGACTGTCAGTCCCCTGCTGACAACAAAAGTATTACAAGTAAACACACATACATCTAAATAATACTTTTATTATTTTTTATGAAACCCTTGGAAAATAAGGCCCTTAAAGCTATAGCTCTGTAGAAAGCAGGAAACTTACTCTCAGGAGGTCCAGCAACTGCATATCTGCCAATGTAAGACTTGAGATAATATATTTTATTGGTTCTATTGTTCATGACTGCAGAGAATATCTTGGAAGTATGTACAGCACCCCTAAAGTCTCAGAAATTGGGATGCTGCAGAAATTCAGAATTCAGCAAGTTTAAATTCAGGTCCAAATTCCGACTTTCAGTGACACTTGAATCAAATTCCGGCTGATTCAAGTCTTGTTCAGTCACGATTAAGTCTCACTGATTCATATTAAGGTAACAAAATGCTCACGACAAAATCACTTTTTATATCCCTTACTCCGCAAAACCTCTACAATCTAAATACAGCTCATATCAATGGAGAAAATTCAAATTAAATGAATATAAACATTGGACAAAAAGCCCCAGAGTGGTTCACCCTTATCATGCTAACACTGTTTCTTTTAAAATGGCATTTTAATACTTTATTTTGAAACTATGCCTCTTATTACCAAACAGCAGTGGTGTAGTGGTGGCAGGTTGCGCCAGGGCTTTGCTCTGGCACTTTTTTTGAAGCCAGTCCCCAGCCGGGTTGCAGTCTGCTAGGGAAGGAGGAGGGAGCAGAGGGAGTGCGGGTGGCTGCCTCTCGTCTACTATGCAGAGCCGGCCAGACAAAGGGAGTGAGCGAGAGAGGGAGCTCTGCAGCCTCCTCTCGTCCCCCCCTTCTCCTCCTCAGCTCCTGGCTTCTCCGCCCGCCTCTGCTCCATGCCTGCGCACCCGACGCTGCCCTCGTCTCCTGCAACTCCAGCCGCCCGTTCAGGGCTGCTGCTGCTGGCCACGGCAGCAGTAGGAGAGTGTGTGTGCCACCATTACTTACTTATGGGGCAGGGCAGGTGGCTGGTTTGTGCCAGCTTTTAGGATTTATCACACAGTCCTATGCATGTTTACTCAGAAGTCAGTCCCACTATGTTTAATTGCCAATTGGGCTTTCTCCCAGGTAAGTGTGCGCAGGGCTGCAGCCTTAGCTGCCTTCCCAAGATCTCTGTAAATTTAATTCAAAATACCCATCAGATTGCACTGTTAATTCTTGAACATTAATTTCTACAGCAAGCAGAATTGCCAAATGCAACCTGCTCTGTCAGCTACGCTTTTTGGTATAAGGTTGGCATGTATCTGGGCAGACAAAGCCCGGTGGAGGGAAGGGGAACAGGAAAAATGAAACAGTTGGGGGGAGAGGAGAAAGAAGGTGTGTGTGTGTGTGTTTCAATCCAGCTGGGTGTGAGGACTTTTCTGTTGCGGGATGGGAGAGATATAATGAAGGAGCTTAGGAAAGGCTAATGGGTAATGCTGGGGTGCTAAGGGAGTGTGCAAGGGGGCTGTTTAAATGAGAAGGGATCTGTCCATGAGGGCTGAGTTGAGAGGGTGAAGCTTCCATAGAGTATCATATTCTGAAAACCTAAAATGTTTGTGTTTTAGTGAGTGAGCGAGTGAAAAAGATTAACACCCCTGCATTTTTTTCCTCAGACATCCAGTTGAAATACCCCCACCTTACTCTCAGCTGCACTGTTTTTGGATCCCAGTTCAAGGCTGTATATCTTACACGGTCGTACAATCTTAGAAGGAGGCGTAGCTGTGAGGGGCCATGGCTGTGACTGTCACAAGGGGACCCTGCACTTCTGAATTTGCCACTACACTACTGCCAGAGAAAAAAGCAATATTAATATAATTTATAATGTCCAAAACCAACAATATGTCTAACTCATTTAGGTTAAGGTAATAAATGACCTGCTTTTATATACTATTATTCATTATTAATACTTGTTTCTTTTATCATGTGCCCAATAAGACATAAGGTTGTGCCACATCTTGAACTATGTTATTCCTATACATAACAAACTCCATTTCTCAATTTAAAAGGTCTTGCTGCTTTCTTCCTTCTCTTACTATATTTATATTTGTTAATTTAACCATATAAACTATATCCCATATAGTGTAAACGAATAATCTAATGGAGGATTGATTTTTTCCACTTTGACGAAATGGCTATTTGAGCAGCTGTCAGTAAAAAAGCCATCATTGCTAAATCTTCCAACAGGGTGTGTTTAAACATAACACAATAAAGTTAGCTGCCACTCAGTTTCATAGGATGAGCTTGAGGGTAGACAACATTTCTCTACCCACTTTTCTCCCCATGATTTTCCAGATTTCACTTATCCACTCCCCACTTGTTTCTTCCCCTAACTAAAGAGTCCCAGTTTCTGCAAAGATAATAATTCTCCGAATGTTCATTTTGGTTATCCGTCTTCTGCATCCTCACCAATTCTAGAACACCCCTTTGAGAATAGAGAAACCAGAACAGTATACAGGATTTGGCACAGGCCACGCTATAGATCATTTCAAGAATTTTTAACCTGTTCTGCCGAGGAAAGGTTCCCAGAGCGGCTTATGAAAATTAATTCTAAGATTGTAAGACTGAGAGCAGGGACACCTAAAAGGCACGACATGAAAGGAAAAGGGAATGCACAGAAGGAGGAGAAAAGCAAACTCAGGCACTAGTTCTTAGTTACAAAGTTCTTGCAGGGACACCTAGAAGGCACGACATGAAAGGAAAAGGGAATGGACAGAAGGAGGAGAAAAGCAAACTCAGGCACTAGTTCTTAGTTACAAAGTTCTTGCAGGGACACCTAAAAGGCACGACATGAAAGGAAAAGGGAATGCACAGAAGGAGGAGAAAAGCAAACTCAGGCACTAGTTCTTAGTTACAAAGTTCTTGCAGGGACACCTAAAAGGCACGACATGAAAGGAAAAGGGAATGCACAGAAGGAAGAGAAAAGCAAACTCAGGCACTAGTTCTTAGTTACAAAGTTCTTGCAGGTGTTCTTTCTGCCAGGGAAAGGCAAAGCAAACTCCCTGCAGCTGCTCCTTCTTTGGACAACGTATGGGGGGCCAGGCTAGTTTCCCACTTGCCACGATGTACTTCCTGGGATGCAAGTGGAACAGCCTCCCAATGGCCGATGGATGACTCCAGAGCATGTTGCCCTTCAGCTCTGCAGTCCCAGGGCAACTGAGAGTTGGAGCCAAGCGTTCTTTCTGGCAGGGAGGGTTGAAGAGGGCTGCTTTTTCTCTGGACCAATGTATGGAGCCAGGCTGGTCTCCTCCTTGCCATGATGCTCTTCCTAGGAGGCGGAGCAGCCTCCTAGGAAAGGCTGATTTATCAGCCCTTGGCTGTTGTACAATATACGTAATGGCACTGTGGTGCTCTTCTGTTATCAGCTTATTCCTAAATCATTCCTCGAATGAATCTTTCACTGCCACTGCACATTAAGGTGGCATCTTCAAGGAGTGCTCCAAGAACTCGGGGAGTTACCTGAAGTTAGGATCTATTTTGTCCCAGTATACATCACTTTGCACTTATATCAAATCTTACCTGCCACTCTGTTGCCCAGTAAGCCACTTCAGACAGATTATTTTCTTTAGAGCTCTTAAGAAGCCACTTGGTATTTTGTCATCCTAGTTTGATATTGCCAAACCTGATCATCTGTCACATTATCTCCAATAAGGCTGATATTTCTGGAACCCAATTTAATTCCCTGTTATTTCCCCAAGTGAAATACAAACTTATTTCTATCCTTCATTTCCTTTTAACCACTTAAAAATGGTCTCCCGCCCTTTAAACTCATGACTGCTCAGCAATATCTGGTGAAGTATTTGTAAAATGTGGTTTTTCATCAAATTTAACAAGACTTCGAAATCTTAGTACGCCATGCCCACCATATTGACTCTAAAAAAAATTGAAGCTGAAAAATGCTACTCAGGCTAGTTTTATTTTTAGGCACTGTTGATATTTCCAAAATTAAATGAATCCATGTCTCCATTTTCTCTGCTTTGGCTCCATTTCTTAAGGAAGATCTTAATAGATAGTGGGGAAGGGAAGCTTCAGAAAAAGCAGTCTGTGCAAACCATTAAGGAATTGCAAAGCTTCATTTTAGCAATGGACTCCCATTTTGGAATCAAAGCAGCAAGGGAACTAGAAGCTGACCTTGCCCTGTGTATCTAGCAGGAAAAGATCTCTGTATGAAAGAGGAGTGGGGAAAGAAAAGAGAGTCTAACAAAATTAAATATAATTATGCATGTATTTTATTCTTGCATGTAACTAGCAACGAAATGCAGGGTTAACCTTCAAATGAAAATATATGGTGTTTACTTTTTTACCAGACCCCATCTCGAGATCCTGTTTTGGAAAGCCACTATGCAGAATACCTTTAGGTACAAATGGGAATTGTTACTGGGTTAAATCTTGTACACGCAATATTCTCTAGGAGTACACAATAATTTTGCATACGCCTGTAAGCATGTGCAGGTGTGCATATGGGGAGTGAGAGATAGTGGCACTGCAGAATATCAGCTTTTATTTAATAAAGAAAAACCTTTCTAGCTTGCAAATATATGCTTGAAATCATCTGACCAATTTATTATTTCTTTCTTTGTTACATTCACATCACACGTTTCCTATAAGGAGCCCAAGGTGGAAACACTACCCTCCTCCTCCTCTCCATTTTATCCTCACAACAACAACCCTGTGAGGTAGGTTA
Organism: Heloderma suspectum; assembly: GCF_057233095.1. Taxonomy (NCBI): domain Eukaryota; kingdom Metazoa; phylum Chordata; class Lepidosauria; order Squamata; family Helodermatidae; genus Heloderma; species Heloderma suspectum. The sequence continues at coordinate 15,690,684 of NC_139462.1, forward strand.
GGCTGCGCGTCAATGACTGGCCCAAAGTCACCCAGTGAGCTTCATGGCCAAGTGAGGACTAGAACCTGGGTCTCCCAAGTCCCACTCCAACACTCTAACCACTATACCACACTGCCTCTGTTTGGTCAACTGTTCTTACCCTGGGTCTAGTTAAATAATCCTTATACAACTAGTAGGCTGTGCTTTTAAGAGGACAAAGTTTGCTGCTTGTAAACTCAACTTGAAACTGCTGCAGTGAATGCAAAGAATATTCATGGGGTTGGGGAGTAAGTGGCTGAGGAGCTGTCACTGGATGTGATGGTTATTTATGCACAGAGCAGCTGCAATGCATGCAGAAGCGGAATGACAGACAGCAACTAAAACTGTTGATCTGGTCCAAGCCCTCTTCATTATGTGCAGGTTTGTGCCAGCAGAGTTTGCAGAGGTCTAAACATGGAATGTATGCTGGAAATGAGAGTGCAGAGTACCCCCAATTTTTGGATATTTGAAAGAATTCAGGTCTGCAACCTTGGCATTTTAGAATTAAAATAAAACACAAGCTAGAAACCTGTGAAGGTTTCTGACAAATGATTGAGGTGGTGCAGACAATTCCATATTTATTTCAGCCAACAAAATCACCAACAAAAGCCAACATGATCAGCACTAACCCCACAGAACTTTTGGATGCTAAAGGTTTTGTCGACACCAACTTTATCAAGACAAATAAGACACCACAATGAAGTATATTATCTAGGAAAGAGCTACACATTGATTTAATTCATACATAATGCTAATCCATGGTTTATTTAACCCATGGGTTGTTGAATTCTGTGTTATGTGTGAACCCAGCCGCGCTAACAAACCATTGTTTGTTAACCACAAAGCAGAAACAGAACCCATGGTTGTAGTTGGGTTATGAACTCTGGGTTGTTTAAACCATGGGTTGTCATTACATGTTAACCCAGAACCGTGGGCTGTTCATGAGTTTCAGCAGGCTACAGAGGTAGTGGGCAAGAGTGGTTAAAAAAACCCAGCTGCTATATATGCTGCTATACAGTGCCCCAAAGACATTTGGGATACAGAAGGGAGCAGGTGAAAGAAGAAGACAATCAACCCAGAGATTGAAAAAACAACCTGCAGTTGGTTCAATCGTCTGTCAAACAAACCCTGCATTATGTGCAAACCAAGTCAACATGATGCTTTATAAGTTTAAAAAAGTCACTTGTAAAAGGAATAATTTAAATCACAGTTACTCCAGAGTTTCCCTTTTTATTACTCCATAGGGATGCAAAATTAAGACAACATCCCACAATTAGTAGGTGAAAGACTGGTATGTGAACAAATCTGCCCATTATCCCCTTGCCTCAAACAGCCTCAACAGGAAAGGGAACATATTTTTTTAAAAGCCTCAGATCAACTCTGGGCTTAAGGGAAAAATTCAGTGATACATAAAAATCAATAAATATGAAGCAAAGTAGAACTCCGGTAGAACAAGAATGGATATGTTACATATACAATTGTCCTCCAAACAATCTCTGCCCAACTACCATGGTCTTTCTTGACTCCTGATTCTGCACATCACAAGTTCAGTGACAGCAGGTTTCATACTGGCCCAATCTAAGGCAGATTTTATGACAACTGGAAATAGAAGACTGTATTAACGAATCAGGAACAGTTCAGGAGCTTCTAATGATACAGGAGTCATCAAACGGTTCACCATAAGAAATCTTTCATTTAAAACATTTGGGAGGAGGATGAGGAATCCTATTTGGCACAATCTTGCACCTATAATTTCTTTATGTAGCGTTGGCTTTAGAGTAAAGAAGAAAACCAGGCTGCAAGATTAGGCTATGTTTTCAGCTCCGTGAGCTGAAGAGCCATCATGGCTCAGGAGTAGCCACCACGTATGGCTAATTTAAAATATTTCATCATGTTGTAGAGATAAAGGCAAATGTTTGCAAACAATATTTAGATATTTTAGGTATAGAAGCAGGCAAAAGCAAAATCTTAGAAAGCCAGGTAAATATTGCCTTGAAAAAATCCTGGTCAAATACACATCCATTTACAATGGCTTTTTGTTGTTGTTGCTAGTTTACAAAGACCTTTTAAAAAATACGTCACTGTTACATAACTGGACTGCCTTGGACAAAATGCAGGAACTGGACTTACTGCAGGAACTGCCTGCCTGTGGTGTTATCCCCTAGCGCTGGAGAATACACAAGTATTCCAATCAATTTCTGGGGGGTACATAAAGGGAGCCTGAGATACCGCCGAAGAGTCACAAGATCAGTTCCACAGAAGGCAATGGTTTTACTGAACTATTTCAATAATGCCGTGAAAAGAATGCAATGCATTTGACCAGAATCCTTGAGCTCTCTTTTGTAATACTACATGACCTTACGTTCTCAACAAACAGTCCACCTAAGAAATCTTAACACAAGATAAATATTATAAAATGAGTTCATTGCAAAATTCAACAATGTAATGAAGTTCAACCTTGTCCTCAGAGACCTCAAGCAAAAGCAGGATTGGTGACACAAACTAAGTGATGTGAAAGTCAGGAATGCTCAGATTCAGTATACTTGCTGGAAGGGCTACAACGTGCTCAGAAATTCTTTCACCTGCAAAGACAAAAGCACAGGTATATTTTTGTGGACAAGGTTAAAAAAAACCTGGCTGCTAAATGTCAAGTTCTAGGAAAAGTCTCTGCCAGAACACAGTGTAGAATGCATAGATCAGCCTTCCCCAAATATATTAGACAGTAGCTCCCATCATTCCCAGCCAGCACGGGAATGATGAGAATTGCAGGCCAATTCATCTGTGGGGCGCCAGCTTGGGAAGGCTGGCATATGTCAAATATAGTGGGGTGAACCAGAGTACAGCATTGCATGCATGGGGCCAAAGATCCATAAATATGGTGACCAGGGAATTAATTCTGGCCACTAGTGGGGAAAAACTGCAGTGTAACTTGCCACATTTTTATTTTTTAAAAGCTTATGATGAACAAGATATTCAGTGGATAATTTTTTAAAAATTAATTCATTTATTTATTAAATTTCTATACTGCGCAACAGCCGAGGCTCCCTAGGCAGTTCACAACAACTAAAACCATAAAATACAGCATGATAAAACATAATGTAAAACTTAAGTTTAAAAGTAGCATGTAAAACCAACGTAAAACCCAACAGCAGTTACAGCCCAGTGAAAGCCTAGGTGAAAAGGTGCGTTTTTAGGAGGTGTTTGAAAGATGCCACATTTTCTGCCTCCCAAACTGTACAGGGGAGGGTCTTCCAGAGGGTGGGTGCCGCTACAGAGAAGGCCCGCCACCAAGGGTCTTCATGGCGACATTCTTTTCGTTTTGGAATGACCAGCATGGCCTCCTCTGATGATCTTAGATGTCACCTGGGTATATATAAGGGAAGGCAATCTGCTAGGTATCCTTGTCCCAAGTTGTTTAGGGCTTCATACGATAATAACATAAGCATGTACGCGGCTCGGTAGCTAATAGGCAGCCAGTGCAGTTCTTTTAACACGGTTGTTATGTGAGCATAGCTGGGTGTCCCAGTGAGCACCCTAGCTGCTGCAGTCTGCACTAGCTTCTGAACCATGCATGAAGGTAGCCCCAATAAAGCACATCGCAGTAGTCTAATTGTGATGTTACCAGTGCATGGATCACCGTAGGTGGGCTATCCCTATCCAGGAATGGGTGTAGTTGGTGTACTAGCTCAAGTTGGTAATGGGCACTCTGGGCCACCAAGGACCTCCAGTGACAAAGATGAGCACCGCCAAACTACAGACCTCCTCCTTCAGAGGGAGTGCAACCCCATCCAGAACAGGCAAACACCCCAATTCCCAGACCTGGGAACTGCCAATCCATAGGGTCTCTGCCTTATCGGGATTCAGTTTCCCAATAAGGTTATACTTGAATCCTGCTTTTACATGTGTCTCTCATTCAAGGGACTGGTGAGATCCATATCTGTATAGCTTCAGCAATGCTGAGCATCAGGCACTCCCAGGGGATCATTCACCTGGCCCGTTAAAAATTAAAAAGAAAAGGAACAATGTGAACAATAGCCCAAGGTACTAAAGAAAGCCAACATTTAACAAGAAATATAAAAACCAGCTGCGTGGATGCATACAAAGGAACTTCAGTGAAGTTCTGATCACTTGCCCGAAGATGACACAAAATCCATACTATTAACATGGTTCATAGCAGTATCTTTAAAAAGTGAACAAGACTGAACTGCATTCTTAGACCTATGACAGGATTGGGCAATAAAAGAGCTGAGTGTTCACTGCTGCTGTGTATTTATTTCAAATCTGCAAAACAAAGCCTAACAAGAAACCAGGTTCCTATTTTATTAGCATGCGTAGGAAGGGGGAAACATCACATTCTAGAACAGGGGTGTTGAACCTCTGGCCTGTGGGCCAAATCCAGCCTACGTGGAGTCCCGATACGGACCCCCATGTCTCCTTCCCCCAACCACCTATTGCTTGGGGGTTTCCTGGCTTTTGCATATTTTTCTGCATTCTGAAAGGTTGAAATGCCTCTCCTAAGGCTTACTTACTGACAGTAAGAGCTGTAAGCTAAAATATGCTGGTAGTTTTGGCATTTGGTCTCGTCTCTTTTGCTCCACCCGTTTTTGCCTTCAGCCCTGCTGACCACTGGAATGTGGCCCCCCGAATTCAAATGGAATTCAGCCCTCAGGATGAAAGGGATTAGACACTCCTGCTCTAGAACTCTAAAGAGCAGAACTGTTAAGCACTTACTACAGAAATGCATCCTCTGTGGTAGGCAAGCCAAATAAAAAAGTAGACACCCTCCTGATCTACTATCCTAACCATATTTTGCATCGATAAGACCTTTCAAGTACCTAAATAGCTCATGCATACACGTGCACAAAGAACAATAGAAGGCGTAGCTACTGAAACATGCCCTTTATTTTAAAATAGCATCTTAAACATTTCATTAACAACTTCATTAAATGAGCAGTGGGATGAGGTCCACTTTGCACATTGCAGGAGGAGTACACATAATTATGCTGTGATGTGTATGCCACAGAATCATGCTTTGGGGAAACAGAAGATGTGGCTGTGTGGTAAATTCTGAAACAAATAAAATGTGAGGGAGACAGACTACCACTATCAGCAGAAGGGGGGGGGGGGGCGCACAGCCTTCAGTATTTACATTGAGTGGAAGGGAATGAATGTATCTTACTACTCTGATGCCCAGCCTAATCAAGTCACATAATAAGTTCGCACAACAGTGACCAGGGAGGAGCTTGAACCTTCTTCAGGTTTCTAGAAAGATGGAAGCAGAGGTTTCCTGTAGTCCCTTAAACTGTGCATTTGTATTACTGTTTTTATTTGATACATTTTAATGATTTATATGATAAAACTAAGCATAGCTAGTAACAAAGAAAAATGTGGAACGTACTGACAAGTCCAATCCAGTAATTTGCCATGGACTGAGCATTGGGATTCCAATGAGCCTAGAGAGTGTTGGATAATACGAACAACTCCGCATGCTTCCAGACACTAAGGGGCAATAGAGAATGCCCTTGTTGTCTGATCAGTTCCATTTTCCTGCTCCCTTCCCCTCCTCTTCCTTCGTCCTCCTTCTCCTCTGCCTCTGCAAGAAGCAAGCAACTTGAGCTTTCTCCAGAAAGGAAGCAAGTAACCATATCTCTAAGTTGATCTGAACTTCTTCTAAACTGGCTCTAGCCTGTGTTTATTGCCAAACTAAATACTGTGTTGCCACACTTTCTCTATATAAAGCAATTCTGCTGTAAGTCACAACAAACTTTCAACAGAGAACTCCTGTACTTGCAAGGGCTTCTCCATTTACTTTGATGATGGGGATCACTCAACATATGCACCTCTTTGTATGTGTGGAGCTGCCCCTTCCAATTAAGTGAATAGAGAAGAATGCCCGCATATACGACTTCCATGGACATATTCAAACTCACACAGGATTCTAGATTGTTAAACCTGGTCACCTAAGAAGGTAAAAGTTAGTACTTTCTGGCAGGGTTTACCTTTTCAATCATATTTTCATGCCTGTCTTTTTTGCCTTTGAAGTCTTCATTTACATCCAGTGTTAGAACAGGTACCTCTTGCAGGTATTCAAAATCTGTTCTGTAAAGAAAACCGGATATTTGAAATGGAAAACTGGAGACAGAGAGGGTAAACGCGCAGCCCTGAATTTTTATTCCAAAGGAAGTCCCACTGTGTACCCAGGACTGCAGTCTTAGCTGTTGGATTTCTAACAATGAGAGCTGCCCAGGCCTAGAGTTCTTTATTGCCATATGAGCTAGGGTCTTTAATATTCATAAAAGGGCTTCTAAAATTAGACTGGTATCTATATTTTTTAGAAATGACAAGTACCTAGCAATATCCAGTGATTTAAATGTTTAATCTATTGATTAAAACTGTTCTGAAAATCCAGCCTAGTGCTGAAAATTGCAAGCTACAAAAAGTAGGCCTATGCCAGTTAAAGTCACCTGGCATTTGAAAATGTGGAAGTTTAAGGGCCCAATGCCATCTGTTATTGTAAAGCTAGAGAGAGTCTTGTTGATTTCCTTAAAAGATTTGTGCCTTATCAGAAACTTCATTAGAATAATAAAAAGCATCTTCACTGGAAACAGACCATGGGGAGAGAATTACCGTAACGTCCTGTGCTGGAGCCAGCTTTCATGTTTATAATGAAGTTTTTCCAGATATTCTATGGGAATGCCTTGTTCTTCATCCCTTCCACGCACATAAATCCTATTCAAGCATTTCTAAAAACAGAACACAAGACTGAAGTAAAACTTTCAAATGGAAATGGAATAAAGCAGTTTCAATTACCCATAAAAAAAAAATGTTGGTCTGTTGCAGACAACATCAACAAGGAGTCTTGTGGCACCTTAAGGACTGGTGTTTTTTAACTTATCTTTTTGCAGCATGAGACGTAATCACACAATAAAATGCCACATATGCTAACAGAGACCCAAGAAAATTGATGTGCAATAAGTTAGTCTTTAAGGTGCCACAGGACTCTGGTGCATCATCAGTTACTTCAAGGCTGCAATCCTATATCCACTTACCTGGAAGTAAACCCCACTGAACTCAATTAAGCTTATTTCTAAGTAGACATGTATAAGATTGTGCTTTAAACGTTCTTTAAATGCTGTCCTTTTATTGTAAAGAGTGCCATGAACACTACATACCATAGTACTCTTTCCAAAACGTTTAATATCTTTATCTCCTTCCTCCAAAAAGCTCAGGTTGGTATATATGGTTCTTTCCCACCCATTTTATCCCAACAACCCTGTCAGGTAGGTTAGTCTGAGAAAATGATTGGCCCAAAGTCAACCAGTGAGCTTCATGACTGAGTGGTGATTTGAATCCAGTTTCTTCAGTTGTAACCTGACACTAATCACTGCACCCCAGTTTCTTCTGCATCACTAAGTACACACAACTCAAAACAATCCTTTGTCACACAATCGCTCACAAAATTTATATTGATAAATGCAACATTTCATGTTGGTCCATGTAGGCTGTGCACAAATAGGTTGGATAGCAAATCTGCTAAGAGGTGTAGAATAAGAGGCATTCACAGATCCAGTGATTTTGTGGATGTTCACAACTGCAGTAAGTAGAGGTTTCAACTCTCCAAGGGCCAGGAATGTACTTTCTGAGCAGAGGTATTAAACTACACCTGCACAGTTCGGGAGAGGGGGAGCTTGCATCGTAACATCATCTGAGACAGGCCAGCAACACTACTGAGGTCCTCCTGTAGTTACTTTTCCAGTGTTTATCACTTATCCTGGAGAGACTGTAGCTCAGTGGCAGAGCACCTGCAGAAGGTCCCAGGTTCGATCCCCAGCATCTACAGGTAGGGCTGGAAAAACTCCTGCCTGGAACCCTGGAGAGCCACTGCTGCCGGTCAGTGTTGACAATCCTGGGCTAGATGGACCAAGGGTCTGACTCAGTATAAGGCAGCTTCCCAAGTTGCTATGTTATCCAATGCAAAATGCAAGCTAGAGCACGCCAATCACTTCATCTGGCCAGGAGTAGCCATACTGGAAGGCACCAGAACTGAAAGACCTGTGGTTTTTTTCCACCCCATTGATAACACAGCAGGGTTCAGCTCAAGATCTTGCAAAGAAAGATCTTTCAAAGGATGAAGTAAAGGAATTCTTCTCCATTACTCAATGCAAAAAGTCACAAAGTGATCCTTAGTCACACAGAAACAGGGAGGCACGTGCAGAAGGCAAGACACGCCCCCCCCCCCCCCCACACACACACACACAGTGTTCCAGGACATAAAGATTAGACATGTTAATCCTGCACATACCGGTGACCAAGAAGTGACATAGCTCAAATTATTTATCTCTAGGTTCTCCTCCCTTGCAGTTTCTTCTTGTTGATCTTACCAACCAAACAGGTTATTTATCTCTACCCAATTATGCTAAAGTGAGAAGAAACTCACTTTCAAATGTGTATTGCAACCACCTCTTGCAATGGTATTCCAACACACATGTCCATTGCTCGAATCTAAAGTTAAAACTAAACTCTAGTTCTCTCTTTTCAAAGTTGCCTCCTAAAGAAGTACTCTAAAGGCAAGTGATCAAACAGCCAGTGTGGTATAGCATAGGTTTTAATTCTGTGAGCCCTTCAGAAAGTTGTTAGGAACTCATGTATAATTTAGATATAAATCTAAATCTACTGAATAAATGAATGAATAGTAGGTGGTGTTTGACCAGGGAGACCTTGTTTCAAATCTCCCCTCACCCGCAGCCTCCCAGCCATCACGTTTGCTAAATTGCTATCTATCAGCCTAACTTACTTGATATAGTGGTTGGGAGGATAAGATAGTATAATCTCACATACAATTAAAGGAAAAGACTTCAGCAGCCCTGAATGAATTAACCAAAGGAGAGATATAATATACGCCCTCCATACAATTCTTGGTTACTTTTAGGAGCATCAGAGCTACAAAAGCTTTTTAAGGCCTTAGGAGCCAGGATTGGGATGCTCCTTGAATTGCCCCCATACCTCCTGGATTCAATGGGAGGGTGGAACTGCATATACTTGGGAGCTGGTGCTCAACAGAAATTGGGCATCTCCCAAATTAAGTTCTTCAACAATAGCAACCAAGGCAAGCCATTTACTTCAGAGCATTTTGTCTCCCTTCAGTGGATCGACTCCAGTTTAATTTCCATTTCCATTTCAGTTGTATTTCAACACCTCTGCACTGAGCAAAAGAACGGAGAGCAGGCTGTACCTATTAGAATAAGCTTCCCTTTTCTCTTCCTAGTTATCTGTACTGGAATGCAATAAATGGCAGGAAAGCATTATCAGATGTTTAGAACTCATATGCCAGTAAGTGCTATGACATTAGGGGCACTAGGCCACCTATAAAATGTGTTTCACACATTTTCAGAGATATATGGGTAGACGTAAGGAATCAAATTCTGCAAACTGACATACCCTAGTGCAGAATATAGAATGGGATCTACTGGTAGATCACGGAATGATTTGAAGTAGATCAGCAAGGGTGTTGAACTCCCATGTTTTAATGATAGAAACAAAAAGGTACCCTCCTTTCTAAATTAGGCTATTAGAATCTCTGATCTGCAGTGACTCATATATAGATTTATACTTGAATATGCAGGTCATACCAGCATATGGCTCCTGAAGTGCAGTAGGTAATTGGCTCCACCCCCTGAACTACCATTTTGCACCTGGGTCCATTTGGCGGATCTCAGGGTTCATTAAAAAAAGTCGACCTCAGAAGCCTGAAGTCTGCCCATGCCTGCCCTAGGACCCGATATGGCCATGAAGTTTCATTTCTTACCTCAGGAGTAGCTCGGAGATAAATAATACCATCCAGTTCAAGACTTGATCCAAACTGCTGATTCATCCAGTTGTGCCAGTCTTGGTAAATAGTCCACTCTGTTTCATTCATACAGTCAGACTCATATAAATTTGATGCAAAAATATATCTACACAAAAAAGAGGAATTCAAGCTCAGTATTATTCTGTAATCTTTCTGAAATGGATGTAAATGTATTAGCTGAAGAAAGGAGATTGGAAATAGAGAACTGATTATTAGGGCTGGTAATATAACTTAACAGATTAATACCTGTTGAACTGTAAACTGCCTTGAGTATTGTTTTGGAAGAAGGATGCCAGAGGCAATGAGCCTATGTACACCAGTTGCTGGGGAACATGGGCAGGAGGGTGCTGTTGCTTGTGCCTGCTTGTGGGTTCTTGCTTCACAGCTGGTTGGCCACTGTGTGAACAGAATGCTGGACTAGATGGACCCTTGATCTGATCCAACAGGAATTTTCTTATGTTCTTATAAGAATAAATAAGTTATGTGGTTACAACAACATTTGTGAACTACCATTATTAGAGAGGAGGTGGAGGGAGATGGAGAATTGGGATGAGTGTGTGTGTGTTGGCTGCTCCAGTTATGGAATAATTTTCTTCTGGAAACTTGTCACAGTCCAAGTAACTTCTAGAAGACCTGGGGAGACTTATTTCTCAATGGGAAGGATGCCTGCAGAGTAAGAAGCAGTATGCCTGTGTCCTATCCTTGCAGGCACCCCACTCTTGTTCAGGGTGTGTGTATGAACTCTCTGTAACTAAACTATTGGGAGGAGGCCTGGGATGGGGTTTTGGCCAGGGAGAATCCTAGGACCCAGATGGTGGCCATCTTTGCTGTAAGGTGTTCCTATATGGACCAGCAAGTGATGGATTAAACTGGTATTACATTTTACACATGAATTTTATACTACAGTTTCTCTCTCATAAGTGCTACAAATTAAAACCTAGATTCAGCTTGACACTCTATGTGATTGTAGGAATTACGAATAAGGCAGTTGTCAAAGCTGCAATTTTGAGAGCAAGTGTGGTGTAGTGGTGAGAGTGTTGGCCAAGGAGCCAGGAGATCCAGGTTCTAGTCCCCACTTGGCCATGGAAGCTCACTGAGTGACTTTTTGCCTGTCACAGACTCTCAGCCCAACCTACCTCACAGGGTTGTTGTTGTTGTGAGGATAAAATGGAGAGGAGGAGGATAATGTAAGCCGCCTTGGGTTCCTTGCAAGAGGAAAGAAGGCGGGCTATAAATGCAATCAATCAATCAATCAATCAATCACATTCATACCTGTCACTGTAAACAGATCTCTCAAAGAAGACTACAGGATTCTCAGCTTCTTTGAGTTTCCCATCAAGAGATTTGAGTTGAGCCCGGATTCTGCTCAGACAGGCGTAGGCCTGGAAGGTGAAGGACCATCTTTCTGGCTTCTCATACATCATCTGGAGTAAGTTACCACCACTCTTTTGTGAGGCTGTCAGCTCCTGTTTAAAAACCAAAACAAGTTAGAGACCCTTTGTTTAGTGACACTTTTATTTTTAGAAAACCTGCTAGTAAAAATGTCAAGATCACTCTGCTGTAACGAAATGGCAGAACTTCCCATCAGCTTTATCTCTTCATCTGCATTTTACAGTCTGCAAAACACACCAAGATGCTGAAGGTAATGAAATCATGAAGGCAGTACTGGGTAGTTACCACCCATTTACCCTGCACCTTGCCTGTTAGAATCTCTTGGGTATATGAATGCTGACAAGAAATTCAGTAGCAGGGCACCATAGACTAAGTACTGTCTAAAGAAGTAGTGAGAAGACCCCTCTCAGAAAGACTCACAATGCAGCCATCTGAACGAAGATAAGCAATGAGCGTAGCAAGAACTTTGGGGGAAAATCACCATGTACTGCTTGAGTTCTTGATCTTATGGAAAACTAAAGCTGAGTGTAGTCAAATGTGTACCTTGGGACTTCAGGAAAGCTGATATTAATAAACTCAGAGCATCGATAAGTAGAATTCCATGGCAGAAAAACCTAACAGGAAGAGGAGTTCAAGCAGGAAGGGAGTTCCTGAAAAAAGAGACACTAAAGGTGCAATCAGAAACAACCCCAGTGAGGAATAAACATGGAAGACAACAGAAGATGCCAATGTGACTATCCAAAAACTTGAGCAATGATCTGAAAACCAAACAGGGCACATAAGTGTACAGGCAGGTAGCCCAGAATTGCAGAGATGGTGCCAAATGGCTAAAGCTCAGAATGAACTGAGGTTGCTGAGGGATGCTAAAAATAACAAAAGGGCTTCTTCAGATATGTTCAAAATAAGAGGACAAAAGTAACAGTACAGCAGCTGTACAGAGAAGATGGCAAAATACCAACAGGTGACAAAGGAAAGGCAGAACTGCTCAATTCCTATTTTGGCTCAGCTTCTCCCAAAAGAGGATCTGTGTCTCATCTGGCATATGTGACAAACAGGTTCAGGAGTAGGATGCAGCTTGAGGTTGACAGAGAGATCATCAAGGAATATCTAAGCACCTTAAATGAGTTCAAGTCCCCAGGTCCAGATAAATTGCATCCTAGGGTGTTGAAGGGGCTAGCAGATGGCCTCTCAGAACCTTTATCTATTATCTTTGAGAAATCCTGGAGAACAGGTTAAATACTGGAGGGCTGGAGGAGAGGAAATGTTGTCCCTGACTTCAAAAAAGCAGATCAAGGGAATTACAGACCAGTCAGTCTGACAGTAATACCTGGGAAGATTCTAGAGCAGATTATAAAGCACTCAGTCCATAGGCACCTTGACACTAATGCATTGATCATTGGAAGCCAGCATGGATTTGTCAAGAATAAGTCCTGCCAGACTAAACTAATTTCATTTTTCAAACAGGTAGATTGTGGATATGCTGTGGACATAAAATATCTTAACTTCAGCAAGGCATTTGACAAAGTGCCTCATGATATTCTAATTAGCAAGCTAGTTAAGTGTGGGCTGAATGGCACTACTACTAGGTAGAACTAAAGCTGGCTGGAGAACTGTACTGAGATATAAATGTATGAAATGTTAAACTATAATATAAACAAAGGATTCAGAATCAAGAGTAAGTACTCTTCTCCAACATTAAACTCACAACTAGAAGGAAGATAAGTTGAAATACGATACATGTTTGTTAAAATCAAACATGGAAAAAAACCTGTTGCCATCAATAAATCACAAGAATGCAAGATCTAAATAAAACATTTAAAGTCCAGGGATTCAGCACAAGTGAAAAACTTTCTGCTTCATGTGTTTAAGTGTGTCAGCCTTCAAGGTAATTCATTTACGTGGACCGCAATCTAGCAGAACAGCGAGCATTTTAACATTGAAACATTTTATTCCTGCTATTAAACAGATACATTTAAAGTCGAGTCAACTATGCACATGCCATTTGTTGAGTTAGAAGCAATTCCGTAACAGCTGTTACTGATGTTTAAACGCAGTTGCCAACATTCTCTACACATGAAAAAGGAAGAGAACCCAATCTTGACGCTTAGAAATAAAATTCTTACTGCTCCATCTGAAGAAGTTATGTTTTAGCGTCTTAGTTCACAACATTTCTGCTAGGATTAGAAATTCTTTATCTTGAACAGATGAGCCCTGTATGCTTTACAACCTGGCTAGCAACTGCAAATAACCATAAATTGTACACAAAATCATTATCATAAAATATATTTAATGTTAAAGACATTTCTAAACTACTTTTCAAAGATTAATATTATAGGTTATTATTTTTTGACAACAGTGAAGGGGCAGTGTGTATTCCAGAGCAGGATAAAAGTTCCAATCCTGAAATTTTAATAGGCATTTGAAGGCCTCAATAGTGAGAAGTCTTTAAATATTCATGACTTTGACCACTAGAGAGCAGACTTGCTGCACTGCCATAAAAATGGGGAAGTGTTTAAAGTAGATCTTTATTTCAACTTGAAAATAAAAAAGTACAAGCTTGAAATTGGGCATAACAGGAAAGGAATATAAATGTTAAGTACTGTTGAATGCAAAATCAAATGTTTTTTCTTGCACAAGCTTATGTAGGATTTTAGTAAAATCTAGTCTACAACCAGAACAGAAAAATTATATTGGGCGTAGTTATTCAAAAAAAGCAGTCTTGCACAAAATGACTTCATTTCCACATTTACTTTTTGCAGATATACTTCTGCATTTACATTTTTGTCATGGGCTAAGGAAAGTAGAGTTGTCATTTTTAGTCTATAACCGTACAGATCTGTAAGTAGTCAAAGCCTTTGGATACGGGGCACTATGAGTCTAAAAAGATAAGTCGTAACAACTTATCTGGTCTAAAATGAAGCAGTTGTATTTTTTTTACTCCACCTCACCATTTCCATCTCCAAAACTCTGCTCCATGCCCCAATCATATAATCATATTTCCACATACCTCACAGTCATCTTGGCAATTCTGAACATTGCACCATCTTGCTACCGGCTCTGGAACAACGTCCCATTCCTCTCTGGCTTGTTTGAGAATATTCACAAAGGTAGACTTCCCCGCAGCTGTGGAAGAAAAAGCTATGCTTACTAGACAAGAAACTAGCCCAGGTTAGTGATTCCGGAATGGGACAAGTCAGTGGAGCTCCTTTCCACAAACACTGCTGATTTGCCCAATTCTGGAAGTGCTAATTTGGTTGCACCAACATTCATTTCCACTATCTCCACAGCGGCACTGGATACTGCCCAAAGAAAACACAGTTTAAAACTTTTCCACATACCAAATGCAGCCCCATTTTTCAATTTAAAATACATTCCTGAAGTTAGTGGGGGCAATAATACTTATAGGGCCTGATAATACTTTTCTGCACTACTTCTCGCCCAAGTATTTGGATTGTATCTGTGCAAATTAAATCAATGCATATTTGCATAAATTAAATACACTGTATTCACCACATAGTATCAGAAATATGTATCCTGTGATGGAAAAGTCTTATGATAACAATTTCTGAAATGTTCCTTGATGTATACAAAATCAGGTATTTAATGAGGCACTTCATTTCAGTGACAGTATTATAACATTTACTTTCAAGCTAGAAGGCTGAGTCTACACATGTTTACTCAGTTTTACTGACCTAGATGGACTTATTTGGAAGTAGGTGCATATTATTAAAGCCATGCAATCCAGTCCTGTGCATACAAGCACCCTCCACAGCCCAAAAGGAAGGAACAAACGTATTTTGTCTGGAGATGGACCCATCCTTTCAGTATTTTTCCCCTTTCTAATTTGTTTCTTTTAACTATATCCTCTCTTCTATTCCTAATTTTGCTGTGCATTTGAATTTTTCTGTATTTCCTTTCATCTGTGTTTGTCCTTTGTTACATTCTCTTCACTGACTCGGTTCTGTATTTGTTCCAGCTTCAGTTGCTTTTTTGTTTTTAATATCTTCACTCTTTAGCTCTGCCTTATCCATCTTCCCTGTTACTGCTCATGCTTTGGTTCTCTCTTGATGCCTCTCTCTGGAACTCACTTGCCACCCACTATCCATGTTTCTCCTCTTGCAAATATTTAAATAGTATCTGATAATGGGTTTCTTTTTTTAGAGCCTTTAAACCCTGATCTTTGTTGTTCTGTCTTCTTTTATGTCTTTCCCCTTTCCTAATAGCTTCTAGGCGGGCAGCAGGGCTGGCTTGTAAAACTATGGGCAGGGTTTATTCTTTTTAACTTAATTACTGTATAGCACCTAATGCCTCAGGCACTTTATAAATAATACTAACACTCAAGTTTCGTAATAATTAGCCTTCTCTCTGCAGTTCCTTCACAACTCTCCAGCTCCTCATTTTCAAAATGGGTCATTGCAAGAACAAATGCACACAAGACTTTAATTCACTTGACAAACAGGAAGTGCTGTTTAAGTGATGACATTCAAAAAGGGAGGATCTCTGACAATTATTTCACAGGACACGGGGAGAGAAAGCAAGGTTCTGAAGAACTGAACCAACAAGAAGGATTACTATATTAGTAATAAGAATATATATATATATATATATATATATTTATTTTAGGGAATATTAACGAAGTTGTCAATAAATGCAACTTTTTTTTTGTTTTACAAACTTACCTCCAAGGTTGGATATGGGGCAGTTTTAAATGTGTAATTTCTCTATCCATTTAAAATGCACAGGGGGCTGACAACATTTAAAAAGAGTCAGGCCTCTGCGTGTTATACCCCAAACACCTCATGATCCATGCCATGGATTAATACTCATTCACTTACTTTTATGCTACCTGAGAAAATCTGAGAAAACTCCACACACACACACACACACACACACCTCCACCCCCACTTTATTTCCCAGCTAAGGCTCTTGTGCTGTATAACCGAAGAAATAATAATTGCAGGCAGGGTTTTTTGCACAGATGGGAGTCTGCGTGTGTGTGTGTGTGTCATTCTATTTAGTTTGACTTTTTAGCATTTAGTTTGGGTTTGCCTGTCTTTTTAAAAAAGCTCCTCTGCTTAAAATTTTCAAAGCTTAAATAGTCTCCAGAGGGAGCCTGCAACAGACATAGTAGTCTGTTGCAGAAAAAAAAACCAAAATGTCTTGTGGCACCTTAAAGACTAACAATTTTATTCTGGCATGAGTTTTTGTGGCCACTGTGTCTTGTGTCCACAAAAGCTTATGCCAGAATAAATGTGTTAGTCTTTAAGATGCCACAAGACTCTTTAAAACTGAAATGTTAATTGTTATTAGTACTGTACAGTTTTCGAAGAGAAACCATAAGCCACTGTGGGAGGTTGTATACCTGAAAAGCACCACTAAAACAGTTCAAATAAAAATGCTTTTTAACAACTGCATGATAAAAACATTCGAAGAGCCGTGCTGGATCAGACCAAGGTCCATCTAGTCCAGCATTCTGTTCACACAGTGGCCAACCAGCTGCCCACGGGAAACGTACAAGCAGAACATAACTGCACCAGCACCCTCCCACCCATGTTCCCCAGCAACTGGTGTGCATAGGCATCCTGCCTCAGATACTAGAAGCCACTGATAGCCTTCTCCTCCTCCAGGAACTTGTCTCCCCCCCCCCCATTTGTCTAACCTCCATCCAAAGTGGCGGCCCTCACTACGTCTTGTGGCAGCAAATGCCATAGTTTAACGAGGTGCTGTGTGAAGAAGCCCTTCCTTTTACCTGTCCTGAATCTCCCACCCATCAGCTTCATGGGATGACCCCTTTACGTTCTAGTATTATGAGAGGGGGAGAAAAATGTCTCCCTGCCCACTTTCTCCACACCGAGCGTAATGTTGTACACCACTATCATGTGATCAATTAGAAACTCTCACACACCTGTTCAGCACATGACGGAGAGCTTCACCTGTTGAATTTCTGCCTGTCACACAGCTATGAAAAAGCCCAGGAACTCCACTGAGGGGGGGATAAAGACCCTCACCCCCCACCAAAAGGAGCCCCCTCCCACCGAGAAGAGCTTGTGGCCCAACCCCAAGACGATGAAATTCCCCGCCCCTGCCTTTCCTTACCGATATTGCCCTCGATGGCGATCTTTTTAATACTGTTCTCGGCCCGGCTCCGCTTAGGTGGGGTTGCCATGGAAACTGCCGGGCCGATAACCGGGCGAAGGACCTGGGGGGAACGGTGGGGCTGAAAGGACAAAAGAAGCGGGAGCGCGTCTGCTTTCGCGCGAACCTCCTCAAGATCGACCCCGGCTCTGGCAAGCTCCGTGTGCGCGCGCGCCAATCCCCGGCGTTCGAATTTAGCGCGAGGTCGCGCGGGGTTGGCTACGCCGCGCGGTGACGTCGGCGCGACGGCCCCTCCCACGCGGACTTCCTCCCGGTCTTGTCTTTCAAGATTTGTTTGATTATTGCTGTGGTTCCGCCCGCCCTACCGCTACAGCCGCCAGTTGCCTCCGTATAGGTGCCCGAGAGGGTCAGAAAGCATTCTGCGAAACGCGAACCACCGCAATCTGTGCGGAGGGCGAGGATCAGAATCAAGCCGACCGCGCACTCGCCCCAGTGGGTGCGGACGCCGGCTTCAGTGAAGAAGGGAAGTATAAACGCAGGCCGAGCAACAGATGCGGTCGAAGGGAACTTTGTCGAGCTGCGAGTGTATCGATCTGAGCAGGTTGACTGCAAAGCGGTTGCCGTGACAACGGGCCACGCCGCTAGGCCAAAATTCATTCTCCAGACCAGATGCTAGAGGAGGAGATTGTAAAAGGGGAGGGGGGCGTGCTCCGTATTTCTGCCGTTATTTCTAAAGTATCTAGCTAAGAGACTTTACAACCACCGTGAATGATGGAAGAAACTACACATAATATAAATGCTCTCTTCTCTATGCAACTCATGTTGCACAAGTAGCCTGTCCTAGTTATGGGCTGCATTGTCAAGAAATCCGACCTGTCAGAAGGAAGCTATGTGTTCAAAGGCATTTCATCCTCAAGTCCTTTATTATGGCATTTATAGGCCACTAAATAACAAGATGGCGTGCTGTGGTCCATGGGGTCACGAAGAGTCGGACGCGTCTTAACGACTGAACAACAACAAAATCACAAGAAGGTCACTGGCAGATAAAAGCAATAGAATGCACAGATAAAATTATTAACCCACAAAATCTAATACTGCATAAACCAACAGCGCAGGATAAAATCAGTATAGAAAGTTCACAACAGCAGGGGAAATTTTACAAACCTTAAAAATAAAAAAAATACAGTGCTTACAGATATTTTTATTATTTAAAATTATGATTTAAAAAACACAACAAAAATAAAGTTCGTCATCTGGCACCAAAAATACCACAGCACTGGCACCAGGCAAGCCTCTGTGGGAAAGGTGCCAATGCTGAAAAGGCCCTTTTCCTGGTTGCCCCACCTTATTTGGCAGACAAATCTCAGTTGGCAATCTTAATGTCTAGGTAGGCCTGTATGCTTCAGCAAAGGAGATCGTTACCTTGTCGTGTTGCTGGAGCTTGAGCACCTCAGTGACGTCATGAGCTAAACCGTGAAGGGACACCTAAGACGGGAAGATCATGGCAGAGAGGTCAGACTAAATACGATCCCTGGGGAAGGAAACGGCAACCCACCCCAATATTCTTGCCATGAAAACTAAATGGATCAGTACAACCAGAGATATGCCGGTATACCATCGGAAGATGGGACTCCCAGGTCGGAAAATGGTCAAAATGCTACTGGGGAGGAACAGAGGAGGTGACAGACTCGACCTTGGGGGAGCTGGGGGTGGCAATGGCTGACAGGAAGCTCTGGCGTGGGCTGGTCCATGAAGTCACGAAGAGTCGGAAGCGACTGACCGAATAAACAACAAGGCCTGTATGGCGAGATAGTAACCCTTCAGGTTAACACCTGCATTTTGAATTGGGTCTCAAAACAGACTCCTTGTAGTTTGTTTTCCCTTAAGTCCCTACAGTAAGTAAGCCTAAGAATAACTGAAAAAAATATGTATGCATTCTCTGCTTTCATCTGCCTTCCCATTCTTATATTGCCTACTCTATATTGCCTGCTTTAGAGCATCAGCTCCTTAAGGCACAGATCTGTGGTATTATCTTTATAAAAGGCTACAGATATTATTTATTTATTTATTTATTTATTTATTGCATGCTATACAAACAGTGTGAAAGGTGTCATGCATGTGGACATGATACCTTTCATATTTTATGCAAACAATGGCAAGTCAGAGGTATAGGCTCCAGGTATGTTCAAGTCCCTGCACCTCATTTGAGATATTAAGCACTATACTGGATCTGAAAGGACAAATACTAATGAATACTCCAAAGATATTCATTCAAAAAACACAGCAAATAGCAAACAATCACTGGAAAACAGGCAAGAGAAATAAAATATGTGTAACTAAGGCATCCATAGAAACTTACTGTTATAGACTAGGCAACAAGGCGGCCCAAGAATTAGTGGTGACATGCAGTAAAAACCTCACACAGCAGATGGAGGCTATCACTGGAAGTTGGACCGATTCTAAGAGAAAATCTTGCTTTTTATTTCTCAATCATGTTGAATCAAGGCTGCTCAGACTTTTGAATATATGATGCATTAGTACTCTTCTTAAATGTCATTCATTTCATTTTTATACTACCCAATACCCAAAGCTCTCCGGGCAGTTCACAACAGTTATAAAACAAAAACATAGTATAAAAATGTTAACATACAAAATGTAAAAACAATTTTAAAACAGCTAAAAACAGTTACAATAAAATACCAGAACCTGATAAAACAACTGATATTGAAATCCCGTCATATGCCATCAAATGCCTGGGAGTAAAGCACAGTCTTAACCTGGTGCTGAAAAGTTGACAATGTTGACGCCAGGTAGACCTCAGCGGAGAGATCATTCCACAGTTGGGGGGCTACCACCAAGAAGGCCCTCTCCCTTGGTGTGACCCTCCGAGCCTCCCTTGGAGGAGGCACTCTGAGGAGGGCCTCAGATGACTATCATAGCGTACACGTAGGTTCATATCGGGAGAGGCACTCCATCAGGTATTGCGGTCCCAAGCCATGTAAGGCTTTATGTGTCAAATCCAGCACCTTGAAGCAGGCTTAGAAATGTACAAGCAGACAGTGCAAGTGGGCCAGAGCCAATGTTAACTGTTCAGACCTCTTGGTCCTTTCTATCAATCTGGCTGCCACATTTTGCACAAGCTGTAGTCTCTGAACTGTCTTCAAAGGCAGCCCCATGTAGAGTGCATTGCAGTAATCCAACTTGGAGGTTGCCAGATCGTGATAGGGGCATAGCTGAGATATCAGCTGAAGCTGGTAGAAGGCACTCCATGTCACTGAGGCCACTTGCCCCTCAAGTTACAATGACGGCTCCAGTAACCCCCAAGCTACGGACCTGCTCCTTCAAGGGGAATGGAACCCCATCTAGAATAGGTTGAAGAACCTCCATCCAGTCAGAAGAACAGCAACAGCATCTCAGTCTTGTCTGGATTGTTTGTTAGCCCTCATCCAGTCCATTGTCATAGCAAGGCACTGATTTAGCACATCCACAGACTCATCTGATGAAGATGAAAAGGAGAAATAGAACTAGATGTCATTAGCATACTGATAGCAATGCACTCCAAAACTCCTGATGACCCCACTCAGCAGTTTCATGTAGATGCAAGGGGGACAAAACAAACCCCGGCAGAACTCCAAACCGGAGAATCCACAGGGCCAAGTGATAGCCCTCAAGCACCACCTTCAGGAGCTGACCATCCAAGCTGGAGCAAAACCACTGCAATGCAGTACTTCCCACTCCCAACTCAAAACAGTCACCCCAGAAAAACACCATGGTTGATGGTATCAAAAGCTGCCGAGAGGTCAAGGAGAATCAACAGGGTCACACTCCCCCATCTCTCTCCTGACATAGGTCATCATACAGGGTGACCAAGGCTGTTTCCATGCCAAAACCTTGCCTGAACCCCAACTGAAATGGATGCACATAATCAGTCTCATCCAAAAGCATCTGGAGTTGGTTGGCAACCACCTGCTCAAGGACCTTGCCCAAGAAAGCAACATTTGCCGCTGGCCTAAAGTTAAGATCTTCTGGGTCCAGGGAGGATCTCTTCAGGAGTGGTCTCACCAGTGTCTCTTTCAGGTGGCCCAGGACCACTCCCTCTCACAAGGAGGTATTAATCACCTCTCTGACCCAGCCAGCTACTCTCTCTGTGCCAAGTTTTTATAACCAATGCGGGGCAAGGATCCAATACAGAAGTGGTTGCACAAACATGTCCAAGCACCTTGTCAATGTCCTTGAGCTGTACCAACTGAAACTCATCCAATAAAACTGGACAAGATTGTGTTCTCCATACCTCACCTTATTCATCTGCTCTAACATTGGAGTCCAAGACCTGGCAAATGCAAGAGATTTTATCTTGGAAGTGCCTTGCAAAGATATGACAGCGGGCCTCTGAGATCCACAGTGGCCTTAGGGCTGGCATGTAATAAAGCCTTGACAACCCTGAAAAGCTCTGCTGGGCAGCATGTAGAGGGCTTAATAGAAGCAGAGAGAGAACGTTTTTTGCCACCTTCACTACCCTAAATATACTCCACCATAGGCACATACCAGTGTTCGATTGCATCCATCAGTAGTTTCCCCCTACCTGCACCCAAGCCTGTTTTGTTTCATTGCTCTCAATTCTGGGGTGTACTATGGAGCCATACAACTTCTACTGTGGAAAGGGTGCTCAGCAGCAATTATATCAACTACCCAGGTCATTTCCGTATTCTATAGATCGACCAGGATTGTCAAGAGAGCCAGCCATATCCACCAGAAAACCCTCCAGAGCCATCTGGAAGTCACCCAGGTCCATTAGCCTCCAGGGGTAGAATATCTTACAGGTCTCTGCAAGGGTGGGGGATCTACAGGTGGTGATCTGGCCTCAACAAAGGGACCGATTCAAAGTCCCCCACCTTCATATCACCATCTCTATGGAAAAACAAACAAACAAGACTAGTGTGTGACCTGCTACATGTGTTGGGCCAATGATATTCCTGAAATTCCAGGGGACCATTAGGGTCCAAAATGCATTGTATATTTTTCTCATTTTTGCTTCTAGATGGAAGCAGATAATGGCCACAGAAGACTTCACTCCTTCTTCCCTCCTCCTGGAAGCTTAACTCCTTGAGTTCATTGTGAGCACTGACAATGAGGAAACCATATATTTTTCTCCCGAAGTTCGCCCCCTCCCCATTTGTACCTTAAACACAGGTTATGGACTCAAAAACAAGCCTGTTTTCTTCCTTTTGATTAGCTTACCCATGAACTTCACTGTAGAATTCCCTCCAACAGAGGTACACCAAAGCTCTAAGGCTGCAATCTTATACCTACTTACCTGGGAGTAATCCCCATTGAACTCCACTGAACTTATTTCTAAGCAGAAATGCATAGGATTGCACTGAAAGACCTGTTTGGTGAGGGAGGCTGTGAAGTTAACTGTAGTTAACTTAAGAATATTAAAGGGTTTTAGAGTTCAATTTTTATTTCACCTGTCTTGACTACTACACTGTGCTAGTCTTTCAGGGCATAAGTCGTAACAAACAGATCCCTATCTTCAAATGCAGGTGCTCCCCAATAACCCAGCTTTCCTAGATGGGCTTATTTCCAGTCTCAGGGTTTGGTTAGGAGAAAAGAAACTAGGAGGGGTATAGAGGAGGAAAACAGCTAATGGAAGGGGTCAGACACACATCTCTCACCTACTCCTTTACTGGCAGTTGCTCCCCCACACCCACTTCACAGCACAACTCACCTGAAGACATGGTTCTGCTCCCATCAGGTCTGGTTTTGCTTTTAGCATAGTAGCCAGTCTTTGATGCAAATACAAGCTCTAATGAGGTTATGTCTATATCATGTATTGTGCTTCATACTGTAGCTATTAGAATGTGTGCTTTGCATCTCTATTTTTTTCAGATCTTCATTAACTTGGTTTTTCTTCCACTTGTATCTATCCCTTCTCTGACCTCTTCATGGATGCAAGTAAGTAGGTCTTGCTTATGAAAGTTTAGTCCACATTCAACTAGTTAGTAATTAAAAGTTCCAACGGATGCTTGGTCCTTTGTGTTGCAATGGACTAATATACCTACTCAAACCTAAAATTCCATAATGAACCTTCCCAGATTCATACACAAATCTGTCCATGCCTTCCCAAGGGCATCAGTATTGCTCTTCGTAATGGGGTGAAGAGGAAGCTCTCTGCTACCGCTTTTCCCACAACACCAAAAGTGAAACCAAATTGGTTCATAACACTGTTCTCTGGCAGCCACAGACTGGCCTCCAGCTCTGTACATACAGTTCTTTGGGTGGCCAAGAAGAGGCTTGTGCCCTGTCAGGCACAACTGGCTATGATCACTTTGATTGCCTAGCCTTCCATTTTGAGACCTTCAGATCTTTGCCAACATTTCAGTGTCATGGGTTAAGGAAATGGTTCACATCAAGTTCATTTTATTGCTATTAGATTTGCTTGCCATACAGATACGTTTACAAATTCATGTGAGGTGATTACACAAAGTAATTTGTTTGCGGAATGCTGAGATGTGTACAATGTATAGATACATAACGAATGCCCATCTATAAATAAAACTAAGTTAGGATGAGAAAGGAAAAAGGCAATCATGGTCAAACATAGCTATTTATTTTTCTTCTTATAAACAGCATTCAGTTCCTTTACGGAAAAGCCTAGAATTTATATATTTTTTTCATCCCATCACTTACAACAATCTGTATACAGTATTTACATCTTTCCAATATATGTGTTGCAGAATTTCAGACATTCAACTCTTTTTTAATCAAAAGCTGTTTTCATTTAAAACAAGTATTGATCAATAATGACTACAAACTGAAGTAATATTGGCACAGTCTGCTTACAGTACAGGTCTCTGTGTTGCATTTTATATTTTAAGCCTTTTTTGTCCAGCTGCTTTGACGTACTTAAAGACACAGACATAATGACAGTGTTGCATCTGCAATACCTTTTTGTCTCTGATAAACAGCCCCAGCACCAGATTTAGGGTGGTGGTGGTGGTGGTGATGTGGTGTCATTGGGTGAGCTCATACATGAAGGCAAGTCCCACATATAGCATAAAAGGGATCCAATTAATTCAGTTAGCAGAATCAGATAGTAAGGACTGCACTACTTCAAACTGCAAGGGGGAAAGCATGCTTCAATACTCTTGTCACAACAGAACTTCTTAGCCACAGAAAGTTAGTCAGGAAGAGGGGTTAAAACCTAGCTTTCTCCCCAAAGTGCTGTTTTTCTTGAGCATAAAGATGCAACCCTTCTCCCTCTCACCACCGCCTAAGTTGTACAGTCTAGGAATGCTTGACTGCTCAGTTCTGCTGGCAGTTTAAAACTTGCCTCATTCAGGCAGGAAGCTGCATCCATAGCAGATGCACTCTGCAGCCCACATCAAGGAACCATCATGTACCTGTGTGCTTCCACTGTCAGGACAGCACAAGCTAGTGATCCTACATTTTTTTAGTCTCCTTTCCCCCAACACTGCATCTAAGGCCCTGCCAGTTAGTAGGAATTCAGTGGATCTATCTGCCATCTGCATGTACCAGGACTACCACTGAGTAATATTTTCTCAAGTCTTTTTGTTCTCGACTGCTTGTCAAAGGTATCGATTCTGATGGCACTTTTTAGCAACACAATAACTGTGAATAAATGTGTCAAAATTGGAACCAAATAACCTTTAAAGAGATTTGTGTTCCCAAATGAACTAGTTGCACATGTACAAAAATAATGAGTACAGTTTAGTGGCTATAAAAATTAATTTCCCCTAAAAATACAGTAATCTATGAAAAAACTATTGACAGGATAGTGCTCTTGAGGGAAAAAATACAAGCAAACAAAAGCGTTTTAACATTTGAATTACTTCGTAATTTTAGGAGGGAACTACATTTCAAAAAAGGAAACTGTGTATGACTGACGGAAATAAGATACCAACTAAACTTTTACATAAATGTAAATATCTCACTCCTAAAGTGGCTAGTGGTTCTAGAAAGGCAGTCTAGAAAACCCAAATAGTTCTTACCTATTAAAAGAAATACGATGCCAAAAACATGTATTAAGCAATATGAGACAATCACAGTTGAAAAACTGGCAGGTCCACCTTCATGTTATGACTGAATAAGAAAACTGGCATTGAACTACAATATAGTATTCTGGGGGTAAGAATAAAAGTCAGCTGGTTTAAGATATTCCCCAAACAAAAGTGTTATTTTAAAAATTACAACTTTGTATAGCAATCCAAGGCAAGGGTTTATGGAAGTGAAAGGAAAATTCTGAAAGATAAGAAAAGAATCAATAGCAGCAAATTGGCCCTTTGCCCTTGAAGGGAGCTTGAGAGAGATATTTCCGTTCCAAAACATGAACGGAGCCATTTTTCTATCTTAAGGTAACTACAGATTCAGAATTCTACATTGCATAGTAAGCAGTAAAAGAAAACTTGACATGCACTTGCAAAAAGGCTATTTGTCCTTTTGAAAGTTCTTCTCTCTAAAACCCAGCTACCACTAACAGTAAAATGTGGGACATTTTTATACTTATGGAATTAGCATGGATCCCTGATGTGAATATGCAAAGAAGACCATACAATTTATATGGTCAGAATTTTAAAGTTCTGTCCTAATAATGTAAAAGTCTCCAGATCAAATCGATCACTGGACTAAGAAAGTACAACACAACTGGTTTTAATGGACTCGCATTTACTTTTATAACCATCAGTACTGCCCAGTCTCATCAAATTGAGGTAGGCTACCTCTTGAAATTACTAACTACATCACCAAGGACTGGTAGCTGAAATAAGAGCAAAACTAGTTCAGCCTTTTGAAGCTCTAAGGCTCTTCCTTCACAGTGGAAGGAAAATGGTGTTAATAAATGGCTAGCTGTGAGTAAGTCTGTTCCTAGTATTCATCAGGTCCAAATATCCAATGTTTGATATAAAAAAAGCAATCCAGTATCTAGCAGTATCCCTTTAAAATTAAAATCCAGATCCAGACTGATTTTGCTTTTTTTTTTATGATACTACAGTGCTCAGCTTTCAAGATCTTTGTTCAGATGAAAAATCAGAAGACTTTTGGATTAGCATTTTAATGCACCCTTAAATAGTAAATAATTTTCTCAGGATCACCAAAAAATGAACAGTTCCGAACACAGTACAAATAGGGAATACTCAGATTAAATGCTGTCTTCACATTTTCAATGCTTTTGTCTTCATGTTTAATTCAATCAGCAGAATTTAACCAACAGCATTCTCAGACAGTGATCTCCAGGCTTTTATTATCCAATGAGGAAGTCAGCAATGAAAGCAAACCAACATTTTCCAATGAGTACTTAATACACCCTGTTCATATCCTTATCCATATTCACCACAGTCTCTAAAACGATGTTATTTCAAGACCTAACATTATGTGACAGAAATATTATGGGCAAGGTACTAAATACTCCAAAAATATATATTCAAAGTTCCTAGATCCAAACATATTTCTACAAGAGATGTGGCAAGGTGTTGTTGTTTTTTAAACAGTCATCTTTCATGAGAGATTAAAATTGCTAGTTGGGGGTGGCATTTAGGTAATAACTGTCACTACTTGTAAACTATCTCTACATCCAAACTTTAAAAAAAGGATTTGGGATTTTCAATTTCAGAATTGTGAACCAGACTATTAAAATCAAACATAGACAAATTTGGTATATGAAAAAGCAGTGTCATCGGTGTGTATTAAATATGACCAAATTAGCAGATTAATTTTGTTACATCTGCATGAAGAATTATGATTCTCCATGCAACAGCTACAATCAAGGGCTACCTAAATTTTCAAGGTCAAGAACATGAATTAAAGAGAGCTAGGTAATATAATTATGGCAATTCTTGTTTTTCCTTTTATGACTGAGTTATTAATAATTCAAGACCAATTCTCAAGCTCAAGAACATTTTGTATAACACTGTAATGCTTAAAGCACACAGTGTGTATGTAATCTCAGACACTGCAAACACATACCATGGGAAGCTATTATGTATACCTGTAATGTGTAGTTATCAAGATGCTAATGTATGAAGTGGGCTGAAGACCTCTTCCAGACTACATAGACCAATTCATGGCTTTCAGTCAGTCTGTGCAAATTGCGTTGCGAAGGGTGGAAGTTATGATGCTTTAACACTATATACTCAGAGAGCTGGCATGTTTCAAACGTCCAGTCAGATCTGCTTGTACACAGAATTCTGAATAACACCTGAAAACAATACTAAGGTGTGGGAAACAGAGGGATGTCTCATGTTCTCAATTTCTAAGAATGAACCATCCCAAGTTTCTCAGTATTCTACCATGGGCATCCCAAAACAGTGGTCCATAAACCATTTAGAAGTCTGGTTATATGATACCAACTCTTTTCCTCATGTGAAAGGAGGAAAAAATAGGCAAAGAAAGAGTGACAAGATTACATCAAAATTAGTGTGACTATAATTAAACCAAGACATCTAAATGCACAAAACAAATCCAGCTGTACTCTGTACCAGAAGAAAATTGATGTACTTAGTTACTGAATGTACAATGCAAAGGGACTATGTGTCCAGGATGAACAGAATGTAAAATGTTCCACATGAGAAAATAGAATGAGACAATTTAAAAAAGAACTGAGGAACCCATGCTTCTTAATCAAGTGGGCTTCCTACTCCAGCATTAAAATTACTATGGTGGATTTAAATGTAAAAAAGGCTCCTTGTTATCATTACTGTTGTTCCCTCTGATTCACTTGCCATTTTGTTTATACCTGATGCTCCTGCAGGACTGCTGATTTATTGGACAGAAAACCTTACAGTAAAGTTTGACCTATACTGACCATCAAAATAGCCATGCTAGCTGATCTAAATGAAAATTAAAGTTTGCAAAAACAATGAAGCAACAAAGAAAAAAGTGGTCAACCCCATGTTATCCTTGGTCCTCCACAGATGCAAGACTTATTGGGTGGGTTTCTGAGCAGGACATAAAAAAAATGAGCCCCTCTATCACACTCCCTTCAATAGCCCACATTCATCTCTAAAGGCTTTGCTTTATATTAAAAGTTGGAGATCACCGACAGAAGGTATGGCTTTTTAAAGTTTTACACATATTTAATTATATATAACAAGTGTTAGTAAATGTCCTGGGTAGCAATTTGTGTTTTCTGTTTCCAGCAATGTTCTTTGTATGTGCTTTGTACCTCAGAAGAGAGTCTGCCAAGGCACTTAGAGAAGATTAAGTCTCTTTAAGGACCTTCTGAGAATGGGCTACAACTGGCAATGCAGAACCCATACAACCAGCAGTGTCACATTTCCCAACAAGCATGTTTTTTACCTTTTATAAACAAATGACATCTGCTAAAAAAGTACACAATGAACAATAACAGAAAGCCATTTACTGTGTGTGTCTCACTAAGAGATAAAGGAGTTCCTCTAATAAAAGCATAGAGAATGGATCTAGGTTGCCCAAGTAAAAACAGAACAGATTTCCTTTTCTTTCTAAAAACAAAAAATTAAAAGGCTGCAAATCTCCACACACTTACTCAGGAGTAGGTCCCATGGATCTCAGCGTGTGGAGAATTGCAGCCCAAATCCCTAAAACACCACATGCCTGCTTAAAGAAACAAGTGATTTGCACAAATCCATTTCCGCTTATCTGTCCTTTGAAGTGAGTTTTTCAATCAGTTCTTGGAGTGGAGCAAGTTCTCTTCTGTCTATAAGGTTAAATTCCTGGTGGAGACAGAAATAAAACCAACATCTCATATTTAATGGGATATCCATTAGTTATCAACAGCATTACTTTAACATAAAGTAACTGAAAGCAAAATTATCGCCTCCATGAAATGGTGGATTATGCTAGGGAAAAAAGTAGCCAACCCAGCAAGGTAGAACATAAACAAGGGCAATGCCCACCTAACGTAAAATTAAAAGGAAGATCCCCACCTAAAGCAGAAAAATGTACTAAAGCTCATTGCGGAGAAGATTTCCACAGAAAATGTTCCCCAAGCTGCTTGTGTTGCAGAGGTCAGAAGAGAAACGAGTGGGAAGGTACTCATCTCACCTCTTGAGGCATGTGCAGATGGTCACAAGTCACTTCTTGTGGGTAGGTGAGATGAACACTAGTTCCCTAGCTAGAACTGTAGAATGTTCCTGAACCTGCACTGCATAGGCACAGAACCCATTTGTGGGACTGCACAGTTGCACGTTCACACGGCATGATAAACAGAATTGTGAAGAATTCTGGTTTATCATAAATGTGGCAGTATGCTAGTGCACACTGACCAGTCGTTCCCACTGCAAGCAGAAGGGACCAAACAAACCATGGATGGAAGGTATGCAGTTTGTTTAGCTGCTCCCACTTGCAGGAGGAGTCAAGAAGGAGCCATCAAGCAGCGTTCACCAACACTCTGGCTTGTTCATGTTGCATGTGAACCAGGCACATATTTTTAATTCTAGTTTCGTGGCCCAGTGCTAATAAATACCTTTAACAAGGGAAACCTGCCACTGCATGCGACATATAATCTGATACCAACTTAGTTCCATCACAGTTAGAGATATTGCTGTATTACCAGAGATGAAAAATAATCCAACCTATGAAGAATCTGTTTTTACTTTATTCTGATAATCATTTCTGCATATTCTACAATACCCAAGTAAAATCTAGAATGGCTGGTGTTTCTGTGCATTCTCCATTCATATCACTCTAACAAAAACATATTGCAACAGACAAGACAGAAGGTGGTTCTAGATGTGTAGTCCTAAAAGTTTCAGCTTTCATAGGGACAAAGCAAGCTCATGGTTGTGGAACTTGAAGTCACACAACAGTAGTTACAGTTTCATCTGTCCCTGTCCCCTTCCTCTCCATAACATTTCTACCATATGCATACTTTATTTATTTCCTGCCTTTTTTCCTCCAAGGAACCCAAGGCGGCATACATAATCCTCCTCCTCTCCATTTTATCCTCACAAGAACAACCCTGTGAGGTAGGTTGGGCTGAGAGTCTGTGACTGGCCCAAAGTCACCCAGTGAGCTTCTATGGCCGAGTGGGGACTAGAACCCAGATCTCCCAGCTCCCAGTCCAACACTCAAGCCACTACACCACACTGGCTCTCAGAATTGCAGCTTTGACAACTGCCTTTTAGACCTATGTATACATTTTTTTAAAGTATGATTCTATGACACAGAATTCAATTGAGGATGGAGCACAACCTACATGGCATTGCATCAACATTAAGATCATGGTAAAGGAGAACTTCTAAGGTTTTGAAAAATATAAAGACAACATCACTGTTTCACCACTATAAATGCTAGAAAACAGAACTGTGTTCCACCTTGTAGGACAATTTAATATCACAGTGACCCCTATGCTAATTTACCTGAACAAAAAAGATAAAGTGCTTGAAGGATGTGTTGAGATGTGCCTCTTCTTGAAGCTGGATGACTGGATCAAAGTGCTGGTGATAGATGTGAGCATAAACTCTGAAGAGACGTTTTAAGATGGTCTTGGCAACTGACATGAAGTTCTTTGGGAAAGGAACACCTATAAATCAACAAAGCAAACCTTCAATTTTAACATTCCAATCCGACACAGAACTGTGTCATGCTCAGGACTCATCTGTTTGATAGCTTCTTGCTTGAGTGCATAGGCAGAAGTACAGGACACGACCCACAAAAGAGTAGGTACCTCTTCCCTTGGGATACCCCTGCAATGAGCAGGAAGCCAGCTATGAGGATTAGGGAGTTCCTGACAGCCCCATGGACCACATCTGGAATGTGGAGACCAGGAGCACTAGAAAACAACAAATGTGTAAGAGCTTTTCACCAGTAACCAAAGACAAAGACGACAGCTAAAACGATCCAACAAATTTCCTGAATGTTTGGCCTGAATGACACGGAGCTCTGAATATCCAGTTTACCTGACTGAGTCTGCCTTGTCAAATTCACGTATGACATGGGCACTTCAATCTGGGATTGATATGAGTAGAGACATAAATCCAAGATGGCGGCATCTGTCATCTTCAACATGGATGTCATCTGCATGTTTCTTTTAAAATATTTTAATTATTTTAACATGGTACTTTATTATTTTATCTCTGCTGTTCACCACTCTGAAATCTTTTAATGTGGAGTGGTATATAAATATTGTAAATAGAGTTTAAAAAGACTATGATCACAGAAACCATTTTAAAGATATTCAGGCCTATTAATCACGCTATTGTTTTAGGAAGTTGAAAGCCTCAAGATTAGAGTCTCCAATCTTACAGGAATTCAATCCTATGCTTAACAAAACTATAGATGACTGAAATAAACACTCAAACGTCAAAAACTGTTTATTGTCAGAGGGGCTGTTATACAGTCAGCCAGTGATAATGGGATGTCGAGTTATTCAGAAATTGACAAAACCCAATGTGGACACGTCCCATTTTAGCAACCATTTATGAAAAATTAGGTAAAAGGTGATGTTTTCAGGATGCAAGCCATTTTCTTAGAACAGAACAGTATATTGCATTGATGTGAAACAGACACATTTCAAACAATTATTTTAATAAAACAATAAACACAGCATACATATGTGAGCAAAAATGCAATACTAAGCAAGCGTAGCAATCTTCCCATAAGGAATATATTTGTTTCTTAAAATTGATTATTTAGTAATTAAAGCCAATACATGTATAGCATTGTTCAAATAAAGTGGTATTTGTGCTTTCTCCCTCATTACTGTTTTTTCTCTAGAGTAGTAAACAAATGCCATTAAAAATTAGAGGAAGCACTGAAAATGTAATCGCTTATGTTGAAACATCGCTCCCTTTTAATAAAGTATTGCGTTTAAGGATTCTGGTCCACATATCAAATGTTTTTGATATAATGTTAAAATTAGTCTTGTAAAAACTGTCCAAACTTAAACAATGGCTGCTTATGGTTGCTATATATTTTTGAGAATCTTGTGTGAGTTTTCCTCAAGATTGAAGCCTTTGTTTCCTCCTATGCCTTTTGAAATAACACAGATGATAACAGTTTGTAAATTAAACCATCAAACCTTCATATATATAATATATTTGGCAATATATTAACTCCATATTTTAAATTTACCTATTTTGGATGGAAATAGCGTCTCATCATCCAGCTGATCCTGAACCCAAGTCATAAGGTAATCAATGTACTTTGGTGCTGAGCACTTGATTGGCTTCTTTATGTTTGTTCCATCTGCCCAATGGTACTCGTATCTGGAATGGAACAGAAATGAAAGAGATCCCTTTAAAATAAACTCAGGTTTATGGTTTATGCACAAAACAAATGAAGTTTTGTTTTTTCATGTTTTTAACAGAATAGGTGGGATACAGAGTTTTAGAGATGCTCACAGTTTTTTCTTTCTTTTATATCACAGACCAGTACCCCTCCCCAATCACAACTCTCCTCAGTTTCAAAAGCAGTTTGCTATGTGGCAGGAGGGGCTGCTGTTTAAGAAACATAAGCACAAAGTTTTACTGCATGTGCAGAATTATTTGTGCATATCTTTGGATACCAGCCAATAAGAATTAGAGCTAATATTCCACCTTGCATAGAATATTAAAATTAAAATATTAAGATCTGGTGTCACTATGAACACCAATACTGAAAAAAAATCTTCAGTCATATGACTAAGCCACTAATTGTCCCCTCAAACCCACAAAACAAGTCCAAATGAATTATTTGTTTCATGGTTGCACAGGTGTAGCGCTGCACCATATCATACTACATAGACTCCCCAGTTTTCATTGTCATTTTGCAAAGCTACACCTACAACCAGCAGATATCATAATTAAAAAATAATAATGCTGCCCATAAGGCCATGACTAAAAACATTCCCCTAATCAACCAAGGGCAGATTCAGACATCCCAAAGGGAGGCTATTGGCCACTCTGAATCTATCCATAATGTAGCTGCTCTATGTAGTGATCCATGTAACTGCAAAGTTTGTATTTGTTGGTTTGTGTTGTAGTTTTTAGTGGCATGGTAAACATCAGACGTTCAATTCAGTACATATTAAAAACGGGATATGAAATAGCAAGCAGGCAGCAATTTAATTGTAAGTTGGCCCTCAACTAGTTAATGTGCAGTTATTTGTTCCATGGGTAAATTAGATGTTTACTCAAAATTGTTTCACTTTTAAATGTTGCTGAATTTATTTACCAACTCCCATAGGAAGACTCTATTCCATATGAGTGAAGAGTTGTCATCCCCACACCCCCATCTCCCTAGACTTGTGCATATCCAAAAAGATCTTTGAACTGTATAGCACTAAGCATTTCCCAAAGCCATTTCAAGACCTCCTTGTTCCCAATCCCTTCCTAAACTAAGAACAAGATGATGACATTGTGCCACCTAAAACTCAGACCTGTAAGATTTAGCCCTTACTGTTTCTAATCTGATTTCATTATTCTGAGGGGTTCTCCCTGTATTTTTCTGATTCAGGTAACATACTGTTGCATGCAGATTACATTAATAATATGGCCGTGGGTAGATAAATTCACTTCAACCCTTAGCTCATTAAGTATTTTTAACTGTATAACTTCTGGTTATATAACTATATACCCTATACATTTTTGTGTCCCTCCCCTTAACTCTAGAGAAGACAGTATAGTTTTACATTGGTAAAGTATGAGTGGTTTAAAATTATGGCATTGCAAATAGCGGAGTAGATGCAAAATGAAACACAAGTGGAATAGTAAAACAAAACATACATAATTGGTGCAGAACAGGTTTTAAAATCTGAGTGCTGATCCCTTCTATCAGCTGTATTTTCCACTTAAACATTTTCTGCATCATTACAACAAGATTATACACAGTTCCCTAAAACTGTCCCTTTGTCTTTTTTTGGAGCAAAATGATTTCTAGTCAGCACACATTTCCAGGCTAGCAATCTACAGAGAGAGTTCCAATGTATTTGTGACCAAGAACATTGTAATGACAGCATTTTCAGAATTCTTAGGTCTTATAGCAGAAACTGAATTTTCAGTTCCTAAGAATCTTATATGATGCTTCATTAGAGCCAAGACAAATTCTATGTACAAGCACGTAATGATGAGAGGTATATCCTGCTAAAATTATTAATTCTGCAAAAGAGGGTAAATTAAAATGGTAAGGAACATTCCACATTTTTCTGTTTTATATCAATACTCAGCATGGAGGGCCACTTTGGAAATAGATACTGCACACCTAATTAGCTCCTTTAAAAAATCGTATGATTATTTGCACAAAATGTCAAGGATCACAGTGAATGCCAGACACTGGTTTCTGAGCACATGGAACATTTTTGGCTGAAGACAGGCAATAGTTGCCAAGGGAGCTGAAATAATGTGAAAGAGGCATTGATTCCCATGGCGTAGACCAGGGCTGTCAGACTCAAGTGGGTTTGAAAAACAAACTCTGCACCAACCCAGCAGATGCCCATGGCCCACACCAACAGTTTTATCGCCTCAAAAGATAGCCAGTTTTTATAGTAGGCCCAATAGTAGGACTAGTGATTCTAAAAATATGCCTTATCTTCCAATCCCAATTTGCCTCCTTTCGAACTTCCCTCCCTCCCTGCCTGCCAAAATATCCTTTCATTAGTCCTTCCATTGCCCACAACTGCTGCCCCCTGAGCATCCTGCTGCAACTCCCAGGTCCCCACTATATATTTCTTTTAAACTATATAGTTGTTTTAATTATGGGGTCTTATTCTTTTATCTTGTTCACTGCTGCTCCAAAATCTTTAATCTGGAGCAGTATATAAATACTGTAAATTATATATATATATATATATATATATATATATATATATATATATATATATAAAAACTACCAGAGTTTTTTACTCTTTTTCTTTGAGGCCCTCGTTAGACATGTCACTTATCCATAGTTAATGCTAACCACAGTGCATTACATGAACCCTGAATAAATCCCAAACATACAGTGGAACCATGTTTTAGCTTGCAGAGCTAAGCCCTGCCTATGGAAGGTGTGTGTAGAGACACACCAGCAAAACCTGTTTGGCACCTTGTAAGCAGCGAGGGTGGAGAGGCAGGGAAACTGCCTTCCAGCCTAATCCTATGAATGATAGAAGTGTCTTACCAGTTTCAAATAAAACTCCCAAGTGTGCATAGGATTACAGCTTTAACCATGGTTTACAAAGCTCACTTCAAACCAGTTGTATATCCTGGTTTGTGGCTGGCCATTCCTTCACCTGAACCATGGCTTTCAGACACAATGCTTAACCATTTTTAAGGAGAACTACTGAAGTGTTATGTCTGCAATGGGTGTCTGACCCAAGAAAAACAGCTGCTTAATGACTGGTATATAATTGTACTGATGGAATAAGGGGTAACTATTGCTTTATAGTCATGGTGGCACATTGGTCACAGTCCTAGGAAGGTGAGATTGCACTATTTCTCTGCAACAACATAGCTGAGAATAAAAAATTAAAGTGTGTGTGTGTTTTCATAATATATGTTTGTGTATAGCCTCAATTTTTAACCAAGTAGAGCTTTTGTCAGTTGATCAATGTGGAAGAGACCTGAAAGTCCTTTAGTTAATTTTTTTTTGACACTGAGGAAATGCCATCCAAACATCCCAGATTAAACCAAACATCAAGCTATACTAGAAAACAGGGATAAAGCATGCCTTTCTAGATGTAGCAGTAAAGAACAGGTTATCTTTAAAAATATTTGTCAGAATAAAGACAATGTGGAAACAGGTAAAAAAACCCCTGTGTGTTAATATACAGATCTCTATGTTTAATGTTCCTCTCCTATTGGAATAAAACTGGTTGGCACTGGGGATAGCAACTGGTGGACCCTGGGCCAAATCCAGCCCACTAGCTATTGCTAAGCTCCAGGAGCCAGCCTCAAGGGAAAAGAGCAATGTGTAGGCAGTGGCATTTGTGACAGAAGGATTTTCCAGTGGGTCATATTGGGTAGATAGATATTGGGTGAGTCTTCAATTTCATTAAAAAATGCTTTTCTGGCCTCATGGCTGTGGAGGCGTGTTTGAAAAAAAGCCCCACATCTAGGTATTATTTGCAAGACTCTGCAGTTCAAATTAGATCAGAAGATTTCTATCTGTTACTTCCTCGTGGCCTTCAATCTCTTGCCCTGCTCTCAACCCACACTTTCTCTGACACGCACACAAATCAAATTCTGCAAAAACTCAGCAACAATCCCCAAAGCAAAAGCATGCAAAATAGAGAACTCTTTTCATAAATAAAATTATTTCAGGCAGCACAACTTACTTCCTAAGTTAGATCATTGTTTAAAATAAAATAAAAAGCAGCACACCATGTTTTTTGTCTCATAGTTTCACTGTCATAGTTAAGCATAAGAAAATCCTTACTTTGGACCTGCAGACATCACTGGGCAGCTCTCCTCTGTGCAGAAGTCTGTAATTGTCCCATAAAGCATGTTAATCTGGTTGAAGAAGTCCACAGCTATAAAAAAACAACAACAATGACAAGTTCGATTTAGTAGGTAACTGCCAAACTCTGAAAAATTATGTTCCTCTAATTGTAAACTAGATTGCATTCTGCTAGGCAGGCACACACAGCTTCTCAGAAAAACTAGTCTGTTGTGGTTGATAAGTTAATTTACAAAGGAAATGCTGGTAAGAAAGTAGACAAGATTTTCAGACTGCAGTCTGAGTGTACTAACCATAGGAACGTTTAATTAATCGATCAATTAATCTATTAAGACAGCAATCCTATGGTCCCTGGGCAAATGCCCCAGGGATCATAAGACTGTTCAGATTCCCCCTTCTGAGGTCGGAGACAGCGTTCTGACTTTGGAAGGGGGGAGTCAGAGATCCCACCCTCCTGCCCTGCCTCTTCGCAGCCAGTGCAGAAAGAACTGTGTCAGCTGCCCTCCAAAATTGAAAAAAGGACCTCTGAGGAAGAAGACGGGGCATTCCAGTGGGTGGGGAGTGGAGGGGAGCAGAGAGGCCAGGATACAGTTTATCCTGAGGCTTCTCCAGCCTCTTTCCCTCCCCCTCCGAGGCGCCCTTGCTAGACGGGCTAAAAAGCCCATCTAGCGAAATCTGTAGGGCGGGAGGATGGGGAGGTGAAGATCGCCTCTGCCATTTCTTCCACCCTGCATTAGATGATCAGACACCTCCAAGTTGCGCCAAGGGCACAATCGATAGGATTGAGCCCTAAATCTGTAAAATTGTACATGAACAACAGAAAAAGCATACTTTGTTTTTCAGGGATGCATGCACATGTTATGGTAAGCACTATACTAGAACTCACTTAAGATGGCTCCTGCCACAAACAGTTTCTGTATTTGCTTTAAAATTTAAAATGTTTTAAAAATCTCCTGCCAAGCTAATTGGGACAACTGTGATAACTGAGCAAGAGGTTTTCAAAATAAATTGACTAAACATGATTACCATCGAAACATTTATTCCCCATCTTTCTGCTTCAGACTGAAGACATCCAGCGTGGTTTACCTCAAAAGTTAACATACCACAGTGAAAAACTTCATCACGAACAGGAACAAGGCAACTGGTAAAAAAAAATCCAGAACACAAAACACAGAACCAAGGGGCCAGACCAAAAAACAAATACACAGATCAAGCATCTGGCAGATTAAAGTTCTTCAAAAGGCAACAGAACATTAGGGGAGGGGAATCTGTCAGATCTCTCAGGACAGGGAGTTCCATAGCCTGGCGTGGCAACAATGAAGGCCCTTTCATGCATTCCCATGAAGAGAACCACAGATGATGGCAGGTCCCACAAGAGACCAGTAGAAGAGACTTCAAGTGGATGAGCAGGCTCACACAGGAGAAGACAGTATTTTAAGTATCCTGTTCCTAAGCTGCTTAGGGCTTTAAAAGTAATGATTAACATTACTTTGAATTGAGCCTGAAAATGGACAGAAACCAGTGAAGCTTGTATAAGAGAAGCTTATGCTCCAGAAGACAAGTCTGGTGAACACTTTAACTGCAGCATTTTAAACAAGCCAATTTCTGAATGTTTCCAAGGCAGCCCCACACAGAGCACATTGCAGTAATCTAATCTCACGATAACTAAGGCATGGACCATGGTCAGGTCCACCTTCTCCAGAAAGTGGTACAGCCTGCACAAGAGCATATGCAGGGCAAAAGCAATGCTGCCACAGCTGCCACCTGGGAAACCAGGAGCAAGTCTGGATCCAAGAGCACCACCCAACTGCAGTCATGTAGCAGAGTGAGAGCAGAAGCAGAGTCATTCCGCAGCTGGCAGCAGAGGGGGAGCAGGGAAACAGGGTCACTCCCCATTCCATCTACGCAGCTGAGAGGCCAGTTCCCTTTGGTTCCATGAACTGTTTCCATCCAAGCTGGTCCTTATAAAACTTTTGTAACTCTATGAAGTGGTGTCCAGGTTTGCTTCTTTCCTCCTCCCTCCCCATACCTTTTCCTTTTTGAGTTGTATCTTTTAGACTGTTAAATCCAAGAGTTGGAGCTATTTTATTTTATATTGATCTGGAAGCCTTCTCAGCTGAAGCACAGGATAAAAATACTTTAAAATAAATAAATATGACCCAATCAAAAACAGGTGTTGCTGCCCTATTCAAAAGTACACTTGCAACTGGCATATACTTCATGAAATTAACAACACAAGAGAGCAATTATTCAGTGAAGTCCATTGAACTGAATGTTTCATCTGGACCTAGAAAGCTGAAGATCTCATCTTTGAATAGCTATTTGTACTGGCTTTCATAATGCCATCCTTTCTTAGGGTGCAATCCTATGCAAGTTTAGATAAAAAAGAAGTCCTACAATTCCCAGCATGCCCCAGAGACACATGCTGGCTGGGGCATGGTGGGAGTTGTAGGGCATCTTTCTGTCTAATCATGCATAGGATTGCACTCTTAACCTGGTTTCCTCTTCTGACAAAAGCTATGATCTCTCCAGGGGTGAGGAACCTGTGGCCCTCTGGATGTTGTTGGGCTACAACTCCCACATACAGCCACTGGCCATGTTGATTTATATGTTTTAATGTATAATGTTACTGTTTTAAATTGTACCATTGTACATCGCCCAGCGTGGCTGGGTGACTGACTGGCCAGATGGGCAATCAAGAAATTTAATTAATTAATTAATTAATTAATAATTACCCTTCCTCACCTGTCCCTCTCTTATTCCTGGCTGAATTGCTAGGTATAGGAGAATGGGAAGTCTCCTGGCATGTCTGTGGCTAAATCCCTTGAGAAGCAAGTGCCAGAAATCTTTCCTGCCTCCACTGTGCTCTGACACAACCCAATCATCACCAATATTCTACATTCCCATTTTTAAGAGCACAAAGCTATTGCTATAAAGTGAGGTGCCCTTGTTCTGGTCTTGTGAATTTTCCATCTATTTCTCTACAGAATTTGGTGCTTTATTCAAAATGCTGCTTCGCAAAGAAAACCCTCATTGCACCTCCCCTGGTGGGCTACTTGAATATAAGCAATCAAAAAAAGCAACTCCAATATCGACACTATCCAAATTGGGGGGGGGGGGGCATGGTTGGGGGAGGACAAACATAACTGAGGATGTTCTCTCTCAAAGTAATCAAGTCTATTCTGTCCCATTGTCTGGAATCAATATGTTGGTTATTTCAAGGTATCATTTACAGACTTATATTTGAAACCTGGCCTTGAAAACATGAACAGCTGTACAATTAGTCTTTGGCTGCAGACACAACAGCAGCACTAAGATTTCTGACCTTCCACAATTGAGTCGGATGATGTCTGGGAAGCCTAACTATAACAATTTCAATGCCACTGCCATTAAGCTATTATTCACATCATGTCTTCCATTCAGCAAAACTGACCATGCGCTTCAGTTTCAGTCAAGGAACATAGGAATTAAAGTTCCCATGTTCCAAATTATTAATTTTCTGCACTGACACCGAAATGAATGAAGGAGGAACTGAATATTCTATAAACTATTCTCCGGAGGATTTATGATTCAGTGCTGATATTTATGTCAAAATAGCATTTTCATCACTATCACACGTGGAAGGGCAACACTACTGTTAGGAAGGTTTGCATTTCTCCAGGGAAGGAGTTATATGAGAAGTGATAAGAATTACAGACTCCTGTTCAAGAAAGAGCATATACCCCTGCTCCTAGCAGGTTGTTCACGTGAACATTAACAGAAATGTGGTGGCTCCACTTCTTCAGCATGCCTCTGTTCACTGGGAGGACAAATATTTCCTCCTTAGAAAGCAGAGCAGAGAATAACTTTGGGATGTACTCACAGTACTTCGCTGAATTCCATGTACATCCTTCTGGGAAGAATGGGAGGATACAAACAAATTATTTTTTTTTTTAAACCACAGTCCTCTGTGTAGGAAAAGTGGAGAATGTAGTCCTGCATATAAAAGCTGCGTAAACAACTAAAGAAGGCATACCCTTACACGAGTAACCAATGTTGTTTGCCTTTGTTCATGGAAATGCCAACACTTAGTGTCAAAGGCAGAGGCAAGTGGCATATAGCCTATGGATTCAATGTCATCCCAAAGGCCCTTTTGTGGGCCGTGGGCTTCTGCTAGCATGTTTCTAGTCCTTAAGGTTGTGGCATTATATCTGAAAGGTTCTGCAACCAGAAATGATTAATAAAGGATCCTGCATTTATTTATTTTTAAATCTCATAATTTCCAAAGTTCCTGGACAGTTGTCCTAGGTTAAATTGTTCACTGGTGCAACAAAATTTGACTGTCACCAGAAAGTTGGGATTCCCCCATTCAAGTATTCCTAACTATCTCATGCCTGAAAGCCTCTCCTCTCCTAGCGAATGGTGAATAGAGCACACAGTTCAAGAAGGCAAAAAGAACAGTAAGTCAAGAACCAAGTCACAGTCTGAATCTAGTGAAGGCAGGCAGGTAGGCAGACAAGAAAGGAACCAGACAGTGCGACTGGCTAGACTAGGAAGCTGAGGGAGAGGAGCAGCAACCAGAAAGAGCAAGACAGATGAGCAGGGTCTCTAAGCTGCACACCATGTCTTGTGGCAGAGAAGGAATTCATAGAATGTGAAGTTAATCTAGGGATGGGAAGTGTCATGAACCAATCACGGTGGGGAGGAGTGGAGTGAGTAAAAGTACAACTATTTTTCATTCCACCCCTCCCTACCACGAGTCCTGAAAGTTACTTGGGACTAGGAGATCCATTGACCCCAAGAGGTTCCAGGGCTGGGTTCTCTCTCTCTTCCCAGAAGGTCTATGGTTGCACAGCACCCTTTGGCACCAAGTCATGACATTCAACAGACTGGGCCATTTCATCCAGATGGTAGTATGCCATAAACAGAAGGGTGACATCTCTGCCAGTCAAGGCCACTTGCACGGCCTTGGATGCCATTATCTTTCTGTTTCAGTTCCCCATTTGTAATACAAAACATGGATGTTGCTAGTGGGCTAAAAATACTAGTTTAATAAAATCATTTTGTGACGTAGTTAAACAGCCTTTTGCCAGTCTTTGAGATTAAAGGCAACATGTTATATATTGTGTGTGGGATACTTAAGTTGGTAGTTGGAGAAAGTGTCATTTGGTGGCTAGAAATTTGAACAAGAGGTGACGGAATTATTTCAGGGAGCTGAAGGTGGTATGAAAGAGGCATTGTTGTCTATGGTGAGTGCGCTCATCCCACAGTCACCTCTAGTAAACAGGTCCTGAAGATTTTTTTAAAAACTGCAAAAACTTGCTTGACCAGAGGTAGCAGTAGGACAAAAGAAAGGGCTGTGTACACTACAGGTAATGAGGCTTCTGTTACACCATTTGCCACTCATTTTCAAAATGAGTATCTATCTCCAGGATGAGAGGGAGGACTGCTAGGATTTGGGCCAGTATATTAATAGTTGCTTAGAGCAAGCTTGCAAATCATGATCAAGGGGATGGGGAGGAAGTTAAGATGTTCATCCCAGGATATTTTCATATCATAAAATGATATTTCAGCACAAGGAACATAAGAGATGAATTTTGAAAATGTCATAAGGAAGTCTCAAAATATAAGATCTGAGAAAAGGAAAGCCTTCTATATGTGTGTGCACACATATAAAAGGTGCCTGTTGGTGGCAGACATGTAAACAGGTTTCCATGAAATGGAATCCCTTCTCTATGCAAGAATCCTCTTTGAAATCTCTTCCCACTTACTCTCTTCCCATCTTAATCCTCATCACTTCTGCCTTGCATTCTGGAATTATTATTACTTCAGTGCTTTCAAGTGTTCAAGCACTTCACATACATTATTTTGTAACTGTTATAAAAATCCTTCAAGGTAGGTCAGTATTATTATCCCCAAATTACAGATGAAGGGGTGGGCAGCAGACATTGAAAGAGTACAGCTTGCTTAAGGCACCTAGTGAGTTCATGACTGAGGCAAGGTTCAAACCAGGGTATTTCTCATTCGTAATTCAATCCTTCCCCAAACTGGTGCCCTTCAGCTGTTTTGGATGGCAACTCCCATCATCCCTGACCATTGACCATGCTTTCTGGGGCTGATGGAAGTTGTAGTCCGATGCATCTGGAGGGAGCATGTTTGGGAATGTTGCTTTAGCAATTACGCTATTCCAAGACAGATTTTTAAGTGTCTTTATTGTAAGTTTTCCTTCCAAATTCTTGACAGAATATTTTCCCACAAAAACAAGAGTGCTTATTTTAACAACTGATGTCTTAATTCATTTGGGGAAGGGCATGTCTGTACAGCAAAACAGCTGTAGCTGGAATCTGAGCAAGTTCAACCTACTAGGCTCTTATCAGCTTTCAGTGTATGCTAAAAACAGTAATGACACTACTCTCAAGAAGAACAGCTGA
Source organism: Heloderma suspectum (assembly GCF_057233095.1). Classification (NCBI taxonomy): domain Eukaryota; kingdom Metazoa; phylum Chordata; class Lepidosauria; order Squamata; family Helodermatidae; genus Heloderma; species Heloderma suspectum. The sequence continues at coordinate 15,733,797 of NC_139462.1, forward strand.
AATGTAAAGAAACAGCTATGGAAAATATCCAGAGATGGCAGCAAGTCTTTCAGCCTCAGACACTTTTGCTGCCCCACTGGATAAACAGCACTGCAAATCCAGTAGTTATGCTCAAAGAAGATAAACAGACCAGAAGTTGGTACTTTATCAGACCTACACAATTTGTGACCCACTGAGCTGAACACAAACCACCAGCTATATATTGCAGCCTACCAAGTCCTTGACAGCCCACATCCCCACTTTTCTTTTCTTTTTTGCACCTCAATGCAAACAGCAAACCCAGGAAGTCTATGAAGCCCCCTCAGGAGTTCCATTCAGATTGGTGGGCCACAAGTTGTGCAGACCTGTACTATATAAACATTATCAGTGGTCAGGCGTCCACAAACCTACTTGCCAGCTCACTAGAGAGAAGTGCCCCTGGCCTTCTGGCGAGCAGGACACTCAGCAGCACATAATTTTGGAGAGGAGATCTATCATTTGTGCTGTGGCTTGTAGCAAGTAAGGAACAGGACATTTTTCCAAGCAGCAGAAAAGGCACCCTACTCTCTCTTAACTTCTGCATTCTCAGCCAAATGAGTAAAGACCATACCTCTCTCCTAGGCTTTCCGAGTCTGCAAGAGAACTATGGGGAGGGAGAAGAGATGGTGACAACCATAAATAATGGTTGTTTAGGAAGTCTAACCAATGCTAGTAGACTCCTGTAAAATAACTGACAGTAAAATCAAAAGCACACACTTATTTACATAGCAAAACTCACTTTTTTCAGCATATTTACTTTGGACTTGATTTGTTTGCCACCTGTCCCCATGTTTGCCTCCTGTCCCCAACATTGTCATTTTTTCAGCACCAGGTTAAAAGTGCCCTCTTCTCTCAAGCATTTGGCAGCATATAATGAGTCTATTGATTATCTCTGGCTGATTGTTTTAAATTGTTTTAGATATATATTGTTGTTGTGTGTGTTATGTGTTTTATGTCATTATGTGAATGGTTTGTATATTTTATATAATGTATTTTAATGGTTTTTAATTTTTGTGATCTGCCCAGAGAACTCTGGCTATGGGGCAGTACAGAAATATAATAAATTAAATGAATGAAATGAAATGTTATGCCTGAGATAGGCTGCAATTATGCTGCAGTTACCCTGTGTATATTCTCTCATTCCTAAAATGAATGAGTTCTTGCCACTGCTAGAGGTAGGCTTGCAACTACCTAAAAATGAACGTAACAGTTATCTCCTGACACAATTTTATTCATTCAGGTGTTTATGTCCACACGCTCTGGGAACATTTTGTTATGCTAAAGACAAAAAAAGCCCTTTCCCCCAATCCTTTGGTCAGTTCATATCAGTGCTAAAAATCATACATAAAAAAAAGGGTCAGGTTACTTACTGTTCACTGCAACCCATTCATTTAGGTCTTCGCCCTCAGGCAGCATAACAGCCATCCGCAGGTTGCCACTTCCAAGAGTGGCCTCCGCATGTTTCAGCAGCTCATACTGGTGGGAGCCTTCAGGAATATTCTTCTTTGGTTTAAAAGTTTTAGAGGAACGGCTACCACTGCAAAGCGAGAACATATTTTGGTTTCAGAGAAGCTTGTACACTGGGGAGGAGGGGAGAAACCATTTCATAACATGTTTCCTCTTTCTCAATCTCACTTATAGGCTTATGGGTTAAAATGTCTTTTCCCCATCATCAATGACTAACAGGAGTTATTAAAACTGGGGAAAAGAGGACTGTTACTTGACTAATCTGTTGCATACTTTGAGGCAGACTGTACTTCCTTATTATATTTCACTCTTAGCTAGACATATGTGGGAGGGATCTGCTTCAGTATAAAGCTAACTCCCCCACACATGAAGTCAGCCTTGACAGGACAGTTTAGAATCTAAGATGAAACAATATACTGCTATTTTACATTCTGCACCATCTTTTTTCTATTGGGTGAACATTAAACAATGGGGGAGTGGGTGGGGAGATGAGCAGAAGTGTACATGATACAAACATCCTTCACACATAGCCACTGTTGTGATCCCATCTAGGGTGCTGATCAAGTGGAAAGATTCATATGATCAGCCCTGCCATTCACACACAGCCCTCAGCTGCATGGAATTGTACCAAGGGGCTGGGACTCCTATGTTGATGAGGGGTAATGCTTCTAGCACGGAAACATTTGGGAATGCATGCAAAACAGAGAGGAAGAGGACAAACAAGAAAGGAAGAGAGAACTCCACTACAACACAGCAAACCCAAGAAAAGAAATAATGGCCCCATAATTTCAAGAAGTATACACACACAATTTTTGTACCCCTTGTTTCAAAGCCTACCTTGAAGACATGACCTGACCTGTATTGCTAATTTTGGTCTCTCTCTTTATTCCTGTACTTCTTACCAGTGATGTGGTCTTTTTTGGAAAATTTTGAATTAGAAATTAGGCTAATTTGCATAGGGTCATTTGCATCAGAAAACTTTCAGTTTACACTGGAAAATCAGTAGAGAATTATTTAATTTAGCACGTTTACTAAATACAAATAAAATAAACAACAAATATTTAAAAAGTACCCAATGTTAATCTTTTGTCCCAATACATCACAAGCATCTGAGCAGGAAAATTAAGGCATACTCAGGACTCAGAGAAAGGTGCCCTAGAAGGAGGGGATCTGCAGGGGAAGGAGGGGATCTGCAGGGGTAAGGGTGGCAGTTTAAATCACAGGGGTCCTTTGCTAACAGTGTGATCTTAGAACTTTTGGCAGGTGGGGAAAGTGCTCAAGATCCCCTGGTTAAAGCTAGTACCCTCCCCTGATTTAAAATCTTTCCCCTCACCAATGGGGTACTATCCTTCTACTCCACCCCACCCCCAAGCTGGCCCCCGCTTTCATTTAAAAGTACACCCCCACACACCTTTTTGCACTTGTTCTATTAGCCACAAGCTGTCAAAATCCAGCTTGGCTAGTGGAAAGGGGCAGAAAAAGTGGGGAAACAAGCTGATCTGGTTCAAAAAGACTCTCAGCTGGGCACATCATGCCTTAGCACAGAAACATCTATTTTCCTTTTCTCGAAATATAATCAGCTAAAAAGTTTGATGCAACTCAAAAGCTTGTGTCCTTTAAATTTGAATACTAAACTGGTCCATACAAAAGGGTATTGTCCCACTTGTGCTGAGAAATGGCTTATTGTTGTTTTTGTCCTGTGGAATCAACATAACATAATTAGACATCTATGTATGTCTTGGTAGTTAACTCCTTCACTGCTTTGCATAGCTCTAACATGGGCAGCATACTATTTCAGTTTACTGCTATTTTATACAAGTTACTTTCCCTTTGGGGTCTAAACTCAGATTATACCATCTATGCTCCTGCAGCCTAAAACTTTTCTAGGCAACAGCTGCAGCATCCAACTGAAGGTGTTGGGAGTGTCCTGAGGAAACTAAGGTGCCATTCCCATTACTTGTTACTTGTAGGACCCTATATGCCTCTCTCTTAATTACTACTAGGATCTTCTAAGTTAGCCAACAGTATCTTCTTAGCTGTATTGCCATCACTGTACAAAGCCTGAAGAGCAAGGCCTGCAGAAATCTATTCTATTACTGCCCCTCAGTAATGTCTTTTTCTTTAGAGGACTGAGCCTATACACCTGCTGGAAGCTTTGCAAGAGTTTCTCATTCAGGCTTGCCTTTAATGCCCAGAATTCAGCAAGAGTGGCTATTTTAAAAGTGATTGTATGTTTACATACCATTTAAATTACACACATACACACCCCTCCCTAAATGGATATACTTTTTTATTTTTTCTTTCTTGAAATTTGGGAGGAAATCGAAATAAATATTTGCCCCAAGGCGTCCTTGTGCTCAGTATGCTTATGATTAAGCATAAGTAAAATTGCAGGTGCCTGGTTGCAAAAAAAGAAAAAACAGTGAACTCCTAGATTTTGAGACATTTGTTGATGTCTGTACAGGGTTAGTTCCTGGAAGACTGAATATCTTTCCACCCCTTAACATAATACATATCATATGTTTGTAAGAGAGTGTGCACGTCAACCAGTTTGTATGTTACAAGCAACCACAATGACACATTTCCTTCCTTCCCCCTCCTGCTTCAGATTACCAGATCAGAAAGTGTAGGTAGTATTTGGGGTATTAGAAACTGCCTAGAGGACTTACAGCAGCTCTTGGGAGACTAAAAAGAAAGCAAATAAGCACATCTTTTGCATCCAGTCTTACTATTCCAAAGAGTCTGAATTATAGTGCTGCTGAGCACTACAATCTGCCACAGGAAGATTAGGTACAATGAAGGTACAAGTAGGTACCATGAAGTGTCGGCACTCCAAATACTTACAAACAACCACTCAGATCTAAATTACCAATTGCTCAGACATTTTGTAAAGGAGGAACCTATTATCATAAGCAAAGACACATTTGTGATTTCATACACAATGAGAGAAATTAGTAAAAATGACATCTCTACTCTGCAAGCTAAGAGGTTCTTTGCAGGATAATTTGTATTCCAGGATGATTGAGAATTGATCCAAACTTGTAGTCCTTCCTGGACTGTCCCATTTCATAATCAGATGTTGGAATGCCCCCCCCATGTGCAACTCCCCGTGACAGAGCATGCTAGTCTAAACCTCTCCCTCAGCTTTCCACATGCAAGGAGGTTTGTTTATTGTTAATGTGGGGGAGCATGGGGGAACATTTAAACCTGCAACCCTCCTGCACTCTGAAGTGCTATTTTGGCACATTCAAATTAGCCCTCACATAAAGGTAATTCTTGCTCAGCTTGAGGGTTGTTGCATTAAAAAAAAATTAATAACTTCCGATTATATTATAGTCGCTATAACACCTATGCAGTTATATATATACACACACAACAAAACTACACATTTAGAAGAGTGTAGTGATGACTGGATACTTCATCACTGATCTGTCTGCAGACTGCTCTGAGTTTGAACACTGTAGCTCTCAACCAAAACTGAGAAGGATTTTTTTCTTCTTTCAGCAACAAGTTCATTTGACAAGGCTTTGAATTTTTTCTAATACATCTACCTATTTACAGATGACCACATAGCACAGATTTTAATGACTTACTGTCCTCTCTCATCCTTGGGCTGTTTTTACCCACTAAGTTACGCTGGCACAAATCTATCATACAACAAGAGTCACAGTGCATTTTCCCCCATGGTATGAGCATAGTTACTTCCCATCTTCACAGTACAAAGGACAGACGTCAGTGATTGAAACGTCAATACTGTCTTGACCCCCCGCCCCCCGCCTTGTGCTGGTAGGCCTGAATGCCTTTATTTTTAAGTGCTGAAGACACATTTATTCAATACATTTGAACATACATTTGCCCCTCCTTAAAAGCAGGTTTTGAAACAGTAGAAAACTGCTCTAGTGAGAATGTGGGGAGGTGGTTTTGTGATGTCACATGTTCTAGCCAATCACTAACACTGATTTTTAAATAGAACAAGTATAGTGCCCTGTAATCCAAGTATGATTATCCTATCAGACAAGAACTAGTAACTATCACAGGTAGGAGGGATTAAAGCTATCAGTAACTTATGCAGAAAGCCAAAATATGGTTGTTAAAATACTGTTTGTCAGCTAAATCTACAGAGCCTATTTTGCTGAAGAATTCAAACTCAAAAGAAAACACAACATCAATTTGCACTCAAGCTGGAACAGTTTTACTTCACAACTAGAAATGCTAATAATTTTTTTAAACTTAGGTTTCTAAACTTCAAATAATTGCTCCTTCTAAAATTCTGCAGATGCCCCTGCAGAATAGCCCTTGCCCATCAAGGGGATGCGGAAGAAGAGGGGATTCTCTTGACATATGAAGAATCTACCTAATGTTTCCCACTCAAACACACACACACACAAATAAGAGCAAGTGTCCTTTCAACAGAACATATTTGCAAAGCAGGGAGAAAAAACAGCTTATAGCTTTTATGTATTGCAGACCACACTATTAAGTTTTATATGCTGTTGTTCATAGTTTCCTCTCCTCTAAAATGACAACTGAAACTGCTGATAATCGTGTCAGATCATTACTTAATCTATTCGAACTGGAAGCAGGTCTCTTGGGAGTCAAACAGATGTGTCTTCTAGCGCCTGCTGCCATGATCCTTTAGCTGCAAATGCCAGGGATTCAACCTAGGCCCTTCTACATGTACTATACCACGTTGCCATGGATCTTCCCCAACCATAAGCACTTAGCAACCCTGCCAACAACAAACAGCAGGTCAGAGAAATGAAGCCTACAAGAGAAAAATCACATTTCATAGTCACAACCCTGTATTTTAGCGATCAAGTGACGTTTCTCTCTGGAAACTACAGGCCTACATTTTCTTATAGGCACATGTCCTTAAAGCCTCCAATTAAGTCCATCAAAATCAGCGCATAATTTGGATATGGCTGAATAAATTTCACCTGTAAGTCTCAAAATAAATTTACAACAAAAGTAACAAGTAAAGGCTCAAGAGACAGCAGTTTTTCTCCTATTCCTAGTTTCAGCACCCCATCTGTTTCATATTAAATAGCCCTTTAAAGTAGATCACAACACTAATGCCTGACCATAAGCATACAAAGATGCCTCCTAACAGCTGTATTCAAAGCCAGAGTTTTTATGTAAAAATACACTGTGGTTTTGTCTAAACTTTAGCACACTACAACCTCAGGAGTTTTACCTGAGTATATATTCTTAAAACCGCTGTCAGACTTTAAAAACAGCAGTGCATTCACAACATGAGTTAATTCAGAGGTCTCCAAACCTTTCAGGTTGGTTGACACATTTGAAATTTTGAGAATGTCATGGCTGGGGGGGCGGTGTTGTCCATTCACAAAATGGCTACCATTGTAGGTGTGGCCAGTCACAAAACACCAGATTCCCAGAAGACAAACTGGTGAGTCTAAAAGAAAAGTAACTTGGCCAAAAACTTAAGTAAAAGGCAGAGATGGGCTCTGAACTCCAAAAGACAAAGCTACTCTTTTGAACCCATTTTTCTGCTCCAACACCCATTTTACAGAAGGCAAACTGATGAGACTTTACCAAACAACTAAGTAGAAGGGAGAGGTGGGGTCTGAGCCCCAAATACCAAATCACATAGTTGCCCCCACAAAGCACAAGAAAATACCCACTTCACAGAAGACAAACTGATGATGCTCAGAGAAACACAAATATACACAGGCAAAACTGCCATCCACACCACACCCCAAAAAAAGAGCAAAACACACACACAAAAGCCACAGGCAAAGCAGCTCTCCTCATTCCCCGCCCCCCTCTATCCCCCAAGATGCTCCCTGGCACCCCCCTCTAGCCCCTCAGGACACCCCCAGCTTACATTTTTCTTTTTTCTGGGTGGCGGGGCATGTTGGACTGCACCCACCCACCATTTTTATGTTCTAAGAATGCCTCTGGGGCCCTCATGGGGTGACAAGACATTCTTGGAAATAAAGATGCTAGACTGCACCCACCCACCATTTTTATTTTCTAAGAATGCCTCTGGGGCCCACATGGGGTGATAAGGCATTCTTGGAAATAAAGATGCCATTGGAGGCCAGTACTTCATTTTGCAACATGCCAACCTCCCAGTTAAAAGAACTATTTTTAATTAATATATCTTAAAATCAAATTAAAAGGAGGGGCTGGGAGCTTGGCGGGTGCCAAGAGAGGTGTCCATACACATGTTGGTACCTATGGGCATCACACTGGAGACCCCAGGGTCATGCCAGCAAGGGCTCCCCAACACCACCCTGGTTGCTGCTCTGTAAAAACATAGCTAGTAATTTCTCCTTGACCCCCAATCTGAAACTCCGCTGGAAGAAATTTTGTTGGTTTGCTATCTCTAGGCATAATTCCTTAAATAAAATTCAGTGTGCTACGTGCACACAAAAAAAGTTCAAAGACACATTGTACAGAACAATCCCCACCCAATTTAAGAGCATAAAACCAGTTGAAGAGCAAGTTTGCTAGTTATCCAGTCATTGTGTACCAGGCAGACTGGACAATGGTTATCGGGGAAAGGCAAATGGGGGCACAAGAATATACCAAATCACAATGAGTCTGAAATGTTAATAGGAGTCTCCGACCCTTCAGAAATAGTGAAGGAGGAAATTAAGTCAACTTGGGTTGGGAGGAGGCTAATCACTCTAAATAAACTGAAGTTTCTCAGTTCTTCTGGTCAGGTAACACAGTTCCAGGAGTAGAGCCTTTTGTAGTGCATTGTTTTGCATTCCAAAAACAGCAGGGTCCCCCTTAACTCCATTTATAATCAGAAAGCGTAAAGAGTACATCTTAAGTACAGGAGGAGAATCCTTCAGAAATCACGTTCTCCCCCTTACGTGAATTCGCAGTGGGTATAAATCACATGAACATGTACTTGAAAGCACAACATACAATTAGTAAAAAGAGGAACAAACTGAACCATTCCCATTATACTCTACATATGTGACTGACAAGTGATCCCAATTCAGTATTACATTCACACTGCATCCAATAGGTTCCATTTATGGCTACAGTGTACACCTTCTATGTTGATGCTAATTATCTGTTGCACGTTATAAAAAAAAAAACCTCTGAAAGTCTGACATTTTCCACTCACAGATGACATGACCACAGCAACACCCGATGCAAGCATTCAGCTGTCTCACATTCATCATGGGATTTCAGTGCTCGCTGGAGAGAAAAACCACACACACCACAATTTAAGTTAACATGGAAGAGAAGCACTCCATACTGCAACATTTTGTTTCAGGTCAACATTGTGATATTCTAAACTGTTTCTTCTAAAGGCAAATACAACAGCCAATCTGTACTGCTCTGAAGATCTGAGTTGCACAACCATACAGCCTAGAGCAGGGGTCTGCAACCTTTTTGGACCCACGAGCACATTTGGGAATTTGAGAAACTGCTGTGGGCACCACCACAAAATGCCTAATCAGTGGATCGCCACTTTGGCAACTACCTGTCACATCTATGGATCTTAGGCTGCATCTTATTCAGAAAAAACTTTAGTTTTGTGTCTGTTGGACACCGCAACATCTCTTTAATATGGGATTGTCTAATTTAGCTAATTCCTGGCAGTGCAATACAGCTAATGCTTCTTTTAAACAGTTTTGGCAGTGTCCAATAGTTGCTTCTTTTTGGAAGGAAGTTATTGCACAGATAAATTTTGTACTGGAACAATCTTTAATATTCACTGATGGACACACTCTTTTAAATTATTTTCCTGCTTCATGGAAATTAACAAATGGTTAGTGTAAATGAACTGTCTGTACCCTTTTCACGGCTAAATGACTGATATTACAACATTGGAAGGATAAACACTTAACTTTAGGACTTTACACTCAGATTGAGGACCTTATCATACTTTCAACACTTGAACAGGTGGCATATAGACTCCACCTTCAAATGGATACTTATTTGGTTATTTGGTCCACTTTTGTTGAATCCTATGTGTAATTGCTGAAAGTTGTATGTATTTCATACGAATCTGTGTACATATATTAAAAAAATCGGAGAAAATGAAAAAATTTGCAGGTGCCCATGGGGGCCACTGGAGTTGCCCACAGGCACCATTGCTTCCGTGGGCATTGCATCGGGGACCCCCAGCTTAGAGACATGGCCAATCTACACTGCAGAATAGCACAGTTGCTGCTATAACTGATGTAGTGTCTATACCATATTAGGAACACAGTTGCTGCTGGATTATTCTGCAAAATGCTGTTCCTTTTTAAACCAAGAACGTTCTGCTGTTGTTCAGCACTGACATGGATGTAGGTACAAATACTCCACTCTTGATTTCACCCAGGAAAGCCTTTCATCCAATCACACAAGCTGTGCTAAATTCAACCCATCTCCTGTATGACCAACTCTACAGTACAGCCAACTAAAGTAGTTTCTAGCTACCTTAAATCATGCTCTGATTTTTAATAAGCTAAACAAGTCCATTTTTAGGTCTCACGGCCCAGATTGTTGAACTTATGGGTTCCTGTCATATCACTGTTCTAGATATTTTCATTCAAGGAAACATTATTTAATCCTAAAAAATGTAATTGTCTCTATCTAGCCATGGGGGCTATAAGCTTCTAGATTCTTGCTTTTAGATGCCTTTTAATAGGGTAGGTGAGAAATCAAGATTTCTTTGAACTGGGCCTTGTTTTAATAAAAGCCAGCCCTCAAACTTAGAGGAAAATGTCCATTTGGTTTCATTCCCATTGAAATGGTGCTGTGCCAAATGCAGCGGCTTTCCAAGATTTCTGTTAAAGTGGACACTACTTCCTCATGGATGTTAATAGCAAAAACATCTGCCTGCCATCCACTCTTCCTCCCAAAATTACAAATTCAGAACCAGACTTCCCCTTTTTGGCTGGTTGCCCAAAATGAAGGTTGAGGAGGGAACATTTTTCAGCACACAGTATAATCAGAACCCTTGGGGTATGTGTATATATTTAGTATCTGCTGCATTCCAGTTCCAATCTATTCAGCTTCCAGATACAAAACAAGTAAATAGAGGAGACTTCCTGGAATTACTTTAAACATCAGTTATGAAAATGCAAAAATACTGCGGCTACTGTGAAAATATACATATTTTCATATTACTCCTCCTTCTGTGTCAGCTTTCTTCGTTGATGAACCGGGTTTGTTTTAACAGTTCTGACTTAGTTATGAAGTAAAGTGCCTCTGGAAAATATAACTTTTTATGGGGAGCATTTAAACCTCACCCAAGCCTAAGCAAAGCATAAGACAAATCAGATACGGTACATTGTTATAATTTATAACATGTCCTCCAACAGCAAATAACATTTTCTTTGTAGGATAACTGTACAAGATTCTTATTCACTGTGAACCAAACTATCAGTAACTACTGAAAATGTTAATTAAGACTGCAGTCCTAAACACACTTACCTAGAAGTAAGTCCTATTGAACTCAAAGGGACTTAAGAGTAACATACATAGGATATTGTTTAACAAAACACCTGTTATTCAGTTGAGGCACCTTCATAAGCAATTTAGAGTGCAATCCTATGGAATATGCCCTGGCTACTTGTAAGCCTCCAAACTCAGAGGCTTATGAGTATCATATGCAGAGCGGGAGGCGCCCTGCGCCTCCCACTCTGCATTTTAGCTAGACAGGCAATTTCACCCATCTAGCAGAGGCAAGCAGGAGGAAAGACGGTGGGGACAGCTGGGGATACCTCCTATTCCCACATCCCCAGTCTACTCCTCTCCTTGCTCCCAGGAACGCCCCCTTGCCTCTCCTATAAACTTGCATTTGTGAGCTTGTAACAGCAGCCTGCGCAGTTCTCTCCACGCTAGCGGCAAGGAGGTGGGGAGGGGAGCATGGTTTCCTGGCTCCAAGCTTAGAGCCCTGTCTCTGAGCTTGGATTCAGGAAACCGAAATATTCTCTGTCTCCCGGATGCTGTCTAGGGGACATAGGATTGTTCCTTTACCTGTTTTACAAATTATTACACCTCATCTTGCCAACTCCTTAAAAAAAGGAGATAAATGTAATACTTTAATATTCTGTCTTATAATTTTTAAAACTATTTTTACAATAGAAGTTAAAATTCTGCCAATCTGTATCAAACCTAAACTGTGAGATAAGAAAACAGAAGTAAAAAAAAAAGACACAAGCTGCAGCTAGTGCAAAATGCAGCAGCCAGGATGCTGAGTGGAGTACCTGACTGTGCATATCTTACACTGGTGTTGAAGCAACTACACTGGCTACCTATTAGCTACAGAGCATGTACTTGCTGTTGGCATATAAAGCCCTGAACAGGTTGGGACCAGGTTACCTGACAGATCGCCTTCCCCAATACAGACCAGTGCGATCATTAATATCATCAGAGGAGGTCTTGCTGGTAGTAACACAGCCTGCAGACTGCTATCCCGCAGCAACCAGGAAACAGGCCTTCTCCATGGTGGTGCCCAATTTATGGCATGATGTGTGCCCCCCCCCCCCCCCCCCGGTATCTGGGAGGCACAAACTGTAACATGTGTGTACTGGTTGTAATCCGCCCAGAGAACATTAGTTACTGGGTGGATTAGAAATATACTAAACAGACAAACAAACATGTTTTAGGCACCAGTTGAAGACCTGTTTCTTTACCGAGGCATTCCCTGAGTGAGTGTGTTTGTAATTATGTGCTGTAGTGGTTGTAAATTGGGTTTAATGTTTTTATTAATGTTTTATATAAATGTTTTGCTATTATGTATTTTAATTGTATTATAATGCATATCATGATGTATTTTAATGTTTTTAATTTTCTTGTAAACTGCTTAGAGATATTTTTAAATATGGACAGGACAGTGTATAAATCTATTAAATAAATAAATAGTTGGAAACAAACTTGTGTGAACAAACCTACAGGACACACACCCATCTAGTATACTGCCTCTAAAAACGTAGGCTCCATTTAGCCATCATAGTAAGCAAGTCTATAGACTAGTCCTCCATGAATTTGTGTAACCCCCTTTTAAAGACATCTAAGCTAGGCCTCCAAACAAGGAAGCGTTGTAATAATGGGTGACTTCAATTACCACCACATTGATTGGATAAATGCATGTTCCAGCTACAAAAAAGAGGTTAAATTTCTCGATTCTATGATGCCCTAAACGATTATGCCCTAGAACAGTTGGTCCTAAATGGTGTCACCCAGGACCTAGTACAAGATGTAAATGTTGTTGAACTACTTGGAAACAGTGATCACAGTGCTATCAGATTTAATATATATTTAAGTGGAAAATTGCCCAGGAAGTCCAACACAGTCACATTTGACTTCAAAAGAGGAAACTTCTCTAAAATGAGGGAACCAGGGAAAAGGAAGTTAAAAGGGGGAGTCAAGAGGATTAAATCCCTTCAGAATGCTTGGAGATTACTCAAAACCACAATAATAGAAGCCCAGCTAAAATGTATACCGCAGGTTAGGAAAAGTAGCACCAAGTCCAAGAGGTCACAGGCAAGGTTAACGAGCAGTGTTAAGGGAGCTATTAGAGAAAAGAGAGCTTCCTTCAGAAAATGGAAGACTTGCCCAAGTAAAGAAAACAAAGGGGAGCACAAGCTTGCACGAAGGCGATGCAAGCAGACCGTAAGAGTTGCAAAAACACATTTTGAAGAGCATATTGCTAACAACATTAAGGCCAAAAATAAAGAATTCTTTAAATATATCAGAAGCAGAAAACCAGCTGGGAGGCATTTGGACCACTGGATGACAGTGGAGTTAAAGGAGTACTGAAGGAGGACAAAGCGACTGCAGAGAAGCTGAATGAATTCTTTTCATCTGTCTTCACTGCAGAAGATATAGGACAGATACCTGTACCTGAACTGATGTTTTCCAGAAGGGAGTCTGAGGAACTGAGGCAAATAGTGGCAACAAAAGATGAAGTTCTCAACCATACTGATAAACTGAAAGCAAATAAATCACTGGAGCCCAGATGGTATCCATCCCAGAGTTCTCAAAGAACTCAAATATGAAGTTGCTGACCTTCTAACCAAAATATGCAACACATCCCTAAGATCAGCCTTTATACCAGAGGACAGGAAGATGGCCAATCTAACACCAATTTTCAGAAAGGGATCCAGAGGGGATCAGGGAAATTACAGGCCAGTTAACTTAACATCTGTTCTGGGTAAATTGGTTGAAGGCATTATTAAAGATGAAATTAGTAAGCATATAGAAGGCAAGCCCTGCTGAAAAAGAATCAACACGGCTTCCACAAAGGTAAGTCCTGTCTCACTAACCTTTTAGAGTTCTTTGAGAGTGTCAATAACCATGCAGACAGGGGTGATCTGGTAGACATTGTTTACTTGGACTTCCAAAAGAATTTTGACAAAGTCCCTCACCAAAGACTTCTGAGCAAACTTAGCAGTCATGGAATAAGAGGACAGGGCCTCTTATGGATTAGTTACTACTTAAAGAACTGAAAGCAGAGAGGAGGAATCAATGGTAAATTCTCCCAATGGAGGGAAATAAATAGTGGGGTCCCACAGGGATCTGTACAGGGACCAATGCTTTTCAACCTGTTCATAAATGATCTGGAATTAGAAGTGAGCAGTGAAGTGGCCAAGTTTGCGGATGATACCGAATTATTTAGGGTGGTTAAAACAAAAAGGGATTGTGAAGAGCTCCAAAAGGATCTCTCCAATCTGGGAGAATGGGCATCCCAGTTCAATGTAAGTTCAAATGCGGTTCAATGTAAGCAAGTGTAAAATGATGAATGTTGGGGTGAAAAATCCCAACTTCAAGTATAGCCTGATGGGATCTGAGCTAGCAGTGACTGACGATGAGAGATCTTGGGGTTGTGGTGGACAGCTCAATGAAGATGTCAACCCGGTGTGCAGCTGCTGTAAAAAAAAAGGCAAACTCCATGTTAGGCATAATTAGAAAAGGAACTGAGAATAAAACTACCAAAATTATACTGCCCCTATACAAATCTATGGTGCGGCCACACTTGGAATACTGTGTCCAGTTCTGGTCACCAGACCTAGAAGAAGATATTGTAGAGCTGGAAAAAGTACAGAAAGGGGCAACTAAAATGATCAAGGGGCTGGAGCATCTCCCCTATGAGAGAACGTTACAACAGCTGGGATTGTTTAGCTTGGAAAAAAGGAGGCTAAGGGGAGTCATGATAGAGGTCTACAAAATTATGCATAGGGTGGAGAATATGGATAAGGAGACATTCTTCTCCCTCTCTCAAAATACTAGAATCTGGCGTCATCCTATAAAGCTGATTGGTGGGAGATTCAGGACAGATAAAAGGATGGACTTCTTCATACAGCATATAGTTAAAACTATGGAATTCACTACCACAGGATGTAGTGATGGCCACCAATTTGGATGGCTTTAAAAGGGGGTTGGACAAATTCCTGGAGGAGAATTCGATGGCTACTAGTCCCGATGGCTATGTGCTACCTCTAGAACCAGAGACAGTGAGCCTATGTACACCAGTTGCTGGGGAACATGGGTGGGAGGTTGCTGTTGTGCTCAAGCTCTGCTTGTGGGTTCCCAGTTGGCAGCTGGTTGGCCATTGTGTGAACAGGATGCTGGACTACATGGACACTTGGTCTGATCCAGCATGGCTCTTTTTATATTCTTATGACTATCACTACATCTTGTGGCAGCAAATTTCATAAGCTGCTATACATAAATTTATATTTCTGACCTGCCCTATATCAACATATTTCAGAGTAGGATACAACAATGAAAACAATCACAACCCATTATTGTCATCAACAGTGTAACACAGCATTAATAACCCAAGCAAACAAATCAAGAAGCCCCCAAAGTTTGGGTAAATAGCCAGGTTGTAACTTGGCACTGAAATGAGGCCTCAAGGGCAGTCCCACTGTGGTGCTACTTGCATACATTGTGGGAAGTACTTTGTCTGCCTTGACTCTACAGCCAATTGATTTATTTATTATATTTATATCCCGTGTTTCTCCCTCCATAAGGAACCCAAGGCAGCGTACATAATCCTCCTCCTCTCCATTTTATCCTCACAACAACAACCCTGTGAGGTAGGTTGGGCTGAGAGTCTGTGACTGGCCCACAGTCACCCAGTGAGCTTCCATGGCCGAGTGGGGACTAGAACCCAGCTCTCCCGACTCCCAGTCCAACACTCTAGGCACTACACTACACTGGCTCTCAATTAGGTGATCTCTTTGGAGAAAAAGTTATCTATTCACTTTCTCCATGCCATCCATCCATCCTATTAAAATCCCTCTATTTATTTACTATATATAAGCCTCCCCCCGCCCGCCCCCCACACACACCACTGTTCTCTGGGCAACTCACAACAAAAAGTAATAAAGTACAATTTTAAAAAATATCATAAAATAACAATTTGCACCATAAAAATTTCCAGCAGAGAGAAGAATAAAAGCAGATAATAAAAATACGAATCACCTAAACAGTGGTTCAGAACAGAATACTAAGTAACAGATACATTTAAGGCTTGGGAGAATAAAAGCCTTTATCTGGTAGCAAAACGATCCTAAAGAAGGACTGGGGAGTGGGAGCACACAGTGCATAGCCTCTGAATAGGATCCCATGGCTCGGGTAAGCATATGTGGGAGAAGACCATCTTCAGTAGCTTGGTCTCAAAGCCTTTAAAGGTTAAGACCAGCACTTTGAATTGAGCCCAGAAACAGACCATCTTCACCCCCACAGTCAGTCTCTTTCCACCCTTTACATTCTCTGAATCCCAGACAGTGTCAATATCCTTCCTGAATTCCTCCAAACAAACCCAAGCCAAAACTGATCCTCTCAATATGAACTCCATCTTGCATGCTTCCCTATATTCAGAGCAGCTATATATTGCACATGAATATATACTCAGCCCACCAATCCAATAATTTGTTGTAAGCAAGGAAGTTCCAATGCACAGTTGGAGTTTCCCTGCTTTTTATTGGAGGGACAGGGCCATATGCCTTTGAGTCCTTCTTCTGATGTGGAAACTCCCACACATGCACAAGATCCATATACATATTTTAATCACATGCAGTCTCTGGATCAGGGCAACAGAAGAAGGGCCTTGCTGGATCAAACCAAAGGTCCACCTGGTCCAGCATCCAAATTCCCATAACGACCTACTAATTACCCCTGGGAAGCCCACAAGCAGAACAGGAGGGTAACAGCCCTCTCCCAGTGTTGCTACCCAGCAAATGGTATTCAGCAGCATGCATACTGCTGCTGATTAAGGCTGCTATAGTCATCATGACTAATACCCATTGACAGACTTATCCTCCATGAATTTCCTTACCCCCTTTTAAAGCCATTTAGACTTGAAGGCATGGTTCGCACATAATGACAACCAAGAATATGGGTTGATTATGGGTTATAATTGAATCATGGGTTATCGTTACATGTGAACCCTATACTACGGTTTAATTATGGGTTGTTAAACATGAACAACCCAGGAAGAGAACCCATGGTTTGTTGTTGGGTTGTGAACTCTGGGCTGTGTGTGGTTAACAACCCATAGTTAAACCACAGTGCAGGGGTCGCATGTAATGACAACCCATGATTCAACAAGAGAGCCAGTGTGGTGTAGTGGCTAGAGTGTTGGACTGGGAATCGAGAGATCCAGGTTCTAGTCCCCACTCGGCCATGGAACCTCACTGGGTGACTTTGAGCCAGTCACAGACTCTCAGCCCAACCTACCTCACAGGGTTGTTGTTGTGAGGATAAAATGGAGAGGTGGAGGATTACGTATG
The DNA here is from genome assembly GCF_057233095.1 of Heloderma suspectum. Taxonomy (NCBI): domain Eukaryota; kingdom Metazoa; phylum Chordata; class Lepidosauria; order Squamata; family Helodermatidae; genus Heloderma; species Heloderma suspectum. Next base: position 15,751,007 of record NC_139462.1, read on the forward strand.
CCGCCTTGGGTTCCTTAGGAGGAAAAAAGGTGGGATATAAATGTAATAAAGAAATAAACAAGAACAACCCACGATTCAACAACAACCCATACTCAACCTGTACTCTGGGATGTCATTACATGCAAACCAGGTCATAGTCATCATCACATCTTGTAGCAGCAAATTCAATAAGGTAATTATGCATATTCTGAAGAAGTAATTTCTGTTGTCTGTCCTGATTCTACTGCCAATCGGTTTCACTGGGTGACCACAAGTTCTAGTATTAGGGAGAACAGCGTCTATCCACTTTCTTCATACCATGCATAATTTCGTAATCTTCTATCATGTTCCCCTTTAGTTGTCTTTTTTCCTAAACTAAAAAGCCTCAAACAATATAGCCTTTCCAGTTAATCATCTAAGATAAAAAGGCCCACATACTTGGGTCTTTCCTCAAAGGAAGTTGCTCCTGCTCTTTTTGGTTGACCATTTTTATAATTTATTAAACAATTAGACACAGATTCCATGAATTGTTAGTTGAACAGGTATTAAAAGAGATTTCCTTTGATTTCGTATCTTGCTTCAACCTACTAATTTGAGCAAACTTCTTCACCCCCATCTTGTCCTCTTTACTACTGCTTCTTGAAAACAGATTCAGAGTTTTGTAGAGCATCAATCTTCCTATTTCGATTATTTTTTATTCAAGATGTTTTTAGATACACTCAAATTTGGGGATCTGGTGCCCATTTTTTAATTTGCTATTCAGGACCTAACTTCCCAGAGTTGCTACTGTTCATTTGGTTTGAGACCTTTTCTTTTAAGCAGCAGAGTGAAGTAGGAATAGCTAGCTGAATACTATCTGCCGCCCTGACAACACGGAGGTATTAATTTATTCACAACACGATCTCTCCTTATCCTACTGAAGAGCCTCCACGCACCAAAAGACTAAACATAGAAAATCAGCAGAACATGCAAATATTGCAGCAGCCACTAGGAACCATTCAACAATGTCTGAATATGCTAAACAAACCAGCCAAAGGAAGGTTAAGCTCTAAATCTTTCTAGCTTTTGTGAAGGGTCTCTTTTGGCAAGCACAAACTGAATACTGCAATGTTTAAGTATATGTGTATTTACAGCACATACTCTCTCACCACAGCACACCATAACATAGTTAATCAATATCAGATCATCAAACATGGACAAGATGTATGTAGCCCTATTCCCTGTGAAATCCTGCAGCAAGAACAGCTATGCATAAAAAAAACAAGACCAAAAATAATTATTATATAGCTGCAAGCAGATAAGAACTGGAGCATTGTAGGCAGACACTGTGAAGTACATATTGACAAAACACTCAGTACCTTAAGGAACATAAAAGCAGCTTCCCTATTCAGCAGAATATGCTACTCTGAATAGTTATATTTCACAATTAATTCACTGTTGAGAACCAACACAGAGAATATAAACACTGAAGAACCTTGAAGAAAGGAGCTCAGAAGAAATTTCAATATAAGGATGGAATCCTACAGAAAAGGGCTGGAAGGAGACAAGAAAAAACCGCCTAAAAGAAGGAAATAAATAACTGCAAAGATTAGGAATGGGGGGGCGGGGTGGGGGGGAATAGCCAGTGAAGATTTCAATGCAAGACAACAGGATGTTATCTCAAAGCACAAGCAATATAGGGAATTAAAGAAATAGAACAGATTCTTCATTACACCTTACAATATCAGTACATTTTTAAAAGACTAACAGCACAAATATGTAGGTCCCACTGTGTGTTTCTCCCTAGTGTGTTTAGGATTGCAACCTATGAGATCATGAAATCCAGTCCCCTTACTTTAATATTTTTTCTGGTGTTGCCTCTGAAGTAGTTCCTTGATTATTTAAGATTATGTACTTGTTCTCCTGGTTGTAAATGTAACACAGTTGTATTGAAGGCAGGATATTTAGACAATTAATGTTTTTACTTGTAGTTATGTTTATCATTCACGTTAAATGCCAGTCTTCACTGACAGCACAGTATCTCAAGGACTCAGATAACAGCCCCAACAATGATGGGAGTTGTACTTCAACACATCTGGAAGGCACCAGGTTGGGAGAGGCTGCTCTACACAGTGTCAAGTTAAGAAAGATGCACCACAGCACAACAAAAGAATGTAAAGGAGCAAGCTACAGCTTAAGGCCCTTTCCAGACAAATATATATATATTCACTGCACTATATTCAAGTTAGTCCTCATTCATAGCTAATATCATATACCATACCCATGTAATAGAAGCCAGGATGGATAGCCAAAGGGGATAGAGGAAGTCATCTTTTGTTTTTACAGGAGAGGTGAAGAGAATGGTGCAGATGAAAGCTAAAAAGGGGAAGAAAGTAAAACAAAAAAATATTCACGCAATAGCCATTTAGCACAGGAGCCACTGAAAAAGAAATTTTGTTGTTTTAAGTGAGGGAAGTGTATAAGATCAATGTCTTAAGGCCAAGGCTTAATGGACAAAATGGTACAATGCCCCATCTACTCTCTGCAGTCAATTGGAGAAAAAATAATAAAATCAGAAAGGTAGCACTTGCCTTTGGGGTATGAAGGCTATGATCCTCATCGCCTTTGCTTGGAATACATTTGAATGATTTCAGATAAACAGACTTCCTTTGCATGATTTTAGGATCAGATGTATCTGCTCATGTCTATTTATTGACTCTGGGATTTTGTCTTCATACTTCAGAGAAAAATATGGAAACAACCACTCCCACATTTAAGAGGTTTAGAGGCAGCTCTTGTAAACGCACTTCAATCATAGGAACACAGGAAGCTGCCTTGTACTGCGTCAAACCATTGGTCCATCCAGTCCAGTACTAACACAATGGCTGGGTTTGCACGTCACGGTAAGACATGGTGTTGTATTTTTCTGAATAAGCCATGGTGGTTTATCGTGTCATCTGTGTATGGTTTTCCTGTACCACGATGACTTATTTCCTCAAAATAAGCCACTCTGATAAGCCACAGTTTGCAGCGAGGTTTATTTAAGCCACTGTGGCTTATCATGTCGTCTGGCGCTCACTGTGGCTTATTCCAATTGCCCACAGAGTTGGCTTGCAAGAGCAGCCAAAACTGCTTCAGCCGTTCTGCTCCAGCCTGCAAAGCCCTTTTTCTGAGATCTGACAAGCAGCCCTGGGACAACCACAGCCAAACAAGCACAGCCTTCCCTGATACACACTACAGTTACAAAATGACAGCTTTCCCTGAGTACAATGACAGCCTTGCGTTATCATGCTACCCCGCTACAGCGAAGTAACACAATGAAAGCCTTCCCTGATCGCTACTTTGAAACGGCACAACTTGGGAAATAAAGGGAAATGGGAGAATAGGGAAAGAACGGCTCACTTTTCCATGAAGCACAGTTCCACAATTATCCACAACAGCATCTGGAGGGTCCCCATGAAGGCACCCCAGCTGTGCAATTTCACCCCATTGCAGCAAACAGTCAAGGAGCTAAAGTTCCCACCCCCTTTTTCCTTTCTGTCCAGCCTTCCCTGATTGCATGATCCTGCAGCTGAGAAGTAACACAATGCCAGCCTTCCCAGATTTTGCGATCCTGTAGCAGCAAAGTAACACAATGCCACCCTTCCCAGGTAGCACAATCCCACTACAGCAAAGTTACACAATCACAAACTTTCCTGATCACTACCGTGAAAATGCACTAATGCGCATTTGTGTAAAAGAAGAAAAAGTAGAGGAAAAGATCCCTGTTCGCAACTGTGAAAATGCGCAAATTTGGAAATGTAAAGAAGTGCAAAGGAAAAATAAAAAATAAAGAGGAACAGGCAAATGCAGAATAGGGCAAACACATGCTCACTTTTCCGTGAAAAAGCAAAACTGCGCTGTTATCCACTACAGCTTTTGGACTCTCCCCATGAGGGGTCCCCACCTGTGCAATTTCATCCGATTCCAGAAAACTGCCAAGGAGTTATAGCCCCCACTTCCTTTTCTGGCCACTTCGTGAAAAAGCGAAATCTGGCAGTACAGCACAGCCTCCTCTGATCACATGATCCCCCTACTGCAAAATTCAACATTTACAGCCCTCCATGATATGACTGATACTGCTCACTTTTTCATGACAATTGCAATGCAAGGGAAGCTAGGATACCATGCGGCAGAGTGGGAAAACTGGAGAGGGAGGAGGGGAGAGAGCAGGGAAAATAAGCTACTCATAGTAGCTTATTTGGTGGATCATGTGGGGGATGACAGTAGTTTATTTTCAGAATAAGCTACTGTGAATAGGTTATTAAACCACCATGGCTTAAAGTGACATGCAAACCTGGCCACTGACTAGTAGTGGCTCACCAGGGTTTCAGGCAGGATTCTTTCTTCTCCCTACCTGGAGATGCTGGGGATTGAACCTAGAACCTTCGGCATGCAAAGCCTCAACTTGGATCTTAATATATACTGAACATTCTTTATGCTCCATGCTAGTAACTCCTTCCATACATCCCTCTATGGATGTATCTACACTACAAAACTAAACGAGTTTAACTGGATATCTTATGAAGCCTTTGCTGTTAAACATCTCCTATTACTCCCCCTACAGAAATCATATTATTATTCCCCGAGTATGGGTTAAGCATGGGTTGTCGTTGAATTGTGGGTTGCCACTGAATCATTGGGTTGTCACCCAGAGTTCTTAACCCAACAACAAACCATGGGTCCTCTTCCAGGGTTGTTCATGGTCAACAATCCATAGTTAAACCATAATGCCAGGGTTCACATGTAACGGCATTGACCCAATGGGTCAATGACAACCCATACTCTATGTTGTCGTTATGTGCAACATTCTTTTTGTCTTCAACTAGTGAGTTCTGACAAGGGCTGCCATCACTCTTTTCCCCTCACTTTTTTTCTAAGAGGAGCAAGAAAGACAATGATGAAAAGACAGTGAGGAGAACCCAGACAGAGGAGAAAGATGTGCACATGAAGCTGCCTTATTCTGAATCAGACTATCAGACTATCTGATTTAGCATTATATATCCCAACTGGCAGCAGCTCTCCAAGGTCCCTGGCAGAGGTCTTTTCCAGCTGTCATCTATCTCCTTTTAACTGGATATGTCAGGGATTGAATCTGGAGGTACTTCCAGAGGAGGCTATTATTGTCAAATTGTACTGCCTGATTCATGGAATTTTATGGAGGGTCCAGTCAACATCGTGATCCATTTGAAATCAGACTGCATTTTCCCACTGCTATATATGTCTTTTTTTAACTGCAAAAAAAATCCAGTAAGAAGTGAAAACGTGGACAGCCATGCAATTTTTCAGCAGGTGTGAGCAGAAAAACACACAATTGAGGCACAAAAGGAGGACCTGCCCCTGGGGAAGGTGGATAAGGTGTTTGGGGTGCCCCTCCTTTCTCTATTGCTTGCTATGCATTTCCCACTGCAGAGCCATTCTGGATCCTGCAAAGTAAGCCTTTTCCCCTCTCCCAAGAGCTTACAAAGCAAGGAGAGATCCCACACAAGCTTACAAAGCAAGGAGAGATCCCACACAACACAGCAGCACTTCTAAGGAGGATCAATCCATAAGGCTGCAATTCTCTTACTAATGCTTGATAAATGTGTGTTCATTTATTTTAAAAATCCAAAATTTCACTATGCTAAAACAGAGGCACTCTGAAATTGTGCAAGACCTGCCTGGATTTACTTTCTTTAAAAAGAGAGAGCTGACACGTACATACCTTGTCAATTTCAACTGCTGTCTCCCTCTCCCTTTGAAGAAACAGTGTTTGAAAACAATGAATCAAAGCAGTCCATTCAAATACAGGGAGAAGGGGAAAGTTGAGCATCTCATGACATTCAGCAGTTAGCTTGGTAGTGAAACTCATAAAAAAATCAAGGGCAACACAAGTTTTCTAGTTGTGTTGTGGAAATACCAGAAAACTGAGGATGTACAGCAAGGGAGGGCAGAAAGTAGATCTCCAGATATTTTGGACTTCAACTCCCAGCATTTCTGACCACTGGCTATGCTGGCAAGGGCTTCTGGGAGTTGAAGTCCAAAATATCTGGAGATCTACCTTCTGCTCATGCTTGATGTACAGCCTCATCGTAATCGGACCTGAAAGATTGAAGACTAACCCTCTATATTAAATTAGATATGCATTATGATGCAAACAAGGTAAACTGATTAAGCTGGAATGGCAACCCCCAAATTAAATATCCCTAAGCAGTGCGTATACTTCATACATTCTACTTGCATAGTACCAATACAGAGAGAGATTTATCAGAAGCTTTTACTGGTTACAGTCTGCTGGGAAGACTAAGGACAGATGAATATTAAAAGAAACACTCTCCTGTAATAAAAATCAAGAGGAAGGCGCTTGCTTATCCTCAATGACATTTAAACTCAACCATTCTCTGAACAACTGTACACAATGGGTCAGGTCAAACAAAATTCTAATCAGGTACATGCTGAGGGCTCATGCACCCCCACCTCCCCCTGCATGCTCAGGATCAATGTCTTACTTCCTTTTTAGTAAAAACTATAGTTTGCCATTACATCTGAACTGGCAAGCTATGGTTTACTATTGGCCTCCAAATCAGGACTGCAATCCACTATTTGAATCTTATTTGCAATTCTAGTTTGGAGGGCACTAGCAAACCACTGTTGATGTTGTTAAAGTGCTGCACTCAATATGCCAACAAATTTGGAACACTCAACAGTGGCCACAAGACTGGAAAAGGTCAGTTTACCTTCCAATTCCAAAGAAGGGCAATGCCAAAGAGTGTTCAAACTACCGCACAATTGCGCTCATTTCACATGCCAGCAAGGTGATGCTCAAAATCCAACAAGCTAGGCTCCAGCAGTATGTGAACCGAGAACTACTGGAAGTACAAGCTAGGTTCCGAAGAGGCAGAGGAAATAGAGATCAAATCATCAACATTTGCTGGTTCATGGAGAAAGCAAGAGAATTCCAGAAAAACGTCTATTTCTGCTTCATTGACTACGCTAAAGCCTTTGATTGTGTGGATCATAACAAACTGTGGCAAATTCTTAAAGAGATGGGAGTACCAGACCACCTTACCCATCTCCTGAGAAACCTGTACGAGGGTCAAGAAGCAACAGTAAGAACCGGACATGGAACTACTGATTGGTTCAAAATTGGGAAAGGAGTACGACAAGGGTGCATATTGTCACCCTGCTTATTTAACTTATATGCAGAGTACATCATGAGAAATGCCGGGTTGGATGAATCACAGGTTGGAATTAAGATTGCTGGGAGAATTATCAACAACCTCCGATACGCAGACGATACCACACTAATGGCAGAAAGTGAAGAGGATCTAAAGAGCCTCTTGTTGAGGGTGAGTGCAAAAGCTGGTTTGAAACTCAACATTAAAAAAAACGAAGATCATGGCATCTGGCCCCATCACTTCCTGGCATATAGAAGGGGAAGAAATGGAAGCAGTGACAGATTTTACTTTCTTGGGCTCCAAGATCACCGCAGACAGTGACTGTAGCCATGAAATTAAAAGACGCTTGCTCCTTGGGAGGAAAGCTATGGCAAAGCTAGACAGCATAGTAAGAAGCAGAGACATCACCTTGCCAACAAAGGTCTGCATAATCAAAGCTATGGTTTTCCCAGTAGTAATGTATGGCTGTGAGAGCTGGACTATAAGGAAGGCTGAGTGCCGAAGAATTGATGCTTTCGAACTGTGGTGCTGGAGGAGACTCTTACGAGTCCCCTGGACTGCAAGGTCAAATCAGTCCATCCTAAAGGAAATCAACCCTGACTGCTCATTGGAAGGACAGATACTGAAACTGAAGCTGAAATATTTTGGCCACCTAATGTGAAGAGAAAACTCCCTGGAAAAGACCCTGATGCTGGGAAAGATTGAAGGTAAAAGGAGAAGGGGACGGCAGAGGATGAGATGGCTAGATAGCATCACGGATGCAATGAATATGAACTTGAGCACGCTCCGGGAGAGAGCGCAGGACAGGAAGGCCTGGCGTGCTATGGTCCATGGGGTCACGAAGAGTTGGACACGACTTAATGACTGAACAACAACAACAACAAAGCATTCAAAGGAACTCAGTACTCCCTGCTTGTATTGCTTAAGAATGGAGATGACCTATGTCAAGGGAGCCCTATTAATCTTTTGATTTTCTACCAACCACATATCCATAACTTCAACTAAGCAGCTGGTTATTCTCAACACATGCAAATTTCATCACAAGAAAATGTGACTAGATCAGAACAAAGATCTATCAAGCCCAGCATTCTGTCTCCAGCAGTGGCTAGCCATATGGTCAGTTTGCAAGCTTCTGAGAACACTACCTCCTGCTGTTTGTCTCTGGTGTTTGGCAGTCAAAGACACAGTGTTTGAATATGCAAGTTCTTTCTTGGCTGTCATCGGTAGTAGCTATTGATAGAACCCTGTTTTAAAGCCACCCAATCCAGTGGCCATCTCCACATATTGTAGGAAGGAATTTCATCACTCATAAACTGTAGCAGGGAAACCCGTCTCCAAGCTCGGGGTGACCACTTATCGAATGCAGGGCGGGCAGAGTGCAGAGGGGATCTTCTTCTCGGTGCTCCAGCTGCTCTGCATTTGCAGCTAGATAGCCGATTTTGGCTGTCTAGCCCTGGGACTCCGGAGCACGGGGCGCGGGGTGGCAGGAAGGCTGGATGACACACAGGAAACATCGTACCAGCACTTCTGCACTCCCCACCCCTGGGAACTCCTCCTTTTGTCCCACTCCACACTGCTCTTCCAAGTACAGAGCTGGGGATGATCAACACTGCCTACAAGGCAGCAGGGGAGCAGTCAGTTCTCCAGGAACCGATCTCAGAGTGCAGGCTCCAAAGTCAGTTCCCGAAAACCAAACAAGCCTATGGCCGTCTAGCCACTGTCTAGCGGCCATAGGATGGTGCCCTAAGTTGCAGATAAGAAGGAGATATTATATATGCTTAAGCCCTGTATATGATTCAGGAACTGTACAAACAGAAAGGAAATTTGAAGAGGCATGTAGAGAATACAGGAACTGCAAAAATTAATTACACTGATATTAAAGCACATGGGGTACATGGAGATTTTTTATTTAAGTTTTAATGCTTTATTATTCTCTATGGTTTCTGACAGCTTTCAAAAAGAGGAACACACAGAAAGTGAGTCTGCTAGCCTGGAGCAAATACTTAAATTTCTAAAGCTAAACACAAGAGCAGAATGTTAGAAAAGAACAACAGATGTTAAAATAGACTTCAAGTAAGTCTATACTTGTGAACAGTGACCTCTAATTATCACAGACCAATTCTTAAAGCTACTGCACCAGAATAAAAAGCTTGGATCCAGATTAAAGCACGTGCAACAGGCTGGTGGAAGCAGACTTCTCTGATCCCTCCTACCCTCGGTAGTCGATCAAGCCCCATGAAAATGCTACATAGAAAGAAGGTCAGGGGACCCTGCTGAATGAGTTGGGAGATTCCAAAAAGTCGGGTGGTGGATTTCAAAAGGTATTGAAATGGAGGTTCAAACACATTAAAGCAGAATCCTGGAAGAAATCCAAGTACCCTTTACTTCAGCTTGAGAGAAATCTCTGACATTATTATTGGACAACAAAGCTTTCACCAGAAAAGAAATGATGTGTACAACCCTTAAGACCTGAATGTTACCATCTACCCAAAAAATTGGTAAGGATTGCTCTAAAACCTATCAACACAGACTAAACTGTATGTAAAAGATAAGCCGACTTCTAAGTTTGTAAGATTCTTTCTGCCTACAGAAATCCTGCCTAACTCCTCAACAGTCTTTCACTGAAAGGACACGAGGAGGAGGGAAGTAAATAACTAGATGCACCACACTTCAAAGTAGAGCAAATACAATGGTTTGATAGGAAATGAGTGCTGGAGTGGCAGAGAGCTCTGCTAGGAAGGTTATAGACCGAGGAGGTAAGAAGACACAGTAAGCTTCTCATACTGATTAATATAACTGGCAACAACTCTCTAGTGAGAAGTATTTCCCTAAGGGGATAAGTAAACAAATTCGCAAGCAGCAAACTTGACCTTTGTTTACTCAGCATTAACAATCCACTAAAATCCGACTACCAGTATTTGCTCTCAATGACAGGATGGGGTGGGTGGGTCTGAAAGTGAAGCTCATATTCTGGTATAGTGAGAGAACAGAGAAAACAAACTGTATTAGCAGGAGAAAGACTTAAGTATCTTGTAGGCACCTCTTAAGTTGTATTCAGGCGTTCTTGTTATGGGTGTAAAGAACATGTGAGGGGGAGAACAAGAACAAGCACACTAGCTTCATCTCCTCCATCTCATTGCTCAGTGCCCTCCATGCGTGGAGGATGAAGTTCCGCAGTGAAAAAAATCAAGGTTTTAAATCACACAGGGAGTCTACATGGATAGAAAAAGCAACCCTCAGTATGTGAAGGTCAAGCTAGCATGCTCATCCTCGCTCTTTTAAGCCCATTTTATGTAAGTTTTGTAAAATGGGCTCAAATCAATATTGTGCAAAAGGAGTGATTCGAAAGAGGGTTTTATTTAGTACAGAACACGTACCCAAAAAGCTTGGGGCAGGCAGCCACATACAAGAAACCAAACATAAAATATCCAGTTAACTGGCTTGCAAAGCAGTCTGTGCATGTATACAAGAGAGCTCTCACGAGCAGCACCAAAAGGGAGCCTGAGAAGGAATACACATGGCAAAATATATATGTACATACAAAGCAAACTGACAGCAGACTCAAGACATGTTTTTCCCACAGTGTAATGAGTTTTCCAATTACTAGGCAGAATCACATGCAACTGGGTTGTCTGAAGCGTGTGCATTGACCTCTGTTCAACAAGCAGGTTTCTGCAGCTTGCTGTAAGCCCAAAACATGCTGGATTTCCTTTACAGAAATTTGTTCCCATGGAAGAGGAGGAAGAATTGTGTCTCTGCCATGACCGCAAGACACTACCAAAAGCAAAAGAATAGTTTCCTGAATCCATCTTAACATTCAGATGATGCAAAATTATTTAGACCTAAGAATTAGATTAAGAGGCCTGCAAGAGGAACCAGGACCATAGGGTTTTGAAGGATATATATTCAGCACTTTTAGTTTCCTTTAAAAGACCTGAATTAAACAATTTAGAAACTTTGAGACTTACTAAATATATGATTCAGAAGCAAAAAAATCTTAGTGTCACTGTTACACATTTTTTTTTTAGATTTCTTACACTTGATTTGGCAAATAAGCTTGATTCTGTGCATACTGAGCCACCAAGCTTTTCATGGGGGTTTATGTAGATGAAAGACTACATACCTATTAGATAACAAAACAAAAATAGGCTACTGTGAAACGAAGAGTTTAAGCAAGGTGGGTGGATTTTCTTCCATGAAGCTCTCTTTTGCAGGCAATCTAATTCTAAAAAGCAGTGGTATATTACCATATGGTACGCCTACCAGAGCTATCTTTAACATCTTCCCCGGAATTGCAGGCTATGTTTTCTGCAACTATGCAGTAATCTGCTCTTAAAGAAACACTGACAAATTGACTTATCTGAAAGTCTGCATTTCATGTTTCAGATGAAAAAATATCTATTGTCCAAAGGTCTAATCCTATAAACCACAGCACAAGCATGGCAGCAGCTCATAGCATCAATGCTGGTGGACTACCACAGCCATGCTTGCCATCCAGACGAGAATGTACCTTAAATGGGTATCTATGGGCCATAGTCTCTGTGGAGCACTTGCATTCCTGTTCCCCCAAAGACTGCACAATGAGAGCAAGCACCTGCCCTCTTAGAATTGTGAAAACTCTTAAAAAGAACTGGAGAGCGAGAGGGAGATCAACTTTTTTCACCAATTTCAGAACGTTTGATTTCCCCACCATGTTTACTAGTCAACATATAAAGCCCCAAACCAAAGGCAAGAAGTGGGTATCTTGCCCTCTTCATATTCTTTTGCAAACTGAGAAAAATGGATAGATAACCCAACTCCCGGATGTGTCCGTACAGTAAGTTTTTCTAGTCAGTCTCAAACATCATGAAGAGTTTTCTCAAAAATGCAGTTGTCCATTCAGATGACTGGGGTTAGGTTTGGCTCTGGCAAGCAGAATAAATATACAACAAGAGTTTATACTCAAAAATCCTTGTCAACCTTAATTAGATAGAAAGTATCATCAATCCACAACAGATTATTATATCAAATGGCAGGATGACTGCGCCTTTTCCCTGTTTGGAGACAACATACTCTTTAAGCTAACCATCTACTTGCATATTTCAGGGGTATAGTCCAACTATTATTTCTAGAAGTATTCCAAATGCAGTAAAAGAGATGAAGGGTTTGTCTCAAGGGTATAAGCAAAGATGGAAGCTGTTTATGCCTTAGTATTGTTTCTGGGGCTCCAAGAAGCGTGAGCACTGAGAGATGCCCCATACATTTGCCAGTACAAACAAAGGCAGTTTTGTGGCTCTGGCAGAAAAACGGTTTCCTCCAGCTTCTTTCTATGACGTCCTAGAAGCCTTCTAGGACCTCTGGACCCAAGGAGATGGACACAAACCTGTGCCAGATATTTTTAATAGTAAGAATAAGAGAGGAGCTTTGCGAGGCATAGGATTTTGACAGCTATTGTGCCTAAAACAGATGAAAAGGATTGGGTTATCCTAACATTTGTCAAGAATAATTCACAGAGGTTCTCAGAAGCATTATGGAGAAGTATGTTTTACAGGATCAAGATCAAAGCAAGTCTTCTACAACAAAATGATACATCCTTTTACTATTTAAGTCCCTGACATCCCCCAGGAGCACATTGTGTTTTACTTTGTAAGCCACTTAGTTGGTTTGTGTTGATTATCATAATTAAATTGCCTCTACTCCAACCTGGAAGGACTGAAGATTATTTGGTTGTGCTTTTGAACTAGGAAATCAAACAGAACCGCAGGCCCTACACATTATGCATGTGTCTGTTAGCTAACGACCATTTCTGCCAGTTTAGACAATACAGCTGTTTCCATGTTGTAAGTATCTGTGTAAGTGCCTGTCCTTTTCTATACCTTCTTGCTATAACAGTGTCAAACAAAAGTCAGCCAATTGTAACCTAATTACATTTTAGCATTTCAGAAAAGGTGCCATTTATTTTTAGCTTTTTACTGCATGGTATTTTGAAAGTATTAAAAAGTCTAGCAAATGTGGGCTACACTCCTCAGAATAATTATCTTTGTGTGGTTTTAATATAGGCCTGTCCTATGAATGTCGTTTACTCAGAAGTTAAAACCAGAGTTCAGTGAGGCTTACTGCTGTCTGTGTATAGGACTATAGCTTTAACTTGTCAGACTCCCGCAAACCTCTTCCATTACTTTTCAAAGTTTCAGATTAGGGGAGGAGGAGAATATATATATTCCCAGTTGTAAGACTTCCATTCTCTCAAGACTTTTACACACCTTTTCCCTTCACAGCAAGAGACCCTACATAAAAAGACACCCCCACCCCATTTGCAATCTGCAAGACCAAAATGAAAGCATATTCTCTACTATAAAACAATGTGTGTCTTCTACGTGCCCTGTAGTGACTTTCAGGAACTATGACATTGACTTCTAAATGTAGATAATGTTTTTTTAAAAAAAAATCTTTTTCTTTTTTTACCAAACCAGAGGTTAACAGATTTTTTTAAAAATGCATCAAGAAAAACAAGAACAGTGCAACAACATGGCCGGGATCAACCGCAAGAGTACAAAAGGAGGAAGGGGATTTCTCAGGGTTATTGTCCAAGATGTCTAGCCTCCGACATAACAGCACCAGCTGCATTAACTGTCAGCCTTAACTGTCAGCCTCAGCAAAAACAACAACACACACAAATAAACTCCCTCTGGCTCAAAGTTGGACACCCCATATGTTACTTACTCACAAGCACCACTTGAGAGATTGGTCTCATGGAAGAGACTGTTGGGGACAAGGGGTGATTGATTACAAGACTCCCATACTCCCTTGAGAAGGATGGGACGGAGATCAAAACAAGGGATGCAATTTCATTTTATGGCTACAAAAAGAAGCCACTAGGGAGTCACCAAGCTGTTGTCTAAGCGGAGATGGTGGGGGAGGGAAGTACAGGAGGACATACGGGGTATCTGATGAGACTACAACCCTCACATCCCCCCTTTTCAACCCCATTCAACTCACTTCAAGGAGTTCAGATCATGTAAACCTCCCCACATCCCATTTTGATAGTGGCAGTTCAGACAACAGCACCCAGAAATTACACCTGCCAAAACACCCTTATCTCAGCTCCCAAGCTTGCTACGGTCCAGGAACAAAACAACACAAACTTTTAGGATAGGAGGCAGTTTAGTGGCAACCACCCAAATGCATCTGTCTATACAGATACACAACCAACCCACTTCCCCTTTCAGCAGAAGAGGAACACTGCGGTTGAATCCCCCCCCTTCCACCATTGTGGCACAGAAGAGACCCAGAACCTTCTCCCCAACAATCACTTCCATTTTATCACGAGGAACCAGCACCATATAACGCCCTTTCAAATCCTTCCTTTTTTTATCTTTTTAATACGGGGGTGGGGGCTATACAGTGGAAACCGCCAAACGTGAACGAACAGCGACCAATAAAGATACCTTAAACACGTCCCCCATTTCCGCCTAGCAGGGAACGTATGTGCAAGAAAGGGAAAGGTGGAAACCGGGGGAGAGGTCAAGGGTAAGCAGAGGGAGCGCAGAGGCGGGAAGGCAGAAGGCGCAAACATGGACGGGAGGCCGGTCGGCCCTGAGGCGGGGAGGAGGGCGGCGGGGAAAAGCGAGGCTGCGCGGTGAGCTGGGGCGGGGGGGAGCGTCGCACACAAAGGGTGCGAGGAAAGAGGCTTGAACGCCCTGACGAGGGGTTTGCTCAGAAGTAAATGCCACGGATTTCCCCGCAGGACCAGCGCTCCCAAGCCAGGCTGGGCAGGAGAGGCGCTCAAAGGAGACAGCCACGGGGCTTCGGGGGCGGAGGGAGACGCGCGAGGGCTTCCCGCGCTGGCCGGGGCCGGGGCCGGGGCCCGGGCGGGCGCGCTGAGGTGTCAGCCGCCCGCGGGCGAGCCGTGCCGGCAGAGCCCGACAGCGGCCCGGGGAAAGACCCGCTGAGGAAGGCGGGCGGGAAGGGCTCCCGCGAGAGAGCCGGCTGAGGCCCGCCCGCCCCGAACACTTACAACAAGAAGCTCATGGCGGCGGAGCGGGACCAACAGCGGCTGCCTCAGCTCGGCTCCCAGTGGCAGGAAGGCGGCCCCGGAGGAGGAAGGCGGGCGGGCGGCGAGCGCGGCGGGGCGGGGACTGGCGGGGCCAGGAGCCGCCGCCGCCGCCTTTCTCCTCAGCGTCGTCTTTTCCCGCCTCCTTCCTGTCTGCGCCTCAGAGGCAGCCTGCCTTCCCCGGCCTGGGGCTCTGCGCCTGTGTGGGACTGCAGATCCCATCATCCCCAGCCAGCAAGGCTGCCGTGGAGCGAGCGGTGGCTGCTTCTCCGCCTCCTCTCTGAAGCGTCGGCTGCCACCGAGACTTGTTGAAACCCTTAGGTTGGGAAACTTGTGGCCCTCCAGATGTTCTGGACTACAGTTCCCAGCAGCCCTAGCCAATGGTGAAGGAGCATGGGAGTTGTAGGCCAAAATATCTGGGGGGGGTCACAAGTTGCCTACTCTCAATAATGATTTTTTTTTTTTTTTAACTATCACCATGCGCTCAGTGATGGCAGGCCTCTTTATTCATGGCTTTGTTCTGTCTACAGCAGAGACCACCTTTGACATATTATTTTATTGCCAAGGTTCCCTTCTCCGCTTGGGCCCTCACCAGCTGCATGACGTATTCCATAGTACTGGAGTAGCAGAGTGGAAAAGGCTTTGCAAGAGAGCAAAAGAGGGGGAACTCCTTCAAACTGGATTAGATGGGGGAACTGCAGATACGGTTGGAACAGGATAACATCCAGCCTTTTGGTGGTCCTTGGCATCATGCACTTGGGCCCCTTATAATCTCTTCTATACCCCGTGTCAGAAGCAAGAAACAGCCTCTTCTCCCTCTGGGTGGCACAGTGATGTGGCATGGAGAAACGGGATCCAAACCTCTCAAGGGATCCAATTTTGACCAATGGTCACAGCGGTGGCTCTGCTCCATTATTATTATTGGACGGGGAGGGGGGCTCTTACCTGATTTTTATACCGTTTTGTTGTGTCTTTGCATATTGCGTTACATGGATTGGTTATTTTCTGTTGTCAATGTTATCGTTAATTTTAACTTTTTATTGTCGCCTTGGGCATTTTTTATCGAAAGCCAAGGTATAAATATTTTAAAAAATTAGACAGCAATCCTATGGCCCTAGACAGTGTCTGACCTCGCACCCAGAAGTCTGAGGTTGTCCCCCCCACTTGCAGCCAGCATGGAGAGGAGGGGAAAGGGGGAAGTTTTGTGGACAGGGAGGGGGGGCTAGGGAAGTGGGGATGGGAGTTATCCTCAGCCCTCTCCAGCCTCCTTCCCTCCCCCTCTGTAGACGCCTAGCTAGATGGGTGAAAACACCCATCTAGCAAAATTCCCTTGCTCTGCATAGGATGCCCTTCAGCCTCCGGGTTCAGAGGCTGATGGGCATCTGGATAGGATTGCACCCTAAATGAACAAACAGCAGGTGCTCATGACTCAGCAACTACCTGTCTGTTCCAACCCACACTTTCCTGCCTACATAAATTGGTATATGGTGCTGCTGCTGCAAGAAAAAAAAGGGGGGAGTACAGGAGGAGGCTGTGCTTGGATGTCCCTCCCCCACAGAGCGTTATGATCAACCCCTTTTTAGGCTGCAAGACAAGGATTCCGATCTGATAACCTAGCAACATTGCACAGGAACCCAGCCGGAAAAGATGACAAGTTACTCTAAATGAGAAGTACCATGCTCAAGCTGGTCTCGCGCTCCAAGCAATGGAGGGGTGGGAGTACACCTGACTGGGGCCAAGAGATTCAGGAGGGCCTGACCCAGGCTGCAGCCCCATTACCACAAGAGAAATATTGGGACTAAATAAAAGCGCAATCCCAGGCATGTTTAGACAGAAAAAAAGGCCCACAACTGCCAGCATGCCCCACCCAGCATGCTGGGAGTTGTAGGCCTTTTTCTGCCTAAACAGGCCTAGGATTGCGCCCTAAATTGCAGATGCTGCCTCTGATCTTGAGATTTTCTGGAGCCAATCAGAAGCGGTGAGTTGCTGATCCAGGCCCTTCTGTAGGGCAATGTGTGCTGTGACACTTCCATGTGATCTGCATCCCCAAGGACCACCAGTCCCAAAGTTCCTTGTTCATAAGCTTAAGGGAGGGGCAAAGCATCACCATTGATCCCAGGTGCTGTGCTGCTGGTAGAACTTAGAAGCCCAAAATACATGCGAGTACGTATCTAGCGTATCAAGCAGCCAGAAACGTACGGAGGGGCAATTCCAGACAAGGCTTTTACGGTACCATTTCCTTGCCTCATCCAGGGAATTTTAGGCAGGGTCCAGATGTCATCATCTTACACTCATAATCCTCCTGTGTTTTCCCACTTCTCCTTCCATCTTTTCTCTTACCACAGAAAAACCCCTTCCTCCAAATTTTCATGTAACCCATCTCTATTTAATCTTTGATGATACTGAGTTGGCTTGACAGGGTTAATGCTACTTTACAGTGCTCAACCACCCATTTGGAGGAAGCAGACATAACTTATAAAACAGCTGGTGCTAGCTTGTCCATATCGGTATATTGCATTTCCCTTGTGTAATCTTGACAGCCATACAGAAAGAATATTGTGAAAAGGGGGTGGCACAACCTATAGCCAAGGGAAAATGGGTTGATTGCTCACATTGTTTCTCCATAGCAAAGCTCCTTCTTCCCCTTCCTTGTCCATTTTATATATAGCTTTCCAACAAACCCTGCTTCCAGGATTTCCGGGAGGGCAATTTTGCTTCACAAGGGGCCCGCTCCTCACGCACCATTTACTAAATTGAAATAGCTCTTTTGCCAATGTTGCACTGCTGAATTTTGGCAGCAAACTGCTTGCTTTGGTTGCCACCAAATTTCCAAGTTAGCAGGGCCGGGGGGGGGGGGGAGCAAAAATAGCCTAGGGGTCACATGTGGCCCACATGTTCACAACCTCAGACTATAGCATTGTTATACTTAAATAATGTGTATCAAAGCAGAGTTCAGATACATGTGAAAGCTTGAACAGCTGAAAGGCCCTGATCTGGCAAACCACTTGATCACTTCTATGGAAATAATTTTTGAAGGGGTGGGGTGGGGTGGGGTGGGTAAGACCCTTCTAGTGCAAACCTAAGCACATATTCTTGAAATTTTGTTCCAATGACATCATTAAGCCTGACCTCCAAATAAATATCCTTTGGGCTGGAATGTAAAATTAGAGGGGAAAATGCATACAATGAACAGAGAGAGGAACCACAGGGAAATGTCTTTTAAAAAACACACCCCAAAATCTGGGTGTTTTTTTGTTTGGACCAATTAACTTCCATCCAATTCACCTCTTTCAAATATTTTGCATTTCAGTAGTACACTTAGGGAGCAATCCTATCTAGATAAGCGGCCACCTCTCCAAAGCAGGGCAGGAGAAGCACAGAGGAGATCGTTCCCTCCTTGCTTCTCCTGCCCTGCTTTTTTGGCTAGACAGCCGATTGCGGCTGTCTAGCCATGGGAGCATGGAGCAGGGAAGGAGGCTGCTGTACGACACATAGGATGTGTCGTACAGGCAGTTACGCTCTCCCTGCCCCCTGGGACGAGACTTACCTGGGGCGGATCTTCCCAGCGCCGGCGCTGGCTGGTCTTCTGACCGGCTGCCGCCACCGCCATTTGCAGTCTCTTGTAAACAAAAAACAACGTGATAGGCTACGTAAAGATTTACATAGCCTATCATGGCTGGGTTTAAAAAAAGATGTGATAGGCTACGTAAAGATTTACGTAGCCTATCATGGATGAGTTTTAAAAAAAACAAACAACCGCGTACGCAAATGGCGGCTATGGCCGCCGCCATTTGCGTTCCTTATTTTTGGCCGTCATAGTCTACGTAAATATTTACATAGATTATGACAGCGAAAATAAAGGGGAACGCAAATAGCATAGCAAGCGCTATTTGCGTCCCTTTTTGATTCGCCGTTTTAGCCTACATAAATATTTACGTAGGCTAAAATGGTGAATCAAAAAGGGACACAAATAGCGCTCCCTACTCTATTTGCGTTCCCCTTTATTTTCGCCGTCATAGTCTACGTAAATATTTACGTAGATTAAGACGGCCAAAAATAAGGAACGCAAATGGCGGTGGCCTTAGCCGCCGCCATTTCCGTACGCGGTTTTTTTGTTTTTTTTCCCCAGAGCCCTCCGCAGCCAGAAATCCAGCTGCGGACGGCTTGGGCCTGGCTGGCTGCTATGCAGAGCTGCCGCGGAGCACAGCCGGCCATGGAGGATTCCAGGGGGGAGGAACGGATCGTCTCCCCCCCCCATCGAGGATTCCGGGTGGAGGGACAGAACGCCTCCCCCCCCATCAACATAATCCGCGGAAAGGTAAGTGACTTTTGTACATCCCTACCCGGAACGCTCCCAGACATGACCCTTTCTGGCTGCTCCACGTTCCTCTTGCGAGTGCAGAGGATAGGGCTGTTCCGTGCTGTCTCCGAGGCAGTGTGGACGTGGGGGAAGGTCGGTTCTCCAGGAACTCACCTCAGAGTGTGGGCTCCGAAGTCGGTTCCCGGAAAACAACATATCCTATGGCCATCTAGCCGCTGTCTAGCGGCCATAGGATCGCTCCCTGCATTTAATACTTACTGCAGCAAACGAACAATACTGTTTTGGCTCAGTAACTGTTATGTGAGATAGGTATATAACCTGAATTATATTCTGTTCCTACTGCTGTAGTATTGTCATATTGAAAAGCGTTACAAGTCAGCTGAGATGCTTACTCTAGGCACTGAGTATGGGAGGCTCTGGTAGCCTACTGCAGTTTACATAACTGCAAACTGTTAAGATATACTAAATCAGATCTGTCATTTGAGGTTGTCCACTCTACCAAATGGCTTAAGGAAGTAGTTTGGAATGGCCATGATGCTGAAAGTTTACAAAACTCTGGGTATAATGTTACTCTTTTTCAGACTTTGTGAACCAATAAAAGTTAAATTGGTTTGACAAGCACACACTATAGTACAAAAAAGCTGCAATTAACACATTTAGTACATACTCTTGCAGCCCTACTTTGAGAAAAAGAAAATAATGACTAGTTAAAAGAATGCCACAGATACAGTCAGTTACCTGGTTCACACATAATGAGAAGCTACAGTGCACACACAGACCCTGCCGCCATGCCCAAATATTCAGAGTGGCTACCGCAACTACAAGCCCTGCAGGGAAATTCACCCATGGTGGCTTCTCGTTACATGTGACTGGGCCAATATAAAATACATCAATACACTATGCTCTTGGAATTGTACACCCAAGGTTTGGGATGAACATTACTATTTTTTCCTTTTTAGCGGCTGCACTGATCTCATTCTGTTGAAAGGTTTTAACTTTGGCAACAGGTATCTAGATCAGAAATGTTCTCAAATGTTTCCAAGAATGATCCACATGATGGTTTGAACATGTCACACTAAAAAGCCATTTAAGCCTCTTAGTGCACAGTCCTATACATGCTGGCTGGGGAATGCTGGGAGTTGTAGGAATTTTTCCTGTCTAAACATGCATAGGATTGTGCCCTTATATTCTACTGTTGCCATGAGTGAAGAATGTGGAATAGAATACAAACATGTATGTTCTAATCCAGCAGTGGTCAAGAAGAGGCCCTTGGGCTATATTATTCTGCCCACATGGGTTTTTACAACCACCACTCCACAATTGGAAGCAGCTGGCCAGACAAGCTTCATTCAAGTGACTTCACTCAGGGAGCTGTTCTAGCCAGGCAAACTTCCAACCTAGCTTATTACCCCAGAGGTTCCTGTGATAATGCAAAGGACTCCATGGTATATTCTTGTGTGTGCACAGAGTACCTGTAGTCAGAAACACATGTGTACACAGCAGTAAGTGAACACCAGTTCTGACCTAACAGGTGCCCTAAAGAAGTACTGATTGGTCGGAGATTCAGGACAGATAACGGGAAGTACTTCTTCACACAGTGCCTACTTGAACTATGGAATTCACTACAAGATGTAGTAATGGCCACCAATGTGGATGGCTTTAAAAAAGGGGTTAGACAAATTCCTGGAGGAAAAGGCTATCAATGGCTACTATACCTGATGGCTACGTGCTACCTCCAGTACCAGAAGCAATGAGCCTATGTACACCAGTTGCTGGGGAACATGGGTGAGAATTTGTTTTCTGCAAAACATGGCCCCTCCAGGAAATTCCTGACTTGTGTGGCGGATAACTTCCTCCTACAGAAAGTAGAGGAAGGAACTAGAGGATCGACTATCCTTGACTTGATCCGAACCAACAGAGATGACTTAGGGGATAAAGTAGCAGTTACAGGAACTCTGGGGGAAAGCGACCATGTTGCACTTGAGTTCTTGGTTCTAAGGGAAGCAAAAGCCGAGTGTAGTCAAACGCATACCCTAGATTTTAGGAAAGCTGATTTTAATAAACTCAGAACAATTATCAGTAAGGTCCCATGGCAAGCGACGCTAACGAGAAAAGGAGTCCAAGATGGGTGGGAGCTTTTAAAAAAGGAAATTCTCAAGGCACAATCACAAACAATTCCAACAGGAAGAAAAGGTGGAAGACAACAGAAGAAGCCAATGTGGCTTCACAAAAAGCTTAGGGATGACCTGAAAACAAAAAAGGACTCATATAGGAAGTGGAAAGAAGGCCAAGTAACAAAGGAAGAGTACAGGCAGGTAGCACAGAATTGCAGGGATGGCGTCAGGAAGGCTAAAGCTGCGAACGAGCTGAGGTTAGCGAGGGATGCTAAAAACAACAAAAAAGCTTTCTTCAGCTACGTGCATAGTAAAAGGCAGAGGAAAGAAATGGTTGTTCAGCTATTAAATAAGGATGGCAAAACGATAACAGATGACAAAGAAAAGGCAGAGGTGTTCAATTCCTACTTTGGCTCAGTCTTCTCCCAAAAGAGGGTCTATGACCCCCCTGGCAAAGGCAATGTACAGGCTGAAGTGGCAGGATTGCAGCTTGAGATCAATAGGCATACGGTCAAGGAACACCTAATTACTTTGAATGAGTTCAAATCTCCAGGGCCAGATGAACTGCATCCTAGAGTAATAAAGGAACTGGCAGAAGAACTCTCAGAACCTCTGTCTATTCTCTTTGAGAAATCATGGAGGACGGGGGAAGTGCCAGATGACTGGAGGAGGGCTAATGTTGTCCCTATCTTCAAAAAGGGTAAAAAGGAGGAACCTGGGAACTACAGACCAGTCAGTCTGACATCAATCCCTGGGAAAATTCTGGAGCAGATGATAAAGCAATCTATCTGGAAGCACCTTGAAAAGAATGCAGTGATTGTTGTTGTTGTTGTTGTTCAGTCGTTCAGTCGTGTCCGACTCTTCGTGACCCCATGGACCATAGCACGCCAGGCCTTCCTGTCCTGCGCTCTCTCCCGGAGCGTGCTCAAGTTCATATTCATTGCATCCGTGATGCTATCTAGCCATCTCATCCTCTGCCGTCCCCTTCTCCTTTTGCCTTCAGTCTTTCCCAGCATCAGGGTCTTTTCCAGGGAGTTTTCTCTTCGCATTAGGTGGCCAAAATATTGGAACTTCAGCTTCATTATCTGTCCTTCCAATGAGCAGTCAGGGTTGATTTCCTTTAGGATGGACTGATTTGACCTCCTTGCAGTCCAGGGGACTCGTAAGAGTCTCCTCCAGCACCACAGTTCGAAAGCATCAATTCTTCGGCGCTCAGCCTTCCTTATAGTCCAGCTCTCACAGCCATACATTACTACTGGGAAAACCATAGCTTTGATTAGATGGACCTTTGTCGGCAAGGTGATGTCTCTGCTTCTTACTATGCTGTCTAGGTTTGCCATAGCTTTCCTCCCAAGGAGCAAGCGTCTTTTAATTTCATGGCTACAGTCACCGTCTGCGGTGATCTTGGAGCCCAAGGAAGTAAAATCTGTCACTGCTTCCATTTCTTCCCCTTCTATATGCCAGGAAGTGATAGGGCCAGATGACATGATCTTAGTTTTTTTAATGTTGAGTTTCAAACCAGCTTTTGCACTCTCCTCTTTCACCCTCAACAAGAGGCTCTTGAGATCCTCTTCGCTTTCTGCCATTAGGGTGGTATCGTCTGCATATCGGAGGTTGTTGATAATTCTCCCGGCAATCTTAATTCCGACCTCTGATTCATCCAACCCGGCATTTCTCATGATGTACTCTGCATATAAGTTAAATAAGCAGGGCGACAATATGCAGCCTTGTCGTACTCCTTTCCCAATTTTGAACCAATCGGTTGTTCCATCTCTGGTTCTTACTGTTGCTTCTTGACCCTCGTACAGGTTTCTCAGGAGACAGGTAAGGTGGTCTGGTACTCCCATCACTTTAAGAATTTGCCACAGTTTGTTGTGATCCACACAATCAAAGGCTTTAGCGTAGTCAATGAAGCAGAAATAGACGGTTTTCTGGAATTCTCTTGCTTTCTCCATGATGCAGCGAATGTTGGCGATTTGATCTCTAGTTCCTCTGCCTCTTCGAAACCCAGCTTGTACTTCCGGTAGTTCTCGGTTCGCATACTGCTGAAGCCTAGCTTGTAGGATTTTGAGCATCACCTTGCTGGCATGTGAAATGAGCGCAATTGTGCGGTAGTTTGAACACTCTTTGGCGTTGCTCTTCTTTGGAATTGGAATGTAAACTGACCTTTTCCAGTCTTGTGGCCACTGTTGAGTGTTCCAGATTTGTTGGCATATTGAATGCAGCACTTTAACAGCATCATCTTTTAGGATTTTAAATAGCTCGGCTGGAATACTGTCATCTCCGCTAGCTTTGTTGTTACTAATGCTTCCTAAGGCCCCCTTGACTTCACTCTCTAGGATGTCCGGCTCAAGTTCAGTGACCGCACTATCATGGCTATCAGGGACATTCAGATCTTTCCTGTATAGTTCTTCTGTGTATTCTTGCCACCTCTTCTTAATCTCATCTGCTTCTGTTAGGTCCCTGCCTTCTTTGTCCTTTATCATGCCCGTCTTTGCACAAAACGTTCCCTTGAGATCTCCAGTTTTCTTGAAGAGATCTCTAGTCTTTCCCATTCTGTTGTTTTCCTCGATTTCTTTGCATTGTTCATTTAAGAAGGCCTTCTTGTCTCTCCTTGCTATTCTCTGGAACTCTGCATTCAGTTGGGTATATCTTCCCCTTTCTCCTTTGCTTTTCGCTTCCCTTCTTTTGTGAGCTACTTGTAAAGCCTCATCAGACAGCCACTTGGCTTTCTTGCATTTCTTTTTCTTTGGGACGGATTTCGTTGCTGCCTCCTGAACAATGTTAGGGACCTCCGTCCATAGTTCCTCAGGCACTCTGTCTATCAGGTCTAATCCCTGAAATCTATTCCTCACCTCCACTGTATATTCATCAGGGATATGATTTAGGTCATACCTGAAAGGTTTAGTGGCTTTCCCTACGTTCTTCAATTTAAGCCGAAATTTTGCAAGAAGCAGCAAATTTTGCAAGAAGCATCTGAGCCACAGTCAGCTCCAGGTCTTGTTTTTACTGACTGTATGGAGCTTCTCCATCTTTGGCTGCAAAGGACATAATCAATCTGATTTCGATATTGACCATCTGGTGAGGTCCATGTGTAGAGTCGCCTCTTGTGCTGTTGGAAAAGAGTGTTTGCTATGATCAGCATGTTCTCTTGGCAAAACTCTATTAGCTTTTGTCCTGCTTCATTTTGTACACCAAGGCCATGCCTGCCTGTTATCCCGGTGATTTCTTGACTTCCTACTTTAGCATTCCAATCCCCTATGATGAAGAGGACATCTTTTTTTGGTGTTAGTTCTAGAAGGTGTTGTAGGTCTTCATAGAACCGATCAAGCTCAGCTTCTTCGGCCTCAGTGGTTGGGGCATAGACTTGAATTACTGTGATGTTGAATGGTTTGCCTTGGATTCGTACTGAGATCATTCTATCATTTTTAAGATTGTACCCCAGTACTGCTTTTCCCACCCTTTTGTTGACTATGAGTGCTACTCCATTTCTTCTAAGGGATTCTTGCCCACAATAGTAGATATGATGGTCACCTGAATTAAATTCGCCCATGCCTGTCCATTTTAGTTCGCTGATTCCCAAGATGTCGATGTTCAATCTTGCCATCTCATGTTTGACCACCTCCAGCTTACCTTGATTCATTGATCTGACATTCCAGGTTCCTAAACAATATTGTTCTTTACAGCATCGGATTTTCTTTTCACCGCCAGACACATCCACAGCTGAGTGTCCTTTCGGGTTTGGCCCAGCCGCTTCACTCTTTCTGGCGCTACTTGGAAATACCCTCTGCTCTTCCCCAGTAGCATATTGGACACCTTCCGACCTGAGGGGCTCATCTTCCGGCGTCATATCTTTTAGCCTTGTGATACGTTCCATGGGGTTTTCTTGGCAAGAATCCTGGAGTGGGTTGCCATTTCCTTCTCCATTGGACCACATTTTGTCAGAACTCTCTGCCATGACCTGTCCGTCTTGGGTGGCCCTGCACGGCATAGCTTATGGCTTCACTGAGTTACGCAAGCCCCTTCGCCACAACAAGGCAGTGATCCATGAAGGGGAATGCAGTGATTACTTGAAGCCAACATGGATTTGTCAAAACCAAGTCCTGCCAGACAAATCTGATCTCATTTTTTGATCAAGTCACCTCCCTTGTGGACCGTGGGAATGCTGTAGACATCATATACCTCGACTTCAGCAAAGCTTTCGACAAAGTGCCCCATGATATCCTGATGAGCAAACTAGCTCAAAGTGGGCTAGATGAAACAACGATCCGGTGGATCCACAGTTGGCTACAGAATCGGACTCAAAGAGTGCTTATCAATGGGACCTTCTCAAACTGGGGAGAGGTAACGAGTGGGGTACCGCAGGGCTCAGTCCTGGGCCCAGTGCTCCTCAACATTTTTATTAATGACTTGGAGGAGGAGGTGCAGGGAATGCTGATCAAATTTGCAGATGACACAAAATTGGGCGGGATAGCTAATACTTTGGAAGACAGAAACAAAATTCAAAGTGATCTGGATAGACTGGAGCGCTGGGCAGAAAACAACAGAATGACATTGAATAGGGATAAATGCCAAGTTCTGCACCTAGGAAAAAGAAACCAAATGCACAGTTACAAGATGGGGGATACGTGGCTCAACCACACTACAAGCGAGAAGGATCTTGGAATTGTTGTCAATCACAAGCTGAATATGAGCCAACAATGTATGTGGCTGCAAAAAAGGCCAATGCTCTTTTGGGCTGCATTCATAGAAGCATAGCTTCCAAATCCCAGGAAGTACTAGTTCCCCTCTACTCAGCACTGGTTAGGCCTCATCTGGATTACTGTGTCCAGTTCTGGCCACCATACTTTAAAAAGGATACAGACAAACTGGAAAGGGTTCAGAGGAGGGCAACAAAGATGATCAGGGGACTGGAAATAAATCCCTATGAAGAGAGACTGAAAGAACTGGGCATGTTTAGCCTTGAGAAGAGAAGACTGAGGGGAGATATGATAGCACTCTTCAAGTACTTGAAAGGTTGTCACAGAGAAGAAGGCCAGGATCTCTTCTTGATCATCCCAGAGTGCAGGACACGGAATAATGGGCTCAAGTTACAGGAAGCCAGATTCCGGCTGAACATCAGGAAAAACTTCCTGACTGTTAAGAGCAATACGACAATGGAACCAACTACCTAGGGAGGTGGTGGGCTCTCCCACACTGGAGGCGTTCAAGACGAGGCTGGACAGCCATCTGTCAGGGATGCTCTGACTTGGATTTCTGCATTGAGCAGGCGGTTGGACTCGATGGTCTTGTAGGCCCCTTCCAACCCTACTATTCTATGAAAGTGCTGTTGCACTCATCCCCTGCTTGTGGGTTCCCGGTCAACAGTGGCTGGTTGGCCACTGTGTGAACAGAATGCTGTACTGGTTGGACCTTTGGTCTGATCCAGCAGGGCTCTTCTCATGTTATATACCTGGCTCCCCAGAAGACTCTGCAATAATAGAGGCATCTTGGCATTATGTTGTTTGCATAGAGTGCATCTATATCTTGTCAACGTGGGTACACACTGATAGCCGACTTGAGAACTTTGGTGGGGATATTAACTGAAATGTGCTTTATAAACTGATTTAAGCATGACATGTGAAAACACACTCTTTTGGTCAATCTCCTGGACAACCCGATTGTAGACCTATACCTGGAAGTACGTTTCACTGACCTTGCTTGTACGTTCACAGAGGGTTAAACAAGCCACACTGGGTTGATCTGTGGAATGTGCCAAGTGCCATTTGCCTAGTCACCCGCCCAAGCGTATGGAGTAATCTGAGGTCTGTATCCCACTCCAACAAGCTATGCCGCCTGAGTTTGGATGACAGGACAAGCCACACCCGGGTGGGTAATTAGATAAATGTTGCCGGGCATACACCACAGCTTAAACAAGGCACCATACCTAGTTTAATCCATGGTGATCATGTGAACCAGCCCACTGTGTTTCATGGGCTGACTCCCCTGGTAAGGGGATTGCTGCCACTGGAATAAGTCTTACTGAACTCTGTTGAACTTACCTGGGACTAAGCATGCATAGGTTCAGGTTTCCACGGTCCTTGACCCACCTCCTATCAGAGTGCTGGAAATTTTTCTACCCAAGGTTCCTAGACCTAGCTCAGGGGTAAAGAGGTCCAGCAAACCAGGAGTGAGCAACCTTTTTTTTCTGTGAAGGGCCACATTCAGTCACAGGTAATCTGTTGAGGCTGCATGTTGGCAGTGGGTAGGGCCAAAGCCAAAAATAGGTGGGTCACCCCTTTTCTCTTTCTCCAGCCTCTTTTTCTTTCTCTTTCTGCCACCCCCTTTTCCCTCCCTCTCTTCCTTCTTGCCCAGCAAGCTGCCAGGGGAGGGACAGATCAGTCTTGCCAGATGCCTGAACTGATCACATATGGAGGGCTTTTGAAATTAAACTGAGGCCTGCATGAAATTAGGCCAAGGGCCACATGCAGCCCTACAGCCACAGGTAGCTGACCCCCTACATAAACTAAGATAGATAGCAATAGATATTATAGTGCATTTGTATTTGAGAATTACATCCTACTCCAAAGCACAGGTGCAGCCAAGACGACATTCCTAATTAAGCATCCATAACAATTCAGTAGTAAGTCTCTGTTTACTGTGTAGTTTAGAAGTAAACCCCACTGTGTTCAGTGAGGCTTACTCAGAAGTATGCTGTATAGGATCAACTTGGTAGTACTCTTGCTATGACAAAAAACAGTCAGGGAACAGAGAAGTGGTTGTCTAGGTAGTGGACAAGCTTCCCAAACTGAGAAGACTATGAGACTAAGAAAGGGAGATGATGGTCAGAAGTCTCTTGAACCCCCTTTCCCAATACTCCACTAAGCTCATTACTATAATCCATCTTCACTCTGCACATCGCTATTCCATCCCCACTTCTGTTGCCTCCCCCAGCTATATCTAATCAACATATATGAACAAATACAGAAGCCTCAGACCAAGTAAAAAGACTCTCTGGTCTGAGGCAGGGGCGCTTCCCAGCTCTGATGCTCAAGTTTCCTTAACTGGAGAATGAGCCTGGGACCTTCTAATTCTTCCCAGTGCTGTGTTCCGCCTTTACATTCTATTACTTCTTCCACGAAATTATATTCCATCTCTATATTCTATTTCTTGTAAGCCAGTGTAGTGTAGTGGATAAGGTGCTGAACATAGATCAGAAAGACATGTATTCAAATCCCAACTGAGCTATAACACTCACCGGGTGTCCTTGGGTCCACAACAACCTCTAGTCTAACCTACCTCACAGAATTGTTGCAATGATTAAATGGGATAATATACTACTGGGGAGGAGCACAGGGAATTTCCAAGTAGCCCCAGAAAGAGTGAAGTGGCTGGGCCAAAGCCGAAAGGACACTCAGCTGTGGATGTGTCTGGTGCTGTAAAGAACAATACACTCCGGGAGAGAGCGTAGGACAGGAAGGCCTGGTGTGCTATGGTCCATGGGGTCACGAAGAGTCGGACACGACTGAACAACAACGTGTACATTGTTTTGAGCTCCTTGGAGGATGAGTGAGACTCAACGGTAATAGTAATAATAATAATAATAATACTTATTTCAAGAGTATAGCTGTATTCCACATGGGCCTTCTCTTACATCCCCATATTTTATTGACTTTATTAAAAAGATTTACATGGTGCCCTTTAGCAGAGTCTCAGGGTGGTTTACATTACTACACAGTTGTTAAACATCACAGAGAACCAACTGAAAAGAGGTGGAGCATATTATTAAAGAGTTAGAAAGGAGATTTAGGACACAGAGTGCCAATAAAATAAGCACATGATTATGCTGTCTAAACTCTACAGAATGCTAATGAAAGTCATTGCTCTTCCAAGGAATGATCTGAAGACACATGATGTCATTCTACTGCTGTAGGCCTAGCCCTATAAACTGAGAATCACATGTAAACTGCTCTAAACCCTTTGAAGGAAGGCCAGTGTAAAAGTAGAATAAACAAGCCAGAGGATGGAGGCAAGGCAACAATGTTATTGGTATACACACGCACACATTTTTTCCACTACAGTCTCTGGACACATGCACACATTTCTTTTCCACTACAGTCTCCGGACAAAGAGGTTTTGCAGGTTTCGCGAAGCACTACAAGAAACTACCAAATCTGTGAACAGAGACAAAAAACGGACAAGCGTGCACACCTCTTTCCACCATACCGTCTGTCGTCTCTACTCAGCCTCTTATTTCCCAATCTAAATCAGGACTCGAATTCCATGCAGCCCCTTGAATTTGAACAAGGAACACAGAACATTCAGATACACCTTTGTCTCGCGTCCTTCTAAAGCCAGCGGCTAGTTTTGGGGAGGGCTACTTTGGGAAGGGAGTTCAGGGGGCAATGAGGAGGGTGGGTCACAGGAAGGCCCAAGCCCCCTTTCGTTTTGTGACCTCCACCCAGCTAATTTGGCTGAACTCGGGGGAGGTCAACGGGCGAAAGCTTTATTACGCCACACGCACACCGTTTATTTATTTTATTTATTTATTAAATTTATTAATCGCCCATCTGACTGGTCACCCAGCCACTCTGGGCGATGTACAACCCCCATAAAACAATTTAAAACAATAAAATTTTACCATAAATTTTTTTTAAAAAAATACCCTAACCCACCCCAAATGCCTGCCTGAACAACCACGTTTTTAATGCACGACGGAAGCTCATTAAAGAGGGGGCATGACGGAGTTCCCTAGGGAGGGAGTTCCACAGAGTGGGGGCCACCACAGAGAAGGCCCTCTCCCTCGTCCCCACCAGTCTAGCTGTCCTGGCTGATGGGAAAGAGAGAAGGCCATCCGAGGCTGATCTTGTTAAGCGGCCTGTCTGGTGTTGCTGGAGGCGCTCCTTAAGATAGGCTGGGCCGGAACCATATAGGGTTTTAAAGGTCAAAACCAACACCTTGAATTTGGCCCGGAAAACAACTGGTAAGTTGTTAATAAGTTAAGGCACACCGTTCCCACCATAAGCGTTGTATCCAGCGTTAGTCTAACTGAAGCCCCGCCCATTTCAATGGGTCCACGCCAAGTAGGGCTGACATTGGATACCACCCATGACTGGAGCACGGCCGGCACCTCAAGCCCTGCCCCGCCCCGCCCCAATGGGGGCTGCCAGCAAGCTCCGTTGCCACGGACACCGCCTCCTCTGCGGGGGGGGCGGGAGGCCCGTTGGCTATCCTCCCAGGGGGCCCGATTTGGCCCAGGGGCCTCCGGTGGCAGATCCCAACCCTACGCTGCGAGGAAGCGCTTTCTCCAGCTCCCATGTGACGGCCGCCCCGACGGCGAAAGGGCCGGTCCTGCTGCCCTGAGGAGAACCGACGCCCTCTCTTCCCTCGCAGCCCCGCGCGGCCTTCCCTCTCCGTGGGGCGCGCGGCGACGCCTCTCGGAAGGCGGCCTCCTCCGCGCCGCCCTCAATTGCCTCAGGCCGGGCCGCGGCCTTCCGCGAAGGGCGGGCTGGGCCAGAGCGAGGGGGCGCCTGGGATGCCGCCTCCGCCTCCTCCTGACGCGGCTCCTCCCTGCCCGCCGTGGCTCCGCAGCAGGCCGCCTGTGGTCGCGGGCGCCGCGCATGTGCCCGAGGCCCTCGCTCGCTCGGTAGCGGCCGAGGGGACGCCAGCGGCGAGCGCGACGTCGTCGACAGGGCCTCCGTCTCCCATGGCCGGGA
The DNA here is from genome assembly GCF_057233095.1 of Heloderma suspectum. NCBI lineage: Eukaryota > Metazoa > Chordata > Lepidosauria > Squamata > Helodermatidae > Heloderma > Heloderma suspectum. The sequence goes on from NC_139462.1 coordinate 15,782,323, forward strand.
CGCGCTGGGTGCTGGGCGCGCTGCTCCGGGGCTGCGGCTGTAGCTGCAGCAGTTGCCGCCAGACCGGCGCGGCCTGCCTCCCGCTGCGCCCCGCCGTCTCCGCGACCTCCTCCCGCGCTCACGCCCTCGGCCTCTCCGGCCGCCGTCGCCTCCTGCTGTTACTCGGAGCAGCCACGCAGAGCCGCGGATTCGCCAGCCCCGCCGGGCCCGTGCCCGGCTTCGGCGCCTTGCGGGGCGCGCTGCTGTCTCCGGCCCTCGCGGGGAGATGCTACAGCCAGGTATGGCGCTGGAGGTGTGCCCCTTCCGGGGGGGGGGGCGAGGAAGGAAGGAAGGAGACACACAAGCCCCTTTTCGCACGCCGTAATTCTTCGGGGCGCCTTTCGCCTAAACCTCTTCCTGCCCCCTTGAATCGCCTTGGGAATCCCCCCCCGCCCCCCTTATCTTCGCTTACTCAGGCTCTGAGGCATCTTTCCTTCAAAAATAAAACCATGCATGCGCCCCCTCACGCGCATCCGGGCCCCAAAGACCACAGGGCAGCGCCGTGTACGGGGCTGTGCTCTTTTTCCTCACGGTGAGCTCGTGGGGTCGGTGAGGGCTGTGCGCGTTTATAACTGGCCCAAGGTCACCTCACACATGGCCGAGTGGGGATTTCGGCTCTCTCTGTCTGCCGCGTTCCCTGAGACCTTTGGGGGCGACTTCTTTCTTCGTTGTATCTGATGATAAAAGCTTGGCAGGATGGAAATACTCTCCCGAGCCTGTTGCCTTTAATCTTTCGGGTGGCCCTGGGACCTTTCCCCTTTCCCCTGACATTTGAAGAGTTCAGAAACCCATCGGGTCTCAGTGAATGCAAGATGAGAACAGAATGTATTTGTCACATTGCTTTTCCCGACTGACCTTTCCACTTCCACCAAAACCCATGGCCTAAACTGGCTTGAGGTTATCAAGAAGCTACTCCTGTTCCTTAGACTCTTGCCTTGCTTTCCAAATCTATTTGCTTTACATTTTTATCTATCTTCTATTTACTGCATCTTGTTTTATCTTTTTCTTTGGGTCATCTTGAAAAGCATCTCCAGAGATGCCAGTCAGGTCACCCAGGATAGAAGTTCTCCTTCCTGTATTTGAAGTTAAGGCCCATTAATACTGTTGATGTACAGAAATGATACAGAATTCCTGTATGAAGAGGCATATAATAGTTTCGTGTGGTGTGTGTTTTTTAGGGTTATGGTTCTGGGTTAAGGGTGACAGTGTGAGCTTTGTGTGTTACTGTGTCAGATAAGACAAGTAAAAAAAAAATGCTTTTGAACAAGGGCAGATTTAAAGTGTCCCATGTTTAATATGATGAATATCATGGAATAGGTCTGCCATATGTTGGTCATCCATACACATTGCAATTTACGCTAATTACATATAAGTAAAACAGACAGCTTCCATCCTCCAGACCATAAATATGTTTTCACGTTGGAATTGAGAAAATTTCCCATCCCGTTAGAAATACACACTAGTGACGCTGGAGGCATGCCCCTTGGGGCTTTATATAGAGGATCAGATGTGCTGTTTAAGAATGTGATCCCTACAGTGGACTTGTGCAGGTGCCTCAGTCCACTCTGGGCATTTGCCTGTCCACACTGTCAGAGACTGTTGTGAGATTACCATGGATTGTGACAACTGATTTTCTGTATTCAGCACTTAGGTTTCCTAGAGATACGGCTTTTCCAGGTGTATTTCCTGTCGTTCCTGGTTGTGCTCTCCAGCACCTGGCCAGGAGCATGGGCCAATGCTCCTAAGTAAATAAACAGTCTGTTTCTGGCTCTCATGTACTGTGCCATCCTTATGTGTTCAGTTACAGTTATAATACTGATATAAACAATTTCTCTTTGAAGGAGCACAGTCCTCCATTTCAGAACGAATATCCCCCCCTCTCAGAATATGACCCACCTTCAGCTAAGTCAGGCGAGGAAGATGATGTGTATCTTATTCGTGCCCAAGGTCTGCCTTACTCCTGTACTGAAGAAGATGTTCTCAACTTTTTTGCAGGTAACTTCATTCTTCTTACTGGCCTACAGTGGGGTGGCTAAGGGCTGAACTACACATGATCTTAAACACATGGTTTAATGTCCAATATATACTTGTTCGACTGCAGCCACTTGGGCCCCACTTGGGATTGGGATGGTGATGGGCGGGGAGGGGGAGCCAAAGGAAACATTCCTCCTAACGCAGATAGCAGCTTTATAGGGGTGGTTTTCATTGTTCCTGTGGTGGGAGGAGGGTTAAATTCCCTCTCCTTGCCCATTGCAGTTCTGATCCTGATAAGGTCCTTCCAGCAGCTGCAGTATAAAAAAAACACACACATGTGGTGTTAAACTATGCACTATGTATAGTTTGGCCCTAAGATTTAAATCCAGAGCCTGTTTACCTGGAAATAAGTCTCCTTGAAATCAGTTGACGTGGTTTGGATCAGGCTGGATAATTATGCTTTTGGATAAATGGAAGTGAAGTTTCAGGCTTCTACACTGACATGGGGTACATATGCTAAACTGGAGTTTCGGCTAACCAAAGAATGACTTACCTCTATATTTCTATACAGAGATAATATGTCTGGATTATGTGCTTATGTAGGTGAACCGGTTTGGAAATTATTGATTGCTACACTTTTGTAGAGCAATTTTTTATCTACAGCTTATAAATGGCTGTTTTCAGTCATTGATAATTCCCCATAGACATTCAATGGGCACAAGAATTAATCATTGTTATATAATGTTCTAATAGAGCAGGTTTATAGGTAACTCAGCATACCTTGGCAGAGCATCATTAAAAGCAACAGTTGAGTTGGAGTGCAGGTTTGCCAGTATACTGAATTCCCAGTGCTACAGCCAGATAGATTTGTTGAATTCTTGAAGCTTTTAATGCAGCCTTGGAGTAGTTGGCCAATCAACCAGATGGGCTGTTACACTGAGGCCTTGTTCCTTTGGTGGAGGGAGATTCAGTAGTATCCTGATGGTGCTCAGTTTAGAAAGATGAGCTGTAAACATAACAATTCACTTGAATAGGACAAGAAGCAATGAGGTTAAATACAAGAAGGCAAATTTAATTAGGATATTTCAGGAGGAATCTCCCAAGTCTAAGGGCAGTTCAGTCTGGAAAATGCTGCCTAGGGAGACTGTAGAATTTCATGTCTCAGAGTCTTTCAGTGAAAGGTTGGATTGAAACCTGCTGGCAGTCTTTTCTGTAGACCTTGGGACCCAACCACTGCATACTGGTGTTGGGAAACTCCCCAAAGGAGCAAGGAAGGGATTAATTTGGAATCAGGATCCCATGTAGCTAAGACAGGGAGCATGCAGTGATTTCAGCTCAAGGTCAGTTTATTATCTGTGTTCTGGACAAGACTGGTGTCCAGATCAGGGGAGCATCAGGATGTTCAGGCTTTGTGCAGAAAGAAGCTCCAAATTTCCAGAAACTAAGGTATAAAACTTACACTGTTTTGCACAAAAGGATCTTGGTATTGTTAGTCAGAACTGTGTTCAGATAATAATGATCCTCCCATGCTAATTGATTCAGGCGGGTATGGGTGCTGTAGAACAGTGTGAGAATTCTTTAAATTGAAAAGGGGTGGGTTACCGAGCTCAGAGGGATGGCTGCTCAGCTCCATGGGTTCAGAGGGCTTTTCTCCTGGGAGGGGCCATGTTCAGATCAAAACATGTTTCTGGGCATTCAAGCCAACTGAGGAACCTCTTGGAGGAGTCAGCTGCTTATACAGTCCAAGATAGGATCGGGAGTGTGGAGCCTAAGAAGCTTGGGCCCATTTGCCTTGTAAGCCACACATTAGGAACATAGAAAACTGCCTTATACTGAGTCAGACAATTGGTCCATCTAGCCCAGTATTATCAACATTGACTGGCAGCAGCTCTCCAGAGTTTCAAGCAGACATTTTTCCTGCTCTACCTGGAGATGCCAGGAATTGAACTTGGGATCTTCTGCATGCAAAGAATGTGCTCTACTACTGAGCTACAGTCCTTCCTCATCTACCTCAGATGCACTTCAGGCCAACACTTTAAATAAGGGTATCTTGTCCTGATCACCCGTCTTCCACTGATTACTCCTTGGGTCTCTAGCAGCTCATTGTATAAGCCTTCCTTTTGTCTGCATGCATCTATTCTGTTTTATAAGAATGTACCTTGGGACCACTTGGTCCATTTCACAGAAACTTTTTCCATATAGGAGCTGGTCTTAAACCTGCATATAGATCATTATGTATAACAGTTCTATATATGTGCATTTTGCATTAACTTCAAGCCTGCATGTAGGAATGCAATGTATAATACTCCAAAGTGTTTTTTCATTGCATGTCACAGAAATGAATGTAAAGTTGTTTCACATTATGATCTGCTTGTGAATTTACGAAGCACCTTTTACATAGAAAGTTGGTAATAGTGGATGAGGAGTGATTTGGGTATAGCCAAAATCTTGGCTTTGGGAGGCCTTTACCTGCTGTAGCTTGTCTGTTCCTGAAGTAAAATGTTAGGAAACGTCCAAAAGTCCTGCTGCATTTGAATCAGAATGGTATGCTTGCTTACTCACTAGGCAGCAAGATTCGAAATGGCGTGAATGGCATACACTTCCTCTTAAATCGAGATGGCAAACGCAGAGGAGATGCTTTGGTTGAACTGGAGTCAGAGCAGGATGTGCAGAATGCCTTAGAGAAGCATCGAAGATACCTGGGCCAGCGGTATGTGGAAGGTATGTGTTTTTAGCCTGACCTTAAGGAGGCTCACTCTGATATGGTCCGAGAACCCATTGCACTACAGTTATAGGGTAAAATCCAATGTCATGCGAGCAGAATTCCACTCACACAACTTCCCCTTGCTTTCCTCCCCCCTGCAGGCCCCTCATCCACCACCCAAATCTGATTCAGAAGGTCCCCCAACCCTCTAGAGTAGACTTGAGGAAATGCAGTGGGGAAGGAAACTCCGGTCCACCAGTGGTGGACGGCCAGCATTGGATCCAAACCACAATGTTTAAACGAAACATTGTGTCTCTCTTGTGCGACTTTTTGCAGTTTTTGAAATACATAATGAGGATGTTGATGCTATCATGAAGAGCCTGCAGTCCAGTTCAACATCTGTGACCAACGATGGAGTGGTACGACTGAGAGGCCTTCCGTATAGTTGCACTGAAGTGGATATTTCTGACTTCTTCTCAGGTGACTGACTCTGTGTGGAGTAGTGATTCTGTGAGCTAGTGATTGTGAACCATGGGTGAAGTGATTTGTGTGTGTGTGTGTGTGTGTGTGTGTGTGTTGTAATGAAATGGAATGGTTTTGTGAACTTACAAGAATCTTGTTGTATATCAGGTGTATGGGTATTCGTTTCTCTTTTCTGGGTGGCCAGGAAAGGTTGGGTCAAAGGGGAGAATACAGGAGCACATTTAGATATGGCTGGAAACCAGCCTTCTTTTAAGATCAGGAGAAATTAAGAATACTTACTTCATATGAAGAAGGGAGAGAGATAATCTGATCACATTAACGAGGTTTGTTTTTTATTTATTTATTGCATTTTATTTATTTATTGCATTTTTATAACACACGGTAGCTGAAGTTCTCTGGGCGGTTCAGAACAGGCTGTTCTAGTTCATTCCCAAAAGCGTGAAATAAATAATAATTTCATTAAATGGAATTGGCCTTCATTCTCTACTTACATCCTGTGGCAGCCACCCCCAACCTAGTGTCCTCCAGGTGTGTTGGAGTACAACTTCCATCATCCCTACTTGGGATGGTAGGAGTTATAGTCCACCACATCTGGAGGGCACCAGCTTGAGGAAAGCTGTCCTGGGGGTTCAGTGGCAGTGCCGTTTAGTTCCACTGAGAAACAGGATACAAATAAATGGATGCATAAAGTGTTAGAACCACTATATTTAAGGCAACTGTTGATACGTTATTGTATGATGAAGCATGTGCATATGTTGTTTCTCTTACCAAAAAGGGCAAAATATGTTTTGCTGCTACCAAGATAAGAATATCTACATGCTAAACTACCTTCTCTTACAGGTTTGACTATAGTCGACATAACTTTTGTCATGGACCAGAGGGGAAGAAGGAAAACAGGAGAAGCATTTGTGCAGTTTGCTACACCTGAAATGGCTAATCAAGCCTTGCTGAAGCATAAGGAGGAAATTGGGAGCCGGTATGTGGATGCTGGAAGACTGGCCCCCCAAACCACTTGTGGGAGGGGATTGATAGGCATATTGTTTCCACTTCTATTTTAAAAGCAGATGGAAAGTTGGATATATGTCACCACTTGTCTCTACTTTCCTGCTAAAATAGCAGTGCGGGAGGGGGGAACATGGAGTATACTAGCCTGAAGCCCATTCATATAATCTAGACATCATGCTAAACTATAAGTTGCACAAATCATGGTTTCTCATTCTGGTTTGCTGACCTCTTGCAAACTGTGGTTCATCAAGCCAAACTTAGTTAAGTTTCTTTCACCATCCAAAGTTTGGTGTGATATCTGAATTGAGCCTTTGTGTGTTGAAAGTGCTGCTAATCATGATTTAACTCTTCTGACTTTGAAAACAAAAAACTATAGCTACATAGAAATATTCCCAAGCCAAAGGAGTGAAATTCGAACACACAATGGTTTTTTCCGGGGTAAGAAGATGATGGGATATCCCACTACAAAACAAGATCCTGAATCTGTTTTTGAGGAAAGTGAGTTGAATGAGGCCTTAAGACCTGCTGCAGCTTATGAAAGTGATAAAGAAAATGGTAAGCACATATAGTCCTTATCAGATGAAGCTTATTATCTCTTTGTATCCTGCATGTCAGAGAGAGAGAAGGCCGGTTTGCACATTATGATAAGCCATCCTGAAAATAAGCTACAGTGGGTTGGTTGTTCATTCACTAACCCATGTTACTCCCGACAGATGATCAGGCGCTTTGTGGCCTGCGTGGCTTGTTTCCCCCTTAGTCCTCCTGCGCGCTCCTGGCATGTATCCCATGGGCCTTTGCAGCACAACCTCAGCAGTCTACTCCAGTAATGAGCGCAAATGTGCTCATTAGCAGAGTCGAGTTTATTTTGTAGATTTTTTCGCCTTCGGGGACATTTGCGCATATTTCATGTTGTTTTTTTCATTTTAAGGAAGATTTGAACAAATTTATCTTTTAATTTTTTAACACTTTTCTGGAGGTTTGTACAACTTTGCAGAAATCTCCTCCAAAGATTTTGAAATTAAATTTGTACAAATATCCCTGAAAGTGAAAAACATAATGATAAATAAGCACAAATCTACCAAAAGTGTGTGGGGGGGACCGTTACATTTGCACAGGTGAAAAAAAAAGGTGTCACAGTCTAGGGAGGCAATGAAGTGGAGGAATAAATTGACCAGTGTCATTCCAAGATGTAATAGAGAGGGGATATCGTTAATGAGATTGTGAGCCATCATGTTAGATTTGCATGTCACAACAAGCCACTCTGAAAACACACTAGGAATGTACAAAAGTCACTTACCTTTTCGCGGATGTGATTCGCAGGGGGGGAGGCGCTCCGTCCCTCCCCCCAGAATCCTCGATGGGGCGGGGGAGGCGATCCGGTCCTCCCTCCCGGAATCCTGCCCGGCCCTCTCCGCTCCGTGGTGGCTCATTAGAGCAGCCGGCCAGGGCCGTCCACAGCCGGAGTTCCGGCTGTGGGCGGGCTGCTGCGGACGCAAATGGCGGCTGCCATAGCGGTCGCCATTTGCGTCCAGCCAGGCTGCCGTGATAGGCTACGTAAAGTATCTACGTAAGTATTTACGTAGCCTATCACGGCAGGCCAAAAAAACAACAGCAGCATACGCAAATGGCGGCGGCTACAGCGGCCGCCATTTGCGTTCCCTATTTTTCGCTGTTTTATCCTACGTAAATATTTACGTAGGCTATTACGGCAGGGAAAAAAGGGAACGCAAATAGCTTAGTGGGTGCCATTTGTGTTCCTTTTTTTTGCCGTTTTAGCCTACATAAATATTTACGTGGGCTAAACCAGTGAAAAAAAAGGGAACGCAAATGGCGACCGCCGTAGCCGCCGCCATTTGCGCACGCAGTTTTGTTTTGTTTTTTGCTTGCTGTGATAGGCTACGTAAATACGTAGCCTATCACGGCAAACAGCAGACGCAAATGGCGGCCGCAGCAGCCGGTTGAAAGACCAGCCGCTGCCGCCGCCAGAACATCCGCCCCAGGTAAGCTTCGTCCCGGGGGGGAATCCGCGGGGGGTGGGAGGCCGCCATCCCTAAAACGTACCACCCTGAGCAACCGAACAACAAGCCATGGGTTCTCTGGATAGCTTGTGCATGGTTAACAAACCACACTGAGGAAATCGCACTGGGTTTAGACATTACAACAAACCACCCTGAAGCAAACAAGGCTGACAACCTCCTGTGAGTTGTCATGTCGTGTGAACCAGGTCAGGGAGAGACAGGCACATGAATGTAATTTCCAAATGTTCGTTCTGGTCTTCTTTACTCTACAGAAGTTTTTAAGCAAGCATTTGAAAACCCTCGGGATGTTTCAGAATCTGTGAGTTTCTCCTCACTTCACTTTGTGCATTTGAGAGGTCTGCCTTTTCAAGCAACAGCCCAAGATATTATAAATGTAAGTAGCGGTAAGATCACTTTATAAATATCCTGAGCAATTTTACTAGGAGTCTTTGTTCAACTTCCAAAATTGGGATTTGAGCCTTTATTGTCAGTCACTAAAGCTTTTTAAAAGACTCAATTAGTCTGTAACAGTTTGGTAAGCAATTTGTAAAACTCACCCTTGCTTTTCTCTCCTGAGTGCCACTACTCATTCCCACTTCCCAATAAACATTTGCCACCAGGAAAGGCAAGAGCACCTGGGAGTGTTATTGCAACTGTTTGATCCAGTCCTTTAAGACTTAGAGAGGACTTAGACAATTAATACAAACACTATAATATTTGCATTGAACAGCCCCAAGGATTGGGCTTCTGGAGTGTTATTGGCCTGTAATGCATTCAGTACTGCTTAGCTTGCCTGTCTTAGTTGTGGCTTAACGTTGCCTAAAGGCCAGAATACAAAGAATCACTTAAATAGTTCTGCATACACAGAGAGAATTGGGATTGTGTCTCTTGAACATCAATCCACCGTGCTGCATGGCAAAACAGCTTCTGAACTGAGGGGATTTTCAGAAGCAGGTTCAGCTTCATGATGAATCTGCTTTTTTAAAGAAAGGTCAAAAATCCAGCTAAACATGTCCAAGTCCTTGGGTGTATCTCTGCATTCCCACCAAAGTGTGTAAGCTTCAGTTTGTGAAACAGGTTTAGCTTTGTGCAGCAAGTAATTTGGCTTATTGTGTCCTGGATAGAAATTGAGACTTCTGAACACTTTATTGATGGTTAGAAATACAGACCAGTAATGCCTTAGCTTCTGCTCCATTTTAATTTCCAGATTCTAATAATCAGTTGAGTTATAAAATCTGACTTCCTACCCCTCCCTGTTTTTTTCTTTACAGTTTTTTGCTCCCCTGAAACCAGTGAGAATCACTATGGAATATAATTCAAGCGGGAAAGCAACAGGAGAAGCAGATGTGCACTTTGAGACACACGAAGATGCAATTGCAGCCATGGCCAAGAACAGGTCTAACGTCCGTAAGTAGGATTTGTGTGTTTTCCCTGGGCGCACAAGGTTGGAAGGGCAACGCCAAGGCATAGCAGTGCTAAACCAGAAGCATGGGAAGTACATGGCAAGGGTCCTTTAAAAATGGTTTCTGTTCCCTTACTTTGAAACTGTGAAGTCCCTTGGGCAGATGTTCTTCAGTGTGGACTGCCAGGGTGGTCAGTCACTACTATGCATGTCTACTGCAAGCAGGCTCCTAGAATGTTGATGCTGAAATCTAGTAGACTGTACTTGGCATGTTCTTTCAACCCTAGTTGAAGGATATGTGTCTGATCTCTCTGGAAGCCCCGTGTGCGGATGGGCTCATACATAATGGTAATGCACATTAGGATAAGTCCAACAGTCCCCAAAATACCATGTAGCCATGTTTTGTCTAGAAATAACTCCACATCTGTGGTGGGACCACTTTGGGCAGTTGCACCTCCTATAAAGACAGCTTCCAGATAAAATGAGGTCAGGAATATGGAACGCATGGGTGAATGGTGGCATGTCATGCTCATATGGCATGGATAATGGGTGGTATATATTGCTGCATGCACTACTGCTAAATTTCAAAGCATTAATTTTCCATTCAAGCTATTCTCTTGTTCTGCAGAGCATAGATACATTGAATTATTCCTGAATTCATCACCAAGCAGAAAAAATGGTTGCCAGTGACAATGGCATAATTCCCAAAGTTTAGGTGAGTTCTATGGCAAATTTAACTTTTCTTTGGGAAAATACAGTACTCTATGCAGCTGCACTGTTGGATTCTTTCTACAGTCACTTACTCGTTATCTGTAGCTGCAGTAAGCAAAGAGTTCCCACTTTCAAAGAAGGGTGAGCATATTCAGCCCAGTGTCCCTGCTGTTTGGACAACTGTGTAATGCAAAAATATGAACACAAGAAGTACTGCTAGATCAGTCCAGAAGCCTGTCTTTCTAGTCCAGCATCCTGTTACCCTGTGGCCAATCAAATGCTATGACAGCAACAGCCCTTTTTGATTTGTTGCTCCCCACCAATATTCAAAGGCATGCTGCCTCTTATCCTAGAGACAGCACAGCCATCCTAGTAGTTATTGATAGCCTTATCCTCCATGAATGTGACTTATTGTGGCCAAGTACAGATCAAAACATTTTGGCTCAAGAGGAACAAATTCCTCTTTCGTGAGGAGTTATTCCCTTTCACTTAAAAATGGAGTTTAAGCCATTTAAATGCACACAGTAAGAAACAGCCAAGAATCGGAAAAAGGTATGTCGTGGGTCCACTATCCCTACAAGATTTTCATGAGGTAAGCATGTGAACTGTCTTTAAGAGCCTCATGTAACCATGCAGCTCTCTGAGTTACAAGGTGTTTATTTGCTTCCTCCCTCGCTGTGTCACATTGCATCAACCTGAATTATGCAAGCTGTGTAAATTATACAATTTAAGCACATTTATTTTGCACAATATGCTCATTTTGGGGAGGGACAGGGAACTGTGCAATACATTCAAATTCTGCCCTCCTTGACTATTACTGGAAGCCTTTCTTAAGTGCAAATACTGGGGCTGTTTACACATAATGTAAACAGCCCCAGTAATGTAATGTAAACATTCAGCAACACATCATGAGTTAATTAAGCCACAGTTTCTAAGGATGCGCGCTGTGCCTGAGCCCCTTCCAGTTTTCAGTGACAACCTATAAATGCCCCATTCGTTGGTTGTTGGCATGATGTCCTAACTTGGACACTTTAGGTTATTAGTGGGTTAAACAACCCAAAGTTAACCTAAGAACAAACCATGGGTTAACTTTGGGCTGTTTAACCCATTAACAACCCAAGGTGTCCGGATGTCACACTGACAACCTATGAATGGGACTGATCCGCTCTTACATGTAGACCAGGTCATTTTTGCCTAATACTGCCCACAGTCTTTCAAGCCTGTATTTGCAGGCATAAGGATAAAGAATTCTTTTTTAGAAAGTTTAAAATTCTCAGTGCTGAATTTCTGCATTAACCTCCGAGCTTTGCTGTACTTTTGCAAAACACACTTAGCATGCTCCTGTTGTGTCATATTTGAAATCTAAAGGAGAGCATTGGACAAAAGAACTTGTATTCTTGTTTGTTCAATATTTTCTTTCTTTCTTTCTTTCTTTCTTTCTTTCTTTCTTTCTTTCTTTCACAGAATAAATGAAGATGCATTTCATTTGCACATTTTCCTAGAGCTGGAATACAGGGGTCCCTGTAACTAGCGAGGATAAATTCTAAAGGACACTTTTTCGAAATTGCCTTTCAAAGAAAATCCAGCAGCTGTATCTGAAACCCCACAAATTGTTTGTGCAGATCTGTTTTATGTATACCAAAATTAAAGTTGAACTGTCCTTAAAACTTCTTGCTACAGTACATGTCGTGGTAGGTTGGGGGCCAAGCTGTGATGTACAAGCGTAGCACAAATTGTCATAATTTCTGAACATGACTGGTGCAGACAGAAGCAGGCTGTGCTTTCAGGAACCCTGATTAACATCAATGCTAGCTCAATATTTAAGCAAGTCTAGTCTGGGGGTGGGTGGGGGGAGGCATTTAGCCATGTTCTAGCAATGAGGTAAGCGGGGAGTACATGATTCTGCAGGCTGCTGCTACTGCTGGCTTAACCATGGTAAACCAGTAGGCGGAGTTACACATTTGCCAGCCCTTTGCATGAAACTTAATACCAGAAATGCTTCGATCCTGGAATTTAAGGTAGTAACTCTGTTCATACCATGGGAGTGGAATAGGGAAGCCCCACAGTGGAGAGGACTTAGCTTGCAAAAAGGAATGTATTTATGGCAATGTCCCCTGCATTGAATAGGATATGGAAGCTGACTTAGATGATATGGCCAGTGGAGTGAGCACACATGGAGCTTTTGGACATATTTAAGTTGTATTATATTATATACTGGTTGGGAATAAAGTGCTACAGAGAAGCGACTAATTCTCCAGAAGAAATTTTGAACACACTAGAGCTATATGAATATTTAATTCAGAGTGCAGCAAGCGTGGTAAAAACAATACCTTTCAGCCTTTGCTCTAGGGTGGTTAGGTTGATGTAAGGTACTTCCAAATAAGCAATTCTTTACATGACAATTGTCTTTAGGGGTGGGGTTCGGAGGGGAGAGATTGCAAGGTGAAGACTAACAACTCAGGTGATTTTCACCATGTGAGCAGTTTGATTCTTATCATTACCTTACTCTCTTCTGCTAAGATTGAGACAGTGGGCTACATCCACTGGCAGAAGGCAGTTTGCAGGGCTTGACATCCCTGCCCCCAGAAAATGCAACACTTGGGTGTGGGACCTTTCTGGATGAGGTGAGGAGACACCCCCACCCCCAAAATCAGGTAGCGATGCTTTCCGTGAGCAGCAGCTCTGCCTGCTAGCAGAATGGCATTGGATACAACTCAGTATACAGATAGGTGAATGTTTCCAGCATTGTACATGTGAAGCCAGTTCTCAGATAAATGTAAAGTACATAGTGTTAACGTATAGGCAGAAAAATTAAAAAATGCTCCTACTCATGCCTCAATTCTTGGCCTAAACTAGCTAGGTAAGTCAGGTGAGCAAAGATGTTTCCCGGATAGTCTTGATTTCTCCATATGACTTTTTCCAGGCTCATTAATAAGCAAGTGTTATTTCATATAACTTGCTGATTTGACAAAAATTGAAGTTCGGTATTCTTATAGTTAGCAGGAGCTAGGGTGTTCCATGAGTGAAGCTGTGACTAACACTTAAGACCCAAACTGCTGCTGCCATGTACTGTGACAAGTAGGTGTTAAGCATTGCTTATTAGTTTTGCCTGTCTGATCATCAAGTCAATGTATTACTCTAATAAATGAAAGCTTTTTTCTTAATGCAGACAAGCGTCTAAAGGGTTCTTTATCCTGTTTTTGAAAGTATTTCAACACAATTTTCAAAGGCAGTGCAAGTCTATTAACTATAAGACTTGTGGGCCACACTTTTTTATGTATACAGCCAGCTAGAGTAACAGATATATACACAAGTGGAGGTGCTGGCAAATCTCTTAGTATAGTACCAATGGTATAACCAAGGTTGTGGTCTCATTTTAGGACAAAGTTTATATAACAACTGTAGGGGATAGGGGCAATACAATACGGATAGATTTTCTTTTCCTCTCCACACACTATACTGGACAAGTACAGTACTCTAGAAGGTAGTGCCCATACGCACAGGTGTCTTGCATCAAAATAAGGGGGCTGATGCCCTATGGGCCTAATACTCTTGGTGGCACTTCAGATACAGAAGTAACTAAGGAGCATACCCTTTAGATTATAACATGAGAAGCTGCTTTTTACCATGCTTATAAAATAAAGACACAATGGCATTATACTGCAAACTAATGTTGATTCTATTAGTAAATTGTTTTTATTTAAGTTAAATTTCTTGATCAGGTGGGAATATAACAAGTGTATATACCATATGTAGTCCTTGTCCTAGTTTTAGGCTTAGTTCTCAGAGGAGCTGGTAAATCAGTATCCAAGACTACATCATGTCACTGCTCACATAATTGTACACTCCACCATACAAAAAACTCAAACTAAGAGGGTAGAAAGAAGGGTTCTGATCACGCTTTCTATCCTGTATGCTAGGTTTCCAGGTACTGGGGCAGGGGTTAAATATGAAACATTCACGCATGAGCCATTTGCAAGCTGAAGTGATGCAAATTAGATGAGAGATTTATCACCTTTGTGAGGGCTAGGAAGGTGGTTTGGCTAGTGATTCTCATGAACTTCTAAGCTTGTAATCATCCTTTAGGGAGGATAATTTCAGTACAGGTTAGAGAAACATAGAGTTTAACAGAAGGGCTCTTCAGGTGTTGATAAAATTAAGAGGTGGACCCAGATTGAGTCATACTCAGAGAAGACCCATTGAAATCACTGGCAGTTCTGTATTCTACTCTTGAGTATGACCCAATCTCGATCCAACCCCGAATACCTACAAAAGAATAATTAATCACAGTGAGCGATATGAAGTATGCATACCAAGCTTCCAAATCAGAAACAAGCCAAAGGCACTTGCTCTTACACTATACTTCATGATACGCAACACAAGTGATTTTATACAGATTCAAATATATTCTACAATCTTGATTTAATTTCCAGTATAGGGGACCGCATCCCACAAAGCACATGTGGTTTAAGAAGAGGATGAAACAATTTGGAATTGCACAGCAGCTACCACTGCAAGAGACCTCTACTACTGAGTAATCTCTCTGCTACATATCAAAGCATATTCTGTAACTCACTGCCAAGTGTCCTAGAGTCCACCATGTTACAAATAAAAAGTGACCTATCACTGCATATACCATCCAAAATGTACATGAATTGGACTACAGCCCACACAGTCCTGTTGTGTCATTCACATCTAGAGACAATGAGAAGCTCTGCAAATTTTACTTCTTTAAATATTCAGGATTCAAGCTCCTCCTCGTCCAAAATATTTACAATCAGTTGCTGCTCTTGTGGGTGGTCTGCAAAAACGGATGTTAGAAAACACTACGAAGTTCAGAAAGACCACCTTATCTGAGCTTTTGAGTGCTAAAGTCAGCCAGTTGTGCAGGAAAATAAGTTCATTTTTCACACCATGTATTTTTTTCAAACATTTTGGTAACATATAAAACTTTTTTCTTTTAAGCAGCATATGTAAAGCAGTGCCACGAAGAAAACTGAAAAATGAGGCAAATATAAGCCTGTTCGTTGCATTTTCCTCTTTAACCAGACAATCATTTTTGTTTTCACACATTACCTTAGTCCCAGAGACTCTTGAGGGGCTTACTCAGTGCTACATTTTAGCAAAAATACAGTTCTTTAGATGATAAAACAGGTAACATGCACCACTGACTCCTCTAGAAAACCGTAACTCACAGCTACTGCTTGAATTAGAATGCACAGGTACATTCACATAGCTCACTCTAAGGAAGTCAAAAGGGGAGTGGTACATGGTCTCTGCCCTATGCAGTGAACAAGCAGAGGCTGCAGTGGCCTATGTTAGACTTGCATAGTTCCTATGGTTGAGATCAGTGAGGCCCCGTGCACCCCGCACAGTTGGCTTCCTGGGAAAAGTCAAGATGTGCCCTGGAAGAAAAAAAAACTTTTCTATCAGGACCATATATGTTCAGGTTGTGCTATGCCCCCCACCCCCAGGGGAGCAGGGGTAGCTTCTGGCTTGATAAGCTTCAAGACTAAAATATAACCAATATCTTCTGTGCTTGCAAAAACTTCACATCAAGCTTATAGTACTTGCTTGTAATACAGACACTTAAGAGCAAGGGACTCCACAACCCACGCCAGACACAATGAAACAAGGAGCAGTTCACCCAGGAGCCTTAAATGTTTGCACATAGTACTGATTGTCAATACATGCCACCCATGCACTGATCCTGAAAGAGCAGGTAAAGGTGTTCTCTCCAAAAAAAAAAACCCCACACCAAACAGCTCCAGAGATCTTCAAAGATGCAGTATTGCAGAGGTGGAGTCATCTGGTGGAAATAAACTGCATTTAACAGAACTGCTATCCCCCACCATCAGAGTCCTAGGAGGGGCTTGCAGAATATTGCTGTATCAAGTGCTTGTGGCATAGGTTGCAGACACACTCCGGGTTGATGCTGGAGGGAAGGGGCAGTTCATTTGCTGAACAATCTTTGCAGAAGGCTCCACCACAGTTCTTGCATGTGTTCTGAACAGAGGAGGAGAAGAAAAGAATCAGGGTTATTGGCAATCTTAACTCACCCAACCACAAAGCTTATTCTTTGCACTGGAAAAGAGGGAAACTTTCACCAGCTAATCTTTCAACCATAGGATCTCTAATTATTTTCCATCTGGTAGCTCCTATGGCTGAAAACTAGAACTGCACATCTTCACCACAATGCAGTGGGAGGAGATCTCAAAATGCTCAAGGCTTGCTTGTTCAGGTTAACTGCCTGCCCTGTTCCTAAGACTCAGGCTAAGTAGTGATTGCCTCTCATCCTTCCACACAGAAGCCCTGTAAAGAAGGTCACTCAAGCAACAGTAGAAAGATGTGGATCTGCTATTCCTACCAAAAACTGGTTCTTAGGCTATAGAATACAGAAAAGAGGCAGAAAATTGTTCAAATTTACCTTTCTTTTGCTCCGAGTACTTTCTTCTTGACACAGCTGGCAGACCTCTGACTTTCCAGGGCTGAGAGGTTGTTCCTGAATAATTAAAATATACTCTCATTTAAGCATACGGTAAGATTCCTGGCCAACCTTTTGATCTCATGTCAGTGTTTCGCTTACAATTTCCTAAAGCCCTCCCTCATTCTGAGTAGTTAAATCTCAAATGAGCTGAGAAGGCTCTAAATTCAGCATCTTCACCTCACCTCCTGAATCTGTGCTTGGAAGATTCAGACAGAACATAAACAAATAAATCTTAACCTTTCTATAACACTTTCAGATCTTCAAAGTGCTTCACATGCATTCTTTAGCTAGTTGCGATGCTTACGAGGAACCCTGAAGACAGGTCGGTATTATTATCCACCATGTTAGATACATAGAATTTAGACATAGTTCAAAGTAGTTTGGATAATACTGGATTGTAAAGCCCCCTCACTCAGGGTTAAAGGGTTATTTGAATAATAATGGGCCATAAAACTCTAACATTCAAGGTCAGAAGTCTATCTGAAGTTTTTTGGATGAACAATCCATCATTCAAGGTCAAAAGTATACTTAAAAGTTTTTTCTCAGGTTAATGGTTGATAGTAAATGGTTAATACTTTTTAGCCAGGTACAACGAACATACGCCTACTGCGTAAAAATACATAGGGGGCTGAGCAACGCGCCACCACAGTACAGCAGAAACAAGAAAGGGGGCAAGGTTGTGGGGTGAAGAATCAAATAAAGAGAATAGAACATTTTAAAAGAGTTAAGGCACATCTCCCATTTTATGCCAATTTCAAATAAGGCACCAAATCTTAATGCACAATGAACTTAGAAATCCATGAAAACAGATGAAAGCCATTAATTCTATAAACTCCCAACATTCCAAAATCAAGCTCTTTTTATAAAAAATTTTTAATGAAGACATTATCTTTCAGCATCCAACACAAGGTACTCAGGCTCTTTAAAAAGGTAAAGGTAAAGGTGTCCCCAAACAGTCGTGTCCGACTCTAGGGTGCGGCGCTCATCCCCGTTTCTAAGCCGAAGAGCCAGCGCTGTCCGAAGACGCTTCCGTGGCCATGTGGCCGGCA
Organism: Heloderma suspectum; assembly: GCF_057233095.1. Classification (NCBI taxonomy): domain Eukaryota; kingdom Metazoa; phylum Chordata; class Lepidosauria; order Squamata; family Helodermatidae; genus Heloderma; species Heloderma suspectum. The sequence continues at coordinate 15,800,195 of NC_139462.1, forward strand.
TGACTGAACACCGAGGTGCACGGAACGCTGTTACCTTTCCCGCCGAGGCGCTACCTATTTATCTACTTGCAATTTCTTGCTTTCGAACTGCTAGGTTGGCAGAAGCTGGGACTGAAGACGGGAGCTCACTCCGTCACGCAGCACTCGGGTCTCGAACTGCTGACCTGCCGACCTTCCAGTCTGCAGCTCAGCGTCTTAACCACTAAGCCACCGCAGCCTTTAAGCCACTCAGGCTCCTTAGCAATTACTTATTTTAATTATTTTTTCCCACATATTAAAGATTCCCAACTACTATTCCAAAATAAGCAAAATAAATTACGTACGTGCTCCTCTTTGAGGCTAGGAGGTACCCTGCAATAGACACAAGGTATTAACTTAGCAATCCATTTCATCCACATCTTAACTAATATAAACTGGCTATTAAATGTGTCCTCATATCTCATGGTAGTGCTAGGTTTCACTAAACTTTATTGTACTCATATGCCCTAAGCATAAACAAGGCTTGGTTGCCCTTGCCCTATACCAACCTTTTGCAAAAGGCAGATTAAAATCCATAAAGTTGGTGGTAATAGCTTCAAGTCCTTACCTCTCCACCATTCAATAAACTCTCTCAAAATCCAAACACAAAGCACAAAGCACAGGTTAACTTGATAAGTACCAGATCAGATTACTAGGAGAGCTCATTCCCATTATGCACATCCTCATGTATCTGAGAGAGTAAGATCTGCTTGTCAAAACTAAGACTACACATTATGTACATGGAAGTTGCTTGTTTCATGCTTCAGAACAAACCAGAAGTTGAGAAATAAATATTTTCCAAGAAGAGATACCACAATGCATGGGGTTTTGTACTGCATGCTTCTATGATGCCACCTGAACAAACTGCACAATTTTCCTGGGCTTGTGTTATGGCCAGCGGGGGTTACCGCAATGGCCATGCACCTTTGGGGGAATCTGGCATCTTGCAAAGGAAAGGTTCCTCCTGTGCAAGCACCAGGTCATTACTGATCCCTAGAGGGACGCCACGTGCACTGGCGTTTTCATGGCAGACTGTAGCGGGGTGGTTTGCCATTGCCTTCCCCAGTCGTGCCTACCTTTCCCCTAGCAAGCTGGGTACTCACCTCAGAAGGATGGAAGGCTTGAGTCGACCTGAGCTGGCTACCTGAAAACCAGCTTCCGCTGGAATCGAACTCAGGTCGTGGGGAGAGTTTCAGTTGCAATACTGCCGCCTACCACCCTGCGCCACACGAGGCTTGGGCATCTTGCAAAACCTCTGTGCAAATGTTGCCTCTGAAAGCAACTGTAAGCACTTAGCAAACAGACTCCCCAGATGTGTCACTTTCAACTTAACAGATAATGCGACGATATCTAGAGCACTTCCCATAGCTTGAACACATCTAAAAATGACATGCAGATAACGTATCAGTGGAACATATTTGGACAACTTTCGCAACTGAGCTTTTGCTCACAAGAATGCTCCGTGGCAAATGCAAGATTTCATGTATATAGTCACAGGAATAATTTCAGAAGTCATCTCATGGCTGCAAAACTGGCCCCTTAATCATAATCAAACACTTCTATGATTAAAGAGAAATCAAAGACGTGAATTATTTTACGCAGCCCATACCTATTTGGAAGAACCGTGTTCTCCTTCACAGGTGTTCTCCGTTGAGAATCCTCTTCCATGAGTTTATTTCCTGCATCCTATCAATACAGACAGATATTGAGGAATCAAAGCAAAATGACAAAAACTGGCTCTATATTCTGTGCCTGCTTCTACATATACAGCGCCCAAAGGTTCCTTCCTCCCAATACAGCACTCTTAACTGCCTGTTAATAGTAAGAATCCAGAGAACATTTTAGGTTTGGCTGCCATGGAACCACCTACCACTACTAGAAGAACCAGAAATCAGTTCAGAGATCTTAATGAGACCTGTGATGATGGTCACTGTCATGTGCTTGTGTCACCTTGCATTTGAAAAAGCAAAATGTTTCTAATAAGGAAACAAAACATAAATATGGCCCTGTTCACCTCAGGTATATTAATGTGACCTGGGAAAGCAACTCTCCCTGGCATTATCACCTCACAAGGCACCTTCATGAGGAGGAGATTGCATCTCAGGGACTTCATGGCATACATCTCTTAAACCCTAGGTTATAAAGCCACTGAGAGCTGTCTATTCAGCTATCAACCGTAATGAAATAAGGGGCTATCTGAGGTCTCACCAAACAAACCAAACTCCTTGCCAATCAATGCAGGCCTCTCCCCTTGGGTCTGGAAATTCCAGCTGGTGCAAAATCCAGCCACAAGAATACTTGTGCAGGCTAGGCAGTTTGATTGTATCACACCAGTTTTGCATCAGTTGCACTGGTTACGCATTTGTTTCTGGGCTCGCTTTAAAGTGCTGGTACTAACTTTTAAAGCCCTGAATGGTTTTGGGACCAGTTTATTTGAAGAACCACTTATACTAGGAGTGGTGAATGTGTAGCCCTCCAGATGTTCTTGGACTGCAACTCCCATCAACGCTAGCCAACATAGCCAATGGTGAGAGATGATGGAAACTGAAGTCCAACAACACCTGAAGGGCCATGCCTTCCCCTCATATGAACTTGCCCAGGCCCTATGATCAGCCTCAGACATTCTGCTCTAAGGTCAATCAGGTTGCTGGGTATCAGGGACAAGACCTTTTCAGTGGTGGCCCCATATCTGTGGAATTTGCCCCACATGAGAGTCTTTCAGTGGATCGTAACGGCTTACTTATGCCATGACATTTTTATTTTATTTTAATCTTTTGCTGGTTCCCAGAATGCAGTTTAATCTATTGCTGTTTTTATTACATTATTTGTCAACTGCTTTGTTTTTAGCATTTTTATTGTAGGCTGTCTTGTGAGTGTTTGCCCTCACAGGTGGGGTAGAAATAAATTAACTAACTGGATAGATATGTTGAGCGGCACAGTAAATGCAACACATTTCCATGTAGGAAGAACCATGCGAACGGCAAGTGCACCACCACACGCAACAATTGTGCAGCCGCGCATTCACCCCTCCCTATTTTACTGCAAGCACATGTGCTAGACAGCTGCATCCAGCTGCATGCATGCAAGACAACAGACAGGAGCAACTGCCACACAGGAGGATCTACATTTGATCTGCACGCTGCTTTTTCCTACAAGGAGAAACCTGTGCAGGAAGCTTGCCATCTTTGAATCAGCCCTGAAGTTGCTAAATCATACTTCTGCTACAGCCAGGCCCCAACACAAGCCTGAACAACACATAAGCAGACTCCCAAAGATCTGGGTTAGAAGGGAAACTAAAATTAAGCCACAGTTAAGCACATAGAAAAGCAGCATTACTATATTTGATCCAATCTTCTGGAAGCCTTTGCCTCGGCCGTGCAAGTTTTTATTTTCTTGAACTCCATGGTGGGAATGTGACCATCGGTCTCGTTCCCGTTTCAGTTCCAGTTCAAGCTGACCCCTGAATTAACAGCACAGAGAGAAAAAAATGTTGGTAGAACAAGCTTTAACTTACTGACCCTAATTTTAAAAAGCCACCCCCCCAAAAAAAAGGATCCCTATTCTTACCCCTCTAGAATGAGAATTTTTAAAATGACACTTCTGAATAACAAAAAACTCATCGGAGAAAGCCACAGTGTAAGACCACCATATACAGGTTGCAGGTATCTTAATAACATTTTGCGCAATCAGGCAGGTTCCAATATATTGCACAGGAACACAGAACAATTGCACTGTTCAGTGACCAATGGGCCATCTAGCCAAATTCATTTTCTGTAACAGGAAGCAAATCTAGATGCTTCCCAATGTTTTAAAGGCAAATACATTATCTGTTATTCACTCCTGTCTCTGGATTTAAGGAAATATTAGAAGTAGCTCCCACTAGCATGTATAGGAGCTCTATACTCCTTGAGTTTGTCTAGTCTGTTAAAAAAACAGACTATTTTACAGCTGGCGATACAGTAGGCTGCAATCCTATACATACTTACCTGGGAGAAAGCCCCACTGAACTCACTGACCAGGTTCACACGATCACTTCACCCCACTGTAGCATATTTAAGGCACAGTGGGTTGTGGTGCATGTCAGCAGCCATTTTGAATATCCAATACCTAGCAGGTGGTTGCCATGGTTTGTCTTGTTGCCCAAACCCAGGCAACAAAGGTTGTTTGAGGGCTAAACAACTCTCAAATAACCATGGTCTGTTGTAGGGTTATTTGAGAGTTGCTTAATCCTCAAACAACCCTTCCCACCTGGGTTCAGACAACACAACAAACAATGGCAACCCTCTGCCAGGAGTTGAATATTCAAAATGGCCGTTGGCACACTCCACAACCCACTGTGGCTTAAATAAGCTATGGTGGGCTAGGGTGATCCTGCAAACCAGCCCACCAGGGCTTACTTCTAAGTAGATACATATAAGATTGCACCCTGTAGATGCAATATTGCATGAAAGGGAATGTGACTGCTTCCTATTGCACATGTTCCGGTCTTACTATATTTCTTGTTTTTAATTTTAATTAACCTGGGATATATATTGTGACGGTCAGTTTATAAATACCTACATACATTTCTTCCACGTTCACTTTGTATGATTTTGAAGTATACAGACTCACTTCTTGCAATGGGCAAATCCAGCCCTGAAGGAGGTGTGTGTGTACGCTTGCCCTGCTTCCAATACTAAACTCCCTCCAAGCTCTACATTCTTGTTTGTGCGAGTCCATATACAAAAGGACATATAGGTAGCCATCCCTGCAGCAGGCCTGTAGGGGGAAAACTCCAGAAAGCCATGCCTATGGCTGCAAAGAGTTGTCTCCTCCATCTTCAGCAGCAGCCTGTGTGTTATGTGCTTAGTGATCAGCCTTTGCTGGTCACACATATGTGTGAGTCTATGTGGAACACTTTAGAAGGGCTACTGGTAAAGGTATTAAACAATGCTCACAAGGAGGGCAAGGGACTTGTGTACGTGAAGGGAGGGACAGACTCCCGAGGGTTTGTATTGGAAGCATGTGTCATTAAACATCTCTTTTCCTTGCTTTGAGGTGTTTCACTATGACAATGCATGAAAAATCGTGCTAAACATGCAAGAGATAGAAAATGAAGATACCTCCCCCCACCACAAAAAAATCAATTATCTCTTCACCGCTGCTTGATGAGCTGTTCAACCTCCAGCTGAAGGCTATTGATCTTATCCCCAAACTCCTGCTTGAAGAGCCGATTGTCCTCCTCCAGGGACTGACGCTCTTTCTCTGTCTGTTGCAATCTGGATTTGAGCCACATGAACTTGTGATAAAAAACAAAAGCCATGGTGGGGAGGAAGACTGAGTTTAAACAATAAATAAAAAAAAAAAACAAGCTCAATGAAAGATGGAGGGGCATGTGTAGGAACAGGAAGTGAGAAGGGACAAAAAGTATCTAAAGAAAAACCAAAATGTAGGTGAACCAGGCAGAAGAAGCTTCTATTTTCAATTTTTTATTCTATTACTACAGTTTACAGTCATTAGATGATAAACATAAAACATCACTTTTATCCATAGTCAAAGCAAGTCTCAAGTACACAGTATTTGTAAGGTTTTGTTTTTTTAATTTACGTTACACTGCAGCTTTATACAAGTAACTGGAACTTGCATAATGGGATACCTACTATATTAAGAAATTAGTGCATTTATCCGGTCTCTTCCACAACTGTTACATCAGGTTAAACACACAGGGCTCCGGATTGAATACAAAGTTGTGGGCATGAACTTAGGACTCCCAGCTGACCTGAGGCATTGCTGCAATGGAGTTGGGGGTAGGGGAACAGTTTACTTTCACAATATAGAAACTGATTTCAGGCTACATGTATTCAGCAGCCATGTGACAAATACTCAACAAAATGGCTTAAGTGGAGGGTGGATGGACAGGTGGAGGAAATCACTCAGCAAAAACTTTAAGCTATCACACACGCCTGTCCACCACTGAAATGCCATCTTGAAGCACACTCAAACATTCAATAAGGCATGTGGCAAAGTCCTCCACATGCCCTCTCAGAATGCACATGGAGATCACTTCTTTGAAATCCCCCACACACCATGTCAAAGTCCATGGACAGCATAGAGAACTGCACCATGTGCCCATCCAGGCATTCAAACTGGCCCTTCTGTGGTGTGTGGTTGGCGGCGGCAGCAGCAGCAGCATAGGAATCCAGGCCAAAGGTATAGGGAAGCGAGGGACAGAGAGTTCTGGCAGGCTGTCAAAGGCCCCAGGTCTAGGACTATTCACAAAACAACATTTCCTCCTGCTCAGCCAGAACTAAGACTATCATCCCATTCAAGGTTCAGATGAGGACAGCTTTCACTTACAAAAAACATTCTTAGGGATCACTCTCTATGCCCCATTGACATCAGGGGTCCTGAAGCCCACTACTGAGCACATTATTTATCGTTGCCAACTGTGTTTTCCCCTGATCTAAAAGTATGGCTCCAAAGGGCATTTTAAACAGATGGGATTGTGTGTTAAGATTTTGATGCAGTCTATTTAGGAAGGAACAATTCCTCCCCATAATTTTGGTAGTGATGTGTCCCCCTGTGCCCTCTAATTTCACATCTGGTAGTAAATCAAACTGGATTATCAACCAGACAATGAAGCCTTTGTTGAGCCTGCCAAGTGCATTTTGGTAATGTGAAAGCTCAAAATTCTAACTCCAAGGGGAGGCAGCACTGTAACAATTCTAACAATATCCCATTTGGATATTTAGTGAAAACATTTTGACCTTGTGAGAGAATTTAAAATGGCACCTGCACTGCCTGAATAGAGTTTGCTTCAAATTAAAGGGTACATTTACAAGCGTGCCACACCAAAGTGCAATTCTTCAGGTTTCTTTTCTTTTCTTTTTAAAGAACAAAACAAATCTGCTGTTTTGCCAAAGGTAGTTTTGCAAGTTATAAGACAGTGAGATTCAGCCCTATAGATATTAAGACCAGGCAATGATTTTTTCCCCATCTTTATTACAGTCAATTTTTCCCCACTCTCCAATTTGTTTGAACACAAAACAGGTATTTACATGAGAGGGATCTGAAAAAAGACAGACTATTTAAACTAAAAAAAGTATTTTGGGTATCTTGACATGAATTCCTAATGACTACACCAGCCTTCCAAAACTGGCACCCTCCAGTTGTGTTGGACTACAACTCCCAGCAAGACTAACTGGGGCATCATGAAAGTGGTAGTCCAACACATCTGGAGGGTGCCTGGTTGTGGAAGGCTGATCTACACACTAAAGCCTGTTTAGGGACCAGCACTGTGAATTCTTGCAACCCCAGAAAAGAGACCCCTAATTTCATCCTAAGTAGAAAAACAATTTATTTTGCATTGCAGCATGGTGTTTCCCTCGACTTTCTAAGTTTTTGTTGGTCTTCCACTACAACTCTTAGTAAGTCCCATATTTGAACCAAATACTTAAGAATCAAATGTTAACAATAGCAAAAGGCAACTTGAAACAACAACCAGGTTATTGTATGCTGTAGCTACTCTGTCAATGACTGACCAGCAGTAAATCACTACCAATTCCATTAATCCCTCTTAAACAAGGTAAAAAGAACAACAAACTGTTTTGTAAAATAAATGATTCCATTTTCGTAAAAGAGGAAGAGAGGGTAACACACACCTATCATGAGAGTCCTTCAGGAAAAGAGAACTGCTGTCTATTTTTTTGGAAAATAAAGGCAGAGGTAGAAGGCAATGCAGAGATAAGAAGGGTTTACCATTTTAAAATAGAGCTACTAACCAGGCTCCACGTCCATGTCACCTAAAGGAGGTGAATAAATTATTTTTTCCTAATGCAAAATGGTTGGCATTGGTTTGCTATCTTGGCTTGTCTCTGTACTGCAAAATATTCCAGTTACAGCTTGGTGCAATTTTGGTTTGCATTATTTATTTTGGGTTATCTCTGCGTTCCTTGGCATATTTCTTTATGCCCATGCACACTGGGTTATATCACAACAATGGGGTTGTCCAGCAGATGGTCTTAAAAAGGAACTCTTGGAAGAGATAGTGGAACTATGCAGTTTCACCTAAACATAAAGAGGGTGAAAAGTGCAAGGAACTGAGCAAATCCAGGCAGAAACACATTTTGTTCTGCTCTAAAGTGAACGAGTGTAATCTAACCACCCTTCAGTTGGAGTGATTTTAAACACGGTATCTAGGAACTGGTGCATTCCTTGCACTGTATGCTATGTAGACCCTGCATGTCAGATAGACTTTCAATTTACATACATTTGTAATAAATGCTCAGGTGGAAAAGTGTGCAGTGTGGACAAGCCTTTGGCAAACAAGGACTAGACCCTCATAATGATGAGTTCTTAACTTGTGATGTGAGCTTGTCCTGGTCTTGAGATCAAATGGAACAAAAGCTACAGGATCATGGCTCGTAGCAGGCACCCGGCTGCTCTCAACTTCTGTGTATGCATTTTCTTCATCTACTTCACAACAGGGTAACAGAGAGAACTACCTCAGGTTTCCTTAAATTTGAGCATGAGACTGGGGTGGGGGGGCAGGGGGGTTGCCCTTTTCCAATATCCTGTCAACAGTAAGAAGCGTGTGCTGTATACACTTTGTATCAATTATATGTACAAAGCCACAAATCTCATTTTACTTGTGATTTTCTAGAGTACTTCCTGGCCAAATTGCTTGTAGTTTAGTAAAGTTTACGCAACAAATAACTGGGAAAAGGAAAGTTATAGGCTAATTTTTCTACTTCGAAACAAAAACAGATTTTTTAAATTTAAAAATCCACCAAATTCCAAGTCAACTTTAGGTGACAACATTTAAGTCTGACATCCAAACTCTCAATCTCATTTTGCTTTTCCTTCATAACAGAGTTGAGATGTCAGAGATGTGAGGTGACCAGCTGCAAAAAAAATGCCTAATGGGGCTTCTGAATCAGTTTGTTTGCTGCACTATTTAAGGTTTTTGCCTGTTTCACCAAATCCTTTTCACTACATGAGAAAAGGATATAAAGATGATATGAGGAGAAGGGGCGGGGGGAGGTGAGGAAATAGACAGCAAAAGAAAACACCAGTTAATTCAACAGATACCAATGACTGGATATTACAATATTTTAAAAAATACACTAGAACTATATACATGTGCTAAGAAACAACTTTTGATCTTCATTTACTAATAGCAGTAGGCACACCGGTGGATATTACTGTACAGCTACATGTGGTTTATTTGCACAATTCAATGTCTACAAGGATAGGTGCTTTCATAAGATGCTCTTTATTGTTGGAGTTTTTCTGAAAGTGCTGAAATCTCATTCCTCAGCCTATTAAGGAACTAAAGTCATTAGGTCAAATTCTGACCTTTTCTAGTTAAGCGTCAGGCTGTCAGTCCACATTACCCAGCCTCTCCCTGTACATAAAGGATTTGCAGGAAAATACTCATGTTTGCTGCTTCTTCAGGGTACCTACATAATGAACTCTGGGCATCGTCACATTTTTCCCTAGACTGTCTGCTGCCCTGTGTTTACTGAGGACCATCTGGCTTTAGGTCAGGGGAGATCAACATATAGCCCATCAGCTGCATGCACCCCCACCTTTTCTGCAGCCCCCCACTGAGCTACTGAAATTCAGCGGCATGTGGCAATGGGGAGCCCCCTTTTAAAAGCAGAAATTCACGGTTTTCCACATAAATTTGGTAGCGTGCCAGCAGCAGCAGCGGAAAAAGGGTCTGTTTTAAAGCAAAATCTTTACCTGCCTTCACACCACTGAATTTCAGTGGCAAACAGCACATTTCTGCTTTTCAAAGGAGGCTCTCCCACCCCACCCCTGCTCGCCACTGCTGTGCATTCAAATTTCAGCAGTGCCACAGTGGTGGAGGCATGGGGTGTGGCCCACAGTGGGGTCGGGGGGGGGGGGCATTGTAGTTCCCTGACCCCTGAAAGTTGCCCACCACTGCTTTAGGTATTACCATTAGATCAAAACAGCTCTTATTTTCAGCCATATTGTAGCTTAGCTGAGCTGATTGCCAGTGGCCACTGTCAAAGATGACACCATCTGGCTACTGCCCTTTTGAGATTTTATTTAGGTAAAAACAGCCTGCATGTCTTACATCAGGTGGGAAACACACAGGACCATGGACACTAATAGATGAGGAACAGACCCTCTGAACAAGTCTCTAAATGGAAGATATAAAAATGCTGTTTAATACATCCAAGCTCAACCTCTGACATGGACTTGTTGGGTGGCCTCAGTTCCCTATCTATAAAAGGAGAATCTGTCTCATGGAGGAGCTTTGAAAGTAAGAAACACAAAGATTATAAAGCATTTTGTGAATTAAAAGGTAATCTATGTAAATGATCCATAACAGTGGTTGAGGAACAGTCAATTCTTTCTCCTTTCTGGATTGTCATATGTAAAAAAAAAAAAAGGTTAGAAGGATTGCAAGATGGAGCTTGAAATACTCACAGCTAGAGCTTGATCATACTACTAGGTTTCCAATCGGACTTAACCACAAGAAACAATATAATGTTGATACGTTATGGGTAACAGAGACCGCTGATGCTCATCATAGAACATGGTTTCCACATAGCTTCACCCCTCCTTAGAAGCATCATGGTAGTATTTTTTCTTTCTACGTGCAAGTATAACATATGGCAGCCTTCCCCAACCTGGTGCCCTCCAGATGCTTTGGAGTTCAACTCCCATCAGCCTCAGATAGCATGGCCAATGGTCAGGAATCATGAGAGTTGTAGTCTAAAACATCTGGAGGCACCAGGTTGGGGAAGGCTGATGCATGAGCATGCGTATAACAACTGGTGGGATCATGTATATAAGGTAACTCCATTTAAACTCTGAGTTGTGTAAGTGCTACCACGGCATAATAAGGGGTGGGGGCCGCAGCAGGCTAGTTCTGAGAGACCTGACCTTGTACCGCATGGTGTTTAAACTGCTTAACCTCTATTTTCAAATGTCCTAAAAATATGTACATTAACAGTACCTTTTTAAATACACACACACACACACACACACAATCAACAGAAGGTCACAATTATATTTTGCTTAAATAAGCAAGTTTCAATTTTACCTTTGTTCAAGCAGTTTAATGGTAGCAGCCATCTGATTTGTCTTCTCCTCCAAGCGACTGTTTAGTTCACTCTTTTGTTTCACTCCCAAGTCTGAACTCTAGAAAGGCAAAAAGTCACAACCTCACCCTTAGTGGTCAACGGTAACTATAGAAGATGACTGAGGTTACATTCTTTATCTGTTTGTATAAAAGCAACCACACACGTGAAATACATGTACAAAACTATTCTGTATAAACATAGACTGATACTAAAATTGGCACAGCAACAATGTGAAGTAACAAGGAGTAAAATTATCATGGGAAAACACGAAATGTTCTTAGAAGAGAGAAGAGAGAAAATGACTATATATTATCCTGTTAATTGTTGATCCAAAATTCCACAAATGTATCTGTTATTCATTTGTTTTATTCATAAGCTGGTTTACAGAGGTAGGCAACTGACTAAATTTTACTAATCCACTCATTTATATTTTATATGGCCAAGTCGGGGCACTTGAGGGGGTCCCAATTAGTGTGGCTATGGGTCAAGGGAGGTATGGCGTTGGGAGGAGGGCTAGCCAGGTTAGGGGAACAAGGCCCAGACAGTTAACGGCTGTGCCGTATTCCAGCCCTCCCCACAACCGCGGGCATGGCGGTTCCCCTATCAGCCTGCCCTTGGGTCTCTGGCTGCTGCTTTTAAATGCCAGATAAGTTCAAAGTAAGACCTCCCTCATCCATGACTTAATAGTGGATGAGGAAGCTGATCTGGCATATATAACCGAGACTTCGGTGGGTGAGCAGGGAGGTGTTAGTCTCTCCCAGCTCTGCCCACCAGGGTACATGGTTCAGCATCAGGGAAGACCCGAGGGTCTGGGGAGGGGGGGTTGCTGTGGATGAGACTGATAGTCTAGATCCATTTCAGTCGAGGTGCAGGCCAGGTTTTGGCACAGAAACAGCCTTGGTCACCCTGTATGAGGGGGTGTGTGACCTTGTTGATTCTTCTTGATCTCTCGGCAGCTTTTGATACATGGTATCCTTCTGGGACTATTGTCTGAGCTGGGAGTGGGAGGCACTGCACTGCAGTGGTTTTGATCCTACTTGGATGGTCGGCTCCAGAAGGTGGTGCTAGGGGAATATTGCTCGGCCCCGTGGATTCTCCAGTATGGGGTTCTGCAGGGGTCTGTTCTGTCCCCCATGCTGTTCAACATCTACATGAAACCGTTGAGTGCAGTCATCCAGAGTTTGGGGGAGCATTGTCATCAATACGCTGATGACACGCAGTTCTAGTTCTCCTTTTCATCTTCTTCAGATGAGGTTGTGTATGTGCTAAATCAGTGCCTGGCTGAGACAATGGACTGGATGAGGGCTAATAAACTGAAACTCAGTCCAGACAAGACTGAGATACTGTTGGTGGGTGGTTCTTCTGACTGGATGGATGGTGCTCAACCTGTTCTGAATAGGGTTGCACTCCTCGTGAAGGAGTAGCTTCATAGTTTGGGGGTTCTCCTAGAACCATTCTTGTCACTTGAGGCTCAGGTGGCCTCAGTGGCACGGAGTGCCTTTTACCAACTTTGGTTGGTGCCCCAGCTATGACCCTATGTGGAGAAGGATAACCTGGTTTTGGTTATCTATGCTCTGGTAATCTCCAAGTTAGATTACTGCAATGCATTCTATGTGGGGCTGCCTTTGAAGACGGTTCAGAAACTGCAGCTCGTGCAAAATGCAGTGGCTAGATAGATAATGGGGACCAGAAGGTCCAAATATATAAGACCGACTCTGGCCCGCTTGCACTGGCTGCCTGTGTGTTTCCAAGCCCGATTCAAGGTGCTGGTTTTAACCTATAAAGCCTTACATGGCTCGGGACCACAATACCTGACAGACCACCTCTCTGGGCTCAAACATACCTATACAGTACACTCAAAATCTAAGGCCCTCCTCCAGGTGCCTACTCCAAGGGAGGCTCGGAAGACAGCAACAAGGGAGAGGGCCTTCTCAGTGGTGGCCCCTCAATTATGGAATGATCTCATCAATGAGGCCCGACTGGCGCCAACATTGTTATCTTTTCGGCGCCAGGTTAAGACCTTTCTCTTCTCCCAGGCATTTGGCAGCATATGATAAGTTTTAATTGATCCTGGAATGTCTTATATTTATGGTTGTTTGCTGTTGAGATTGTTTGTTTGAAGTTGTTTTTGATATATGTTTCTTTTGTGTATATTGTCTGTTCATGTGTTTTTATGTAAATGGTTTTTAATCTTTGTATATTTTTAACGTTTTTAATCTTTGTAAACCGCACAGAGAGCTCTGGCTATTGGGCGGTATAGAAATGTAATAAATAAAATAAATAAAAATAAATATTTTATTTTATAATTAAGTAATTAATTGCATTTCTAGTCTGATTAACACTTTTAAAAGTCTAAACCTACAGTATAAAGCCAAAGTAAAAAAAAAATAGGTAGAGGATCCTCATTTTTCCACTTAGACATTATATATATCCCAGCAACTGTTAGAAAACAAGTGACCATCTATACATTTTCTGATAAAATCAACCACTAACATAGAAAGGAGTTTTTGACAAATGAAATGCAATTTGTGATACTCATAAAACTGATAGAAGGAAAAAATCTAAAAAGCATTGTTGCTAAGGTTAACAAGCAAGGACCCACCTCTTGCCATGTTTGGCAAGCATATTTTGGATTGTTTAGCTTAACTGTGTGAGTTCAAATTCAATCAATTTCACTAAGTAACTATTTCATTCGTAATGTCTATTTATGCAGCAGTCAGCTGCATCACAATGTCAATCAATAGTGTATCTAAAGTATCAAATTGACAGAAAGATTCACTGCCACTGAACATTGGCCACAATTTTAAAGTGGAGATCTGGAAGGCAAAGAGGACAGAGTTGTCCTTATTTCAGGGACACATGAGTTCAAGTCCTATTTCAACCATAGGCTCACCACACAATCTTGGCCAAGTCACCCTCTCAGCTACAATTCCTTACTATACAGTAATCTGTAATACCACAAAACTGTTGAGAAGTGGACTAAATTATTGTAAACACACTTTGAACATTAGAAATACTATAAAAGACAGTAAGTAAAATGTGTAGACTTTAGGTTTCTTAACACAAGTTTTATTTGGGGGCTTTTGATCATATGTACATAAAGCCAATGCAGACTAAATAGTAGCCATCCCTTCAACTTTTGTTAGCAGAGTAGGAAGAGACTGCAAGTCCTGGTTTCTAATGCTGGGTTAAGGATTAATCTCACTTAACCTCAGTAAATGTTGGTTAAGAATGCAAATGAGGCATAATTTGCAAGAGATGGAAGAGAGAGCACACAACCCCTCAGTCCTTTCAAAATCCCTTACCCAGAGTTCGGAGACAGCTAACGTTATATCTCCAGCCCAGATATTTCAGTGGGGGGAATTGCAAAAGGAGCACAATATAAGGGGAAGATAGGTGCACTCTCCACAGAGACAGAGCAGCACTTCAATAATTGCAGGGTCCAAGCTAGCAGTTGTCCTGCTTTATAGCATTCTTATTTATGTATGTTTCTTTCCTATAGCAACACCACCCCAAGGGTTCAGGAGGAAGTAACAGTCTTCAGCCGAGCAAGCCAAGTGAGGGTGAGAATGTAACATACCAAGGGTCTCTTGATGAGCTTCATTTTCAGCTGAGCACATTTTTAAGTGTTGGTCTCATGCATCTAACCCCACCATGCTCTCCAAAATAAGGCTAAGAGAGGGAGCCACTACCTAACAGCTATCCTGCTTGCTTACCTGCAGCTTGAAGGCCCTGCTTGCTTACCTGCAGCTTGAAGGAAAGTTCAAGTTTTAGGGCCCTGAGATCATCAAGTTGCTGCCTGAGTGCCACCAGTGCATCTTGTTTCTCACAAACATCTTTTTCCAGCATCTTCATGGCCAGTTCCATCTCTTGTCTCATTCCAATCTGCACTTCAAGTTCTTTTTCCACATCCTATACCACACACACACACACACACACACACACACAAATAAACAAACAGATACAATATCTGAAATGTATCAAAACCTCTACTCAATCCATCACTCAATTCGGGGGGGGGGGGATTATATTGTCCATTCCTCCAGCATAGAGAATGAGACATAAAATTTCAATACAAGTTCCAGAAGAGCAGTAGCATTAGTTTGCCATAGCCAAAGCAACGGTGTGTCTTTTGCGCATTAAATACTACCAAATTTATTGTGATATGAGCTTACATAGGCTAGAACTTGCTTCATCAGAGGGATGATTCTTCCATCTGATGAAGTAGGATCTAGCTTATAAAAGCTCATGCCACAATAAATTTAGTAGTCTTTAAAGGTGCTTCAGAACTTTTTGCTGTTCCCTCTCAAAGGCAGTCTCTAACAAGGGGCCATTGTTCAGTGGTCAAGTACATGCTTTGAATGGAAAAGTTTCCAAGTTCCATTTTGCTCCATTGTGAATTGGCAGTCTCATTCTTACTAAAATATTCCCTATGACAGTACTGTGGTATAGAATTATTAGACACTTCGTGTGGATTTATCTGAGAGCTTGTAACTGACTCCTCTTTAATATCTATGTAATATCACACCCCTTGTACTTCCTACTTGAAGGATATCTTATTGCTATCTAAGAGGATAAGAAATGATAAGAAAAGGCCCAGATCATAAGGTTCTAACCCACACAACATCTATTGCATATTACATTACTGGCAGTAAGACCAGCTAACTTGGACTGATATTTCTATCACCATCTTCTACTTTCCATTTTATAAAATGCTTGCTGATCTCTCCTCCCAAAAGCTGACCGTTTTTTCTGTGCTCCAATATAAATAATACACAATAACTGCTAGAAGGTTTAGCATCTTAAGTGTCAGAATCTTCTAGTAGCTTAGTGAAAGTATTGCACATGACACAAGCGCAATATTATTGTGGCAAATATGGCCAGTATTCTGCCGAGAACCAGAAAATTGACTTTTAGTGCAGGATCTTATCAGTCTAGCCTTATACTGCAACTCCTTGGTGCAAAAGGTATAGCCATACAGCTCTCCTCCACATACCACAGAAAATCATTTCAATTTTCCCTTTGCTATGGAAAAGTGCCAGCACAGCATGAAATCCAGGGCTTCTCTTATTACAGTCTTTTAAAACCTGAGCATAAGGCTGTCCAGCTTACCAGCCGCAACTGTGTTTCCTCCTTCAACTGTTTCCGTGCTTCATTAAGGGCATGTCCGTCTGCAGTTCTCTCTTGCTTTGTTACCTGCAATTAACCAACAGACCACAGAAGCAAATGAAATGGGAGCTTTTTGGTATTCAACTAATAATACAATGATTAAATAATGCCATTAAAGTTTGTTCTCTATGCGGTGTGAATGCAGAGTATAATCTTATCTGAGTAGTTACTAGGAAACTTGAGATCACAAAAGTTATTTAAGCATCAGTGTACACATCTTCAAAATTGATAATGTAAATTCAGGTTGAATGCACACAAGTAAATAAGAACATGAAGTTTCCTCCTGTTACTGAAATTCTCTAAGTGAAATAAATCTCTATATTTTAGCTCAATAAAACAATGTTAATGGATTTGTTTTCTCAAGTGAACAGACTAGAAAGCCTCTTCCAGGTCACGTCTCACTTAAAAGACAAAAGTTTTTGTTGCTCTAATTGGATTAAGTCATTCCAAACACTTGACACGTTGATAGGAAAAAGTGTTCCGGGAACTAGTAAATTGAAAGTGTCTGTACCAGGCTCTAAGACAAGTGTTAATCTAACCTCAGAATTAAAATACAAAAACCAAAGATACACTAGCATCAGGAACACTGCCATTAGGAATTCATTCCACTAAGAAGTTGCCTTTCAAAGTCTAACCCATCTGGCAAGAGATAATATCATACCATGTACTCTCACTACATCAACACACACAGGGGACATCACAGTGGGCCTGTTCACATGACCAGAATAAGCCACCCATGGGCTGTTGTAGGTTTATTCGAGGGTTGTTTCCCCCTCCAACAAGCCATTCCACCCAGTTTCGACTGACACAACGAGCTGCACCTGGGAAGGGATTATGGAATTCACACACAGCACACGCCATGATTTAAATAATTATTTAATATTTATTTTGATGATATGAACCAGGTCATTATGTCACAAGCAAAGAGTATGTGCAACAAGGTACTATGCAGTGAAGTGCCTAGAGAATAAAAAGGTCCTGGACAAATGAGCTGAGTTGCAAACCATAGCAAAGGGGGGGGGGGATCTACTTGCAATTACTAGACAACACACGCACACACCCACAGACCTTTCTGTTGGATTCCAAAATATATGAACTTTCTTCTTTGACTCGCTCCATGTCTTCTTGCAGTGTTATAATTCTGTTGTTTGCAACAGCGAGCTGTGCGTTTCAACAAGAAGAATGCAAGATGTTAGTAAATACCACTATTCTTGATTCTACAGATACTTTCTTGGTAGAAGGTAGTTAAAACCATATGTCTATGAAAGCCAGCAAGATGTAGTGGACAAGGGGTTGGACTTCAACCAGAGAGATCTGAGAGTTGCCATCATGTTAATCTTGATTATCTTACAGTTACAGAAGTTGGCCAATAAAAGAAAGCCATCATGAGCTCTACAAGAAGTGTTTTGCAACCTCTGGTTCTGACAGTTCCCAAAGGTGTCAAGCAAAGGGAGATCCAAAGATGCCACACCATCATCCTCTATGAAACTGGGCTGTTAGTTGATCATATATCGAATATGCATACTAATATTAAATATGCATACATTTGCATACAGACAGGAGTTCTAAAGGAAAAGGCCTACTTTTGTTTTTACACCACCTGTCACACCAGACCCCACTGCATTTCTCCATGTGGGAAAAGCATATCAGTCATTAAAACAAATTCACCTGATGTCTGAAACTTGTTTTTTCCCATCAGGAACAAAAAGCATATTTATTTCATTTCTACCTACCTCCTCAGTAAGTTTAGTGTTGGATTTTTCTAAAGCATCAACCTTTGCCTGCAGATTGTTGACTGTGGCACTGTCAAATTAAACAGATCCGCAGTAATTATACGGAAACTTAAGAATTCAGCATCAGCCAACCAAGTCTTTTACAGATCAGAACTCACATAATCAAATAGGAAATCACTCTTTACCTTAAATGTCTATTGAGTTCTTCTACATAATTTTTCTGGTCCAGGATTGCAGTAATTTGACCATCTCTGGAAATGGGAAACAGTGAATATTAAGCAGCAGCAGCTAAATATTATCGATCAAAGGAATATGTAAAGGGTGAGGAGAAGGAAAAAATGTTGTTGTTGCACTTATGAAAAACAAAAAATACAAAAAGCAACAGTAGCTAAGCAGAAGTTATTACCCTACTCCAATAGGATCAGAAAAAGAGACACTGGCTTAATTCAGACATTGTACCAAACCATGATTAAAGCAGCTTGACTATAGGTTTGTGTGGTGTGAATTGACAAATAATCATTTGTAATCAGGCAGCAAATGGGTTTGAAATGGGTTTGCAATAAATGGTGTATAACTGTGGCTTGGTATGATGTCTGAATTGACAAACCATAGCTCAGGCCATCATTCAACCTCCAGAGTTGCTGCACCACGGAGATCAGAGTAAACTTATGGAGCCAAGTGCTGAGAGGACAAAACAGAAAAGACGACAACACATGCTAAATCAGGGGTGGACAACTTGTGGCCTTCCAGAAGTTTTGGCTTATAACTCCCATCAGCCCTAGCCAGCATAGCCAATGGTGAGGGATTATGGGAGTTGTAAACTAAAACATCTGGAGGGCCACAAGTTGCCCACCCCTGCTCTAAACCACAGTTTGCATGTTGTAAGTTTGGAAGCTCAAAACAAGATTTAGGTTCTAAACTATGGTTAGCAAAACCATGGCTTAGTGTATCTGAACTGAGCAACTGAAAACAAACCCCCAATTTGAAAGAATTTATGGAATAAAAAATTACATAGGGTGGATGGCAAACATGAGAAAAGCAAAACAAAACAAAACATATTCTGGATTTTTCCCAAAAATATGACAGAAGTGTTCATCTATGGGGAAAATTAATAACAAAACCAGTATTTTTATCAACTACTGACTTATACAGTAGCATGCATCTTTGTGTAAGCCAAGTTATCGCTTCTGTACTAAACATGTTTGAAGTAATGTGTATGGGCACACGTGTATGCTCTCACACGCTCAGACTCCACCTCTGTACTTCAGAGCTAAAGAAGTCTTGATGTTCATGTAGCTTTAGTATAAGTCACATCTCAGGAAACAACCCCACCTCAAGATAATGGCCTGCACTAACATTACTATTAGCACTGTACAAGTCTTTGTGTCTTCTTTCCCTTTATGAATAATTTCAACCTTAAATACCAGTTACAAACACCTTGATGATGTTGCATTAAGTCTTCAGTTGCATGCTAGGATTATAATAAGCAGGGTAGTACAATGAAGCTGTATGAAAATACAGCTTCATTGGGCAATTTGAAACACTAATCTAGGACAGAATAAAGTACTTACCCCTCATTGCCCTTACTGCTGTTCCCATCCTTTAAGTACATTGAAAAATCAATTACTCCAACCTACAACAGAAGATAGTAATATTCATTTCAAACACAATTAGATTTCTTCATACATGTAGCTTTCTTATTAACACAGACCGAATGCCTTATTTGAGACATGGGCAATAATCTGGTAGATGAGCTAGATCCATGCTCAGGTCTTCCTATTTTTCTTTTTCTTCAGCAGCTGTCCCATCTCCCAATGGCTTTTTAAATTTGAAACATTTTGCTATTTGGCACACGTGTTTGAAAATAAAACATGGGGAAACCTTGGTGCGTGCATACTATTGTTTGCATGCAAGTTATTTATCTTGTTGCATCATGGCATTTCAAGTCATTGGTACATTTCTTCTTGCTGAGAATATTATTATTTCTTACATTTCTGTACTGCCCCACAGCCAAAGCTCTCTGGGCAACCAGTTTAGAAAGGTTAAAATATTAAAAATACAATATGCAAAATTTTAAAATATAAGAAACACGTAAATAGACAGTATACACAAAGACAGCATATAGCTAAAAACAACTTTGAGCAATCAGCCAAACCATAAAACAAATCCAGGATCAATTAAAACTGATCACATGCTGCCAAATGCCTGGGCAAAGAGAAAAGTGTTGACCTGGTCCCAAAAAGATAACAATGTTGCCGCCAGGCAGGCCTCATTGGTGAGATCATTCCATAATTGAGGGGCCACCACTGAGAAGGCCCTCTCCCTTGTTGCTGTCTTCCGAGCCTCCCTTGGAGTAGGCACCTGGAGGAGGGCCTTAGATTTTGAGTGTACTGTATAGGTATGTTTGAGCCCAGAGAGGTGGTCTGTCAGGTATTGTGGTCCCGAGCCATGTAAGGCTTTATAGGTTAAAACCAGCACCTTGAATCGGGTTCGGAAACATACAGGCAGCCAGTGCAAGCAGGCCAGAGTTCGTCTTATATGTTCAGACCTTCTGGACCCCATCATCAATTTGGCTGCCGCATTTTGCATGAGCTGCAGCTTCTGAACCATCTTCAAAGGCAGCCCCACATAGTTTGCATTGCAGTAATCTAACTTGGAGATTACCAGAGCATAGATAACCAAAACCAGGTTATCCTTCTCCACATAGGGTCATAGCTGGGGCACCAACCAAAGTTGGTAAAAGGCACTCCGTGCCACTGAAGTCACCTGAGCCTCAAGTGACAAGAATGGTTCTAGGAGAACCCCCAAACTATGAACCTACTCCTTCACAAGGAGTGCAACCCCATTCAGAACAGGTTGAGCACACTCCATCCAGTCAGAAGAATCACCTACTAACAGCATCTCAGTCTTGTCTGGATTGAGTTTCAGTTTATTAGCCCTCATCCAGTCCACTGTCGCAGCCAAGCACCAATTTAGCACATCCACAGCCTCACCTGATGAACATGAAAAGGAGAAGTAGAGCTGCGTGTCATCAGCATACTGATGACAATGCACTCCAAATCTCCGGATGACTGCACTCAGTGATTTCATGTAGATGTTGAACAGCATGGGGGACAGAAAGGACCCCTGCAGAACCCCATACTGGAGAATTCACGGGGCCGAGCAATATTCCCCAAGCACCACCTTCTGGAGCCAACCTCCAAGTAGGAGCGAAACCACTGCAATGCAGTGCCTCCCATTCCCAACTCAGACAGTCATCCCACAGAAATGCCCACAGAAGCATAGGGTTGGAAGGGGCCTACAAGACCATCAAGTCCAACCCCCTGCTCAATGCAGGAAGTCTGTTTCCCAGGCGGTCTCCCATCCAAGTAGTTACCAGGGCTGACCCTGCTTAGCTTCCGAGATCAGATGAGATCCCAGAAGGATACCACGGCCGATGGCATTGAAAGCTGCCGAGAGATCAAGGAGAAAAACAAGATCACACTCTCCTGTCTTTCTCCCGACAAAGGTCACCATACAGGGAGATCAAGGCTGTTTCTGTGCCAAAACCTGGCCTGAACCCGAACTGAAACAGATCCAGATAATTGATCTCATCCAAGAGTGTCTGGAGCTAAATAAATATCCAGCTACCCAAAGAAGATGGGAATTATGTTTGTAGCTAATAGTAGTTCAGCCTACTTCCCTTTGTAGGGAGCAACTTAGAAGTAGAACAGGACAGCAGATCATGGTCAACTCATTTCTCCTAAATCACAACTACGCATATAGAAACAGAAAATGTAAATTATTCTGTATTGGTTCAATTCTAAACAAGATTTCTCTTCCCCTACAATTCTGTGCCCACAACCTAAAAACTAGCAAAGAATATGGATTGCTAGGAATCTCCATTAACTCCCTTAAACATGCAGGTTTCTATGCCCCATGGCATAGAAGGCACCTGTAGAATGCTCATGGGAGTGCAGCTTCATGAGCCTGTAATCTTCACTCTCACTATTCACATGGCCCTCTGCCATGTGAATAGCCCCTCCCCTCCACCTCTGTTCCTGCCACCACACTTCCACTTGTCCAGAAGTCCAAGAATAAAGCATGCAAACTGAGAAACTTGTATTCTCAAAAAAGCAAATCTGCATAAATTGCAATAATTTCTGCACAGAAAATATGTTTGCTCGATATAAAGAAAAGGGATTTTTAAGCTCAAAGTACAGATTTTCCTTGAACATGCTCTCATCCAGTTCACTCTCTTCCTTTTTTCTGCTTTTATTTACTCCTTCACTTCAAAGCAGAAGTGAGGAAAAGAAACTGAAGGGCTTCTTTAGTTTAAAACATGACATGACGTTTATGTCATTAGAAAATGACATAAATGGGAAGTAGAAAGCTTCCTCTATAATTGCTTAGTGAGCAGCTGTATGTGTTTTTCAAATGGAACAATACAGCAAAATCAAAACATTCTCTTTGCTGACAAATGTCAAGAACATACAAATTAAAACCATGAAGTATCATCTGTATCTTAATTCTTGATTTCAGAAGCCAAAAAATGCACATTACTTTAAACAAAAGTAGAAGAATCTGTATTCAGACTTCAGTGAAGTCACATTGGATCTTGTGCAGCAGCCACTGACTTGGCAAAAAAGCAATCCGTGACAAAAACAAACCCCAAAACTAGATTTATCTTAAAATTAACTTTTTAATGAAATCCAAACTGAAGGGAGTATAATTCATCCCCCAATTAAATATTGACTAAATGTCCAGCACCTGCGAGTCCAAGTCTTCACCCTTCATGCAGAAATTTGCATCGATGACATTCAAGCCTACTAAAAGACCAGCAATTATGGCACCTTCTTCCTCCATCATGAGTGCATTCGGTTCATAAAATTCACTGCAAAACAAATTGAATAAAGCTTGTTACATCACTAAAGATACTTCCAGACAGAGGGCTCCAAGCACCACCGATCAAAAAGCATTGTATACCTCTTCCACCTTTTCCTCTTTAACTTTTTTTCTGGTAAGAACAAAGACAGAAGCAGCAGTGGGAAAACATGGGAGGATTTCAAACAGAAGACAGTGACATCTGGACCACCTGTAGAATTCTGTGAATGAGGCAAGGTGATTGCACAATAAAAGCTTCATCTAGAAGCACCCTCTATTCCTCTTTCATCCTCTCTCAGTCTGCACCCCCTTCGCAGTCACTCAGGGCCAAACTACAAATTACACTGAATTCATAGCATGCTGCTGTGTCTTCAGTGTTCCTTTAATTACAGGTATGTGTTGGAGGGGGAGGGAGATTCTTATTGAAACCGCAGCAATGAAGGGCAAATTTATCCCTTCCTTCCTGCAAGTGTATTCTTTCCCTCCTGCACATGTAGATATGTCCCCTTCTGCTTGTCTGAAACAAGACCAACATAAATGTAGAATTAAGGAAGATTTCAAAATTTTGGAAATATTAAGAGCAAGCAGATAACCTTCTGTAATTAATAAAATAAAATGAGGAAAAGGGAAGGCAATCACCGTGTGTGTGTTTTAAAATGTTTTATAATAACTGTTATTTGTATTCAACTTACTGATTTTTATTTTTAATCATATATTAATCCTGTATGCTTACCTGGCTTGAGCCACCATAGGTCAGAAATCTGCAGGTATAGACAGGGCTACCAACTGTGCAAGCCCACTGCCCTGGTTTGCAGTCAGTGTACTGGCAGTGAAATACTGCTCTCTCTACTTTTCCTATGGGAAATGAGTCTGCAGACAGGAATCTGTTTCCCTACAGCATCTAGCACAATTTTGGGTGATTCATAAACGCTGGCCTGTGACAGTGTATACAATTGTTATTATTTTTTACTACATCTCAGTTTAAGGAAAAGTCATTTCCTCCCAGGTATCTTGATGGTGGAGGGCAGGTATCTGAATACATTATGACAACCTAGCAAGTTTCCAAACAAGATGTTTACTTTCCACCCATTCTGCTATCAAGAAAGCCCTTAGAAGTTCCAGAACAGCTAGGATTTCAGCAGTGCATACAGGAATACACCAAAAAGATGTCTAAAGGGAACAACTGACTTATATCATGAATGCTCATTTATTGAAACCAAGGCTTTAGTGTCAAAGTAAGAGAAGTCACTCACCTGAGAATTTCCCTTCTATTTATCAAGGCTTTCATGTACTCTGAAAGCTTCTTCTGCATTAGTGCTAGGCGAAGCCAGGCTCTTCCTCTACCCACAGGCGTCCTGTAAGTCCCACAGACAAAGTGATAAATGTGTGGAATCTATGCCCCAACGTCTGCCCCCAAAATCAATAATAAAATTAAGCATTTTTTTTAATTGTCACTGATGTATTTTAGGTAGGCTCCCTAGTTGCTCTTGCTCAATGCAACTGGTTTTCAGTTGGGATAATCGGAACCACACATAGGCTGTGTTTGCTCACAAAAATAAGACAGACTTGTGAAGAATTCTGGTTTATCATTCACAAGTAGCGTATTGGTGCATGCTGCCCAATCACTCCCTCTTGGCTCCTCCCATCAGTGCGAGAAGCTATAGTAACAAGGGACTCATCAGGAACAAAAAGCTTAGTGCTATGTCTGGTCTTCTTGCTCCCAAACAAGCCAGGAATCGAAAAAACTTCAAACCCCGGCTTTAAACTCTGGGTTTGTGTAGACAAAGACATAGTATTCTAGATGTGGCTACACAGATTTATATGGCAGTGTTACAGTATTTGCTGTTTTATTTTTTAATTTCTTTCCCTAATCACTCATAACAGTGAATTTGTTGCATTGTTGCTATGGACACTTTGGCCTGGTTCAGATATAACAGTAAGCCATGTTTTCCCAATAAATGAATGAGCTACAGTGAGCCATACGTTCGCATGCTCACCCTTCCACTTCCATCCTCTTCCAGATGCCAAGTGAAAGAGATTGGAAGCTTCTATTTCTAAATATCCCTTGACAACTAAACTCAGGGAACTGTGATTTGTTTAAAACCTAGTTCAGAGGTGGGCAATCTGCAGCCCACATGCAACCTTGACTTTGATGTATGCCTTGTTATATCTGTGGTTGAGCCTCTGAGCTCATACCTATGCCTCACATTCCATTGCCTCTGCACTGCAAATACTGCGTCTGCAGGGATGAAGGAAAGGAACAGGAGATGGGGCGGGGGGTGGAGCAGGGCAAAATTTAGGTTAAGGAGGCAGCAAACTAAATGAGTGTGAATGGATGCATGTGAGAGAGAATGAATAGGTGTGTGTGCCTGACAGAGAGAGAGAGAGAGAGAATGAATGGAAGAATACATAATGCATGAGTTAGTGGACAATGTTTACCAAACAGCAGTATTAAAATATCTTAAATAAATAAAATAACCCTGAAATTACATCTGATTTAACAAGAGTGCTGATCTGGGTACACACTAAAATAAAAGTGAGCAACTAGTCTAGCCAATGGGTCAAAGTACTGATTGGTAGTGGGCCAAGTCTCTTTATGCTTCTTCACTTACGTATTTCCATCACCATACTCCACCAGCCTGGCTTGTTGGAAAAAGCTGTCTTGTTTGGAAAACAACCCAGTTAACATTAACCACAGTTTAGGGTTCAGACAACATGCTCAACTGTGGCAAACTGAAATTAGAAGCAAAAGCTTCTGAAATCCTAACAGATGTACCAGAAGAGGAGAAGGGAGCAGGGACAGTATGAGCTCATCACACTAAACTATGGTCTAGCATAACATCCAAAAAAGGTCAGTAACTTCCCCTATTCCCTCCTCCTTCTCTCTCTCTCTCTCTCTCTCTCTCTCTCCCCCGCCACCAGTGAGAACTTCAGATACAGATTACTACCTAACCTCTACATAATATTTCTCATGTTGCCTTGAGAAGACCCACAAGCAACAGGAAAGCATAGCCACACATTCCTTCCACTTTTCTCCTCTTACAGCAGAAATGTGAAACGGACGAGCTGTGGACAGCTGAGTAAGCTGTTTTTTGTACGCTGGATGACTGGTGTATAGCATCACTGCCATATAGCATCCCTGACAAGTCCCTGACCAGTGTCTTGTTGAAAAGTTTGAAAGAGTAGATAAAGACATCACTTACTTCAGCCCTGGCAGATCTTTAACACTTGCTGTAATTTCTCCAGCTTCAGGGACAAATTTCTCTACCAGCTCCAGAGGTCCCCAAAATGACTTGTTTTGGCCCAGAAAAGTCTTCTTGGCTAGACAAAAATATTGTTATTTCTTATATGTGAGTCGATATCTTCAAATTGCTTGAGATAGTGTGGGTTGCATTAGAAATTCAAATCATATATTTCAAAAGCCAGCAGTCCCCTCAACATCATAACCCAGTGACATTGTTCCCTCATCTTTATCCCATGCTCTGCTGTATCCTGTGCTCATTTTCTTGTAAATGGTGTAATTGCTTCAGACAAGGATTCATGCATATGGCTGGCAGGCAGGCAACTAATGGAAGTAGCCATTCATTTTTTCTTACCCCACTGCTCATTTCCTGCTTTCAGACTTTAGTACATGTCTCTTCCTCTTTGTCTTCCACCAATACATTTATGTAGTAATAAACATTTATATTATAATGAATATCTAAACATTCATAATTAATTATGAATGTGTAGATAGGATTAACAGAGAAAATGCAGCCCTATAAAATCAGTACAGATGTCTCCACTAGTGTGGGCAGCAACTAGTTTTCTACTTTGAAAAGTGAGAGAGGGGTTGTGAACCAGAACCTCCAACCTCACCCTCTAAAGTGGTTTTCTAGCAAGTTCCATTGCTACAGATATCACCTCTAGGCTGCATTAGTGGACCAGTTGACATCCCTGCTGGTGCTGCATTTGGCCCTGAGGGCCTCCATTTCCTGGAGAACCATCACTGAGACTGGCAGGGGAAGAGGGCAGTTCCATCTAGCCCCCTCTAGTGTGGGCCAAGTCCATCAAGTCACCTGACTGTGGGAAAACCTGTGTGCCAAGAGTAGTGCTGACCAGGACATTGTTATCTGGTCTGCTCCAAGTTTGATCTGGGGAGAGGTGCTATGCACAGAGTTTGCTCTTTGCCTGGCTGCCACCACTGAAACATGCTCAAAGGCAACACCAGAGGGAATTAGCCCGCTGAAATGGACCTCCACAGTAGACTTCTGGCACAGGGTTAGGGAATCTGGGGGAAGATCTACATGTGGAGGCCTGCCCCTACTGAGACTGAAAAACAACTTTATTCAAAACACCTTTGTATGCCATCTTGAAGACCCAAGTGGTGGAAAAACAGGATACAAATCTGTTAAAATCATGCCCACATAAATAACACTTCTGTGGACAGTTATTTGCTAGGACAAAACACAAGTAACCATATTCAGCACTAGCTACAGCAATATTCCTATTTAACGTTTTGAGCATAATCCCCAAACAAAGTAAGTCTGCTGACATATCGCACTCACCTTTTAGGCCATGTTTAAGGCAGTGCTCCATCACTACAAAAAACTGCTGAAGAGGTGCATAGTCAGAATCCAATGTTCTCCCAAGATTAAGAGCAGATTCAATCAAACCCTTTATACTCAGTTTAGCCATATTCATCAGGTTCATGCGTTCATTGGCCATGAGATAGTTGGGGTCTGCAACAAAACACATACACAAGGTCTGTTAAGAAAAATACATTAATATAATTTCATTCTGTTTTACCTTGATGGAAAATAACTGAAATTATTTTTTTAATTACTTAAATTATTATTTTTTAAGTGGCAACTGTCATATTTAACCTAAGGGATGCTGTGGAGGCTGGACCTGAAAAGTGACAGTCAGAGTATTTGCAGGACTCAGGCAAAGCTTTAGAGTTTGCTTTTTAAATGTAATGGCACCACAGACAAAACGAAGAGAGATGCAGCTACCTGAATATTTGAATTAGTAAACAAAGAAGAATTTGGAGCCTCAGGGGGAAAGGTTTTGAAATACTTCACATGGTATTTCACTTATCTTCTCTGGGAGGTTACACAGTCTAACAAGGTTTAGTTTATAACCTAATAATGGTTTAACAGGTCATAGAGTTCCAGCTAGGTAGAACCGGCTCAGAAGTTTTAAATTTTCAAGTTGGAGAGAAGGCCTGTTTTGATTCGCATAGGCGGGATGCATCTTCAGTAGATCTCCCAAATGTAATTAACCTCGTGAAGGATTTAAATGATAGGGGAGAAAAGCTCCATACTCAAATGCATCTATATCCAAAGACAGAGGGAGGACTAGGGGACCTAGTAAAACACCAGCCTCCAGCCAAGTGTTCTAGTATCTGTACACAGCAAGGCATTGCCAGCGAAATGATTGAATGCCCACCCGACAGGTTGGTACAGGTGGGAGTGGAGGTTCATTCTGCTTTAAATAACTGTAGAATATTTGAGGAAGCTCAACAGGAAAGTGGTGTGGCTAAGTCCTATTCCAATTACAGGGAGTGTGGATGGCAGGAAATGAGATACCTGGATAAGGAAGAGTTGGGAGCAAATGAGGCCCATACTTCAAATTATTCAGAGACTATCTCTGTCCCCTTAATACAATCTAATGTGATCATGTCACACCATTTTTTCGATCAGATCGAACCATTCAATTCAACCAAAGGTGAGGATAAAAGATCTTGTTTCCCACAAGACAGAGATAAGCAGATCCCCAGTTCATCCCACACTAACCCTCCCATTCCATTTTTGGATTCTAAGAGATTATTTGTCTAGTAATTGACAAGCCTCAGTTAATCAAGAACCTAATGGCTTAATGATGACTGAAAAAACGTATGAAACCTGTAGAAAAATTATGAGAAGAATTTTTTTACAGGTCGGTGGTGAAGGGAGATGGAAGGGATTTTATAAAGCAGGGATGGAATGCATCTATATTCCTGGAGGCCACACATTTTTCATATAGCATTTTGGAGGATGAAAGTATATTTTGCCTTACAAAGTATATTTTGCCTCTCATAAGTGGCCCAGTTCCATAATAAAATTGGTGCTGCCTAGCAGAAAGGGTTTAATACTATGGTGCACATGCACTAAGGCATAGCTATGACATTACATACAATACATGAGAGTGGTGCAACATCAAAGTCTTACAATTTGAAAATGTGTTTATGTCTGTCAGGGTGGAAACTGAGCCAATAGAGCCCCAGAGCAGTTCTGATTCTGAGGAGGAACAGCAATCCGTGGGAGAGGAGCTCGCTCATCTCTCACAAGCACAGCAGCTGGCAGAGATTCCTCCTGCCAGCATTCCTGGGATAGATAGTGACCCTGGCAGTGAGAGAGCGCTGGAGGGGGGCTTGCTGGACGCTTGGCACAGACGCAGGGAGCAATGGCAGATGGAGGGCGCCGAAAGGAGGCGCTCCGCTCGTTTGGTGTGCAAACAACGGTCGCATCCTGAGGACCCAAGGGAAAGAGGGAGGATCTCTCCCTAGCCCTTAAATTCAGGGTCTTCCTGTAATTCTCCTACAAATGGGGACCAACTGCCTTACCTGGAGCTTAGGCTACCCTGCTATCTTTCCCCAGTGCTGTTCCTTGCTTTGGCGCTAGTGATTAGTATCTGAAAGAGTCATAAAGTAATAAAGGACAGTTTATTACTTTATGACTCTTTCTTTGACAGTTGGTTGAAGGGTCCCTCGTCAGAAACTTTCCTCATGTGTTTCTTCCCACTAGATCCTGGGTCAGAGTTTCCATCCTCCCTCACAAACTCTAAGTTTGCTTCAACTGAGCATGAGCATGCTCAGAATTTGCACGTGGTCATTTCAATAAATTGGAGCCAAAGCTTTTTGCTTTTTAGGGGGAACCTCTGGCAGATGTAGGGTCAAATCTGACCCAATACTTAGTTTTCTTAACATTTTGTTAGTCTTTTAAAAAATCTAGTTAAGCTCTGAATCAAACTTGTGTTAGCTCCAGAAAGAACTTTAACATTACACACAACTTTGCACATTCAGGATTAGGTTATAAATGACTGGAGACAAGGCCACTCAGACCTGTTACATAAATGGTTCAATATGGAAAAAGTATAGATACAAAAACCAGAAAGAGAAAATTCTACTCAAAAATATTTAACAAACTAAAAACAAAAAAAATACCAACAGGATTGATGTTCAAAATTCTATTTTAAGAGCAATTAAAAGAAATGTGGGTGAATTCTAACATTAATCACAACCACATCTATTATCATTTGATCATCTGAATATAAAAAACTGATAGCAGAAACCAGCAGGTGAATGCATGGAATAAGTCCCCAAAAGCAATCCAAGCTAGATGTGAATGAATAATTCATAGCATTGATTGCAGGAGCAATGAGAAATGTCCTTGATCTCATTTATGAGTGTATTTCATCATATTTCTAGCCTTACATCTACCCCACTGAAACATCTCCCCTGCCTCAGAAGTTAAGACAATCTATTCAAGCATAATTTGATTCTCCTCATTAGCAGCATCGCCCATCTTCGCCATCTCTCTCTAATGTAATTTCATTGTATTGTAGCAATATGGGCCTTGGGATTTAAGGTAGAACACCATATCAATCTTGAAAGAATGATCTCATCCACCATGAAATTCTGTTCCAGAGAATCTCCCTGAAGTCCATGCTAATCAAAAGGAGGAAGGAGGGAAGTCTTATTACAAAGGAGAAATTGTATTCATAGCCAAATTTTAAGGTCACATCTACATATAAATGTATACATGCGAGAGACTGTCAGAAGATAACTCTGCAACAAGTTTCCTAGCTTACTATTAAGCCTAACCAAGTCTCCTGGCATCACTCTATTACAAACGCATTTGCAAACACAATGCGTTGCAGTCAATGCAAGGACTGACAGTGAGGACAGAGGGATGGAAACAAATGAACAAAAAACAGCATAATGTAATACACTGTCAGGAATGTGGTTGACTAAGAAATAAGCTAACACAGAAGGCAGATTTTTAAAAAAATGTTATTTGATTGCAAGCCATGTATAAATCATCTCTGCAATACTACATTAATTTTAATCAAATTGGAAGATGTTTGTTTTACATTCTGAGCAGGTGACATTGCCACTGCCCACATGAACCATCTCCTCTGGCATTTAGGATGCTATGGCTGCACTGAACCTGCAGAGTGAGGCACAAAGAACAGATAAGAAGTCCTGCCCTAAATAAAAAGGTGACTGTGTTTATATCGCAATTGATTCTAAAAAGCCCCGTTGTTGTTGTTCAGTCGTTCAGTCGTGTCCGACTCTTCGTGACCCCATGGACCATAGCACGCCAGGCCTTCCTGTCCTGCATTCTCTCCCGGAGTGTGCTCAAGTTCATATTCATTGCATCTGTGATACTATCTAGCCATCTCATCCTCTGACAAAAAGCCCCGTACCTAAATCCAAAGCCAGCCCTTTGGACTGCAAGGACTGCAATTTAAATCAGCATCTCAGCTTCCCTAGAGGACAATGTTAGCAGAGTGGCTTCATCAACATTTTAACTTGGCTTTTAAAATTGTTATGGTTTTTAAGGTTGCTTTTAGTGTTTGCTCTGTTTTTAGTTGATTATTGTTTTACCTTCTGATTCTTTTGTAAACTGCCTTGGTTGGCTTCAGAAAGGCAGTACAGAGATACCATGAATAAAGAAATAATAAACGTGGCAATCAGGGCAGAGCCCCTGAATTCTCCCCATTCTCCACAGAAAAGCCCTAAAACTGACTTGCACTCAAAAATCCATGACAGATGTTAAGCCAGTAGAAGTACATAGAGCCATTCTGACAGGACCACCACATGACCTCAATAGAAATGTAAAATTTCCAGAAATTTTGAGGCCATTGGGGGGGGGGGATTCCCTGGTTGTTTGGAAAAAATGGAAATTTGGGGGGGGGAATTGAAAAATAAGCAATACTTTTTTTTTATCGCTCCTTACAGATCTGAAGTCACTTTGTTGCTTTAAGACAGCCTTCCCCAACCTGGTGCCCTCCAGATATTTTGGACTTCAGCTCCCATCCACCTCAGGCAGCATGGCCAATGGTCAGGAATGATGGGCACTGTAGTCCAAAACACCTGGATGACACTAAGTTGGTGAAGGCTGCTTTAAGAAGAAGCCTTTCTGTTCCTGAAGTTATTTTTGTATAACTTAGTTTGCTCATGAAATTATGATTATATTTTAAAACTTTTAAAAGTACACTCAGAGAACAATCCTACGTCCCCTAGACAGCGTCTGGGGGACATAGGATTTTTCAGTTTCCTGGCTCCACACTCGAAGACAGGGCTCAGAGCCAAGAAACCATGCTCCCCTCTACCTCCCGGTTGTAGCTGGCACGGAGAGAATCATGCTGGCTTCCTTTCTGTGCTGGGTAAATGAAGTGTGGAGAGGGGGAAAGGAGGCATTCCTGGGGGAGGGGAGGAGGCCAGGGCAGATGGCTTCCGCCTTTTCCTTTTGCCACCCTAGCCTCCTTCCCTGCCCCTCCCCAAAGCCTCCACTATACAGGCAAAATTGCCCATCTAGCTAAAGTGCAGCGCAGGAGGCACAATGTCTCCCCCTCTGCATAGGATACTTGTAAGCCTCCAACTTCGGGGGCTTATGAGTACCCAGGGTACAACCCATAGGATTGTGCCTTTAGTAAATTTGTAATTATTGTCTGAATAGATTAGAACTACATTAAATGACTGCTACAGCATCTAACTACAACAAGCCCAGAAACACAGGACTCTATAGAACGAAACCCAAACTGTCAAGAATGCACATTTACTGTCAGGAATGCACAATGCTATACTCACATGTTGAGAAACTGAGCATAAATGTCTATCAGTAAAATACACTTTAGATCAATAGTTTTAATAAGGAATGAAAGAAATAACCATGTTGGGAATCTTACAGAGGATTAAAAAAAATTTCCCCCATGGCTTCATTATTTCCAGACATTTTACATATCCAGTCTTTCTATAGAAATGTTATTAGTTTTTAGAAACCATTCTGGGGGAGTAGAGGCTGGGTAACTATAATACTTTGTCTTAAATTCTAAAAGAAATATTTTATAATCCAAAGGTGTTCAATTTGGGTGGGTGGGGGGGAACAAAAATGGTCCTCAGGAAGAAATGGCAAAAAACTGATTCCCCCCCCCCAACATTTTCCATTTTCTTCCTGGGCCTTCACATCTCTAGGCCTCACACAAAGGGAGTCCCCCACTTTTCCATACTGAATAGGTATACTGCACAGAGAGAAAGAAAAATGCAGGTGCAGCAGCCCTGGAGTTGAGTTCCAATCCTAACACAAGGGGCACATTATGCCTTCTACTGGTGCACTGACTATCCAGCTCATATGATTGGGTGATAAGATTCCAAGAACTTGAGTCAATTTCAAGAGAACATAATTCATGTTGCACTTTCACACTGCCAAATCTTTCCCCATGTCAATACAGTTTTCTGCCTTGCCTCTTCACAAACATGTAACATAATAAAGCCATTAATTTTTTGTCACCTCCAGATTAGACTACTGTAATGTGTTCTATATGGGCTGTCCTTAAAGACAGTCCAGAAGTTACAACTGCTTCAAAATGTAGCTGCCATACTGGTTGATCAGATCACATTACACCAATCTTGTACCAGCTTCAATGGCTGCCAATTTGTTTCCAGGCTCAATTCAAGGTGCTGGTTTTGACCTTTAAAGCCCTAAACAGTGTGGTGTAGTGGCAAGAGTGTTGGACTAGGAGCTGGGAGATCCGGGTTCTAGTCCCCACTCGGCCATGGAAGCTCACTGGGTGACTTTGGGCCAGTCACAGACTCTCAGCCCAACCCACCTCACAGGGTTGTTGTTGAGAGGATAAAATGGAGAGGAGGGTGATAATGTAAGCCGCCATGGGTTCCGTGCAAGAGGAAAAAAGGCGGGGTATAAATGCAATAAATAAATAAATAAATAAATATCAGGTATTGCCATCCTCCATATGAGCCTGCACAACAATTTTGCTCTTCTGAAGCCCTACTGCAGGTCCATCCCCCCTGCCATCAGAAATACAGCAGATGGATACACAAGGCAGGGCCTTTTCAGTTGTGCCAACAATCTGCAACAGCCTCCACAGGGAGCCTTCTGGATCGATCACTGCTCACTTTCAGGATGGAAGGCAAGGACAGTTTTATTGCAGCAAGCTTTTGTGGTGTTTAATTCTTAATTTTTTTATTATTGCTGCTTTTAATGTTTTATATTAATGTTATTTTTGTGCTTTGAAGATTATGATTATGTATTTTTATTCCCACTGTAAGCCTCCTTAAGCCTCTACAGAAAGGAAAGAGATAAAAATTTCTATAATTTATAAATAAAAATAGTGATGAGGTGGATACCTGTGAAAGTTCGTTATGCACTTCAGACAGGACAAGAACATGTAAGTAACTGAACTGCAGAAGGCAAAGTTCAACTAAATCAGCATGTTAAAAACTTACTATTTATCATAAAGGTCTGGTTATCCCTTATGATATGCTGTCTACTAAGAAGTGTTATGCTACCACCTAAGACGAGTCTTCTGGTCCTTTGTTGCATGGAATGCACTTACAACCAGAACTGCAAAGAATCCCTTAAGGAAAAGGGACATGTGCTTTATTACATACTGGGAGCCATTTTTTTCCAGATTTTCTTAACATTTTCAGTTAAGGCTATGCAAGTGTTTTTAAAAGCTTTCTTTCTTTTTTTGCACTGGGCTAAACTATTATTTTCAAATGTGAGATATATAGATGGACAAATTTTTCAAAGTTAAAGTTCTCTTCATTTCGGTGCTGCATGATCGAGATAAAATCATTTTTTTAACAAGGCTCCTCTTTAATTCG
This sequence comes from Heloderma suspectum, assembly GCF_057233095.1. Classification (NCBI taxonomy): domain Eukaryota; kingdom Metazoa; phylum Chordata; class Lepidosauria; order Squamata; family Helodermatidae; genus Heloderma; species Heloderma suspectum. The sequence goes on from NC_139462.1 coordinate 15,834,952, forward strand.
ACAAGATTTTTTTTTTACAACATTCAGTATCGGCTCAAGGTTTTTGAGAACCCTTAGCCAAGACACCTCAATGGGCTCCCTCCCTCAGTAAGTCTACCTTCTCACCACCATTGTCACCACCTGCTATTGTGCCTTCTCATCCTCTTTATCACTTCCTTGCTTGATAGACAGAAATCCAATGCACAAGTAGGCAGTGGCATCTACTGCTTTTCCTTCTCACCACCATCTTTGTCTGTGCCAGAGTGAAAAGCAGGTGAACAAGCAGGCTGCAACGGTGAAGAAGAGGAGCATGTCCAGGGGGCTCTTGTCAATGGGCCCCTGCAGGGGTGTGGGCCCTTGGCAGGAGCCTGACTATGCCTACCCTTGATCTCAGCCCTGGCTACCCTAATCTCTATGAGGAGAGGGTTACAAGTGATACATTTGTTTTTTCTTTTTCAGGAATTCTGTTTTTTCTACACATCCATGTTTTGCTTTCTGACAAAGCAGGGGTAAATCCAAATTCTAAAAAAAATAAATAAAAATGAACACACCTAATTTAAAACAAAATTATGTCGGAATAAAACTCTTATGGATAGCTGTAAAGCTGGGATAAGGGCACAACTAGCTGCGAGCAGGAGAGTCATGATTAAGGTAAGATGCCTTTTTTAAAAAAAAAACAGCAGCTGCAGGGGGGGAAATCTGATCAACATGATAGGGGTAACGCTTTTCCCTCCCCTGAAGCAGATTATTTACTTTGCATACATATACGTATTATATAGGAACCTTTAAATTTTACCCATTTACAAAACCAAAATTACACCCCTGGTGAGAAAAAATGGTGCAGTAGGAAACCCCTCCAAACTCTACATGTCTATGTCAGATCCTGCCCCCATCCCTACTACTATGAATGTAAAAAGAAAAGAAAATAAACAGAAATATAGGACGTCCCTACATTAAAGGAAAATCCGGGAGCTCCCCTAGAGCATTTTCTTCCATCTCCGTGGCATGAAGGGAATTGGCTCACTAGATGATGAACATGACCAAACATCCTTTCTCACCAGCCACTGGTAGGGATGTACGAAAGTCTCTTACCTGTATCGAAATTTGATTCGCGGTGGGGGGGGAGGCGCTCCGTCCCTCCCCCCGAAATTCTGGCCGGGGGGGAGGCGCTCCATCCCTCCCCCCCGAAATTCTGGCCGGGGGGGAGGCGCTCCGTCCCTCCCCCCTGAAATTCTGGCCGGGGGGGAGGCGATCCGTCCCTCCACCCCCGAATCCTGGCCGGCCGGGCCGCAAATGGCGGCGGCCATAGCCGCTGCCGTTTGCATCCCTGCAGTCAGCTGTGTGATAGGCTACGTAAATGTTTATGTAGCCTATCACGGCTGAGTGAAAGAACAAACCAACCGCGCGTATGCAAATGGCGGCGCCCATGGGCGCCGCCATTTGCGTTCCTTATTTTGGCACGTCTAGTCTACGTAAACATTTACGTAGACTACGGCGAAAATAAGGGGAGCGCAAATAGCATAGATGCTACGCTATTGGTGTTCCCCTTATTTTCGCCATAGTCTACGTAAATGTTTACGTAGACTAGACGTGCCAAAATAAGGAACGCAAATGGCGGCGCCCATGGGTGCCGCCATTTGCGTACGCGCGGTTCTTTTTTTTTTCTCACTCAGCCGTGATAGGCTACGTAAAGATTTACGTAGCCTATCACAGTATTTTTTAAAAATCTAGCCGTGATAGGCTACGTAAATCTTTACGTAGCCTATCACGTTTTGTTGTTGTTGTTGTTGTTTTACTGGAAATGGCGGTGGTGGCAGCCGGTCGGAAGACCGGCCGCCACCGGAGCCGCCACCGCCAGGAGGATTCGCCCAAGGTAAGTCCCGTCCTGGGGGGGCGGGGGGGAAGACTGTTTCGCCACAAATTTCGGGGGGCCGAATGCGCTGGCATTCGGCCTCCCCGAGATTCGTGGCGAAATTCTCTGACATCCCTAGCTGCCAGTATATTTTTCAATGAAAAACAGCACCACCTGGTGGCTGAAAAATGGCAGTGCACCCCGTTCTATTTAAATATCTCATTTAAACTGTTGTTTTTTAAACTACACTTTTTGCAGGGGATAACACAGGAGGGGCCACAGATGACGACGGCGTCACGTAATGGACCTGCAAACTTCCATGGATGGCCAGTCACGGGTACACTATAAATGCCTTGTGTTAAGACAGCCATAGAGATTCTACTCACAGATCTCCCATGTAAAATCTAATTTAGTCTTAACTCTGGCCAGAACTAGATGTATCTTGGCAAATGAATGGCCCCAACCCCATATTTGGTGAGGTAACAAGATTGTGGAGGAAGAAGAGCACTTATATGGAAAACATTTAATCCCTGCACCAGATTCCCCCCACCCCATCAAATTCTCATCAGAGCACTTCATTCCCGTATCTCACTGGGCTCTCTTTCAAGTTTTATAGCCCAGCTGGCGGCGGGAGGGGATGTGATTGAAAATGACCAGGAGGGCAGTTATGCTGCATTTTTATCTTGTGAAGTGTTGTGAACTGTCCAGAGAGGTTTGGCTATTGGGTAGTATAGAAATGAAATTAATTATAATACAACAGAAGAGTCAGCAGGAAGGATTAGGCACCCCCTCCCATTTCCTCCCTACAAGTATCTACCCCTCTGCATCCCATTCCTAGCATTAACATTAAGAAGGAACCATAGGTCTGAGAATCCTATGTTTCCCTCATAGTATCTCATTCTGTCTTTCAGCTGCCAATCACAACTCTTAAGTACATTAAATAGTTGATTAAGACAAACCATTAGTACCAACTGAAATGCTGTGGTATATGATTGGGCTGTTCAGTACCAACTGATTGGGCTCTTCAGATTGGGCTCTTCAGTACCAACTGAAATGATTGGGCTCTTCAGTACCAACTGAAATGATTGGGCTCTTCAGTACCAACTGAAATGCTGTGGTATATGATTGGGCTCTTTATGGAGACATCCTTCTCTGACATATTTTCATCTGCCAATGTAGGAAGGCTGTATGCTTCTGTCATGGCTACTGATATCTTACTTCTGGCTTAATTTTTCCAGAGGTCAAACCTTTTCAAAACCTATTCTATTCAAAAATGAAAAGTAGGAAATAATAAATATGGAAGCAAAGAAAACAATCACAATAATTTTTTAAAATGTAAATCCCCAGAAATGAGAAACAACCTTCCAACGTTTAAGACATAACCCACTTAAGAATCATGAGTTCTTCAGCTTATGGCCGTGATCTACCCAGTTTTTCCATATCCTTTCTATACTGCGCTATGACATGTTGCACAATGGGTATAGAGCTTGCTGCCAAGTACAAGCAGGTTCATGCAAATTAGTGCGGATCATCAAGTTCCAAATGGATTGTGCTGTGAAATTACATGAAAATGGGTGGAGCAAAGATTTTTGTGGTAACACACCCATTACTTCCAAATTCACATATAACTAGTGCTAGTTTTAAGGATAATACACAAGGAATGTTGTGATGTATATGTAATGGCAGCAGATCTGTTTAACCCCAGGTGTGCCCTGATCTCAATATAAAGGGGGGGGGGGGTAATTTCGGAAGCAAAAGGAAGGCACAAGTGAGAGAAGCTAAGCTCTCCCACAGCTTATATCCCAGAAATACATTACCAGAACTTTTTTTTGCTGCATCCAAGCTCCAATATCAAAAGTGAGCCCAGCAGGGAGAAAAACACTGGAGGGGCGGGGGGGGGAGAGAAAGCCATGGTAAGGGGAGTGTTCTATTCCCTTCATCTATGGACCCCTTTTATTTTTAATCAGACTTCCACCTACTTTAGATTAAACAATTTGAGTTTAAACAAATATGTCTACTGCCATCACATGTAGAGACATGCAGTTCATTCCTGTGCATATCTGATCAGTAGTAAGTCCCACTGAGTTCAATGGGATTTACCTGGCAGTAAATGCATTTAGGATTGTAGCCTAAGGGTGTCTCCAAAGAAGCACTCATTAGATTCCATTTCAGTTTTTTTCCCCTTAGTGTCCTGGGGCTTATCTTTGCATTTCCCATGCATATGTGCTACCTCTTCCCAGGGCTAGGAATAATGAATTTGCACAATTACACACATGCACTAAATGCAACCAGCTGAACTCCAATAATTTTGAGGTGGGGTGCCAAAAGAACAAGACTAAAACAGGCACCTTGAGATGGAGTCATGAAGTAACTGCACTTAACTTCTGCTAAAACCAATTAGCAGGAGCAACTAGCAAATGTCTATGGTAAACAGGTGCTATAATATGATGGCACAAATTCATCAAAAGTTTTAATGGAGTAGGTGGTGAACCGTGACTGGAAAGCAAGGCACTGCAAAAGTTCTCTCCTGGCCTTTTATACTCCTTTAATGATATATTTTGTGCACACAATGCAAGCAAACTCCAAAACTCTAGACGTAGACCACTACATAGTGACAAACCATGGAATGTGATGTGGACTATGCCACCTCTCTGACAGGTAGCAACAGCAGATCACACCCAAAATAAACAGATGACAAGATGGATGCATTTTGAAAATATAATGTTCATGACTGGGTTTTTTTTAAAAGAAGGGAAATTTAACTAAAGAAAAGACAGCACAATATGGTTACACATATGTCCACAGTTACTACCACTGGAGAGAATTTGGTGATCAAGCTCAAAGGACAATAAAAGCCAGTTGAAAATGAAATGGAAATAATAGCTGAAAGATGTTGGTGTGGCACGCACCTTCTGCATCATCGCGCAATTGCTCCACCAAATCTGTCAAATCCTCCCAAGAGTCTTTGCAAACAGCAAAAAAGGGAAAGAAAGAAAAATGTCATGCAAGCCATGGTCCAAAGAAAAGACTGAAAAATCAAGATAAGAAAAGGGACAACAGAAAGGGAGGTTGTTATACAAGATACATATTGAAGTGATTAGAGATTTAAAACGCAAGTCGTTTTAGTCTGCATACAGAACATAGCAAAGTTCATTAAAGAGAAGAGAAATAATAACTTTTCTTTAGCTTTTTAAAGTCAGAAAAGCATATTAAGTTTGAAGTCAAATGAGAAAATTTAGATCTTCCCAAGAAGATGCTTAAACTTGAGTTGTAACCTGCCTGAATGGGGAGGGGAGAAATGTTCCACGAGGGTATACACTAGTCTTCAGAGCCATTTTTCAGATTTGCCTCAGAACTGGATCCCTCAAAATAAAAGGAAGAAATATGTTCTGGTGTTTTGAATCAAGGCAGTCAGCCAAAACAAACCTTAATATATCACTTGCACTTCAATTATAACCAAGTTTATTTGTAACACCATGTTCAATACACTAGCAACACACTGTCACTCAGCATGCCTTTCATGAAAAGATTGATCACAGTATAGTATGTACTTCTGTTTGGTAGAGTTTTTAGGTAAAGGGGTGGCGGCAGGAGAGAGAAAAGGGCTAAGAGAACAGGAGCTACACCTTGCCTCAGAATGCACAATAATTCACCATCTTGGAAAACAGGAACTAATTATAAATTCAGACTTTATTCTAGATTCATACTTACATTTTCTTTCTCTCCGTAAGGCCTAATTCAGACTCAGAAAGAAGGCAAAGCAGCAACTTGAGTGAAAACACTCCTTCCCACTACAGGCAGAGCTGTAAAACACCGGACTAAGCAAAGAACACACCCATCCTGGCTTCCCTCCCACAGGAAAACTATAATCTCATCCTCTCTCATGTATTAACTTGCAATGTATTAACTTGCAAGTAGCAGAGAACATCCATATAAAAACAGCACACTTTTGAAAGTAATTCTAACAATTCAACACATACAAGATTCCCATATATCAGAACTGATTTCTAACCATCTATGTTCATATTCTACAAACCTATTAACCCAGTGGTACTGTTCCACTGTAAAGGTGGCAATAATTTTGCAGATCCAAAAGCATAATTTCCTACAAGAAAAAGGGAATATTTGGAAAAACTAGAACTCACAAGAAGCCTGCACTTATCCTTTGTTTTAGCAATAGAGAGGCTTGTGTCATAACAATAAATAAATACAATAATAAAAAGGTAAAGGTGTCCCCAGCCAGTCGTGTCCGACTCTAGGGTGCGGTGCTCATCCCCGTTTCTAAGCCGAAGAGCCAGCGCTGTCCGAAGACGCTTCCGTGGTCATGTGGCCGGCATGACTGAACACCGAGGTGGACGGAACGCTGTTACCTTTCCCGCCGAGGCGGTACCTATTTATCTACTTGCAGTGTCTTGCTTTCGAACTGCTAGGTTGGCAGAAGCTGGGACTGAAGACGGGAGCTCACTCCGTCACGCAGCACTCGGGTCTCGAACTGCTGACCTGCCGACCTTCCAGTCTGCAGTTCAGCATCTTAACCACTAAGCCACTTAAAATAGCACTTCAACCAGTTAGGACACCCAGCTCTATTTTTCCATAACATCTGAATCAGGTGTGGTCATGCAGGCTCTGAACCAATGCTTGGATGCTGTGGTGAACTGGATGAGGGCCAATAAACTGAGTTTGAATCCTGGAAAAACGGAAGCACTGTATGGGTAGGTCACGCATCTGGCAAATAGGTCAACTGCCTGTTTTGGACAGGGTTACACTCCCCCTGAAGGAACAGGTACATAGTTTAGAAGTGCTCCTGGATTCATCTTTGTCACTTGAGGCTCAGGTGGCCTCAGTGGATAGGAGTGCCTTTTACCAGCTTCGGCTGGTACGCCAACTGTAGCCATTCCTGGACCATGATAGCTGAGCCACAGTAGTACAGGCATTGTTAACCTCAGTGTGCTCTGTATGGGGCTACCTTTGGGTTTGGTCTGGAAGCTGCAAAATGCAGCAGTGAGGCTGCTAACTATAATTCACATTCTCCAACAAAAGCTGACTTCTACAACTTGTAATCATTCTGCATTTTTGTTTAATTTGAATCTTACTCTTCTTCTAGCCATGGGGACAAGGGACTACATAGGACTTTGCCCTCTGATCATTGGGCAGACTAATTCAGTAACTTCTCCAGGTTCTGTGATTCACCAGATACTGCCCATACACTTTCAAGCATATTGCACAGCCATAAAATGCTAGTACTTCTTGAAATGAAAGATAAGATTCCAGCAAAGATGAAATCTGCAGTCAACACCACATTCAATAAAACTGTAGTGCACACACAATCCTAGGTTTGTTTAAAGTCACTCAGTGAACACCTGACTGAGCTGAGATCTGTACAAAGGGGTTTTTTTTCGCTAAGAGCTTGTTCTTTTAACCACTATTTTACAAATGCTCCTCCAGCTCATGCTGCTGGTACTACAGGATTAGGCAACGTGCTGCCATCAGAGCCTTATCCCTTTGCTCTCCCACAAGAAGCTACTTGCAGGATTCACCTGTTCCATATAGGGGTTTCCCCTCAGCACTGGTACAGTATAAGGGCAGCTGCTACTGCCCCAGAGCAGGGCATGAGGCCATTTCCCATTGCTGGAACGAGGAGAAATGGTGAACAGCAAAGCACAGGATTGTGTGGTTTGCAAGTAATGAACATAAACCACTCTCATGTTAATAGTATATTCCACTAATTGTATTACTATTGGCCAAAAGTCTACCTCTCCATATACATACTATGTTGTGTGTTTTTAAATACACAATAGTAATTGTATTCCAGACTACAAGGATCTGATCACAGATATTTCAAGAAGGAGACCTTTTCCCATCAACAGATAATTCTGTAGCTTTTCAACACAAGAAAGGCAAACTAGGTCAAACTGCACTTACTATGCTTTTTATTGTTGTGTGGGCATACAACTATTAGATGGTGCAAGACAGATTGTCCTCCAATGTTGTTTCACCATCTTCAAACAAGTTTAAAGCTGCAATCCTAAATACACTTATTAGGGAGAATTCAGTGGAACTTACTGCTGAGTAAACATGCTTAGAATTGCATTACACAGCTTTCTAATAAAGGGTCATATACTCCAAAGCAACCCCAGATCTACCAAAACAGAAATATTGCAAACCTTTAATGTATATTCTGCCTATTTTATCTGCTGCTTAAAATAAAACACATTACAGCATTTTCTGTACCACACTTAAATATTTGTCTTAAATATTATAAATAAAACTCATGTTAAAAAGGGTTGGTTACATAATTACAAATGGTAGTTCTGCCTAGAGCAGGTTACAAATTAAGCATTAAGTGAATCAATGAACCATGTTCAGATGATGAGGAAACTAGAAAGTGTGCCACCATTGCTTTCTGAAGAAATCTAACGAGACGGTGACTACTTATGAGTGACTATTAATGCAAACCTCATGTATCAATGTTTGTGAAGTAACGTAAAGGATATTTGAAAGACATCAGAATTGCAAATCATTAACCAGTCTGACAGCACTTCTGAGGGCTGAACAAAAATTACAGGGTAATTTTCTCACTACAAAACGTAAATTGTCTCCCATTTCACTCTGTGCTGTAATTCACAATAATTTTAACTTAATTTAAATAGAATACTATTCTAAATAACAACCTGCCAGAGATTTTCACCATCTGAATCTTCCAGCAATCTATGGTTAACAAGAACCCTACTATTGCCAAAACCATAAATCAATTCTGCAAAATAAGCATAATTAGACAAGAATTATCAGTTCTATTTTTTAAAGATTGCCTTTTGGCTTCTGTGTTTTTCAGATATGTCATCAGCATTTATAATTCTCTCAACTGAGGATATAAAACCTCCGTTTTGAAAGAACAACACACTTGAATATTCTAATGAGAATATTCACACCCTTCATGAATAACAGCAGAAACAATAATGTGTACTTCTGTTAATTTTTATTTATTTATCTTATTTAAAACTACTGAAAGCTGACTAAATTCTAAAATGCTACACATATAGCCAAAGTGCATTTTTTCTCCCCATTCCCACCACATCCCACAAAAGCCATTTCTTAAAGCCAGGGGACCTCCAGAGCGATGCTCTATGCAGAACAAAGGGCTGCAGCCAGAAGGGGAAATTGGCAGTTACTCTGTATGTGTACAGAGGACTCTTCAAAAACTTAGATGTCCATGCAGCAAAACCACATAAAACTTTTGTAGCTATGGTAAGATATCAGATTCAACTGCATTGTGGTCTTAATAGTATAATGAATGAAGTAGTAGCAGCTTCCAGAAAACACAGGACTGAATAATTAAAACAAATCTTGTTAACTTCCCCAAAGCCTTATACTTTGGGGAATATAAGGCTTGCAGTACAGGATCTTATCTGACAAGAACTGCTTTCATAATAGCAGAAGCATGAAATCTGGCATGAATTGACAGTTTTTCAAGTTGATCAAAATAATATAGAGGCCAACTCAAATATGAACTTGTTTGGCAATACACTGAAAAATGGCCACTCAGGTGACTGGTGCATTTCCAATAAAATAGAAATTGACAAAAATGGAAACAAAACCCAGTGAGCAATTCTAATGTAATATCAACTTTAACAGCTGTAATAAAATCTAAAATACTACTACATATCAAATGTCATCTGCAACATTGACACGTACATGAACACATCTCATTGCAATTCATTGTTTTGACAGAAACATTTTCCAGAACAAGATTACATCCGCAGTGAATCAGTTCATGGCAAGAATCCTGAGCCTGTGGGAGAGTAATCCAATGTAGTTTCCAGCCCGTTATTTTGAATCTATATTGACTGAAGTAGCAGTATCTGTTTCTTCATCTGTGGGAACATCCTGACAGAAGGCACAATTGATATGCTGTCACAAAGGCACCTACTGTCAGGAGAACGTGTTCAGTTTGTCTGTGCTGTAAAAACATACTTTCAGCACTGGAAATGCCTAATGAAGAGCAATTGGTTCATTAAACACATTTCTTCATTCACTGATATGCATTCACTGATATGCATTCACTGATATGCATTCACTGCTGCAGCTGTACATCACTACAGTGTACTGTTTGATGTTGTTTAAAGCACTACTCAATCTCCCTACTTTTAAATACTGAAAGTGAGTTGAATGTAACTGAAATCTGATATGGGTCCCAAGCTGTGATTTTCCTTTTTCCAGCAACTGAATGCATGAAACAGCAGCAATATCATGGTCTTCTCAGCAAGTTTGTTCGCAATATCACGACAAGAACCTATGTCAAGTTCTTAGTACCAAAAACCCACCCACAGCTGATCAATGGGAATCTGCAGAAGGTAGAAAATGGTGAGGACTGTAACAACAGAATAAACAGTCTGGATCAAAATTTCTGAGTAGTCTCAGCAGTAGCATTTCATGTACAGAAAATTATTCTTGAGTCCGCTTCTTCATGGTTACATGGAGCAACATTATCCATATCAAAATGACCAGCATTTATAATAACTAGCTCACCATACATGTTCATCAGAAACTTATCTTAACTGTGTTTCAAGATCATCACTGCAAGAAAGCTGAACAGTTCAGTCTATGATGGGGATGAAGATCAGGACTCTTCCACTCCTAAGCTGATCCAGAGCAGTCAGCACACCACAATGGGTATAAAGAACAGGGCATGTCCACAACTCAGCTGATCAAACATAACAGGGCGGAGTTGCAGAAAGAGAGTGTTCCTGGCTGGGAGCACCTTGAGGGCAACCAACCCTACTATTCTATGAAGTTGTGTTTTTTTGGCTACATATACTGAACCAGGATGCAACAGTTAAACTGTTGTATGGTAGCCATGAGAAACCTTGTGTCCCTGGGCCTAATATGGCATGTGAGGCTCCCCAATGTGGGGAGCCTCACATGCCATATAAGGCCCAGGGACACAAGGTTTCTCATGGCTACCATACAACAGTTTAACTGTTGCATCCTGGTTCAGTATATGTAGCCAAAAAAACACAACTTCATAGAATAGTAGGGTTGGAAGGGGCCTACAAGGCCACTTAGCAGACTCCTAACATGTTTGAGCAGTAACAGTGTTAAGCACATTCACCAACATAGAACCATCAATAACTATAGCAAAGTTTAAGAGCTCACAACCTATCATCGTTGCACCAACATATATCCAAGTTTAGAATTATTGATATTATAGAATTATTGATATTTATACTGGTATAAAGAAATCACCTGGCCAAATAACTATTGTGCCTTTCACATTAAAGACAACAGAAGAATCTAGCTTGGGTTAGATTACATAGGAAAGAGTTTGTTTCTAAGTACTGGTACCTTAGTTGAGCAATTGTGCTACCAGAAAGACTCCCCAAGAACAGCCCTGCTGGATCAGACTAAAGGCCAATCTAGTCCAGCATCCTCCTTTTCAAAGTGACCAACCAGAAAAGCCCACAAGTTGGGCTTGAAGACAATAGCCCTCCCCACATTGTTTCCTGAAAAAGCAGCTTTCTTGCCTTTAAATCAGTTTCACACACAGTCCCTTAAGAGAGCTCTAATGCAGTTCAGAAGCTGTAGAACAGAAGGCCTCTCTGCATTAAATATGGGCATTACTTTCTACTTGAGGAATGATGGAGAGGAACCACAGCGGCTCCAGTTTTCTCTCTAGCCAGTCGCACCCTTCCAAAGCCTCAAATTTCTTATAGGTCTGCAGCACAATTTGGTAATACATTTAAAGTAACTGCCACCAAGCAAGGTAATTGCACATGCACCAAAATCTCAAAACTCTCGATAGTTATGGTAGAGTCCCATACAAATTATCAAAACGCAATGTTCTGAGTGGGTATTTACTTAGTCAGTAGCGAAACCTCTTCCTAGTCCCAAATATGGCACTTTAGCCCTTGTGGCATTGACAGTGACTTTAGCTCCTGTATATTAGCTGTTGTGCTGGTAATTGTATATTATGCTAGGTTTTAGGAATTTAAAAACAAACATTTGTATGTTTTTATTTATTATGTTTTGACATTACAGTTTGTACTATGCCTGGAGAATCTGTTTGATAACGTGACTAATTCATCTAATAAATAAAGGTAAACTACTAGCACAGTTAATTGTTGGGTATATGAACACACACTGCAGTCAAAGTAGCAGTAACTACTGTGTTGTATGGGAGAGAATGTTAATGAACAAAGCTGCTCCCATAACAGTGGGAAGAGCACAGAACCAAACAACCAATTACAACTAATGTTAAACCCGCACCAATGGCCTTCTCCATTAAAGCAATAGCATTCTGATTACCACCAGTGGTAGTCTTGGGTGAAATAACTTCCCTGAATTTATTAACTAACGAAACATGCCACCACTTGTTTCTGCTTGTGTATTTAAGCCCTAAGTAGCATTTTATCAGACATAAGTAGTTACTGTAGATCTTGTTAGGTACAGAAATAGGAGGAGGGAACAGAGAACCAATACTCTGAACCCCTTTTTCCCAAAAGTTAAATAATCTAGCAATAGTAAAATCCCAATTTTCATACTTAGATGGTATGCCCTACATTCATATGAGTTATCTACCACTGTATGACTGTAAGGGATGTCAAAAGCAGGTAGGAAGGTCCCCAGAGGCACAAAGAATGCATCTGTAAGCCTCCTGTGGAAAGCAAAACAGGAAGTAAGTAGACACTTTCATATTTATACAATGCAGTGATGTTAAAGTTGCTATTTCCAGATAATTTCTCCAAATTCAAGCACTTCATTTTTGGCTCATGTAAACTGCAAACCTCAGGAGTCTGCAACCACAACCTGCTAATCATGAATTTAGAGCAATTCAGTACTTACTATATTAACTGTTTGCAACTAACTTCACCCATATGAAGTACTGACCATGGTGCTGTTTATATACTAAGATGTGGTTACAAAATATGCTTGTCTTCATTTATGAACTATTTCAAACTTGAATTAATACCTTGACCATATAAATAAGATCAGAACTGAAGCAAGAAACATATCTCAACAAGATTTATGAAAATAAACCCTCATAAAACAAGCTAAAGAATTCTGTGGACTCTTTAGGAAAAACAGGAGCATCAGAACTGAGATCTGGGCTAAATAGGTAATAATGACATGTTAAGTCATTCCTCTCACATTTTTTTTCATTACATACCCATTAAAAAAAGTGTATGTTTATGATGTACAGACAGAGCACTGAAAGCTGAGAAGTTTAAATGATAAACAATCTTCACTCCCAACGGAAACAAAGCTTAAGAACATTTAATTTCATTTGCTCATATTCATTGTGTTACGTTTGTCTCCCCCTTCACCTCCCTCTGTTCTCTCTCCCTCCACCAAAACTTTGAATGTCATCTCCTGGTGGCAACCTCTTGCATTTGTGTGTGTGTGTGTGTGTACCAGCACATACAAGCACACACTTATATAAGCTGTTATGTACACTGATGGTGCCATATAAATAATAATAGCAAGTATTTAAGACCTCTTTTAATTACTTTCAAAGACTAAAACACCACCATATAAGATAAGAGGTTGCCACCTTATCTTGAAACCTGTTACTTATTGCTACTGATTGGAACATGATGAGCCAGAACAAACTGATGAGTTGCAGAAGCATTTTGAGCTATTTTCACAAACTGCCAGCAGTGGTTTATGAAGATAATGCAGAACAGCATAGCTGTGTTTCATTTCCAGGTCAGAGATGGGAACTAACATGTGAACAAAGAAAAAAAATGCATTGGCAAGTCTCCCTGGAAAAATGCATGACCTAGCCTCAGGTAGTTTTGTCCCTTGCAAAAGGAAAAACAAGTCTCACCTTGAAATGAACTCAATGTAGTAAAAGGCTGTTGACAGTGACAGTGCCAAATGGCAATGGACTGCCATCACAGTAATCATTAAACTGGGGCATGATACTACAAAACGGTGAATGTTCTCAACTTCACAGCAACCATTCTAGTAGGAATCCAATCTGCATCCCACAGGATTTGAAGTGGTAGCTAAATGTAAGTCAGCTCCATGAGATGCTTCATTGTTTTGAAATGAAGAGGAGCTCTCAAAGAAGGGAAGCTGACTGATGAACCTTTACAACATTCAATTTCCTATCCCCACTATAATTTTCCTATAAGCTTGCAGTTCTCTCCTTGCCAAACTAGATCACTATAAGATACTATTTTAACTCAAAGGAAGTGTATTTTCTGCTTATCCCATCCAGACGTCAGAGCTTTTTAAACAATAGTAATTTTCTTGTAAATAAGTTTTGCAATTTTTGAAAGGGTGACCTTCTACAATATCTTACCACAGAAGTACTTGGAGCTCCTGAATGGCTTAAATACAATAGTCTACATTTGACATCTGCCCTAATTATAAAACAGATGCTTCTTAAAAGCAATTTTTAAAGAGGGAAGCACAGGCTGAAATCTTACATTAAGACACCAAGATTAATTTTCTTTCAGGGGCTGAACTTAATACACAATTTCATCTCATTTTGATATATCTTTGTTGCTGAAGATGGGGGTCTAAGGAACACAAAGAACTCCGAATAAGCACAGTTGTTGCTATTGATGTTTTAGGATTCAACTGATTCTTCTTCAAAACACAAGTCCAGCAGCTATTTTAGAAATCTAAATGCGATTAGATTGAATTACACCACATTTGTTAAATAGTGTAACCTTTCCATATTCCCACATAAAGCTCTAGAATGGTGACGAGCAACACCCTCCTTCCCTACCTCTTTAAGCTGGAACAACAAGATTTGCAGGCCTCCCTAGGTAGAAAATGCAACCATACCTTCATGGGTAGGCTCAGGGTCGGGAGTAAGAGAGATGTCGTCCAGCTCTCGCAAACAAAGCCATTCTCCATCCATGGACACTCGGAATTTGCAGAGATATATGGTCTCCATGGCAGCTTGTGTGATCTTCTCTGTGGTGGGGGTTGGCATATCGCCTTGAGGCGTCAGAGCAGACATGATGACTCAGCTGATACAACAATAAAATAAAAACTAAAAACTAAAAAGGAAAGGCTTTCTGATAAAAATGATATAAAATACCTTACTAGATTTGCTCAAGATCGCACAGACTGCGCTAGTTTTCGAAAAAAGCAAGGCAAGGGGAACGAGGGGGCGGGGGAAGACACCCCTTCTCCTCTGTAGTCTCTTCCTCTGTTTTCTTCCGCAACACACTCTCTTTTCTTCAGTTTGACTGGAAGCAATTACTCCAAAATAAACACAGCAAATGTGGCCTCTGCATCAGATAAAAATAGTTATTTGCTGTTTCCTAAAGGGGCTTTTTGAAAAACCCAGAGATGTCAAAATATATAGAGCAAACGGTATCCAGAATTGCTGAAATCTACCAGCTTCTCTCTCTCACTCCCCTTCAGATAAGCCAAGATACAGGGTGATAATAGGATTGGTTGTGCGCAGTAAGCAGGGTGTTGACCAAAATGGCTGACTAATGAACTGAACTGAAAATTCAGACTCATGTGACCAGCTTGCTCTGAACGTAGGGCAGGCAATTCCCAGGAAGCTTATAGATGCTGCTGTTGATGCAGGAAGAGCAATTAAGCTGTTCTTGCTCTCAGCATCCACAGCCTCTTTTCAGACTGTGCTAGTCAATCTGCGATCACAGACATAACACAATGCATGCTTTTCTCCTCTGTCCTTTTCATGGCACAAAGAGATATAAAAAATGCTTGTGAACAATCTTAGGTGAGAGCCTGAAGTATACGGGCATTGGCTTTCAACACAAATTAAGCACAGCTTGCGCTATTTAGGGAAGATATAAGTACTCTAACCTCAGATATTCCCTTGGTAAGTGCATCAGTTTCAGATATTAATGCTAATGCCAAAAGAACAAACAGAAAATAAGTATTTGCATGTTAAGTGCTCAATGCTTTGTATAAATAGCACTTATTATTTGTGATACAAACTTAAGGCACAAGCCCTTCTCATAACATGATTTTAAAAGAAATTATAACAAGTGTATGTGTATGGTAAATAGTCTGGAAAAATCCCAAGGTCACTGCATACCCAACAGAATCTCCTCAGAAGGCCATAGTCACCCTCTAGGCAAAATCATGACTTTAGCCTGTAACCCAATATGAACAGGTCCCTAATTTATTTATTAACCTCACAATTTCTCACTAGAGTAGTAAAGACAGACTCTTTCAGTTCTTGGAGATATGTCCCATCTCTTTTTACTTATGGATACCATGGGATGCCTAGGCTGAAGAGATCTTTAAAACCTAGTGCTCTTAAAAAAGATATAATCGAACAGTGAATAATATTATTGGGTGGATACATGACTAAAACACACACAATACTGAGAAGACTGACATCCGTAGATGACAGGAAAGCAGTTTCGAACAAAGTTCCACAACAGTCCTGGCTCCTGCTTAAAATCGTCATTAAGGATTTGTTTGATTGTTTGAAGGAGTGGATAAATGTACTGCATACTTATCAGATAAAAAACTGGGAAGAACTGTGAACACTGTAAATCACGGGGGAAATTTCACAAGGATCTGAATAAGCAGCTAGTCTGGCAACAATAAAATGAACTGCATTAGGGACAAATACTAAACATTGTGCACAAAGTAAAACTTTATACGTACATAAGGCATAAGGGACATATGGCTGCACAGTAGAGAGGCTGCACAGTAGAGAGGCTACAACCCATAAAATAAGCTTGAATCAGTCAATAAAACCATAGGTTACATTAACACAAGAATTACAGCTAAGACGGACTCTTCCTTTTGCAGAAGAAATGCTATGTTCAGTGCCCAGCACAAAACTACCTAGACTGAAATTGCTACATTGAGAGTAGTATGAATGCAAACTCTCAGGTAGATAAGAGATTAAAAGATAAGAGCTACTGTCTAGTTGCTGATCAAGTTAAGGCTAAAAGGAAGATTGTGTGTATTTCCCAAAGCAGAAACACAGCAACCATCTGTGTCCCCTATATGCTACTATCACAGTCTGAGTATTTGCTCAAACAAACTTGTTGGGCAGCAGCTAATATGCCATAGAACAGCCTTCCCCAACCTACTGCCCTCCAGAAGTTTTGGATTTCAACTCCTCGCATTCCTGAGCGTTAGCCATGCTGGGTGGATCTGATGGGAGTTGATGTCCAAAATATATGGAGGGCACCAGACTGGGGAAGACTGCTATAGATAATGCCAGTGAATAATATAGATAATAGCGGGTGATGGAGGTCAGCAGGAAATTCCTTGGAAAGTTGACAATTGCAGGATAATAGAAGCCAATGAAACAGTTCCCTGCAACATGGGAAAAGCAATCTTCAGAACAGTAGAAATTCCTAGTTTAAAGTAATTAAACCTAAAGTAATTAAGCCTAAAGTAATTAAATTAATTTTAATTAAAACAAGCAGATAGAAAATACTCTCTAATTTCAGAAATCATGAATGCTAATAGTCACAAATATGCATACAGAAATCCAGTGGTCACTCCAGACTTTGAGGTATTAGAACTGGCAGACATATTGAAAGTAATCAGCATGGATACTTGACAAGCACAGGAATGGTTCTGAATATGCATGTCCATGACAATCAGGCCTTGAGATACACAAGATCTAGAGAAAAGCATATGAAATATTGAGTAGTGTATTTATACTTCTAGAAGAAGAAAAAAGGAATGGTCTTTCACCACTGCTGTGAGTAAAGGACACTTACAGAACCACCCACATAAGCACCTGTGGGTTGCCAGGTTCCCAGCTAGGTAAAACTCACAAACCAGCACCATTTGTGAAAACTAGTGCTTTTACATGGAGGCATACACTCAGCTACTGCAATTTGCACAATCATAGCAGCTCTTTTTGGAGCCAAAATAGTCATGTATATCAAGGCAGCCATGCATACAGTCCCCATGTGGAGATACCATTTCTCTTGGATAGGACCTCCACATGAGCACTGCCGCCTTCATGCCCTCCCAAGGTGTTTGCAAGAGGGCTGTCTAATACCATTTCTCTTGGATAGGACCTCCATATGAGCACTGCCGCCTTCGTGCCCTCCCAAGGTGTTTGCAAGAGGGCTGTCTAATAACAATTGTGCCCATATATTCTTTACTAATGAAAAGATTGCCAGCAATAATGAAAATGGGCTTGCAAAACATTTTTAGATTTTTTTTACACTGTTACAAACTGATACTGACGCTTAAGAAAGAGCATTTTCACCTACACCGTGAATTCCAACATCATGTGCACATCAGAAACTGAACCTTATACCGTGCTGCTAAATGTAAACTTCAAGGCAGGTATAGCACCCAACATTAGCCACATGAATGGCTGCACTGGTCCAAAGGGTCTATAGCAACTGAGGATATTGGATAAGCAAAGAAAAAAAAAAAGGCTTACATTCAAAAACTCTGAACTGACCACTCAACCATACCATACACTCAAGATTACTGAAACACTGAAGATAACAGTAGTATATCACTCTGCAAGGTCAAGCATGGGCAAGGAAGATTACCTTGTTCTTTCAAGGACTCTGAAGAACAAGAAGGGGAACAAACGGACATAATTAAGAAACAAACAATCCTTCGGACATAATGTTTCCTGTTTCTATATTCAAACTGCAGAGTTATCTTGCAGGTTGTTACAATACCAAATAATTCTGCAACTGATATCAGTGCTGAAATGGCATTTCAATAGTAAAAGATTGCATAAACCCACAAAAGTGCACACCACCATGGCCCCATGGATAAAGTGCCAAGTTTGAGTACAGCAGGCCCAGGTTCAAATCCCCACACAATCACAACGTTGGTTGAATGGGTTGGGCAATCAAGCTCTCTCAGCATCACCACCCTCAACATCACCGAGAAGATGAAAAAGACAGCATTTGTAGAGAGATTTGCTAAATCCTAAATGTATTATTTGAAGTTGTTTGCACTTGCTTCAAAATAAATAGGTTTAGAACTGAAATCTAAAAAATTTAAATGTTTCAAGACACAGAAAATATTCCCAGCATTTCTGCTGTTATGAGGACATGAGTTAGTGGCTAGAGCCACTGGTGGAAAGATTTCCTTTGATCATACCAGAAAATACAATAGAATATTTACTAGCATTTTCTTCAGTTATTAAAAGCAGTTGCCATGTTGGCTTTGGTGTCCGTTTGTCATAAGACTAAAAAATGCAGCATATACAGAGGTTTATGTTGATCAGTTAAGTTATTGAATTTTGCTCTTAATGGTTTGATATATGTAGCTTTGGATCAGGACACTCAAGCCCAGACTCTGGAATACAGTTTTCTTTTCTTTTTTCTGTATAACAATGGTTTTATTCTCAAATTATAAATACTTTCTTGTTTGAATATGATTTAGATTTTATAAAGATTTTGATTTATACTCTAGAATAAGTGATGAAAACTTTGGTTTCCAGTATACCTATTGTTGGAGAGGTCCACATTTCAGGAAAAAATTCTGAGCATTTGAAGGAGTGTAACGGGGCCAGTTTCAGTTCCAATATCCAATGCAATGAATATGAACTTGAGCATGCTCCGGGAGAGAGCGCAGGACAGGAAGGCCTGGCGTGCTATGGTCCATGGGGTCACGAAGAGTCGGACACGACTGAACGACTGAACAACAACAACGAACAACGGGGCCAGTTACCCAAGCACAGTTCTCTACTTGTGTGCTAACCAACAACTGAGCAGCACTCTACCTCATGTGCTCAAAATCTCATGTCAGCACTTCAGAAACAGGCATACAAAAATACATTTGGAATTCCTTTATTTTACCTTTTGATTTCTGAGTCTTCTTGAAGGCTAAACTCCTGTAATGTCGTTAAGACACTTTATTTGTCAGCATAAAAGCCAAGAATGTATTTTTCCTCAGGTTTCCAATGACAGAGAGCCTTACAGAGATGCCTCAGCAACCACACTGTGGCCACCCACAGATGACACTACAAGCACTTACTATACTGGCTTTGTAGGATGTGGAGCTTCTCCTCAAGACCAGACTCTCAGTTGTCACATAAGTCAAGAGATACACCCCACAACATTTACATAACAAAAATTGTTTGTTTTGATTTAGACACAGACTGGGTAATGTTTCCCTCTCTTGTCCATCCTCATAACCCACATTATGGGAGGTCACCATTTTGCCCATTCCCTGGATGGGAAAATGTGACTGAGCATAATTTGCTCAAGGCTAGTCAGTGAGTCCATGGCTAAGCTGAAATTTGAACTTAGATCCAAGATGCTACTAACTGGACTTTGTATCTGCTGTTTTTATGATAAAGTCTAAATTAGGGGAATAATTCTTGTGACTTGGTAAGAGTTATTACTGTTACACCATGACCTTCCATTAGACTTAATATTTGCCCATTCAGCTCCATCTCTAATCTCTGCTGCTCTGATACCTTTAATTATTTTCTGTGCCTTTTTGCTCTCCCAGGGTTACCTCACCACCCATCCCAGCACTGTATTTTCTCCAGGGGTTTAGTGGTAAATTTTGAAGTGTAGGCACTTATCATGACAGTCCTCATAGCCACATTCCAAAGGAGAATCCATAAATGCAGGTAGCTACACTGATCCATATCCATCTATCTATGTGCATGAGAAAGCTCACGATATATTTTTGTTGGGAAATATCATTTCCCACCCCACCCCCAGCTACTGTGCACATTGCAGCTTGCAGCTCAAAGGGAACACAG
Organism: Heloderma suspectum; assembly: GCF_057233095.1. Classification (NCBI taxonomy): domain Eukaryota; kingdom Metazoa; phylum Chordata; class Lepidosauria; order Squamata; family Helodermatidae; genus Heloderma; species Heloderma suspectum. The sequence continues at coordinate 15,855,450 of NC_139462.1, forward strand.
AAGCCTAAGGGGGTGGCAGATTACATAATTGTCCCTGCAAATTAAAAAATCCTGGTGCTTTGGCCATATGAGCACTGGCTCCATGACACCACTGATTTTCTCTACATGGAGTGAATATCTCTAAATATATCTGCATGGCTACACAGAAAGGAATGCCGTATCTGAAAGGCTACACATAGTCCATCATATAGCTTAACTTTCTATTTTCTGGGTGAAGGAACTACTAGGTATAAGGCAGCAGTGTGCCACAAGTTAAGTCTAGAAGAGTATGAGATTGTACCACTCTATAGTGGTGCATGTGACAGTATATATGCAAGCCCCTGTGCCTTGGGATGGTTTTCCTTTTACTCTATTGAGCCAGGATGCAGGCAACAGTATAGTGCTACAGAGGCTGAAAGGAATGTTGACCTCTCTCTTGGCCTAAGTTAGGTCCATGCTCAAGTGAAACTGCCCAACAAATTCAAGATGCCTGTGCCACTTATGGTACCCATGCCATGCACCACCAATCATGTAACTTCTGGAGTTTATTTACACATAAGAAACATAATCTTGGACAAAAATGATATTCTTATGATAGCTATAAAATAATAAAAATCATTCCTTAAATATAATAAACACAGCTGTATATTACAAGCATTAGATGTGAATGCTGTGGGTTGTCATGATGTTCACAATAACCCAGAAGGAAGTAAAGGAACATGATACAGTTCTACCACTGAAGCCAAGCAGATCTGGTACTTTAAGTTGTCAGGTGGTTGGAAAACTATCTGAGTATCATATGTAAGCTGCTTTGGACTCTTTGGAAGAAGAGCAGAGTATGGAAGGAAGGTCCTGTACAAGAGGGGTAAACTCCAGCACAAGAAGGGTTGCAAATGGTTTAACAGTATTACAATTATGTACAATCTGAACACTGATTTACATGCATGACTGACAAAAAAACTAGAAAGAGCAACTACAAGGGGACACAATATGGAACACATTCTACATAATATGTCTTACTCCATTTTTGTTGCAAACAGGGGTGCTTATGTAGAAGGCACATGAGGGGGCATGAGGATTAGTGAACGGTCTGTGGTTCAGTGGTAGAGCATCTGCTTTGCATGCAGAAGGTCCCAGGTTCAATCCCTAGCATCTCCAGGTAGAGTTGGGGAAGAAGTCCTGCTTGAAGCCCTGGAGAGATGGATGTGCCAGTCAGTATTAACAATCCTGGACTAGATGGACCAGTGGTCTCACTCAGTATAAGTCAGCTTCCTATGTCCTATATCCCTATGTACCTTTTACCACAAGATGTAGTGATGGCAACCAACTTGGATGGCTTTAAAAGGGGGTTAGACAAATTCCTGGAGAAATCTATCAGTGGCTACTAGGCTTGAGGGCTATGTGCTACCTCCAGTACCTGAGGCAGTATGCCTCTGTACACCAGTTGCTGGGGAACATGGGTGGGAGGGTGCTGTTGCACTCATGTCCTGCTTGTGGTTTCCTGGTCGACAGCTGGTTGGCCACTGTGTGAACAGAATGCTGGACTACATGGACCACTGTTCTGATCCAGCAGGGCTCTTATGTTCTTATGATAACAAAGTGCAGGCACCTTGAATATGCTTAACAAAAGCTGTGTTCTCTCCTGGTTTTCTAGACCAAACTCAGCCACCTGTCTATATCATGCAGATGCCAAGTGTTTATTGTGGAGCAACCATTACCATGCAAGACCCCAAATCAATTCTCAGAGAATTCCCACACTTAAATGCTGCACAGTACAATTCAGTTCCCCTTCATGGATCACTGCCTTGTTGTGGCGAAGGCGCTTGCGTAACTCAGTGAAGCCATAAGCTATGCCGGGCAGGGCCACCCAAGATGGACAGGTCATGGTGGAGAGTTCTGACAAAAGGTGGTCCACTGGAGAAGGAAATGGCAACCCACTCCAGTATTCTTGCCAAGAAAACCGCATGGAACGTATCACAAGGCTAAAAGATATAACGCCGGAAGATGAGCCCCTCAGGTCGGAAGGTGTCCAATATACTACTGGGGAAGAGCAGAGGGAATTTCCAAGTAGCGCCAGAAAGAGTGAAGTGGCTGGGCCAAAGCCGAAACGACACTCAGCTGTGGATGTGTCTGGTGGTGAAATGAAAGTCCGATGCTGTAAAGAACAATATTGTTTAGGAACCTGGAATGTCAGATCAATGAATCATGGTAAGCTGGAGGTGCTCAAACATGAGATGGCAAGATTGAACATCGACATCTTGGGAATCAGCAAACTCAAATGGACAAGCATGGGCGAATTTAATTCAGGTGACCATTGTATCTAGTACTGTGGGCAAGAATCCCTTAGAAGAAATGGAGTAGCACTCATAGTCAATAAAAGGGTGGGAAAAGCAGTACTGGGGTACAATCTCAAAAACGATAGAATGATCTCAGTACAAATCCAAGGCAAACCATTCAACATCACAGTAATTCAAGTCAATGCCCCAACCACTGAGGCCGAAGAAGCGGAGGTTGATCGGTTCTATGAAGACCTACAACATCTTCTAGAACTAACACCAAAAAAAGATGTCCTCTTCATCATAGGGGATTGGAATGCTAAAGTAGGAAGTCAAGAAATCACCGGGATAACAGGCAAGCATGGCCTTGGTGTACAAAATGAAGCAGGACAAAGGCTAATAGAGTTTTGCCAAGAGAACACGCTGATCATAGCAAACACTCTTTTCCAACAGCACAAGAGGCGACTCTACACATAGACATCACCAGATGGTCAACATCAAAATCAGATTGATTATGTCCTTTGCAGCCAAAGATAGAGAAGCTTTATACAGTCAGTAAAAACAAGACCTGGAACTCACTGTGGCTCAGATCATGAGCTGCTTCTTGCAAAATTTCGGCTTAAATTGAAGAATGTAGGGAAAACCACTAAACCGTTCAGGTATGACCTAAATCATATCCCTTATGAATACACAATGGAGGTGAGGAATAGATTTCAGGGATTAGACCTGATAGACAGAGTGCCTGAGGAACTATGGACGGAGGTGCGGAACATTGTTCAGGAGGCAGCAACTCAATCCATCCCCAAGAAAAAGAAATGCAAGAAAGCAAAGTGGCTGTCTGATGAGGCTTTACAAGTAGCTGAGGAAAAAAGGGAAGTGAAAAGCAAGGGAGAAGGGGAAGATATATCCAACTGAATGCAGAGTTCCAGAGAATAGCAAGGAGAGACAAGAAGGCCTTCCTAAATGAACAATGCAAAGGAATCAAGGAAAACAATAGAATGGGAAAGACGAGAGATCTTTTCAAGAAAATCGGAGCTCTCAAGGGAACATTTTGTGCAAAGATGGGCATGATAAAGGACAAAGAAGGCAGGGACCTCACAGAAGCAGATGAGATTAAGAAGAGGTGGCAAGAATACACAGAAGAACTATACAGGAAAGATCTGAATGTCCCTGATAGCCATGATAGTGCGGTCACTGAACTTGAGCCAGACATCCTAGAGAGTGAAGTCAAGTGGGCCTTAGGAAGCATTACTAACAACAAAGCTGGTGGAGATGACAGTATTTCAGCTGAGCTATTTAAAATCCTAAAAGATGATGCTGTTAAAGTGCTGCACTCAATATGCCAACACATTTGGAACACTCAACAGTGGCCACAAGACTGGAAAAGGTCAGTTTACATTCCAATTCCAAAGAAGGGCAATGCCAAAGACTGTTCAAACTACCGTACAATTGCACTCATTTCACATGCCAGCAAGGTGATGCTCAAAATCCTACAAGCTAGGCTTCAGCAGCATGTGAACCGAGAACTACTGGAAGTACAAGCTGGGTTTCGAAGAGGCAGAGGAACTAGAAATCAAATCGCCAACATTCGCTGCATCATGGAGAAAGCAAGAGAATTCCAGAAAAACGTCTATTTCTGCTTCAATGACTACGCTAAAGCCTTTGATTGTGTGGATCACAACAAACTGTGGCAAATTCTTAAAGAGATGGGAGTACCAGACCACCTTACCTGTCTCCTGAGAAACCTGTACGAGGGTCAAGAAGCAACAGTAAGAACGACATATGGAACAACTGACTGGTTCAAAATTGGGAAAGGAGTACGACAAGGCTGCATATTGTCGCCCTGCTTATTTAACTTATATGCAAAGTACATCATGAGAAACACCGGGTTGGATGAATCACAGGTCGGAATTAAGATTGCCGGGAGAATTATCAACAACCTCAGATACACAGATGATACCACCCTAATGGCGGAAAGCGAAGAGGATCTAAAGAGCCTCTTGTTGAGGGTGAAAGTGAAGAGTGCAAAAGCTGGTTTGAAAGCCAACATTAAAAAAACGAAGATCATGGCATCTGGCCCCATCACTTCCTGGCATATAGAAGGGGAAGAAATGGAAGCAGTGACAGATTTTATTTTCTTGGGCTCCAAGATCACCGCAGACGGGGACTGTAGCCATGGAATTAAAAGACGCTTGCTCCTTGGAAGGAAAGCTATGGCAAAGCTAGACAACATAGTAAGAAGCAGAGACATCACCTTGCCGACAAAGATTCGTATAATCAAAGCTATGGTGTTCCCAGTAGCAACGTATGACTGTGAGAGCTGGACTATATGGAAGGCTGAGCGCTGAAGAATTGCTGCCATCAAACTGTGGTGCTGGAGAAGACTCTTACGAGTGACCCTGGAGGTCAAATCAGTCAATCCTAAAGGAAATCAACCATGACTGCTCACTGGAAGGACAGATACTGAAGCTGAAACTCAAATATTTTGGCCACCTAATGCGAAGAGAAAACCCACTGGAAAAGACCCTGATGCTGGGAAAGATTGAGGGCAAAAGGAGAAGGGGACGGCAGAGGATGAGATGGCTGGATAGCATCAACGATGCAATGAATATGAACTTGAGCACGCTCCAGGAGAGAGCGGAGGACAGGAAGGCCTGGCGTGCTATGGTCCATGGGGTCACGAAGAGTCAGACACGACTGAACAACAACAACAATTCAGTTATACCACCTCTGAGCTATCTATCCTTTGTTCGCATATTCTTAGCCACTGTTCTTGTTGCCTGCTCCTTTTATTTCTTGCTTACCTTTTAGATTGTAATCTATTTTTGACATGTCTGGACCTGCTGTACTGCTTAACAACCAAGTAATCCTGCCTCCTCTTTTACATGTATGCCTGCAAGACACTAAGAGCACAATCCTATATGTATCTACTCAGAGATAAGCCCTACTGAGTTCAATGGAACTTACTCCCAGGTAAGTATGTATAATACTGCAATATACACTTCCCTAGGAGTAAGTCAGTCAGTAAGCCATTGAAGTCAGTAGAGCTTACCTCTGAGTAGACATATATAAAAATATCATGTACAAGTATTTTATATAGCACAAAATTGATCACCGATTATCCAACATGGATACTGAGGCCAATTGTGTTTGCTTGTCTTTTTTTGTACTTATTACTCAAGATCATAATTTATCATGGAAGGATGAAATCAACTGCAGGTTTTACACTGGGCAACAATCTGGAACCAATTCTGTAACATGATATAAAGCTATTCCTAGCATAAAAGGAGACACTGAGAAAGCTACCAAGTTCTAGCACTAGCTCTGCCTCTGGCTCCCTCTATGGCCTCAGATAGAGCAAATAAGCGCTCTACCTCAATTTCCTCCTCAGTTTAACAGAAATAAGTGCCTGACTCACAAAGGTTTGGTTACAAATTAGCATGTCACTTCATCAACTCTTCAAGAATTTGCAAACGATAAGGTGTATTACCCACCTGACAAGTTAAACTGGTACTTCAATGCTGCTGCCAATCTCTACTATGCTCCTATCTTCTTCTATACAGAACCCACTGATCATTAATCGCTGTTCCAGGCTCAACCCAAAAGGGCTGTTTGCATAAAACAACAGTCCAATGTAGTTTATTTAACTCACGGGGAAGCTGCAGCACATCCAGCTGCCATTTTGAACATATAACCCTGCTCAGCGGTTGTCGAGTCGTGTGAACCCGGCAAGTGTGGGATATGGAAGGGTTAAACAACCCTTGAATAACCCATGGTCTGTTTTAGGGTTATGCTAGCGTTGTTTAACTCTCACATAACCCACACTCACTGGGCTTTCACAACACAACTACCCTAGAGCGGGTGCTACATATTCAGTTTGGCGCCTGTGGGCACTGTGGTTCACTGTGAGTTAAATAACCCACGATAAGGCATAGAATGTTGTCTGAACAAGATCAAAATGTTGGTGCTTACCACTGAAGTTCTCCATGGTTTAAGATCCAGTATCTGCTGGACCATCTTTTTATGTATTACTCTGCCCATATGCTGATTTCTACATCTGAGACTCTTCTCTGGGTGCCCCCACCATCAGAAATAATGCAGGTTGCAACCAAGGACAGAAAGGTTTGGTGGTGGCATCCCACCTGTGGATTGCCCTCCCAAGAGTGGCTTCCCTTGCACCGACTTTGCTATCATTTGGGCACCTGCCAAATGCCTTTTTATTTTCCCAGACTTTTAAACTTTGCAAATGTTGAAATATGATTTTAACCTGCTCTGAGTTTATTGGTTTAATCTTTTATCATGTGCTGATGTTTTGTTCTGTAATATTTGTATTTTTTACTCACACAAGCCATCCTAGGGATGTCAATCAGCCATTAAAGAGCAGGGTATAGATTTTTAGAAAACAAATAAATCAACAACCTTCTCAATCTATTCTGACACACATCTTCTATAATATTAATGTACCAAACTTCCATGTGACTGTCTGCCTTCTTCTCCTAAACCACTTTACCACTGTGGACAGAAGAGGTAACACTAGAAAGCTGTAACAGCAGAGAAGTTAAGAGACTATATTTGGAAACCTGAAATATTTCACCTGAAATGCCTTGCCCCTTCCTCTGAGGAACTGCATAGAAAAATAATATAGATTCCCCTGCCTTAGAGAGCCAGCCACAGCACTGTTAGAAGCCTCAATGTGGATTAAATCAGTACAACCAGCCTCCACATTTGAGCAAAACCTGTACTATATGATGACTACTAAGCAACAGAACAAAAGGTTATACTGGGCTGATGGTAAGCTCCTGTGGGGAAATGACCTATCTTTTTTGCATGACAAAGTCAAATAATGGTTACAACAGTAAAATGATCAGATTAGAAGATCAAATTATTGCACAGTGAAAGCTACTAGAATCTTAACACCATGCAGTAACTAATTATTCAAAACGAAGTCCACTTCCTTTATTTCCCCAGGATATTTTCTCACTTCCTCTGTCAATTAGAGATAAATGGTATTATAGAAGATATAAAGGTCCCCTTGTTAACATTTAATTAAGAGCCTTCCAAAGTTAATTTATCCCTTGCCTAAAATACGTCCTCAGGTCAAAATATATAATCACACAAGAAAATATGGGAAAAGATAGTTCTGAAGCAAGTGACAACAATTCTCCTAACTGATCACCTGTTATATCCCATGCTTCAAATCAATGCAACCCAAACAGTTAAAACAATCACCAGTTTGTTTTCTTTGCTTTAAAGACACAAAGGATGAAGCTCCCAGTCAACCTGTGTTTCATGGTAAGCTGATGTTGTTCAAGTCTTATTATGGGGTCGAGTGTGTGAAGTATTTCTTCTTAATCTCGTTTAGCACTTACATCCTGAACAGGAAAGGGAACTAAGAGGTCTGTTACTATCACGGATGGGGGGGGGGGGGGGTTGCTTTGAAACATTTTTTTTTTTTTAAAGCAGCTGCAAACCTATGCATGCTTTCTTGGCAGCAAGTCTCACAGAGTTACTTCCGAGTAACATGCATAAGACGGGGGCTTTCAGAAGGGTTTCTTTGCTACGGTTGTTGTGATGTTTTAATTATCATTTTATTTTGCATTGATCGCAATAGCCTCGGATGCCTTTTCAAGATGAATGGGTTTTATACATAAGATTACAGATGACGAGAGCGCGGATGGCAGTTGCTTGAATGGAGGAGGAAAGGAGAGAGATGGGAAGGACTGGGGGGTTTCATTCCCACCCCCAGGAGCTTTGGAGGGGCGGGGGGAAGACCCCAAAGGAAAGAAGGCGAGGCCCTAAAAGTAGCGAGGGGGCTTCCCTCCCTGACACATTTCGTGGGGTTATAAAACGAGGAAATGAAAACTGGCGACAGCCACACACGCGGCGTGCATATGCGCAGGCACAGATACAGATACATAATCGCACCACACAGCCGCTGGGTGGGGTTCGGGGGGGAGGAACGAGGGCAGCTGCTAGGAGGGGGGAGGGGAGCCGGCGTATTACTCACGAGCGCTGCCGGCTCGGTGCTGTCCCGGTTCTGGCCCGATATAACTGAGCAGGACGGGCAGGGGGACCCCGCACGGGCCCGGCGGGGCGGCCCTCCAGGCGCTCTGGGGCTGGACGCCGGGCGCGGCGGCGCCCCCGCGGCCAGGGTACAGGAGAAAGAAAGGGGGCGAGTCGGGGGGCGCCTCCTCCCGCCCGGCTTCGTCGCCGTCGCCCCCCGGCCTCTTCCCCGCGCCTGGGGGGCTGCTCCGCTCCATGCTCTGGGGACAGGCGGCGGCGGCGGCGGCGGCGGCAGCTCCTCCGCCGGGCGGGCGGGCGGGCGGGCGGGGGCCACTCCCTCGCTCCCGGCCCTCTTCTTCCTCCTCTTCTCCGTCTTCTTCAGCCCGCCGCTGGACGGCGGCAGCGGCGAGCGCGAGCGGGCAACTTTTTCCACGGAGCGGGCGGGGACAGGCAGCAGGAGCGGCGGCAGCGGCGCCGCCTCCGCCATAGACCGGCCCCGCCAGCCCTGTTTGGGCCCAGGCCGGCCCGAGGTGGCGCTGGCTGGCCCGGCCCCTCGCGGAACTCCGCCCCGGCGCCGCCGCCGCCCTCGCCCCGGGCCGACTTCGCGTGCGGCTTCGGTGGCGCCGCGGCTTCCCTTTCCCCTCACGCGGTGCTCCGGGGGGGCGGCCGGCGGCAACCGCTCCCGCCACGAGGGGAACGTGGCCGCTGAGGAGTTAAGCGTGTCCCTCCCCGCCGGCGAGCAGCGGGGTTAATTCGTGCCCCCTCCCCGCCCGAGGCCAAGAGCGGCCCCCAAGGGGCTAGCGCGTGCCCCCTCCCCGCCCGAGGCCAAGAGCGGCCCCCAAGGGGCTAGCGCGTGCCCCCTCCCCCGCCCGAGGCCAAGAGCGGCCCCCAAGGGGTTTATTTCCCCCGCTCCACCTGAGGGGTATAGCCACAGAGGGGCTTTAAGTATTATTCTCACTCCCCTCGCAAGGAAATGCCCACATTGCCACCCAACCACGAGTTTTATCAGTCCCTTAAACTAAAAACACCACCCACCTACCATCCTTCTTCCATCTGCCCCCCAAAAGCTACACATTATTACTACTTAGAACTTTAAAAACCCAGGGAAAGAAGTTTATAATAGACTCAGGAGGATTTAGCCATAGACCCCACCATGCACTGATGTTTCACAGCTTATGATTTCAGTGGGTACAAATCTGTGTGTGCCACAAGACACTTTGTTGTTTTGCTGTAGTAGACTAGTACAGCTACCCTCTGCAAAGTGATTTACCTATGGTGTCTTGAACAGTATTGCATTTGAACTGTTATGGTGAAGGACTGTAGCTCAGTGGTAGAGCACACACTTCCCATGCAAAAGTTCCCAGATCCAATTTCCAGCTAGGCCTGTCTGACTACCATATCCAGCCAAGTGTTACCAATAAGGTCAGTCCTACATCAAATATTTATATTCATTTAGAGCATACCTGCAAATTAAAAAAAAATAGAAACTAGAAGGCCTTTAGTTCTCCTAGATCTAGCCAAATGAGACAAGTGACATTCCTGCATGTTAAATTTCACCTACAAAAATCCTCTACAACTATTTAACATATAATAGCCTACTCTTCTCTTGCATCTGAGTACCCTAGGTGCATGGTCAGGGTTACATGCTCCCCAACCTTCAACCAGAAAATTAAGTACTCCCCAACCTTCAACCAATCAGACATACATAGGTTCACAGAGCAGTCCTATGTACTTAAGAGTTCAATTCCCGAGTATATTTGCACAGAGTTACAACATATCTTCATGGATCACTGCCTTGTTGTGGCGAAGGGGCTTGCGTAACTCAGTGAAGCCATAAGCTATGCCGTGCAGGGCCACCCAAGACGGACAGGTCATGGCAGAGGGTTCTGACAAAATGTGGTCCACTGGAGAAGGAAATGGCAACCCACTCCAGTATTCTTGCCAAGAAAACCCCATGGAACGTATCACAAGGCTAAAAGATATGACGCCGGAAGATGAGCCCCTCAGGTCGGAAGGAGTCCAATATGCTACTGGGGAAGAGCAGAGGGTATTTCCAAGTAGCGCCAGAAAGAGTGAAGCGGCTGGGCCAAACCCGAAAGGACACTCAGCTGTGGATGTGTCTGGCGGTGAAAAGAAAATCCGATGCTGTAAAGAACAATATTGTTTAGGAACCTGGAATGTCAGATCAATGAATCAAGGTAAGCTGGAGGTGGTCAAACATGAGATGGCAAGATTGAACATCGACATCTTGGGAATCAGCGAACTAAAATGGACAAGCATGGGCGAATTTAATTCAGGTGACCATCATATCTACTATTGTGGGCAAGAATCCGTTAGAAGAAATGGAGTAGCACTCATAGTCAACAAAAGGGTGGGAAAAGCAGTACTGGGGTACAATCTTAAAAATGATAGAATGATCTCAGTACGAATCCAAGGCAAACCATTCAACATCACAGTAATTCAAGTGTATGCCCCAACCACTGATGCCGAAGAAGCTGAGGTTGATCGGTTCTATGAAGACCTACAACATCTTCTAGAACTAACACCAAAAAAAGATGTCCTCTTCATCATAGGGGATTGGAATGCTAAAGTAGGAAGTCAAGAAATCACCGGGATAACAGGCAGGCATGGCCTTGGTGTACAAAATGAAGCAGGACAAAAGCTAATAGAGTTTTGCCAAGAGAACATGCTGATCATAGCAAACACTCTTTTCCAACAGCACAAGAGGCGACTCTACACATGGACATCACCAGATGGTCAATATCGAAATCAGATTGATTATGACCTTTGCAGCCAAAGATGGAGAAGCTCCATACAGTCAGTAAAAACAAGACCTGGAGCTGACTGTGGCTCAGATCATGAGCTGCTTCTTGCAAAATTTCGGCTTAAATTGAAGAACGTCGGGAAAACCACTAAACCGTTCAGGTATGACCCCAGTCATATCCCTTCTGAATATACAGTGGAGGTGAGGAATAGATTTCAGGGATTAGACCTGATAGACAGAGTGCCTGAGGAACTATGGACGGAGGTCCGTAACATTGTTCAGGAGGCAGCAACAAAATCCGTCCCAAAGAAAAAGAAATGCAAGAAAGCCAAGTGGCTGTCTGATGAGGCTTTACAAGTAGCTCACGACAGAAGGGAAGCGAAAAGCAAGGGAGAAAGGGGAAGATATACCCAACTGAATGCAGAGTTCCAGAGAATAGCAAGGAGAGACAAGAAGGCCTTCTTAAATGAACAATGCAAAGAAATCGAGGAAAACAACAGAATGGGAAAGACTAGAGATCTCTTCAAGAAAACTGGAGATCTCAAGGGAACGTTTTGTGCAAAGATGGGCATGATAAAGGACAAAGAAGGCAGGGACCTAACAGAAGCAGATGAGATTAAGAAGAGGTGGCAAGAATACACAGAAGAACTATACAGGAAAGATCTGAATGTCCCTGATAGCCATGATAGTGCGGTCACTGAACTTGAGCCGGACATCCTAGAGAGTGAAGTCAAGTGGGCCTTAGGAAGCATTAGTAACAACAAAGCTAGCGGAGATGACAGTATTGCAGCCGAGCTATTTAAAATCCTAAAAGATGATGCTGTTAAAGTGCTGCACTCAATATGCCAACAAATCTGGAACACTCAACAGTGGCCACAAGACTGGAAAAGGTCAGTTTACATTCCAATTCCAAAGAAGGGCAATGCCAAAGAGTGTTCAAACTACCGCACAATTGCGCTCATTTCACATGCCAGCAAGGTGATGCTCAAAATCCTACAAGCTAGGCTTCAGCAGTATGCGAACCGAGAACTACCGGAAGTACAAGCTGGGTTTCGAAGAGGCAGAGGAACTAGAGATCAAATCGCCAACATTCGCTGCATCATGGAGAAAGCAAGAGAATTCCAGAAAAACATCTATTTCTGCTTCATTGACTACGCTAAAGCCTTTGATTGTGTGGATCACAACAAACTGTGGCAAATTCTGAAAGTGATGGGAGTACCAGACCACCTTACCCGTCTCCTGAGAAACCTGTACGAGGGTCAAGAAGCAACAGTAAGAACCAGACATGGAACAACCGATTGGTTCAAAATTGGGAAAGGAGTACGACAAGGCTGCATATTGTCACCCTGCTTATTTAACTTATATGCAGAGTACATCATGAGAAATGCCGGGTTGGATGAATCACAGGTCGGAATTAAGATTGCCGGGAGAATTATCAACAACCTCCGATATGCAGACGATACCACCCTAATGGCAGAAAGCGAAGAGGATCTCAAGAGCCTCTTGTTGAGGGTGAAAGAGGAGAGTGCAAAAGCTGGTTTGAAACTCAACATTAAAAAAACTAAGATCATGTCATCTGGCCCTATCACTTCCTGGCATATAGAAGGGGAAGAAATGGAAGCAGTGACAGATTTTACTTTCTTGGGCTCCAAGATCACCGCAGACGGTGACCGTAGCCATGAAATTAAAAGACGCTTGCTCCTTGGGAGGAAAGCTATGGCAAACCTAGACAGCATAGTAAGAAGCAGAGACATCACCTTGCCGACAAAGGTCCGTCTAATCAAAGCTATGGTTTTCCCAGTAGTAATGTATGGCTGTGAGAGCTGGACTATAAGGAAGGCTGAGCGCCGAAGAATTGATGCTTTCGAACTGTGGTGCTGGAGAAGACTCTTACGAGTCCCCTGGACTGCAAGGAGGTCAAATCAGTCCATCCTAAAGGAAATCAACCCTGAGTGCTCATTGGAAGGACAGATAATGAAGCTGAAGCTCCAATATTTTGGCCACCTAATGCGAAGAGAAACTCTCTGGAAAAGACCCTGATGCTGGGAAAGACTGAAGGCAAAAGGAGAAGGGGACGGCAGAGGATGACATGGCTAGATAGCATCACGGATGCAATGAATATGAACTTGAGCACGCTCCGGGAGAGAGCGCAGGACAGGAAGGCCTGGCGTGCTATGGTCCATGGGGTCACGAAGAGTCGGACACGACTGAACGACTGAACAACAACAACAACATATCTGGTTAGAATGGCAGAAAGGTAGAGGATTGAGGACTCCTATGTTCCAAAGATGCAACTGCCAACTACATTTCATGAAGTTCCACCTAAAACATGGCAGCAGGATTACTGTTCCATGATACTACATCATTTCACCATTCTTTAATTATCCTGCAGGTACAAAAAGATCCATATATGAGCATCTCAAAACTTGGGGAAACACCAAGGAAGCTTTATTATAAGGTCAGATTAACTAAAGTATGTATTTTCCTTCCCCTGTATCATTTTCTTGAGTCACCTGGATCCCTCTTGCATGGAACATATGAACAAATCTTGTTTACTCCTCATCTGTCTGTTGGTACACCATAGCCTAAAATTTATATGGACTACTCTCCAAGTTGCTGAAGCAGGCAGGATCCTACCTTGGGGTTGAATTTGGTACACTTCTACTCCCCTTTCAACTTTAACAATGCTCTTAATTCCCTTATATCAGAGGAAACTAGAACTAATGCTTAGTAACTGCAAGGAAGCAGATCTCACTAAACATGAAGAGAAACTTCCTATCAGAGCTGTTCAATAGTGGAAAAAACCTGTATTGGGGCATGATGGACTCTCTTTTGCTTGAGGTTCTTAAGCAGAGGCTAGGCCAGGGATACTGTAGTTGCATCCTGCATTGTAGATTCTGCATTAAGCATAGCGTTGAACTAGCTGACCGCAAAAGTTCCCTTCCAACTCTAAAATTCTATGATTTTGTGATTCTATGAAAGTAATGGGTAACTTTGTGCATTCTAACCCTGTTCTAATCCTAAATGAAATTATGTCAGTGTCACAGAGTCAGAGCTTTATCTGGAAGAATTGGGTCCAAGACTGGCTCACAGAGGTATTTCCACAAATATGTAAATAAGCATGAACTGCTACATGCAATAAGGACAGGAATCATAGAAAATTATGGTGTTCTGAAACAGGGAGAGAGTTATCCAGAACTTTTACGTTTGTGAGTTGTATCCAATGGTAACTTTATCTGAGCAGAAAGCGCTTCTACTCATGCAAGGCAAGCTATCCAATTTTCACCAACCCCTTCTATCAATCCCTAAACAAATCCCTAAACAAAATTCTATCAATCCCTAAACAAATCCCTAAACAAAAAACAAAACATCAATCCCTAAACAAAATTCAAAGTGATCTGGATAGACTAGAGCGCTGGGCAGAAAACAACAGAATGACATTTAATAGGGATAAATGCCAAGTTCTGCACCTAGGAAAAAGAAACCAAATGCACAGTTACAAGATGGGGGATACGTGGCTCAACAACACTACAAGCGAGAAGGATCTTGGAATTGTTGTCGATCACAAGCTGAACATGAGCCAACAATGTGATGTGGCTGCAAAAAAGGCCAATGCTATTTTGGGCTACATTAATAGAAGCATAGCTTCCAAATCCCGGGAAGTACTAGTTCCCCTCTACTCAGTACTGCTTAGGCCTCATCTGGAGTACTGTGTCCAGTTCTGGGCACCACACTTTAAGAAGTAGGCAGACAAACTGGAGAGGGTTCAGAGGAGGGCAACAAAGATGATCAGGGGACTGGAAACAAAGCCCTATGAAGAGACACTGAAAGAACTGGGCATGTTTAGCCTTGAGCGGAGATAGGATAGCGCTCTTCAAGTCCTTGAAAGGTTGTCACAGAGAGGAAGGCCAGGATCTCTTCTTGATCATCCCAGGGTGCAGGACACGGAATAATGGGCTCAAGTTACAGGAAGCCAGATTCCGGCTGAACATCAGGAAAAACGTCCTGACTGTTGGAGCAATACGACAATGGAACCAATTACCTAGGGAGGTGGTGAGCTCTCCCACACTGGAGGCGTTCAAGACAAGGCTGGACAGCCATCTGTCAGGGATGCTCTGACTTGGATTCCTGCACTGAGCAGGGGGTTGGACTCGATGGCCTTGTGGGCCCCTTCCAACCCTACTATTCTATGATTCTATCAACTGCAGCCCTCCGTGCCGTATTGCATCATGTTCCAAAGCCCCACTCCCCCAACCCTCAAGAACAGCTGGAGGGGGGGCTTACATGAGTAGGGGAGGGATTGGAGAAACCAGGGTCCCCAACTTGCATTTGTGGAAGTGCTTGCTGATAAGGCTATGCCACCACTGGATACAATGCAATGAAAATATGAATCATTTTGGATTGTCTATGTTAAAATGAATACATACTGCATTTGTTTTTCCAAAAAGAGGACATTTATTGAGTTCACATTCACTGTTTTCAGTCTGTAAAAAAAGTATGCAAAGAGAATCACTTAAGCTTAATACTTTTCTTAACTCCAGCACGAATGCCAGACAGTTCGCCTCCATATCTTTGTTCTTCTCTGCGGACCTCACGAACTTGCCCCTTCCTACGAATCTTGGCTCGCCTGAATTTCTCACGATGCTTGACTCTTGGATTACGATCAATCTTCTTCCTTTTGGGTGTGAGGCCTTTATTCTTGACGATCTGGTATGTTGCACCTCTCTTTTGACCTGGTACTTCCTCTTCCATAATCAGTTTTTCCACATCTTCTGTTTCTTCTTGTTTCCTCTTTTTCTTAAGTTTTATCTTTTCTTCCATCTCCTTATAATAATTCAGAGCAGCCTGCTCATCTAAATCTGAATCATCTGTAGGTTCTTCAGCAGCCTTACCATTAGGAAACTTACAAACTGCTTTACATTTGCTTTTATTAACAGGATTTTTGGGAAACATGATGGACTTCTTTCTACCTTTCATCCCATCACTGTCATTACTATGGAATTCACTAAGGAGCAGGCGAACCTCTGGTGACAACTTTTGGTCCACAATTCCTAAATCATTGATTAAGTTTCTGTAAGTTACAAGTCTTTCAATGACAGGGTGCCCATGGACTGGAATCCTTTTTGCTTTCAGCACCAAGTAAAAACTGATGTTACAGCAATAGTTCAAATAGAGATGGTATTTGGTCTGCAAGTACTGGCTGCCTTTTCCCTGTGGGATGACCCCATCTCTTACCATTTGCATAAGCGGCTCCAGTTCATCTCTGAGCTCAGTTAACCTGGCTTCAAAGTCCTGAATCAGCTCCAGCAACTCAGGGGATTCCTTTTTCAACAACTTCAGCTGCTCCTTTTTAGAAAGAGACTGCAAGTCCTTGGCAATTTTCTGTCCTGACTCATTTTCGCTTGGCTGTTCCACTGTTCTGGTGTAGTCCTGCAGCAGATCCAGGCCATAGTCATCCTCGCCCAAGCTCTGTGCCAGCCGTTTCTGAATGGCCTGTGCCTCCTCCTCTTCCTCCAGCTCCTCAGCTTCAGCTTCCTCCTGGCTCTGCTTGACAGCTTTGGAACGAGTGGCAGCCTTGCCATAGTCAGTGCCATAATAGAGCTGCTTTCGTTGACCCCAAGCAAACTCATCGGGGAGGCCAGAGCCCCCACTGGTACCACCCCGCTTCTCTTCCAGGTCACTGTCCATGTCCGGGGGTTCATCATCATCGTCACCACCACCACTCCCTTCCTCACTTTCTCCTTCTCCATCCTCTTCGGTCTCATCCCCAGACAGCTCCAGTCCCAGCACCTCCTCCTCCTCTCCTTCCTCCTCCTCCTCCTCCTCACTGCCCAGCGCTGCCAGCACCGCCTCTTCCAGTCGCCGCTCGTGGAAATCGTCCGCCTCCTCTGTGACGCACAGTGCCCCCGGCTCCGGTTCCTCAATCTTTTCTTCTCGTTGTGCCGAAGCTCTCAAGTTCGGAGAGATTCTCCGCCGTGGCTTCCCCATGATGCAGGCTTGGCGAGGAACGGACGAGCGGCAAACCAGCGTGCCTCACCGGATCAGCGCATCAGCGGGCGACACTATTTCCGGGTGGAAGGTCAGTGCACCATTAAGATAATCCCCACTTCCGATTTCCGGAAGCGAGTAAGCCCTGTCATCATCCGGCGCCCAAGTTTTTGGCTTCCGAAAAACAGACAGAGGACCGTAACTTTCTTCATCCTGCCCCCACTACTTGCGGCTCCAAGCCCATCGTCTCCGCTAGTTTCCAAACCCGATGTTTGTCACCCAAGGCGCTTCACTTCCGGCGGACAACAGAGCGTCCTCTCCATACTTCCGGCCCGGGATCGTTATGCGCAATGTGTGCTACCTCCCGCCCCGTTTGCGGACGCGCCGGTTTCCTAAAGACCATAGAGAGGAGCCGCGGTTTGTCGGGAGGTTCTGCGCATGCGAGGGGCGGGGCGTCGTTAAATGCAAATCTTTTTCCTCTCCGCTCCTGATACTAGAACTGCTCAGTGAAGCAGATTTGCAGTAGGTTCAGTACAAGCAAAAGTACTTCTTCACGTGATATGTAATTAACTTCATTGCCACAAGACGGGGACGGCCGCTAACGGCTATTTTTTTTTTAAAGGATGAAACATGATGCCCTCCAGGTGGACTATAACTCCCATCAGCCCCAGCCAACATGGGCAACGGTCAGGGATTATGGGAGCTCCCAGTGGAGGCGGTGGCTCCGATGTCAGTGGGGCCGTGAATCTGCTCCGGGTTTCAGCCAGAACCAGTCAGAACTCAAAAGGAGCTCTCCAAGGTCCTTTTGATTTCTGGCTGAAACCCGGAGCGGATTCACGGCCCCACTGACATCGGAGCCACCGCCTCCACTGGGAGCTGTACTCCTATAAACATCACCAGGTTGCGGAAGGCTGCATCAAACAAATCCATGGAGGACAGGTTGATGGGTGGGCACACTCGGTAAATCTCTACTCCTTTCCAGTGGCTTCCCATTAGGTTTCTGATACAATTTGCTTGGGGATATAGGTAGATGTTGCAGTGACCAACACAACAGACACATTTTAAAGCAATTTTTAAAGCCTAATGTTTTGGCTTCCACCTTCTTCAGCTGCTCTGATGTGAATCGTGTCCTGGAGCCAGTGTGGCATTGGCTGTAGATGGGTCATGTCAGGTATCATCCACCAAACCGAGGTCATATGGTGCTGAGGTGAAAGGCTATATACTTTTTTAGTTTATTATTACATTTATATACTGCCTTTTTTCCTCCAAGGAACCCAAAGCAGCTTACATCCTCCTCTCCCTTTTATCCTTACAACAGCCCTGTGAGGTAGGTTATGCTGAGAGTCAGTAACTCGCCTAAGGTCACCCAGTGAGTTTCATGCGCAAGTGGGGTCTAGAACCTGGATCTCCTGAGTCCCAGGCTTTCTTCACACGGAGTGCGTGCTCTTGTCCCTCCAGGGCATCTCCTGCACTAAATGCCCTTTCTTCTGTTTTTAACTAGATGGCGGATAATGAGCTATCAAATTACCCCATTGTTCAGCTTGAGTTCCCTCCATGAAAAGAAGAAAAGCAGCAAGAAGAGGAGCGAGATCAATGAAAGATAATGGAAGACTCAGATACCTGAAGAAGGAGGGGGAAAGGGGAGGGCGGAAAGGAAGCAGGAGAAAAAGGGAGTCATGATCTTGCGTTTAAAAAGGAAGCAGAGAGCCCCATTTTAAATGCAGGATTTTAGGCTGGTGTAGAGATGCCCCCCCCAACGCTCTAACCACTACACTACATTGGCTTATGTGGTTTATATCCATATAAGTGTGTGTGTGTGTGTGTGTGTGTGGCATATCCAGAAGTTTTCTCTTGTTTCCCAGGTTCTTGGATCAGACGACATCTCTATTGCAATAATTGACAAATCAGAGATATATGCACATGGAGGCATGAAGTCTCTATACTTTGGTTTATAGGCTATCCCCTTGGCTCCTGTGTTCTATCACAGTTGCCATGTTCTGTCAGGTTGGAGCACTTTTCATGGTGTCTTTGGTACATCAAACAAAGTACGGCAAAGAGTATGCAGGGAGGCACTGTAGTTACTCGAGGCTGGTCATTGTGGTGGAAAGGGAGAATGCATCTGATACGGGTCGGGTGACGCATACCAAACCAGTAACCGTTCTATGCAAAAGAAGTACAGGTGCCAGTTTATTTTTAAGAAAACCGCAGAACAGGTGCAGCTCCTGTCATTGTGAATGGTGGAGTAAGGGCTGGTTTATCTGGAATTAGAGTTCTCACTGACTAAAGGAAATAATGTGCAACTATTAGGGTGGCTGACCAAGTACAGACGTTTAAATCATCTATTACCTTGGATTTTATTCAGTAAATCAAATTTAAATATATTTATATATTGCAATGCCTCGATGAAGGTGCCTTTTGGGGGATTCTGAATAAAGGGCGCAATTTTTTCCTGAGGGTCTGATAACTTACAGTTTTAACAAGTGAAAGCTGCCATAAATTGCTAGGAGGAAATGCTATCTTTAACATTAGGCTTTTTATCAAATTTGGGATATGTACTGTTATGTATCAGGGAAAGGAGAGAGTGGATAACTGGGTGGGGGGAGCATTGCCCTCCATGTGCCATCTCAGCAGTGGGCCAGCTTGATGCCAACACCAGCACAAGTATAGCAATTGGGGAACAACACTTGCTTAACCCAGTTTGTAGTAGGGGTTAAGTGAGGGTTGTTTAACCCTCATATAGAGAGCCAGTGTGGCGTAGTGGCAAGAGTGCTGGACTGGGAGCCGGGAGATCTAGGTTCTAGTCCCCACTCAGCCATGGAAGCTCACTGGGTGACTTTGGGCCAGTCACAGACTCTCAGCCCAACCTACCTCACAGGGTTGTTGTTGTGAGGATAAAATGGGGAGGAGGAGGATAATGTCAGCCGCCTTGGGTTCCTTGCAAAAGGAAAAAAGGCGGGATATAGATGCAATACATAAATAAATAATAACCTACAATTACTGAGTTTGGATGACATGGCACACCCCATGATTGGGGGTTGCACAGTCAAAACAGCTGCAGCACATGCCTGCCATGTGCCACAACTCATTGTGGATTAAATAACCCATGATGAGCTGGCCGTGTCATGTGAATCAGCCCTTCGTCTCTATCTCCCCTTTCCCCTGCCCTCGTTCTCCTCTCATATCTTTCTCCCCACCTTATCTGTCTCCATCTGTCTGTCTGTCTGTCTTTCTCTCTCTCTCTTGCAATATATCTCCCCTTCTCTCTCCCACACTGTTCTCTCTCTCTCGCTCTCCTTTTCTCTTGACCCTTTTCTTTCTCCCCATGCCACCACGGTGATAAGCTCTCCCATTCATATGAATGGGGCCTTTTTTCTCAGTCTTATTGCTAGTTGGGGACCTGAGATTTTCAGGGGATGAGAGTGCAAAAAGAGGGGAGGGTTTCCTCACCCCACACAAAAGAGAATACTCCCACATGGCAATTAGCTTAGAAAAAATGTCCCATTCATGTGAATGGCACCTTTTTGCTAAGGCAAATGGCTGTGTGGACAGAAGAGGCATGCCGCAGTCCTGATCTCCACAGGCTGCAGGTGCTGTAAACCCTCTGTCCCCAAGTGCTGTGGTCTCAGTCCAAATCAATCTACCCTTCCTGTCCACCCATCCCAGGTGCTTCCATTACTGATTTGGCCTTTGCTGAGGGTTTCCAAACTGCTGTAGTTTCAGTATTTAGCAAGCCTTTGGCAGCCAGTTAATTACCCATAGCTGATCAATAAACTTCAAACAAAGCATACACCAAAAATTGTTTTAGGTGGAATCAATTTTGGTTTTATACTAACATGAATTAGTAAGGGAAAGCTCTTTTGCTCCATGTTTTATTTTTATTAGAAATATACTTGTAACATCACATCAAAATATAACTTGCATAAAATGACATAAAACAGTTCTTGTTAAACAGGGTGTTGCTACAGATTCTTAAATCTTAATAGCCTAACAGGAAATAGAAAACAATTATTGTTTTTAGACTTCTTGTCCTAATAGCTTAAAAAGGGGAGATCTCATTCTAAGTACCAGGTTGCATGGTCAGTACTGAACAGGATATTTAGCTGACAGGTACACACACCTGGTGGGCTTCTAATAAGAAGCTCCCACATTCTAAATTCAGCAGATATTTATACATTTTTGTGTAAAAATTACCTCATTTATCTACTGTCCCATAAATTAGGGCTCACAGCCTTAATTATTTTATTGTTATTAATCATTACTAAAAAAATTAGAACATAGAAAACAAGGCTTACACATACACCTTTCAGGCTAGATAAGATCAATTCTGAATCATACAATGAAAAGAAAACTCCTTACTTGAAATTTGCTAATTAAACCAAAGTCTATAAACTTTTTTAGTTATCTGTATCTCAAGCTTTTTGATGTGTATACCTTACCCATTTTTTTGCTAATTAATTGATAAGCAAAACCTTTAAGGATACTTTTGAACTGGAATAATACAGCCTTACACCTGTTTATTACTTAAGGGAGCAATCCTATGGCCCCTAGAAAGAGTCTGGGGGGCCATAAGATAAATCAGATTCCTGTATCTGAGGTCAGAGGCAGCATTCCAACTGTGGATCCAGGAATCCGCACTCCGCTCCCCCTTTTAGCCGACGTGGAGAGAATGACAGTGGCTGCCTCTCCGAGATCGCAAAGGCGACCTCAGAGAGGGGGTAAAGGGGGCGTGCCAGTGGGCTGGGAGCAGAGGATTGGGGAAGCTGGGAGACCTGCTTCCCTCTCACTCCAACACGCCCATCTAGCCAAAATGCAGAGCATGAGGACCACGGAGGCAAAGATCACCTCCGCCGCTTCTCCCACTCTGCATAGGATGTCCATAAGCTTCCAACTTTAGAGGTTTACAGGCATCACCATAGGACTGTGCCCTAAATAACTCCTTGGCCCAAGTCATAGGGTTTTAACTCAGCATTTTCTCTTTGGAAACAATCCAGGTTATCTTGACAACTCTTTGTTATGCCACTTACCCTGAAGTCACTGTGAACCTGCTTGTGCCTTTGTGTATCTTCCCTTTAATACTATTACTGCTTTTTACTTATTTACATTTTTAAATTCTTTGTTATTTATCATTAAAAAATTGGCATTTGCATTTTATAATAAGACATCTTAAGAGAGATGGGTTAGCATTTTCTTAACAGCCTTCCCAGCAAGTCCAATAAAGCAAAATCAGCTATTTCCTAAAAATTCAGGATATTTTTAACCAACATGGAAAAAATACATCACATCTTGTTTGTCCCTAACATAGAAGCAAGCTATTACTCCAAGATGTGTTCAGACCAGATGTGGTTACTCAATGGTGGTCCAAAGACACCTTGTACATGCTTAGAGACTTTATTCTCTGGGAGAAATAAGTTCCAGATAATACTAATAATGTATTCTATGTGAGTGCTGACACAAAAATCAGTTTTGGGGCTAAGCCATGGAATAAATTAAACCCTGAGCACAAATCTACTTCCGTTGTATATAATTTCTGTTGCGATTTGGGTTTTTTTCCTACTTGTTTTTCTTCAACTTGGTGACAGAAAAAGTAACCGAAACTTCTTTTTTAAAGAAAGTGTGGTCAGAAGCAGTGTATTTTTAACCATGTGCATGAAGATGGATAAAGATCTCTGCAGCTGGACCATAGGAAGCACCATGAAATCTATGTACAAGTAACTTCTAGTTATCAGCAGTAAAAGAACAAACCCTCAAGCAAGCTGATTTACCAGGGCTTGAATGAGTGTAAGCAAAGGCTTGTAATAACTTATGGTTTATAGAAATAAACCTAGTTCAGAAGTTTAGCAAGGGCAAAATTAAACAAACAGAAGTTAGGACCAGATTAATGAAAAACATACCGTGTACGTAAACACTCTGAAGTGCTGTATGTATGCTGCTCCTGATACTGATGTTGTACATACGAGCATATTGTTGTTCAGTTGTTAAGTTGTCTCCGACTCTTCATGACCCCATGGACCATAGCACGCCAGGCCTTCCTGTCCTCCGCTGTCTCCCGGAGTGTGCTTGAGTCCATATTCATTGCATCGGTGATGCTATCTAGCCATCTCATCCTCTGCCGTCCCCTTCTCCTTTTGCCTTCAATCTTTCCCAGCAACAGGTTCTTTTCCAGGGACTTTTCTCTTCGCATTAGGTGGCCAAAATATTTGAGCTTCTGCTTCAGTATCTGTCCTAATGAGCACTCAGGGTTGATTTCCTTTAGGATTGACTGATTTGACCTCCTTGCAGTCCAGGGGACTCGTAAGAGTCTTCTCCAGCACCACAGTTCGAAGGCATCAATTCTTCAGCACTCAGCCTTCCTTATAGTCCAGCTCTCACAGCCATACGTTGCAACTGGGAAAACCATAGCTTTGATTAGACGGACCTTTTGTCGGCAAGGTGATGTCTCTGCTTCTTACTATGCTGTCTAGCTTTGCCATAGCCTTCCTCCCAAGGAGCAAGCGTCTTTTAATTTCATGGCTACAGTCCCCATCTGCAGGGATCTTGGAGCCCAAGAAAATAAAATCTGTCACTGCTTCCATTTCTTCCCCTTCTATATGCCAGGAAGTGATGGGGCCAGATGCCATGATCTTAGTTTTTTAATGTTGAGTTTCAAACCAGCTTTTGCACTCTCCACTTTCACCCTCAACAACAGGCTCTTTAGATCCTCTTCGCTTTCTGCCATTAGGGTGGTATCGTCTGCGTATCTGAGGTTGTTGATAATTCTCCCGGCAATCTTAATTCCGACCTGTGATTCATCCAACCTGGTGTTTCTCATGATGTACTCTGCATATAAGTTAAATAAGCAGGGCGACAATATACAGCCTTGTTGTACTCCTTTCCCAATTTTGAACCAGTCGGTTGTTCCATGTCCGATTCTTACTGTTGCTTCTTGACCCTTGTACAGGTTTCTCAGGAGACAGGTAAGGTGGTCTGGTACTCCCATCTCTTTCAGAATTTGCCAGTTTGTTGTGATCCACACAATCAAAGGCTGTAGCGTAGTCAATGAAGCAGAAATAGACGTTTTTCTGGAATTCTCTTGCTTTCTCCATGATGCAGCGAATGTTGGCGATTTGATCTCTAGTTCCTCTGCCTCTTCGAAACCCAGCTTGTACTTCCGGTAGTTCTTGGTTCGCATACTGCTGAAGCCTAGCTTGTAGGATTTTGAGCATCACCTTGCTGGCATGTGAAATGAGCGCAATTGTACGGTAGTTTGAACACTCTTTGGCATTGCCCTTCTTTGGAATTGGAATGTAAACTGACCATTCCCAGTCTTGTGGCCACTGTTGAGTATTCCAAATGTGTTGGCATATTGAGTGCAGCACTTTAACAGCATCATCTTTTAGGATTTTAAATAGCTCAGCGGGAATATTGTCATCTCCGCTAGCTTTGTTGTTAGTAATGCTTCCTAAGGCCCCCTTGACTTCACTCTCTAGGATGTCCGGCTCAAGTTCAGTGACCACACTATCATGACTATCAGGGACATTAATATCTTTCCTGTATAGTTCTTCTGTGTATTCTTGCCACCTCTTCTTAATCTCATCTGCTTCTGTTAGGTCCCTGCCTTCTTTGTCCTTTATCATGCCCGTCTTTGCACAAAACGTTCCCTTGAGATCTCCAATTTTCTTGAAAAGATCTCTAGTCTTTCCCATTCTATTGTTTTCCTCGATTTCCTTGCATTGTTCATTTAGGAAGGCCTTCTTGTCTCTCCTTGCTATTCTCTGGAACTCTGCATTCAGTTGGATATATCTTCCCCTTTCTCCCTTGCTTTTCGCTGCCCTTCTTTCCTCAGCTACTTGTAAAGCCTCATCAGACAGCCACTTTGCTTTCTTGCATTTCTTTTTCTTTGGGAAGTACTGGGGTACAATCTCAAAAACAATAGAATGATCTCAGTACGAATCCGAGGCAAACCATTCAACATCACAGTAATTCAAGTCTATGCCCCAACCACTGAGGCCGAAGAAGCAGAGGTTGATCGGTTCTATGAAGACCTACAACACCTTCTAGAACTAACACCAAAAAAAGAGATGTCCTCTTCATCATAGGGGATGATGAATCCAGTTTAAAGTCAAAGAACCCTAAGGAGCAACAGAGGCCTTGAAGTTGCCCATCCACAATTGGCAGCTGGACAGCCAACGGAGGAGACACACCAGACCCCTGGTCTTCTCCACAATAGTGGGATGTATTGTATTTCTATTTAAGTTATAATTATTTCTAAATTTTCTGCTGTAGATATGCATTTGCATATACAGCTGTTATGCACATTGGTATTCTCTTTTGTCCCCTGTTCCTCTGTTTTTACAACCTGTGCAGAATCCTGGTCAGCAAATGCTGGGCCACACAGTCTCAGAGTCAAAGAGTGGTCTTTCCCTTTCACTGCAACCACAGCTGTATGTCAGGACCAACCACTGCTTGGATCTTGGACCTAGCAAGATCTTCCAAAGAGGAAGAGCAGGATAATACAGCAACCCCAGCACAGACAGGCACCCTGGATAGTCAGCACCTCTGAGGAACAGCCAGAGTCCCCCCTCCCTTGGACGACACCCTTCTCGAGGAGACTGAACCAGTCAGGGACCCAAGGACCCCATCAGGAGCTCTACTCCACCTCCAGACAGTCTCTCCTCAACCCTAGGACCGCAGGAGCGGCAGTGGCGATGGGCCGATGCCAGAGCTCACGGTGCTTGCTAGAGCTGTGCACAGATGGTCTCTGAAAGTTCTACACCTTATTTGTGGGCAGATAAATTTGGGAGACAATTTCACCAAATTTCTCTAGCTGGAGGAGAAATTCTCAACAGTTTCTCACAAATTGGGCTCCCCATTGACAGCGTTTGCAGCACAGCTTCTTTCTTTTTTCAGAAGGGGATTTGGGTTTTCATACTGCAACAGCATCAACTGTGTTGGCAGACGGGCCCCCGTTTTGCGTTCACCACAATGCAGGTGTGTGCGTGGGGGGGGGGAGTGTAGTATCTAGCCAATGGGAAGAGGCAGAGGCAGTGCTGAGCCAAAATCTGTCCTACAGTTTCCTGAAAGTTTTCTTTTCCCATGAAAGAGGCTTCCATTGTTCTGCCTCATTGTCAGGGTGTTTTATAATTCTTTTTTGTGGCGCTTTTGAGCTTACCCAATTGCTGCTACCCTGCCCTCCCGGGCTGCCTGCACCTCCTGATCTGAAAAGGCTGTATGGAGTAATTACCTCACGACGCCTTCCACTGGGCTTTAATTGAAATGAAGGAAGCTGAGGAGGCTACAGGCTGCCAGAGAGATGATTGTACAATGAAAACCAGGACATTTGCACTCATTCCTCAGCCACTTCCTAAGTGAGGTAAGCCCAGGTAACCCAAACTCAACTCATGAGAATTCCTCCAAAATTTCTTCACCACTGAATTTCTTTTTGAATGCAATTTCTTTTCTGTCAAATTAAATAAGCATAGTTGAACAAATGTGGAAGAAATTTTCGGCACAGCACTAGTGCCCATGTGGCAGCATCTTCTCCACATACCATATTCAGGAGAAGGAGGAGGCAAGCCCTGATTGTGCTGAGGATCAGGGTCCTGAGAAGATCCAGGAAGAGGCCTAGCCACCAGGTCCACTATAAAACCATCAGTCCCTAGCTGCCTTTTGCTGGTGTAATGGCTCTGTGAAGAAGCTCCTCCCCATTTAGATTCTGCTGGACATCTTGCCTGCTGTGCCAGCCTCCTGACTGTGCCCTTGCACTCACCATTCAGTTCCTCCTGGCGAGCTCCCTGGCTGACCCAAGCCTCTTGCACAGAGCCTCTCCAGCCATTGGTGACCTCCTGCCCAAGTGGACACCCTAAAGCCAGTGCTTTACTTGTCCCCATAGGAGGAAATGGCAATTATTCACTATTGGGAGAAAGTAAAGAGGGGCATTTAAGGACATTGTTGAACAGCTATGGCCCATAGGAGCAGGCTTGAATAACCCCATCCTGGGTACTGTTCCTCCCACATGAATATAATGAAATGTTGAGAACTGGCAGAGATAGATTATTAATAAAAGAATACAAGTGGGACCTGCAACAAAACATTTGATTGTGAGCTGCTGCTTCACACAAAGCTTTTATCCCGCTATTGAGATGGCTCACACACGGATGTTTGTGGGCCCTTTATATGATGTCATGAACCTCCTGGGCGTCTACTACACTAAATGACCTTTATTCCGTATTTAAATAGATCAGAGAGAATGAGGTATCAAATTACCCTGCTTCTGTTCCGCTTGAGTTCCATTCGTGAAAAAGGAAAAGCTGCAAGAAGAGGAGCTAGATCAATGAAACATACAGAAGACTAAGATAAGGTGGAGAAGGAGAGGAAATGGGGAGGGGGGAAGGCAACTGCATGTAAAGAGAGTCCATCGTGATCCTGCATTTAAAACAGAAGCAGAAAGTCTGTTTTAAATGCGGGATTTTAGGCCAGTGTAGAGATGCTCTGTGTCTCTGAGCCTTGGCACCAATGAGGGGGAATTTCCCAATCCCTCAGAATGCTGATGGGATTATTTAGTAATGATGCCTCTTGTTAGAAAGGCAATTAGCAGAGAAAAACAAAAAGGCAAAACAAAATGTGTGTTTACCAGTCCCACATGCACACAGCCTATCTTAGCACAATAAAAGGAAACCACAAGCTTCGTCAATGAAGGAAAGAAAACAGTTTTACTCACAAATATTCTTGCATATACAATGCAGGTACATCATAGAGTTTCAAAAGAGTTTGTTCAATCCGGTGTTCCATTACACCAGCAGGAGCAAGAGAGCAAAACACATGTGATCTCAGCAATGATGGAAGTCAGGGTGGGGGGAGGAAGGAGAGTAGGAAAATAAAACAATCACAGGAAACCACACTGTAGGTTGTAGAGATCCTACGGCTAGCTATGCCCCAAATTCCCATGAATTAACTAACAGCAACACTGTCTCCTTCCAGTAACTGGCAGACAAGAGTGCAATATTCCCAACAAAGGCAAGGGATCTGCTCCCTCCTTGCAAGGCTCTCGAAGGCTGAGGGCTAGCGAGGCAGGTTTCCCTGCCTTTCTTCCGAGCTTGTACAGGCACAGTCTAACTTACTAGGGTGTCAGAGACCCGCTATCAGAGAAGAATATGTCTCCACTCGACCAGGAGGAGAGCAGGGAAATGTAATTCACTGGCAGCCAGGCTCAAAAAGAGTTGCCTCTCCCCCTCTAATTTAGCGCATCTTCCAATTTGGCCGACCACCTGATGATCTGCCAGGGCTCTTGCTCACCCATACAGCACACAGCTGAGGCTCAGGTTAAGTGACTTGCTGGGCTGTGTGCACCTTCACTCCCCCTCCCTACCCCACATGAGCACACACATGCAAGTTCTCAGATTACTGACTGCTGAGGGGGGGCTCCCCCTTTGGGGTATGTGTGTGTCTTTAGAAGTTATATACTTCTGCATTTCTTGCATTTCCTCGTGGCATGCAGAATCTGGCTCTGTTTTGCTTCCAAAGTGATTGGCACGGACCAACCAAGATCACTATTAGAGAGAACAAGTGGGACCTGCAACAAAATGCTGCAGTGTGAGGTGCTCCTGTTCAGGATATTCCATTCCATTCCCCTTCCCACCCTGCCTGTTGACATCCTGAGCACTGCATCCTGTACTAGTTGCAGTCTCCAGACCACCTTAGAGCTTACCTGCGTGTTGTATCTCTATTGGCTGGCCCCTGTCCTATTGGACTTACTTGAGAATTGGACCTCATAACCTAAACTAGTATTGAAGTACATATATTTTCCTGAATCAAAGATTGGAAACCATGCACTTTTCTACAGAGCATAGTGGAGATCTCTTCCACTATGTTAGTTCAGATAACAGGACTTTGGAGTTCTCTTTATTTTTGATACGTTGCACATGCTTCTTTTACAATTGATCTGGCAGATCTAATATTTGAGACCCAGGCCCAGCTCAATTGCACAAGTACCCCAAGATTAACACAGCAGCAGCAATTTTGTAGGGGTGAATTCAGCTAATTACTAAGTAATCGGAGAAGAGGACCCCAATATCCAGATTTATTCTATGCCACATGGTATCCTTTTCCTACAAACATTGAGGAAATCTCCAGAAGATCAGCTCTTCCAGATCACTGCCAGACAATATTAATTTTTTAATCAGGAGACATGACCTAAACATTATACTTAGTTATTCAAATGCTCTTACAACCTAATGTACCTTATTTATTTTTTTCATGTACACTTTATGTTTCATGTAAATCCCTTATTGTGTCTTCGTAATTGGAATATATCACTAAAAATTAAAGTTAAGAAAAAAAAGAGAAAAAAGTGTTGTAATCCTGCCCACCAGCAGAGTTTTCGAAGAACGGGGTTTTCCTCCCTGACTAGTAAGCCAGCTTTAGCTTGTGGTTTCATTATGTCCGGCCAGACTGTACACTGCTGTAAGCACTAGTCACTTGTAACCTACGCTGGTAATTTAGGAAAATCCGTGTGCTAAATTTCCACGCACCACTTCTGGGCTGAGGGGTACACTTCTGAGGTGGTTGAAGGAAAGGATTAAGGATGAAGACCTCTTGGATGTTCTGTGGAGCTCTGGCAGTCTTCTGGGGAGCTATTCTTGGATCAGGTATGCATGCAATACTTACTTCACACATAATTGAAAGCAATTCACAACAAATGTGTAAGCTAGGAAGGTGTTTTTGTGCCAGATAGAAATTGCCATTGTCTTAACTGGCGCATACATTCTTACCTGGAAGGGCCAGACTGGATGTTTTTTTTTAAAGTCAGGAGTGGATCCGGATGTGGTCATATTTGGAGCAGAGCCATTAAAATCAATGGGATCAAAGTTAGTCATTACTAATTTATGGGATCAAGTTACAGGAACACGTTAGTCATGACTAAGTTAGGTCCCATTGATTTCAATGGGTCTACTCTAAGTATGACTAAATCTGGATCCAACCCAATGGCTGCAGGGAGGGGGTGCTTGTTCTATCCTGAGAGAGTGCTTTGAAATTGGGGACGTGACCATATATACTGACAAATGTTGTGCACCATTGGACCTTAAAAAAAAAAATAACCATCACAAGGTGTTCACTAACAATAAAGCATTTGCTTTGCTGTTTATGGGGTAATCTAGAACTGCCTTCTTGAGCTGTTTTGATTCCTTTCCAAGCAGGCAAGCTTATGTAGTGGATTCCTTCCTATAATTTGAATGTTAAGACGCCTTGAAGTTCACTGGTATGGCTGCCACCATTCATACCAATTTCTGTTCTAACTTGATTATTAGTAATAATACTTCCTAGGCCATTTTTCATGATGCAAATCATTTTACAATATTTATTACGTTCACAGACGTTATCAGAAAATGTGACTGAATTCAAGGGCTTAGATATGGGAAAGGAACCAGACCAGGAATAAATGAACCCAGCATGAGCTCAGGAATGACCATGGTAAATGCAATGTTGTGGAAAGGGGTTCTAGTGAAGTGGAGAGAGATATAGTCAGAGCAGGGTTGCCACGTACTTCCTGGCAGGAATCCTGTGCCTTTAACAGCTGGATGATAGGGAATTATCTCCCTGATGAGGCCTGTCTGGCACCCACACGGTTATCTTTTCAGCACCAGGTTAAAATTGCCCTCTTCTCTCAGGCATATGGCAGCATATAATGAGTTTTTAATCAGGTCCTGGACTGTCTTTGGCTGATTGTTTTAAAACTGTTTTTAGATATATGTTGTCTGTTTTTATGTACATGGTTTTTATACTTTGTATAATGTATTTTAATGGTTTTAAATTTTGTGAATCGCCCAGAGAGCTTCGGCTATTGGGCGGTATAGAAATGTTTGTAATGAATGAATGAATGAATGAATGAATAATAGGCAGAAACTGAATTAGTGACGTCTTTCCCTATCTTTGCATCTCAAAGAAGATAGCCTTACTGATGTTCATCATCTTTAAAAAAAAGATAAATCTGTTGAATTTCTGCATCTTTTAGAATTGTTGCGCGCACACACACAGTAGTATCCAGTGTTACCCCTATGTAGACTAGACCCATTGAAGTGAATGGGACAGAAGTTAGTTGAGACTGACTTAAGTCTCATTAATTTCAGTGGGTCTATTCTACTTAGGACTAACGTTGGATACTACCCAGAACAGCCCTGTCAGGAAAATAAGGGTGGCAACCTTAGGCTGGTACAAGTGGTGGGATAGGCTGGGATGAAATGAGGTTGGGGGGGGGGAGTAGAACAGACCCAAGATTTGCTCATCTTGCTTTGCTCTGCTCAGTTAAGAGTGAGGGAATCTGTTATGGAATTAAAGAGAAGTGGAGCACCTGTTTTGCACGCAGAAGATCCCCAGATTCAATCCCTGAATCAAGTTCAAAAGAACCACCAGTAGCAGGGCTGGGAAAGATCTTTGCTTGAAACCATGGATTGTGGCCACCAGCCGGAATAAGACAGTATCAGGCTAGAGCCTATATAAACCAAAGGTTTGACTCAGCATACGACAGCTTCAGATACTTATATATGTTCATACAATCCAATGATCAGCCTGCTATATAAAAATATCTGTCCCTGAAAATGCCACCTTGAAGGCCTCGGGTTTCAGCTTCCTTCGTAGCGACCTAAATTTGGCTTCTAGTATCTTTCAGCTGCAAATCTCAATATTACTGGTGCACAGACGTACCACAACGAAACAACTCAATCCACGTCATTTGGTCATGATTGCAGGAGACATGTGATAAATAGGTGTATCCTAAACATGGGTTATGGTTGTTAAGATTGGGGTTTTTTTAACATTTTACTATGTCTTTATTTGTTTGGGATTTTTGTTTTCTTAATGTTTGTCAACTGCTTTGATTGGTTCCAGAAAGTGGTATAGAAAAGCTTTCAACAAAATAAAGAAATCCAACGTCTGGCAAAATGGCATTGAAGAATCTTCATATTTTTGTTTCTTATTTAAACCCTTTGTTTATTTTAAGCTTTCTACGGGCTAGAGCAAGATGAAGAGAAGGTTCTGGTTGATAACAAGTGCCAATGTGTAAAAGTGACATCGAAATTTGTCCCTTCTAAAGACAATCCAAACGATGAAATCTTGGAAAGAAACATTCGCATCATGTAAGTGGTAGCTTAACACAGCCCCCCTTCCCACCACTTTTTTTCCTGCTATATATATATGCACAACCAACATAGGCATAACCATAGAATGGGACAAGAGAGATGGCACATGGCCTGTCTTTAATTGGGGAAGAAGCAACATCTTCTCCTTTTATGTGCAGTTCCATGGGGACAAAGGAAGAGCGAGCAGGATCCTGTTCTTGAGAACCCTCCCAAAGTCTCCCTCACCCCCCAAGCTCTTTGTCTATTTCACTTCATATTTTGCAACAAAAGTTGTCAAGAGTCTTGTGACACTTTAAAAACCAACAGATTTGTTGTGGATAAATTCATGAGATCTAGGGTGCTTCCAGATGATAATTTCAGTGTGCTGGCAGCCTGCCTCCCTCACAGAATTTTACAGCGAGGGGTCAAGATGACATCATCTTCCATTCGTAACCCTCCTGAGTTTTCCCGCCACTTCTCCCATCTTTTTCCTTACTGCAGAAAATCCATTAAGGAGAAAAAGATGGAATAGCTGCACCATGCCTCCTGATTGGTAATGCTATGTGTCCTCCATCTGGAAGCATCCCTAGAAGTAGTAGAGATTTTACTGACAGTTAAGCTGGATACGTTTGCAAGAGCTAAACTGCGATGTCGTATCAACAGCTGTTGATAAATCTAGTCTTTGAGATGCCACAAGGCTCCTTGCTCTCTTTGTCCAAGGTTCTCCACCGCTAATTCTTCTCCTGACTCTAAAATCATACAGAAGGCCATTTCGCCACACATTCTGCTACACTTTTACCATATATCTGCACCTGTAAAATCCTTTTTAACCACCTGGCAGGATCCTACATTACAGGTGTCCCAGAGTATGAGAGAACTCACACACCTTGGGATAGCTTGATCATCTGTATGGGCTCACTGGTTGGCTTGGCCATAACAAAATGGAGTTTTCTTGACACCTCAGATGTCAGGCCTGGTAGATTGGCACATAAAGCCTCACATGGGGCTACCATAGCCAACCAATCCTGGGTACTGTTCTGCAGCAGGGGTGTCGAAGCTTTTTCAGCCTGAGGCCCAAGTTCCATTTCAGAGAAGCTCTCAGGGGCCTCATTTCAGTGGTGAGTAGGGCGGAAGGCAAAAGGGGCAGAGCCAAAATATCAGCATATATTTGCTTAAAGCTCGTGTTGCCAGTAACTACGCCTTAGGAGAGGCATTTCAACCTTATAGGATGGGGGGTGGGGTGCAAAATTTGGGAAACCACGAAGCCTTCAGTGATCAGGGAAGATGGGGTGGGGCCAGGGGAAGGGGGGTGGCCTTCTGGGGAATCCCGGAGGGCTGGATTAGGACCCCAGGTAGGCCAGATTTGGCCTGCGGGCCTGAGATTCAACAGCCCTGGTCTGCAGGAAGAGAGTTGACTGGAGGACTAGGACACTAATGACAGAGACACATCTCAGACTCGCGGTTGCCCACTTCTCACAGTCATTACTCCTTTCTGACATCCAATTTGTTTTCACAGGTGTTACCCTACTGGCAGCAGAGGCTGGTGGCTCCAAAGTCAGTGGGGTGGTGAATCCACTATGGGTTTCAGTTAGAACCAGTCAGAACTCTAAAGGAGCTCTCCAAGGTGCTTCCACACCTTGGATAGCTCCTTTAGACTTCTGACTGAAACCCGGAATGGATTCACTGCCCCACTGACATCAGAGCCACCAGCCTCCACTGCCTACTAGTGCTGTGACCCTTGCTAGCATTTTATCCACAGCCTTGCTCTGTTGAAGCTATATGTGCATTATGGCCATGACAACATCTCAAAATGAATGGGGAAAAGACATAACCTGTCACTCTAGAGCAATAATAGCCATGTTTTTCATAGAATCATAGAATAGGAGGGTTGGAAGGGGCCTATAAGACCATCAAGTCCAACCCCCTGCTCAATGCAGGAATCCAAGGCAAAGCATCCCTGACAAGTGGCTGTCCAGCCTCGTCTTGGATGCCTCCAGCGTGGGAGAGCCCACTACCTCCCTAAGTAATTGGTTCCATTGTCGTATTGCTCTAACACTCAGGACGTTTTTCCTGATGCTCAGACGGAATCTGGCTTCCTGGAATTTGAGCCCATTATTCTCTGTCCTGCACTCTGGGATGATCGAGAAGAGATCCTGGCCTTCCTCCCTGTGACAATCTTTCAAGTACTCGAAGAGCGCTATCCTGTCTCCCCTCAGTCTTCTCTTCTCAAGGCTAAACATGCCCAGGTCCTTCAGTCTCTCCTCATAGGGCTTTGTGTGTTCATTTGTTTTTATTGCATTTCATGTGAACAAACTGGTTTGTATCCTTTCTCTTTTCCCTCTCCAGAGTCCCTCTCACAGCCAGGGAGAACATCTCTGACCCGACTTCGCCCATGAGAACCAGATTTGTCTACAAGCTCTCCAAGCTGTAAGGGCTTCTCGTGACTGTACTTAGGTCTAAATTGCATTGCAGCTGTAGTGGACTAGTACAATGCATTTGTACGTTGTGGCTGCAGCTGGGCATACAGCTGAAATGGTGCCACCCATGGCTTGCGCCAAGGCAGCTATATTGGCATTCTGCCCAAGGCAAGCGGGGGCAGGGTATCCCATTAGGCATCTTAGCAGTTTCAGCTCCGTTATTACTGCATAATATCTGGCAGTGTTCCAGGTACAAGTCATAGTGGTGCCACATCACCCTTGAGCCGACTCATAACCCTGGTGCTACGTGCAACTTCTCAACTTGTCACAAAAGCACCTGCACTGCAGGTGTTGCAGCCAATCAGGGTGCAAACATCATAATACTTTGAGAATGCTGGGTCAGACTCAAGGTAGAATTGCATGTTATGTGCAAACAAAAAGCTCTGATGGATTCTTAAGCAGTGTCAACGCAAAGTGCCCTACACAACAGTGTAGGGCACTTTGGAGCACAGAAGCAGCAAGGCAGGAAGTTTAATTGTTCCCCCTCCCACCACTTTTCTGATTAAAATTGCCTCCCCGAGCCATTTTCCCACTTTGCAAACATGTGTCTGGACCCCCATGGAGGGGGGATGTCACCGTGCTCATCCCCAATTAGGAGCTAGAACAACTGCGCGGGACTTTCAGCTTTCATATAAGAAACCATTTTTTTTAAAGGGGAATGGTTGTCCATCTCAGTCCCTGGACCTTAAGATGGTGACATTTCCACAAATGGCCAGCTGTAAAATGCGGGCAAATTTCACAGCAATCCAAGAACAGATGACAAGCGAGTGAAACTTTGTGAAATCATTTGGCAATCGCAAAAAAAGAGAGCCCACGTTCAGGATGCGTCTCTCACTGTGGAACCCTTGGTAGTGTTATAGAGCTACTTTGGCTGGATCTGTCGCAGCTTTGTCCAACCTGAAGCCCTCCAGATGTGTTGGACAACAACTCTCAGCATCCCCCCAGCTTGCTGGGGGAGGGTGCTGGGAGTTGTACTCCAACACATCTGCAAGGTTCCAGGCTGGGAAAGGCTCATCTGTTGGCTAACACTTCTCTGTGGCTCTCTTGTCTTTCAGATGTGGGAAATGTGACTCAGAGGGTACCAACCAGGAGCAGCAAGACAGGGTTGGGCTGAGCAGTCTGTGCAACAACCCTGATGAACCTTGCTACACCTACGACAGGAATAAATGCTACACCGCATCATGCCTGTTCTCCAACGGTGGAAAAACTGAGCCCATTGAGACAGCCTTGACCCCTGAATCATGCTACGCTGATTAGAGAGGAGCAAACTATATTGTAGGGCCTTATGGGACACCATGCAAACCTGCATTGGCTAAGCACAAATAATTCTGGGAACTGTGGTTTGGTGAGGGTGCTGAGAATTCACTGTTAGAGTTCCTGAGTAACCCTCACAAAACTACAGATCTCTTGGGTGACTTTTAAGTCTGTGACGTAGATATGTCCATATTCTCCTCTATGTTTAAAGTAAAAAAAATAAATCTCTATCTGCATGAGCAGAATGCTCTTCTGTTATTTCTTCCACTTTATAGAACTATTCCTTTCTCGTTATCATCTGCATTATTTACTGCTCCTCCTTAGCACATATGATCAATAAAAGTTACCTTTAATTATCTCTACACTCACTTCATTGGAACTAAACATTGCAAGTTAGACACTGGGCTTTTCTACATGAAGCATTTACCATGCACTCATAATTTCCTACTCATGGTTGTTTATGGGTTCTTTAGACAACAACATGACCCTCCAGTTTTGCTTCAGTGTCTAACCAGCACTTTCAACAAGTTTTTTTAGAGCTGGGAAAATGCAGCATTTAATTGTGAACACAAAGAAAGTGCGACTTCCCCTTGTGTATTTGCATTATTCCACTATACCACAGTGCCACCTAGAGGTTATGTAGTGGGAAAGCAGGAAAGAAAACACTCTTCGTGTAGTGCTCAGATCTCAATTCTGCGATGAAACCAATAGTAGATACAGCATTAACAGCCGATTAACAATCCAATGTAGAAAAGCTCATTGTGGGTGAGAACTCTAAGTGGTATGAAACTGGCATATTTCCACTGAAAGTACCAGAGTTACATCAAATTACATTTGAGGTGCTCCCAGATGGGCAGCTCCTAGCACTACCCAATCACTGCTCTTCTAATGTAAACTACATGCAGAACTGTGACTGACTTTCAACACTACCAGGGGTTTTGCACTTTTTCTGTAAGGACATCCTGCCATGTTCCATCCTCACTAGTGGGCTTGACATTGTTGTATGGAGGGGGAAGTGTTCATTCACCTACGTGCATCACTTTTTGCAACTTATTGCTTTTTTAATTGGTTTTTTATAAACTACTTAATTTGGGCAAAAGTGCATTTGTAATGTAAGCACTATGGAGCAATTACCTCAACAATTTAAAATGTTCTCAAGTGTTTTAGCAAAGAACTTTCAAGAAAGACAAAGGGAGGGTTAACAAATTGCTAAAATGGCGGTGATTGGGCAGACAGCAGGGTGGGGTTTTTAAATAGTTTTTTTTTAATTAGTGCTATAACTGTTTTTCATTTAAGCACTACTGCACAAATATGTTACACACGTGTGTGCGTGTGCGCACGCATGTGTCTATATATCTGAAAAGGTATTGTAGAACTCATTAGAAAATTGCTTAAATATAAAATGAAAACAATGAAAAAATGGCACCCACTGAAGGTGATCATTTCATCTTCCTGATACATCACTGCAGACATCAAACTACTCTTGGAAAAGGCAGAAGAATGTACTAAGGCAATATAAAGACACAAGCAAAGATGGCACTAATCTGCTGTTCTTTCCCAAAAAGTTGGATCTGTGGTGGGGGCGGGGTAGTCTGAGAAAAGATTGAAGAACAATAGGATGATGATTCAATGAAGGCAAAACGTAGATGCCCCGTAAAAAGTGAATGAAGCATGGGAATTCCATACCAAGGCTGCAATCCTATGCCGTTTTTCCTGGGGGTAAGACGCGTTGAAATCAATGGGACTTATTCTGGGTAGATATGTATAGGATTGTGTTGAAAAGGCCTAATGTGGAAGCACCCTTTATCCGACCATCCTTATTTAATGCAGGAGTTCCCAAAACACTTTTTTGCCAGCCTCTTTCCAGGGTTTTAGTCTTCCCCAAAGGAGGGGAAATGATCACCACATCCTGCAATTCATTGTAGTCATGCAGCAAGGAAATTCTAGTGCTACCCTCTTCCGGGGCAACAGGAAGTTCAGGCTAGCCACTGTACAGTCAGTTTCCTTTGTAGGAAAAAGAATTGTACATCATTGTATCTTTACAGTAATCCATTTATTTAGAAGTGTGCATATTGAGATCAGACATCACGCAGACGCATCAGCCAGCAAGCACGCAGACAGTGCTTGCTCCATAACAGTATCAAGCTCAGCTCTTTAAAATCCAAAATATTTCTCTCAAAGCCTCTCCTCACAAGTGTTTAGTTGACCTGGGGTGGTGGCGGGTGGAATTCCTCCCATGCTCCCTGTAAATTGGTATGACTCCTTGATGCATTCTAGCTGACTCAGGGTGAAGAGGTTTTGACCTAACCCTAAACAACTCTAAGGGTACAATCCTAGGCATGCTTAGACAGAAAAAAGTCCTACAACTCCCAGCATGCCCCAGCCAGCCATGCTGGCTGGGGAATCCTGGGTGCTGTACGACTTTTTTCTGTCTAAACATACATAGGATTGCACCCTAAATTGCTGCCAAATATCAAGTCATGACAACATGGGCCAAGATCTCTAGAAGAAGGCCTCCAAAGCTATATGAGTTGGGCTCTTGTGTCTTGGCAGGAGGGTTGGACAGTTGTATTGGTTTCTATTTGAATAATTTATTTTGATTCCTCTATTCACAAGGAAAGGCAAAACGTTCTGCAGATAGCTGGAAATCATCAGCAGGTATTGCCCAGATATTTACAAGCAGGCCCTAGTCCAAAGGATGCCACAGGCAAGGTGTGTCATTGGTGTCCCAGTCCCATTTGTTGAATTTTTGAAGGCATTATTTTTTAAAATGGCATTTGCAGCCCTTTCCATTCATTTGATGCACAATTTGCATGCATGATTAAAGTGGCATGCAAGGGTATGTAAACCTGTATTTATTCATACCATACCAACTGTTTATATTCTTTGCTTCAGCTGTAAGGAGGACAGGAAGTAGTTAGTCCATGGCAGGCACTTCCTGAGCTCCGTGCCCTAGGTTGCCTGCCCCTATCTGTCTGTCTGTCTGTCTGTCTATCTATTTATTAATTTCATTCATTTCATTTCATTTCATTTCTATACCGCCCAATCGCCAGAGCTCTCTGGGCGGTTCACAAAAATTAAAACCAAACAGCACACAATAAAACAATTTAAAATATATAGAACATTAAAACCACAATATAACAATACAACCGCAATAAAACCTAGCAGCAGTGCAGGAGTTTAAACTACAGATTTAAAACAGCAAAGCTAAAGGTCTAGAAAGCTAAAATGCTAAAATGCCTGGGAAAATAAAAAAGTCTTCACCTGGCGCTGAAAGGAATACAATGTAGGTGCCAGGTGAACCTCACCAGGGAGCTCGTTCCAGAGCCAGGGTGCCACAGCAGAAAAAGCCCTCCTCCTAGTAGCCACCCGCCTCACTTCCTTTGGCAGGGGCTCACAGAGAAGGGCTGCTGAGGATGATCTTAAGGTCCGGGCAGGCACATATGGGAGGAGGCGATCCTTCAGGTACCTGGCCCCAAGCCATTAAGGGCTTTGAATGTTAATACTAGCACTTTGAATCAGGCCCGGAAATACACCGGCAGCCAGTGCAGCTGGAAAAGTACTGGCGTAATATGAGCTCGCAGGCCAGTCCCTGTTAACAATCTTGCTGCCCTATTTTGGACCAGCTGAAGTTTCCGGACCATTTTCAAAGGCAGCCCCACGTATAACGCATTGCAGTAATCCAGCCGAGAAGTTATAAGAGCATGGTTAACTGTAGCTAGGCTATCTCTGTCCAGATAAGGGCGTAGTTGGTATACCAGCCTAAGCTGATAAAAAGTGCTCCGTGCCACTGAGTTCACCTGTGCCTCAAGTGACAGTTCTGGATCCAAGAGCACCCACAAAATACGAACCTGATCCTTTAGAGGGAGTGCCACCCCCTCCAGAACAGGTTGAATGTCACCTAGCCGGGCAGACGAACCACTCACCAACAGTATCTCCATCTTGCCTGGATTGAGTTTCAGTTTATTGGCCCACATCCAGTCCATTACCGTGCCCAGGCACTGATTCAGAACAGCCACTGCCTCACCTGGGTTTGATGAGAAAGAGAGGCAGAGCTGGGTGTCATCTGCATATTGATGGCACCTCAGCCCACACCTCCGGATAACCTCCCCCAGCGGTTTCACAAAGATGTTAAACAGCATAGGGGATAAAATAGAGCCCTGTGGAACCCCATGGCACAATTGCCATAGCACAGAGCAATAATCCCCCAGCACCACCTTCCGGAGTCGGCCATCCAAGTAGGGGCAGAACCACTGCAGTGCAGTGCAGTGCCTCCAACTCCCAGCCCAGACAACCTATCCAGAAGGATACCATGGTCGATGGTATCGTAAGCCGCTGAGAGGTCCAGGAGAATCAACAGGGTCGCACTACCCCTGTCCCTCTCACGGCAGAGGTCATCCCACAGGGCGACCAAGGCAGTTTCCGTTCCAAAAGCAGGCCTGAAGCCCGAGTGAAATGGATCTAGATAATCCGTTTCATTCAACAGTGCCTGGAGCTGTCCTGCAACCACCCACTCAAGCACCTTGCCCAGGGAGGGGATGTTGGCCACTGGCTCCTACTCTTGGCCCTGCTTTGAAGCCTACCTTTATAGCCATGCAGTGCGATTCTCTACATGCTACTCAGAAGTGAGCCTCATTGAGCTCGATAGCACCTACTCACAGGTCAATGAGGATAGGATTGTAACCGTAAGGGGTAGTCCTATGCATGCTTAAGATAGAAAAAAGTAATACAGCTCCCAGCATCCCCCAGCCAGCCATGCTAGGCTCTTGCTTTTAAACTTGTTTTTTAAAATGTATTCAAAAATGAAACAAATCCTCAGAATGTTGAATTCTGCATTCTATTCTAAAATGTACTTATTTGCAGTTGCAGAGCTGCAGAATAAAAATGAGAATAATCCTTATTGAAACAGGAGAGGATCAATGGAAGAGTCCCTTGTTGACCCAGGGCCTGTTTCCATGAGTGATTTACTCCAAACTGGCCGCATGTGGAGATTGTTAGGGGTACATGACATTGTAGCCATCCAGCAGCCACCC
The DNA here is from genome assembly GCF_057233095.1 of Heloderma suspectum. NCBI lineage: Eukaryota > Metazoa > Chordata > Lepidosauria > Squamata > Helodermatidae > Heloderma > Heloderma suspectum. Next base: position 15,896,313 of record NC_139462.1, read on the forward strand.
CAGAGCTTATCGCGGAAAACCTGGATTTCCTGAGACTGCTAATAGTCTAATTCTTTCCCCTAATTCAGCTTGTCTGTGCTTCTGTTGTGGTGTACACCAACCCTCCGAATTTACTCCAGTGAGTTAGCCCTGCCCAGAGGTGTGCCCTTCACCCTGGTCAAGGGGTGTTTCCCCAATGTTTTCCCCACCTGCGTTTCCCTGATGTTTCTGCCATTTCCCCACTGGCCACCAGAGTTCTTTTTTTTGGTTAAGTGAAGGATTAAACTGAAACACCACTTTAGCACTACGTAGTGAACCAGAAGGAAGCACTCCCATTCACCAGCCACCAACTGTATCGATTCTGGACGTTAAAGCTGTTACGCTATCAGGGGCTAAGGCTTACACTACTAGAAGAGCTGTGGGGTGAGGTGTACATATATAAGTTCCCAACCAGATCACAGTTCTAGAGGGAGTTACTGCAGAATCCTCAGTTGCACATTTAGAAGGCATCATTATCACTCGACAGCAAAAAAAGCCCCAGTTCTCCAGCAGCACCTCTGCCCCCACTCTCACTATCTCATTATAACACTATTATGCATTTCTTCCATCAATAGGCATACCCCCTATGTCAGCGCTATCACCCTATCACTCAATCGTGAAATAGCGCTAAGATGCATTTGCACCATCACGCGACAGCACATTAGTTCAGGGGGTCCTGCTAACTCCTGTTGTAGTCAATGTGGCTTGTTCCTGAAAGTGTGCTATCATGCATTTGTGCTATCACACGATAGTGCTATCATGCAATAGTGCATTATAAATACATAGTGCATTTATTCAGAGGTGCCTGCTAATGCAGAAGCCTGGTATTTAGAGGGAAAGGGGGAGAAATGGGCAGAATTGGGCATAGGTCCAGGAAGTCCACTCAGAAGTAACTCCCGTTGCGGTCAATGAGGCTGGTTCCCGAATTTACTGAGATTGCCATTAAGCCAAAAACACTAAGTACACCCAGGGTACATCACGTATTCATCTGGTGAAAGGCACAGTAACTCCCCTAATGGCTGTAAAGTGCTACTTCCAAAGCTATGTGTCTCTCATGTTTGGTTCAAGGCTTTTTGGGAGTAATTAATGCCAGCTTCAATCCTTTGCATCATCGCCTAACCAGGGGGGCAGGAGAAAGGGGAGTAGAGCCTGGAGGGGGGAGCCTCTTTTACTGGTTGAGCAGCCCCTGCCAGTCTGATGACATTCACTTCCAATCCCCCCATCCCGCCCGGAAGTATGTTTCTGTCAGCGACTTATAATGGTACGGTGCAGTCCTTCGTGGAGCCCTGCATGGAGTCATGTCGATTCCATGAAAAATCCTTCATTTGCTTCACCCTTCTGTTGTTGTGGAAACACAGCCTAAGTATCTGGAAATGGCACAAAAGGCCTGAGGCAACTAATCCAACTAGATCTCCTCAGACAAGGCTGAGTCATAGCAGGACTCAGGAGGAAACTGAGTCTGTTTCCCACCTCCCAGCTGAGCAGAGCAGAGCAGAGCAAGCTGCTCCAGCTGGTCCAGTGACTACAGAAGCAAGCAAGCTCCCAGAGAGCGAGCGACCAGAGCGACCAGAACAGGGGGAGCAAACAGGAGTTGGCCAGGGGAGTTGCAGTGGTAGAAGAGACAAAGGAGACAAAGGAGACAGAGGCTAAGAGGTAAGTGGGCTGCAGGAAGCCCAGGGGGCTGCCCTTTATCCTTCTGAGTGGCTGTGAGCTCACCAGGTGCTTCTGAGAGCTCCAACTGAATTGGGGGGGGGGCGAGGAAATTCCAGGAAATTCCTGACTTGTGTGACAGATAACTTCCTCCTACAGAAAGTAGAAGAAGGAACTAGAGGAGCGGCTATCCTTGACTTGATCCGAACCAACAGAGATTACTTAGTGGATAAAGTAGCAGTTACAGGAACTCTGGGGGAAAGCGACCATGTTGCACTTGAGTTCTTGGTTCTAAGGGAAGCAAAAGCCGAGTGTAGTCAAACGCGTACCCTGGATTTTAGGAAAGCTGATTTTAATAAACTCAGAACAATGATCAGTAAGGTCCCATGGCAAGTGACGCAAATGAGAAAAGGAGTCCAAGGTGGGTGGGAGCTTTTAAAAAAGGAAATTCTCAAGGCACAATTACAAACAATTCCAACAAGAAGAAAAGGTGGAAGACAACAGAAGAAGCCAATGTGGCTTCACAAAAAGCTTAGGGATGACCTGAAAACAAAAAAGGACACATATAGGAAGCGGAAAGAAGGCCAAGTAACAAAGGAAGAGTACAGGCAGGTAGCACAGAATTGCAGGGATGGTGTCAGGAAGGCTAAAGCTGAATGAGCTGAGGTTAGCGAGGGATGCTAAAAACAACAAAAAGGCTTTCTTCAGCTACGTGCATAGTAAAAGGCAGAGGAAAGAAATGGTTGTTCAGCTATTAAATAAGGATGGTAAAACGATAACAGGTGACAAAGAAAAGGCAGAGGTGCTCAATTCCTACTTTGGCTCAGTGTTGTCCCAAAAGAGGGTTTATGACTCCCCTGGCAAAGGCGAAGTACAGGCTGAAGGGCAGGATTGCAGCTTGAGATCGATAGGCATATGGTCAAGGAACACCTAATTACTTTGAATGAGTACTTTGAAATCTCCAGGGCCAGATGAACTGCACCCTAGAGTAATAAAGGAACTGGCAGAAGAACTCTCAGAACCGCTGTCTATTCTCTTCGAGAAATCATGGAGGACAGGGGAAGTGCCAGATGACTGGAGGAGGGCTAACGTTGTTCCTATCTTCAAAAAGGGTAAAAAGGAGGAACCTGGGAACTACAGACCAGTCAGTCTGACATCAATCCCTGGGAAAATTCTGGAGCAGATGATAAAGCAATCCATCTGGAAGCACCTTGAAAACAATGCAGTGATTACTCGAAGCCAACATGGATTTGTCAAAAACAAGTCCTGCCAGACGAATCTGATCTCATTTTTTGATCAAGTCACCTCCCTTGTGGACCGTGGGAATGCTGTAGACATCATATACCTCGACTTCAGCAAAGCTTTCGACAAAGTGCCCCATGATATCCTGATGAGCAAACTAGCTCAAAGTGGGCTAGATGAAACAACGATCCGGTGGATCCACAGTTGGCTACAGAATCGGACTCAAAGAGTGCTTATCAATGGGACCTTCTCAAACTGGGGAGAGGTAACGAACGGGGTACCACAGGGCTCAGTCCTGGGCCCACTGCTCTTCAACATTTGTATTCATGACTTGGAGGAGGAAGTGCAGGGAATGCTGATCACATTTGCAGATGACACAAAATTGGGCGGGATAGCTAATACTTTGGAAGACAGAAACAAAATTCAAAGTGATCTGGATAGACTGGAGCGCTGGGCAGAAAACAACAGAATGACATTTAATATTGATAAATGCCAAGTTCTGCACCTAGGAAAAAGAAACCAAATGCACAGTTACAAGATGGGGGATACATGGCTCAACAACACTACAAGTGAGAAGGATCTTGGAATTGTTGTAGATGACAAGCTGAATATGAGCCAACAATGTGATGTGGCTGCAAAAAAGGCCAATGCTATTTTGGGCTGCATTCATAGAAGCATCGCTTCCAAATCCCGGGAAGTACTAGTTCCCCTCTACTCAGCACTGGTTAGGCCTCATCTGGAGTACTGTGTCCAGTTCTGGGCACCACACTTTAAGAAGGATGCAGACAAACTGGAGAGGGTTCAGAGGAGGGCAACAAAGATGATCTGGGGACTGGAAACAAAGCCCTATGAAGAGAGACTGAAAGAACTGGGCATGTTTAGCCTTGAGAAGAGAAGACTGAGGGGAGATATGATAGCGCTCTTCAAGTACTTGAAAGGTTGTCACAGAGAGGAAGGCCAGGATCTCTTCTTGGTCATCCCAGAGTGCAGGACACGGAATAATGGGCTCAAGTTACAGGAAGCCAGATTCCGGCTGAACTTCAGGAAAAACTTCCTGACTGTTGGAGCAATACGACAATGGAACCAATTCCCTAGGGAGGTGGTGGGCTCTCCCACGCTGGAGGCATTCAAGACGAGGCTGGACAGCCATCTGTCAGGGATGCTCTGACTTGGACTCCTGCATTGAGCAGGGGGTTGGACTCGATGGCCTTGTAGGCCCCTTCCAACCCTACTATCCTATGATTCTATGAGGACCATGTTCTCTTAGGCCTTGACAAGTTCAGGTTTTTATATTAATCCTCTGGCTTTGAAGAGCCGTCTTCTTCGAGCACCTCTCCTCTCTGAAATTCACTCCTGGAGTTCCTCGAAGCTCCCACACTTGGCCCAGTAGCAGTCTGTGCAGCCAGCATCTGCCGCAGGAACTGAACCAAAACATACACTTGAGTTTGTTTTGAGAAGGAACTCTTAGAAACATAGGAAGCTGCCTTACACTGAGTCAGACAATTGGTCCATCTAGCCCAGTGAGGTCTGAACTGACTGACAGTGACTCTCCAGGGAAGGGGTCCCCAACATTTTTTGAGTCAGTGGGCACATCTGGAATGTTGAGGATGTCATGAGCACTCTCACAAAATGGCTGCCGTGGGGGTTGCCCATTCATAAAATGGCTGCCATGGGGGAGCCTGGCTGGTCACAAAAAGAGAGCTTTGGCTATTGGGCGGTGTATACACACACACACACACACACACACACACACACCACGCAATAGCCAAAGCTCTGTGTGTGTGTGTGTATATATGTGTATATATATAAATATATATATATATGTGTGTGTGTGTATATATATATATATATATATATATATTAATTAATTAATTTCCAGAAGGCAATCTGGTGAGACTAAAACAAAAATAACTTGCCCAGGAATCTAAATACCTGGCAGAGGTGCTGGGGGGCAGCACTTAGCTTTGCAGCATGGCAACCTCCTGGTTAAAAGTTTTAACATTAAAATCAGGAGGGGCAGGGAGCCTGGTGGACACCAAGAGGTGTCTATGGGCACATTGGAGCCAGGGTTTCAGGCAAACTCCAGGGTTTCAGGCAAGGCTCTTTCCCAGGCCTACTTGAGATGCCAGGGACTCAGCCTGTGGGGCCTCTGGCATGCAAAGTAAGTGCTCTTCCACTACGCTACAACCCTTCCCTCTTATATATGTTCTAGTTCTAGGGATTCAACCCTTTTCGCTCTAGGGGGAGGGAGATTCAGAAATGTGCTATGAAAAAAGAAAGTGTCTCTGAGCATGTGCAGGAGACCTTTGCCTCACCACTGAATTACTACAGCCCACACCTCCACATCTCTGGAGCCAGTGGGCGTGGAGGCTTCCATGCATCCTTGAGCATTTTTGTATTCTGGCTACCACAGTCCCAATTCAAATCAGCCCTGGTTGCTAATGCTAATCCTGAAATGCCACCTGATTTCAGAGGACAATAGCACAGTGGTAGAAAACCTGCTTAGCATGTAGAAAGTTCTTAGTTCATTCCCTGGCATTTCAAGTCAGCTCCAGGGGTTGGCATTACAGGGCACTCGCCAAGGTCCACACACCAGCAGGGAGTCTAGTACTGATCCCCCAGGCCCCGTGGCCCTGTTCCTCCTCCTCCTGCTTGCTGTTGCTGCCTGTTTACTTGCCCTCTTTGAGCGTACAAGGAGTGGCATGAGTCGGAAGGGAGCAGCACCCTCCACTTACCTTTCTGCCTCATTCTGGGCAGTGGTGCAGACTGGGTCTAGAGGAAGAGGGTAACGCGTGAGCACCAGTGACAGTAGTAAGGAAGCAGGCCCCCATCTTGCCCAAGACCCTCTCGCCAAACTCTGGAGCCCACACTGTCTCTAATTAAAAGGATCAAGCAGCAATTCATGGGAAAGACCTGGATCGAGGCCCCGACCTGGTGAGCCGCTGTCAGCCAGAATATGGGTTGAGAGGGACAAAGAGTCAGACTTGATATGAAGCAGCCTCTTCTGATCTTATGCCTTTAACTATTGCCCAGATCTGAAGCTCTCCGGGGGTTCGTCCAGGTGGAGGGCTCCTAGCGCTCACCCCCAAAAGGCATTGTGCATCTGTCCCATCTTTCCCTCCTCAACAAATTTTGTGCAGTAATAGAAAAGATGGAAGAATTGGTGGGAAAACATGGGAGGGTTGCTAGTGGAAGGAAACGTTGCCCCTCCCAAAAAAATTCTGTGAATGGGACAGGGCAGTGGCATGATAAAAGCCTCATCCGGAAGCAACCCTAGACATCCTACCTAATCTAAAATCAGAGAAGCCAGACAGTAGGTTGGAAGTGAGTATCTTCTTGTTTGCAGACTCTGCAGCCAAACTTGGTTTTGATAGCGGGTATTGTAGACTGTTTGATGTGTGCATTTAAGCCTTACCTCTGGGATCCGGTAGCCCTTTCTTTCAAGAAATTCCTTGAAAGCATGAGTTCCATGAAGCTGCAAGATCTCAGCATCCTGCAAAAGCATCCAAGGACAAAAGAGGGAAAGGTTCACAGTGAAGGAACATTTTCTTCCTTCCTTCCACTGCCCTTTCACACCCCCTTCCCACCCTTCGGATCCCTCTTCCCAGTGGAGGCTGATGGCTCTGATGTCAGCGGGGCAGTGAATCCACTCCAGGTTTCAGTCAGAACTCTAAAGGAACTACCCAAGGTGCGCTGCACCTTGGATAGCTCCGTTAGAGTTCTGACTGATTCTGACTGAATCCCGGAGCAGATTCACCACCCCACCGGCATTGGAGCCACCAGCCTCCACTGCCTCTTCCTCCCTCTCTGTATCAGAGCAGACATGATCGATTGCTCCTGTTCACTTCTATGGGGCAAAGTAAATGGGCTGCAATTTGGGATGACACATCAGAGAAGGGGATCAATGTGCCCTTCACACAGGGACGAAAAACAGGTTTCACCCCCACCCCCGTGGTGCCCTTGAGCACATCCCTTTACTTTCTCTTATATAAGAGAATAACTAACCTTCCCTCCTTTGCGTCAAGTGTAAAATGTGCTAACTAGACATTATATCAGCACAACCCAAGTCATGTCATGCCAAATTCATCTAAAGTGCAGGCAGGGGTGATTTAAAGTGCTGTGTGGGTAGGTGGGAGAGGGGACCCAAAACTGTGCCTCCCATGCTTCCCCCCACCAAAGCCACCTTTCCCCCAGTGGGGAATTACTTCCATTCTTGGAGACCCACCAAGAGAAAAACAGCTGGAGTGAAACAGTTTTGAGGAGTACAGAAGTGCAGGTGATGGAGGGGTTCATCTTGCACTTGAAAGGGCACACACACCCGTCTCTTGCAGGACTCTGGAAAATTAATGTTTCGTTTGGCTCTTGGAAACACTGTTGAAGTGTGAGAATAAAACCTGCCTGCCTGCAGCCTCCCTTCCAGACTCCACGGGCAGGGATTCTGCAGGAGGAGGCAATGCAAAGATACATTGCCCACCAGCAGGGCCAACTGAGCTTCTGCTGCCCTGGCATTTTTCTGCTCCAATTTTACACGTCAAAATTCATACCAGCGACGTACAAATTGGGTTAGATCCGTTCCGTATCTGTTTTGCGGATTGTCAGGCGCCTTTCATGCCATTGTCCACTCATTGATAGAATCAATTTGGTGGTTTTTAGGGATGTACAAGAATTTTGTTCCACTTATGCAAATGCACATTAATGCATGTGCGCATTTGCATATATCCCCCCCACACAAGCAGAAGAACAGTCCACTAGTCTGCGGAATCCACACAAGTCAGAAAAAGCCAGTCCACTGTAGAAACTGCAGCTCTGATTCATAGAAATCCGAACTCATTAGAATCCTTTGCAAATTTCTCTGACATCCCTGATTCATTCACCTTGTGACAACTAAATGAAGGGGCCTGTTTGAACCATGCTTGTCTTTATAGGCAATGAGCCTTTCTACATGAGGCTTTTATTGTGCGCTCGTGATTGTTCACTCGTGGCAGTTTGCAAGTCCTTTACATGACATTGTCATCTTCCAGGGCCTCTCATGTGCTTTGCAACCATTATCGCGGTTTTTTTCATAACGAGGAAAGTGTGGTATTTTTTTCTGAATCGTATTATAGAAGCCTCATGTAATTGCACAATTCTGCTATTCTGCAGCACCACCTAGTGGTTGGGTAATAGAACATATAGAAAAGCAGAGAAAGAAAGAACCCTGGGAAAAAAACCAGGTAAAGGAGGAGATCTTAATCCTGCAAAGAATCCAGAAGCAGAAGCCTCGGTAAAGGTGCGGGTTAAAAGTATCATGTAGAAAAGCCCAATAGGTCCAAACACCACTCCCTCATTGCTTGCATGTCACGTGGTATTCTAGCATGTTACATTAACCAATTAAGGGTCTCCAATGTGGAAAGAGAGACCCTCTTGGGTTCTTGTCAGTACCTTTTCACCAAATGCCCTCCTTAAATTCATGATACTTGCATCCTTTGACTTTGGATCTTCCAAAGGTTTATTCACTTTCTGTTTTGTCCAGGTCTTTGGATCCAGGTACCAGGCACCGTACCTGATCTTCTCCCACTTGTCTTGGCAAGATTCCTGTAAAATGTACTAATATTTATATTATATTTACAAATACTAAAATTTGCTAATACTTATCATTGCTTTGCAGTGGTTAGCCACTGTGTGAAGAGAATGCTGGATGAGATGGACCCTTGATCTGTTCCAGCATGTTTCTTATGTTCTTATGTTAAATGGGGAAAAACAGGTAGAGTGGGGGTGGTAGGGGAAAAGTGGAAGAAAATGTCAGCATCCCTCCTCCCACCCCCTGCTGTTTCTTTCCCAGAAATTGCTACCTCTCCCCTAACACTTGGTAGCAGACAAGTCTGGCAGCTGGGCTTCTTAGCCCCATGTTTGCAACGCCCTTTGTAGATGTTCCATCAGATGTTCCTTGTAGATGTTCCATCTACACCTTTCCTTGTAGATGTTCCATCAAATGTTCCTTGTAGATGTTCCATCTACAACCATACTTATAGATGTTAGCAACCATCCTTGTAAATCTTCCAGTCATTGTTTTTACCTTCATGCTTATAGGAAAGCTTAGAGAGGGGGCCATCTCTTATAGCCATAACAACATATGTCTCCATCAAAGTGCTACTTCTCACTTACCGTTGAACTGCTACCTTGCTGAGCCGTGCTTTTCATGGTGGCCTGAGGAGGTGACATTCCAACATACTTCCGCAGCTCTGCCGGCAAGTCGTTCAGCTCCATGACATATATAGGAACAGAGATAGGGGGCTTGGTCTCATAACCTGTGTCAAACAGGCTTATAATGGTGGCCTCATCTGTGTTATATTTGTCTCCTCCCTGGAATGACAATTCAAATCAAGCAGGTAGTATCCAATTTATCAATTTTCCCCAACCTGGTGCTGGCTGGGAATATCACCAGAGCTAGTTGGCTAGCCCTTGCTTTTGCAGTTCTCCACAGATTCATTGCAGTATCAAAACATATACCAGAGCCATGAACTGGGGCATTAATCTAGGGTGGCCAGGTGCTGGCAAAGGACAGTTCTCTATTTGAAGAGGGGTCCAGTCCAAGTCTGGTTTAAAGTTGGAGAGCCCTAAGCAGGGGCCCTGAAGCTGCTGATCTGCAGTTAGCACCTGGACTAGTCTGCAGTTAGCAGACTAAACAGGCACACAGGTCACCTGGTTAGCGTCCTCCACTATGTTGAGATGTATCGTATTTCTGTTTAAATTATACGTATTATTTCTAAATTTGCAGCTATACACATACATTTGCATAAAATGGTGTCCTGTTTTGTCATCTTTTTTGGTGATGTCCAAGTGGCCACCCTGCATTAATCTGTAGTGTGAGACATCTGGGCTTGGAACACGATTACGTGCAGGCGTTATTTTACTCACCAGAGAATCAAGCCATGTGCAAAACTCCTTCGTGGCTCGCTTTACGTTCTCGTCGAGGGGAGGAACGTAATTCAACCTGGCCTCCCTCTCTCGTGCTGCTACTTCTTTTTTGGAGAACCACGTGTAAGGATCCTTGCCTTTGGGGCCCTTGCTGCAGGAGACATTTGCACAAGACTGCAACTTACATCACAATCCTATGCATATTTCATAGGGCTTACTCCCAGGAAAGTGTGTTTAGGATTGCAGCCTGACAGCACAATCCCATACATTTTTATTCAAAAGGAAGTCCCACTGTTTTCAATGGGGCTTACTCACAAGTTCGTGTGCATAGCATTTCAGCCTTATTGTTCTTGCACCGCTGGTGCCAGTCGGTCAGTGAGGGCTGGTGGCTCCGATATCCGTGGGGTAGAGCATCCACTCCAGGATTCAGTCCAAACCAGTCAGAACTCTAAAGGAGCTATCCAAGGTGCGAAGCTCCTTTAGAGTTCTGACTGGTTCTGACTGAAACCCGGAGCAGATTCACTGTGCCACTGACATCGGAGCCACCAGCTTCCACTGCAATTAATCAGCCTTTCCCCAACCTGGTGCCTTCCGATGGCTGGCCGGGGGATGCTGGGAGTTGTAATCCAACACACTGGAGGGTACCAGATAGGAGAAGGCTGCAATAAATAATAATAGTATTCATATGCTGCTTTTATTAGTGCCCAATATTATTAATCAGTAATTCATGCAACAACTCTACAAAGTAGATCAGTTGAGCCACCATTCTCTCCACCCTTTAAAAAATAATAATTTTAAAAATTATGCTGGATGAACTTCTACCATGTTTCCCCATGCCAGGCGAAGCTTCACCAGCATAATTTCTGTATGCTGATACAGGAGGTAGCACCCCATGGGAGAGCTCACTCTTTTCCTCAAAAGGCTTGGTAAACGCTTGACCAATTGGACCCACCAGGTGGCATTCACGAGTTGATGGCATGTATTCATACTTCTGTGGTTTAGTTTTTGCATTGCTCACTCATAGAATGCAGGCTTAAGAATCAAATAATTCCCCCCTCTCCATTCCTTCTGCCTGTCAGGATTCCCTTTTTTCTCGGCTGAGAACTCCAATAGCCAAATCAACGCTCAGACAAGAGGCTGCATTTCCAAGGCTTCCATTTACCCTAATGAGGCATACAGATGCAAATTGCTAGAGACTCACAGACTACAAAAGAAACAGCCTTCAGGGAGTTCAAAGGGAAATTACGAAAGTTGATCTCCATTTGGGAAAAAGGCGGCAAGCTCTCTTAACTTAAGGGTGAGAGGGGAAGATCTCCCCCTCTCCTGTGACACCTCTAGGCGCAGCTGTTGACGCTGAGCCAATCGGGCAGAGTGCCAAAGTTCAGCCCCTGCAATTTCCCGCTTGTGCCTGCGTCTGCGCTTTGCGTCTAAGAGTTCAGGTTGTCCTTCCCTCGCCTCCCCCTGTTCGCTATCACTGCCAGGGATGTGTGAAGGGAGGGCCTCTCCGTTCAGCTGTGCCTCTGAAGCCTGGGAAAGTTCCTCCCCGCATGTTGCAGCTCTTCCTCAGAATCTCATCTACTCTGACACTCTATATGCTCAGAGGCAACCCTGACACTGCCTAAGAGCAGACGGAAGGTATGCATGCTTTGCGACATACACTCCAAAGCTTGTTCGCTGTTGATATAATATAAAGTGGAGTCGTGGAGAGCAATTTAAAGTGCTAAATGGCATTTGGGAGGGGAGAGCCACCACCCCCTGCACCTCAGCAGTTCTGCCCTCCAACTGCTTTGCCCCACCTGTTTTTTCTCCCGGTGGGGTTCCAAGACCAGAAGTAATCCCTGCCAGGGGGAAAAACATCAGGGGTGAAGCAGTTTCAGAATCATAGACTTGGAAGGGACCTTGGAGACCATCTAGACAAGGGGTGAGCAACTTGTGGCCCACCAGATGTTGTTGGATTGCAATTCCTATCAGCCCTAGCCAGCATAGCCAATGGAGAGGAATGATGGGAACCGCAGGCCAATAACATCTGGAGGGGCACATGTTGCCTGCCCTGAATCTACAGGCTTTTCTACACAAGGCTGTTAATCTGCTGCATCTGCTTTCTCTTCCATCGCAGAATTGAGATCCAAGCACGACCCTTTTTGCTAGACCTTGTCTGTGTTGGACTCCATACAGTAATGGGACGCACCTTTCTCTGGCATTGCCAGGCCTTTACAATCACATCCACCCCTTATTCTCTCTGTGTTCACGTATCTATCTCTGCCAACTGAGAACACCTCCTGCACCTGGCCAGTGGGCTCTCTGGCCCACAAAAGATTATGCCATAAAACATGTGTGAAGGGGTTTGTGCCACTTCCAGGACAACTTGGGAACATTTGCCCAGGAGAGGTTTCTCCATCTTGCCTCTGGTACTTTGCTGCCAAGAGACAGCCAGGAGGGGAGTTACCGTGGGGATGAAGGCTCCCTTTCTTTGCTCAGGACATGGGGCCCTGGTGAGAGCAGGCTCCCATTCTGCTCCTTGCGGGTGGGCTGCTTGAAGTGCCTTTGGCAGGGGGGGTTCTCTTTTTTTTTGTTTGATGTGGATGATGGATCTTATTCTTAGGTCTCTTAACATGAACTGTTTAGTGAATTCTCACAGGGTTGTTGTGAGGATAATCTGGATAGGAGGAGGCCCATGTGAGCCACGTTGGGTTCCTTGTGGGAGGAAAAAGGTGGGATAGAAATGTGATGATGGTGATGGTGATGGTGATGATTATGGATATTAACAACCTATTGACATATCTTGTGTGTATTTAAATTTTGATACATTTTAAATGAACTGTAATTGAGTTAGGGAGCAATCCTATAGCCCCTAGACATTGTCTGAGGGGCCATAGGATACTGGGGAGACAGTGCTCTGACCTTGGAAGGGGGAGGCTGAGATCTGCCCCCCCCCGTCTCCTCGCAACTGACACAGAAAGAACAACACAGGCTGGCCTCCAAGGTTGTAAAAGTAACCTTGAAAAAGCAGGGAAAGGAGGTATTTTGGTGGGCGTAGAGGGGAGGAGACCAGAGAGGCCAGGATACAAGCTATCCTGAGGCCTCTCCAGTCTCCTTCCTTCCCTCTCTGAAGCGCATTTGCTAGAAAGCCTGTCTAGCAGAAAATGCAGGGCAGGAGGATGGGGAGGCAAGGATCGCCTCTGCCGCTCCTCCTGCCCTGCATTGGATGATTGGAAGCCTCTGAGTTCGGGGGTTTCTGATCATCAAGGGCCCAGTCAACAGGATTGCGCCCTTAGACTACAATATAATACACACTTACCTGGAAGTAAATCTCACTGAGTTCAATGGGATATACCTCTGAGTAAACATGGACAGGATTGCACTGTTAACGTTGTATTGTAATATATCATAATTATGGCAATTGTGTTCATTTTGTCAACCACTTTGACCACAATGTGTTGTGGAAAATGCAGTATACAAATAAATTTGACTATGACTTACAGTGTACTCCAAAGCACCGTTACTGGGGACTAAGGCCCTTCTGAGGAAATATGCTTAGGATTGCCCTGTTAATCTTTAAGGTGCCACAGGAGTCTGTTGTTTTGGGCATCCATCCATAGACATGCCACGCCATCGTTTCAGATAGTCCCCATAGTTTGAATTGAGCCAAATCTCAATTCAATGAAGAGAAATACCTGTTTTTTGGTCTGAAAAGGGACCGGTGTGTAGCCTTTACACGTTTACGATTTGAGATGGTGGATACAATGATGCTACAGGGAAGATTCAGAAGCGTCTCGTTGAACGACAGACTATGCATATGTGGTAGTTCTGTAACTGAAGATCTGGCACACTGTTTACTTGAATGTCATCTATAATCCAGCTGTAGGGAACACTATTTAGCCTTATTCCTGACCCACATGAGAAATTGGTCAGTGAGGGATAAATTGTTATTTCTCTTATGAGGTTCTAATTTCTTTGTGTCCCAGAGGGTTTCCTTTTTTGCAATCAAGGCGGCCAGTATAAGGAAAAAGGAATTTGAAAAATGGTCTGGCTGATAGATTCAAATGAATGTGTGGGCTTTATTTATTGCTGTTTTACCCCTCACTAGTTATTTTTTAGTCCTTTTAGTGCTTTTTATTGTAATGTTTTAATGTCAACGAATGTTTTAATTTTAATGTAATGTTTAATTCTAATGTAATGTTACTAATTTTAATGTAAACTCTTCTTTTCAACTTTTTTTCTATTATTATGTTTGAAATGGTCAGAAGACTTATTCAATAAAGTTATTCATTCATTCACTCAGTGCTTCATCAATGTATATTCCCTGGCACTCACCAACAGATCAACTTACTTGGCTCTTGTCTGTCTGTTTCTTTTGTCTTCCATCTGAGACAAAATTCCCCCTACCTGAGTTGTAGGGGGAATTTGATGCTCTTGTTCAACGTCTGCATCAGTTTCCCCATTCATCGGAAGCATCTCTGGATCCAGGACACTAAGAACCTCCTTGAAAAGCTAAGAATGAAAGAACCAAAAAAGTGTTTTGGGGTGGAAATATTTATTTATTTATTTATTTCATTTCTATACCGCCCAATAGCCGAAGCTCTCTGGGCGGTTCACAAAAACTAAAACCAAACAACACATATATGTCGCCAGAGCAGTGGTGGCTGGTGGCTCCGATGTCAGTAGGGCGGTGTATCCGCTCCAGGTTTCAGTCAGAACTCTAACAGAGCTGTCCAAGGTGCGAAGTTCCTTCAGAGTTCTGAGTGAAACCTGGAGCGGATTCACTGCCCTACTGACATCAGAGCCATCAAGCTCCACTGCTCCAGAGTGATTACTTTGGACACTCGTGGTGTGCCCCATGTTTCAGGCATAGGTCTCTGACCTGTTTTAGTTTTAAAAAATATATCATATGCATTCATGTATTAAATTTATGACCCACTTTTCCACTAAAAATAGTCCTCATGTTACAAATATTCAGGAAGTCTCTAACCCTTAGTCTGTGCTGCATAACAAAGAAGTAAATATATATATATATATATATATATATATATATATATAACATGAATTATATCTGAGCCACTGTGGAAGAAAATATCTTTGCTGGCCCAGGCAGCTTCATCAAAACAAACCACTCTGTGTATGCTCAGAGACACATCACCTTTGGGTCCCCCACCCCTTTGGCTTAGTTAGAATTATCTTCTTTGCAGCCAGGACAGCTGAAAGTCAATTTAGATTTTTTACTTAAAGTTCAGCCTCCTACATCTACAGGCTTAGAAGCAGATTTCTCTTAGGTCAAGAAGGTTTACAATAACTAACTAGGAACGTCTTAGAAAGGATGAAGGAAGAGTTGGGGGTGAATGAAATATTAAATATAAATGCATGAAATGAAACCCAGGCAGCCTCTTTCTTTGGGGGAAAAAAACAACTTTGGAAATTGCAGAGTGGGGGAGATTTGGAGCAGAGGTGCAATTGGAGGCGGGACACTGCCTTGTCCTGTTTTATTGGATTTGTTTCAGTTGCTGGGGCCTGAGAATGTGGATGGGGTTTGGGGGCAAGTACAGCCTGTGTCATTTCCGTGCTCAACAGGGAGACCTGGGTATTGATATAAACTTACTCAACGAGTGCAGCAAGCATGGAATCCTAACTTTAAGAAAAATATTATGGCACCATGGTTTCCATTTATTGCCTATGTTGAAGCCCTTCAAACTTTTGATCAGATTCCAAACAATCTGATGGGTTACCTCTATAATTACTAATACACACAAACAAAATAATACACATTTGCACACACTCCTTTTATATGATGTATACATTGTATTTGTATTCTTTCGTTAGTTATTGAGCTGTTACTTAGGCTGTTTTACGGTAGATGTTCCATTAGCGTATCAGTTATAGACTAAGAATTATTTAATTCCTATGTTTCTTCAGTGATCATGATTCATTATTATACATGTTCTTTCTGTTGCCTTTATTTTGTTAACTTTATTTCAAAATAAAATAAAATTTCGTGATTAAAAAAGGGAATGCCAACCCAGCCAACTGGAAATCCCCCGAAGACTCTCAGGAATTACCCCAGAACAACAGAGCATCTCGTGGCACTGTAAAGACCTCACTATTTACTCCCCTCACAGCCGTTTATTTATACACCGGCAGCTAAGGATAACACATCATGCATCTGATGAAGTGGGCTGCAGTCTACAAAAGCTTATGCTGTAATGCCAACACCATCACATTATGCTAGTCCTTTTCCGTCTGCCCTAGCTGCCCATCCATTTCCGGGCCTGATTCAAAGTGTTAATATAAACACCCCAAACCCTAAACAGCTTGGGGCCAGGTTATTGCCCTGCTCTAGACAGAGTCCTGTTCTTTGCAAACAAATGCAGGCAGCGATGCAATAGAATAGTCGGTTTGGCAAGCAAATGGTTTCAGTCCAAGGAGGTTTAGGCTAAGGCAGGAGCGGTCAAAATTAAGGCAGAAGTCAGGCAGGCAGGCAGACAACAAGGATCAGGCAACAGCAGGAGTGGTCAAGATAACAAGCACGAGGTCAAACACAATGAATCAGTCAGGTATGTTACTCAGTACAGAAGCAGGGTCAAGAAACAGTCCAAGGGTCAGTAGCACAGGGCATCCATCACAAGGCAAGGCAGCAGATACTAGAGTTGTATCTATTGTTTCCAGCAGCTCTCAAGTTATCACTGAGAGCTGATATAGCTAAAGCTACTAGAATCCCACCCAGTGCTCTGCTACGTCCCGTTAGATGCTTGTCGGATGGCCTCCTCATGAGGAGGGCCCAACTCATGAGTAGTCCTCTTCAGTAAGCGAGCACTCCTTCGCCTGGCAGCCATCCTATCACAGAACTTAAGTCACCAGCGTTCTCGGGGGCTAGGTGGTGGCCCAGCATCTTCCTCTGCCTCAGAAGCTGAACATTCTGCCTCTCTAGGAGGCAGATTCAAAGGCATCACCCCTGAGGGTCCCAGACTGTCTTGGCTAGTGCCCGGGTCTCCTGAGGGGCCAACTGGCTCTGACGGTTCCGGCTCCTCCTCAGAAGATGACTCCAGTGGCAGCATAACACCCGGGACACTTATCTGAAGGACTGTCTCCTCCCATATGTACCTGCCCAGGCCCTAAGATCATGTTCAGCAATCCTTCTCCAGGAGCCCCTGCCAAAGGAAGCAAGGTGGGTGGCTACCACAAAGAGGGCCTTTTCTGCTGTGGCAGAATGAGCTTCCCAGAGAGGCCTGCCTGGCACCTGCATTGTGCTCTTTCTGGCGCCAGGTGAAGACCTTTGTATTTACCCAGGCACTTTAACCTTTTAACTCTTTTGTTTTAAATCTGTCTTGTATTTTAAATCTCTGCATTGCTGCTAGGTTTTATTATTGTAGTTTTAAGCCTTTACATTTTATATTGTATTTTATTATGCATTTTGTCCACCCAGAGAGCTTCAGCTATTGGGCAATACAGAAATGAAACAAATAAACAAACAAACAAACCATTTGTAATTATTTGTAATTAATTTGTAAGGTGCCACAAAACCCTTTGTTGCCTTTTCTGCAACAGACCAAGATAGCTACCCCTCTGGGAATTTGAACAGATTCCATCCACTTCTAGAATGAACTCTTAATAGGTCCACCAGCCCTGCAGCAGGCACTGTTCATAGTCAGTCTAAAACATAACCAGGGAATGATCAGACCATGACAAAAGAGTCAAGAAAATACCCACTACCACCACCACTGAACCCTCCACTACCCTCCTCTGGGTCAAGACCATGACCTCCTACATGTGTTGGGCCAATGATACATTGGGGCAGTCCCAAAGATATGAGAACCTCTTTAAAGAAAGAAACTGCCCGTCTTCATGCGGGTTGTGATGTTTCGGTTTCCTCCTGCTTTGGTATGCAAAGTAGGATGTTTCAGTTTTGTATCTCCTGGTAGACTTGCCTTCCCCTGGGGGCAGACTAAGCCACACAAAGAATGTGAATTACCTAGGGATGGACAAAAGTACCTTACCTGGTCCCGCAGCTTGCTTCGCAGTGGGGGGAGGCGCTCCGTCCCTCCCCCCAAAATTCTGGGTGGGGTGGGAGGCGCCCCATCCCTCCCCGCCAAAATTCTGGCTGGGGGGGAGGTGCCCCGTCCCTCCGGCCGCGAATCTCGTCTCCTGCTGGGACGCAAATGGTGGCGGCCGTAGCCGCCGCCGTTTGCGTCCCTGCAGTCAGCCGTGATAGGCTATGTGAATCTTTACGTAGCCTATCACGGCTGACTTGGGGGGGGGGAAGCGCGTACGCAAATGGCGGCGCCCATGGGTGCCGCCATTTGCGTTCCTTATTTGGGCACGTGTAGTCTACGTAAACATTTACGTAGACTACAGCGAAAATAAGGGCAATGCTATTCAGGAGATTCCTGAATAGAGAGATTCAGGACAGGTCAAAGGAAGTCCTTTACACAGAGCATAGTTAAACTATAGAATTCGTTAGCACAAAATGTAGTGATGGCCACCAACTTGGATGACTTTAAAAGGGGGTTAGACAAATTCATGGAGGAGAAGGCTATCAATGGCTACTACTCCTGATGGCTATGTGCTACCTCCAGTACCAGAGGCGGTATGCCTATGTACACCAATTGCTGGGGAACATGGGTCAGAGGGTGCTGTTGCACTCATGTCCTGCTTGTGGGTTCCTGATCAACAGCTGGTTAGTCACTGTGTGAACAGAATGCTGGATTAGATGGGCCCTTGGTCTGATCCTGCATGGCTTTTCTTATGTTCTTATGTTCCTATGCCTTAAACAGCAGCTTGATTAGCAAATGGTATTCCTTGTATCCATGCTTACAGGAGCAAGCCAGACCAGCCTTTTCTGGCTAAACACACTCAGCATTATTAGCATCATTAACAGTCAGAAGCAGTGCCATCTCTCTGGTAGATTAAAACTGCAGCCCTAAGGATGCTCACCATGGAGTTAATCCCCCTGAACTCAGTGGGACTAAGGGTGCAATCCTAAACATACTTGCTAGGGAGTTTGCCCCATTGTCATGCCCCACCACCTTCCTGCCAAGACAGCCCTGAAATCTATGGAGACCTCAGAAGAGGAGGAGGATCCCGTCGCTGGTCCTAGTGGTTGTGAGGGTCAGGGGAAGTCGAAGGTTGTCATTAGCCCTTCCAGGACCACCACCAGGAGCAGCGCTGCATTTGAGGAGGCTGTGGCCCTAGGCACCTGGAGGGGCCCTACATGGCTATGGTGGTGTGTGTGTGTGACCCCTTCACATGGTTGCCAAATGTGTGACCGGCGGGGTATGTGGCTGACGCACACATCGTCACCATGACATAGTCCCGTGACCCCAATGTCATGTGAAACCTCCCTCAGGTGCAAATTGGCCCTTCAGTAAGAACCGACAGAACCCTTCCAAAGGAAAAGTAACCAAGAACAGGATGCCTTGAAATGAGGCACACATTAAATATGTTTAATGAAATAAATAAACTCCTTCTTACAGCAAGAGAAGCCAACGCAGATCTAAGGAAACTTCTTGGAATGGCAGTAGAAACAAAGGGCTTTCTTTGTAAGCTGGGGCATGACAGCATATTAACAAAAATCAGGAAAATGCTTGGGCATACAATGTCCTTTCAATCCAGGCTACAATGTGTGCCAAGAGTGATGACCTCCTGGCCATGCTTGGCTGCAATCTGTATTGTATGGCTTTGTGAGCGTTGTTTTTTTGTTCTGTTACAACAACAATAAAAGTCCCCTACAGTAAGAACCTTGTGAGGGTCCAGAAAGGGAAATCCCTCCTGGCGTTGCGCTCACCAAGAAAGAATCCTACACTGGTATTGCGGGAGATATGGCAGCGATGCATAATAGATTATTCACTGATATTCAGATGCAGTGAAATCATTGAACCAGTAAGTCTCCTTACTGGAAGACCAATGGGTTTTCTACCAGTGTTTGAATTACAAGAGGGTTGAGGAAGACCTGTCCACTGTTCTTTTGTGAAAGTCCCCTTAGCTACTGTTTTTGGGAGCAGGGCCAGCATCAATTAGCTAGCCTTGGGTAGTTCTTCGCTTTCAGCCCAGGGCTGGTGTCAAGGGAAGGCATGGCTGGGCATCTATCGAGGGCCAACTCCCCAGCAGGACCCCCCGGCAAGAGCCCTGTGCACCTTCTTTTCGTATTTGCAACCTGCTGGATCGCCTGGCTCTGGCCTAGACAACAGGGGTGGCAAGAAGAAGCAGGAAATGCCACTGCCAACTTATTCACTGGCTCTCAGCCTATCAAGCAAGCAAGTGGTAGCCATGGTGAGAAAGATCGTGTGTAGCTGCAGCTGGGCCCTTTATACAAGTATAAAATACCAATTATAAGTAAATAAGTTTACAAATGTATCTTGCTAACAGACCCTAAGATCAGCAGATTTGCCAACTTTTTTTACTGGCCCAGCCACAAATTAAGCAAGTTAAACTTGTCGTGGCATGGCAAAAGAGTAATCGGAGACGTTTCACCTGCTGAATTTCTGTGGGCCAGCCTGCTGTTAAATGCCCAGGAAAAGAGCAGGTAAAAAAAAGGATGGCAGCCCTAGAGATCTGCCTTCCTTTCGAGGTAGCCAAGTTATTGTAAGATGTTTAACTTTGGATGCTTCCAGATGAGGCTTTTAGCCTGACTTCCTTCTGCCTCATGAACATAACTGTACGGGGGGTCCAGACATCGTCTTCCATTCATAACCCTCTCATGTTTTCCAACCGCTTCTTCTACCTTTTTCCTTACTGCAAAAAAATCAGTTAAAGAGAAAATAGAGAAGCGCTTCTGATGGGTAGCAATAGGAGCCCTCTGCCTGGAAGCACCCTTTGATACACAGGCAGCATCTTACCTCCGGAGGGATGCTTTCTTCCAAATGAGGGTAAAGCGCTAGGGGGTGCTGGCTGAGGCAGTACTCAATCTGAGCGATGGAGCGCTTTCTGGCGAGCAGCATTGGGTGGAGTTTAGAGGTGCAGCTCTGGGGCTTGGCTAGCATCCTTTTGACCCTCTTGCCTGAGCCCTCAGGTGGACTGGGGAGAAGAAGAGGGACAGGCCCCTTTGTACGCTGGATGACGATGCTGCCGCACGGAGGAGGGGCGCCCGCTCTGAAATCATCCACGCCGCTCTGCAAGAATCGCCAGCGCTGGCTGTTTAATGAATCCGAGAGCCTCGATTTGTTACAGGTATGTTTCTGAAAGCACTTAAAGGGCATCTTTTCCTTGTATCTGAAAAAAAGGGGGCAAACACAGGGTGAAGAGCCTACTTTGTAGGGGTCCTCTATTCTGGAGAGCTGGCAGGGGACAGTCCTCTATTTGAAGGTGTCCTCCATTTGAGGAGGTGTCCTGTTCAAGTCTGGTTTAAAGCAGTGGTGCAACTAGGTCATTTTAGACCCTGGTCTTAATGGTCTCACCGGGGGCGTGGCGTGTGTGAATGCTTTGAATGGTCTTCTGAATGACTTCACTTGTACAGCACACAACTAACATTTCCCTTCTCCACCCCCCAACCACCATTCCGTGCATTACAACAGCAACAACAAAGGTTTTCCAAAGCTGATAAAAAGGTAAAGGTAAAGGTGTCCCCAACCAGTCGTGTCCGACTCTAGGGGGTGGTGCTCATCCCCATTTCTAAGCCGAAGAGCCAGCGCTGTCCGAAGACGCTTCCGTGGTCATGTGGCCGGCATGACTGAACACCGAGGTGCATGGAACGCTGTCACCTTTCCCGCCGAGGCGGTACCTATGTATCTACTTGCAATTTCTTGCTTTCGAACTGCTAGGTTGGCAGGAGCTGGGACTGAAGACGGGAGCTCACTCCGTCACGCGGCACTCGGGTCTCGAACTGCTGTCCTGCTGACCTTCCGGTCTGCAGTTCAGCATCTTAACCACTAAGCCACCACGGCCCCAGTTTTGCCTTTTAAAGCCATGTAAATCATAGGCCATTGTGACTACAGGAATAAAATGGAGTATGCTACTGCTGCCCTGAGGCCCTCATCACCTGCTGCTCTCTGGGTGGCCAGTTGGCCCCTCAGCTGTGACCCCATGGTCCAGCCTGAGCTGCGCCACTGGTTTAAAGCCAGAGAACCATCAGGTCCTACCAGCGGAAGCTGGTGGCTCCAATTTCAGTGGGCAATAAATCCACTCTAGCTTTCAGTCAGAATTGTAAAGGAGCCATCCAAAGTGCTGAAACCTATTTCAAAATGGGTTTAACACCTTCAATAGCTCCTTGAAAGTTCTGATTTCTGACTCAGAGCTCAAAATTGTGCATGGTGCGGAGAATGTGGATAGGGAGACATTTTTCTCCCTCTCTCATAATACTAGAACTCAGGGTCATCCCATGAAGCTGATGGGTGGGAGGTTCAGGACAGATGAAAGGAAGGGCTTCTTCATGCAGCCCATAGTCAAACTATGGGATTCACTACCACAGGATGGAGTGATGGGCACCAACTTGGATGGCTTTAAAAGGGGGTTAGACACATTCCTGGAGGAGAAGTCTAACAATGGCTACTAGTCCTGATGGCTATATGCTACCTCTAGTATCAGAGATGTATGCCTATGTACACCAGCTGCTGGGGAACATGGGCGGGAGGGTGCTGTTACATTCGTGTCCTGCTTGTGGGTTTCCTGTGGACAGCTGGTCGGCCACTGTGTGAACAGAATGCCGCACTAGATGGAGCCTTGGTCTGATCTAGCTTTGCTCTTCTTATGTTCTTATGACTGGTTCTGACTGAAACCCAGAGCAGATTCACCACCCCACTGAAATAGGAGCCCCCAGCCTCCACTGAGTCCTGCTTCACAGAGGACAGGCCTCTGTTCTGGAGAGCTGGCAGGGGTGCTCTATTTGGATGTACCCACACATTTTGTACCCACTGTTTGAAGAGGTGTCCAAGTCTGATTTAAAGTTCAAGAACCCTAAGGAGGAAGAGCAGGCAGGGGCCTTGAGGTTGCCCCTGCAGACAGCACCTGGACAGCTGACTGCACAGGCTCAGAGCTCACCTGCTGGTCAGTCTCTTCCACTATGGGGAGCAGCATCATATCTCTAATTAAATTATAGTTATTATTTCCATATTTGCACCTATATAGATACATTTGCACCTGAAAATGTTATGCAAATTGGTGTCTTCTTCTTTTGGTGATGCAATCCTTTTTTTGGCAATGCATGAGAGGCTACCTTACAAAAATCATCATTTTCTACTGGCCCTGCTTGTATACTAGGCTGACACATACACACACATTTAGGGTGCAATCCTATGCATGTTTAGAAAGAGAAAAGTCCTACATCTCCCAACATTCCTCAGCCAGCATGGGTGGCTGGGGAATGCTAGGAGTTGTAGGACTTTTCTCTGTCTAAACATGCATAGGATTTCATCCTTAACAGGTTAAGCTTTTCCCATCACTTAGGTCCATGCAGGAAAAAGCTTGTCTACTTAATTTCTACATCCGTCTTCTGTTAAAGGCATAGGAGCAGGGCAAGTAAGAAAAGGTGGCAACTCTCGCACAAGCACTTCTGATTATCAGAGCAGCTTCTTATATGGCCTCCCCACCCACCCCTTTGTGGCCAAACTAGTTCTCATAATATGCCTGTTGTGCCAAAGCAAGTGGATATAAGAGACAAAAGAGGGCACACCCTTAAACATAGTATTTTTAATCTCTTATACATGTTTGCATGTAGTGTGTACTTAGGTCTTAATTCACTGTTTGCTTTTTTTGTTACGTAGATGTATTTCCATAATGTCTGTTATTCTTCTATTTCTGTTTCTATCAAATCAGAATGTATAGCCATTGTAGACCATCGAATCCCCATTTTAATTCAGCAAGTGTTAAATTCTTATACTATTCAAGAAAGTTTGTTACAGGCTATTCCCAGGTTTATTAAGGGTTGCCAGCTGATCAGAAAAAGCCAGCCATCTTGTGCTTTTAATTGCAGCTTCATTGGCAGAAATCATCTGATGGATGAACCTTTACTTGGCATGAGAGAGAAGAATTATCACCTGCTAATGACTGAAGACCAAGCTGCTGTTAAAGACAGAGCTACAGAAGCTGGATGAAAAGTTGGCAACCGTGTATTTGCTTCCTTCCTGTTATACTCATTCTTAAAGGGGAAGAGAGAAAAGGCCTTTTCTGTTCCAACTGCTGGAGTTCTATATGAGCCATACTACAAGTATCCTATGCAAATGGTTAGTTACATAAGAATGTCCAAATAATTAATATTTATCTTACACTAAACTGTAGATTTAAAGAGAAGATGCAACTTACCTTTTAGCAGAACAATCTTACACTGTAGAATGTTGAAGGAGGCATTTACAGCACAACTGTATACCTTCTTTCAGTGGGGCTTACTCCCAAGTAAACGTGCTTTGGATTGCAGCCTTAAATTCTTAGCTAAAGTTATCCTAGGAAAAATACATACCAGCTGGTGAAGGCAGCAAAATCCCACACACAATCTGACCTCCAAAGCTGAATCAATGGTACAAGCATTGGCATGTACAAATGTATTCCATAATGTGTTGTTCTTGGTTAAGTGGATGCTTGGCTTCTTTGTGGTCATAAGATAGCAAATCGTTCTCTTCAGGGAGAAGAGCCAGCCAGACGTGTTCCCAGCGGCGTTAAGCACGGGTGCTTGGTGTGTTTGGGACTGGTTGTTGTGGCAACCAAGTTCTGCCCAGCCATTCATTCAGGGCAGCAAATTTTCTAAGTGCACAATCCAACCGGATTCTGGAGCCTTTCAGAGCGTGAGAGTGTAACCTGAGAACAACAAGAAAAAATCTGGATGGTCTGGATTGAAACAGCTACGCAATTAGTTCTATGCATGTTTCTCAAATGAAGCTCGGCACCAACACCCAGCATACTTGGGCAGGTGATGTGGCCCATGCACAGCAGCGGGGCCCAGCAGGGCCGAGGACTACCCTCTCTGCTGCCTCACCACAATCAGCCCCTCGGCTGGTAGGACCTCTGGCACATGCTGCCCCTCAGAGCTCCCCAGAGGCGCTGCATCCATCAGTCACTCCTTCCCTCTCCTGTAGAGTTCTGACTGATCTACCGCCCCACTGACACTGCAGCCACCAACCGCCACTGAAAAAACCCATTGCCTAGTGACAAAACCATGGGCAAAACAGCTCATCACCTGGGTACCTGATCCTATTTTAAAGCTGGAGATGCCAGAGGTTGAACTTGGGACCATCTGCATCCAAGGCATGTGCTCCACCACTGAGCTATGGGCCCCGGCATGGGTGTGCGCATTTCATTCATTCATAGGAACAGTCGTTGGACATCGGGACATAGGAAGATACCTTATACGGAATCAGATCATTGGTGCATCTAGCCCAGTATTGTCGACACCAACTGGCAGCAGTGGCTCTCGAGGATTTCAGGCAGGATTCTTTCCTTGCCCTGCCTGGAGAAGCCGGGGATCGAACCTGAGACCTTCTGCATGCAAAGCTCTGTCACGCTGAGCTATGGCCCCTCCCTCTGAGCTATGGATTTTGCCTCTAGTCCAGGGGCTGCATTCTAGTGATGGGTGGAGCTGTAGGCATAAGAATGAATGGCAAAAAGGCAGGAGAAAAGCCAAGAATCCACCAAATGATTCATGGTCAATGGAAAGGGGTGTAGGGTGGCCATGTGTCCTCTTTTACAGAGTCTCACACAGTCTTCTGTTTCAATAGCTGCCAGAGAACCATCCTCTGTTTGAAGGGCTCTGCTGTCCAATTCCACTTTAAAGATTTTAAAAAAACAACCAAAAGAACTGTTGCCATTCAACCAAACAGCAGCAAACAGCAGACTGAAGAGGCAAGCACACTGGTCAGCGGGTCACAGTCCTCTTCACTAAGGTGAGAAAAGTCCTACAACTCCCAGCATTCCCCAGCCAGCCATACCGGCTGGGGAATGCTGGGAATTGTGGGACTTTTCTCTGTCTAAACAGGCATAGGATTGCACCCTAACTCTATCACTATTTGAATTATAATAATTATTTCTAACTTTGCAACCATACATATCAATGCACAAAAGTTTTATGCCAATCATTGTCCTTTTTTGTCCTCTTTCTCAGTGATGTAGATCCTTTCTTTTGGGGATTCATAAGTGAGCACCCTAAAAGAGGGTGTACAAAATTATGCATGGTGTGGAGACTGTGGGTAGGGAAACATTTTTTTCCCTCTCTCATAATACTGGAACCCAGTGGTGTCATCACATGAAGCCAATTGGTGGGAGATTCTCGGCAGATAAAAGAAGGTGTTTCTTCACACGGCACATAGTTAAACTATGGAATTCACTTCTACAAGGTGTAGTGATGGCCACCAATTCAGATGGCTTGAAAAGGGGGTTAGAGAAATTCCTGGGAGAGAAGTCTATCAATGGCTACTAGGCTTGAGGGCTACATGCTACCTCTAGTACCTGAGGCAGTATGCCTATGTACATTGGTTGCTGGGGAAGATGGGCGGGAGGGAGCTGTTGCACTCATATGCTGCTTGTGGGTTCCCGTGGGCAGCTGGTTGGCCACTGTGTGAACAGAATGTGGGACTAGATGGACCCTTGGTCTGATCCAGCAGGGCTCTTCTTAGGTTCTTCAGGTGAGTGGGGGGCTGGGAAATGGAACATGGCCACCCGGAGTAACCAGGAGCACCAGACTAGGATTCCAGGTGGGCTGGATTTGGCCACTGAGCCTGAAGTTCTGCTCTAGACCTATTAAGAATGTCTGGGTTCTGCTTCCTACCTGAACCACTGGATCTGCTCTGTTCTGTGCCAGAGGCCTTTGCTCGCAGGCCCTGCCCAGGTACCAGACTTTCAAAAACTGGCAGCCCTACTTCATCTTCTTATTCAGGTGTTTGTCCTTAGACACCAGCTGAGCTGAAGAGTGCAGCCTTTGAATCTGGACATTGATGTGGAAGCCCATAACCACAACATGGTCCATCTTCTCCCCATCCCCATTCTATCCATCCTGTGAGATCATGCTGGACCAGGGCTACTGACAGCATAACTGTGGCACTAAAAATCATATGGAAAATCTTGGTTTCTAACCATTTAGCAGAACACTGTGGCTGTTTCTGAGAAAGTCCCCTGCCGTAAGCTCCTAGAGGCCAGCTAATACTGAAGTTCATGATTCATCACAGGGGCCACTATTTGTCACGCAGCTGTATTTGGATATGCACCACCACCTCCTCTAAGTAGCCAGATGAGGAAGTGGGAGTGTGTAAAAAACCATTTGCCTCCTGTCCCTTGGCAGAGGTTTCTGGCCTGGAGTTGGAGCCAGACAAGGGTCAAACTTCACGTGATGCTCAGTTGCATCAAGGTTTTTCCCCAGAATGTGTGGGTGGGTTTGCTTGTTTGTTTATTTTGTTTTTGGAGGAGAAGGGTACTCACCAGAAGCAGCTGCAAGAAGCTGTCATTTGGATTGGAGCTAATCTGGATCGGACATTCGTTCATACATATTTTTCCCCCCATGGGGCTGCAAGCAGCTTGGAAGGAACCATTTGAACACAAAACCCACTGATGCATTGCGTAAAAGGAGGAACTGCATCACCAAAAGACAATACCAACTGCGTAATATTTACATAAGTAATTTTATATGTATGGGTGAAATTTTAGAAATAATCATTGTAATTACATAGAAATACAATACATGTCATCATAGTGGAGAAGACTGCCCAGCTGACTTGTGTGATGCTCAGGTCTGCTGTCTAGATGCTAACGGTGCTTAGCAGCTGTTAGGGATGTTGGAGAAATCCGTTTGGGGGGTTGAGCTCGACAAATTTCCCTTGGTTCGGCCCCCCTGGACTTTGGTCCATTTTCTGTGAACTGGCTCGATTCGATCTGCATCGACTCAAGCCAGTTCATGGATAGTCTGTAACGTTTTTCATTTGCTCAGAGATTTGCCCAAATTACAGTTGCAAGTTGCGCAAACCCCTATTTGAGAAAATTAAAAAAATACGCAAAAAGGACTTTGGGATCCTTTTGGGATCCACATTTGGATCACTTGGGCCACAAATGCGATCTGAGTTGGGTGGGCAGCGGAAGTCCATTAAGCCCCCCAAAGGCTAGCTTTACAAGCAACAGACATCCCTAGCAGGGGTACAGCAAACAGCAGAGAGCCAATGAGGTATAATGGTTAGAGTGAGCTAGTTTGCACGATTGGCAGCACCCACTGACGCTTAACCATGGTGGGTTGCGGGGTGCGCCAGCTGCCATTGAGAATATTCAAGCCATGATGGGCAGTTGCTGCAGCTTATCATGACATGCGAACCCGGCCCAGGGTGGCTTATTGCCATGGGTAACAAGCCACCTAGAACCCATGGGCTGTGATAGGGTTCTGGAGTGGATTGTTAACCATGGAACAAGACACCCTGCCCAGGGTCACACATTATGATAAGCTGCTGCAACTGCCCAGTGCCGCTTGAATATTCTCAATGGCAGCTGGCACACACCACAGCCCGTGGCTTATTTAAGCCATGGTGGGTGCCAGCAATCATGCAAACTGACCCAGTGATGGACTGTGACTCAGGAGATCCGGGTTCTAGTCCCCACTCGGCCATGGAAGCTCACTGGCTGACTTTGGGCCAGTCACAGAGTCTCAGCCCAACCCACCTCACAGGGTTGTTGTTGAGAGGATAACATGGAAAGGAGGAAGAGGACCATGGAAGTGGTCTTAAGTTCCTTTCAAGATGATGCCTGAACTCAGCATGCCTGAACTCCTATGTAAGAAGGAAGGAAGGAAGGAAGGAAGGAAGGAAGGAAGGACAGAAATTCTAGCACCTTCTTCTGCCACTCTTTGATAAGGGAAAGAGTGATTGGAGAGGGAGCTCGGAGGGGTATGTGTGGCGGAACCAGGGCGGTAGAGTGCCCAGGAGTGTGTGTATGTGCAGAGGGCATCTTGTCCAGTGTTCCCAACCCCCAATCCAGTGGGGGTTGGACTTGATGGTCTTGCAGGCCCCTTCCAACCCTACTATTCTGTGATTCTATAATTCCCTCAAGCAGTTGTTGGAGGCCTTCCCCTTAGATGCAGCATGCTCTTTTTCTAAAACAAAACCCAGTTGTTCCTTTGTGCTGGGCAGACAGTACTAGTGCGGTATTACAGGTAGATATCAAGGTAGCTGTGGCATTGCCACTCACTCCCAGCACAGCAAAGGAGGGAGAGATGAGAAAACTGGATGGGAGCAAGGAGGATACGCGAAGGCAACGGAAGGTTCACAATTATTCACCCTTGTGGTGAACTGAGTTCTTGTACTGTTATTTGCACCCAAATGAATATTGCATGGGAGAGAGGATTTGAACAGGTACAGCCAAGACTCGCCACTCCGGGTGGAGTCTGCTCACTAGAGAAGCCAGGACATGCAACTTATTTATTTGTTAGATTTGTATACTGCCCAACTGGCATAGGAACCTAGGAAGATGCCTTATACTGCATCAGACCATTGGTCCATCTAGTCTAGTGTTGTCAACACTGACGGGCAGCAATGGCTCTCCAGGGTTTCAGAAAGGAATCTTTATAAGCCTTCCCTGGAGATGCCGGGGATTGAACTTGGGATCTTTGACATGCAAAGCATGTACTCTGTCACATGGAGCTATGAGGCCCCCCCATATGCTTCTCCCATTTGCACAGTTTACAATCATAAAACAACAACAACAACAAAATAACCAATCAAACAAAAAACCAATGGAAGTATCAAAATAATACAATATTAAAAATTTAAAAATATTTAAAACATTAAGGAGCCAGCACTAATGTTAATAATCAGAGCAACAGATTAAAGATTAAATGTGTGTTGGAAGAGGAAGATCCTAACATGGGATCTAAATGTATATAGTGAAGATGCTGGGCAGATCTCCCTGGGAAGGGCATTCCACAGACAGGTAGCCACTACAGAGAAGGCTCTTTCCCTGGTAGCCAGCCGTTGCACCATTGTGGCTGGTGGCACCCAGAGACAGCTGACAAAGCCAGCTTCAAGAAAGGTATTCCAGATGGGAAGCACCCCAGAAGCATAAAGCCTGTCCAGTCGGCAAGCCATATGAGGACTAGAAACCTGAACTGCCAAAATGAGAACCCTCTTCATGTGTTTATCAATGGAGGGGACTGATCAGGATCATGCCCACTGGTCCGGCCCCAACCCATACGCATTCACATTTACATGGAGCTTACATGTGTACACCTAAATTAGCATAGGCTCCTGTATATGCAGTCTGCAACCTACCATTCTCCAGGGTATCGTACCATGCATATGGGAGACTATGTCTATTCAGGTATATATCTTTTTGATTTTTTATTACTTATTACATTTATAGGAACTCAAGGTGGCTTACATCCTCCTCCTCTGAATGCAACATTGGGATTTTGTGTGTGGGAAGACCCTGTCTTCCTACAACTTATTTATTTCCTCCCCCCTCCCCAATTCAGTTTCCGGCACTGCTGTAACATCTGCTTTCGCAATTTCTTCTTTCTTATTTTGAGAGCAGTCCAGGGAAGTCACTGCGTCATCCGTCCGGCAAATCAAATTGCCTACATAGCTGAAAACCAGCTGCTAAAAGCATGGCACATTAGAAATTCTCTCCTGCCACCATCCTGCTTTGAACAGGCTGAGCATGGGGTTAAACTAACAAGGCTATACCCACCATGGCTCTAAGGCCAGATAGTGAGTCTGTGGTTGAGATTTTATGGGTGAGATTTGGAACCAAACCAGTTTCAGCTCCCACTATTGGGGCTAAATCTTACACAGGGAAACTGTGATTGGTTAATATAATGTGGTCTTTTGGAATTAAGTGCAGCTGGGGGGAAGTTCCCTACACAAAGGAAGTTCCCTACACAAAGTTGGAATATTTATCCATCAAACCCTGTATTGTAAGATGGCCGTTGACACATTGCCAATAAAGAGGAATGGTGTCACCAAATAAGAGGACACCAATTTGCATATCAGTTGCCTATGTAAATGTATGTGTATAGGTGCAAATTCAGAAATAAAACTGCAATTTAAATAGAAACACAATACAACTCACCAAATTGGAGTGAAGAAGGCTAACCAGGTGACCGGTGTGCCTGCTCAGTCTGCTGTCCAGGCGCTAAGTGCCAACTGGCAACTCCAAGGCGGCAGCTGCTCTCCCTCCTTAGGGTTCTTTCTCTTGAAACCAAACTTAGACTGGACACCTCTTCAGGAAGAGGACACCTTCAAACAGAGGACTGTACTCTGCCAGCTCTCCAAAATATTGGAGTATCCTCTGTAAAGTAGCACACCTGGTTGTGTCAGTTTTGGAACATCATATTCTCAGAAATGGCAATTATCACACATCAGACCATACATGTTACATCACTATTGGCCTTATTAACAAAATGGGAAGAACAGAGATGTGAAGGTCCAGAAAAAACTGGGAAAATTTCCTGGTTTTTCAAAGAACTATTTTTGTTTTTTTCTGAAAAAATTGAAAATTGAACAGCTTTGGATTATGAAATATTTTCTTTTAGAATTTAAGACAAAATATTTATATATTTGTTACCCAGCCTTTACTTCCCCCAGAATGATTTCTAAAAACAATGAGCCTCTCTACACCAGCCTAAAATCCCACATTTAAAAGGGGGCTTTCTGCTTCCATTTTAAATCCAGGATCACAACGGATTCCCTTAACATGCCCTTCCTTCCCCCCTCCCCTTCTTCCCCTTATGTCCCTTATCTGACTCTTCCATATGTTTCATTGATCTCGCTTCGCTTCTTGTGGCTTTTCCTTTTTCACGGGGAAAACTCAAGCGGAACACAAGAGGGGTAATTTGATAGCTCATTATCTCCGATCTATTTAAAAATGGAGTAAAGGTCATTTAGTGCAGAAGAAGCCCTGGAGGTTGACAACGTCATCTAAAGAGCCCACAATCTTCCGTGGCTGAGCAATCTCAATGGCAGGATAAAAGCTCCATGTGGAGAAGCCTTATGTAATAAGAATACTTTTATAGAAAGACTAGAGATGCAAAATGTCTGGAAACAATGAAGCCATGGGGAGATCTCTCTCTGTCTCTCTCTCTCCTCTCTGGAAGGTTCCCAGCATAGGTAGTCCTTTCATTCCTTATTAAAACTATTGATCTAAAGTATATTTTCAGATTTATGTTCAGTTTCCCCACATGTGGGTAGAGTCACCATTGTGCATCCTTGACAGCAAATGTGCCTTCCTGACAGCTTGGGTTTTGCTCTATAGAGTCCTGTGTTTCTGATGCTGTAACAGTCATTTGATGTTGTTCTACTCTATTCAGACAATAATTACAAATGTACTGAGTTTACTTTTAAAAGTTTTAAAATGTAATAATTTTATGAGCAAACCAAGTCATACATAAAATGACTTTAGGAAAAGAGAGGCTGCTTTGTGTTCCTAAAGCAGCCCTCCCCAACCTGGTGCCCTCCGGATGTTTTGGACTACAGTGCCCAGCATTCCTGACCACTGGCCATGCTGCCTGAGCCTGATGGGAGTTGAAGTCCAAAATATCTGGAGGGCACCAGGTTGGGGAAGGCTGTCTTAAAGCAACAAAGTGACTTCAGATCTGTAAGGAGCGCTAAAAAAATAAGTATCGCATACCTTCAATTTTTCCAAAATGTCTAATTTTTCCGGGGGGGGGGGGGAGGAAAAAAATGGTTTTTTTCCATGACCTCAAAATTTCTGGAAATTTTACATCTCTAGGGAAGAACAAAATGCAAAAGTGACATCTAAGGATTTGATTGTATTCATGCTGATGGCAGCCCAAAGGGTAATAGCTAAAAGTTGGAAAACTGCAGAACTTCCAACATTGAAATCTTTGTATAAAGAACTGTGGTAAATAGCCATGGCAGAAAAATTGACATACCTACTGAAACTAGCCAAATTAAAAGTCAAAACATATGACTTTTATAAAATATGGTAGGATTTTATTTTACATACTAATCAGGGACACACACAGCACTACTTGTCAAAGCCTTTCCTCAGATCATGGAAAAGAGACTAAATATAATCTGTTATGGTGAAGAAAAACTCCAGGCAGCCTATGAATTCCACCTATATCTTGGTGTGTAAGGTAAAGGGGAAAATATACATACAGAATACGTTAAATGTACTACTCTCTGTCAATAAGCAGATTTAAATCCAATGTTTGATTGATTGATTTTTCTCTTGGTTTGTATAATCTTGTTTTGGAAAACTAATAAAATCTTTTTTAAAAAATATTGGAGTATCCTCTGTAAAGCAGCAGACCTGGCCGCCCTACGGAGTTTCTTCAGAGTCTCAAGTAGCCTTTCACATCACCTGTTACCTGAGATCCTTATAACTGGAGATACCAGGGACTGTGAACCTTGGGCCATCTGCTGCATGCAAAGCAGGTGTTTTACTCCTGAGCTCAGTTCCCTTCCCAAATTGGATGAGGAAGCTGCCAATTTGATTGGAGCAGTGGTGGGGAGAAGGGAAAGTTAACCTCCCTCCAGGTGCCATATTCCCAAATGAACCCCCCCCCCCCAGGCTGCTGCTTGTCTCACAGGTAGCGCTTGAAGTGGAGTGGGCTGGGCCGGGTTAGGTTGTCATCCTGCATCTTCTCAGGTGGGTGTAAAACCATCCCATGGCTTTTCAATGTACCTAAATCTGGGTGGGGGGCGGCAGGTCTCCAGATGTTGTTGGACTCCAACTTCCATCAGCCCCAGCTGTCATGGGCAACAGTCAGGGATGATGGGGGTTGCTGTCTAACAACATTTAGAGGGCCACTGGTTCCCTACCCCTGACCAAAATAAATCTGGCTTATCTTAAAATGAAACTCTCTGACTTCATCTTTTCCTCCCAAATGAAACCATGAGAACTTCCTCCTTCTCCTTCCACATCTCTCACGGCCCACGACAGGACATAAAAATAATAAGAATGATAGAGGTACTCCCACGGCTGTATTTAATTTACAAAGAGTCATGGATCGCCTGAGTAATGTATAGTTTGGCCCGGAGCCATTATGTCAAAGCAGCTCAAAGCTATACATGTCTTCTCAGAAGTAAGTCCCATTGAGGAAAATGGACCTCATTCCTATGTAATTGGGTATAGGATTGTAGCATAAATCACAGACAGCGCATAGGTAAACTATGGAATTTGCTACCCCAAGATGTAGTGATGGCCACCACTTTGGATGGCTTTAAAGGGGGGTTAGACAAATTCCTGGAGGAGAAGGCTATCGATGGCTACTAGGCTTGAGGGCTATGTGCTACCTCCAGTATCATAGGCAGGATGCCTATGTGACCAGTTTCTGGGGAACATGGGTGGGAGGGTGCTGTTGCACTTGTGCCCTGCTTTTGGGTTCCTGGTCAACAACTGAATTGCTTAGCTATGGAGAAAAGTGAAACAAGGAGAAAAGAAGAAATTAGAAAAAGGCTCAAGATGAAAAGGCAACAGACAAACACAGAACCCTGCACCCCAGAATAGAGTCCAGTCCACATGAGAATACACAACACCGGGTTTTCTTGGTTAGAGGGTGCAGTGTGTCCATTGAAACGCACTGCATTTGAATTTCATTCTTTTCCGCATTCTAGTGTGATTCATTCAAGCGTCATTGCACTGGAGGTGAGATAAAAGTTCTGCCTCTGATGTTATATCTCTGATGTTTTATCTGCCTCTGATATTATATAGACAAACAAACAGTTTGTCTGCTCCCTTTTCATCATGGCCCTAATCACACATATGCGAGTCAGCACTTGAGACCCTGCAGCCAACGAGGGGTGAAAACACCGGGGTGAATCAGTCCAAGGTCTCTGATCCACTAGATCAACTTTCCCCAACCTGGTGCCAAATACAGACAATTATGTGTTGATGACATGATGCTAAACATGAAAACCACAGCTAACCATTTGACAAAGGAAATATGTATTTAGTCACTCATTTGTTTGTTTTATAACATTTCTAATCAGTCTAATAACTAATGTTCTCTAACTTCAATTCAGTTCAGTTCTATTATTTATAACCCTAGGCCATCACATTGTAACAGAAAGGGAATATCCAGAACATTACAAATGCAAAAACAGACAAATTAAACATAGATCAAAGAAAAATACTGTTAATTCGGAGCTGACAAACTGAAATTAATAATAAAAATTGTTGTTCAGTCATTCAGTCGTGTCCGACTCTTCGTGACCCCATGGACCATAGCACGTCAGGCCTTCCTGTCCTCCGCTCTCTCCCGGAGTGTGCTCAAGTCCATATTCATTGCATCGGTGATGCTGTCTAGCCATCTCATCCTCTGCCGTCCCCTTCTCCTTTAGCCTTCAATCTTTCCCAGCATCAGGGTCTTTTCCAGGGAGTTTTCTCTTTGCATTAGGTGGCCAGAATATTTGAGCTTCAGCTTCAGTATCTGTCCTTCCAATGAGCACTCAGGATTAATTTCCTTTAGGATGGACTGATTTGACCTCCTTGCAGTCCAGGGGACTCGTAAGAGTCTTCTCCAGCACCACAGTTCGAAAGCATCAATTCTTCGGCGCTCAGCCTTCCTTATAGTCCAGCTCTCACAGCCATACGTTACTACTGGGAAAACCATAGCTTTGATGATACGAACCTTGGTCAGCAAGGTGATGTCTCTGCTTCTTACTATGCTGTCTAGGTTTGCCATAGCTTTCCTCCCCAGGAGCAAGCATCTTTTAATTTCATGGCTACAGTCACCATCTGCGGTAATCTTGGAGCACAAGAAAATAAAATCTGTCACTTCTTCCATTTCTTCCCCTTCTATATGCCAGGAAATGATGGGGCCAGATGCCATGATCTTAATTTTTTTAATGTTGAGTTTCAAACCAGCTTTTGTACTTTCCACTTTCACCCTCAACGAGAGGCTCACTTTCTACCATTAGGGTGGTATCGTCTGCATATCTGAGGTTGTTGATAATTCTCCCTGCAATCTTAATTCCGACCTGTGATTCATCCAACCCGGCGTTTCTCATGATGTACTCTGCATATAAGTTAAATAAGCAGGGCAACAATATGCAACCTTGTCGTACTCGTTTCCCAATTTTGAACCAATCGGTTGTTCCATGTCCGGTTCTTACGGTTGCTTCTTGACCCTCATACAGGTTTCTCAGGGGACAGGTAAGGTGGTCTGGTACTCCCATCTCTTTAAGGATTTGCTACAGTTTGTTGTGATCCACACAATCAAAGGCTTTAGCGTAGTATGTAACAATACGTAGCATATTGTTAGAGCAATACGACAATGGAACCAATTCCCTAGGGAGGTGGTGGGCTCTCCCACACTGGACTGGAGGCATTCAAGACGAGGCTGGACAGCCATCTGTCAGGGATGCTCTGACTTGGATTCCTGCATTGAGCAGGGGGTTGGACTCGATGGCCTTGTAGGGCCCTTCCAACCCTACTACTATTCTGTTCTGTTCTATTCTATTCTATTCTATTCTATTCTATTCTATTCTAGTCAATGAAGCAGAAATAGACGTTTTTCTGGAATTCTCTTGCTTTCTCCATGATCCAGAAAATGTTGGCGATTTGATCTCTAGTTCTTCTGCCTCTTCGAAACCCAGCTTGTACTTCCGGTAGTTCTCGGTTCACATACTGCTGAAGCCTAGCTTGTAGGATTTTGAGCATAACCTTGCGGGCATGTGAAATGAGCGCAATTGTATGGTAGTTCGAACACACTTTGGCATTGCCCTTCTTTGGAACTGGAATGTAAACTGACCTTTTCCAGTCTTGCGGCCAATGTTGAGTGTTCCAAATGTGTTGGCATATTGAGTGCAGCACTTTAACAGCATCTTTTAGGATTTTAAATAGCTCCGCTGGAAGACTGTCATCTCCGCTAGCTTTGTTGTTAGTAATGCTTCCTAAGGCCCACTTGACTTCACTCTCTAGGATGTCCGGCTCAAGTTCAGTGACCGCACTATCTTGGCTATCAGGGACATTAAGATCTTTCCTGTATAGTTCTTCTGTGTATTCTTTCCATCTCTTCTTCATCTCATCTGCTTCTGTTAGGTCCCTACCTTCTTTGTCCTTTATCATGCTCGTCTTTGCACAAAACGTTCCCTTGAGATCTCTGATTTTCTTGAAGAGATCTCTAGTCTTTCCCATTCTATTGTTTTCCTCGATTTCCTTGCATTGTTCATTTAAGAAGGCCTTCTTGTCTCTCCTTGCTATTCTCTGGAACTCTGCATTCAGTTGGATATATCTTCCCCTTTCTCCCTTGCTTTTCGCTTCCCTTCTTTCCTCAGCTACTTGTAAAGCCTCACCAGACAGCCACTTGGCTTTCTTTCACTTCTTTTTCTTTGGGATGGATTGAGTTGCTGCCTCCTGAACAATGTTACGGACCTCCGTCCATAGTTCCTCAGGCACTCTGTCGATCAGGTCGAATCCCTGAAATCTATTCCTCACCTCCACTGTATATTCATCAGGGATATGATTTAGGTCATACCTGAACGGTTTAGTGGTTTTCCCGACGTTCTTCAATTTAAGCCGAAATTTTGCAAGAAGCAGCTCATGATCTGAGCCACAGTCAGCTCCAGGTCTTGTTTTTACTGACTGTATAGAGCTTCTCCATCTTTGGCTGCAAAGGACATAATCAATCTGATTTCGATATTGACCATCTGGGGATGTCCATGTGTAGAGTCGCCTCTTGTGCTGTTGGAAAAGAGTGTTTGCTATGAGCAGCGTGTTCTCTTGGCAAAACTCTATTAGCTTTTGTCTTGCTTCATTTTGTACACGAAGGCCATGCCTGCCTGTTATCCCGGTGATTTCTTGACTTCCTACTTTAGCATTCCAATCCCCTATGATGAAGAGGACATCTTTTTTGGGTGTTAGTTCTAGAAGGTGTTGTAGGTCTTCATAGAACCGATCAACCTCCGCTTCATCGGCATCAGTGGTTGGGGCATAGACTTGAATTACTGTGATGTTGAATGGTTTGCCTTGGATTTGTACTGAGATCATTCTATCGTTTTTGAGATTGTACCCCAGTACTGCTTTTCCCACCCTCTTGTTGACTATGAGTGCTACTCCATTTCTTCTAAGGGATTCTTGCCCACAGTAGTAGATATGATGGTCACCTGAATTAAATTCGCCCATGCCTGTCCATTTTAGTTCACTGATTCCCAAGATGTCAATGTTCAGTCTTGCCATCTCATGTTTGACCACCTCCAGCTTACCTTGATTCATTGATCTGACATTCCAGGTTCCTAAACAATATTGTTCTTTACAGCATCGGATTTTCTTTTCACCACCAGACACATCCACAGCTGGGTGTCCTTTCGGCTTTGGCCCAGCTGCTTCACTCTTTCTGGCGCTACTTGGAAATTCCCTCTGCTCTTCCCCAGTAGTATATTGGACACCTTCCGACCTGAGGGGCTCATCTTCCGGCATCATATCTTTTAGCCTTGTGATACGTTCCGTGGGGTTTTCTTGGCAAGAATACTGGAGTGGGTTGCCATTTCCTTCTCCAGTGGACCACCTTTTGTCAGAACTCTCCACCATGGCCTGTCCGTCTTGGGTGGCCCTGCACGGCATAGCTTATGGCTTCACTGAGTTACGCAAGCGCCTTCGCCACAACAAGGCAGTGATCCATGAAGGGGAAACAATACTCTAGCATTCCCTCAAGTGTTGAACAAAAATTAAAAGTCAGCTGGCATATGGTCATGGTCCAGGCTTGGGATCCCATTTCTAACCATAGGTGCTGTGTTGGGGGGCATTGGGTATCCCCAAGATGGTTCTAAAGTTTCTGTTCTGGATACAAGCTAACTCATCCGAGACTTGAAAATCCCAGATCTCTAATCCATACAGTGTTTGGGGCTGAATTTTCAATTTTATTAACTTCAGGATAGGAAGCACCTACCTACCCCTGCTGTATACCAAAACTGAAGGTTCCCACTGGTGTCTTGTTCAGGCTTGGGTTTTGTAGTCTTGACATGGAGTTGCCATGAACACGAGGAAGCAAATAATATGCCCAAATATTGGTATGCGGGTACCTGCTCTGTCTTAATGTACCCTATGTGCCATTTATGCTGTTTTGATCCACCTCTAAAGACTATTGCTTTTATCTTTTCATCGTTGTTAAAGTACTTCTTGCTTCCTCAACAGATTAACAATTAACTATGAAATGAACTGTTGTCCTCTTCCAAAAACAGGAGTTCTTAAACGGAAAGGGAAAAAGAAACTTAACAGGTTAAGTTCTTCCCATTTCTTCAACAAAGTAACAATTATTACCTTTGTTTGGGGGTTGGACTTGATGGCCTTGTAGGCCCCTGCCAACCCTACTATTCTATGATACTATTCTATTCTATGATACCTGTTCAGGACAAGAGGAGCCCAATTCAGATATTAATCTGGGAACAAATGGATAGTTTTTCTTCGATATGATTATTTCCTTCTTTGTAGTCATGTCATTTCTTATGTGTGTTGTATGTTTCTGTATTCCTTTTTTATCTACTTATCTAAGAATAGTAACAATGCTTCTTGAAAGAAGACAGGCAAGTATTATTCACTGTCATGTTTAGGGTGTTTATATGCCACCCTTTAATAAGATGCTCAGGGTCCTTTAGATGCTCCGGTTTACAGTAAAATTCCAGTGAAGTGTTAGAAAAGAGAGAAGGACCTGCGTGGGGAGCAGCAAGAGCAGGCAGGTGAATGGAGGAGAGCAACAACATGAAACAGCAGTTTCATAAGAAAAGATGTATGAGGAGAGTGAATACAAGGAAGAGATGGGGTGGGGGAAAGACCCAAGAAAAAAGTGTTGATTTGGAAAGAAAAATTGTCTGGAATGGCTAGAAATTCAACACTGCACGTGTTGCACTGTCTGTGACAGCTGTGTGACTACAATTCAGCTAGGAAATGGATTTGGCTTTATTTCAAACGACAAGGAATGGGAAGTGAAAGTAAGTGGGAGAGGGAATTTCCCCTGGGTAGCAGTGGGTGAAAGCAGCCAATAAATATTGGCCCCAAAGCTCACTCTCTCCACAGTCCATATCCTCTCCTCCAGCAGTAGCACTGGAAGAACGAAGGAAGGAAGGCCCTCTCCGCAAGTACCAAGATGATCAACAAGCCCATTCTCGCAATCCTGATGGTTGTCGTTTGCGCAGCTCTCATACAAGGTAATATTATGTTGCCTTCTTTTCTTTCATTTAATGCTGTTGACAGACAGGGAAACATTCTATAGCCTCACAGGAATAGATGAAGCTGCCTTATGCTGAGGTCCGACCATGGGTCCACCTAGCCCAATATTGTCAACCCTGACTGGCAGCGGCTCTCCAGGGTTTCAGGCAGCAGTTTTTCCACCCTACCTGGTTATCGAACCTGGGACCTTCTCCATGTAAAGCAGGTGCTCTCCCACTGAGCTATGGCCCCTCTCCCGATTTTCTCTGGGCCCACTGTGAGAAGACTGGCGGGGAGACAGGTTCACACTGCATCTTCAAAGGGGGTCTGCCAGTAAACCTCTTCCCCTGAAGCCCCAGTGACTGCGTCTTCTGCCTATTGTCCCTTACTCTTCCTTGCTGGGTCTCTTTTTCTCCTTCTCTGCTCCCAGCTCCCTGAAATTCTGTTTCTGACAAGGGGTTGTGGGAGCATGGAAGGGGAATCTGAATTGGTGGCCAGGCAGCATCTTTTAGTGGGCAGGTTAGGCTCAGAGACAGACAGCCGCTAATCCCTCTGCTAGAGGATGCATGTTGGGGCTTGTTTCATATTTTCTCATTTGGCATTTCAGTTATTTTGCATCAAGAAACGGGTCAGCAAAATTCAGGATTTGCCATATAGAATGCATGCAAATCATGTCCAAAATGGGAGACCGCTACATTTCAATCCTATGCACAGTTACCTGGGAGTAAGTCCCATTAAACTCATTGGGCTTTACTTCTGAGTAGACATGCATAGGATTGCACCATTAGTAGAGTAGATCTCAAAAATCCTAATATGGGCAGACAATGGTTTTCCATTGGATTGTACCGGCTATCAGCAGAGCTGTTTATTTCTTCTAAGTATCATGCATGCAAAATTTGATACAAATCAAGCATCTGGTGAAGAATTTGGATTTCCTGAGAACTTCAGTATTCAATTTTTACATCAAGTTTCTACCCCTCATCAAGGTTATATTTATATACTCATTTGTATTTATATCCTGTCCTCAAGGGAAGGTATAATGTATGACACAATATGAAAAGACTTCCTTTCCTGAAGTGGGGCAGCTAGGTAATGTTGTTAGACCCTCGACTTGCTGGTCTAATGGCAGCCTCTTCAGCCAGCCATGAGTATTACTTCAGTTGAGACGCACACAAAGAACATTTCTCTCCTGTTGTTGTTGTTGTTCAGTCGTTCAGTCGTGTCCGACTCTTCGTGACCCCATGGACCATAGCACGCCAGGCCTTCCTGTCCTGCGCTCTCTCCCGGAGTGTGCTCAAGTTCAATTTCTCTCCTACCCCCACTTTAAAGCTGCTTTTATATTCCTGATCCCTTAGAACAAGAACAAGACTGTTTGCCAGCGCTGGTTTTAAAAGGAATTCTCTGAACATGTGCAGTTTTGCATTTTAAACTCACTTAAAGCATTGCACCACAATGACTGCAGGAATTATTATTATTATTATTATTATTATTATTATTGGTGAGTGTATACCTCACGGGCCACTGCTGTCCCTTGCAGGACTGCCAACCTCCAGCAGAGGGCGCTGTCTTTGCCGAGGAACAAGGATACCCACCGTTAACATGCACAACGTTGCTGAAGTAAAATTCTACCAGCGGAGCAGCAGCTGTGATCAAGAGGAGCTTGTGTGAGTAGTGATGGCATTTACTTGGCAATGCTGCCAGGCTCTTCTCTGGGCTTTCTGCTTCCACCAGCCGCCTTCTTTTGCCCTGTCCTGAGGGTTTCTTTAGTATACCTTTTTCTCTTCTTCAGCTTTGTCCATAGAGATTTGTGGAAAGTGATTCATCCTGTTGTCTGGAGATGTAACTTCTTGGTCCCTTTAGAGCAGGGGTGTAGATCCTCAGGCCTGGGGCCAAATCCGGCCCCCTGGGAGACCCCAGAAGGCCACACCCTTTTCTAGGATTTTACAGTGCAGTCTTGAGCATGTTTACTCAGAAATAAGTTCCACTGAGTTCAATGGGGTTTTACTCCCACTTAAGCATACATAGGATGGATTGCTGCCTCAGAGTAGCTGTGGTTGGGCAGAAGCTTCTCTATCTAGAAATACAAAAGGGTGTTCATGCTGTTTCTAATTTGTTCTTTTTGCTGTCTTGCAGGGTTGTTTTCAGAAGTAACGGGAACAGAAGATGTCTCGACATTAATTTGCGTCAAGGCAAGAGAATAAAAGAGGTAAAGGAAGACGATAAATGTGTGAAAGGTTCATACCTTTCATAGGGGCATAAGGAAGTTGGGGATGAAGTTTGGGGTGCAATACCTCACCCGCGTTAACTATGAACGAGCATATTTTAGTGGCAAGAAACAACATCACAAATGATATATTTTCCTTTGCTTCCCTTACAGGCAATTATGAAGAAATAGAAATGAAGATAGCTAGGCAGAAGAGAGTGAAAATATAAGCGGGCATTTCATGTCAGAAGACTGGTAGTGAGCTTTGAGCAGTCTTCAGCAGAGGCTTGTCCACCATTACTTAACTTCTCCTCAAAGCCCTCCTGGCAACCTTCTGGAGCACCCAAGTGCTATGGAAGACAGATTTGAAAACATACAAACACCAAGCTCATTGGTTAGGGACAGGGTTGTTCTTGTAAAGTTGCTGAGATCTGGAAACAACCCAGACCTTTCCCCATTTCATTTATGTCTTTCTTTTTTTCCTCTTTAAGGGCCAGAGTTCATTTTACTGTAAAAGGAATTAGAAAACTATGAGAGCTCCAGGTCAATAATTTCACAATGTGAGGCCCTGATAACCCCATGGCTTTAACATCTTTGTGAATGGAAGGCTTTTGGTGCTTCCTGTTTTGTGATGTTGAGGAAGAATATTGCCGTGCTGTATCTTTCTTGGGTACTTATGCAATCTGCTATAGCTCATGGTAGACAACAGAAATTTCCTTAATGCAGCTTTTCCCAATCTGGTGCTCTCTGGAGGTGCTGAACTACAACTCCCATCGCCCCCAGCCAGCAGGGGAAAGACTGCTTTAACAGGTATTGTGAGGTTCCATTAGGCCCAGTATCTTTCCATTAGACATATTGATGTTAAAAAATGCAAGTAGTATCAGGTGGGAGGGTAGAGGTGATAATTTGCAGAATCAGTCCTTGCTGAAGATCCCTTCTTTGAAGCTGGTATTTGTGCTGGGGACAGGGGATGTGTGTGGAATATTCTTGAGGTTAAAAAGTGTGTATGTATGTATAAGCTGGGCAAGCTACAAAAATACTTTGAATTTGTCCAGAAAAAACAAAAACCTATGTCCATGCTTACTACCTGCTCAACCTATATATATGTAAATAAAGAGGTTTGGTTTTTTTGTAATATGTTTCCAGTGTTTTCTTCTCTCTCCTCCAACCGCCCCCCCCCCCAATTTCTGTATAGCAGAGGTGGGGAACCTGGTACCCACCAGATTTTTTGGATTATAAATCCAATCAACCCAACCAGCATGGTCAGAGGTGATGGGAGTTGTAGAGGGCCACAGGTTTCTCACCCTTGTTCTAAATCTACAGGAATTACACATGAACACTTCAAAAAGAAGCTGCAGTCAACTCTGAAAATAAACCTTGGGCACCCAAGTTCCCTACCAACATAAGGATGGGGATTTCATTTGGGGGGTGGGTCAGGGAAGCCCTCTTCTCCCTCACACTGACTACGGTTCAAACAGCATGCAATTCTGCCTCAGAAGCACCTATAGGTCTGCCCAGCTCACCGATTGCCTGCACTGAGGCCACAATCCCATTCATATTTGCCTGGGAGTAAGTCCCATTAATTCTGAGGAGAGATGTGTAGAACTGCTTGGAACATAACTCTTGTTCTAGACCACATCAAGGGCTTGGATGTTAAGCAGGGCTGCCCCTTTACAGCCTGGACTTCAGATACATTTAGGGCCAGTGTGGTGCTATGGTTGGATTTAGACTAGGGAGTTGTTGTTGTTCAGTCGTTCAGTCGTGTCCGACTCTTCGTGACCCCATGGACCATAGCACGCCAGGCCTTCCTGTCCTGCGCTCTCTCCCGGAGTGTGCTCAAGTTCATATTCATTGCAAATCCCTACTCAGCCAAGAAGCTCACTAGGTGACCCTAGGCCTGA
Source organism: Heloderma suspectum (assembly GCF_057233095.1). Lineage (NCBI taxonomy): Eukaryota > Metazoa > Chordata > Lepidosauria > Squamata > Helodermatidae > Heloderma > Heloderma suspectum. The sequence continues at coordinate 15,940,209 of NC_139462.1, forward strand.
CTCTTGGCCTTGCCTGCAAAGTATGCCACCCCGAGCTCCTTGAAAGATCCCCTCTGGATTAGACCAGAGGTCCATCTAGACCACCACCCTTCTTCACACAATGGCCAACTGGATAGCACAAGTAGGGCATGGATGCAAGGGCCCTTCCCCTCTGGTCGCCCTCCAACAATTGGTACCTTCAGTGCCGCACTGCCTCTGCAAATGCCTCTACGCAGCCTTTTTGGCTCATACGGGTTGGTTAGACCTTTCCTCCACAAGTCTGTGTGATCCCCTTCTAGCGTCAGAGGATGGGATAAAAATTAAATCTGTGGAAGTGGGAAGCAAGGCAGCTGTGGCTCCTTCCTGGCCCTCCCCTGTCCGGTCATGCAGCTCTCCCCCCCCCCCCGCCCCTGTTGTGGTGAGCAGGGCTCCAGGTGTGTGGCACAAAAATGGAGGGAAGGGAGTAAACGTCAAGACGAGGGGGGAGAAGCAGCCGGGGCTGCCTGGGTCTTGCTTCACCAGGAGATTTGAAACGTGTGTCCAATGTCTGGAAGGCAACCCTCGTGTAAGTGCTGAATACCAAGTGCCGAAATCCCATTGCTTCAAGATAAAGGGTTGCTATTTCCCCCTTGTGGCTAATATTACCTTAGAGAGTGTGTGTGTGTGTGTGTGTGTGTGTGTGTGTAATTTAATCTTGAATGTACCTCAGAGCAGGCATTTCTTGGACCTTGCTAAACTTTGCCCCCCTCTCACGGAAATCCAAAATGGCTTCCTTGCATAGCATCCCTCATACATCAGCCAGAGAAGGAGTGGCTGCAGGGAGCTTCCTTCACTGCCCTCTGCCAGAAAGAAGACATTTCTCCAGCTGACAGTTGCCTTGGGATGGCAGAGCTGAAGGGCAAGACAAGCTAGAGAACCAAGGAACACTGGAAGACTGCATCTGGCCAGGTGTGCTTAGTTTCTTGACCATAGGACAGGATGACAGAGACATACTATGGCTGAAACTGCACAGCAGTTTTACTGTTATCATACTGCAATGATAACGCTTGTTGCACGTGACACCAGTGGGCATCAATAGTTATCACTGCAGTATGATAATGGTAAAACTGCTATGTGTACATTCAGCCATAGATTCAGTGACTTAGCTGTATTCAAAGGCGAATCAGGCAACACAGCTCACACTTCAGAAGTCAAGGGACTTCAGCTAACGAGTTACAAATCCCTTAGCTTAAATTAAGGAGCAGTCCAGAAGCAAGTACATAGTCATAGTCAGAGACATCACCCTTACATTAGGGGTTCACTTAGAGATCCAGGTTCATGATACTAGATTAAAAAACAGGCTCTGTTCACAATTCAAGAGGAGTGAGGGCGAGAGCGCCAGGCAAACAGGGAGATGTTCCCAAAAGAAGGATCTCCGTGCTCAGGAGCCCCGAGCTGTCTTGGGTTCAGGGTCAGGAATAGTCCCAGCTAGGCAGAGTCCTTACTCTTGGGGTAGCACCTTTGACAGGATTGCTACATGGCAGGGGTCCTGGTGACCTAAATGCAGGGCTACAAGAATGAACTAGGCCAAGAGCCCTAGGCGAGAGAAGCAGTCCCAAATACAGGATTTCCATGCACAGTAGCCCCAAGCTGACTCGGGTTCAAGGGTACAAGAATAAGTTATAGTAGTAGCCCCCGCCTTCCAGGAAGAACATCATGGCAGGGGGGAGATCAATCAGGGGCCTGTTTCCATGAGCAATTTACTCCGAACCGGCTGTGTGTGGAGGTTGTTAGGGATACATGTTGTCGTGGCCATCCAGCAGCCACCACAGAGCTTATCAGGGAAAAACCAGATTTCCTGAGATTGCTTAAAAGTCCAATTCTTTTCCTCAAGTTGGGTTCTCCCTGGTATAGTTGCTATGTGCCCCAACCCCCGCATTGACCTCCAGTATGCTAGCCCTGCCCAGGAATGTGCCTTTCACTGTGATGGGCAAGGGGTGTTTCCTATGTGTTTCCCGTCCCTGCACAAACCAATTAATGTCTACTCAGAAGTAACTCCCATTGTGGTCAATGTGGCTTCTCCCCTGAATAAAGATCCTGCAGGTTAAAATGGGGGCTGGTTTCCCTCTTTGTGTTTACTGCTGTCTTTCCCACAACAAACCCATTAGTGTCTCCTCAGAAGTAACTCCCATTGTGCTGAATTAAACTTGCCCTCTGAATGCCCACATCAGTACTTACAGGGATCCCCCTCAATTGAGATGGCACAGTTTAAAGCCCAATTCCTTAAGTGTGGTTAAGCATGATCTCGAGGCTCTGATTCTCCTTCTCCATTGTTTGCTTTATTGCCTTAGGAAGCAGCTAATTCACAGCTTTGTTAGAGATCCTGTTCAATATCGGTTTGGTTAGAAAGGGGGCTGGTTTCCCATCCCTGTGTTCCCCTCCCTTTCCCAGCACAAGCATATGTGTGTCTACTCAGAAGTAACACCCATTGTGTTCAATGAGGCTTGGGGCTCGTTGGGAGGCTTGTCTTACAAATGCGCACAAGGGGAAGTAACTACTTCACACTTTCCTTGCGGGGGAGCCTCTCTTATTGGTTGAACAGCCCCTGCCACTCAGATGACATTCACTCCAACCCCCACCCTCCACCCCTACCCAGAAGTAAGTTATGTGAAGCCACTTAGAATGGTGCGATGTACCAAAAGCGGTACCTGCCCTGACCAAAAGCGGCTCCTACAAAAATGCGGGTGAGACACTCCTCCCGTCTCCTTCTGTTGTCGTGGAAACAGGGCCCCCGCCATATACATTGGGACCAGCTGCAGGGAGCTTGCCTTGGCCCTCCCTGCCAGGAAGAACACTTACAAGAACTTTGTAACTAAGATGCAGACCTCAGTGTGCTTTTCTTCCTCCTCCCCCCTAATCCCCTTTCCTTTTGTAAACCTGAGGGAAGGGGCGGCCTTATTAATAATCTTTTTAAGCCAGTCTGGGAGCTTTGTTTGGACGAGGAGCATAAAGCTGCTTGAAATAAACACTGCCTTCTGAATTCTCATGGTTAGGAACTCACATTTTCCCCTCAGGAGGAGGAAAAGAGTGTCTGCTTAGAAATGGTTCTTGTTCTACCTGGAGGCAAGAAAGAGGTTTGGGTTTTTCCCCGGTCTCTGTATCCTGCTCCAGTGGCGGGCAAGTGGAGGCCTCTGAGGAGAAATCCAGCCCATGGATGAAGAACATTCATGTCTAGTAGTTTAAAGAAGCTCCTTAGCTGGAGCTATGTTAACCTACAGGTGCAGACTCCCACCTTTCTTGCAAAGTGGAACAGGCTGGGAGGCATCCTGAATGTCATTTACAGAGAAATAGTTGCCAATAGCGCATTATCTTCCCTGAATCTGACCAGGCAAAAGTTCAGACTTGTGATATGTACTAATGCTAAAGGGCCAGAACTTTTAGTAGGTTTAGCTTCCTCTAAACCATTCTTCACCAACCTGGTGTCCTCCAGATGTGCTGGACTACAACTCCCCTCAACCCCAGTCAGCTCAGCCAATCTCAGTCTCTGAGGGAGAGAAACTAATTTACAAACAGCAGATGGGTATGCAGCATGGGACTCCTTCGTAGATCAAGGTGAGCAGCAATCCTCAGGACAAAGGAAGGCAAAGCCATGTTCTAGCTGCCCCATTGTATGCTGTTCCAGGAGAGAGGGGTAATTTGGCATGGGGGAAAGCAAGCATCCAATCAAATACAGTCCTGACCCTGTCAGATTTAGCATGACAGTGCTTAGCACATTTTCTGAGCCCTGGAAATAGCTTTAGGGAGTGTAAACAGGAGGAGATACCCTCTTTCCCCCTCCCACCAAACATTCCCTTCGTGTATTCAGGCACCCTCAGCCTATGTGTGTTGCTGCCTTCCTCAGATGAAGAAGCTGCTCTTAAGGGGACAGAGAGTTGGGACTTCACTTTAATACGAATGCCCTGCAGGGTGGCTTTAGGGGAAAATGAAAAATGCCCTATTTGCATGTTTCCTAGAAATTCACTTTCTTCCTCCCAGTCAGCTATTGAGCTATCAGCAGAGCGGGGCAAAAGGGAGCCAGGAGAACTGAATCTTTAGCCTTTTGTTCAATCCTAGATTGAACAATCCTGACCAGTTTCATTGCCAGCCACTGCCATATCAGTTGGTAACCGTGGAGGATTTTTGCCTTTCCCTCTAGCTGGTCTTGACCCTATTTATCAGGGCAAAGTAGGGACAACACAGCCATTTATCATATCCTTGGGGCAATTCAAAGGGTTTATTATGATGTCTACAGGATTATTATGGGTGTAAATATGCCGCTATTTATTGTATTTATTGTAAATATGTGTAATATTTATTGTAAATATGTAAATATGTATTTATTGTAAATATGTGTAGAGGCGACTCTACACATGGACGTCACCAGATGGTCAATATCGAAATCAGATTGATTATGTCCTTTGCAGCCAAAGATGGAGAAGCTCCATACAGTCAGTAAAAACAAGACCTGGAGCTGACTGTGGCTCAGATCATGAGCTGCTTCTTGCAAAATTTCGGCTTAAATTGAAGAACGTCGGGAAAACCACTAAACCGTTCAGGTATGACCTAAATCATATCCCTGATGAATATACAGTGGAGGTGAGGAATAGATTTCAGGGATTAGACCTGATAGACAGAGTGCCTGAGGAACTATGGACGGAGGTCTGTAACATTGTTCAGGAGGCAGCAACGAAATCCGTCCCAAAGAAAAAGAAATGCAAGAAAGCCAAGTGGCTGTCTGATGAGGCTTTACAAGTAGCTCACGAAAGAAGGGAAGCGAAAAGCAAGGGAGAAAGGGGAAGATATACCCAACTGAATGCAGAGTTCCAGAGAATAGCAAGGAGAGACAAGAAGGCCTTCTTAAATGAACAATGCAAAGAAATCGAGGAAAACAACAGAATGGGAAAGACTAGAGATCTCTTCAAGAAAATTGGAGATCTCAAGGGAACGTTTTGTGCAAAGACGGGCATGATAAAGGACAAAGAAGGCAGGGACCTAACAGAAGCAGATGAGATGAAGAAGAGGTGGAAAGAATACACAGAAGAACTATACAGGAAAGATCTGAATGTCCCTGATAGCCATGATAGTGTGGTCACTGAACTTGAGCCGGACATCCTCGAGAGTGAAGTCAAGTGGGCCTTAGGAAGCATTAGTAACAACAAAGCTAGTGGAGATGACAGTATTCCAGCCGAGCTATTTAAAATCCTAAAAGATGATGCTGTTAAAGTGCTGCATTCAATATGCCAACAAATCTGGAACACTCAACAGTGGCCACAAGACTGGAAAAGGTCAGTTTACATTCCAATTCCAAAGAAGGGCAACGCCAAAGAGTGTTCAAACTACCGCACAATTGCGCTCATTTCACATGCCAGCAAGGTGATGCTCAAAATCCTACAAGCTAGGCTTCAGCAGTATGCGAACCGAGAACTACCGGAAGTACAAGCTGGGTTTAGAAGAGGCAGAGGAACTAGAGATCAAATTGCCAACATTCGCTGCATCATGGAGAAAGCAAGAGAATTCCAGAAAAACGTCTATTTCTGCTTCATTGACTACGCTAAAGCCTTTGATTGTGTGGATCACTACAAACTGTGGCAAATTCTTAAAGTGATGGGAGTACCAGACCACCTTACCTGTCTCCTGAGAAACCTGTACGAGGGTCAAGAAGCAACAGTAAGAACCAGAGATGGAACAACCGATTGGTTCAAAATTGGGAAAGGAGTACGACAAGGCTGCATATTGTCACCCTGCTTATTTAACTTATATGCAGAGTACATCATGAGAAATGCCGGGTTGGATGAATCAGAGGTCGGAATTAAGATTGCCGGGAGAATTATCAACAACCTCCGATATGCAGACGATACCACCCTAATGGCAGAAAGCGAAGAGGATCTCAAGAGCCTCTTGTTGAGGGTGAAAGAGGAGAGTGCAAAAGCTGGTTTGAAACTCAACATTAAAAAAACTAAGATCATGTCATCTGGCCCTATCACTTCCTGGCATATAGAAGGGGAAGAAATGGAAGCAGTGACAGATTTTACTTTCTTGGGCTCCAAGATCACCGCAGATGGTGACTGTAGCCATGAAATTAAAAGACGCTTGCTCCTTGGGAGGAAAGCTATGGCCAACCTAGACAGCATAGTAAGAAGCAGAGACATCACCTTGCCGACAAAGGTCCGTCTAATCAAAGCTATGGTTTTCCCAGTAGTAATGTATGGCTGTGAGAGCTGGACTATAAGGAAGGCTGAGCGCCGAAGAATTGATGCTTTCGAACTGTGGTGCTGGAGAAGACTCTTACGAGTCCCCTGGACTGCAAGGAGGTCAAATCAGTCCATCCTAAAGGAAATCAACCCTGAGTGCTCATTGGAAGGACAGATAATGAAGCTGAAGCTCCAATATTTTGGCCACCTAATGCGAAGAGAAAACTCTCTGGAAAAGACCCTGATGCTGGGAAAGACTGAAGGCAAAAGGAGAAGGGGACGGCAGAGGATGAGATGGCTAGATAGCATCACGGATGCAATGAGTATGAACTTGAGCACGCTCCGGGAAAGAGCGCAGGACAGGAAGGCCTGGCGTGCTATGGTCCATGGGGTCACAAAGAGTCGGACACGACTGAACGACTGAACAACAACAAAATATGCCGCTGGAACACTGTGGAAGGCAAACCAGTTGGGACAGGGGTATTTTCAGTAGAAAAAGCCAGTGGAGGGAAAGCAAAACAACCTCTATGATGCCTCTCAGTGGCTGTCAGGGCATCATGCCATATGTAGTTTCTGTTTCTCCATGATTACTGATGATTCATTGAGAGCTGTAGGTATGTCGTTTTACCAGAAAGAAGGGGCAGTAGTAGTAGAGCATATGGTTTGCCTGCAGAAGATCCTGAGCTCAGTCCCTGGCATCTCCAGTTCAGAGAAGCTCAGGTAAAAGAGCTGGGAAGGATCTCTTCCAGTGATGCAGAGCTGCTGCCATTCAGAGTGGGCAATATTGGGCTAGAAGGATCCGTGGTCTGACTCAGGAGATGGGAGCTTCAGATGATCCAAAAAGAAAGGAAGAGAGAGCGCGCCCAAGGGTGCAATCCTATGCATGTTTAGACAGAAAAAGTCCTACAACTCCCAGCATTCCCTAGCCAGCCATGCTGGTTGGGGAATGCTGGGAGTTGTAGAACATTTTCCCTTCTAAAGATGCATAGGATTGTGCCTTAAGGGTATAACTGCCTCTCATCCACAATATTGTGGAGAAAATAAAAAGAATCTCCCCTGGACGAAACTCTAGTTTCTAATTTGCACCTGTGGCCAGAACCGCGCATTGCACGGTTTTCCTCTGCAAAGTGGTTTCAGGAGAGGGAGATATGCTGGGGAAAAGTGGTGGTGGTGGTGGTGAGGAGTACTTAATCCTTCCCCCAACCACTGCATTCCTCCTGCAACTCCCCCCTGCTTTCTTGCTCCTCCCTGCCACTTATCCCCTGCAAAATAGCCCCCTTCCAACAATACCTTGCAGAGTAAAAGCATTGATTGAGGTTCCACAACACCCATTGGCAGCAGAATATGTCGTTCTGCCTCCAAAAGACCATTTTGAACATGTGTGAAGTCAGCATGAGCTGGCTTTTTTGGTGGATTTGTCTGCATGTGCTGGGCCAGTCTCATGTATACCTCAGCATGTGTCCCAATCCCATCACCTCTCTGGATCAACATATTTTTCAAAGAACATTTTCACAATTGGTGCTGCCCCATTCTGAAATTCTTGGAGGCTTGCAGGGGAAGCCAGTAGCACCTGACAGAGCCAGATCAAGCCAGGTCACATTCAGTCTAGTAAGCAACGTCAAGTCCCAGTAGGAAAGGCTAGGTTTAGCCAATATAATCCAGTCAAGGCGGATAAGTCAAGGCATGACAGGCAGCCTCAAGGAAGAAGCCCTTTTAAGCAGGGGGCAGATGAAAACAGGACCTTGGATTGCTCCAAGTAAGTCCTGCTGGCTGGAGTTCTCTCTGCTAAGACAACAGGAAGATATTGTTTCAGCAGGGTGCCAAAGCCGACTGAAGCTTTATGTAGGCTTACAAGACCTGTCAGCTCTGCCCCTCTTGGAGGAGGCTGCCAATTTGACTGGAGCAGTGGTGGGGAGAAGGGAAAGTTAACCTCCCCCCAGGTGCCATATTCCCTATTGAAACCACCCCCACCACCCCCAGGCTGCTGCTTGTCTCACAGGTAGTGCTTGAAGTGGACTGGGCTGGGCTGGGTTAGGTTGTCATCCTGCATCTTCTCAGGTGGGTGTAAAACCATCCCATGGCTTTTCAATGTACCTAAATCCGGGTGTGGGGCGGCAGGTCTCCAACTTCCATCAGCCCCAGCTGTCATGGGCAACAGTCAAGGATGATGGGGGTTGCAGTCTAACAACATTTGGAGGGCCACCGGTTCCCTACCCCTGACCAAAATATATCTGGCTTATTTTAAAATGAAACTCTGACTTCAGCTTTTCCTCCCAAATGAAACCATGAGAACTTCCTCCTTCTCCTCCCACATCTCTCACGGCCCATGACAGAACATAAAAAAAATAAGAATGATGAGGTACTCCCACGGCTATATTTAATTTACAAAGAGTCATGGATCGCCTGAGTAATGTGTCTGGTTTGGCCATGAGCTATTATGTCATAACAGCTCGAATCTATACATGTCTTCTCAGAAGTAAGTCCCATTGAGGAAAATGGACCTCATTCCTATGTAATTGGGTATAGGATTGTAGCCTAAATCAGAGACAGCGCATAGGTAAACTATGGAATTTGCTACCCCAAGATGTAATGATGGCCACCACTCTGGATGGCTTTTAAAAGGGGTTAGACAAATTCCTGAAAGAGAAGGCTATCGATGGCTACTAGTCCTGATGCCTCTATGCTACCTCCAGTATCAGAGACAGGATGCCTGTGTGCAACACTTGCTGGGGAACATGGGCAGGATGCTGCTGTTTGCATTTGTGTCCTGCTTCTGGGTTTCCTGATCAACAGCTGGTTGGCCACTGTGTGAACAGAATGCTGCACTAGATGGACCCGTGGTCTGATCCAGCAGGGCTCTTCTTATGTATGTTCCTATGTATGCCCAGACAATACAGACACGTGATAGAAGGAAAGCAAAGGACAATAAACATTTGAATTGCTTAGCTATGGAGAAACGTGTAACAAGGAGAGAAAAAGAAGTTAGAAAAAGACTCAAGATGAAAAGGCAACAGACAAACACTGAACCCCCACGCCAGAATAGGGTCCAGTTCACGTGATAATGCACAACCCTGGGTTTCCTTAACCATTTCATTTTATTTCTTATATTTCTATACTGTCCCATAGCCAAAGCTCTCTGGGTGGTTCACTGGTAATCCTTGATAACTGTATACTTGCTTAGAGGGTGAAGCGAGTCTATTAAAAGGCACTGCATTTGAATTTCACTCTGTTCCGCATCCTTGTGTTGTTTGTTCAAGCGTCGTTGCACTCGAGGTGAGGTGAGATAAAAGTTCTGCCTCTGATGTTATATCTGTCATGGCCCTAGTCACACACATATGAGTCAGCACTTGAGACAGCAGCCAACGAGGGGTGAAAACACTGGGGTGAATCAGTCCAAGGTCTCTGATCCACTAGGCTACCTTGTCCTTCAGGTGTGTTGGACTACAACTCCCACCATCTCCAGCCAGCTTGGCCATGCTGCCTGGGGATGATGGCAGTCCACTACTAACACACCTGGGGGCTGCTGGGCTGGGGAAAGCCGAATTAGACATTTTAGGCAGGCTTCCTCTAGCAATGCAGCTGAGATTTGGGAATGAGCCAAAGCTTTTTTCTGCAGCCTCTTGGTAGCTGTTGGCCAAATGCAGACAATTATGAGCCACATGATGGTAAACATGAAAAGCACAGACTAACCATTTGGCAAAGGAAATATTTATTTTATTTGTTTTATTACACTTCTAATCCACCCAATAACTAAGGTTCTCTAGCTTCAATTCAGTTCTATTGTTCATGACCCTAGGTAATGTAGAAGAAAGAAAAGATCCAGAATATTGCAAAAGTAAAAACAGAAAACAGACAAATTAAACATAGATCAAAGAAAAATACTGATAACTAGGAGCTGACAAACTGAAATTAATAATAAAAATCCCATGATACTAATTTCCAGCTTTGAGAAAACTATCTATTGACCAAACCAAAATAAAACATACAAGGTTAAATTAATTTTTAATCAATCCATTTTCTCCGATACAACCTATTTCATGTCTGGTGTGGACTTTGGCTAATGCCGGTAGGAAAGCAGTGACTCCTCTCTAGATATTCATGTCTTTGTATAGCAAGACACCTATCTTCTGGCAAACTGGCTCATGCTTTCCAATTTTTGCAAGCCAACAAGCTATGTTCCCCTAATGTCTTGTGTCAAAGAACAATTAAACAAATAATGAGGAAGATCCTCACCAAACCAGAGTGAGAAAAGCACAAGTGATAAGGTGTCTTGGGCACTAGTGTGTCTACCAAAAAACAGAAGATCGCAGCAAAGACAGGAAACTCCTAGGTTTGTAGGTTACACATGTCCTGCAAAGTAGCTGCAACATGTGCAGATAAACTTCATCCTTATTATATACATATTACCAGAGGCAGGGCTGTGGCTGAGGAAGCGTGAGTTACACAAGTCCTGCAAAGTACCCCAGTGCTATTATTCCCATTTTGTGGAGGAGTGTGTGTTACAGTAGTGTATGACAGCTCTGCAGGGTAGTCCAGTGTTGTTTGTGTTTTAGGGAGATGCCGATGGGGCTGTGAAATGGATTGCAGCAGCAGTGCAACTCATTAAGGGTTAGGACAGGTCACTGAGATATACATACATACATACATACATACATACATACAGTGTGTGTGTGTGTGTGTGTGTAGAATCTTTCAGACAACCTGGAATGTTAAGCTCTCACAAGTGCGACCTCTCCCCATCTCTCTCTCCCAGTGTTGGCCTTGGAGCTGAGACAGTGCACCATGCAGCTCCACAGAACTTCGTGTTTTCTCATGTATCATAGAAATAAAGAAACCTCTTGTGAAGGTACCTGAATCTATTGTGCATTGCCTGTAGAGCAAAGTCTAACTTAGGCTGCAACCTGAGCAGATCACACACACACCCCATATTAATCATGCTCTTCAGCCCTGTAATGGTCTTTGGCCCAAAGGGCCGTGACAGGGGTCAAGGGAGTCATGGAAAGAACTGAGGAAAGAACCTTCCCCTCTTTCTCAAATGCCCTGCAGTGGTAGCCAGTGGTTCCTAGTTGCAAACTGTTCCTATGCTGGTATATCCCAATGAATCTCTTCCAGCAACTTTTGCTACCAACCTCCATCTCGCAAAGGGCATAACTAGAAGATGCAAGGAGGGCCACAGAGGACCATGAAGGGAAGGGCAAGGATATGGGACTACAGTGCAGTCATTAAAATGATGGACCGTGTGTGGGAAACAGCCCCCCCAAACCTTCTTGCTACTCTCTACCTTTCATTACCACTGCTAGAAGATGAAAAAGAGAATCGTTTTAAGCATAGATGGAAAAAGATGCAATTTCTAATCAAGTTTGATTTACCCCGAAGGCCCTGCATTTTCCCCATGTGTTTGTTCATAACAGGGAAAACCATTATAAAATACTTTACCTAGTGGGAATCTAACATGATACTGACTGAGATATATAGAACCAATAATGATAAATGCTGGGAAAGTACTAATCTGAAAGGTGATTTTTTTATTCTTTTGCATGTGTGATGGAATTGTTCTGGGACTGCCGTTTATACAATTGTTTTTTTAATTATTTTTAAGTATTGCACCTCTTTTGATCCTTTGCTAACATTATTTGGTATCAACATGGCTAGACGGCTTGTATGGAACTTGTTTAACAGATGCGACAATCTTGATTGCAAAGAAATAGGGTGAACTTGTTCGTCCTGTATGAAAAGAGAGGATATGGCAATTAGCGGAAATGTTAAGGCAATGTTTGTTTATGAGATGATAAACAGAAGTCAGGACCTTTAGCACCTCTCATTCCCCCTTCATTCATTCATTTTCATTTATTACATTTCTATACCGCCCAATGGCTGAAGCTCTCTGGGTGGTTTTCAATTATTAAAAACCTTAAAAATACATTATAAAAACAATTTACATACAAACATATAAACAAACAGCACACACAGAGACACACACGTCTAAAACAATTTTAAACAATCAACAGTAAGAAAAATCCATATAATATTGATGCTATGAGGCTAGATACAATCTAGATCAACCTTCCCCAATCTGGTGGCCTTCATGTGTGTTGGACTATTTTTTATTTCATTTCTATACTGCCCAATAGCCAAAGCTCTCTGGACTACAACTCCCACTGCTCCCAGCCAGCAGGCAATTGAGCATGCTGGCTGGGAATAATGTGTCATCCAACACATCTGGGGTCACTAGGCTGGGGAAGGATGCCTTTAGTATTAATGAGTTTTTCTTCAATGTGATTATTTCCTTCTTTGCAATCATGTCATTTCTTATGTGTGTTGTAAGTTTCTGTATTCCTTTTTTTTCTCATCTACTTATTCAAGAATGCTTCTTGAAAGAAGACAGGGAAGTATTATTCACTGTCATGTGTAGGGTGTTAATATTCCACCCTTTAATAAGATGCTGAGAGCACTTACAGTAAAATTCTAATGAAGTGTTAGAAAAGAGAGAAGGACCTGCGTGAGGAGCAGCAAGAGCAGGCAGGTGAAAGGAGGAGAGCAACAACACTAAACAGCAGTTTCATAAGAAAAGGTGTATGAGGAGAGTGAATACAAGGAAGAGATGGGGTGGGGGAAAGACCCAAGAAAAAAGTGCTGATTTGGAAAGAAAAATCGTCTGGAATGCCCAGAGATTCAACACTGCACGTGTTGCACTGTCTGTGACAACTCTGTGGGTACAATTCAGCTACGAAATGGATTTGGATTTATTTGAAACGACAAGGAATGGGAAGTGAAAGTAAGTGGGAGAAGGAATTTCCCCTGGGGGGGGGTAGCAGTGGGTGAAAGCAGCAAATAAATACTGGCCTGAAAGCTCACTCTCTCCGCAGTCCACATCCTGTCCTCCAGCGGTAGCATTGGAAGAAGGAAGGAAGACCCTCTCCACAGGTACCAAGATGATAAAGAAGTCCGTTCTCCTGATGGTTGTCCTTTGTGCAGCTCTCATACAAGGTAATATTATTTTGCCTTCTTTTCTTTCACTTAATGCTGTTGACAGAGAGGGAAACACTATATAGCCTCACAGGAATAGATGAAGCTGCCTTATGCTGAGGTCTGACCATGGGTCCATCTAGACCAGAATTATTGACAATGACTAGCGGTGGCTCTCCAGGGTTTCAGGCTGGAGTTTTTCTACATGGGTCTATAATTTGGATTTCCTGAGAACTTCGGTAATTATTTTTTAATCAAGGTTCTAGCCCTCATCAAGGTTATATTTATATTTTTGTTTGCACTTATATCCTGTCCTCAAGGGAAGGTATTATGTATGACACAATATGAAAAGACTTCCTTTCCTGAAGTGGGGCACCTACGTAATGTTAGACCCTCAACTTAATGCTCTAATGGCGGGCTTTTCAGAGGATCATGGGTATTACTGCAGTTGAGAAGCACACAATGAACATTTCTCTCCTACCCCCACTTTAAAGCTGTTTCTATATTCCTGATCCCTTAGAACAGCAAGGCTGTTTGCCAACCCTGGTATTAAAAGGAATTCTCTGAACATGTGCAGTTTTGCATTCCAAAATCACTTAAATCATCGCACCACAATGGCTACAGGAATAAAACAGAGTTTGTTTCTGTACCTGCCACTCTCGGGGGGGGGGTCATTGGCAGGGCAGGGGCTGAGCTGTGGGGCCCTGAACTTTGGCCCCAGATCCAGTTCTAGCTGCACCACTTTCCTGCCCCACATCTAGAACGCAAAACCGTTCCCCTTTCTCTTCGCGTGCACCATTGCTTCTAAACGCTTCGCGTTGATGTTAACAGTATTAACAGCACAATCCTGTACATGTTGCCTTGCCACTTCCCCATGTTTTCCGTGGGGAAAAAATCCCTCTAAAGAGCAGGTTTTCAAGGGACAATCCCTATTATTACTGCTACTGCTACTGCTACTGGTGAGTATGTAACTCAAGGTCCATGTGCTGTGCCTTGCAGGAATGCCAACTTCCAGCAGAGGGCGCTGCATTTGTCGAGGACAGAGAATGTCTGCTGTTCACATGCGCAACGTTGCTGAAGTAAAATTCTACCTGCCAAGCAGCAGCTGCGATCAGGAGGAGCTTGTGTGAGTAGTGATTTTATTCGTTTGATTGATTGATTGATTGACTGACTGACTGACTGACTGATTGATTAGCCGCCCATCTGGCCGGTGACCTGGCCACTCTAGGCGGTGTACAATACTAATAACAAATTTACATAATCAACTGAACAATAACAACAAAAACATAACAAAGCAACACTGCTCTAAAACAACCCAGCCCACCCCAAATGCCCGCCTGAACAGCCAGGTTTTTAAAGCCCGGCGGAAGCTCATCGAAGATGGCACAAATGATGCTATTGCCTTTACTCGGCAATGCTGCCAGGCTCTTCCCTGGGCTTTCTGCCTCTACCAGCCACCGTCTTTTGTCCTGTCCTGATGGTTTCTTCATTATACCTTTTCCTTTCCTGCAGAGATGGGTGGAAAGTAATTCATCCTGTTGTCTGGAGATGTAACTTCTTGGTCCCTTTAGAGCAGGGTGTAGAACCTCAGGCCCCGGGGGCCAAATCCAGCCCTCTGGGGGACCCAAAAAGGCCACTCCCCTTTCCTTGGCCCCAACCACTAATCATTTGGTAGATTCCTGGCTTTTGTGCCACTTTTCTCCCATTCTGAAATGCTTCTCCTAAGGGTTACTTGCTGGCAGCAGGAGCTTTAAGCTCAAATATGCTGGTATTTTGACCCTGCCCCTCTTGCTTTTGGCCCACCCACCACGGGAATGGTGGCCATGAGCGTGTCTGTGAAATGCAGTTTGGCTGTTGAGCCAGAAGAGGTTCTGCACACCTGCTTTAGACCTGCAATACATTGGAAAAACTGCTCATAGTGCAGGCTGGTGCCCTCCAGACATGTTGGATGGGAGATGCTGGGAGCTGTACTCCAGTTGAAGGCTGGCATAGTGCATGATAGACGTGTAG
The DNA here is from genome assembly GCF_057233095.1 of Heloderma suspectum. Lineage (NCBI taxonomy): Eukaryota > Metazoa > Chordata > Lepidosauria > Squamata > Helodermatidae > Heloderma > Heloderma suspectum. The sequence continues at coordinate 15,955,373 of NC_139462.1, forward strand.
CTGAGACTGAGGGTTGTGTACCCTCCCAGAATTCTCTGCCAGCATGGCCATCGCTGAAGGCTGGTGTCAAGGGTAGGCCTGATCGGGCACACAGGGCCCACACACCTGAGAAGGGCCCACACACCTGAGAAGAGCCCCCCGGAGTTGCTCCTCCTCTTCACTGTTGCAACCCGTTTGTTCACCTGCCTCTCGTTCTGGCCCAAGACAACTGCGGAGGTGGGCAGGAGGAGGAGCAGATGCCACTGCCGACTTGCTCCCTGGCTCTCAGCCTGTCAAGCAGGCAAGGGGGAGCAATATTGAGAAAGAGGACAAGGCGCAAGAGCAGCCAGTGACAATGGCTGTGAGGAGGCAGCCTTACTGAGGGAGGGGGACCGTTCAGGGTGTCTTGCCCAAGAGCCTTCCAAAACTTGCAGCTGGCACTGCTGAGGATTGAGGGAGTTGTAGTCCAAGACATCTGGAGGGCACCAGTTTGGGGATGGCAGTGCTCAAATGACCCTACACAACCTTTCCTGTTCACCATGTGGCAAAAGCAACACATGCTGATGTCACCCTGTCAAAAATGAGCAGGAAACAAGCCTGTGTGATGTGGAGATCCTGCTTGGAGCCAGTTTCATTTTGGTGTTAGAGAAACACTGAATATTAGTAGCAATAATCATTCTGTGCAGTTATACTGTTTCTAATTTGTTCTACTCGCTGTCTTGCAGAGTTGTTTTCAAAAGTAGCGGGAACAGAAGATGCCTCGATGTTACTTCGCTCCAAGGCAGGAGAATAAAACAGGTAAAGCAGGACAATAAGCAGTGTGAAAGTTTGGGGGCAGAAGGAAGTTGTGCAGGACATTTGGGGTGCAATACCTCACCCCTCCATTAACTACCAATGAGCGTATTGTAGTGGCAGGAAACAACATCACAAATGAGATTATTTTCCTTTGCTTCCCTTACAGGCAATTATGAAGAAATAGACATGAAGATCGTTAGGCAAAAGAGAGTGAAAATATAAGCGGGCATTTCATTTCAGAGGAAGATTGGTAGTGAGATTCGAGCAGTTTTCGGTGGAAGCTTGTCCACCATTACTTAACCTTCTTCTGGAGGAACTCCTGACCATCTTCTGGAGCACCCAAGTTCTATGGAAGACACATCTGAAAAGAAACACCAAGCTCATTGTTTAGGGACAGGGTTGTTCTTGTAAAGCTGCTGGGATTTGGAAATGACCCAGACTTTTCCCCATTTCATTTCTTTCTTCCTCTTTAAGGGCAAGAGTTAATTTTACCATAAAAGGAAATAGAAAATTATGAGAGCTCCAGGTCAATAATTTCACAGTGTGAGGCCTTGATAGCTTTATGGCTACCTATGGCTTTAACATCTCTGTGAATGGAAGGCTTTTGGTACTTCCTGTTTTGTGACTTTTAGGAAGAATATTGCTGTGCTGTATCTTTCTTGAGTACTTATGCAGTCTGCTATAGCTCATGGTAGACAACAGAAGTTTCCTTAATGCAGCATTTCCCAATCTGCTGCTCCCTGGAGGTGTTGAACAACAACTCCCAGCAACCCATGCCAGCAGGGGAAAGGCTGCTTTAACAAGTACTGTGAGGGCGCATCAGGCTATGTGTCTTTGCATTTGATATATAGATTTTTTTTAAATGCAAGTAGTATCAGCTGGGGGCTAGGGGGGAACTGGTAATTTCAGAATCAGACCTTGCTGTGGTCTAGAGGGAGATCCCTTCCCCAAAGCTGGTATTTGCATTGGGGGCAGGCCGGGCTGGGCCGGGCCAGGCCGGGGGAATATTCCTGAGTTTTAAAGTGTGCGGGTATAAGCTACGAAATTACTTTGAATGTGTGCAGAGCAACAAAAACCTACGTGCATGTTTACTACCTGCCCAATCTGTATATGTGTAAATAAACAGATTTTTTTTTGGTAATAATTTTCCAAAGTTTTTTCTCTCTCCTCCAAAACAAATCTCTGCAAAGCAGAGGTGGGAACCTGTGCCCCACCAGATGTTTTGGGCTATAAATCCCCTCAGCCCGAAACAGCATGGCTACTGGTCAGGGGTGATGGGAGTTGTAGTCAATATCTAGAGGGCCACAGGTTTCTCCCCCTTGTTTTAAATCTACAGGAAGTACACATGAACACCTCAAGAAAGAGCTGCAGTCAGCTCTGAAAATAAACTTTGGGCACCCAAATTCCCTGCCAACATAAGGATGGGAATTTCATTTGGGGGGGTGGGTCAGGGAAGCCCCCCTCTCCCTCACCCCAACTATGGTTCAAACAGCATGCAATTCTGCCTCAGAAGCACCTATAGGTCTGCCCAGCTCACCAATTGCCTGCACTGAGGTCACAATCCCATGTACATTTGCCTGGGAGTAAGGCTCCTGCCTTCCAGGAAGAACATCATGGCAGGGGAAGCCCAGCCAGGCCACTTACGTCAGGACAACCTGCAGGGAGCTTGCCTCACTCCTCCCTGCCAGAAAGAACACTTACAAGAACTTTGTAACTAAGGCAGAAGCCACACAAGCATAAATATGTCATTATAAAGTGGTTGTCGTTACTCTTTAGGGCATGTTATTTCCTTTTATACCGTTATGATTGAGTTGAGTTCCGTTACTAAACCACCGTTATAATTTCATTTATTTTGTTTTGACCTCGTCGCATATGCTCTAATGAGGGTTTTCCTACCATTGTCATTCTCCATGTTTCCCATTTTCCCCCTCTTCCATATCAGTGCACATCCAATAGCAGCGGAGCGGGCATGACTTTTCCTTTTTCGGAGGGTTCTGTTTCCCCGGCGGTTAGTCGCCTGGCCCTCGCCATTTTTGAGCCTGCGGCTCAGCGGCCAGTGGAAGGGGCGCCTGGTGCCTCCTCTTGCTCTTGCCTCCTCAGCTGGGTTCCAAAGAGTGCACGTGCGCAGAAAATTGAAACGAGAAGAAAGGGGGGCTTGTCTACGTTCCCAATACAGGGGCAACCGATAGCAGTGCTCTCAGAAGCCCGGAGGTTGCATTTCGAATACTAACTCTACAGCGGTATGCCTTTAAATATCGGTACAACACAAAAACAGTAACGTTACAGAACAGGCAGTGTGTGCCATAACATTAACTTCCATAAAGGGATTCAGCAGTACAGTGCAATATTCGAAACGTTATTAACGAAGGTGTCGCTTCAGCCCAGGATCCAGAGCCTCAGTGAGCTTATCTTCCTCCTCCCTCCTAATCCATTTTCCTTTCGTAAGCCTGAGGGAAGGGAGTGTCTTATTATTAATCTTTTTAAGCCATTCTGGGAGCCTTTTATGGGTGAAGGGCCAAAAACTTCTTTAAATAACCACTGCCTTCTGCAGTTATGTTTTGTTTGTTTGTTCAGAGTTCTGATTTCTCATGGTTAGGAACTCAGATTTCCTCCTTGGAAGAAGGATAGGGGTGTCTGTGTGAAAATGGTTCTTGTTCTATCTGGAGGCATGGAAGAGGTTTGGGTTTTTCCCCATTCTCTGTATCCTACTCCAGTGATGGGCAAGTGGCCTGTGGGAGAAATCCAGTGCATGGGAGATTCAGGAGAGATAAAAGGAAATCGTTCTTCACACAGTGCAGACTTAAACTATGGAATTCACTTCCACAAGATGTATTTGTGGCTTTAAAAAGGGGGTTGGACAAATTCATGGAGGATAAGGCTATCAAGGGCCACTAGTCCTGATGGCTATATGCTATCTCCTGTATCAGAGGCAGATTAAAAATATAATAAGTAAGCAAAGAAAAAAAAATGTGTTCATTGAATGCATGGAGGGAGAAGGGGTTATGCTTACTGGCCCATTCTGCAGCCAACCAGCCACCCCAATGTTCAGCAGAAGATGTGCATAACAGTTGTACCAGCAACTGGGGATCCTCATTGCATAGGATGCCTGATCATATGGAAGCCTCAGTCTACACACGGACACTTGTATGCACATAAAGCTCCATTCACAACTTCTACTTCAGCTTCCCCACAACTTGGAGCCCTCCAGATGTGTTTGACTACAACTCGCAGGTGTGTTGGGGGATGCTGGGAGGATGCTGGGAGTTGTAACTGGCTGGGAGATGTAGCCCAACGCATCTGGAGGGCATCAAGTTGGAGAACGCTGTTCTATTGTTGGGGGATGCTGGGAGTTGTAACTGGCTGGGAGATGTAGCCCAATGCATCTGGAGGGCATCAAGTTGGAGAAGGCTGTTCTACTGAAAGGGTGGAAGCTGGGGTAGGGAGAGCATCCCCATTGGCCACAACTGCATGGCAATTGCCAGGGAGGAGATCCCTGTGCTTACCAGAAAGTGTTGGGAGGTATAGGGGTGCCTTGGTCAGCCCTGTGCAAGCAGTGATGGCTGATTGGTTGCTGATTGGCTAGCCCAGCATGCCCCAACCTTGTCCCCTCCAGGTGGTTTTGGATTCTAACTCCCATCAGCCCTAGCCATCATGGCCAATGGTCAGGAATGCTTGGATTTATTGATTTATTCATTTCATTTCTATACCGCCCACTAGCCGAAGCTCTCTGGGCGGTTCACAAAAATTAATGATTTGTAGTCAAAAACATCTGTAAGGTACCAAGTTGAGGAAGGGAGGGCTAGCCACTCTTGCTGATATCAGCAGCCTGCATCCCTGAGGCAAGCCAATCAGCAACCACACTTTGCACAGGGCTGACTGAGGCATCACTCCTTCTCCACCACTCCTCCCATCATTTTCTGGTAAGCATGGGAAGGAATATTCTTCCCTCTTCCTTGAATGCCCTGCCACGGTGGCTGGAGATTGCTAGTATCAAACTGTTCCTGTGTTGGGATATGCCAATGAATCCCTTCCAGCAACATCTGCTACATTTTTGCACACGTGGTGGAATTGTTCTGGGACTGAAACACTGTTTATACAAGTTGTTTATACCATTGGTTTTTAATAATGTTAAAGTATCCCACCTCTTTTAATCCTTTGGTAACATTGGGCATTTCTACGCCAGCCTAAAATCCTGCATTTAAAATGGGGTTTTCTGCTTCCGTTTTAAATGCAGGATGACGACTCCCTTTTTCTCCTGCTTCCTTTCCCCCCTCCCCTTTCCCCCTCCTTCTCCCCGTCTCTGAGTCTTCCATTATCTTTCATTGATCTTGCTCCTCTTCTTTCTGCTTTTCTTCTTTTCACGGAGGGAACTCAAGAGGAACACAACAGGGTAATTTGAGAGCTCATTATCTGCGATCTATTTAAAAATGGACCAAAGGGCATTTAGTGCAGGAGGGTCACGGCATCATGTAAAGAGCCCGCAAACTTCTGTGATGGAGCCATCTCAGTCGCAGGAAAAAGCCTGGTGTGAAGGAGCCCATTACCTGGGTATCAATGTAGGCAGCAGGCTTGTGTGGAACTTGTCAACGAGAAAACCTCGATCGTAAAGAACTGGGGTGAACTTGTTCATCCTACATCGAAAGAGAGGATATGGAAATTAGCTGAGATGTTAAGGCATGTCACGTTAATGTTATGAAGGCTAGATATAATCCAGATCAGGTGTCCCCAAACCTTTTGGCCCCATGGGCACATTTTGGAATTTGAGAAACTGCTGTGGGCACCAGCACAAAATGCCTAATCAGTGGATCACCGCTTTGGCGGATATTTGTCACATCTATGGATCCTAGGCTGTGTCTTATTCAGCAAAACAACAACACCTGTTTCATGTCTATTGGGCACTGCAACATCTCTTTAATAAGGGATTGTCTAATTCAGCTAATTGCTGGTGGCGCAATACAGCTAATGCTTCTTTTAAACATATGTTTTGGCAACATCCAGTAGTTGCTTCATGTTGGAAGGATGTTATAACACAGATAAATTTTGTACTGGAACAGTCTTTAATATTCACTGATGTACACGCTCTTTTAAATTATTTACCTGCTTCATGGAAATTAACAAATGGTTAGTGTAAATGGACTGTCTGCAACCTTTTCACAGCTAAATGACTGATATTACAACACTGGAAGAATGAACACTCACCTCCTATAAAGCAATGGATTGAGGACCTAACAACACTTTCAATAACTGAATGGATGGAATATAAACACCACCTTTGAATAGATTGGTCCATTTTTGCTGAAGCCCATGTCTAATTGCTAGAAAGTTGTGTACATTTCACACAATCCCATGTAAGTATATTGAAAAAATGGAAAAATAAAAAATAAATGTTAAAAATGTTTTTTAAAAAGGGGGTTCCCACAGGCACCATGATGGGGACCTCTTCATGGGTGCTGTGTTGGGAACCCCTGATCTAGATCAACCTTCCCCAACCTGGTGCCCTCCATATGTGTTGGACTACAACTCCCACCACTCCCAGCCAGCAGGCAACTGGGCATGCTGGCTGGGGATAATGGGATGTGTCATCCAACACATTGGAGGGCACTAGGTTGGGGAAGGATGGCCCCAATATTAAGGAGTTTTTCTTCAATATAATTATTTCCCTCTTTGCAATCATGTCATGTCTTATGTATGTTGTAAGTTTCTTTATTCATTTTCTTTTTAGTATACTTATATAAGAATAGTAGCCATGCTTCTTGAAAGAAGACAGGGACGTAGTTACATTAATATTATTTGTTTGTATGGTTAGGGTGTTTATATGCCACCCTTTAATAAGATGCCCAGGGTCCTTTAATAAGATGCTCCGGTTTACAGTAAAATTCCAGTGAAGTGTTAGAAAAGAGAGAAGGACCTGCGTGGGGAGCAGCAAGAGCAGGCAGGTGAATGGAGGAGAGCAACAACACGAAACAGCAGTTTCATAAGAAAAGATGTATGAGGAGAGTGAATACAAGGAAGAGATGGGGTGGGGGAAAGACCCAAGAAAAAAGTGCTGCTTTGGAAAGAAAAAGTGTCTGGGATGGCCAGATATTCAACATTCCAGGTGTTTGGCAGCTCTGTCAGGACAATTCAGCTAGGAAATGGATTTGGACCTATTTGAAACTACAAGGAATGGGAAGTGAAAGCAAGTGGGAGAGCGAACTTCCCCTGGGGTTGTAGCAGTGAGTGAAAGCAGCCAATAAATACTGGCCTGAAAGCTCACCCTCTCTACAGTCCGCATCCTCTCCTCCAGCAGTAGCACTGGAAGAAGGAAGGAAGGCCCTCTCCACAGATCTCCGCAGGTATGATCAAGAAGTCCGGTCTCGCAATCCTGATGGTTGTCCTTTGTGCAGCTCTCATACAAGGTATTATTATTTTGCCTTCTTTTCTTTCATTTAATGCTTTTGACAGGAAGCTGCCTCATGCTGGGGTTCTGCCCATGGCTCCATCTAGCCCAGTATTGCCTACACTGACTGGCAGCAGCTCTCCAGGGTTTCAGGGCTCCTTCACATGGAGCTTTAATCCTGCAATTGAGATTGCTCCTTCACAGACATTTACGGGCTCTTTACATGATGCCATGAGCCTGCCGTGAGCCTCCAGGGCGTATCCTGCACTACATGCCCTTTGCTCCATTTTTAAATAGATTGCAGATAATGAGCTATCAAATTACCCTGTTGTGTTCTGCTTCAGTTTCCTCCCTGAAAAGAGGAAAAGCTGCAAGAAGAGGAGCGAGATCAATGAAAGATAATGGAAGACTCAGATACGAGGAGAAGGAGGGGGGAAAGGAAGCACATAGAAAGGGAGTCAGTTGTGATCCTGCATTTAAAACGGAAGCAGAAAGCCCCATTTTAGGCTGGTGTAGAGGCAGGAGTTTTTCCACCCTACTTGGTTATCGAACCTGGGACCTTCTCCATGTAAAGCAGGTGCTCTCCCACTGAGCTATGGCCCCTCTCTCGATTTTCTCTGGGCCCATTGTGAGAAGACCGGAGGGGGGGCAGGTTCACACCACATCTTCAAAGGGGGGCTGCCAGTAAACCTTTTCCCCTGATGCCCCAGTGACTGCGTCTTCTGCCTATTGTCCCTTACTCTCCCTTGCTGGGTCTCTTTTTCTCCTTCTTTACCCCCAGCTCCCTGAAATTCTGTTTCTGACATGGGGTTGTGGGAGCATGGAAGGGGAATTTGGATTGGAGGCCAGACAGCATCCTTTAGTGGGCTCAGAGACAGATAGCCTCTGACCCCTCTGCTAGAGGATGCATGTTGGGGCTTGTTTCGTATTTTCTCATTTGGCATGTCAGTTATTTTGCATCAAGAAACCAGTCCTTCTCAACAAAATTCAGGGTTTTCCTGCTGGGTAGAATGGTGAATACCATTAACATGAAAGTCATGTCCCAAATGGGAGACAGATACATGACTTACAGTGCAAAACTGTGCACACTTACACAAGAGTAAGTCCCACTGAACTCATTGGGCTTTAATTCTGAGTAGACATGCATAGGATTGCAAAATTAGTAGAGCAGAAACTGAATATCCTAATATGGGCAGATAATGGTTTTCCATTAGATTGTACAGGCTATGAGCAGAGCTGTTTTCTTCTGAGTCTCATGCATGCAAAATCTGGCACAAATCAAGCATATGATGTAGAATTTGGATTTCTTGATAACTTTAGTACTCATTTCACATCAGGTTTCTAGCCCTTATCAAGGTCCTACTTATATATTTGTTCGTACTCAAGGGAAGTTATAACACAAGACCCTGGACTTGATGGTCTAATGGTGGGCTCTTCAGATGGCTATGGGTTCAGTTGAGAAGCACACAATGAACATTTCTCTCCCACTTTAAAGCCGCTTTTATATTCCTGATCCCTTAGAACAACAACAAGACTGTTTGTCAACCCTGGTATTAAAAGGAATTCTCTGAACATGTGCAGTTTTGCATTCTAAACTCACTTAAATCATCGCACCACAATGGCTACAGGAATAAAACAGAGTTTGCTTCTGTACCTGCCACTCTTGGGGAGGGGGGTGGTCATTGGCAGGGCAGGGGCTGAGCTGTGGGGCTCTGAAGTTTGGCCCCAGATCCAGTTCTAGGTGCATCACTTTCCTGCACCACATTTAGATCACAAAACCGTTCCCCTTTCTCTTCGCGTGTGCCATTGCTTCTAAACGCTTCACGTTGATGTTAAAATATTAACAGCATAATCCTGTACATGCTGACTTGCCACTTTCCCATATTTTTCTCATGGGGAAAAAATCCCTCTAAAGAGCAGTTTTTCAGGGGACACCCACTCTCGTCATCGTCATCATTAGCGAGTGCACAACACTCTGTCCCTTGCAGGAATTCCAACCTCCAGCAAACGGACAGAGATATTGTTTTATGTAGTACTTTGTGGTTTTAATTTTTGTGAACCGCCTAAAGAGCTTTGGCTATTGGGTAGAATAGAAATTAAATAAATGAGATAAATAAATAAGAAGCTTCTTGATCCAGAAACAAAAGGGAGTAGCAAAGGTGTTCATGCAATTGTGGAGAATGTGGACAGGGAGACATTTTTCTCCCTCTCTCATAATACTAGAACCCAGTTGCGTCATCCCATGAAGCTGATCGGTGGGAGGTTCAGGACAGATATAAGGAATTACTTCTTTACACAGCACATAGTTAAACTATGGAATTTGCTACCACAAGATGTAGTGATGGCCACCACTTTGGATGGCTTTAAAAGGGGGTTAGACAAATTCCTGGAGGAGGAGGAGGAGAAGGCTATCCATGGCTACTAGTACTGATGGCTATGTGCTACCTCCAGTACCAGAGGCAGTGAGCCTATGGACACCAGTTGCTGGGGGACATGGGCGGGAGGGTGCTGTTGCACTCATGCTCTGCTTGTGGGTTTCCCATAGGCAGCTGGCTGGCCACTGTGTGAACAGAATGCTGGACTAGATGGACCCTTGGTCTGATCCAGCATGGCTCTTCTTGTGTTCTTATTTCTAACCTGAGTCTTATTTCATGTGAAAATGTAATGCTTTTTAATTAAATAGTTTTAAATGGCTCTGTCAAATGCCATAACAACCCATTATCCTCATACCAGTTTTAGGAGTAGGGGTTGTGACTGAGTGGAGGGGGGAGGGGGGGCTTATGACAGCCCTGCAATATATTGCTAATACTGCTAATAGTGCAGCCTGGTGCCCTCCAGATGTGTTGGACTGGGAGATGCTGGGAGTTGTTGTCATAGCACATGATAGAGGTGGAGCTGAGACTGGTTTGGATTTCCAGCCAATACTCCTCATGTTGGAGCAAAAGTCACTGTAATAATATTGCTTCCCTAGGCCCCTCTATGCCTTCCCTAACCCGGTGCTCTCCAGGTGTGTTGGAGTACAACCCCCACAATCCTCAGCCAGCATGGCCATCGCTGAGGGCTGGTGTCAAGTGTAGGCCTGATCGGGCACTTGCCAAGGGCCCACACACCTGAGAAGAGCCCCCCGGAGTTGCTCCTCCTCTTCACTGTTGCAACCCGTTTGTTCACCTGCCTCTCGTTCTGGCCCAAGACAACTGTGGAGGTGGGCAGGAGGAGGAGCAGATGCCACTGCCGACTTGCTCCCTGGCTCTCAGCCTGTCAAGCAGGCAAGGGGGAGCAATATTGACAAAGGGGACAAGGCGCAAAAGCAGCCGGTGACAAGGGCTGTGAGAAGGCAGCCTTACTGAGGGAGGGGGACCGTTCAGGGTGTCTTGCCCAAGAGCCTTCCAAAACTTGCAGCTGGCACTGCTGAGGATTGAGGGAGTTGTAGTCCAAGACATCTGGAGGGCACCAGTTTGGGGATGGCAGTGCTCAAATGACCCTACACAACCTTTCCTGTTCACCACGTGGCAAAAGCAACACATGCTGATGTCACCCTGTCAAGTTTGGGGTGCAATACCTCAGCCCCCATTAACTACCAATGAGCGTATTGTAGTGGCAGGAAACAACATCACAAATGAGATTATTTTCCTTTGCTTCCCTTACAGGCAATTATGAAGAACCCGAAATGAAGATCGCTAAGGAGAAGAGAGTGGGCATTTCATTTCAGAGGAAGATTGGTAGTGAGCTTTGAGCAGTCTTCAGCAGAAGCTTGTCCACCATGGTTTAATTTCTCCCAGAGGAACTCCTGACCATCTTCTGGAGCACCCAAGTTGGACGGAAGACACTTTTGAAAACAAACAAACACCAAGCTCATTGTTTAGGGACAGGATTGTTCTTGTAAAGCTCCTCGGATTTGGAAATGACCCAGACCTTTCCCGTTTTCATCATATAGAAAATTATGGGAGCTAAAGGTCAGTCATTTCTCAGTGTGACACCTTCATAGCCCCATGGCTTTTTTTTAAAATTTTCAATTTGTATTATTAAAAAAGAATAAGAATACAGTATACAAATATACAATCAAGAGTTGAGTTCTAAAGAAACCGTAGGAAACTCAACCTAATAATAATGGTCATCATCATAATAAAAATTACACTCCATTTGTATTTACTCTCATTCCATAAGACTTTCAATAAAGAAATCAGAAATAGGTCAGAAATAGCATTAGTCATTATCCTAACTTGCATAGACTATTTTTCATAAGTTAAATCATTTCAAAAATGTATTCAATTAAACTATCATGTTTATTTCTTCCTTTTCAATAAATAATGAATTCACTGTCTCATTGAGTCTTCCTTTGTTGCCTTCCCAAACATTTTATATAGAGTTATTTTATACATTAAAACCTTGAAAGGTTGTCACAGAGAAGAAGGCCAGGATCTCTTCTTGATCATCGCAGAGTGCAGGACACGGAATAATGGGCTCAAGTTACAGGAAGCCGGATTCCGGCTGAACATCAGGAAAAACTTCCCGACTGTTAGAGCAATATGACAATGGAACCAATTCCCTAGGGAGGTGGTGGGCTCTCCCACACTGGAGGCCTTCAAGACGAGGCTGGACAGCCATTTGTCAGGGATGCTCTGACTTGGATTCCTGCACTGAGCAGGGGGTTGGACTCGATGGCCTTGTAGGCCCCTTCCAACCCTACTATTCTATGATTCTATAATTATTATTCTTTGCCGTATACTATTTTCCCATAACTTAAGTGGTGGTATTGCTTTCTTTTTCCAAAATTTTGCAATAACGATCCAGGCTAACAGATGAGTAATTGGTCGACCCTCCTCTTTGTTTTTAGGGGCTGCGGTGGCTTAGTGGTTAAGATGCTGAACTGCAGACTGGAAGGTCGGCAGGTCAGCAGTTTGAGACCCGAGTGCTGCATGACGGAGTGAGCTCCCGTCTTCAGTCCCAGCTTCTGCCAACCTAACAGTTCGAAAGCAAGAAATTGCAAGTAGATAAATAGGTACCACCTCGGCAGGAAAGGTAACAGCGTTCCATGCACCTCGGTGTTCAGTCATGCTGGCCACATGACCACGGAAGCGTCTTCGGACAGTGCTGGCTCTTCGGCTTAGAAACGGGGATGAGCACCGCACCCTAGAGTCGGACATGACTGGTTGGGGACACCTTTTACCTTTACCTCTTTCTTTACTAGCCTTTAATGTTGTCTGCTCCTAGAACCCAAGGGTTCATAGGCAGTCTACAACTCATTACCTTTTTAATAAATTCCACAACTTGTATCCAGAATCTGTAATGCTATATCAACAGCTCTGTATCACACAATTTTGCTATCGTGCATTAGTGCTTTAACAAATGGGCAGAACTATGGGTTCCTGTATGTTCTGGGTGCTTGAACAGCGCTGCTGGCCTCCCCCCACCCGGTAGCTTCCAGTGTGTGCAGATGTGGGGAAACTTCCTGCTCATGTGCAGAACAACCATTCCATCATGTATCATCACTGCCTGCAGATGTGTATCTCTGTGATCTGCATGTGGGTGACCAACATTCGGGCTATGTTCTCCCTTCTGCTGCTCCTACTTCATCATGAGTCCCGCCTGAAGATGCACAGGAGGGATATGCAGAATAGGCATAGGAGGAGCACAGCCTTAGTGCTTTATGGGAAGTGGAAGGCAACTGCATTCTGCATGGCCAGACCCAGATCAGAATGGCGGTGGTGGTGTTTCCCTGCCAGCCAGGATGGGTGGGAGAACTTTGTTCTTCAAATTTGGGATGACAAGCAATGGATTGCTAATTTCAGGATGACACGAGGGACCCTCTTTGAAATAGCGGAGGCTCTCCGGCCAGTGCTGGAAAGTAAACCACCAACATGAGGGACACAATTCTGGTGGTGAAATGCATGGCAATCTGTTTATGGCAGCAGGGGCAAGGGACAGCGCACCATGGCCTTGAGATGCCAGGACCAGCATGGCCAGCAGCCCCCCTCTGTGAGGAAGGGATAGGGTTGCAGTGTGAAATGGTGTTTGTGTGTGCGCATGTGTTTCTTAAAACAACGAGAGAGAGAGAGAGAGAGAGAGAGAGAGAGAGAGAGAGAGAGAGAGAGCATGCAAATGTAACTCCCCCAGGACAGGATCCAGCCACAGATAAGCACATTTCAGGACTTACTTTTGTGCTTAAGGTGGTGGAAAGTGCTTAATTTCAGCTTGATCATGTCCTGGGAGAATAGTTTCCCTCTCTCTCTCCTCCCCCCTCTTTCACCACTTTAAAACACCAAAGAAGACCCTTTCACACTGCGATCCTGTCCATGCCCACTCAGAAGTAAGTCCTACTGAGTTATGCCCAACTGCACAGGATTGTAAGCTTAGGCTCAAGGCTGAGGTCCCATGGGCACTGGCCAGGGCGTATACCTTAAACATGCCTAGGATTGGCGAGCATCAATACTCTGAAGCTTCCTGCCTTCCTATTTAACCTCACATCCCGTGAGTAGTATCGGCTGGGTGATGGCGACTGCCTTAACTTTCGCTTCATTTCCAAATGGGCATTTGAGCCACGCTCTCCGCGCAGCCTTTGTGTTGTCTGTGGTGTGCCTGAGAGCTTACCTGGGCAGCACTCTCTCTGTGGACTGGAGGAGGCATCACTAGTTTGAGGGCTGGCATCGTCTGTGGTCTCACCACATCTACGGCAGGAGAAGAGGATGCACCAGCTGTGCAATAGGAAGGTGGGTACAGTTAGGGAGCGTGGTATTGTCGCAGAGGGACGTGTGCCTCAGGAAAAGCAGTGCCTTCCAGTGCTGCAGAGAATGCAAGCACAGGCACTGGACAGCATGACAGCTCTTGAGGCCATCCACTCACCTTGTGGCTGGTCTGGCTGGGTCTCCCCATCTGCAGAGACTGCGATTTCTGCATCTAAGAGAAGAAAGGAATGAGCTGTGGCAGACTGTAGCGGAGGATTGGGGGTGGGAGGTGGGGTGAGAAAAGCCTGGGGGGAGGACTCACCCATATTGCCCTCCAGTGACACCATCTGTTCCGCCATGTCTATAGTCTGGAGGTCATGGTTGAAAAGCTCCTCTGATCCTGCCTGGACCGGCAAAGGAACAGCAGGAGGAGACACAGGAGTTCTGTGAATGGTGATGCTCCTGCTCACCCGCTTGGGCTGGATTGTAGCTAAAGATGCTATGGAGCTCCTTGTAGAAGGGGCAGGTTGTGGCATTATTCCCAGGGTGGGAGTTGTGCGCGACCACCCTTCTTCACTCTAGCTGCAGTGCCTTTGACTTCATCCTGCACTCCACTCCACTGCGGCTGTGCCCGCTGAAGGTCATTTGGCAGGGCATCTGCTCATAGGAATCGATGTTCCTGTGGCTGGAGCAAGCTGCTCCTGGATCTTCTGCTCCTCCCATATGTCGAGGAGATCCATTACTTCCTCATGCTTCCAAGAGACCCCACACCCCTTGCTAGCAGACTCTGATGAAGCCATGCAGCCTGGGTCAGGAACAGTGCCAGGAGCCCTGGGGAGAAAATAGAGGGGAAGCATGCAAAATCAGAAAACCACCCAAAGTGACCTTGCCTGGAAACCGCTATTGTGAGATTTCATGCTCCCGCAGTAACTACCTCGCAAAACTCTTGCAGACCAAGCAAAAAGGGGTTAGCAGCCTCCAATCCCAGCTACCCTGGAGGTCCAAAATCTGCACTGAGAAGAACTTACTAATCCCAGGTGCCGGTTGTACTTGGAAGCTGAGCGCTTAATTCCTGTTCACGATAGGGCGCTAATGTGCTATCTCGATGATGTGCTTTAACACATTAATGATTACAAAACCATGCTGGGAAAGACTGTAGAGCCAATTTATCACTATCTCACCTTTGCAGTCTAGCGGATTAATAATGCCGATCAAATTAAATCTTGGGGACATGGCCACTGGAGGTCCCAGCAAGGGGCTTTCAATGTTGGCCATTAGTTACCCTTGACAAACTGCTGGAGCCAAGATGATGTTATGCACTTTCAGTCCCAGGTGCTGGTAGCAAAACCTTAGTTCGGTTTGTGATAGTTCATTAATGCGCTATCTCAACATTGCACTTTAACCAGCAGAGCTTTTTTTAAAGGTAGGTGTTCTGGAGCACAGCACAACTACTCCCTCTGGGGTGGGGGGAAGACCAGAGATAGGCAAGTGAAGTGAGAGATCGCTCAGAAGCCCTTCAACACCAGCTGCAAAATGGAGGAAATGGAGGAAACATCGAGAAAAAGGAAGGGGAAGTGTAGGGGGAAACACCCCTTGACTGGGGTCAGTGAGGTCACGGCCAGGTGAGAGACACACCCCTGGGCACGGCCATCATACGGAAGCAAATGCGGAAGCTTGGAGCACACCGCAACAAAAGTGGAGATAAGCCGATCTAGGGAACAGAATTGGACTGTAACCAGTCTCGGGAAATCTGTTTTTTCCACCATAAACTCCAGGGTGGCTGTAGGATGGCCATGATGTCATGTACCCCAAATGAGCCATGGTACATGATGTCATGTACCCCAAACGAGCTCCAAATGCAGGAAGTTCAGAGTAAATTGCTCGTGGAGACACTCATGGAGGAGGTGCAGGTAATACTGATCAAATTTGCAGATGACACAAAATTGGGCAGGATAGCTAATACTTTGGAAGACAGAAACAAAATTCAAAGTGATCTGGATAGACTGGAGCGCTGGGCAGAAAACAACAGAATGACATTTAATAGGGATAAATGCCAAGTTCTGCACCTAGGAAAAAGAAACCAAATGCACAGTTACAAGATGGGGGATATGTGGCTCAACCACACTACAAGCGAGAAGGATCTCGGAATTGTTGTTGATCACCAGCTGAATATGAGCCAACAATGTGATGTGGCTGCAAAAAAGGCCAATGCTGTTTTGGGCTGCATTCATAGACGCATAGCTTCCAAATCCCGGGAAGTACTAGTTCCCCTCTACTCAGCACTGGTTAGGCCTCATCTGGAGTACTGTGTCCAGTTCTGGGCACCACACTTTAAGAAGGATGCAGACAAACTGGAGAGGGTTCAGAGGAGGGCAACAAAGGTGATCAGGGGACTGGAAACAAAGCCCTATGAAGAGAGACTGAAAGAACTGGGCATGTTTAGCCTTGAGGAGAGAAGACCCAGGGGAGATATGATAGCACTCTTCAAGTGCTTGAAAGGTTGTCACAGAGAGGAAGGCCAGGATCTCTTCTCGATCATCCCAGGGTGCAGGACACGGAATAATGGGCTCAAGTGACAGGAAGCCAGATTCCGGCTGAACATCAGGAAAAACTTCCTGACTGTTAGAGCAATATGACAATGGAACCAATTACCTGGGGAGGTGGTGGGCTCTCCCACACTGGAGGCGTTCAAGACAAGGCTGGACAGCCATCTGTCAGGGATGCTCTGAGTTGGATTCCTGCACTGAGCAGGGGGTTGGACTCGATGGTCTTGTTGGCCCCTTCCAACCCTACTATTCTATGATTCTATCATTCTATGGACTGTAAAATGTGTGTGTGTGTTTATATCAGCCTTGTTATCTTCTTATGTACCTTTTATATAATATACCATTTTTACATACTAGACCACCGATGAAGACTTTTAGTCATAACTGGTTTGGTTTTGCTTGATACTGGTGACTCCCGCTATTGCTGGATATTACAGCACAACAGTATTGTATTTTCCTCCATTTTTTTAATATATATTTTTAGCCTGCTTGGATAAAATAATATTATCAGACATCTTTTCTATCATCACCAGTTAGCCCATCCCAGTTGGTCCATCACTTTTCAGCTCAGGGTTGGGATACCTTTTCCATTTTATTTTGAGTGACAAGACCTGCCCTGTGGTCAGCTCTGTCCCTCTTGGAGGAACTGACTGGGCCCCATCTACCCATGGGATTTGTTGTTGTTCAGTCATTAAGGTGTGTCCGACTCTTCGTGACCCCATGGACCATAGCACGCCAGGCCTTCCTGTCCTGCGCTCTCTCCCGGAGCGTGCTCAAGTTCATATTCATTGCATCGGTGATGCTATCTAGCCATCTCATCCTCTGCCGTCCCCTTCTCCTTTTGCCTTCAATCTTTCCCAGCATCAGGGTCTTTTGACCCTGATGAAGATTGAAGATTGAAAGATTGAAGGCAAAAGGAGAACGGGACGGCAGAGGATGAGATGGCTAGATAGCATCACGTAAATCTTTACGTAGCCTATCACGTTTTTGTTTTGTTTTTTAACTGGAAATGGCGGTGGTGGCAGCCGGTCAGAAGATCGGCCACCACAGTTGCCGCCGAACCACCACCGGAGCTGCTGCCAGAGCCGCCGCTGCCAGGAAGATCTGCCCCAGGTAAGTCTTGTCCCGGGGGGGCGGGGGGGGCAGACCATTCTGCCACCGATTTCAGGGGGCCGAATGCGCTGGCATTCAGCCTCCCCTAGATCCGTGGCGGAATTCTCTGACATCCCTACTGATCTGACCTCCTTGCAGTCCAGGGGACTCGTAAGAGTCTTCTCCAGCACCACAGTTCGAAAGCATCAATTCTTCGGCGCTCAGCCTTCCTTATAGTCCAGCTCTCACAGCCATACATTACTACTGGGAAAACCATAGCTTTGATTATACAAACCTTTGTCAGCAAGGTGATGTCTCTGCTTCTTACTTTGCTGTCTAGCTTTGCCATAGCTTTCCTCCCCAGGAGCAAGCATCTTTTAATTTCATGGCTACAGTCACCATCTGCAGTGATCTTGGAGCCCAAGAAAATAAAATCTGTCACAGCTTCCATTTCTTCCCCTTCCATATGCCAGGAAGTGATGGGGCCAGATGCCATGATCTTTGTTTTTTTTTAATGTTGAGTTTCAAACCAGCTTTTGCACTCTCCTCTTTCACCCTCAACAAGAGGCTCTTGAGATCCTCTTTGCTTTCTGCCATTAGGGTGGTATCGTCTGCATATCGGAGGTTGTTGATAATTCTCCCGGCAATCTTAATTCCGACCTGTGATTCATCCAACCCGGCATTTCTCATGATGTACTCTGCATATAAATTAAATAAGCAGGGCGACAATATACAGCATTGTCATACTCCTTTGCCAATTGTGAACCAATTGGTTGTTCCATGTCCAGTTCTTACTGTTGCTTCTTGACCCTCATACAGGTTTCTCAGGAGACAGGCAAGGTGGTCTGGTACTCCCATCACTTTAAGAATTTGCCAGGTTGTTGTGATCCACACAATCAAAGGCTTTAGCGTAGTCAATGAAGCAGAAATAGCCATTTTTGGGGAATTCTCTTGCTTTCTCCATGATCCAGCGAATGTGGGCGATTTGATCTCTAGTTCCTCTGCCTCTTCGAAACCCCACTTGTACTCCCGGTAGTTCTCGGTGCTGAAGCCTAGCTTGTAGGATTTTGAGCATCACCTTGCTGGCATGTGAAATGAGCGCAATTGTACGGTAGTTTGAACACTCTTTGGCATTGCCCTTCTTTGGAACTGGAATGTAAACTGACCTTTTCCAGTCTTGTGGCCACTGTTGAGAGTTCCAAATTTGTTGGCATTTTGAGTGCAGCACTTTAGCAGCAGCATCTTTTAGGATTTTAAATAGCTCAGCTGGAATACTGTCATCTCCGCTAGCTTTGTTGTTAGTAATGCTTCTTAAGGCCCACTTGACTTCACTCTCTAGGATGTCCGGCTCAAGTTCAGTGACCGCACTATCATGGCTATCAGGGACATTCAGATCTTTCCTGTATAGTTCTTCTGTGTATTCTTGCCACCTCTTCTTAATCTCATCTGCTTCTGTTAGGTCCCTGCCTTCTTTGTCCTTTATCATGCCCGTCTTTGCACAAAACGTTCCCTTGAGATCTCCAATTTTCTTGAAAAGATCTCTAGTCTTTCCCATTCTGTTGTTTTCCTCGATTTCCTTGCATTGTTCATTTAAGAAGGCCTTCTTGTCTCTCCTTGCTATTCTCTGGAACTCTGCATTCAGTTGGGTATATCTTCCCCTTTCTCCCTTGCTTTTCGCTTCCCTTCTTTCCTCAGCTACTTGTAAAGCCTCATCAGACAGCCACTTGGCTTTCTTGCATTTCTTTTTCTTTGGGATGGATTGAGTTGCTGCCTCATGAACAATGTTACGGACCTCCGTCCATAGTTCCTCAGGCACTCTGTCTATCAGGTCTAATCCCTGAAATCTATTCCTCACCTCCACTGTATATTCATAAGGGATATGATTTAGGTCATACCTGAATGGTTTAGTGGTTTTCCTTACGTTCTTCAATTTAAGCTGAAATTTTGCAACAAGAAGCTCATGATCTGAGCCACAGTCAGCTCCAGGTCTTGTTTTTACTGACTGTATAGAGCTTCTCCATCTTTGGCTGCAAAGTACATAATCAATCGTGCCACATTGTTCACCTCTCCCGTCAGCAAGTGTGTATTTTCATGTTGTAAAATCCACATTTTTTGCAAAGTTGTTTTGTGATGGATTTTCCTGTCTCACGGGCTTCAGTGCGGTTTGGGAGTCTGTTTGACCTCAACAAGTGCAGCACCTTCGCATAATGTTAATGCTTTGTTTCCCCCCAAATGAGCCTGTGCTTTGGGATGACTGTTGTTCCTTTTAAATGTCCACTTCTGCCCTGAAAGCAGCCCACCAAACTCAGAAGAAATTCCCATTGACTTCTACTGCATTTACTCAACACGGAGCTGAGAGGGGTGGGGAAGGCTATTGTTTTGAATCTGCGCCTATCCAGAGGTGTGGAGCTTTGCAAAAGGGTTAATAAGTTTAAAAGGTGCTTTGTTTTTCCCCATATGAGCTTGTGCTTTGGGATGACTTCCGTTCTTTTGAAATCTCCACTTCTCCTCTGGGAGAACAGCCCGCTAAACATGTCTAAAAAGGTAAAAGGTAAAGGTGTCCCCAACCAGTCGTGTCCGACTCTAGGGTGCGGTGCTCATCCCCGTTTCTAAGCCGAAGAGCCAGCGCTGTCCGAAGACACTTCCGTGGTCATGTGGCCGGCATGACTGAACACCCAGGTGCACGAAACGCTGTTACCTTCCCCGCTGAGGCGGTACCTATTTATCTACTTGCAATTTCTTGCTTTCGAACTGCTAGGTTGGCAGAAGCTGGGACTGAAGACGGGAGCTCACTCCGTCACGCAGCACTCGGGTCTCGAACTGCCGACCTTCCAGTCTGCAGCTCAGCGTCTTAACCACTAAGCCACCGCAGCCCCTAACATGTCTACTAAGAAATAATTCCCATTGACTTCCACTGAGGTTCCAGCCCTTCGCAGCTACAGAAGTGTGGCGGTAATGGGGGAAGGACAAAAAGAAAAGGGCTGGGCTGGGGGGCTGCTGAATCCTCCTCCTTCCAGGAAGGGCCTCTGTGGACCCTGGGGTGCTGCTGCCAGCATGGGACAGAAGGGCACTGTGGATTCCCCATTGTGCCGCCTGCTCACAGCGCCCATGGCCCAGCTGCTCCTGCTAAGCACGCTGCTCAGGGCCACCAGGAGAGAGGAAGGTGCAAGCAGGCGCACACACAGACACACTCCTCTCCCTCGATGTGGGCACTGGCTTTCACAGCACATAGGAGCGGGGCTGAGAAAGGGGGTGGTGGTGGAAGCCTATGGTTTTTTTTAGGAAGCTGGCTGATGCTGCAAGACTCCATCACAGTCTGCCATGCAAAAGCAGTTCTTTTTTGGATACCCCACTTTAACTGGCTGTGTGTGCTGTGGGAGGAGCAAATCTGATTTCATGAAAACTCAGTTTTAAACACAATCACGTTGGAAAGCATCCTCGTGTTGATGAGGCCCTGGTCTGGTAAAGGGCCCTCAGCTATGGCCAAACTAAATATTTGCATTATCATGCATAGTGGAGTTATGCATGATTGTTTTCCCTACTCTCTGTAAATGCCTGCGGCCCCAATTTGGATTGGGACCATGATGCTTTGGGAGAGGAGGGT
This sequence comes from Heloderma suspectum, assembly GCF_057233095.1. NCBI lineage: Eukaryota > Metazoa > Chordata > Lepidosauria > Squamata > Helodermatidae > Heloderma > Heloderma suspectum. The sequence continues at coordinate 15,976,430 of NC_139462.1, forward strand.
TTAAACTTCCCTACCAACCTGATTTCATCCCGAAACTCCATCCCTCTGCAGGGGGAGGAGGGGTTAAAAAGGAAAAAAAGTATTAATTTATTCCAGTGAAAGAAATCTAAACAATAAAAGCATAAATGAGCAGATTAAAACAAAACCTTCAAAAGTTCAGAATGGTACAAAAAAATTAAAAAGTAAGAAAGATATCTTGAGCCACACAACAAACAAGTTAACCTGGCAAGTCCCAAGGATTGTCTGAATAAAAACCTCTTTGCCAGGTGGAAAAAGAGCAATAAAGAGGGAGACAAATCAACCTCAGGAGGGAGAACTTTCTAAACCCCAAGGCGCAACTACCGAAAAGGCCCTCTTTCGTGTCATGAAGTCAAACATACTTCAGAAAAAGCACTTGCATTTCTTATCTCTGTAGTGCGTATGTCAAACTTACGTTGGCTAGAATGTACATACATCCCTTTTCAAAACACATGGTAGTATCTCATGGTAGTATCATGGTACTATCTTGATGGTACTATTTCATATCAATATTTACAGATGCACTCAACTTGTGTGAGAGACGCTTGATAGCATTCGCTCAACCCAATTGCGTTCTCAAGGACAGCATCAGCAGTTGAGTCTAGCTGTCCTTTTAGTTTCCCACAATTTCTCCGATGCAGCATCACTTTGGGGGATAGTGGGAAATTAAAATGGTGACCCTCAGCCATCCAACACTACTACTAGCCGCCATCACTGCCAGGTAAGCCTGTCAGAGCTCACCAACAGAGGAGAGGGCCTACCAGAGTGCATTTTGCCCCGTGCCCCCTCAAACCTGGAGTCAGCCCTGGCTACAGGTGTCCAGTCCATCTCTGCATCTGGCACCCTGTTCATGACGGATGAGGTGTAGGTGGATGAACTGGATGAATTTTTGCTTGTACATAGGTGCTGCGGCCATTTCCCCGAAATGGAGTGATTTCTAGTTAAAATATTGGGAAATCCCAGGAGAAATGTTGCAGAAGAATTTGCAGCTGGAAAAAGACAGCTGTTGCAGTTGGGAAGGCCCTACAGGCTAGATACTGGCCTATTATGCTCTTATCTATATTTGTCAGCGTGCTTCTTCCTTTTCCTTGAAAAAGTCTGATTTCTCCTACAGAGCCAGATTTGGTTTCAGTTTCAGGAAACATAATGAGTCATCAAACAGGCACTGAAACTTTCTTGTGAGCCTGGCTGACATTATCCTCTATCCTGTTAAAAAAAAGAAGAAGTCAAATCTTGCTCAACTTCTGCTCAGAGCCTTAGCAGGAAATCAACACTTTTTACTCTTATGGGCAGATTTGTCTACATGCACTTGAACAAGTCTTGTGAATCAGGGCCAAGGCCAACCCTTCTATGCAGAAAGGTGAAGTGACCTGCTTCAGGCCGCACCGTGAGGGGGACAGCATAGATGAAGGCAGGAATTAATGTCTGAATGGTGCAGCGAGATTTTTTTAAGTGTTGCCCCTAGCAGAGGGAGAAGAGGGAGCATTTGGCCCTTGTTTCAGGCAGCAAAATGTCTTGGGGTCAGGGTCAGCAACAAGGGTAGGCAAGGCTGGGCACCTGGTAAGGGCTCACACCCAGCAGGGGCCCAGTGACAAGAGCCTCCTGGACTTGCTCCTCGTCTTCACCACTGCAACCTGCTTGTTCACCCAGACAAGGGTGGTGGTGGGAAGTAGGAACAGTAGATGCCATGGCCTCCTTGCTCACTGGCTCTCTGCCTGTCAAGCAAGCAAGTGGGAACAATGATGAGGAAGAGGAGGAAGAGAAATAGCAGCCGGTGACAATGGTGGTGAAAAGGCAGACTCGATGAGGGAGGAGTCCATGTTTCCCAAGGCTCCTCAAAAACTTGAAGTGAGACCTGCTCTGTCTGGCCTTGTTGTGAATGACTCAACACTTGTCTGGATCCTGATTCAGCATTATTAATTTAACCTACTTTTCAAATGATATTTTGACGCATGATGCTGAAACGACCTCTAAATGCAGCCAGCTTGGAGTTAATCGCTCATGGAGATACCCCCCGGAGAGAATCTTTAAACGTCTTAATTGTAGTGCATACTGTATTGCTTTCCATCAATCTTGCAAACCAAGCCTCCTTAAGTTGTCAGTATTCAGCATGGTTGTCTAGAGCCCTGTAGATTTCAAGACTGTAAGGTCAGCAGGGGGACGGGTGTCTACATAGTAGGGTCTACAGAGGAGGGGTATGTAGGTCTTTGTAATGAAACACTTTGTTGTGCTGCCCCTCATGTGGAATTTCTTCCCCAGCACTTGTGCAAAAGTTCTGGAAAAGTGCCCCCACTTGTGTTCATTCCACTGGCACAGCATAAAGCATTGGGTTGCAAGCTCACACTTCCGTTGCCTCTAAGGGCTTTTGTATTGTTTGCTAGCTAAAGGTGCTTGTTGAATGGCTTATGACAGCTGGTGGCTACTAGTTGTATAACATTAAACACTCCACCTGCTTGGATAGGGCTGAAGGAAACACTTTTGCAGTTTGGGATATAGTCAGCAAAGAAAAAATAAGTATGTTTTCTTGCAGTTGACTGGCAAAAAGCATCCTTAAGGGGAGGGAGACTTCAAGAACGAGTTGCTGCTCTTCAGGAAATATAGTACTGCCTGTTTCCTCCCACTTGCACTCGCTTGGATATTTGCAAATAAGCAGATTACAGAAAAACATACATTTTCAGCACTGATATCTGACGCATATTTAAAGCTTTGGTTATGTTGCTCAGTTGTATTCCTAAACAGCAAGGGCATCTTCAGGCCAATACTGCAGAAACACAAAATAAATTAAAATAAATAGCTTGACTCTGGGCTTCATCACACGGATGTTTTTAAATAGATTGCAGATAATGAGCTATCAAATTACCCCGTTGTGTTCTGCTTCAGTTTCTTCTGTGAAAAGAGTTAAAGCGGCAAGGAAAGGAGCAAGATCAATGAAAGATAATGGAGGACTCAGATATTGGGAGAATGGGGGTGGGGGGGAACACATGTAAAGGGAGTCAGTGGTGATCCTGCATTTAAAATGGAAGCAGAAAGCCCCATTTTAAATGCAGGATTTTAGGCTGGTGTAGAAATGCCCTCTGTTCTTTCCTCCCATCCACCTTTTCAATACTAATTTCATGTTTTATTTTAACTTGTGGAGGACATTTCTAGCCAATTTTTATTCATACCCATATATACAGGCAGTGCCAACTTCCTGAGCACATCTAAATCATGGCAGAAAGTGAAAGCCATTTAGCTTCTTTATAGGAAATCCGCAGGATTTCCTCAAAAAGGCAACTTCTTACCTCCGGTTTGATGTGCTCAGCTGGGACTTTCCCTGAATGTATTGTACTGCAAGAAAAGCTGACAAGACAGTTTTGTTTGCAGAAACCAATCAGGTTTGAGGAGGGAAAGACTTTTTGAATATAAATATTCTGCTGGAGCTCAGCATCCAGTCACCAGGCAGAATTACTCGAAGGAACTTTCAGCACCCATCACCATGAACAGAACCTTTGCTGTTTTCCTTTGTGCAGCATTCTTGCTTGCAGCAGGAGTACAAGGTACGTGGCAATAACAGATAACGGAGGCAGGATTTGCTGCCACATATATACGTTGCCTGTTCGGAGTATATATTTATCCTGTGGCATTTGTTTTGTCATTCCTGTTGCCCTCTCTGTCACCATGTTATACTTGAGAAAAGGTGGAGTTAATTCCAGGTAGAAGTTCACTGCTGGTGAATCATGTTTAGCCAGAATGTACATTATGTGGGGGGGGGGGGAGGGTGCAGAAGCAAGTACCCAAGTCACCTGTGCTAAACCCATCAATCCATATTAGCTTCTTCTCCCCACAAATCCCAAACTGTTATTTTAATTTCTTGTTCCATATCCTCTGCCAAGCAAAATTCGATTCAGCCTCCTCAATTTCACAGATGGGTATGATTCAAGAACATTCCAATGTGGTCTTAGCACCCTGATTACCTGTTAGTGTTCATTATCCTTCACCAGTGATAAGCCTTAACAAAGCCTAAAGGAAGAATCAGGAGTTCATGACAGACAACAAAGCTATCACCTAGGATTTTAAATATTTGTTGCAGTTCTGTACATGGCTGGTGGCATGTCTCCTAAAATATTTGATTTCTGGCTAGATATTTTGGATTTTAACTCCCAGAAGTGTTTGCAATAACTTCACCCTCTTTTATCCACCTTTCGTAGGAATGGTGACCTTTAGGAAGGGCCGCTGCATGTGCCAGTCCAAAAGCCCCAGACCTGTTCCATTGATACGTTTAGCAAAGTTGGAAACCCACCCCAGAAGCTCTTCCTGTAACCAAGTAGAGATCATGTAAGTAATGAATAAACCTAGTGCGCTAGAAAAAATATCCAATTTAGGGCGCGATCCTATGCATGTTTTGACAGAAAAAAAGGCCTACAGCTCCCAGCATGCCCTAGCCAGCATGGCTGGGGCATGATCGGAACTGTAGGCCTTTTTTTCTGTCAAAACGTGCATAGGATGATCATGCCGTTAATTTGTTTAACCCTATACAGTATCAAGAAATATTTTTCATGTTGCTGCATGGAGGGGATTTGAATTGTCAGCCTCAGTCATCAAAAAGTCTTTGGCTGATTCTGCCTGTTATTAATTCAAGTGAGAAATAGTAATCACATGAAATTTGTTCATCCTCCCCTCTGTCCTTCAGTGCTACACTGAGGCACTCTGGAGAGCTGAGATGCCTGAACCCGGAGTCTAAAGAAGTGCGAAAGTTCATGGAAAACTATAAAAAAATAAGGTAAGCTGCTTCAGCGTGCAACCCTAAACTTGTAGAACATAATTCTGTTGTTGCTGATGTAAACAAGCAACTCGTAAATGCCATTCCCGGCCCTACCATTAGACAAAGCAAGGTGGTTGCCTCAGCTGGCAGTTGCTAGGAGGTGGCAGCAAGGTGTTGGTGGAGGGAACTATGTGCCCCCTGGCCTGCCATGCAACCCCTAAGCTAGCCTGCTGCCCTCAGGTGCAATGAAGGATGTTGCCACATCATCAGTGTTGAAGAAAGATTAAACTGCCAGTCCAGGCAGCTTACGTAAATGGAATGGGAGGGGGCTCCATCTTGTTCTTTGCCTCTGGCAGCAACATTTCTTGGCTGGCCCTGCTAAGCGCCCAAAATGTAATTGTTACTGTACAGGTTTCGTCGCCTCAGGCAGCAACATTTCTTGCTTTGGCCCCTGGTCCAAGGAACTTAGAGTAGTCAGAGTACATGTGTAATCCCATATTTTTCTCACAGCAACCCTGTGAGGAAGATCAGGCAGAGACCCTAACTCGCGCAAGACCACCCAGGTTAAGCGTTACATCAGAAGCAACCTGGGGAAGAGCAGACAGGCCATTGCTCAGCCATAAGGCATATTTCCCAGAGCTGGGAAAGACGCCAGCCTGCAGAGCTGCCACCAGTCTGAGCTTGATGAATCCCACCAAGTCCAACAGCTGCAACCATAGCTGCTGACATGACGCTTGATGTACAGCTTAACCCATGTTAAGGCTGCTGGTGGGAGTTTAGGCTTGAGGAGGGCTGTGACAATGTGATCCAGCAACCCACTCCCAGTTGCATAATGCGTGGTTAAGCAATCGATAGTGCTGTGTCCCCAACAATCCCAAGGGGGTGTCATGGTGGGCAAGGGCTTAAGCCAGGCTTCCTGATCACACAAAGTTAGCATTCTAGCCACTGATGGTTCCATGCTCTCCACCTGCCCTGTGGAGGCACATCCAGATAACAGCCTTCCTCACATACTGGATTTGCTGGCACATGCGCTGAACCAAGCATGCATACTCAAAAATGAGGATAACTTTTATTTATGCCCAGACTCTTACTATGTGGAGTGTACACACTACCTGGATTGTGCAAGTCCTGCAACATGGAGAGGCTGCTGCAGGATGGTGTGGAGGCAGTGTTGCAAATTGATCAGAATTTTACTAGTCTGGTCAGAATTTGCTTCTCTTGGCGAATGTAATTGGGCAGGGATTATATGTCTGGCCTTTTCCCTCCCCCTCACTTCCTATCAGATGCATATTGTTGTTTTTTAAAAGAGATT